>NC_080383.1:23096461-24378927 GCF_014773155.1 Arachis stenosperma | reverse complement strand
GATTTAGCTGTTGAATGCAATGTCCTGCTGAACTTGGCTAGCCATGTCTAATTCCTTTAGACTAAAGCTTTAGACTAACATTGCATGATTCCTGGAATTCTCATTAAGAATTTTGATACCTTTATTTTCTTTCCATATAATTTTCGAAAAAGCACAAAAAAATTAAATCATAAAACCAAAAATTTCTATGTTTCTTGTTTTAGTCTAGTGTCTCATCTTAAGTTTGGTGTCAATTGCATGCATTCATTCATGTGTCTTAAGGATCTTCAAGTAATTCTTGATTATTTCTTACTCTGATCTTTGATTTCTCTTGACTTGAGTGTTTTGTTGTTCTCCATATGCATTCTCATTTTGTCAGTGTCAGTAGTATACAAACTACTAAGTTTGGTGTCTTGCATGCATTGTTATTGATTTTAGTTGCATTTTGATTATTAAAAATCCAAAAATATTTTTAATTTGTGTCTTCTCAAGTCATAATACAGAGAATTAAAGATTCAGAACATCAGCGGAATTACACAGAAAAGCTGGGCGTTCAAAACGCCCAGTGAAGAAGGACAGACTGGCGTTTAAACGCCAGCCAGGTGCCTGGTTGGGCGTTTAACGCCCAAAAGGTAGTGCATTGGGCGTTAAACGCCAGAATGTGCACCATTCTGGGCGTTTAACGCCAGGATGGCACAAGGGGGAGGATTTGTTTCAAATCAATTTTTTTTTCAAGTTTTCAAAGTTTTTCAAAATCAAATCTTTTTCAAATCATATCTTTTCAATCAATGTTTTCAAAATCAATTTCTTTCCTTTTTCAAAGATACTTGCTATCAATTAATGATTTGATTCAACATTTCGAGTATGTTGCCTTTTCTGTTGAGAAAGGTTTAATGTTGGAATCATATCTTTTCTTGTAGGCAAGTCATTAATTTTTTTAATCAAATCTTTTTAAAATTGTTTTCAAATCATATCTTCTCAATCACATGTTTTTAAAACCAATCATATCTTCTTAACCTCATCTTTTTCAAAATAGTTTTCAATCAAATCTTTTTGAATTCTAATTTCAAAATCTTTTTCAAAAAATCACTTGATTTTTTTTCCACTTTGAGTTTTCAAAAATTATCAATCAATTTTTCAAAATGTTTTTAAAAAAAAAATTTTTAATTAATTTTCGAAAATTCTCTTCCCCTCTTCCCACATCCTTCTATTTATGGAGTACCACTCCTTCTCAATGCACAATTCGAACTCTATCTGATTAAGATTCGAATTCTTCTACCTCTTTCTTCTATTTTTCTGTTCCTCTGACACCTCAAGGAATCTCTATACTGTGACATAGAGGATTCCACATTTTCTTGTTCTTCCTCATCATGAGCAGGAACAAAGACAAAGGCATTCTTGTTGAAGCTGACCCTGAACCTGAAAGGACCTTGAAGCGAAAGCTAAGAGAAGCTAAGGCACAACTCTCCAAGGACCTAACAGAAACCTTCAGAGAAGAAGAAGACATGGCAGCCGAGAACAACAACAATGCAAACAATGCAAGGAAGGTGCTGGGTGACTTTACTGCACCTACTCCCGGCTTCTATGGGAGAAGCATCTCTATCCCTGCCATTGGAGCAAACAACTTTGAGCTTAAGCCTCAATTAGTTTCTCTAATGCAACAGAATTGCAAGTTCCATGGACTTCCATTGGAAGATCCTCATCAGTTCTTAGCTGAATTCTTGCAAATCTGTGACACTGTCAAGACCAATGGGGTTGACCCTGAGGTCTACAGACTTATGCTATTCCCTTTTGCTGTAAGAGACAGAGCTAGGACATGGTTGGATTCACAACCTAAAGAAAGCCTGGACTCATGGAAAAGCTAGTCATGCCTTCTTAGCAAAGTTCTTTCCACCTCAAAAATTGAGTAGCTTAGAGTGGAAGTCCAAACTTTCAGACAAAGGATGGAGAATCCCTCTATGAAGCGTGAAAGATACAAACAATTGATCAGAAAATGTCCTCTGACATGCTTTCTGAATGGAGCATCATAGGTATTTTCTATGATGGTCTCTCTGAACTGTCCAAGATGTCTTTGGATAGCTCTGCTGGAGGATCTCTTCATTTGAAGAAGACGCCTACAGAAGCTCAAGAGCTAATTGAAATGGTTGCAAATAACCAATCCATGTACACTTCTTAAAGGAATCCTGTGAACAATGGGACTAATCAGAAGAAAGGAGTTCTTGAGATTGATACTCTGAATGCTATATTGGCTCAGAATAAAATATTGACTCAACAAGTCAATTTGATTTCTCAAAGTCTGTCTGGAATGCAAAATGCACCAAGCAGTACTAAGGATGCTTCATCTGAAGAAGAAGCTTATGATCCTGAGAACCCTTCAATGGAAGAGGTGAACTACTTAGGAGAACCCTATGGAAACACCTATAATTCTTCATGGAGAAATCATCCAAATTTCTCATGGAAGGATCAACAGAGACCTCAACAAGGTTTCAATAACAATAATGGTGGAAGAAACAGGTTTAGCAATGGCAAGCCTTTTCCATCATCTTCTCAGCAACAGACAGAGAATTCTAAGCAGAACCCCTCTGACTTAGCAACTATGGTCTCTGATCTAATCAAACCACTCAAGTTTCATGACTGAAACAAGGTCCTCCATTAGGAATTTGGAGGCACAAGTGGGTCAGCTGAGCAAGAAAATTACTGAACTCCCTCCTAGTACTCTCCCAAGCAATACAGAAGAAAATCCAAAAGGAGAGTGCCAGGCCATCAACATGGCCGAATTTTGGGAGGAAGAAGAGGAAGTGAACGCCACTGAGGAAGACCTCAATGGGCGTGCACTGACCTCCACTGAGTTCCCCAATAAGGAACCATGGGAATCTGAGGCTCAAAATGAGACCATAGAGATTCCATTGGACTTACTTCTGCCATTCATGAGCTCTGATGAGTATTCTTCCTCTGAAGAGGATGAGTATGTCACTGAAGAGCAAGTTGCTAAATACCTTGGAGCAATCATGAAGCTAAATGACAAGTTATTTGGAAATGAGACTTGGGAGGATGAACCTCCTTTGCTCACCAAAGAACTGGATGACTTGTCTAGGCAGAAATTACCTCAAAAGAGACAAGACCCTGGGAAGTTTTCACTACCTTGTACCATAGGCACCATGACCTTCAAGAAGGCTCTGTGTGACTTAGGGTCAAGTGTAAATCTCATGCCTCTCTCTGTAATGGAGAAGCTAGGGATCTTTGAGGTACAAGCTGCAAGAATCTTACTAGAGATGGCAGACAACTCAAGAAAACAAGCCTATGGACTTGTAGAGGATGTTCTGGTAAAGGTTGAAGACCATTACATCCCTACTGATTTTATAGTCCTAGAGACTGGGAAATGCATGGATGAATCCATCATCCTTGGCAGACCCTTCCTAGCCACAGCAAAGGCTGTGATTGATGTTGATAGAGGAGAGTTGATCATTCAAGTGAATGAAGAATCCTTGGTGTTTAAAGCTCAAGGATATCCCTCTGCCATCATGGAGAGGAAGCATGAAGAGCTTCTCTCAAAACAGAGCCAAACAGAGCCCCCACAGTCAAACTCTAAGTTTGGTGTTGGGAGGCCACAACCAAACTCTAAGTTTGGTGTTGAACCCCCACATTCAAACTCTAAGTTTGGTGTTGGGAGGTTCCCACATTGCTCTGATCATTTGTGAGGCTCCATGAGAGTCCTCTGTCAAGCTAATGACATTAAAGAAGCGCTTGTTGGGAGGCAACCCAATGTTATATTTTATCCATTTTCTTTTGTTATTTTATGTTTGTTGTAGGTTGATGATCATGAGAAGTAACAAAATCAATTGAAAAAGCAAAAACAGAATGAAAAACAGGAAGAAAAACAGCACACCCTGGAGGAAGAACTTACTGGTGTTTAAACGCCAGTAAGGCTAGCAGGTGGGCGTTTAACGCCCAGTCTGGCACCATTCTGGGGCGTTTAACGCCAGAAAGGGGGCACCAGACTGGCGTTAAACGCCAGAAAAGGACAAGAACCTGGCATTAAACGCCAGAAATGGGCACCAGCCCGGCGTTTAACGCCAGAATTGGCTCAAAACGTGATTTTCCATGCCATTTGGTGCAGGGATGACTTTTCCTTGACACCACAGGATCTGTGGACCCCACAGGATCCCTACCAACCCCACCACCCTCTCTCTTCTTCACCCATTCACCAATCACCTCAACACCTCTTCCCCAAAAATCCTTCACCTATCAAATCCCATCTTTCTCTTCACCACTCACATCCATCCTTCATAAAACCCCACCTACCTCACCCTTCAAATTCAAACCACTTTCCCTCCCAAACCCACCCATACATGACCGAACCATGAGCCCCCTCCCCTATATATACCCTTCTTCACCCCTTCATTTTCACACAACCTAAACACCACTTCTCCCCCTCTTTGGCCGAACACAAAGCCATTCCCTTCTTCCTCATTTTTTCTTCTTCTACTCTCTTCTTTCTTCTTTTGCTCGAGGACGAGCAAACCTTTTAAGTTTGGTGTGGTAAAAGCATTGCTTTTTGTTTTTCCATAACCAATTATGGCATCTAAGGCCGGAGAAACCTCTAGAAAGAGGAAAGGGAAGGCAAAAGCTTCCACCTCCGAGTCATGGGAGATGGAGAGATTCATCTCAAGGGTGCATCAAGACCACTTCTATGAAGTTGTGGCCTTGAAGAAGGTGATCCCCGAGGTCCCTTTTTCACTCAAAAAGAGTGAATATCCAGAGATCCGACATGAGATCCGAAGAAGAGGTTGGGAAGTTCTGACCAACCCCATTCAACAAGTCGGAATCTTAATGGTTCAAGAGTTCTATGCCAATGCATGGATCACCAAGAACCATGATCAAAGTGTGAACCCGGATCCAAAGAATTGGCTTACTATGGTTCGGGGAAAATAATTGGATTTTAGTCCGAAAAGTGTAAGGTTAGCATTCAACTTGCCCATGATGCAAGGAGATGAACATCCTTACACTAGAAGGGTCAACTTTGATCAAAGGTTGGACCAAGTCCTCACTGACATTTGTGAAGAGGGTGCCCAATGAAAGAGAGATTCAAGAGGGAAGCCGGTTCAACTGAGAAGGCATGACCTCAAACCCGTGGCTAGAGGATGGTTGGAGTTCATTCAACGCTCAATCATTCCCACTAGCAACCGTCCGAAGTTACTCTAGACCGAGCCATCATGATCCATAACATCATGATTGGAGAAGAAGTGGAAGTTCATGAGGTTATAGCCCAAGAACTCTATAAGGTGGCGGACAAGTCCTCTACCTTGGCAAGGTTAGCCTTTCCTCATCTCATTTGTCACCTCTGTTATTCAGTTGGAGTTGACATAGAGGGAGACACCCCTATTGATGAGGACAAGCCCATCACTAAGAAGAGGATGGAGCACACAAGAGACCCCTCTCATCATGAGATCCCTGAGATACCTCAAGGGATGCACTTTCCTCCACAAAACTATTGGGAGCAACTAAACACCTCCCTAGGAGAATTGAGTTCCAACATGGGACAACTAAGGGTGGAGCATCAAGAACATTCCATCCTCCTCCATGAAATTAGAGAAGATCAAAGAATCATGAGAGAGGAGCAACAAAGACAAGGAAGAGACATTGAGGAGCTCAAGCACTCCATAGGATCTTCAAGAGGAAGAAAGAGCCGCCATCACTAAGGTGGACCCGTTCTTTAATTTCCTTGTTCTTTATTTTCCTGTTTTTCGAAAATTAATGCTTATGTTCGTCCATGTTTGTGACTTGTGATCATTAGTGTCTTAGTGTCTATGCCTTAAAGTTATGAATATCCTATGAATCCATCACCTTTCTTAAATGAAAAATGTTCTTAATTGAAAAAGAAAAGAATTGCATGAATTTTGAATTTTATAACAGTTTGATTATTTTGATGTGGTGGCAATATTTTTGTTTTCTGAATGTATGCTTAAACAGTGCATATGTCTTTTGAATTTGTGGTCCATGAATGTTGGCTCTTGAAAGAATGATGAAAAAGGAGACATGTTACTGAGGATCTGAAAAATCATAAAAATGATTCTTGAAGCAAGAAAAAGCAGTGAATACAAAAAAAAAGAGAGAAGAGGCGAAAAAAAAATCGAAAAAGAAAAAGAAAAAGAAAGAAAAAGAAAGAAATAAAGTTGTGATCCAAGGCAAAAAGAGTGTGCTTAAGAACCCTGGACACCTCTAATTGGGGACTCTAGCAAAGCTGAGTCACAATCTGAAAAGGTTCACCCAATTATGTGTCTGTGGCATGTATGTATCCGGTGGTAATACTGGAAGACAGAGTGCTTTGGGCCACGGCCAAGACTCAATAAGTAGCTGTGTTCAAGAATCATCATACTTAACTAGGAGAATAAATAACACTATCTGGATTCTGAGTTCCTAAAGAAGCCAATCATTCTGAATTTCAAAGGATAGAGTGAGATGCCAAAACTATTCAGAGGCAAAAAGCTAAAGCCCCGCTCATCTAATTAAAACTGATCTTCATAGATGTTTTTGGAATTCATTGCATATTCTCTTCTTTTTATCTTATTTGATTTTTAGTTGCTTGGGGACAAGCAACAATTTAAGTTTGGTGTTGTGATGAGCGGATAATTTGTACGCTTTTTGGCATTATTTTTAGAATGTTTTTAGTATGATCTAGTTAGTTTTTAGTATATTTTTATTAGTTTTTAGTTAAAATTCACTCTTCTGGACTTTACTATGAGTTTGTGTGTTTTTCTGTGATTTCAGGTATTTTCTGGCTGAAATTGAGGGACCTGAGCAAAAATCTGATTCAGAGACTGAAAAGGACTGCAGATGCTGTTGGATTCTGACCTCCCTGCACTCAAAGTGGATTTTCTGGAGCTAAAGAAGCTCAATTGGCGCGCTCTCAACGGCGTTGGAAAGTAGACATCCTGGGCTTTCCAGAAATATATGATAGTCCATACTTTGCCCAAGATTTGATGGCCCAAACCGGCGTTCAAAGTCACCCTCAGAATTCCCAGCGTTAAACGCCGGAACTGGCACCTAAATGGGAGTTAAACGCCCAAACTGGCATAAAAACTGGCGTTTAACTCCAAGAAGAGTCTCTACACGAAAATGCTTCATTGCTCAGCCCAAGCACACACCAAGTGGGCCCGGAAGTGGATTTTTATGTCATTTACTCATCCTTAGGCTACTAGTTTTCTATAAGTAGGACCTTTTACTATTGTATTTGGGGGGATCGGATCTTTGGAACCTTTTCTTGAGATCTTTTGATCACCTTGGGAGGCTGGCCATTCGGCCATGCCTAGACCTTGTTCTTATGTATTTTCAACGATGGAGTTTCTACACACCATAGATTAAGGTGTGGAGCTCTGCTGTACCTCGAGTATTAATGCAATTACTATTGTTCTTCTATTCAATTTCGCTTGTTCTTTGTCCAAGATATTCATTTGCACCCAAGAACATGATGAATGTGATGATTATGTGACGCTCATCATCATTCTCACCTATGAACGAGTGCCTGACAACCACTTCTGTTCTACAAGCAAACAAGGCTCTAATGTTTATCTCTTGGATTTCTTAACCGGAATCTTCGTGGTATAGGCAAGAACTGATGGCGGCATTCAAGAGAATCCGGAAGGTCTAACCTTGTCTGTGGTATTCTGAGTAGGATTCAATGATTGAATGACTGTGACGTGATTCAAACTCCTAGCAGGCGGGGCGTTAGTGACAGACGCAAAAGAATCAATGGATTCTATTCCGGCCTGAACGATAACCGACAGATGGATAGCCGTGCCGTGACAGGGTGCGTTGAACATTTCCACTGAGAGGATGGGAGGTAGCCACTGACAACGGTGAAACCCTTGCATAAGCTTGCCATGGAAAGGAGTAGGAAGGATTGGATGAAGACAGTAGGAAAGCAAAGAGACGGAAGGGAAGGCATCTTCATACGCTTATCTGAAGTTCTCACCAATGATATACATAAGTATCTCTATCTTTATCTTTATGTTTCATTCATCATCTATACCCATTTGAGTCTGCCTGACTAAGATTTACAAGGTGACCATAGCTTGCTTCATACCAACAATCTCCGTGGGATCGACCCTTACTCGCGTAAGGTTTATTACTTGGACGACCCAGTGCACTTGCTGGTTAGTTGTGCGAAGTTGTGTTTATGCCATGGTATTGAACACCAAGTTTTTGGATTCATTACCGAGGATTATTTGAGTTGTGAAAAGTATTGTTCACAATTTCGCGCACCAGTCAACCTTGATCAAAGGTTGGACCAAGTCCTCACTGACATTTGTGAAGAGGGCGCCCAATGGAAGAGAGATTCAAGAGGGAAGCCGGTTCAACTGAGAAGGCATGACCTCAAGCCCGTGGCTAGAGGATGGTTGAGGTTTATCCAACGCTCAATCATTTCCACTAGCAACCGGTCCGAAGTTACTCTAGACCGGGCCATCATGATTCATAGCATCATGATTGGAGAAGAAGTAGAAGTTCATGAGGTTATAGCCCAAGAACTCTATAAGGTGGCGGACAAGTCCTCTACCTTGGCAAGGTTAGCCTTTCCTCATCTCATTTGTCACCTCTATTATTCAGTTGGAGTTGACATAGAGGGAGACATCCCCATTGATGAGGACAAGCCCATCACTAAGAAAAAGATGGAGCAGACAAGAGATCCCACTCATCATGAAATCCCTGAGATGCCTCAAGGGATGCACTTTCCTCCACAAAACTATTGGGAGCAAATCAACACCTCCCTAGGAGAATTGAGTTCCAACATGGGACAACTAAGGGTGGAGCACCAAGAACATTCCATCCTCCTCCATGAAATTAGAGAAGATCAAAGAATCATGAGAGACGAGCAACAAAGGCAAGGAAGAGACATTGAGGAGCTCAAGCACTCCATAAGACCTTCAAGAGGAAGAACAAGCCGCCATCACTAAGGTGGACCCGTTCTTTAATTTCCTTATTCTTTATTTTTCTATTTTTCGAAAATTATGCTTTATGTTTATCTATGTTTGTGTCTTATGATCATTAGTGTCTTAGTGTCTATGCTTTAAAGTTATGAATGTCCTCTGAATCCATCACCTCTCTTAAATGAAAAATGTTCTTAATTGAAAAAGAGAAGAATTGCATGAATTTCAGATTTTATAACAGATTAATTATTTTGATGTGGTGGCAATACTTTTGTTTTCTGAATGTATGCTTGAACAGTGCATATGTCTTTTGAATTTGTTGTTCATGAATGTTAAAATTGTTGGCTCTTGAAAGAATGATGAAAAAGGAGACATGTTACTGAGGATCTAAAAAATCATAAAAATGATTCTTGAAGCAAGAAAAAGCAGTGAAAAAAAAACGAAAAAAGAGAGAAAGGAAGCAAGAAGGAAAAGAAAAAAAATAATGAAGTTGTGATCCAAGGCAAAAAGAGTGTGCTTAAGAACCCTGGACACCTCTAATTGGGGACTCTAGCAAAGCTGAGTCACAATCTGAAAAGGTTCACCCAATTATGTGTCTGTGGCATGTATGTATCCGGTGGTAATACTGGAAGACAGAGTGCTTTGGGCCACGGCCAAGACTCATAAAGTAGCTGTGTTCAAGAATCATCATACTTAACTAGGAGAATCAATAATACTATCTGGATTCTGAGTTCCTAAAGAAGCCAATCATTTTGAATTTCAAAGGATAGAGTGAGATGCCAAAACTGTTCAGAGGCAAAAAGCTAAAAGCCTCGCTCATCTAATTAAATACTGATCTTCATAGATGTTTTTTGAATTCATTGCATATTCTCTTCTTTTTATCTTGTTTGATTTTCAGTTGCTTGGGGACAAGCAACAATTTAAGTTTGGTGTTGTGATGAGCAGATAATTTGTACGCTTTTTGGCATTGTTTTTAGTATGTTTTTAGTAGATTTAGTTAGTTTTTAGTATATTTTTATTAGTTTTTAGTTAAAATTCACTTTTCTGGACTTTACTATGAGTTTGTGTGTTTTTCTGTGATTTTGGGTATTTTCTGGCTGAAATTGAGGGATCTGAGCAAAAATCTGATTCAGAGACTAAAAGGACTACAGATGCTGTTGGATTCTGACCTCCCTGCACTCGAAGTAAATTTTTTGGAGCTACAGAAGCCCAATTGGCAAACTCTCAACGGCGTTGGAAAGTAGACATCCTGGGCTTTCCAGAAATGTATAATAGTCCATACTTTGCCCAAGATTTGATGGCCCAAACCGGCATTCCAAATCAGATCAAGAATGCCCGGCGTTAAACGCTGGAACTGGCACAAGAATGGGAGTTAAACGCCCAAACTGGCACAAAAGCTGGCGTTTAACTCCAAGAATAGTCTCTACACGAAAATGCTTCAATGCTCAGCCCAAGCACACACCTAGTGGGCCCGGAAGTGGATTTTTCTGTCATTTACTCATCTTTGTAATTCTTAAGCTACTAGTTCCCTATAAGTAGGACCTTTTACTATTGTATTTTTAATCTTGGGATCTTAGATCATCTTTAGATCTTTGAATTCTTTTGATCCTTGATCATTTGGAGTCTTTTGATCATGTATTGGGAGGCTTGCCATTCGGCCATGCCTGAACCTTGTTCTTATGTATTTTCAACGGTGGAGTTTCTACACACCATAGATTAAGGTGTGGAGCTCTGCTGTACCTCGAGTATTAATGCAATTACTATTGTTCTTCTATTCAATTCAGCTTGTTCTTATTCCAAGATATTCATTCGCACTCAAGAATTTGATGAATGTGATGATTATGTGACACTCATCATCATTCTCACTTATGAACGCGTGCCTGACAACCACTCCCGTTCTACAAGCAAACAAGCCTTGAATGTTTATCTCTTGGATTCTTTAACCGGAATCTTCGTGGTATAAGCTAGAATTGATGGCGGCATTCAAGAGAATCTGGAAGGTCTAAACCTTGTCTGTGGTATTCTGAGTAGGATTCAATGATTGAATGACTGTGACGAGCTTCAAACTCCTGAAGGCTGGGTAGTGACAGACGCAAAAGAATCAATGGATTCTACTCCAACCTGATTGAGAACCGACAGATGATTAGTCGTGCCGTGACAGGGTGCGTTGAACATTTTCACTGAGAGGACGGGACTGTAGCCACTGACAACGGTCATGCCCAACATACAGCTTGCCATGGAAAGGAGTAAGAAGGATTGGATGAAGACAGTAGGAAAGCAGAGAGACGGAAGGGACAAAGCATCTCCATTCGCTTATCTGAAGTTCTCACCAATGAATTACATAAGTACCTCTATCTTTATCTTTATGTTTTATTCATATATCATCCATAACCATTTGAATCTACATGACTAAGATTTACAAGGTGACCATAGCTTGCTTCATACCAACAATCTCCGTGGGATCGACCCTTACTCGCGTAAGGTTTATTACTTGGACGACCCAGTGCACTTGCTGGTTAGTTGTGCGAAGTTGTGAAAAAGAGTTGAGATTTCAATTGAGCGTACCATGTTGATGGCACCATTGATGATCACAATTTCGTGCACCAAAAAGAAAGAGAAAAAGGAAGAAGAAAACATAAATAAAGAGAAAAAGAATAATGGAAAAGCAAAGAACCTTGATAATGAATGTGAAAAATAAGGGAGGAGAGAGTAAAAAGTGAGGAAGAATAAAGAAGGAAGAAGGGAGAAGAAAGAAATAAGAAGGGATAAGAAAAATTAGGATTGGAGAAGAAAAGATAAGATATTTAGCGCTGATCTGGATAAGCTGTGCGTCGCATGTGACGCGGAGGCATGGGGTATGCGGTCACGTGGTTGGTGAGAAATTCAGGTGACGCGGACGCGTGACCTGATTTGTGCTATTGGCACAAAAGCAGCATCGCGCGCTCACAAGTCTCGGTTTTATACGCAGATTGCCAAAATTTTGGGTGACGCGCTCGCGTGAGTGACGCAGACGCGTGAATGGCCTCTATTTTAAATAACAACGCGAACGCGTGTGGCACGCGTTCGCGTGATGGGGCTTGTGCTTCCAGCACAACTCCATCCCCATTCAATCATAACGTTCTGCCAGACACCTATTTACGTCGAAATCACAGGGTTACGCGTGCGCGTGAGTGACACAGTCGCATGGAAGGCGGATTTCGCAAGTGACACGGACGCATGGGTCACGCGGTCGCGTGGGCGTGTTTGTGCCTATGGCACACCTCCAGCCAAGCTCCCGCGTGACTTTCTGTTTAATTCCCTTTTTTCGCTTATGCACCTATGATGCGGATGCATTAGCGACGCTTGCGCGTCGCGTGCTTTCCCTTTTTTTATGCAGAATGCGAATGCAGATGTAGACTAAGTGCAGAGGTTATGAGAATAGTCATTAAGAAAAATTAAAGTAAAAAAAATGAGAATGAATAAAACTAAGATTGAAACAGAACGATCATACCATGGTGGGTTGTCTCTCACCTAGCACTTTGCTTTTTCGTCCTTAAGTTGGATGGTCATTATGCTCATTCTGCTTCTGTTGGTGGGTCTTCCAGAAGGAAGTGACGAGCGGATTTCTATCGGTAAAGAAATTCACAAATATAATCGCGTTGTAAGTATAGTTTCTAAACCAACAGAAAATTCTTTCGTACAAAAGTTTTGGTTGTCACTTAAGCAAACCCAATAAAATTTATAACCAAAGTATTTAACTCTCGGGTCGTCTTCTCAAGGAATTGCAGGGAGGTGTGTTTATTATTGGTTATGAAAAAAAGGTTTTTTTTGTTTTTGAAATAGAGAACAAGTAATTTAAATAACAAGAAAATAAATTAATAATTACGAAAATCTCTTGGCAAGGTATGAGAACTGGAAATCCTATCCTAGTTATCCTTATCAGGTGTGATGAGAATTGGATTTTGCTCCCACTTGGTCAACCTCTAACTACAAAGGTATGTTAAGTGGATAAATCAATTTGATTCCTCAAGTTCTAGTCAATTCCTAAGAAAAGACTAGAGTTAGGGGAATTCAAATCAATCAGCAAAGAATTCCAATTTTCAATCATCAGCTGAGTTTGATAACTCAAGTGTAACCAATTAATCAACCAAAGCTAAGAGTGTAAAAAGCTAAATAAAAATCATAAGTTTGAAATACCTCGAATTATATTAAATAGAAAGTTAGATTGAACATAGGAATCCATAAACCAAATTGGCAACATCGAGTAATCAACTAAAGTAATAGAATAAATAAAGGTAGAAGAAAATATAAAGTAAAGTAAAGGAATATTAACCCTGGAATTGAAAAGACGAAGAAATCCTAATCCTAAATCCTAATCCTAATCCTAAGAGAGAGGAGAGAGCCTCTCTCTCTAAAAACTACATCTAAACCTAAAATTATGAATTATGAGCCTATGCTAAGTATGAATTGAGTCTCTGCATGTTCTTTGGCTTTATTCTGTGTTTCTGGGCCGAAAACTGGGTCAAAATACGGCCAAAAATCGCTCCTAGCGTGTTCTGTTAATTCTGTAGATTGCGCATGTCACGCGTACGCGTCATCCATGCGTGCGCATCATTCAGCATTTTTTCTTGCCACGCGTACGCGTCATCCACGTGTTCGCGTCATTCGTGCATACTCCAATCCACGCGTTCGCGTCATGCACGCGAATGCGTCGCTGCGATTTTTTCCATTTCGCGTGGTCGCGTGAGCCATGCGTTCGCGTCGGTGTTCGCTGGTCATCTCCTTAGTTTATTGTGTTCCTTCTATTTTTGCAAGCTTCCTCTCCATTCTCTAAGCCATTCCTGCCCTATGAAGCCTGAAACACTTAACACACGGATCATGGCATCGAATGGTATAAAGGAGAATTAAAATACGTAATTAAAAGATCTCTGGGAAGCAAGTTTTCAACCATAGAACAACTTTGGGAAGAAATTGTAATATCATGCAAATCATATGAATAAGTGGGCAAGAATTTGATAAAAACCACTCAATTAAACACAATATAAACCATAAAATAGTGGTTTATCAGGAAGACCTCGAGCTCTTTGTGATCCTTCATCTTCTCACCATGATAAAGCTTCAGGCGGTGTCCATTGACCTTAATGAATTTGGAGTTAGAAGGATGATGCAGGTGAAAAATTCCGTATGGCTCTGCCTTCTCTACTCTGTAGGGGCCTTCCCATATTGATCTCAGTTTGCCTGGCATAAGCCTCAGTCTGGAGTTGTAAAGAAGAACTAATTCCCTTGGTCTTAATTCTCTCCTTTTTATGTGCTTGTCATGGACGGCCTTCATCTTTTCCTTATATCGCCTGGAGTTGTCATATGCTTCTAGGCGAAGGTTCTCTAATTCTGCTAGTTGCAGCTTCCTTTCAGCACCAGCTTCCTTATCATTCATGTTGCATTCCTTTACAGCCCAGAAGGCCTTGTGTTCCACTTCTACTGGAAGGTGGCAAGCCTTACCGTACACTAAACGGAAGAGGCTCATCCCAATGGGTGTCTTGTACGCTGTTCGATATGCCCAGAGCGCATCTTGTAACCTAGCACTCCAATCCTTCCTATGAGGCTTTACTATCTTCTCCAAAATGCGTTTAACCTATCTGTTAGACACTTCTGCTTGGCCATTGGTTTGGGGATGATAAGCTGTTGCTACTTTGTGAACAATCCTATGCCTCTTTAGTAATCCTGTGAGTCTCCTGTTACAAAAGTGAGTGTCTTGATCGCTCACGATTGCTCGTGGTGATCCAAAGCGACAGATAATATGGTTTCTAACAAAGAAAACAACAGTGTTAGCATCATCAATACGGGTAGGAATTGCTTCCACCCATTTAGAAATATAATCTACAGCTAACAGTATATAAAGGTAACCATTAGAGTTTGAAAATGGACCCATGAAGTCAATGCCCCAAACATAAAAAAATTCACAGAAAAGCATAATTTGTTGAGGCATTTCATCCCTCTTGGATATATTACCAAACCTTTGGTATGGGGAACAAGATTTAAAAAAGGAAGCAGCATTTTTAAAAAGAGTAGGCCACCAGAATCCACAGTCCAAAATATTTCTACCTGTTCTTTGAGTACCAAAATGTCCTCCACTCTCAGAAGAGTGGCATGCCTCTAAAATAGACTGGAATTCTGATTGGGGCACACACCTTCTAATTACCTGGTCAGCACCACACCTCCATAAATATGGATCATCCCATATATAATATTTGGACTCGCTTTTCAGCTTGTCTCTTTGATGCTTATTAAAATTGGGAGGGAAAGTATGGCTAACTAGATAATTAGCTACGGGTGCATACCAAGGAGCTACTTCAGATACTGCATGCAAGCTATTAAATGGAAAAGCGTCATTGATGGGAGTAGAGTCATCCTTAATGTGCTCAAGACGACTCAAGTGGTCTGCCACTAAATTCTGGTTACCACTCCTATCCTTAATTTCTAAGTCAAATTCTTGCAGCAACAGTATCCAACGTATCAACCTTGGTTTGGACTACTTTTTAGCTAATAAATATTTCAGAGCTGCATGGTCTGAGTACACCACTACCTTAGTACCAAGTAAATAGGCTCGGGATTTATCCAGAGCAAAAACAATAGCAAGAAGCTCCTTTTCAGTAGTAGTGCAATTAGACTGAGCAGCGTCTAAGGTCTTAGACGCATAAGCTATTACAAAAGGATCCTTACCGTCGCACTGAGCCAGTGCTGCTCCTACTGCATGGTTGGAGGCATCATACATAATCTCAAAATGCTGGTCCAGTCTGGTCCTCTCACAATTGGGGCCTGAGTCAGGACGATCTTCAGCTTATCAAATGCTTGCATACAATCCTCACTGAACTCAAACTCAATATCTTTCTACAGTAGTCTGGATAAAGGTAATGCTACCTTACTGAAGTTCTTAATGAATCTCCTGTAGAAACCTGCATGGTCAAGGAATGAACGGACTTCCCTCATAGAGGAGGGGTAAGGCAAGCTAGAAATGACATCTATCTTTGCTGGATATACAGAAATACTAGTATGAGAGACAACATGTCCTAGAATAATCCCTTATTTTACCATAAAATAACAATTTTTAAAATTCAATACAAGGTTTGAACTAACACACCTGTTTAATACTTTGTCTAAATTATCCAAGCAAAGTTTAAAGGAATCACCATATATGCTAAAATCATCCATAAAAACCTCCATACAGCTCTCAATGAGATCAGAGAAAAAACTCATCATGCACCTTTGGAAGGTGGCTGGTGCGTTGCACAAGCCAAAGGGCATTCTCTTGTAAGTATAAGTTCCAAAGGGACATGTAAAAGTAGTCTTTTTCTGATCATCTGGAGCTATATGAATTTGAAAATAGCCTGTATAACCATCTAAAAAGCAGTAATGGGATTTACCTGACAGGCGATCAAGCATTTGATCAATAAATGGCAAGGGATAGTGATCCTTACGAGTGGCTTGGTTGAGACGCCTGTAATCAATGCACACTCTCCATGAATTCTGCACTCTAGTTGTCGGGAACTCTCCATGCTCATTCTTTACTGTTGTGACTCCAGACTTCTTGGGCACCACTTGGACTGGACTGACCCATTCACTATCTGAGATGGGGTAAATAATATCTGCTTCAAGTAGCCTGGTCACTTCTTTCTTAACAACTTCTAAGATGGTGGGATTCAATCTTCTTTGGGGTTGACGGACAGGCTTTGATCCCTCTTCTAAGAATATTCTGTGCTCACAAATTTGAGGGCTGATGCCTACTATATCCGCCAAGCTCCACCCAATTGCTTTTTTGTGTTACCTCAGCACACGAGCAGCTGCTCCTCCTGTTGGGAAGTGAGTTTCCTTGCAATGATAACTGGGAATTTCTGATTATCCTCAAGGTAAGCATACTTGAGGTGTGGAGGAAGTGGCTTCAATTCCAATTTCTACTCATGGCTAGGCTCTGGATCATCCGGGGTTATTGATAATGGCAAAGTATCCTCATTATGTTCAAAGGGTGTCCCCACACTTGGACCTTGCTCCAAGTACTACTCTTCTACTTCTTCTTGGTGAACTTCAGCTATAGTTTCATCAATGATGTCACACTAGAAGATAGAATGATCTTCCGAAGGGTGCTTCATAGCTTTATTTAAACTGAAACTCACTGCTCTGCCATCTATCTCAAAGGAATAAGTTCTTGAGAATGCATCCAGCTTAAACTTTGAAGTCTTCAGGAATGGTCTTCCAAGCAAGATTGATGACGGTCTTCCTGAATCGTTAGGGGGCATTTCCAGGATATAGAAATCGATGGGAAATGTGAGCCCCTTAATGCTCACTAATACATCTTCAACAATTCCAACTACTGTAATAATGCTTTTATCTGCTAACACAAAACGAGCTGCCGACCTTTTTAAGGGGGGGAGCCTTAAAACATCATATATAGACAATGGCATTATACTAACACATGCTCCTAAATCACACATGCAGTCAGAAAATAATACACCTCCAATGGTACAGTTAACCATGCATGGACCTGGATCACTACATTTTTCAGGTATACCTCCCATTAAAGCAGAAATAGAACTACCTAAAGGAATAGTTTCTAATTCATTAATTTTATTTTTGTGTATGCATAAATCTTTCAAAAACTGTGCATATTTAGGTACTTGTTGAATAACATCAAAAAGGGGAACAGTTACCTCAACCTTTTTGAAAATTTTTACCATTTTGGGATCAAATTCCATCTGCTTTCTGGACTTCCGTGCAAGGTGTAGAAATGGGATAGGAATGACGCTATTTTCAACTTCTGCTTCCTTTGGTGCTTCATTCCTGGGGTGAGGTATTTCTTCTTCAACCAAGTCTTGCACTTCATCTTCTTCTTCAACTTCCTCCATTTCAACCATGTCCTCTATTGGGGCATGTTCTGGTGGGTTTGGCTCCTCCGGATTCCTCTCTTGCAGTGTGGTTCTAGACCTTAAAGTGATGGCATTGATACCTCCCTTGGGGTTGGGTAAAGGTTGAGAGGGAATTTCACTGGAGTTTGAAGGCTGGTTATTGGAGTTATTCAGTGATCCAATCTATGAGATAAGAGCTTGCAAGGTAGAGTTCAGACCGTTCAAGGTAGAAGTGAGGTTGTTCTCCATGGTCTTTTATCTTTGATCAATCGAGTGTAGTAATTCGTCATTAGAAGAGGAAGGTGGGTAAGTAATCTGAGGGGTCTGCTGTTGGTTGTTCTGAAGTGCTTGGGACTACCTTTGGTGAGGTGCTTTGTAAGGCTGGTTTTGGTTCTGCTGTTTGTTGTTATTATTCAACCTCTGATTCCCATTGTTGTCTCTACCTCCTCTATTATAGTTGTCCCTCCATCCTTGGTTGGAATTTTCTCTCCAACCCTGGTTGGAGTTGTCCTGCCAACCTTGGTTAAAGTTCCCACCTTGGTTATAGTTGCTGCCTTGTTGATAGTATCCTTGATTCAGGCGTTCTTAAAAATTGTGAGTAGCTGCCAAGGTGTTGTCCTCATGTTGGAGCTGTGGACATTCATAAGTGTAATGACTATAATCAGCACATAATCCGTATACTCTCTGAGGAACCAGTTGTTGACTACGTTGTGGTAACGGGGGTTGAGACTGTTGCTGGCCCAGATGTATCTGCTTCAGTAGGTTGGTCATCTCACATATTGATTGTGTGAGAGCAGTATTCTCGCTACTAGAGAAAACCTCTGCCATAGCCTTGGGGTGGTTGTTCCTGTTACGCTTGTGAGTCCGAGCAGACTCAGCCAGGTCGGCGATCAGTTGCCATGCTTCATCTGTGGTCTTGTACTTTTTTAGAGAACCATTGCTTGCACCATCTAATGTAGTCTTATCCTGAGACTTCATGCCTTGTGTGAAGTAGCCGATCAACACCAACTTGTCAATCATGTGGTGGGGGCATGCATCTAGGAGATTAGTGAAGCGCTCCCAGTACTCGTAGAGAGTCTCGGATTCGCCTTGGATGATCATTAAAATCTCTTTCCTTAGTCTATCAGTAACTTCAGCTGGAAAGTATTTTTCTAGGAATTCTCTCCTGAGCATATCCCAGTTAGTAACGACTGCTTCAGGTTGAATGTAGTACCACTCCCTCACCTTTTCCTTAAGAGAAAACGGAAAAGCGGCTAACAGAATAGAAGTCTCAGATGCACCATTACGCCTAACAATAGAACAGGCTGTCTGAAAATCTCTGAGGTGCTTGAGAGGCTCTTGAGCAGGTAAGCCGTGAAACTTCGACAGTAGATTAATTAATGCAGTTTTCAGTTCAATATCTGCACCCAGATTTGGATTACGCACCTGAAAAGGTGGTAATGTAAAATTTAGAGCTCCTGCCTTCTGAAGAGTGATCCTCCTGGGAGCTGCCATGTCCTCTGTGTTCAAATCAACAGAATCAGTAGAAAGGGAGCCTGTTTCTTCCTTAAATGACATTTCAGATTCGTCTTCAGAAAGGACTAACCGACACCGAGCCCACCTTATACGTGAGATAGTTCTTTCAATTTCAGGATCAAATACGGGTAGGCTCGGATCAGGTAGCGAACGAGTCATTCAATGAAAGAGACATACAGCTCATGGTAATAAAATAAAAATAAAATAAGACGCAAATAAAACAAAAATCCAACCAACAAATTAGCACACTATTGCAACTCCCCGGCAACGGCGCCAAAAATTGACATGACGGAAAAATCACCGATTAAAAGTTTATAGAGAAAATAGCGTTGCAAATATAGCTCTTAACCAATGAAGATTCTGCGTATCAATTTAAAAGAGTTGTCATGAAATTTAGAAATAAAAATACTGGGAGTATGAGTCCCAGGTCGTCTCCCAATGAGTTGCAGAGAGAATGCTTAATTTATTAATCAGGAGTTTTCAAGAGAGTTGAGTTGAATAATAGTTGTGAAATAAAAACTAAGAATGATTATTAATATTCTAAATAAAAGGCCTTGACTGGGGGAATGATCAATTGGAAGTTCTATCCTTGTTGGGATCTCTTAGGTGTAGTATTAAAAAGGTTAGTTGTTGTTTTCACTTAGTCAACCCTTACTAAATAAAGGAAAGTCAAGTGATTGAGCTAACTCTTATTTACAAATTCTAGTCCTCTCCCTTGGAAAGGTCTAGCGTTAGTAAATACAGAACAAGCCAACAACTTTCAGTTTAACCTTCACTTAAGCCTTCCAACTTAAGTGTCTCCTTTTAATCAACCCCCATGTCAAGTAGGGGATCTACTCCATTGACATGAATATAATACTCAGAAAAATATAAGAAGAAGACATAATAAGTTAAATAAAATAGACTAAAAATTATTTAAATAAATAAAAGTAATCCTCTGTATCAACAATCCATGAAAATAATCCAATTGCCATTTTAAGAATGTGGAATAAATAAAAGAGATAGTAAGGAAACAAATTAGAATAGTATCTTCAACGGAGGTGATGACTCTTCAATATCCAAAGCAAAAAGCAATAAACTATAAATGTAAAGAGAACCTAGAGGAAGAGTAATTCCTCTCTAGATTCAGATCTAAAATCCTAAAACTATCCTAATGAGAATGTGTTGATGTTGTTTGTTGAGTCTCTGCATGTTCCCTGACTTTATTCTGTGTTTCTGGGCCGAAAATTGGGTCAAAACGTGGCCCAAAATTGCCCCAGCGTTTTCTGTTATTTTTGCAGATCGCGCAAGTCACGGGTACGCGTCGGTCACGCGTGCGCGTCATTCGACGTTTTTTCTTGTCGCGCGTCCGCGTCATCCACGCATTCACGTCATTCGTGCAGACTCCAATCCGCGCGTACGCGTCAGGCACGCGTACGCATCGCTGCGACTTTCTCCATTTTGCGCGCTCGCGTGAGCCACGTGCGCGCGTCGCTGTTCGCTGGTTATCTCCTTAGTTTCTTGTGTTCCTTCCATTTTTGCAAGCTTCCTCTCCATTCTCTAAGTCATTCCTGTCCTGCGAAGCCTGAAACACTTAACACACGGATCACGGCATCGAATGGTATAAAGGAGAATTGAAATACATAAATTAAAGGTCTTTAGGATGCAAGTTTTCAACCATAGAACAAACTTAGAAAGGAATTGTAAAATCATGCACTTCATATTAATAAGTGGGTAAAGACTTAATAAAACCACTCAATTAAACACAAAATAAACTATAAAATAGTGGTTTATCAGGCAAACTTGCCTTTATTATAAAGAAAAATCATATTTTAAATAATAGAACTGAAATATCTTGTTTGAAAAAATATTTATTTTTTTATTTTATTTAAAAAAATCTAATAATTTTATTAAAGAGACTAATTTATCCTAATTTAACACATGACTGTTACTAATTGAATCACTAATTTGACATGACAAGTCAAATTGTTTCATTAATGCTTCATAGAATAGTGTCAAAAAAGGATTAATTTATCTGACGCCAAAAAAAATTTTGAGGACCAATTATATCATTAATTTTTGTTAAAGACCAAAATATTCACTTTAAATTTCTTTAGACCAATTTGAATAAATAGTCTATATTAATCTTAGCATGTAGATAACATTGCATATTGTATTTTCGTACCATTATATTGTAAACCATCCATTTGAGTCCAAAGAAAAAAGGGAAGCAGCTACAGTAGTTGAAACATGCAGGAGCAAATTTGAATTTTATATTGTGCTTATGAAAACAAAAGAAATAATATAAATGCTGTGTTCGAATACGATAAATTACTATGCAACATTTGGAATCATCGAAATTTTTCTAAAAACATTAATTGTGAATTTGACATATGGATGATAAGAATTTTGGAAAGATTTCTTTGCCGGTTTCTGTGGATAGCGAGAAATTGACACATGCATGATAACAATTGGAAAGATTTAATTTGCTCGTTTTAGTGGACGGATAGCCAAAAAAAAAATTTGAGGATTGTTAGGATTAGTAACTTTTGTGATTTGTAATTATTAAATAATTATTAATAATATTTTTAATGGTTTAAGATTTTATTTAATAGTGTAAAATTATTATTTTTTTTAATAATTATATAGTGACTAAAATTTAATAAAATTATTGGCCTTAAACTTTTTTAAAAAATTTTGCTGAGTTTTTGGATTAATTTTTTTACAAAAGGTATGAGAATCAACTAATAAGTCACAAAACATAAGCCAACTTCCATCTAATTCAAATTTAAAAAATAAAAAAATAAAAAAAAAACAGTAAAAGAGATAATATAATTCATCTTCATATACATTCAGAATACAGAATGAAAAAAAAAAAATCACTTTTACCGCAAGACTTAGTTTAGTGGCAATTATATTTGTCTTACTAAAAGATGTACAGAATTTAAATTCTAGCTATCTAGAAAGTTTATATATAAAACCTATTAGAAAAGAAAAGGAATGTGTGTAAGAATACTTGACCAAAAAAAAAAAAAAAACCGTTCCAGTCGTTATCTCGTCATGTATTGCCACCTTTATGATCTCTTTTTACATCCACCACTCTCTAAAGACTACCGATTATCTTTCAACATAGCACCTTCCATCACGAGATTGATGCTACCAATCGTCGCCAATTGCCGTGACCACCAAACGTTGAACGCAGAACTTTTTATCTTCGACATAGGAGCAACTTCCACCACGCACAGAGTTCACTTCAACCAGTGGCGTCGAGGAACGCAAGGCCATCCATTGCAGTCAAATGCCAGCGCCGGTGCATCTCTCCATCGACGCAAGGCCAAACCGACGCTTCTTCTAGTTCTTTTTTGTTTTGAGTCTGTCACCGCTTCTTGTTCTTCCCGCGTCTATTGCTACCGCCTCCTCTTCCTTCTTCTTCATTTTGAAAGTTTTTTTGTCTCCAGTTTTAGATTTTTTTTTACAGTTTTAGATGTTTTTTTATGTTTTTTATGTTTTTTTTTTAATAATTTTGGATGTATCGTTTTATTAAATTTTTTATTTTTTGAAAAAAAGTTTGAAAATTTTAAAATAATTTTAGAAATAATTTTGAAATTTTAAAAATAAATTTTGGAAGTTTTGAAAATAAATTTTTTATTTTTAAAATAGTTTTAGATTTTTTTTAAATTTTGGATGTTTTTTCATTAGGTTTTATATGTTTCTCGTGATAACTTGAATTGACCTTCCATAAAAGTTTTTGAATGTCTCTTTATTTAATAAATTTTGGAATTTCAAAAATAATTTAAATGTTTAAAATACATTTTGAAAATTTTAAAATGATTTTAGATATTTGTTATTATTGGGATTAGATTTTTTTTAGATTTTAGAGGTTTTTCTTATTAGATTTTAAATGTTTTTTTTCATGATAATTTAAATTTATATTTTAAAAAAATAAAAAATTAATTATTGGTTGTCTCTAATTGACTACCCTAATTTATTCTCTTGCCGTTTTTTTAAATAATAATAATAACAAATATTTTCATGATATTGGGATTTTTTTTATTTTTAGATTTTGCATGTTTTTTCTGTTAAATTTTAGATTTTTTAATGATACTCTGAGTTCATATTTTCTCTAAAAAAATTTAAAAACAAATTAATTGCTAGTTAATAAGCCTGGCAATGGGTTGGGTAGCTAGGGTAGAGTTTGGACCCTACCCTAATTCTACCCGCGAGTTGAAAATAAAATATCATTAAAATTCTACCTTATCCTATTTGCGAGTGAGAATCTTTCAACCTTAACCATACTCGCATCCTAAGGTTCTAACCCCTACCCTACCCATAGAAATATCAATTTTTTTCAAAACAAATATAAAATTCAAATTTTACGAATTTCATACATATTAATAACATAAAAAATAAAAAATTAAATTAAAATTAAAATTAAAGACAATAAAATCTTAAATAAATCCAACATAAAATTACAAATAGCATGATCATCAAATTTTTAATAAAATTAAAATAACATTAAGAAAGATAAATGTCTTCAAACATTTCTTCTAATTCTAAATCCTTGCAATATTATTCTTCTGTCAGTTTAAAAAATACATCATCATTTTTATTTACAGTTTGATAATCAAGTTTTTCACTTAAAAATCAAATACAACAATTTTATTATACATAATTTTAACACAATTATAATTTATAAACAAATTAAAAATTTAAAACATAAATAACCTCTTTTATGATATGCTGCCCACAACCAATTTTGATTGCATATAAGAGCTTCTACTGTATTTTCATGAAAACTACCACTATGAGTAGCAATTATACGGCCACTTGTGCTAAAGAAAGACTTAGAAATAACAGTAGACACGAAAATGGCAAATATGTCTCTTGCAATTTTTTGAAGAATTAGAAACCTAACTCCATTTATCTTCCACCAAGCTAATATATCAAAATCAGGAGTTAGAGGATGAACATCTTCCTCTACATAGTGATCAAATTTCACCTTTATAAATGAACCTTTCTCCTTCTTATTTTGTCTAATATATAATTGATAAACAACATTACTATCTTCATCTGCATTAATCCTAAGCTCTTGTGTAGATTTTACTGACATATTACTTAAATTAGATGTGTTCTTTTGATATTCATTAAACAATTCATAGCATGCCTGTTTGATTCTCTTAACTTTTTTTGCGTAATCATTAGGATCTCTACATTCTCTAGCAAACTTATATTCAAGCCCACCAAGCTTATACCTAGAATCTAGAATTACAGTAATACCCATAATGCTATGAATTTATTTCCAATACTTATCAATTTTTTTCTTTATCATACATGCCATGCTACTAATAATTGAGTTAGGTGAAACAGCCCATTTTTCAATCTAACATGTATATCGCATATTTTATTAAAGTAAATGTTGGCAGTTGAAATTTGAGTTCAAAAAAAATAATTGGATCACATCATAAAAAAGTTTTAATTTACCACAAATTTCTTTTGCAAGTTCCTATTCCTCATTACTTGGCACACTTATAGAAATGGAGCTTTTTTGTTTTAGTCTAGCAAAGACTTCTTTGTACAATCATACAGTTTTTAATATCACATAAGTGGAATTTCATCTAATCATACAATTAAGAGATAATTTTTTTTGTAAAGGAAACGCCTGACTTACTATACCAACTCACAAAAGTATTACCTCAATACTCGCTTTTACAAATTCTATGAATTATCAATGTATGTGCTATAACAACTATATACACTTTTTTTCCGGTTGGAAATTCACATGTCAGTTGTAATAGCTACTCGACTATCATTTGCATCCATCATTTTGTTTATGTTAAGTTTCTCCACTTCGTACAATTCAAATATATTCTTCTTGATCGTGTTTCGGCTTGCATCTTAAAAGTTGGTTACATTGAAGCAAACATTTTCCTTATTGCAACATGATCATATGACAAAGGATACTCATGGATACAAATGGACTTGAAAATTAATTTTCTTGTGTGAGATGCATCAAATAAAAAAATATCTGAACTATTCTTTCCATGTCTTTGAAAAGATTCGGCAGTTGATTGTCTTGAGTTTGCTAATTTTATTTTCTTATAATAATGGAGTAATATTTCTTTAAATTTGTAGTCCCATTCCTTGGATTGGCACCAATAACAAACTTACAATAGTTGCACTTTGCCTTCCACCCGTTTTTCTCTTTATATCTACTAAAGTATTACCAATAAACAGTTTTTAATGAAGATTTGTTGCTATTTTAAACCGAGGAAGATTCGTCCAAAACAAAATTAGCAGTTTCTTCAATAGAAGTTTTTTCTTGTTGTTCTTGAGCCACTACAACCATGTTGATACTATCCATTCTTAATTTAATTGCCTACACAATCAGTAAAATAAATAATAAACATTAAAAACTCAAACATGCTGAAAAATCATTAAGATTTAGAACAAGCACAAAAATTATAACATATTAAAAAAAACAAAAGAAAACAGAACACACTAAAGAGTAAAAATTATCGTCTTAAAATAAGTCAGATTGAGATAAACAAGGACAAATTAACAAGCAAATGCAATATATGAAAATGTTCTACTTCTTCCACACAATTAGAAGGCATGAATCATGTTGGTAGGAACAATTAACATCATATATGAATTATTAGAATTTTAGAGAACAACAACAAATTAAATACAACATTAATAAATTTACTTTATAAACTATGAGATCTAATATAAATCAGTTTCTGTTTATTATGTTCTGTATGTATCTAAAAAAGAAGTCGATTTTATTAATAAATTATTTGTGATAGTTTTTAATTCATGTTGTTAATTTTTTCTAATGATTAACCTTTCAATGAACAAAACATGTCTTAAATCAATCCAATTATGTGAATTAATTTGGACACCATATAAATTAGTTCAAATTAATTCAAATTTCATCTTCTATAAAAAAAAGACAAAATTCAGAATAAAATTAATATGAATCTATTCAAATGAAAAAAAAATAATAAAGGAGCCAGTACATTAATCATAATTAATTTTAAAAAATGAAAAAAAACAATCATGGTAAAGTCACAAATGAAAATTGCTAACAAGGATAAATCAACAGAGAATCAAAATCACATATTCAAACGTAAAGTAAAGTCCCAATTTTTATGTCCAACCAACTAAAGGAATCAACATGATAAAGACGAAATATACAAAAACTAAGCTTTACATAAAGAACAAACAAGCATGCTGAAAAATATCAAAGAGAGAACAGAACGGTGGTATGGCACTACGTAGTGAAAAGAGGAGGCCACGAAACAGCGACGTTGCGAGAAGAGGAGGGCATGAAGCAGCGGCATAGCAACGTACCGAATAGAGGAGAGCACGGAGGAGGAAGAAGAGAAAGAGGAAGGACCAAAGGAGAGTTGGGGGTTATGGCCGAATTTGGGTTTCTGAAAGTGAAACGGCGCTCTATGCTCTCACTTAACTATTAAGGTTTCTGAATAACAAAGATAAATGATTTTGGTTTTTTATTTTAATTTTTATTTTAGGTTAACTTTATAAATATGCAAATGTTCTAAATTACTAAATTAGCTAACTAGTTTAGTGGTCATTCACTTATTGCTAGTTATTACAAGTAGGAGCCTTCACTATATGTATAATTTTTGTAAAAAGTGTTATATATATGGGGTGCGGATAGGATAAGATAGGGTAAAATATGTATTGCCAGCCCTACTAGTTAGTTCTTTAGTCATTTTTTTAATAATAAAAATTACAACAACCTAACACAAAATAATACAATCGCTAATCAATAAAAAAGATAAGTAATTAAGAGAATTATTGATCACTAAAAAAAATTAGATAAAACTCTCCTTTTTGTCAATTTATCTGTTGCCATATATTAGTCGGTCGATACACATATGATAAAGAAACAACCCATAGAATTATAGATAGCGATCGTGTTCATGATTCATTTTTTTCATAAACTGAACTGAAACTGCACTAAACCATTTTAAATGGTTTAGAAATTGAACCAAACTACTATGTCAAATAAGAAACTGATTTTAAACTAGTTTACAATACAATGTACCAGTTTAAACCAGTTCATAAAAATAAAACTAGTTTTAATTAAAAATACCAGTTTAAATTGGTTTATAAGCTAAATCTAGTTTTAACTTTTAATATATATAAAATTAGGTTTTACATTTTCTCTCTCCTCCTCTCTTTCTCCCACTCTCTCTCTCTCTTCCCTTCTCTCTCTCTCTCTCCTTCTCTCCTTCTTTCCCCTCCTTTTTCTCTCTCCCACTCTCTCTCTCCTTCTCTCCCTCTCTCCCCCCTCATCTCTCTATCTCCCTTCTCTCCCTCTCTCATTCTCCTATTCCTCTCTCTCTTCTTCTCTCCCTCTCTCTCCCTCCTCTCTCTCTCTTCTTTTTCTCTCTCTCTTTCTCGCCTCCCCTCTTTTTGTCTTTCTCTTTCTCTCCCCCTCCTCTCTCCCTCTCTCTCTCTCTCTCTTTTCTCCCTCTCTATCCTTTTCTCTCATTCTCTCTCTCCCCTATCCCTCTTTCTCTCTCTCTTTCTCCTTTTCTCTCTCACTCCTCTCTCTCTTGCTCCCTTTCTCCCTTGACATATATAAAATTAGATTTTACATTCTATTTCTTTCCCTCTCTCTCTCTCCCTCCCTCTCTCTCCCCTTCTTTCCCCCTCTCTCCATCCTCTCTCTCTCTCTCTCTTTCTCTTTCTCCCTTCTCTCCTTTTTTCTCTTTTCTTCCCATCTTCCTCTCTTTCTCCTCTTCTCTCCCTCTCTCTCCATCCTTTCTCTCTTTCTCTCCTTCCCCTCTCACTCTTCCTCTTCTCTCTCTCTCTCCCCTCTTTCTCCCCTTCCATTCTCTTTGTCTTCCTCTCTTTCTCCCCTCTTTTCCTTTTCTCTCTCTCCCCTTCTCTCTTCCCATCCTCTTTCTCTCTCCCCTGCCCCACTTTCTCCCCCTTCCCTTTCTTTCTCTCTTCCTTTTCTCCCTCTATTCCTTTCTCTCATTATCTCTCCCATATCCCTCTTTTTCTCTATCTCTCTCTTCCTCTCTCCTTCTCTCTTTCTCTCCTCTCTCTCTCTCCCTCTCTCTTTCTCTTTGTCTCTCTCACTTTCTCTCCCTCTCTCTCTTTCTCTCTCTCTTGTGCTCTTTCTCTCTCTCCCTTCTCTCTCCTCCTCCTCCTCTCTCTTTTTTCTATCTCTCCTTCTCCCCTCTTTTTTTCTCTTTTTTCTCTCCCTCCTTCTCTCTCTTGTTTTGGAAAAAAAAGGAGAGAGAAAGAGAGAGAAGAGGGATATAGAGTGAGAGAAGGTTGAGAGAGAAAGAGAAAAGAGAGAAAGAAAGGGAAAAAAGAGGAGAAAGAGAGAGAGGAGGGAGAAAAAAGAGAGAGAATAGAAGAGAAAAAGAAGGGAAGGGGGAGAGAGAAATAGGAGAGAAAAATAGATAAAAAGAAAAAAGAAAAGAGAGAAAGAGGAAGACAGAAAGAAGGGAGAGAGAGAGAGAAACAAGAAGGGAGAGAGAAGAAAAAGAGGGAGAGAGAGAGAAGGGGGAAGGGTGGGGGAGCGAGGGAGAGGAGAGAAAAAGGAAAGAGAGGGAGAGAAAGCGAGAGGAAAAGGAAAGAGAGAGAGAGAGAGAGGGAGAGGAGGGGAAGAAAGAGGAGAAGGAGAGAGAGAGAGGAAGAAAGAGGGGGGAGAGAGAGAAAGAAAAAGGGAGAGTGAGAAATAAAAAGGAGGGAGAGAAAGAGAGGAAGAGAAAAGGGAGGAGAGAGAGAGAGAGGAGGGAAAGAAGAGAGAGAGACGAAGAAAGATGGGAGGGGAAGAGAGAGGAGGGAGAGAAGAGAGAGAGAAAAAAAGCGGAAGAGAGAGGAAAAGGAAGGAGAGAGAGAGAGGAGAGGGAGAAAGAGGTGGAGAGAGAGAGAGGAAGAAAGACGAGAAGGGAGAGAGAGAGAGAGAGAGAGAGAGAGAGAGAAGGAAGAGAGGAGGGGGAGAAAGAGGAGAGAGAGAGAGGAAGGGGAGAGAGAGTGAAGGGAGAGATAGAGAGAAAGAGTATGTAAAAGTTAATTTTAGAGTTTAAATAAAACTAGTTTTAATTTGGTTTAAAACTAAACTGAACCATAAAAACTGATTTTTAATAAACTGGTATTCATAAAAATTATGATTTTAGTTCAGTTTTTTATTTAAAAAAAAAAACTAGTTTATTTAAAACATTTTCAGTTTAGTTTCAATTCAGTTAGTAAAACCAGTTTTTTTGCACACCCCTAGATAGCGTAACAGAGTCCAAATCTCAGAGACAAATTCATTTAGTTCAAGTGAATTCTTAGAAAGGTACTACCTAAAAAGTCTAAATTAATTCAATTCAACAATAATAATTAATAAATCTGAATCCTTTCTCCCAACATAGTCGCAATCTTAAGAAGAAAGCATCAAGCTAGCTCTATTCTCAGCACAGCACTTTTAAGACTAGACTTCTTAGAAAGAAGCCAACAACTAACCCAATTCCTATTCTAGTCTCGAACTATACCCACCCCTGCACCCGCTATGGACTGCAAGGGTAGTAAGTATCTGCCATCCACGTTGACAGACTCAGTTTTGAGACATTTTCGTATAGCATAGTTGAAAGCTTACCATTCCATAAGAGATCGAAACTTTTGAACAAGCATAAATCATGATATGGTTGTAGTATTATTTGTCTCACAAAAGAATATTTTCGCTTATCATTACAGGAAATCTTATTCAAACATCATCTCCAAGTCCACTAAAGACAAGCAAGGAAACATATATGATTCGGATTAGTGAATAAATGGAGCAATGATCAAGAGTTTCTTCCTTTAAATAAATAAATTAACAATTCCGTTATGTAACTAAAAAGGATTCTACCAATTTTTGCTAACTTTTTATGGTAGTATCTTTTTTATTGAAAATGTCTTTATAGAATAGATGTGTCTTCTGAATGTGTCTCCTTAATTATGCATGTGTCTTTTAGTAGGGATGTCTTTGATCGAATTGAGAAGGTGGAAACGAGATAGAGAGAATGCACGGTCGGATGCAGATCGCGAGGGAGAGGGTGCCGCGGTGGTCCTACAGAGGAGAAAATTGCGCTTGCAAAGCGCGCATTGCGGCGACGGAAATTGGTTGCGAAAGGCACCAGCATTGCCCAGAAGATCGTCGAAATGGAGGCCGCAGCGGTGGCACCGATGCGAACCACTGCACGCATTGAGCAGTGCAACTAACAGTGCGAAGTAGCAGCGGTTGCTCCACGGGGAGGAGGTTCTGCGTGGCGATCAAGACGACGGTGGTGAAAGCGTCGAACGGTGTGCACAGCATTTCAGTGAGAGCGCAATTTCGAAAAAGTTGTTGATGACCGGAGAAGATAATAAAGGATTGGGAGTAGCGTCACTCTTGTTGCTTCACATTGCAAACACTTTCATTCGTTACAATCCTAATTTTTAAATTTTTAATTAATTGATATCAGTACGTTTTTAATTTTAATTTAAAAATAATAAATAATTATTGTTGTTAATAATTGACAAATTCTTTTTTGGTTCCCTCTACTTTTTTATAAATTAAAAATATTATCTCCAACAATACACTACAAAATTTAAAATAGTTAATTGAATATGAAACTGTAATCATTTCAAAACATTCTAATGTTTGTACTATGTGTGATTCAAAGTTTATTATGTAATATATAAGGTATACGAAATAGGTTGATTTTTTTTTTTCTTTTTAAATCGCAAGACCCAGTTGAGAAATGAGAGAGATTTTATTTTAGTAGATACTTCGAATATTTTATATTGTTTTTATGTGAAAAAATATTTTTTTATTATTAAACGATGAATTATAGAGTTTGATTTTGATACGTTTTTAAAATGTTATTTTTATTTAAAATATGACTAAACAAATAAGTTACACTCTTAAAAATTTTTTTTATAAAAAGATGTTTTTAATTTTAGTATCTTCATTAGAATAGGTGTTTTTATTTTAAACTTTATTAGGTAGACAATAACTTTTATAAATAATATGAATAATAGGTTTTAAAATTAGCCAAATAAAATAAAAACACACTACACTCCCAATTACTCACCTAAATCTTAATATTAGAATAATCATCCGCATATTTAATAAATTAAACATCTAATATATCTATTATTCACATTATTTAATATTTTTATTATATACTTATACTTCTTTCTTTTATTTTTTACCCAAACTCCAATATATGGTCATGCAACTTGTGTGAAAGCATTGTGGCTAAAGCAAATCACAATGACATCTAGCTATTGGAGTAGCCGAGTAGCTCTTGTTGGATCGATTTAAAAAATAAAATCGATCTAATTGGTTATAATTTTGATTTTGTTGTTTGATTATATTTTTTAATTTAAGCCAATTTTATTCAAACAATTGTAATATATTTTGTATTAATTTAAATTAATTAATCAGATTTAAATTACTGTTATTTGAATAGGGTTGAGTTATTCGATTTTAGAAAAAATGTAACAATTTAAAATTTTTTAAATTTAAAATTTGGATGGAAAAAATAATTAAATTTAAAAATTTGGATGACAAAAAATAATTAAAAATTTTTAATTATAAAATTAAAAATTTGTATAGGATAAAAGTCATCCAATTTAAATCACAATAGTTTAAATCGATTTGGATAAAAAAATTAAATCAATATTTAATATTATACAATTCACAATCGTTAAAATATATGTTCAACAAAATTATTAAGTACATAAATTTTTTAGCACAATAAAAAAATTTGATATATGGCAAATAAAATTTTGAAAAATAATTCGTTCAACTAATAAAATATATTTGTTCACCAAAACTACTAAGTACAGAAAATTTGATACACAATACATAAATATTTAAAGAATCACATACTCATAACATTGACTTATGCAATTAACAAAATTTATTCATAATAAAAATTTGGAGTGCTAGGTAAATAATGATCATCTTGAACAAAATAAATAACTACCAATCAAATAAAAATATACTACACTCTAATTTAAATTTACTCTTTTAACCTTATTAATTCACATTGTTCACACATTATTTAAAAAATGTTGTTGGTTACCTATATTTTTTTTAAAAATTTATGTGCTATGATCAACAAAAAAATTCAACCAATAGAAAAAGGGCAAGTTATGTTCCATGAAAAAAGGTCACAAGGCAGTTTCTGTTTATAAACTTCTTTTGTTTAGTAATTTGGTTGTTTCCTCCCCACTTTGGATAAAAATCATGCAACGCAGGCGTAAGATTAGGAAATAATTTTATAGATATATAATATACGGTACTAAAATAAAATGGTACATCAACTATAATTTTCTAACACACGAACCAGGTCTGTACGACACAACCAATATACAAATGGAAGAGGGTAGTGTATTCAATGATAAATAGAAGGAGATAGGCGAGGTTTGAGCAAAAGCTCGAATGGTGTGGCTTTCATCATTGTGAGTCCAAACGAGGCACTCATATCGACGGGAGCATCAAACGGTGTAGTTACCTCAAATGCATGCAAGAATGCAGCCAATGCCAAATGCGTCATCTGAACCCCAAACGTTATCCCAGGACACGACCTTCTTCCACCGCCAAAGGGAAGAAGCTCGAAATGCTGACCCTTCACATCCAGATCCTTGTGTGTGGTTAGAAACCTTTCTGGCTTGAATTCCAATGGATCTAACCATACGCGAGGGTCTCTGTGAAGCTTCCAAATGTTCAAGAACATTCGGGTACCTGCTTTGATATGATAACCTCCCAAGGTACAATCCTCTGTGAATTCTCGAGGTCCTGAGAGTGGCCCAGCCGGGTACAATCGCATTGATTCTTTTACCACAGCTTGAAGGTATGTTAGCTTGTTAATATCTGATTCCTTCACTAGTCTCTCCTTGCCTACTTGTTCATCTAGTTCGTCCCGAACTTTCTTCAAAGCGTGCTGATGATTTATTAGCAACGAAAGTGTCCATATCATTGTAACTGCTGTTGTATCCGTTGCCCCTGAAATTATCATCTGCCAAATGATGCAAAAGAGGTCACCATTATTTAAAAGTACAATAATTTTTAGAAGATAATAAAAAATCAGCATAAATAATCAAAATTTACTTTAGAAAAAATTTAGAGGCTAGCACTTTTATTAAATTCTGGTCCGCACTTAACCATAAAAAAGAAATTGAATAATCTTATACCATTAGATATTATCTCACACAATTTAAAATATTATTGATAACTACAAATCACTTCATCTACTAACCCCTTAGTACTATTCTTCATTTAATATTTATTAATGATTATTAGAATTAATAAATATTAAATAAATTAAATTTAAGTTAATTATTTTTATTATTTTTTTAGTATTACTGTTAAAAATAAATCTATAAAGTTATCGTAATTTATTATTTTAGCCAATAATAATTAGTTAATAATATTTAAAAATATGAAATTAGGCTGTTTGGACTAAAAATATTGAATTACTAACTAAAAATACTAGTCAATATAAACAAAATTGTTAACCCTTAAATTTTTCTCAAATTAAAGGAGCAGGTTTAAATAAGTTTTGAGAAAGAATCACCCGATAAAAAAGTTATTCGAGAGAACAATCTTATAAAATTATTTTATTTAACTTAATATTTATATTTATATATATATAATATTTATTTTATATTTATGTATTTATTACATTTAAAACCATTTATTTATTTTAACAATAAATAAAAAATATAAAACAAGAAAACAAATGTATTAAAAAAAATACCCAATCAAATATACATCAATAATTATCATCAGATATTATTCATGCTGCGCTAAAATCCAATCAGTGGTTAAAATTATCCTAAGCTTTTAAAATATTAAATAAATTACAAAAATATTATTTGTACACCAAAATCAGCTATTAAAATTAGCTACTAATGTAATAAATACATGTATAGTTTAATTTATTTTTAATGTATATTTATATTTCAACATGTATTTTATATTGATGGCTGACTTTAATGACTAATTTTGGTGTACACATAACGTAACTCAATAAATTAATTTATGATAAAATAATAAACTAAGCTTTATTCTTTAGTTGAGTAATTAAATTGTCCAAATATTTAAAAAATAAGAGATTAAATTATCCATTAATTTTGTTAATAACTTTTTTTAACAGAAATGCTAGGGAAGAATTTATTGTTTTTTACCATAACTTAGCTATTAATTTAATTTTTTTAGTCTAATAATTCAATAACATATTTTATTCTATACTTTTAAACATTAATGTTTAACTAATGGCTAAAAACAATAAATTTTTATAATCTTCTAATATTACTCATTTTTAAAAGAAAAAATATTAAAAAGAGCCAACATTTTTAGTGTAAAAAAAGTGAAGAATTGATTAGTATTTGATTTAAATGTAAGATAAAAAATAAAAATAATAATTATATAATATTTTTATTTTTAAAACGCCAAAAATTAATTTATGAATATTTTGGTAAAATTAATTTGTTAATCATCCATTCATAACAAAAGGGAGTAAATCTCTCCGGTAAAAAAAATTGGATAGTATCAATTGTGATATGTTATCTTTCATTATCTTTTATTATTTTTTTTCTTATATTTAATTTTGGTTTTACTTATAAAATTAATGTGTCATTTTCTCAAGTATTAAAAAATGGAGAGAATCCATTTTGATAACAAAATCAATGACAAAGCAAGACGTGAATGAGGTGCATACCAAAGAGGTGGCTTTGATGACAGTGTCAAGATCATAACCATCAAGATCAGCGCCATTATGAAGGACAGAAAGCAAGACGTCAATGAAGTCTTGTTCTGTTTGGGCGTCACTCTGATCATCATCACCGCACTCTCTTCTTCTCCGATGATCTTTCAACCACTCACAAATGATCTCGTCCATCTCCTTAGCAGTCTTCTTCATCTCCTTCACTTGGCCACCAAAATCAAGCCATCCAAGAAAAGGAATGGCGTCCCCTATCACGTGCACTCCCGTCAGACGAAAGAACTCCCTGAACGCCCTCCTGATCCTCCCTACTTCTCGCCACTCATCTTCGCTTCTTGCCGTGTATCGCTTCCCCACAACCATCCTCAGAACCGCGTTCAGGTTCAAATCCCCCAACCACCTCTTCATCTCCACCACATCACTTTTATCGACGCATTTTCTGTACATCTCTTTCACCGATGCCTCCACCTCTGAATCCCTAATACCCCGAAGCATGTCGAACCGGCGAGCGGAGAGTAACTCTGAAGCGACTATCTTGCGAATCTCGCGCCAAAATTCACCGTAAGGAGCGAACGCGAAATTGACATAATCATATGTGAGAATCTTTGCGGCAGTGAACTTGGGACGAGAGGAGACGATGGCATCCAGGGTTGTGAAACACTCCTTGGCTAACTCCCAAGAACTCACAACCACGGCAGTGTGAACACCGATTCTGATGCTGAATATGGGACCGTACAAGTCTGCTAAGTCTCCAAGTTTTTCGTATGGTAGCTGGCCTGAACCGCCTAGGAGGTGAAGATGACCTATCAACGGCCACCGACCTGCGGCCATGGGTGGCTTCTTTCGGTGACCATCAAGTGGTGGTAGTGCTGCCCTCTTGGCCAAGTACAAGCAGTACGAAATGATAAGTGTGCCGGCAACTCCGGCTATTATGGCGTCAAGATACTGGAGCATGTTGAGAACTATTGTTTAAGTTTACCGGGCAATTAAAAATATGATACTGAAATGTTATACTAATTAAAAATAGCAATGTTATACTAATTAAAAATAGCACATTCTAAGAGGAGGTACCCCTTTCGAACGTGGTTTGTTGTTGGACCCTCAATAGAAAGGTGTAGCCTATATAGTGCCCACCAGTGACGGATCCAGAAAAATTTAGTTGTGAGGGCAAAAAATAATAAAATTTAGGTAGAGATATATTTTTTATTTTTTACAATATCTAATACATTAAGAACTAATGTATCATGACTTTGAGTTTTATTTAAGAGGGGTCAATAAATTATTACACACATGAAATGAAATTCGAACTCCCAACACTTGTTTAAGTGGACGATTAAGCTAATCACTCGACCAATTCAAATTTATTTAGACATATTTAAAACTTTAAATTAGAATTATCTATATATATTGATAAGAATTCAAAATATACACACAATCACTTATTATAGTATTTAAAAAAATAAAAAAATAATTTCACTCAGTATAATATTTAAAATAATAAAAAAATAATTTATAATGACTTTTTTTATTTTTAATATGACTAAATATTATTTTTCTATATATATTCTAAAACAATTATTTTATTTTTTATTATCTCATATTTAATTATAAAATCTACTTATTATAGTTTTTATAGTATAAATAAATCTTTTATCTAAAATAATTACTATAATCAAGGCCAGTCTAATAATAAATATTAATAAAGTATATTAATATATAGATAATATATTTTTTTATGTTAAATATTTTTTAAAAAGTCACTAATAATTTAAGTTGTATTTAATTAAAAAATTAAATTTTAATTTAATTATCAATTAATTAACTAATATAATAAAATTAATTATCACTATTTTTTAAGTTTATTTATTTTTTATTTTTTATTTTTATATTAAATCTAATTTAATAATATAATTATTATTAAATGTTAAGTTTAATAAAATATTTTTTAATATAAAATACAAAAAAATATTTATATTTTATTTTAGATAAATATAATATAATAAAAGATATATATATATATATATATATATATATATATATATATATAGAGGTATGTATTAGTTTTTTTTTTTTAAACATGTGGGGGCAAATGTCCCCTCCTCTTTCAATGTAGGTTCGTGTCTGGTGCCCACAAATTTTGGTGGTTATGGTGGCTATAGACTTTACAAATAATCAAATGTTGAAATTTTTAATCATATAAATAAAAAATTGAAGCACGTTTCATTTACAGTTTTATTAATAAATAATGACATATTTATGGGATTGTAAATAAAAAAAAATTATATCATTTATTATATTTTTTGATAAAAAAATGGTCTATCATTTTTTCTCGTTATTAAAAAAAAGTTTTTATTAATGTCTAAAATTAAAAAAAATGGTAGTATCTAAAAATAGTAAAATACTTATATTGCATTAATTTTTTTTCTCACGTTAATAAATAATTATTTATATTTTTTATTTTTAATTAAAATAATTATTTTATTCTGCAATAAAAAATTTAAAGTCTAAAGTTACTGTTATTAATTAAATTTTAATATTATATTAGTCAAGTAAAATTTAAAATTATTAATTATAAAAAAGAAAAGTATAAGTAGACAATGAAAATATTAAATAATGTGAACAATAAATATATCGGATGTTCAATTTACTAGGTGTGCAGATAATTATTCTAATATTAAGATTTAAGTGAGTAATTTGAATATAATATATTAGAATAATTATCTACACACCTACTTATACATTCAATTCAAATAAAATATATTATACTTCAAATTACTCACTTAAATCTTAATATTAGAATAATTATCTGCACACCTAATAAATTGAACATCCGATATATCTATTGTTCACATTGTTTAATATTTTCATTATCTACTTATACTATTTTTTTGTAATTAATAATTTTAAATTTCACTTGACTAATATAATATTAAAATTTAATTAATAACAGTAACTTTAAACTTTAAATTTTTTATTGCAGAATAAAATAATTATTTTAATTAAAAATAAAAAATATAAATAATTATTTATTAACGTGAGAAAAAGATTAATATAATGTAAATATTTTTAGATACTACCATTTTTTTAATTTTGGACATTAATAGCAATCCCATTTCAAACTACGAGAAAAAACGATAGACTATTTTTTTTAAAAATATGATAAATGGTCTAATTTTTTTTTATTTATAAACCCATAAATATGTCATTATTTATTAATAGAACTGTAATAACCAAAATGTATTTCAATTTTTCATTTTGTATAATTAAAAATTTTAGCATCTAATGATTTGTAAAATTTATAGTCACTATAAACACCAAAATTTGTGGACACCATCAATTACACCCAATAAAAAAGATTATAGCACAAGTCATGCACATGAAAAGAAGACAAACTTCATCAATCTAATTATCTAAAACTTTATCGGTAAGACGGTAACGTAGCTAGGCATGCCTACCTTTGCACAGAGACATGATACATAAGGAGTCCGTCCATCGTGGACAATTTTTGTTCTTACACGTTGCAGAAGGTTCCCTTGATATATTATGCAGAAGCTGTTCACATATACCATTGTCTTTTTATGGAACATTAATATTTCAATATTTATGATCACTCAGATTTAAATTAAATAATTCATGTTCAGATTTAGTTTAGGAGACATACAGGGGCCATGACATGTGGAAGTTCATATATAGTTGGTCTGTAAAGATTGAAGTCGAGCAAGCTGGTTGCTTTCAAATAATGGCCTGTGCCAAATGTTGGGCTTTTTTATATAAATAAAAAAAAATTATATTTACTAATATATAAAGTTTTTGAATTTTTTATTGTTTTAAACACGGTCACTATTTCGCAGACAGTCATTGCGCAGAGAAGAACTACGAAACTATGTCAGAGAAGAACTACGAAACTATGAGAGAAAGTGCTGGTGCTATAGTGCATGTGTTGCATGCATGTAAAATTATCACAAAAGATGCCTATATATACTAGATTTTTCTAATAACTTTTACCTTTTATCAATTGTTTCTTTTTTTTTTTTTACAATGACAAATTCGCGAAATAGCTAGTAAACGTATAATTATTATTTATCTGAATATAATAATAATACATAAAAATAATGGTGTACATTTTGAAAACAGTAATTTTATTATTATTATTATGCATATTTAGCGATTGTATTTGTTGACAGAACTTAAAGATCTGATTTTGATTAATATTAGAATGTTTGGAATAAAGATATTCGAAAAATTGAATATCAATACAGTTTATTGGACGCCAAATAAAATATTCAGTATAAGGTATTCTGACCAAAGGATGATGAACATATGCGAGCTATATTTGAATGCTATGAAAAAATTGTGACTGAACAAGTGATGGAGTTTTGAATTGAGTTGGTACGTAGACATTGACAGTAAATCTTCTTCTCATGTTCAGTTCCAATAGGTTGTGCGGCAGGACTTAGCCAGGCAGAAAGAACGGAATCCCCTATGAGAATTCGGTCTTCTCTCCCAATACCTGAACTTGGTACTAATTTGATTTTTGAAGAGTCTGAGTCAAAAAATGAGTGGGTACGGTCCAGTCTGGTTCTAATAATGTTAGTGATAACGAGGATAATACGAAATTTGGCCCAAAAACTCAATTATAGTCTTATACTTTCTCACGATATATCTCGCCACCACCATAAGTTTCAAGCCATTATTCAACATTGGATCTAAATGTTATGTAAGTGAAACTGATGTCTTTCGATCTGGGAGCGTTGATGACTATAACACTGATGACTATGTGTAGCTAAGAGTTGGTCATAAATTATACAGTAGAGAGTCCGTTCACCTAGTCATCAAGAACTATAGCATTTGTCACAGTGTAGAGTATCGAATGGTCAAACATTACAAGAAAAATGCTAACTATCGTCTGAATTAGCGTCGGACGTTAGCGATGAATTTACCGGCAGATATGACAATAAATTCGTCGGAAAAAAAGTTACCATCGGATTAGATTTTTCGACAGTAAATTCACTGGTAATATTTGGAGGGAAAAAGAAAAATTGGCGCGAGCATTACCGGCGGATTTATCTGCCGGTAAATTCGATGGTAAACCTTATCTAAATTCAAAATGCGTGGCCCTCTCCCCTCACTTTCGAGAACATTCTTCTCTCTCTCCCATTCTCCCATTTCTTCTTCTCTTATGCAACTACCACCGGCAATCTCTTTGGCCACCCTCCGCTAGTGCTGCCCACCTACATTCTCCTCCAAAGTTTGCGCCAACTTACCTGTATCGTGTTTCGTTGCCTCAAATAGAGTTGCTCCCTCTGTCGCCGGACTTGTATCTCTCCTTCATCGTCCAGGTAGGTTGCCATCATCCCTCTCCCTATTCTATCTTGTTTTCATTTTTTTAATAAAAAACCCTAACCCCTTTTGTCCTAACCTTTTTTTGCCCTCTCCGACGGTGTGTCCTCTTCCTCTCCTAGAGCTTGAAGCTACAAGTTCCTTTGTCTACCACTCTACGAGTTTTTCTGTTGCCTTGTTGTCATCTTCTGGCTCTCGCCGTCGCTTTAGGACCTGCTCACCTCCAGCTCCATTCCTTCTGGCATTCAGGTATAGTTTGTGACTCTGTCACTCGATTCAGTTCTTCAGCATCTTGTCGCTGATTGTTCTTTTTTATCCTCTGTTAGTTGTTCTTCTTGTTGTTAATTCTTCTTGTTAATTGTTATGTTGTTGTTGCATATATGTTCAGTTCTTGTAGTTATTCAATTTATTTGCTGTTATTATTCTTGATTACTTAATTTTTTTACTAATAATTGTTTAGTTTTTGTAGTTATTGCTTTATAGCTCTTGTTGATTTGTTAGTGATTGTTGTTGTTGTCATTGTTTTTGTTGATTTGTTAAACTTTTTGCTAATAATTGTTCAGTTCTTACTAATAATTCTTTTGCTAATTTTTTGTTATGTGTTATTAAATTTTTTGGTATGTAGTTATTGAATTTATTTGCCTAGCTATTATTGTTCTCGCTGCATGCTTATTATTCTAGCTATTATTTATTTGCATACTAATTACTATCTACTTATTAATCTTGTTTGGATATTTCTTTTGTTATTTGACTTATGCAGACTTGGATGAGATTAGATAATATTTTGGTTGATGTAAAATTTTTAATTTGGATGAGATTTTAAGATTTATATTAGAATATAATTATGTTTGATGTGTTTATTTATATTTTATATATTACTTGATTACAGAGAGATATGCTTAGCACTACTTACCTCGGTCCATAATATAACTACTACTATAGAAATGGGAAATGAACAAATGATGTAATGCTAACAGTATCACTAAAAGTTTTTCAAAAGATTATAGTAATGTAATAGGTTCAATACACTCTTGTAGTAGTAACAATGTAAAGTATAAGATTATGATAACATAATAGGTTCACTATACTAATCCTTTGATTCTTCAACCACACTTGCAATTAGTCAAAGAATTGGGATTAAGATAGAAGAATAGAGAGAGAGATAAATTAGTTAATTGTTAGTATCATAAATATAGTTTGCCATGGTTGATCTTTTGTTAAATGTAGTAGTATATTAGTATAGTCTAATCTTTAATGCTCATCAGTATTGCTCTTTCGATTTTTAATTTAATTTTGTTCATTTTGTGTAATTGAGGGTTTGATGCATTTCAAATATAATTTTCCTTCTTAATTGAATTCTCTTTTTTTAATAGTAATAAACTTTGAAATTTAAACTTGTTTGTAAACTTTCAACTAAAAATTATAGACAAATTATTATAAGAAATTGTAAAATTTTGAATTTTATTTGTTTAGAAATTATTAAATTTAAATATTTAAAATTATATATTAAATTTTCAAATAATTTTTTTTAAAAAAATTAAAATTTAAGTTTACCTCGGATTTACTGTCGGTTAAATCTGTCAGTAACTATTAATTTAATTATTAATAATAAATAATATATTACTGTCGAATTTACTGAAAAAAAATTTGACGGTAACAAGTTCCAAAATTTTGCAAGAATTTATATCCGCCGCTAAATTCATCGGTATTTTGCAACAGACGAAAAAATCTGCCGATAAATTCGACGGTATCTGATCCAACAACTTTCTTGTAGTGAAATCTAATAATCTAAAGTATCATTGTCGGTGTAAATATTATGTTGTAGGTTATCGGTGGAGCATTTGGGTTGATTATCAAGAAAATCTTGGTTATTGGGAGGCTTGTAAATATAAAACACACGTGCTTGGCACTAATAATGTTCCAAGATCATTCAAATCTTGATAGCAATCTGATTTGTGGAGTTATCTTTGCCATAAGAGAAGATAAATATTTTAAATTTTTGTATCTATTTTTGAAAAATGGCTATATGTTTATCATTTTATATTTTTATTGTTGTAAAATTTCTAAAATTAGTGACATATTAATCAATTTAGGTAATTCTTTCGTTCCAATTAGAGTACTGCAAGGGGCAGTGGAGCAGAGTTGCATGTTTAAGTCGTTGTACAGGAAGGTTTGAATGACAAATCAAACAGTAACGGCTTAAATTTATGGAGATTAAAAAAAGTCGTACAACCAACTTTCGAGGTTTTTGAATAGGATTGAGCAATGTTTGCTTGGTATAGTTCATGATATCAAACTTGTGCCACATTATGAAGGCATTCTTCAAGACTTTGGTTTTATGCAGTTTGATAAGGTATTTTGGATATTTCCTTCCTACAATGAAACATTTAAGTATTGCAAACCTCTGGTATCTATTGATGGTACAAATTTGTACGGGCAATAAAAAGGAGTTCTGGTAATGGCATTTGCACAAGACAGCAATTCAAACATTCTTCCCATTTCTTTTGTAATTGATTGAGTTGGAATCAACAAAATCTTGGTTGTTCTTTATAAAAAATTCCCAACAGCATGTGACTCCACATCAAGGTATTCTTGCCATATCCTGACGTAGCAAGAGTCATACATGCTACAATGGAAGAGGAGGGTAGAGGATGGCATCCTCTAGGGGCGTATTATGCTTATTGTATCCATCATACGGTTGCTAACTACTTCATGAGTAGGTTCAAGTGTAAAATAGGAAAAATGAGCCATGATCAATGAAGCATATTCCCCAAACAAGGAGTAATACTTGACATACATGAGAGCACTAAAGTACGTAGTTTTTGTTTTTTGAGATTGGAATTGAGACTAGGAGACCGGGACTTAATATTGTGTTTGGTGGCAAGAGACTAGAACTAAAATTTCAGTCTCGGGACACAAAATTTGCCCTTTAGTTCCTCCAAAAAGTGGGGACCAAGGGGCTGAAATTTCCGGAGACGGAGATTGAAACTTTAATAATATTTTTTTAATAACTAAGGATATCTTAGTAAATATCATTATTTCATATCCATATTTATCTTGAACCAAATAGATAGAATATTAAGACATAACTTAGTTCTGTATACTTTACATCAAACATAATACAAAAACTTAATTTAGTCTCTGTCGCCCTGTCTTTGTCTATCAAATTCAGCCTCTCTTACAAATGCAGCCTAAGAGATCTCAAATCGGAATTTAAAATGCGAGAAAATATGTTTTACAAAGAGGCCTGGTTGCGACACTGTAATTCTGGATGAACATTTGACCACATGACTACCATCTTATCTGAGTACATCAATGATGTACTAAAGGAGATGCGTAACCTTTTCGTTGCATATGCTCAACTTATTTGGGCCAATTTGTTTGTTATGAAATTTGCTTTATATCTTTAACTTTAGTTTCCTAGACGGCGCTTAGACAGGGCGAGATGGGGCGCTTTGCCACCCCTAGTTGAAGCACAATCTTGAGGCCTTAAATATTTCAACCAGAACTTTAAGTGGCTAGTAGAAGTGAAGGTTAGAGTTGATCCTAAAATTTTTTTCAAAAATGAACAAAGCATTTCAACTGGGGATGTGTTAGGTTTTATATTCAAATTGTGAGGAGTTAAATTGATGCCTTGAAAAATTTGGTCATGTCATCTAACTGTTACAGTGCCACGTGTCATTTAAAATTGTCAAATCAGCTTTTCAGTGACGAAAAACGTCAGAAGAGCCAAATTGAAGCATGAGTCAAAATTTTATGATACAATTTGAGTCAATTAAAAATTTAAGGATTAAATTGTGTCTGAACGTCAAATTTCAGGAATCATTTTGAATATTAATTCTATTTTCATATAACATAGTTGAAAGCTTACCATTCCATAGGAGATCAAAACTTTTGCACAAGCATAAATCATGATATGGTTGTACTATTCTTTGTCTCACATAAGAAAATTTTTGCTTATATATATTATTACTGAAAATCTTATTCAAGCATCGTCTCCAAGTCTACTAAAGACAAGCAAGGAAACATATATGATTCGGATTAGTGAATAAATGGAGCAACGATCAAGAGTTTCTTCATTTAAATAAATAAACTAAAAATATTATCTCCAACAATACACTACAAAATTTAAAATAGTTGATTGAATATGAAACTGTAATTATTTCAAAACATTCTAATGTTTGTAATGTGTGATTCAAAGTTTATTTTGTAATAAATAAGGTATATGAAATAGGTTGATTTTTTTTAATCGCAAGATCGAGTTGAGAAATGAGAAAAAATTTATTTTGGTAGATACTTTAACAAAGATTTTATATTGTTTTTATGTGAAAAAATATTTGTTTTTATTATTAGATGATGAATTATAGAATTTGATTTTAATATATTATTAAAATATTATCTTTATTTAAAATATTATCAAACATATAAGTCACATTTAAAAAGAAATATTTTTATGAAAAGATGTTTTAAGTTTAGCTTCTTCATTGAAATAGGTGTTTTTATTTTTATATATGGTCATGCAACTTGTGTGAGAGCATTTTTTTTCCAAAGATAATAGGTTATATTTCATTAATTATTAAAAAATGAAATACAAAGATGTCCAAAAGCAAGACAGCATAATAAAAGGTGGGGATTTCCCAAAAACACTACACTGAAGGTATTCATCCAACGGTGCGTGGTCGAAAAACGAAGAAAAATCTTAAAGAAGAAATAATGATAAATCAAATTGAATGCACCTAAGAGCTTGTCTCATGGAGATGACGACTTAAACTGGGAGTTCTTTGGATTTCACGGAGCAACTTGACAGAGCTTGCTAGAATGGCAGACGGCATAGAAGTAGAACCTTCAAAAATCAACTGGTTGCGAGCTTTCCAGCAGTTCCAGCAAATGATGGCAAGCAACTGAGGATTACGGTCAGCATTCTTCAACGGGTTAAGTATCTCTGTTGATGCAGTCCACCATGTCCAAAAGTCCTTAGAACTCTGAGGGGGAAGACAGTCACGAAGATAACTCTGAGACCATACGTCTTTAATTCTAGAGCAATCGATCAAACAATGAGTGACTGTTTCCGTTGCTTCATGACAGCAAGGGCATATTGGTGATATAGATGGGATGCGGTGATGAATCTGAGCAAGCACCGGAAGTTGACCATGGAGAGCTTTCCAAATAAATAGCTTAATTTTGTGAGGCAAGTTCAACTTCCATAGATCAATCCACGGCTTTTTCTGTTGCATATAATTAGGGCAAAGCTCCAGAGGCGGATGGTAAAATAAATAGCCAATTCTGTAACCTGAAGCTGTATCATATTGCTTGGATTTGTTCAAATCCCATTGCAATTTGTCCCTACTCTACTGAATTTTAACTGACAAAATTCTATTTGCAACGTCTTGGAGAAATAGTTCTTGAATGAGATTATGATTCCAATTTCTATCTTCAGTAATTAGATCTTTAACTCTTGGAAACAACTCAGAAATAGCCTGTCTATTTGGCATGTCAGAAATCATTAAAGGATACGGAGGAGGCAGCCAAGGATCCTCAAAGGTTCGGATATCCTCACCAGTACCCACAGCCCAATTAAGACCTTTTTCAACAATCTTTCGGCCTTCCAATATGCTCCTCCATCCCCAAGAAGGTAAGACTCCAATTTCTGCCGTTATAGCATTACCATTGCTAAAGTATTTACCTCTTAAGATTTTGGATAATAAGGAAGTAGGCTGTGTTACAAGTCGCCAAAACTGTTTGCCTAAAAGCGCCAGATTTTGGATTCTGAGATCTTTAAATCCAAGGCCTCCTTCTTTTCGTGGGCGAGTCATAGTGTCCCAGCTAATCCAAGCCATCCTCCTTTCAGAACCTTTTTGTCCCCACCAGAACTGAGAAAGTAGAGAGTGAATTTCCGAAATTAAACCATCAGGCAACTTGAAGCAAGACAATGTATAAATAGGAATAGCTTCTCCCACTGCCTTAAGCAATATGTGTCTACCACCTGACGAAAGAAGATTGCGCTTCCATCCTTGGATTCTTTTCCGAACCTTTTCTTTGATCATACTAAAAGAAGCCTTTTTCGATTTAGAGACTGTAAAAGGCAAATCACAATGACATCCAGCAATTGGAATAGCTGAGTATGTAGCTCTTGTTGGATCGATTTAAAAAATAAAATCAATCTAATTGGTTATAATTTTGATTTTGTTGTTTGATTATATTTTTTAATTTAAGTCAATTATATTCAAATAATTATAATTTATTTTGTATCAATTTGAATTAATTAATCAGATTTAAATTATTGTAATTTGAATAGGGTTGAGTTATTAGATTTTAAAAAAATGTAACAATTTAAAAATTTTTAAATTTAAAATTTGGATGGAAAAAATAATTAAAATTTAAAAATTTAGAAGAAAAAAAAATAATTAAAATTTTTGGATTATAAAATTTAAAATTTGTATAGGATAAAAGTCGTCCAATCCAAATCACAATAGTTTAAATCGATTTGGATAAAAAAAAATCAATACTCTAATGTTATACCATTCACAATCGTTTGAATAATATATGTTCAACAAAATTATTAAGTATATAAATTTTGAAGCAAAATAAAAAAAAATTTATGACAGAAATTCACCTGCAATCGATTTCATATGAAGTTGTTTTTAGATAGATGACATGTGTGGAGCTACTCTGATAAAGACGTCTAAAACGTCTTTTTTTAAAAATATTTTTAATAATTAAAATTTAACACATATAATTGATTAAATCGTGTTATTTTTGTCAAAATTAAGCCAGACAAATTAATTTGATCGAAAAATGGTGAATCGAATTTCGAATTGGTCTAAATTAATATTATTTTTTATAAAAATGACTACAATATCGCTATTATAGAAAATGACTAAAATACTCTTATTATATATATTAATTTTGAGAATCCTAAATTCTAGCATTTTTCTTCTCTGTCGTCATGTCGTCAGAAGGTTAGGATTTAGAGCTTTTAAAATTATAATATATATATATATATATATATATATATATATATATATATATATATATTTAATACGGGTATTTTAGTTATTTTTTATAATAGGGATATTGTAGTCATTTTTTATTAAAAAATATTAATTTATATCAGTTTAAAATTTAATTTATTAAATTTTTGGCTAAACTAATTTATCTGATCTAATTTTAATAAAAATATTATAGTTTAATTAATTATATGTGTTAAATTTTAATTTTTAAAAAATATTTTAAAAAAAAGACGTTTTTGCCAATTTTTATCTAAGTGGCTCCCTTAAAAAAATCAATTTATTTTATATAAATAATTTAATTAAAAAACCAATTGATATAGCTATGATATTAGATTTTTTACCGTATTTTATTTTAAAAATAAATTGACTAATTTAAATTGAAAAATTATAGTTAATTGTTTACTATATAATTTTTTTAACCAAAATTATAATTAAAAATTATTAAAAAATTAAAATTATCTAATATATTGAACCAGTTTAATGTTAATCAGGTTTTTTTTCTATTATAAAATATAAAAAAATTAATTTTAAAAAAAATCATATTATTTTTTAGGATTTAATTTTTTTATTGTGTTCATCAAGTTTGTACAAAATTCGCCAATTACATTATTTAAACTTATTTATTTACATAAAAAGATTGTTTATGGACTCAACAAATTTGTTTACGTTTTAATATGATTTGAATTGTTTTAGTATATTTTATTTTTTAATCAATTTAATTTTATTTAAATAATTAGAATTTTAAATTATAAAATTTGTATTAGTTTGTAATTTAAAATTTAAATAGATAGAATCTAAATTAATGATTTATAAAATCGTATGTATTCGTATTATTGTACTCATATGATTAATTATATTTATTTGATCTAAAAAAATAACGGTTGTTAATTTTTTTATTTAAATACATTCATATTATTTTTAAATTAAAAGAATAAACTTATTTAAAATAATATAAGTACATTTATTTAAATTAAATTTTTTTTAAAATAATAAGAATATGTTTATTTAAAATAGTAAAATTTAAAATTTTAAATAAACCTACTTATATTAATTTTAAATTTTATTTAAAATAATACGAATATGTTTATTTAAATTAAAAAAATAAAATAATAAGAGTACATTTATTTAAAAAATTTTAATTGAAAAAGAGTGTAAGTGTATTTTTTTTGTTAGTTAAAAATTAACAACCGTTATTTTTTTTTTAAAAAATCGAATAAAAAGAAAAACAAGAACAACTTGAAGACCAAGAAGAACACAATAAGAACAAGTTTTCGTAAATTTAAAGAAATAAAGAAAACACATAAGACACCAAACTTAAGATTTAACACAAGACTCAAATAAAAGATATTATTTTTGAAATTTTTTTGAAAAAAGACTTCAAGAAATTCGAAAATTTCACAAGAACAAGAACAGAAGACTCAAACAAAAGATAAAGATTAATAAAGAAAAGAAAAGATTTTTGAAATTTTTTTATTTTTTTTTGAGTTTTTCGAAATAAAAAAGAAAAATAAAAGACTCAAACAAAATTAAAAACAATACCTAATCTAAACAATAAAATAATCCGTTAGTTTGTTCAAACTCGAACAATCCCCGACAACGGCGCCAAAAATTTGGTGCACGGATTTTCACACTCCGTACAACTGAACCAGCAAGTGTACTGGGTCGTTCAAGTAATACCTGAGGTGAGTTAGGGTCAATCCCACGAGGATTATCGGCTTGGATCAAACAGTGGTTATCTTGTAAATCTTAGTTAGGCAGATATAAAAGTTGTGTAGTTGTTTAAATGCATAAAAGTAAAATAAGGATAACGTTACTCAGTAATTGTGAATTCAATGATATGAAGATGGTTAAGGTTTCAGAGATGCTTTGTTCTTCTGGATCAATCCTTTCATACTGTCTACTCCAACTGTGGATGATTTCTTTTATAGCAGGCTGTATGTGATCAATGCCGGTTTGAGCGGCCGCCAAGCTTCCTTTAGGCTGAACACCAGGTTTAGTGCGCATCTAGTCTGAATGAGGGTGAAGCTCCTACAGTTCATTCTCCTTGATGATCATACTCAAAACGCCACAGACAAGGTCGAATCTTCCGAATTAGAGAAAACTGCGCCTTGATTCTACCCTTTACCACAAAGACTCTAATCTCTCCATACCTCGGCTGAACTGATGTCTCGAGAAGTCCCCAACGAAGTCGTGGATTAGCCGTCTAAGAGATGTATAATCAAGCTAGTGGTTCATTGATATCCGATGAAAGATGCTCGCTGAACCCATGTAAAATAGAGATAACTTTTGACGGTTCAACTCATTCATAAGGTTAAAGAACGAAGATACATCTTAGGAGAGAATCAAACACGAATTGAAATAGAACAGTAGTACTTTTTTTAATCCGTAAAACTCAGCAGAGCTCCTAACTTTAACCTAGGAGGTTTAGTGACTCATGCTGATAGAAAATATAATATGAAACATAAAAGTGGGCACGAGTCCTCTAACAAAGGTAAACTCTTGTATATATATACTAATCTAGTAACTAAGAATTACAGAAATATGATAGGCTTAGGCTTGTAGTGCGAAAATCCACTTTTGGGGCCCACTTGGTGAGTGTTTGGGCTGAGTTTTAGTGTCTCCCACGTGCTAGGACGCTCCTTGGGCATTGAACGCTGGCTAGGGATACCTTTGTGTGTGTTGGACACTGGCCACCTCTCTGTGGGCGTTGGACACCAGGACTGGGGTAGATGGTTGGTGTTGAACGCCAGTTTTGAGCCTTCATCTCAAAAGACAAGTATGGACTATTATATATTGCTGAAAAGTCATGGATGTTAGCTTTCCATAGCCATTGAGAACGCTCCATTTGAATATCTATAGCTCGAGAAAAGTTTCCTTGAGTGCACGGAGGTCAGATCCTGACAGCATCTGCTACGCTTTTCTTCCCTCTGAATCAAACTTTATCAAAACTCTCAGATTTCAGCTAGAAAATATCTGAAATTACTATAAAATACAACAACTCATAGTAAAATCAAAAAATGTAAATTTTATACTAAAACCTATGAAAATATAATAAAACTTAAACAAAATATGCTAAAAACTATATAAAAATAATACCAAAAAACGTATAAAATATTCGCTCATCAGGTTGGTAGATTTTTAGGGTTGTTTTTATTTTTTGCAATGTTTCTTTCTTCTTTTCCCTGCTTTTGTAGTAGCCTTTTCTCTCAGAGTCATTATGTTGACTCCTTCACTTCCCACGCACTGCCATTGGTGGAGATGAAGAAGTGGTTGGGGGATTTGAAGACATATCATTCAGATGATTGTGAATTGTAAAGTGTTGAATATCGATTTAATTTTTTTAATCCAAATTAATTTAAACTATTGTGATTTAGATTGTGTTCTATTGTTAAAAAGGGACTGTCCGTGATATAGCTCGTTGCAGAAAGAGTGATATCATTCTATTTTCTTTACGGATGAAGTAAATATTGAACTTTAAAAAAGACTAGATGGGATAGATACCTGTAAAAAGTATTTCGACACCCTATTCAATAATAATTCAAAGAAGAGAATAAAATTGACATTACTAATAAGTAGGTTTAAGATATTTTCTATTTTTTTATCTTGTTTTACCTTATATAGACATAATTATAGAAAAATGACTATTCTCAAATATTTGCGATTTTTGAAATATTAGTGAACACATGTGACTATAGTGTAATTACGTTTAACGCACTAATATCTGTTTTGACTACTTCTCCGAACTATTTGGAGTAACGTGTGATGATATTATTTTTCTGTTTTACTTAAATGATTCTATTTATTTATTTGACTTATTTTTCGAGCTATGAGTTACAGCTACCAAATAATACAGGATGAACTACGTTGTAATGACTGAGTTATAAGTATAATAGTCAAGTTATGCATAACAATGAGTAGTGGTTGTTTATAAATTATAAAAATTCTAATGTTCTTTTAACCTAATTTTCAAATTATAGTTTATAGTTACCGAGACAATTCAATTTAGGTCTTTCAAATAGTTAGTAGCTAGTCACCAAAAAAAATAGTTAGTAGCTACTTTCCCAAGAACTCACTTGAACTAAATGAATTTGTTTTTGAGATTTTTACTGTATTGCATCGTTTATGGGTTGTCTTTTTTTTTTTTTTTTTTGAGGTCATATGTGTTTTGAAAGATTAAAATAGTGACAGACAATGCAAATTGACAAAAACAAGAGTTTTATTTAGGTATTTATTTTAGGAGCAATGTTAGGGGGTCAGCAATATTTGTGATTGGTAGCCATCAATTAGCCATCAATGATGATTTAATGGTATGAGATTGGTGTGATATTTTATCTAATGGCTCATCTTTCTCTGCTGATTACATGTTGGTCAAAATACAATAAAATTGCTGGCCCCCTAGACTTTTTCTTTTTTTAGTGATCAATAATCCTTTTAGTGACATATCTTCTCTATATAGTAGTGATTGCACTAACTTTTTTTGATGTCTAGAAAGTAGAAAGTAAAGAAGAAAAATAAAGACAGACTTAAACAGCCACGCTCAGATTCTTCAGCAACATATCCTTAAACTATTGCGAAGGTGATTATTCTATTGTGTTAGATTGTTGTACTTTTTATTTAGAAAAAAAAACTAATCCAAAAGCTGAGCGAAATTTTTTCGCTAGGAATTATGTAGTAAAGATGTAAGTTTATAGATCTTTCTTTTTATGGGATGAAATAGAGATTGAAAAAAGTAAGACCCACACTTTGAATAACAATAAAATAATAAAAAATAACTATAAAAAAAATTATTTTCTCTCTCTATATCACTCAATCTGTATAATAGAGTGTCCCTTCTCGCTATCCAGTATCTACAGAAACGAGCAAATTAAATCAATCCATATAATTATTATCATGCATGGGTCAATTTCTCACTATCCTCAGAAATCGGCAAAGAAATCTTTCCAAAATTTTTATCATGCACGTGTTAAATTCGTTTTTAGAAAATTTTCGATGATTCCAAATGTTTCATAGTAGTTTGTCGCATCCGTACACTACAATTTTATTATTTCTTTTGTTTTCATATGCACAATAGACATGTCAAATTTGCTTCTGCATGTTTCAACTACTGTAGCTGCTTCACTTTTTCCTATAGATTTCAATGTTGGGCACGGATTCGGTACGCCGCCCTTCTTTTGGGTACCGAAATGCCAAAAGTTTGTTTGGCTTATTGGTGTGCCTTTTTATTGAGGAGCTATTAGATCTTTTATATTTTTTTAGTCCAACGGTTAAAATCATTCTAAATGTAATTTGATGTGATTGGCTAGTTAGTTTTTTTTGCAGCTTTTATGTCAGTGGGGTTACTTTAAAAATATTATTCTTTTTATGGTTATTGTTGTTATATCAAAAATATATGTGGGTTTATATCAAAAGATTAGAAATATATTAGCTTAAATTAATTAGAATTAAGTATCTCCTGTTATGTTAATGTCACTTTCAGCTCCTTCAACCTTTCTCCAGGAAAACCAAACCGTCCATTCTTCAACGCTTTCTTAACACTCTCCAACATCTTATTCGCCGCAAAAATTATCCTCACAACTTCAACAGCTCCTTCTTCACCATCAACTCCTCCCTCTTCTTCCTAATCTCCGCCACAAGCTCGAGCACCCAGCATCAACCATATGGTCAGAGAAGAGCTTGAGGACTCCGACAAAATCATCGGAAAAAAGCTGTGACTGGAAACGGCGCCATTGGAGAGAGATCTCGGGCGTTGATGGCGTCAAAGATCGAATCCATCAGATGGTTGAGAGAGAGGGAGAGATTGAGGGTGCCGGCAGCTATGGATTTCAATTCCATTCTTCTTTCTTCTTCTCCACCATTTTTCTAACCGTATTCCCTTTCTCTCTCTCCCTAATTTTATACAAAATCAGAACAGATTAAGAAACAAGTTTTTATTCAATGAAAAATGACCAGCTTTAGGTACTCTTTTGATCGAATTAATGGACAGAATGACCCTATGATTTTATTTCAATTCTATTTCTGTCTCTGTTGGTCTTGAAGATCAAGTTGAGGATTTCGATGGTTAATTGTGATCACTATGGACAAATACGAGGCTGTAAAAAATTTGGAAATTGGGAATTTCGGTGTTGCCAGGCTCATAACTCATGAGTCATGAGGAACAAGATTTAGTAATTTGGGGTTTAGTAATTTTTATTAATTATAGTAATATAATCTGAGAAATTAGTAAATTTATAAAATAATTTTATTAAGGATTTTTTATTTAAATTACATAAATATATGATATGTACAATACGCAAATTAGTGGTTCAGTCCCTATAGATATAGATATAATCATTTTAATCGGAAAGTTTTAATTAATATAGGTGATAGACAGATTTAATGGACAATTTTAACTCAAATCACATAATTTAAAACTACTTATTTAAGCACGTCATTTAAAATTGTTAATTTAATATAACAAATTTGATATAAAGTTTTTCATCTATTCTATTATTTAAAATGTTCAAATTATATCGTTTAAATTATATTAAATTTTTTAAACTTAAATTATATATCGTTTTGTTACGGTGGGTAACCGGAGATTAGTCCAATGGATGGCGTTTGGCGGCCCAAGTGAGTGATGGAGGAGGACTCCAGGTAGGTCCGCAACTCGGGAGGCTCCGTCCGACTTGTGCTCGCGTGTGAATGGGGGGTGGTACCTGCAAAGACACTCCGATGCCTAAGTTAGCAAGGGTGTAAGCAGGTCTTAGAGAGTATTGGACTTAGGAATACCTGAGGTGTGTCAGTGTACTTATAGTGGTGAGCCAATAACCACCGTTGGAGTAGTGCCGTATCTTTAGGATAATAACCGTCCCATTATCTTAGGGAGGTTAAGATATGGCTTTATGAAGTGGTTAGAGAGATTTCAGGGGCGGTTTCCCATTTGAATGAGTATTTATCTGCCAGCTAATCTCACAACCGACTTCTTCGTACCAAGTCGGGGTTGACACCGACCTCTAGAATGGAGGTGGGTGCTTTGCTAGGCTTAATCTATTGGATCAGGCCTTTCGATTGGACCTGGGCCCTTAACATTGGGCCGGGGTATGAACAGTGCCCCTACTTGAGCCCAAATTTTCTTTAAAGTTTGGGTTCAAGTATTCAACTCGGGTTCGTAGTCGACTTGTTTGAAAGAATACGGATGGTGAGAACCGACGTGATTTTCGCGACTTTTGGTTTCTGACAGTTACGTCAATTCAAGCGTCGTGTCCGTTGAGGGATCATTTAGGGATTGAGGGCTTTGGTAACGGTGCAGTCGCATTAATGACTGCCTCGTTTTTACCATTATGCCCCTTAGCCTATTTATAAATACTTTCCCTCTCTTTCCATTTTCCGTTTCTGCAATCTTTCAAACTTCTCCTTATCCTGTTTGTGTTGCATTCTTGTGTTTGAAGACTTCAGTTCTCCCCAACCTTCATTTTCGGCTAAAGGTTAGTTCTGTTTTTCCCATGTCATTTTTGTTTGCATGTTTTGTTTGGCGAGTAGATAGGTTGACCCGTAGATTCTAGTTTCGAATCTTTCTTCTTTAGTGGCCTTGTTTTTTGATTTTCTTTTTTCCTTTTTCCCTTTTGTAGGTTTTCTGCCACTTTTCTTTACATAAAAAATGGCTTCTGTAGACATTCTTTCTCAGTGGGTTGACGATACGGTCCTTGGGGAGGAACCGTTGGTCGACGCTGAGTTCGTCACCCACCTTCGTACTCACCATAGGCTCTGTACTTCGGACGAGGACGAGCCCAAATATGAATTGATAATCCCGGGTCCTGAAGACCGGGTCTGCTTTGGGAGAGTTGATGAGGCGACCCCTCACTTTTTCTTTATGTATGAATGCATGATCACCCGTTTGGGTGTTTTTCTTCCTTTCTCGGATTTTGAGATATCCGTTCTGCACCACTGTAAGGTTGCCCCTACTCAACTCCATCCCAATTCATGGGGTTTTTTGAAGATTTACCAGTTTATAAGCCACGCTCTGGACTTTCCGACTTCCTTGAGAATCTTCTTTTATCTTTTCCATATGACTAAGCCCTTTAGTGGGCTAAACAATAAACAACAATGGGTATCCTTCCGAGCCATTCAAGGTCGGAGGATTTTCACCCTTTTTGACGAATCTTTCCACGACTTCAAAAATTTCTTCTTCAAGGTTCAAGCCGTAGAGGGTCACCACCCCTTTTTTCTGGACGAGCATTCCTCCCCTCGCTTTCCCCTTTATTGGCTGCCGGCCACCCCTTGTGAAAAAATTGGTCTAGATGACCTAGACGAGGTGGAGGCGGCCATTGTAGGGTTTTTCCGAGAAGCATGGGGGAAGGCCCCATACTTGGATACGAGAAAAATCCTCCAGGGGACGTCGGTATTTGTTCAATCTTGCATAGGTAGTGCATGCATTTCCTATTTCCGAGTTGTATTTCACCGACTTGTATTTTACCGACTTGTATTTTGCCGACTTGTAACTTGGTTGTTTCTTTTGTAGATATGGCAAAGAAAAATGCTCAAGAGTCCTACCAGAGGGTGCAGGAAGCCAAGGCAAAGTCTCGGGCCAGGTCCGGGGGTTCCAAGGCGGTCGTCTCTCCTCCTCCTCTTCCTCCTCCTCCTAGAAATGTGGGTACTCCCTCTCAGCCTATTGTTATTTCCTCCTCCTCAAATTTGGCTCGACCACTCCCTTCTGCCCAACCGTTCTCCGAGCCAGAGAGTAAGAAGCGCAAGACTTCAGAGTCTGGCCCTTCTTGGGAAGGTGGTGTTAGGGCGGAGGCTCTTGCCTTCGTCCGAAAGAACATCTATCCACTTATTAATATGGATGATGTTTCTGTTCGGAAGCACCTTGCCACTCTGGCCGAAGAAAGTTTTAGGGCGGCGGGAGTTTGTGGCAAACTTCTGGACATGTTTGAGAAGACTCCCCTCAGCTCCTTGGGTACTTCCCCAAAGGTCGAGGAGCTGGAGGAGAGGCTTCTTATGTTTGAAAAACATCAGAAGGAGTTAAAGGAGGAGAGGGATAAGTTAAGGAAGGAGAGAGACGACCTCCGGAAGAAGGAGAGCGAGCTGCGAGCCCAATGTACTATGGAGGTAAATTTAAGGAAGGCAGCCCAGGAGAGTTACCAAAGCCTATTTAAAGATATGGTGGAGGTGAAGAAGGATTTGCTGAACTCTCGGACTGCTTATGCTGACTTGGAGGACTCTATCGCCGATGGCGCCGAGGAGTCTTGGAGAATTTTCCTAGAGCAGGTCAGGGTTATAGCCCCCGACTTGGATCTTTCTCCATTACATCCTGACAAAGTGGTGATTGATGGCGCCATTGTTGATCCTCCTGTTCCCGAGGTCCTTTCAGAGTCAGACCTAAAGACTCGGGGGCAGAGGATTATAGAGTCTCTTCCTCCTTCTAAAGATGATCCGAGTCCTTCCACTCCTGCTCCGACTTCCTCTTTGGCTCCTCCTCCCGGTCCTGGTGACGTTCCTCCTGGTGGTGGTGATTCCTCTGCAGCTTCCAAGAAATGACTTCTTTTTATTTTGTGGCTATATGGGGGCCCGGCCTGTGGGTCCCCCTTTTTTAAACTTCTATTTATTTGCTGGTGGTGTTTGAACAATTTGCTTCTTGGCCTTTTGAGGCCGTAAACAAAGTATTCTGTTTGTTGCCCTTTTTTGGGATAAAGGTTTAAACAAAATAAATTCCCTTTTTTGGATAAGGGTTTTCTAATCAAAGTGGGTGCCCCTTTTTGAATAAGGGTTTAAGTTACTTTGCGCGTATGCATGCTTTTCTGTTTTGGATATGTTTGATCTTTTCGGAAAAAACCTTTTGTTAGCTTGCATTGTTTTCTCGAGCCTTTTCGTGCAAAGGCTCGTATGCAACCTTTAAACTTCTTCTAGGTTTCTCAATCTCTTTTGTTTATCCTTTATACTCAACTTTGCTTTGGTGAGTTTTATGACTTAGGTTATTTTTGCAATGCGTTTTTCTTCTACTCGGTGTTATGTTCCGATCTGTGGATCGAAGCTTTCCGAGTTTCTCTACTCGGGATCACTTTCCGACTTATGAGTCGGGTTAGTTCACGAGTTTTTACGATCGACTTGTATAACCTCTTTACACCGACTTGTACCTCGTCGTTTTATCCTGACGACCATCTAGGTCGATTCATGGGATTTTCACGCTTTGTCGAGCTTAAGTCGGCGCGTTTCGTAGAAAGACTTATATAAAAATAGAGAAGGATATTTAAGAGAAATATATTAATGAAAAAGATCTTTATTAATCGGGAAGGTACCTTTTTGCTACTAAGGGTCTTAACAGTATATTTCCCTTAGCCTCTACTATGATGCCTCGTTAAAAACCCCTCTCCAGAAAAAACCCTTTTTTGGGAAAAAATCATGAAGCTGGAAAAAGAGTACATCAGGGAATAGAGTTCGCTTCTAGCTGTAGTACCTTTTCATATTACAAGCATGCCACGACCTTGGTAACTCAGTGCCATCCAGGTCGGTTATTTTATAATAACCTTTCCCTAACACTTCTTTGATTTTGTATGGCCCTTTCCAATTGGCGGCGAGCTTTCCTTCCCCCGACTTGTTGACTCCAATGTCGTTTCTGATTAGGACCAAGTCGTCTACAGCAAATGTTCTTCGAATGACTTTTTTGTTGTATCTGGTAGCCATTCTTTGCTTTAATGCTGCTTCTCTTATCTGGGCGTTCTCTCGGACTTCGGGGAGCAAGTCGAGCTCCTCTTTGTGCCCCTGTACATTTCCGACCTCATCATGGAGAATTACCCTTGGGCTTTGCTCACTGATTTCTATAGGAATCATGGCTTCTACGCCGTACACTAGTCGAAAAAGGTGTTTCTCCTGTGGCGGATTGGGGAGTTGTCCTATAAGCCCATAGCACTTGGGGGAGCTCGTCAGCCCAAGCTCCCTTTGCTTCCTGTAATCTCTTCTTCAGTCCTGCCAGTATGACTTTGTTAGCTGCCTCGGCTTGCCCATTAGCTTGTGGGTGTTCTACCGAGGTGAACTGGTGTTTGATTTTCATACTGGCTACCAAACTTCTGAAGGAGGCGTCGGTGAACTGGGTCCCATTATCTGTGGTGATGGAATAAGGTATTCCATACCTTGTGATAATGTTTTTGTAGAGGAACCTGCGACTTTTTTGAGCGGTGATAGTAGCTAGTGGTTCTGCTTCTATCCACTTTGTGAAGTAATCTATTCCCACGATCAGGTATTTGACTTGCCCTGGTGCTTGGGGAAAAGGACCTAACAGATCCATTCCCCATTTTGCAAAAGGCCAGGGGGAAGTTATACTGATGAGCTCTTCTGGTGGAGCCACGTGGAAATTTGCATGCATCTGACATGGCTGGCATTTTTTCACAAAGTCTGTTGCATCTTTCTGCAAGGTCGGCCAATAGAATCCTGCTCGGATCACTTTTCTGGCCAATGACCTCGCTCCGAGATGGTTTTCGCAGATCCCACTATGTACTTCCTCCAACACCTCGGTGGTTCTTGAGGTCGGTACGCACTTTAGTAATGGCGTTGATATCCCTCTTCTGTAAAGGACATTTCTCACCAAAGTATAATGTTGTGCTTCCCTTCGGATCTTTTTAGCCTCTTTCTCCTCTTTGGGGAGGATGTCGAACTTCAGGTATTCGACGAGGGGGTTCATCCATCCGAGATTTAGGCCGACTACCTCAAGTACCTTTTGTTGATCCTCTGTTTTTGATACCGAGGGCTCTTGGAGGGTTTCCTGGATCAGGCTTCTATTGTTCCCTCCGGGTTTGGTACTTGCTAATTTGGATAGGGCGTCAGCTCTGCTATTTAGGTCCCGAGTTATGTGCTTAACCTCGGTTTCCGCAAAGCGCCCGAGGTGTTCCAAGGTTTTTTCCAAGTATTTCTTCATATTGGGGTCCTTTGCCTGATACTCTCCACTTATTTGGGAAGTCACCACTTGTGAGTCGCTATAGATTGTCACCTTTGTGGCGCCAACTTCTTCTGCTAGCTTTAATCCTGCAATCAAGGCTTCATATTCTGCCTGATTGTTTGAAGCTAGAAATTCAAATTTTAAGGAGACCTCTAACTGGGTTCCTTTTCCATCTACCAATATTATGCCTGCGCCGCTCCCTGTTTTGTTGGAGGACCCGTCTACATAGAGTTCCCATGTAGTTGGTTTTTCCTCTTGTTCACCTGCGTATTCTGCGATGAAGTCGGCGAGGCACTGGGCTTTAATTGCAGTCCGAGTTTCGTATCTCAAATCGAACTCGGAGAGCTCTATCGCCCATTGAACCATTCTCCCTGCAACATCCGTCTTTTGAAGGATTTGCTTCATGGGCTGGTTCGTACGGACTCTTATTGTGTGAGCCTGGAAGTAAGGTCTTAGCCTTCTTGAGGCTATTACTAAGGAGTAAGCAAACTTCTCTAGTTTGTGGTACCTTAGTTCAGGACCTTGTAGAACCTTGCTGGTAAAATAGACCGGGTGTTGCCCGATCTCGTCTTCTCTGATCAGGGCTGATGAGACAGCCCTGTTTGCGACGGATAAGTATAGGACGAGGTCTTTTCCCGGTGCTGGTCGGGTTAAGATGGGAGGTTGGCTCAAGAATTTTTTGAACTCTTGGAACGCCTCCTCACATTCCGGAGTCCATTCAAACTGGCATCCCTTCCTTAATAGGGAGAATAATGGAAGGGATTTTAGTGCTGATCCTGCCAAAAACCTGGAGAGGGCTGCAAGTCGGCCGTTGAGCTGTTGAACCTCTCTCAAACAAGTCGGACTTTTCATTTCTAGGATGGCTCTGCACTTGTCGGGATTGGCCTCAATCCCTCTTTGTGTTAGCATGAACCCTAGAAATTTTCCTGCTTCTACTGCGAAGGCGCATTTTGCGGGATTTAGTCTCATCCCATGCAACCTTATAGTGTTGAAGACTTGTGAGAGGTCGGTTAAGAGGTCGACTTCTTGCTTGGTTTTTACTAACATGTCGTCGACGTACACCTCCATTAAGCTCCCTAGATGGGGGGAAAACACTTTGTTCATCAGCCTTTGGTACGTGGCTCCTGCATTCTTTAATCCGAATGGCATGACCACGTAACAATAGTTGGCTTTTGGTGTGATGAACGATGTTTTCTCTTGGTCGGGTTCATGCATCGGGATTTGGTTATATCCCGAGTAGGCGTCCATGAATGATAGGTATTGGTACCCTGAGCTGGAGTCCACCAGGGTATCAATACTTGGTAAGGGATAAGGGTCCTTAGGACAGGCCTTATTCAGGTCGGTATAGTCGACGCACATCCTCCATTTACCATTTTGTTTTTTGACTAGCACTACATTGGCTAGCCATGTTGGGTATTTGACCTCTCTGATAAAGCCGGCTTCCAGGAGCGCCTGTACTTGCTCTTCTACTATGGAGGCCCTCTCTGGGCCGAGCTTGCGTCTTCTTTGCTGTACAGGTCGGGACCCTGGGTAAACCGAGAGCCTATGAGACATGAGCTCGGGATCAATCCCGGGCATGTCGGAAGCCTTCCAGGCGAAGAGGTCGGAATTAGTTTTTAGGAGTTCACCCAACCTTTGTTTCAGGGTTTCCCCTAGGTTGGCTCCTATGTAAGTCGTTTTGCCTTCCTCTTTACCGATTTGTATCTCCTCGGTTTTTCCACCGGCTGGGGTCGTAGCTCTTCTCTTGTCCTTGTCCCACCTAACTCTATGGTGTGGACTTCTTTGCCCTTTCCTCTCAGATTCAGGCTTTCGTTGTAGCACTTCCTTGCCAATTTTTGGTCTCCCCTCACCGTTGCTATTCCTCCTGGAGTCGGGAATTTCATGCAGAGGTGAGGGGTTGACACTACTGCTCCAAGTCGATTAAGGGTAGTTCTGCCAATTAAGGCATTGTAGGCTGACCCTTCATCGATGACTATAAAGTCTATACTCAGAGTCCTTGATTTTTCCCCTTTTCCGAAGGTGGTGTGAAGGGGTAAAAATCCCAGTGGCTTTATTGGCGTATCCCCTAACCCATATAGAGTGTCGGGGTAAGCTCTCAACTCTTTTTCATCTAACCCTAGTTTGTCGAAAGCGGGCTTGAAAAGGATGTCCGCCGAGCTTCCTTGATCTACTAGGGTTCTGTGGAGATGGGCATTAGCTAGGATCATAGTTATCACCACGGGATCATCATGCCCGGGGATTATCCCTTGCCCCTCTTCTTTTGTAAATGAGATAGTGGGGAGGTCGGGTGTCTCATCCCCGACCTGATAGACTCTCTTCAGATGTCTTTTGCGAGAAGATTTGGTGACTCCACCTCCCGCAAATCCTCCTGAGATCATGTGGATGTGTCTCTCAGGGGTTTGTGGTGGAGGATCTCTCCTATCCATATCCTCTCTCTTTCTCTTTCCATGGGTGTCCGACCTCTCCAAGAGATATCTGCCAAGCCGACCTTCTCTAGCAAGCTTTTCTATCACATTTTTGAGGTCGTAACAGTCGTTGGTGGAGTGACCATATATTTTATGGTACTCGCAATACTCGCTGCGACTTCCCCCTTTTTTGTTTTTAATAGGTCTTGGGGTTGGCAGCCTTTCAGTGTTGCAGATCTCTCTGTATACATCCACTATAGAAGTCTTTAGAGGAGTATAAGAGTGATACTTTCTGGCCTTTCGAGACGGGTTCTTCCTTCTTCCTGACTTCCCTTTCCCTTTCCCTAGAGGAGGAAGTAGGTCGTGAACTCAGGTCTCTTAATTTGGCATTCTCTTCCATGTTGATGTACTTTTCGGCCCTTTCTTGTAAATCACTTAGAGAAACGGGGTGCCTTTTAGATATGGACTGTGAGAAGGGGCCTTCTCTAAGTCCGTTGACTAACCCCATTATTACTGCCTCTGTGGGCAGGTCTTGGATCTCTAAACATGCCTTATTGAACCTTTCCATGTAGGTTCGTAGAGACTCTCCGACCTCCTGTTTTACTCCCAGGAGGCTCGGTGCATGTTTTACTTTATCCTTCTGAATTGAGAACCTCATCAAGAATTTCCTGGAGAGGTCTTCAAAACTAGTAATGGATCTCGGGGGGAGGCTATCGAACCACTTCATCGCTGCTTTCGATAAAGTGGTCGGGAAAGCCTTGCATCTCGTAGCGTCGGAGGCATCAGCTAGATACATCCGGCTTTTGAAGTTGCTAAGATGATGCTTTGGATCCGTAGTTCCATCATAGAGGTCCATATCAGGGCTTTTGAAGTTCGTTGGAACTTTTGCCCTCATTATGTCCTCGCTGAAAGGATCTTCTCCGCCTGGGAGTTGATCTTCTCCTTCGTCGCGGGAGTTCTTGAGAGAGGATTCTAGCTGCAAGAGTTTTCTTTCTAACTCTTTTCGCCGTTCCATCTCTTCCTTAAGGTACCTTTCGGTTTCCTTTTGCCTCTCCCGCTCTTGTTCCAATTGCTCCAGGCGGCTATGGACTAGTCCCATCAATTCAGTTACGTGGGATGGTCCACCCTTTTCTGATTCACGACCATCTGAGGAGTTTACCTTTGGATTCTTCATTCCAGAGGTACCCTCTCTGTGTTGGTCGTTATCTTGATGTTGGGCTGTGTCTTCATTGTCATTGCCCATGCCTAGATTCTCTTGCTCAGAATCTGTTTCGACATGGCCTTCTTCATGGGATCTTTCTACCATCGAGGGATGATCTCTCGGGTCCCCGGCAACGGCGCCAATGTTACGGTGGGTAACCGGAGATTAGTCCAATGGATGGCGTTTGGCGGCCCAAGTGAGTGATGGAGGAGGACTCCAGGTAGGTCCGCAACTCGGGAGGCTCCGTCCGACTTGTGCTCGCGTGTGAATGGGGGGTGGTACCTGCAAAGACACTCCGATGCCTAAGTTAGCAAGGGTGTAAGCAGGTCTTAGAGAGTATTGGACTTAGGAATACCTGAGGTGTGTCAGTGTACTTATAGTGGTGAGCCAATAACCACCGTTGGAGTAGTGCCGTATCTTTAGGATAATAACCGTCCCATTATCTTAAGGAGGTTAAGATATGGCTTTATGAAGTGGTTAGAGAGATTTCAGGGGCGGTTTCCCATTTGAATGAGTATTTATCTGCCAGCTAATCTCACAACCGACTTCTTCGTACCAAGTCGGGGTTGACACCGACCTCTAGAATGGAGGTGGGTGCTTTGCTAGGCTTAATCTATTGGATCAGGCCTTTCGATTGGACCTGGGCCCTTAACATTGGGTTGGGGTATGAACACGTTTAAATTTTGTTTATCAAAATTTTTAAATTTATCATGGTTTTATTTTTTTTTTAAATTACGTTAATTGAATTAAAATCGTTTATCACCCATATTAATTGAAACGTTCTCATATTAATTTAAAACGTTCTTATATACATAAATGAATTGTTATAAGTATTATTTATGATTATTTTAAAAGAGTACTATATTTATATATGGTTTAAAACTTAAATTATATATCGTTTAAATTTTGTTTATCAAAATTTTTAAATTTATTATGGTTATATTCTTTTTCAAATTACGTGAATTGAATTAAAACCGTCTATCACCCATATTAATTGAAACGTTCTCATATTAATTTAAAATGTTCCCATATATAAGAATGAATTGTTATAAGTATTAGTTATGATTATTTTTAGAGAGTACTATGTTTAAAACAAGTACAATAATTATGTGCTTATTGGATGCGGCACATTTATATATAATACATGAAAATATTAACCTTTTTTATTTTTTTTCAATTTAAAAAAAAACAGAATAAACATAACATAATTCTAAATACATGCCTATCACATTATATATTTACTTATACTAATAAGATCTAAACTAATCAAACTTACTTAATTAAAAATATAAAATATATAAATACAAAAAATAAATTTTTTTTATTAAAATTAACATTTAAAGTTCCATATATATAATATTTAAAATTATATATTTATAATAAAATTATTTTTTATTTTTATTATTTCCAAGTACCTTTTTATTTTTTAGTTAAATTTTTTATTCTTTAACTTGACCAAATTTATATATATATATATATATATATATATATATATATATATGAAAAATTAGTGTAAATGTCATAATATTTTTAAAATATTTTTATTTTTTTATTTATATATTTTATACTTTTAATTACGTAAACTTGATTAGTTTAGGTTTTACTAATATAAGTAAATATGTAATATGATATGCATGTTTTTAGAATTATATTATTTATTCCGTTTTTTACAAAATTTGAGAAAAATAAAAAGGTTAATATTTTCATGTATTATATATAATAATTTAAATAAATTATATTTTTAAAATATTTTGATGAAAAATTATATTATATAATAATATCTTTAATAAAATTATTTAGTTAATAAATTTTGAATATAATAATCTAATTATTTATCAAATAATATAAAATAAAATTTTAACTATTTTATATTTTTATGTTACAGTTTAAATTTTATTTTAATATAATTTTTTAATATCATAAATATTTCTTGCATAATAATTAATCATATTGAATAAAAAATACTCATATTTTTGTATCTATATGTTTTGTATTTAATTATTTAAGAATGAAAGATTCTGTTACCATTTAAGTAGTGTGTATTAAAGTATTGTCATTTAAAATATTTATTTATGTACTAGGGATATTCTGTATTTATTAGAGTCCATCAATGTTTTTCTTTCATATTAGCCTTTGATTTTCATCTAATCAAATCTAATGGTCTATATAAATGTGGCACATCTAATAAGTACGTAATTGTTGTGCTCGTTTTAGACATACCCAAAATAAATAATTACAATAATTATTTTTTTTTATAAAATTTCCTTAAAAGATGCCATGAGTATATAAAAAGTATCTTGAATCGATTTACATAAATTGACTTAAAAATCTTTATAGTACTCATAAAATCTTTCAAAATATTTTCACATTTTATAAAATAATAATAATAGTAATAATAATAATAATAAGGTTTAAACATACTTTATTATATTAGGTTAGATAAAAATTAAACTATTTAAATAAATAATTTGGTGTTTAGAAGTCAAACATTAGAATAGCTTTTTGAAAAGTATTTTATCATATCATAAATTCATAATTATTTTATCACTAATATAATTTAGAAAATTAGTTATTTTTTAATAATTTTATTAATTATAGTAATATAATCTAAGAAATTAAAAAATTTTTAAAATAATCTTATTAATTATGTTAATATGATATGAAAAATTAATTATTATATTAAATTAAATTTAGTAATTATAGTAATATGTCATAAAAATTTACTAATTATTTAGGATATTAATTATAATAAGATGCTATGAAAAATTAGTATTTTTTAGATTAATTTTATTAAATTAATAAGGGTTACCGTTGATTTGAAAAATAAATTAAAAATATATATATATATATATATATATATATATATATATATATATATATATATATATATATATATATATATAGTAAGTTCTAAAGTTCAAATGAAAGAATGGACCTAACAAACTTGAGTTGGTCGAGTGGTCAGTTTACTTACTCGTCCGCTTAAGTAAGTGTCGGGAGTTTGAACCCCGCCTTATGCATGCAGCAACTCATTGGCCAACAGTAGACTCTTAAGAAAGAAATTCAAAAATCTTAAACTCTAAACCTGTACCCTAAATTCTAAATTAGTAATTTTTAGAATAACTTAATTAATTATAGTAATATATATTAAAAAATAGTAATTTTGTTATATTAATTTTATTAACTATAGTTAAATGATATAGAGAATAATTTTATTAATTATATAGTAAGATGTTACGTGAAATTAGTAATTTTTTAGAATAACTTTATAGGTTATGGTAATATAATTTAGAAAATTTGTTATTTTATTAATTATAATAATATAATATGAGAAATTAGTAAATTTATAAAGTAATTTTATTAATTATTAGCAATATATTATAAAAAATTATTAATTATTTAGAGTATTAATTATAATAAGATGCTATGAAAAATTAGTATTTTTTGGACTAATTTATTAAATTGATAGAGTTGACTTGGAGAATAAATAAAAAAAAATATACGTAGTAAATTCTAAAGTTCAAATGAAAGGATGTACGTATATTAAGGAAAAGAAGAAAAAAAAATCCTAAAATTCTAAATTCTAAATCCTACGTCCTAAACCTTAGATTTTAGGCCATAAATCCTAAACACTACATTCTAAATTATAAATTAGTAATTTTTAAAGTAACTTGATTAATTATTTTTCGAATGAACTTTGGCTATTTCTAATTTAGAGAATACTTATATTTTATTTGATTTATTAAAACAAAAAAGATAAAAAAAAGAAAAGAGGGAATGAATTAACGTTTTCCTCCAAAAATAAAAATTATAGTAAATTTAATTGTAAAAAAAGAACAATTAATTTATAAAAAGATATTATTATGTTTGTGTAAATGATAACGTGTTTTAAAATAAAAAAATTAAATTCACTTTAAATTTTCTATTAAAATGCATATATATATATACTTTAAATTTTTATTATTTATTTAATTAATATATGGTCGGATCTACGGGTTGATTTGGATTCTACACTCCAAAATCGTTACCCAAACTAATTACTAGAGAGAGTCATTGATTTAATTTGGGTTGGACCTGATTACCCATTCATTTCAGAACCAATTTAACAGGTTTGGTTTGGTTCGGACGGGTAATCGGATACCCACAATAAGTGCTCAGTCCTACCAAACCTCCAACTTCAACCCCCAATCTCTAGCTCTCAATTTTCAAATCCTAAACCCTAAACTCTGGTAAGTAGTGTTTTATTTTTATTAAATAAGATAAATATATTTTGTTATATTCAAACTAACATTTGAAAATTTTTATAAATATTCATATAATATTTTAATTTTATCAATTAAAATATTTTTAATATTTTTTAAAATTATTTTTTTTACAAAATCTAATAAAAAAACAAAAAATTAAGAGTGATATTTGTATATATAATATAAGTGTAATATTTAGATATATAAAACATATCTTTTTTTTAAAGTAAAATGTTCTGAAAAATTAACAATATTTTGAGTAACTTAATTAATTATAATATATATATATATATATATATATATATATATATATATATATTAAAAATTAGTGATTTTGTTACGTTAATTTTATTAATTATAGTTAAATAATATCGAGAATAATTTTATTAATTATAGTAAGATGTTATGGAAACTAGTATTTTTTAGAGTAATTTTATGGACTATAATATAATTTAAGAAATTAGTTATTTTTTAGTAATTTTATTAATTAAAGTAATATGATCCGAAAAATAAGTAAATTTTTATAGTAATTTTATTAATTAAAACGTTTTCATATTAATTTAAAATGTTTCCATATATAGGATGAATTGTTATAAGTATTATTTATGATTATTTTAAAAGAATACTATATTTAATAAAATTATTATTTTTTAGATATTATTGTGTGATATTATTATATTAATTTTATACTGTATGGATAATATCTTATCATATGAATGTAGAAGACGGCATTATTAGATTAAGTATGTACAAGCGTAGGGTGTAGCCAATTTATTTCTATACGTGTATGATTTAAAAATATTAATTATATTTATTATTAGATTAATTTTGTTAATTATAGTAACATGTCATAAAAAATATTAATGATTTAGAGTATTAATTATAGTAAGATGTTATAAAAAAATAGTATTTTTTAGATTAATTTTATTAAATTGAAAGGGTTGACTTGGGGAATGAATCAAAAATAAAAAAATTATATGTAGTAAGTTCTAGGGTTCAAATGAAAGAATAAGCTTATATCAAAGATAAGAAGAAGAAAAAGAAATCCTAAAATTCTAAATCCTAAACTCTGAATTCTAAATCCTAAATTCTATACCATAAATTCTAAATCCTAAACCTAAACACTAAATCTTAAATTAATAATTTTTAGAATAATTTGATTAATTATAGTAATATATATTGAAAATTAGTAATTTTGTTACATTAATTTTGTTAATTATAGTTAAATAATATATAGAATAGTTTTATTAATTATATAGTAAGATTTTAAATAAAATTAGTAATTTTTTAGAGTAACTTTATAGGATATAATAATATGATTTAGGAAATTTGTTTTTTTTTTTGTAATTTTATTAATTATACTAATATAATTCAAAGAATTAGTAAATTTATAAAATAATTTTATTAATTACAATAATATGATATGAGAAATTAATAATTGTTAGATTTATTTTATTAATTATAGTAATATATCAAAAGAATTTATTAATTATTTACAGTATTAATTATAATAAGATGCTATGAAAAATTAGTATTTTTTAGATTAATTTTATTAAATTAATAGGTGTTATCGTTGACTTGAAAAATAAATTAAAAATAAAAAAATATATGTAGTAAATTTTAAAGTTTAATTAATAAATATTAATTTTTATAGCTTTTTAATTAATAAAAAATATTAATTTTTTACAACATCTTACTGTGATTAACATTCTAAACAACTAATAATTTTTCATGACATATTACTATAATTAATAAATTAATCTAACATAATTATTAATTTCTCATTAATAAAATTATCTAAAATAATAATTAATTTCTTAGATTATATTATTGTAAGTTATAAAAATGCCATATTAAACCAAATGGAAGAGAAGATTACGTGATTCTATCAAAGCAAAAAATAGTAACATGGATCACCCAAAAATATATTTTAATGTAATTCGAATGAGATTAGTTCGAATTAGCTAAAAAAAGAGTAATTTTAATCTCTTAAATTTGAATTAGTCCCTGTCAAAATAATTCGAATCATATTTGATTCAGCACTTGGAGCCACCTACATTTAATTTTCTTAAAAATTTTATTTGTTCACGTTAGATTAAAATTTATTTTCTATCTATCAATTTTGTTTTTCATTATTTATATGATTAATTTTGTTGTTGCTTTCATAATATTTTTTTAATGCTCTCTCATGCATATTATTATTTTTTATAAAATTCTTATTATTTTTTGTTTAATATGAATTTTTTATTTGTTGTTTCTTTTGTATGAAATTTTTTTTATTTGTATTATGATTTTATTAATTCTATTAGAATACTAAAGAGTACTGTAAATACTAGAAAATAGACTATTAAAATTTATTTTAATATCTAAAGAAAAATTATAAGATAATATAAAATAATTATTTAAATTTATGCTCTTTTCAGTAATTTTTATCTATAAGTGATTTTGAATAGTATAATTCAAACAACATTTAGTTTATTATAATTTATTTTAATATAAAAATTGTCAAAAATAAACTACATTAATACTAACTAAGTTTTGATTAAAATTAATTTTACAAAATTAATTCTATACAAATTCCGGTCTACAAACTTTAATCCGAACACTCTTTAACTATAATTAATAAAATTAATCTAAAAAAACTAATTTTCCAAAGCATATGACCATAGTTAATAAAATTAATATAACAAATAGAATTTGCCCACAGAAGGGTGAGAGGCATTTTGGCTGGTTCCGTTGCGCCCACCACATTCTCCCCTATTCCGCAATGTTCGCCGAAGAGTTGAAGCTGGGTATAATTCTTTCATTTCAAAATGGAATTACATAAATTTCATTTAAACTTTAAATCTTCCTGTCAACTGTCCACAAGTCAAGTGCAAAAAAGTGAAATGCAGTGGAATCACGCAGCGCATTTCATGGTTATCGCTGGGATTGCTTCAAAATTTTGAACTCTGAGATTAGCAGTGATTTGAAATTGAAACCGTATCTATATATATTTTGGTTATTGTGATGCTGGAATAGTAATCTGAATCTAGAATCTTATTTGATTTGGGGTATTGGGGCTTTTAGGGATTTCAAAAAATTGGAATAACATGGATCGTATTGAGCATTTTTCTAAAACAGATTTTAGTGAGTATAGTGGTCAATTAGCAGAAAATAGAGGTTTTTATGGAAATGTGAGATGCGCTATAAGCAAGCTTTACCTCTAAGATGTGGTGGTGGGTCAAGGAATTCTAATCCTATTGTTCGCGTTAGCTCGAGGAACACTAGCCCTTCGCGGCAGAAGGTTGTTAAAACAAAACCAAGGGGTTTAGATGAAGAAACACTTGCTACATTTGGTAAAGCAGTGGACTTCGACGGAGTGGGGGCAGTGGACTTCGGACGTGCCGGATAAGATGCCGAAGCCACCATGACTGAGTGGGGAGAAGGAGTTGGCAGCGCGATGACAGAGCGAGTAGGAAAGGCGGTGGAGAGGTTTCAGTCAGTTGTCAGCGAACGGGGAGTTGTCAACGAACGGAAAAATAATGGAAGGGGCGGTGCTTGCAACGGCAGTGAAAAGAGAGGAAGAGAACCTAGAAGAAGAGAGAAGCAATACTAATAGTCAATTAAATACTGAGAATAACTAACTTTAATAATTAAGTTAAATATATTCACTTAAAAAATTAAAAAATTGACCCCTTTATTTTATAAAGAATTGCAAAAAAGACTCACAAAAGACAAATATTTTTATTTGACACTTTCTAGCTGACCGGTGTGCCAAACAAATTTTTGGCGTTTCGATACTCAAACGTCTCCTGCGTACCGAATCCGTGCCCTTCAATGTTTGCTCATACACGTTCAATCTTATCCCCACAGACACGTAGATAAATATATGGCTAATTCTATAGTGTCTATATGAGTTTTTATCTAAATGTTGTCTAACTTATTTTTTGTAGTAAGTTTTGATTTTTTAAAAATTATTTATTTTTATATTTTTTAAATAAAATAATAACTTTTAACCTTTTTTAGTAAATAGGCACCACATTATAGGCACCATAGCATTCACCTAAATATATATGCAAACAAACTATAAATTAAGTGACATAATCTTTTTATGCTCGTCTATAAAATTACAAATTTGAGTCTTTTACTCTTAATTAAAAAAAAGATATATATATATAATATAAATAAATAAAAATAAATTACTATTTTCAACAATACACAAAACATAAAAAAGGGTTGTTTGAATAGACAATTGTATCAATCTTCCAATGCGTACGTAATTTAAGGTCTATTTTGCAATAGGATATAGAAAATTGAATTTAATTTTTGAACCAAGCCAAATTTAGTAAAGGATATTGATAAATCATAATTTTATAATTTATCTTGTATTGAAATAAGTGGATTTTATCAACTTATTTTATACTTATTCATTGAAATAGTATGGTTTTGTGATTTCTTTTTAAATTGCGCTTAAGAGTAAAAACATATTTTTTAAGCTCTTAAAACGCTAAATTTAATTTATTTTAATTCCATTCGATGTCTTGATGTGTTTGTTGAGTGATTTCAGACTTATAAGGTAAGGATGGATTGAATAAATGAGTAAAAATCATGCAAGAGTAGAGAATTCATAAAAAAAGGAGTTTGGAACATTTCATAGTCATGCCTATGCATAAATTTTATGTTGCGCGTACGATTTTGGAAATTCACAAACTTGCAGGTACACATGCTTCATGTGTACACATGACTGTCAGCACGTGATTCATTTAAGTGAACATGTGGGTCGCAATTTCAAGTTTTTTTGGGTCCAATCCAACTCATTTCTAAAGTATTTCAAGCCAAACTCAAGAAGGAACAAAGGAGGAGCAATTAGGGTAACTTAGAAATATGTTTTAGGATATTTTTTTAGAGAGAGAAACTCCCTCTTCTCTCTAGAATGTAGAGATTTTAGTTTAAATTCTTCTTAGATTTAGGTTTTGATTCTTGTTTTGATTTAGTTTTCTTTACTTTTTATTGTTCTAATATCTCAATTCTCTTAATTTTACTTGTTAATCTCTTTATTTTGTAATTTCTAGCTTCTTGGACTTTTGTTGATTTTGATTTTATTTAATATAATTTGTTGTTTTATGTTTTCTTTATACTTGTTTGAGTTACTGTTATTAATTTCTTACATTTAGTAGTTATAGATTTTACTAATTCTTGTAGCAATTTATGATACTTTTATGTTTATGCACTATAGGTATTTGATAAAATGCTTGAATTAGTTTTAGAATAGATTTTTACATTCTTAACTTGTAATAGAGAAATTAGGCAATCTTAAGTCATTAATGTCCAATTTAAATTGATAATCTAGAGTTGTTAGTTGATATTATATTTGATTATCATTAACTTCTTACTAAACTCAATTAATAAAGTCGTTGTGACTTGTGAATTGAAATTAACTATGCCTACTTAACTTTTTCTTTAATTTTAAATATTTTATTTTTTATTTATAAAAATAAATTAGATAATTTAAACACCACAACTCATAAAATTCACCTTATTTTTTATTGGAATTCTATTGTAAAAAATTATGCAATAGATTCATTCTTTAAAAGATAAAAAATTATCTTAAAAAAGAAATTAAACATTAATTAATACTTCAATCGAAGGGTTAATATTAAAGCATTTGTGGACCTTTAGAACTCTTCCACGGCAATAATTTACTATAGAAAAATCGCTTATCACCGTTAAAAAATCTGTCAAATTTATCATTGGATTTTATGTAATGCTTGGATGATAATTATTATTTGAAATAATTATAAAAGATTATTAGCATTGAATTAGTCTCATATTAAATTCGATGGTAATATAAGATTATTATTTAAAAATATTTTACAAAATTTTAAATATATTATATATTCATAATCTTGTGATCAAAATTTATTTATAAATTATAATTAAATAAATATGAAAATAATCATATTCTTTTCATAATAATAAATTATGGTGAATTAAGTTATTTTACTAGGGTTTTTTTTAATAGAGTTCATGTGTCATTTAGGTAAATGTTTGACTTTTGTTAATTCTTTTCTTTATTCTTTTTTTTTTTATGTTCTTTCCTATTCCTTTCCTTTAATAAGCCATAAGAGTTTTTTAATGGAACTGTCGGGATTTGCGAAGACCTCTCACAATTTATAACCTTAAAGGAATATGCCAATTCTACTATTCCAAAATTGTATTTATATGTGAAACAAAAACTAATCTTACCTGGTGAAAAGTAAATTGAGATCTTGTCATTTTTCGGACGGGAGGATTGTTAGTCTGACAGGTATCACTAATAGAATTTGACAAATTAGCGACCAATTTTTGCGAGAAATATTTTTTGTCACTAATCCATCACTAACTTGCGAGTAATTAGTGACGCACTAACGACAAAAATAATGAGCGGTCACAAAATATTCGAACTTGAGAAAAGTGACTGATTAGCGAGAGATTCACGAGTAAGTTTGTTTCTCACAAATTGATTTTTGTAGCTAAAAAAAGAACGGGAAAAATTCCCTCGCTAATTTGTCACAAATTAATTAGCGAGTGACAATGTTCTAGCAAATCAGTCATTTAGGAGTTCAATCGAATAAAAGTAAAGTAGCGAGGGATATTATTGTCACTATTCCGTCGCAAGTGTTTGATATACAATTAGCGAGAAACAATTCACACACTAATTCGTCGCTAAATAAACTTTGTGCGAAAAGGCTAATTAGCGAGGAACAATGTTCCTAACTAATCCGTCACAAAGTCTTGAAATGCATTTTGCGATGGACAATTTCCTAACTAATTTGTCACCAAAGTTTTTTATTTTTTAGCGAGCAACTAGTTTCTCGCTAATTTGTCGCATAATATTATAAAATTCAAAATTAGGATAGCGACAGAAAATAATTGTCGCTAAGTTGTCGCAATAGATAAATCATTCAGTTAGGGAAGTGTTCCTTGCTAATTAGTCGCTAAAGTAGAAACACGGATATTGAGCGCCTATGACCTAAATAGCAAGAAATTTGCGACTATTTAACAACTGACACACTTTGTTCGCTGATTTCAAGTCACTGATTAGCGGGCGAAATACATTTGTCGCTAAGTTGTTGCAAGTTTAGTTCAGCGAGCGACTTGGCAACTGCAATCTTGTCGCAAATCAAAAGCTATATCCTACCTATTTTGTAGCAAATTACTCACCAATCTCGTTGAAAATCTGTCACAGAGTTATAACAAATCCAAAGCTAATCGAGAAAATTTTAGAAGTATCTGGTCGCAATTGAGTCACTAATCAAAAGCTTATTTAGTGAGGAATTAGCGACCGTTTAACAATTGATAGACTTTTCTCGCTTATTTCATGTTGCTTTTAATTTGTGCAGAAAAAAAGTTAGTCTTTATTTTGTCCTTATTTTATGTTGCTACTAATTACTAACCTCTATATAAAGCTATGGAAAATTCATAAAAATTTTGAAATAAATTTGTCAAATACGCTAATATAATTTGTCACAATTTTGTCATTAATTTAAAGTAATTTTAAATGAGAGAATAATTAAAGTACTAAAGTTGTAACTAGCTAATTATTAATAACTAATAATTTATAATATTCTAGCAAGATGTCAATTCTAAAATTTTTTACAAACAACTCAAATCAAAATCAAAAGCTTTTTCTTAAAAAAGTTTTTCTTTCAATTAAACCACAAATTTATTAATATATTATTATTGTTAAAAACTCTTTACTAATAAAAATCTTCACTACTTTTTTTATACTAAACACGTACATTACGCATTAACTTCTTTCTCCCATCGTTCTTATCATTTTTTTTATTTTTGATAAATTAGTTAGAAATTATTTTGTTTATTCAAAAATTTTATTTTTAAAATATTAAAATAAACTAAATTAAATTTCTTTTAAATTAACCTTATTTAATTAAGACGTTTAAATAATTTTTTAATAATTAGTTATTATACATAATTAAAATTAAATTGTAAATAATTGTAAGATAATAAAAATAAAAAATTTAATTTAAATAATTAAAATTTAAATTTAATTTTATGAATAAAATAAATTAATTAAATAATTTTATATTTTAAATCAAAATAATTATTTTAACTCATTAATAAATTAATAAATAAATATTTGATATATTTTTAAAATAATTTTAATATATTATAATTATACTAAATTACTATTAAAAACTGGTTCTCTTAAAAATTTTTAAATTAATCACACGGTTCATAATTTTCTCTCTTAAAAGAATTTAAATTCTCGAAATTTTAAATTTTATTTTAAAAGATAAAATATAATTTTTTTATCATTTATTCATAAATAAAGACAAAAAAATATAAAAAAAATTTATTCAAAAATAAGAAATAAGACTTTCACCTTCTAAAATAAAAATTTAAAATTTAGAAAGTTTGAATTCCCCCCAAATACAACCCCACCCACCCCCCAAATGAGTGAAATGCGCTAGGCGCACTAGTAGCCCTAACTGACTCCCTCTTCACTCTCCAATCCTCAGCACCGAAAATCCTCATCCCCTCATTTCTCACACCATTAAAAACTCCTCCCTCTCCTCCGCCATTGACGTCGCCGGACGGCACCAACCCTTGCTCGTGTCCCGCGACCCTTTCTTCTTCCCCTCCCTTCCTCGTAGCACCTTTCTCTCTCCATCGTCCTCCCTGGCAAGGCTCCACGCAGCAGCAGGCCAGCAACACGTCACGTTCTCCACACAGGCCGTAGCAACTCTCCATCAGCAATGCAGGATGCCATCGTCCTCGTAGCGCCTCTCTCTTTCCGTGGTCCTCCCTGCACTTTGCCACTCCATCATCAACTCATCAAGAATGGAGAGTCAGGTTGGTTCTTCAATTTCTGATTCAGTCTCTTGCTATTTTTTGCTTCTTGATTTTCTCTATTCTTGCTATTGTTTGTTGTTCTTGCTATTGTTTCTCTGTTCTTCATTGCCCTACTACTATTGTTTGTTGTTCTTGCTATTTTTTGCTATTAATTTGTTCTTGCTATTGATTTGTTGTTCTTCAGTGCTAGCTGCTGCCAGCCTGCTACTGTAATTGTTTTTAATTTGTTAATTGTTATTGATTTTAATTGATTTTAATTTATTGATTTTAATTATTTGAGCGTGACTATATTCAATGATATTTTGTCTGAGATGCTAAGAAACTTATATATGGACAATGATTACAGAAAGCAGTGGGATAAGATCCTGTTTGAGTATAATCAACTGCAGGCTTATGAATCTAAGGGTGTTGAAGTTGGCCGTACAATTAAGAAGTTCCCACTTTTGAGGCCTAGAAAATATAAATATCCGCTACCATTCCTCTCTTGTCTAATATGGTTTGGCTTAATTTTTCCCTTACTTGAAAGATTATGGATGCTTGTGATTGTGACGAACCATTAACTAATCATGTTTACAGAACTTGTTGCACGATTAATTCTTAATAAAGAGTGAATGGCATTCCTATTTGACTTTTATTTCACAAATAGATTTATAATTGTCCATAAAAGGTTAATTTATGATGATCCATTAAATTTAGGGAAAGACTACAATTATCTCTATGTAAAGTTAACAGATAAGAACTGTTAGATGATTTGACATATTTGACGAAATTGTCATCTAATGATCTTCAATTATCAACTTCACATGTAGACAATTGTATGCAATTTTTCACCTTAAAGTTAATGCATTTATCTATATTATTATGTAAACTTGTTGATTTTCAGTTTTGTCTTTAGCAAGTAATTGAAATAATTAGTTTATAATTTAGAATATTGTAGTGAATGAATTCATTTTCTGTTCCATGTGTTTAGCTTTAAAGAACTCAAAGTCGGCTAGAGTTTCTTTTAGAGGATTGTCCATGTGAGCAAAATTCATCTGATTTTTATGAAACAACAAATCAGCTTTTGGAACCTCTGCTCTTCTGTTATGAATCTCTGGTGCTTTCTCCTACTGCTTCTTTTCATCCTATAATGAAATATCTTACCCCAAAAGCTTAAGCTATCGGTAGAGGTACATGATCATAAATGGTTATATATTTAATATATACTCTCACAATAGAGTCTTTTTCTTGAGTTTTAAGCTTTGACAATACACATACCACATGTAACCTATGTTAAATTCAATTAATACTTAGAAGAATGAGAAACAATTTCTGTTATAGGCTTTGATACCATGCATGAATTCTATCTCCTAAACACTTAAGCTGTGGGGTAAGGACTCAAATAGTTTATATACCTTTCAAAGTTTTATTTTAACTCTCGCTTTTCTTAGCAATCATGTGGCTCTGCAGTGCTAGCTGATGGTCGACTAGCTGACTTAATTCTAAGAGTTTCTACCTTTGGAATGATGTTAATGAAGCTTGATTTGCGTCAGGTATGAATAATATGTTGCTCATTTTTCCTTTTATGATCACATGTGCCCTGAAAATTATATTTGTCATAGGAATCTATTAGACATTCTGAAACAGTTGATGCAATTACCAAGTACTTGGGAATGGGTGCATACAGTGAGTTGAATGAAGAGAAGAAATTGGACTTCTTAACCAAAGAGTTGAAATGGATAAGACCATTGGTTCCTCCTATTATAGAGGTGAGATAAATTGTTTTAAAAGTTGCTAGTCTAATGGATGGAGGATTTTTCTTAAGAATAAGAACCTAAACGGTCCCTTTTATATTTTTGCTTCACAAATTAGTGATTAATTAAAGAAAATTGATTGTTTAATTTCTCTCTTTTTAAAATATTAAGCAAATGAGTCTCTTATAAAACAAAAGGATAAATTAATCTTTTAAAAATTTAAATAGTTTAATTAATTTCTCTACCAAATTATATTTTTACAAAATTATGGAGTAATCATTTTATTTGGAATTAATATGTTTAATTCTAAAATTTAGGAGTAGTTCATCAATTTTATTTCTTTAAGAACTTATCATTATATCGGGTGCAAAATTTAACCATAAAATAATAAACTGTATTCTATTCTCTTGTGGTTTGAGTATATGAACTAATTTCAAAATTATGAAATTTTTTCTTTCTATTTTCTCGTGGAAACAAAAATATGATAGTAGGTATTTAGGATGTTGGAGAAAAGTTATATTCACATATGTTAGATATGTTTTAAATAGTTGTGAGGCGTGGACTACCCTTAATTGTGTATAGAAAGGACATATATACTGAATTTAGAATATAAACTCATCTTTGCTCATTATTTTAAAGTTAACTTTCGTCATTTTGTTGTACGGGACTAAGCGGTAGGGAGTAAAAAAGTAACAAGAATTTAAGTTGAATGTTTAAGTGATAAAATTGTTCTATTGAATAAGGACATACGAGATATGATCGGATTACAAAGGAATTGATTAGGAATTGAAAATAAGTTAAACAACACACTTATTTATATACCATACATATCTATAACTCTATATCATCGTCATCATCACTTTGTGTCTTTTGTTTAATTTATACTAACTGTTTTGCACTTCTTCTTTTTTTCTTGATAATGATTTTATATAATTTTCTCATCTTGCTTTTTTCTATTTGATTATGTTATTTATCTTGATTAATTTCTTTTACAGGCAAACAAAAATCACATGATGTTGTGTAGTGTAGTACAGTGCCTTTGATTTTGACTGATGTTAGATTCTTTATGATTATAAATTTCTTTTCTTTTTTTTTGTTGAATTTCTTTTTATTTTTTTAGTGATAATCTTCTATGAATCCATTTATGGAATTCTGCATCATGGGTTAGTTTGGTTAGTTCTATAACCTCATGTATGGACAAATTTTTTTTATTTTATTTTTTTATTGATTTTTGTTGTTTTTTTGTAATATGCAGAACTGATGAAGTAATCAATACTCAATTGATGGTTTCTCAGTAAATTTACCAAAAATGGATCAGGCATTTTTTTCCATATTTCAGCTTGAAACAAAGAGATTGTTATGGCTTATTGGCATTACATTTGCAGTATGTAAATTAAATTATTAGTTTTATTATAGAATTGTAATTTTTTTAATTATAATTATAGCATGTAAATAATTCATGTAAATCAATAAAAAAATCAATTCTTTTTATATTTTCTTATTTTCTCCCTTCAAAAGTGTGGCTATGTCTCCTATTGGCACGCTTTCGAAGCGTAGCTAAAACCAACTCAATCGGCACGTTTCTAAAAGCGTGGCTGTATCTCCACTTTTTGGCACGCTTTAAAAGCGTGGTGAAAAGACATCACTACACTTTTTTGCATTTTTGGCATGCTTTAAAAGTGTAGTAAAAGCCAAATTTTCTAGTAGTGCGAGATGCTTATCGATTTGTTACTAGTTTAAAAGGAATTTGCAATGACATTTGCGATAGTATTGCAACTAATTAAATACATATTTTCTAGCAAATTAGCGACTACTTCGTAACTTTGCTTTCTCATTTAGATTGGCTTTGGTTTAGCGACAAAATTCCTACAAATTTAATAAAGGATTTTTAAAGATTAGTTGTAGATTTGCTACAAATTGTGATAGATTTGTGATCATATTAACGAACAACTTGCGACGAGTTAGATTCGAAAAGGTTCGTCACTAATTAGCGTCAACTAAGCTTTCCATTTTGTCTACGAAGTTAGCTTCGATTTAGCGATGAATTTACTGCACTAGAGGTTGATGCTAATTAGCGACTAACTGTTGGTCTATTTCTTCTATGGAATTAGCTTTTAATTTAGTGATGGATTTGTGACTATCTATTCGGTTGCTAAAAAATTTTTCCGATGAATTAGCGACTATTGTGTTTGCCTCACTGATCTGCGACTTGTAATTAGCGAGGAAAGCATTGGTTGCTAGGCGGTAGCTAATCCGTCACTAAATATATTTTGCGTCAAATTAGCGATGATTTTACGACTCTTTTTGTGGTAGCTAATCGGCCATATTCTTGTAGTGTATAGCTGATGGATTGGCTTTAGCATGGAAGAAGGGCACAGCGGTTGAGGTTCTTGCCGAAAATGAGTTTTTCATAGCTGACAAGGTAACTAATCCTGCTTTGAATTGTTCTTATTAGGGGCTGATTGGAGTACATTTAAATAGTTTGGATGGGATTCGTTCTACCCGATACACAGAACTTTCATCTTTTGTACAATGTTTCTTTAGAAATGTTGTAATTATGGATGATTTTAATGTTATAGTGAGTCTCGATGAGAAGGAGTGAGAGGATAAAATCAGCTTCATCTATTTCTAAATTTGTGAATTTTATTGATGGTGGTGGACTGAAGGACTTGGGTATAATTGGGAGAAGGTTTATGGTGCGCGAAATTGTGAACAATACTTTTCACAACTCTCATAATCCCTGGTATTGAACACCAAGGCATAAACACAACTTCGCACAACTAACCAGCAAGTGCACTGGGTCGTCCAAGTAATAAACCTTACGCGAGTAAGGGTCGATCCCACGGAGATTGTTGGTATGAAGCAAGCTATGGTCATCTTGTAAATCTTAGTCAGGCAAACTCAAATGGATATGGTGATATACGAATAAAACATAAAGATAAAGATAGAGATACTTATGTAATTCATTGGTGGGAATTTCAGATAAGCGCATGAAGATGCTGTGTCCCTTCCGTCTCTCTGCTTTCCTACTGTCTTCATCCAATCCTTCTTACTCCTTTCCATGGCAAGCTTATGCAAGGGTTTCACCGTTGTCAGTGGCTACCTCCCATCATCTCAGTGGAAATGTTCAACGCACCCTGTCACGGCACGGCTATCCATCTGTCGGTTCTCGATCAGGCCGGAATAGAATCCAGTGATTCTTTTGCGTCTGTCACTAACGCCCCGCCCTCAGGAGTTTGAAGCACGTCACAGTCATTCAATCATTGAATCCTACTCAGAATACCACAGACAAGGTTAGACCTTCCGGATTCTCTTGAATGCCGCCATCAGTTCTAGCCTATACCACGAAGACTCTGATCTCACGGAATGGCTGGCTCGGTTGTCAGGCGATCAACCATCGTGTATCAGGAATCCAAGAGATATTCACCCAATCTAAGGTAGAACGGAGGTGGTTGTCAGGCACACGTTCATAGGTGAGAATGATGATGAGTGTCACGGATCATCACATTCATCAAGTTGAAGAACAAGTGATATCTTAGAACAAGAACAAGCCGAATTGAATAGAAGAACAATAGTAATTGCATTAATACTCGAGGTACAGCAGAGCTCCACACCTTAATCTATGGTGTGTAGAAACTGCACCGTTGAAAATACATAAGAACAAGGTCTAGGCATGGCCGAATGGCCAGCCTCCCAAAGAGGGTTCAATCATAAAAACATGATCAAAAGATGATAACACAATAGTAAAAGGTCCTACTTATAGAAAACTAGTAGCCTAAGGTTTACAAAGATGAGTAAATGACATAAAAATCCACTTCCGGGCCCACTTGGTGTGTGCTTGGGCTGAGCAATGAAGCATTTTCGTGTAGAGACTCTTCTTGGAGTTAAACGCCAGCTTTTGTGCCAGTTTGGGCGTTTAACTCCCACTTTGGTGCCAGTTCCGGCGTTTAACGCTGGAATTTCTGAAGGTGACTTTGAACGCCGGTTTGGGCCATCAAATCTTGGGCAAAGTATGGACTATCATATATTTCTGGAAAGCCCAGGATGTCTACTTTCCAACGCCGTTAAGAGCGCGCCAATTGGGCTTCTGTAGCTCCAGAAAATCCACTTCGAGTGCAGGGAGGTCAGAATCCAACAGCATCTGCAGTCCTTTTCAGTCTCTGAATCAGATTTTGCTCAGGTCCCTCAATTTCAGCCAGAAAATACCTGAAATCACAAAAAAACACACAAACTCATAGTAAAGTCCAGAAAAGTGAATTTTAACTAAAAACTAATAAAAATATACTAAAAACTAACTAGATCATACTAAAAACATACTAAAAACAATGCCAAAAAGCGTACAAATTATCCGCTCATCACAACACCAAACTTAAATTGTTGCTTGTCCTCAAGCAACTGAAAATCAAATAAGATAAAAAGAAGAGAATATGCAATGAATTCCAAAAACATCTATGAAGATCAGTATTAATTAGATGAGCGGGGCTTTTAGCTTTTTGCCTGTGAACAGTTTTGGCATCTCACTTTATCCTTTGAAACTCAGAATGATTGGCTTCTTTAGGAACTCAGAATCCAGATAGTGTTATTGATTCTCCTAGCTAAGTATGATGATTCTTGAACACAGCTACTTATTGAGTCTTGGCCGTGGCCCAAAGCACTCTGTCTTCCAGTATTACCACCGGATACATACATGCCACAGACACATAATTGGGTGAACCTTTTTAGATTGTGACTCAGCTTTGCTAAAGTCCCCAATTAGAGGTGTCCAGGGTTCTTAAGCACACTCTTTTTGCCTTGGATCACAACTTTATTTCTTTCTTTTTCTTTTCTTTTTCTTTCTCTCTTCTTTTTCTCTTTTTTCTTTTTTCGTCTTTCTCTTTTTTTTTTTGTATTCACTGCTTTTTCTTGCTTCAAGAATCATTTTTATGATTTTTCAGATCCTCAGTAACATGTCTCCTTTTTCATCATTCTTTCAAGAGCCAACATTCATGAATCACAAATTCAAAAGATATATGCACTGTTTAAGCATGCATTCAGAAAACAAAAGTGTTGCCACCACATCAAAATAATTAAACTGTTATAAAATTCAAAATTCATGCAATTCTTTTTCTTTTTCAATTAAGAACAATTTTTTTTTTATTCAAGAAAGGTGATGGATTCATAGGACATTCATAACTTTAAGGCATAGACACTTAAGACACTAATGATCATAAGACACGAACATGTGATGTGCAAAAAGCGATTCGACACAAAACTCACCGGCAAGTGCACCGGGTCGCATCAAGTAATAAAACTCACGGGAGTGAGGTCGATCCCACAGGGATTGAAGGATTGAGCAACTTTAGTTTAGTGGTTGAATTAGTCAAGCAAATAAGTGTTGATTGTGTGAATTTGTGTTAACAGGAATTTAAATTGCAGAAAGTAAAAGGGAATGGGTGAATTGCATGAAATTAAAGAGAACTGAAATTTAAAGTGCTGAATCTTAAAGAACAAGTAATGTAAATTGCAGAAACTTAAAATGCAAGGAATGTAAATGACTTGAATTGTAAATGGGTTAGGGATGTGGGATTGCAGAAATTAAACAAGGAAATAAAAATGGAAACCAATAGATCTCAGGACCCAAGAGACTAGATAACCAATTCTAGATCTCAATGCCTTCCTAGATCAAAACCACAATTCAATTTCAAGAGGAATTAAAATCAAACAGAAGAAGAACTAAATTCAGATCTCAATTTCTCAAGAGTGCAGTAAATGAAAACAGAGAGATCTCAGGGTGGAATTGAAACAGAATTCCTTCAATTCTCCAACACCCAAGATTCAAACAAAACTTTGCAGGAAAGTAAACAAGAAAACCTAGAGGAAGAGAATTCAATTCACTTCCCAAAAACTCTCTCAAATATCAAGTGCTCTCTCAAGAGTTCTTCTCCAGAATTCTCAAAAATCCAAAAAGCTCTTTAAAACTTTAAATTCTAAGCTATTTATACACTTTCTTCTAATGATCTTCAAGCCTTGAATTGGGCCTTGGCCTTGATGGAATTGGGTTGCTAGTTGCCTCTGTTGATTGCTCTAAGTGTTGGGAAGGAAACCACTTGTGAACCGGCCATGCAAGTTTCACGTTTGAGCCAACGTTTGAGGGCAAACGTTGACTCAAACGTTGCTGAGTGAATGATGAAGCAGAGGCCATTGCTGTCATCCACGTTTGGCTCAACGTTTGAGGTCAAACGTGAGCTCAAACGTGGATCCCCTATGCATTCTTTTTGGCCAACGTTTGGCCCAACGTTTGAGGTCAAACGTTGGCGCAAACGTGGCTCAATTAACTCATCAATCAGGGGTGCTCTTCCATGCTCTTATTTGCCAAAATGTCGCCAACGTTTGACCCAACGTTTGAGGTCAAACGTTGGCTCAAACGTTGGTTTTGCCCAGGAGCCCTTTCTTCCTTCTTGGCGCCAACGTTTGCCTCAACGTTTGAGGTCAAACGTTGGCGCAAACTTCATCCTTCCAGGGCACCATTTTCATTCCTTGTGGCGCCAATGTTTGCCTCAACGTTTGAGGTCAAACGTTGGCTCCAACGTTGGCTTCCAAACTCTTTCTTCGGCCAACGTTTGCCTCAACGTTTGAGGTCAAATGTTGGCCCCAACGTTGCCTCCCAGGGACTTCTTCTTCAGCCTCTTGCACCCTCCTTCCAAGCCTTGTTTCACCTATCATCAATCAATCAAAATCATCAAAGCTATGCTTCAAATCATGAGAATATTTCCATTCTAAAATGTATGACAATTATAACACAATATCTCATGAAAAGGCATCATTTTATACATGATTGATTGAGTCAAAGATAACATGAATTTCAACCCTATTGGCTTATTTATGGCTTAAGAAAGTGCATAAAACTAATTAAAAACAAAGAAAAAGACTAGTAAAACTAGGCTAAGATGACTTGTCATCAACATGGACAAACATAAGCATGAAAATTCGAAAAACAAGGAAATAAAGAACAAGGAGATTAAAGAACGGGTCCACCTTAGTGATGGCGGCTTGTTCTTCTTCTTGAAGATCTTATGGAGTGCTTGAGCTCCTCAATGTCTCTTCCTTGTCTTTGTTGCTCCTCTCTCATGATTCTTTGATCTTCTCTAATTTCATGGAGGAGAATGGAGTGTTCTTGGTGCTCCACCCTTAGTTGTCCCATGTTGGAACTCAATTCTCCTAGGGAGGTGTTCAGTTGCTCCCAATAGTCTTGTGGAGGAAAGTGCATCCCTTGAGGCATCTCAGGGATCTCATGATGAGAGGGATCTCTTGTTTGCTCCATCCTTTTCTTAGTGATGGGCTTATCCTCATCAATGGGGGTGTCTCCTTCTATGTTAACTCCAACTGAATAACAGAGGTGACAAATGAGGTGAGGAAAGGCTAACCTTGCCAAGGTGGAGGACTTGTCCGCCACCTTATAGAGTTCTTGGGCTATAACCTCATGAACTTCCACTTCTTCTCCAATCATGATGCTATGGATCATGATGGCTCGGTCTAGAGTAACTTCGGACCGGTTGCTAGTGGGAATGATTGAGCGTTGGATAAACTCCAACCATCCTCTAGCCACGGGCTTGAGGTCATGCCTTCTTAGTTGAACCGGCTTCCCTCATGAATCTCTCTTCCATTGGGCGCCCTCTTCACAAATGTCAGTGAGGACTTGGTCTAACCTTTGATCAAAGTTGACCCTTATAGTGTAAGGATGTTCATCTCCTTGCATCATAGGCAAGTTGAATGCCAACCTTACATTTTCCGGACTAAAATCCAAGTATTTTCCCCGAACCATAGTAAGCCAATTCTTTGGGTCCGGGTTCACACTTTGATCATGGTTCTTGGTGATCCATGCATTGGCATAGAACTCTTGAACCATCAAGATTCCGACTTGTTGAATGGGGTTGGTAAGAACTTCCCAACCTCTTCTTCGGATCTTGATGAGCGGATAATTTATACGCTTTTTGGCATTGTTTTTAGGTAGTTTTTAGTAAGTTCAAGCTACTTTTAGGGATGTTTTCCTTAGTTTTTATGTTAAATTCACATTTCTGGACTTTACTATGAGTTTGTGTGTTTTTCTGTGATTTCAGGTAAATTCTGACTGAAATTGAGGGATTTGAGCAAAACTCTGAAAAAGGCTGACAAAAAGAACTGCTGATGCTGTTGGATTCTGACCTCCCTGCACTCGAAATGGATTTTCTGGAGCTACAAAACTCCAAATGGCACGCTCTCAACGGCGTTGGAAAGTAGACATCCAGGGCTTTCCAGCAATATATAATAGTCCATACTTGAAATTGAGGACGTAACTTGGCGTTGAACTCCAAGTTCATGCTGCTGTCTGGAGTTAAACGCCAGAAAAACGTCATGATCCGGAGTTGAACGCCCAAAACACGTCATAACTTGGAGTTCAACTCCAAGAGAAGCCTCAGCTCGTGGATTGATCAAGCTCAGCCCAAGCATACACCAAGTGGGCCCCGGAAGTGGATTTATGCATCAATTACTTACTCATGTAAACCCTAGGAGCTAGTTTATTATAAATAGAACTTTTTACTATCATACTATCATCCTGGATTGTATTTTGAATCCTGTGATCACGTTTTGGGGGCTGGCCATTCGGCCATGCCTGAACCTTTTACTTATGTGTTTTCAACGGTGGAGTTTCTGCACACCATAGATTAAGGGTGTGGAGCTCTGCTGTACCTCAAGTATTAATGCAGTTCTATTTTCTTTTATTCAATTCTCTCTTATTCTTATTCCAAGATATTCATTCGCACCCAAGAACATGATGAATGTGATGATTAGATAACCCTCATTATCATTCTCACTTATGAACGCGCGTGATTGACAACCACTTCCGTTCTACATGCAACAGAGCTTGAATGCGTATCTCTTAGATTCCCCAACAGAATCTTCGTGGTATAAGTTAGATAGATGGCGGCATTCATGAGAATCCGGAAAGTCTAAACCTTGTCTATGGTATTCCGAGTAGGATTCTAGGATTGAATGACTGTGACGAGCTTCAAACTCCTGAAGGCTGGGCGTGATGACAAGCGCAAAAGAATCAATGGATTCTATTCCAACCTGATTGAGAACCGACAGATGATTAGCCATGCGAGTGACAGCCGCAGAGGACCATTTTCACTGAGAGGATGGGATGTAGCCACTGACAACGGTGATGCCCTACATACAGCTTGCCATGGAGAGGAGTAAGAAGAATTGAGTTGAAGCAGTAGGAGAGCAGGCGTCCTTGAGCCTTACAGTACCTCCATATGCTTATCTGAAATTCTCACCAATGAATCTGCATAAGTGTTCTATCCTTTTTATTATTTCATCTATTTTCTTATTATTATTAATTTCCGAACCCATAAACCAATTTAAACTGCCTAACTGAGATTTACAAGGTGACCATAGCTTGCTTCATACCAACAATCTCTGTGGGATCGACCCTTACTCACGTAAGGTTTATTACTTGGACGACCCAGTACACTTGCTGGTTAGTTGAACGAGATTGTGGAAAGAAAGTGCTGAGTTAGTTTTTGTGCACATACCAAAGACCCAATATTGTTGATCACAATTTCGTCCACCAAGTTTTTGGCGCCGTTGCCGGGGATTGTTCGAGTATGGACAACTGACGGTTCATCTTGTTGCTCAGATTAGGTAATTTTCTTTTCAAAAATCTTTTTTCAAAATTTTTCTTTTCTTTTTCGTTTTTCCTAACATTATTTTCGAAAAAAAAAATTAATAAAAATACAAAAAAAAAAAGAAAATCATAAAAATAAAAAAATATTTTGTGTTTCTTGTTTGAGTCTTGAGTCAATTTTTAAGTTTGGTGTCAATTGCATGCTTTTAAAATTTTCTTGCATTTTTTTCGAAAATTCCATGCATTCATAGTGTTCTTCATGATCTTCAAGTTGTTCTTGATAAGTCTTCTTGTTTGATCTTGATGTTTTCTTGTTTTGTGTCTTTTCTTGTTTTTCATGTGCATCTTTGCATTCATATTTTCCAAGCATTAAAAATTTCTAAGTTTGGTGTCTTGCATGTTTTCTTTGCATCAAAATTTTTTTTTTAAATTATGTTCTTGATGTTCATCATGATCTTCAAAGTGTTCTTGGTGTTCATCTTGACATTCATAGCATTCTTACATGCATTCATTGTTTTGATCTAAAAATTTTATGCATTGAGTATTTTTTGTTGTTTTTCTCTCTCATCTTTAAAAAATTCAAAAATAAAAAAAATATCTTTTCCTTATTTTCCTCCAAGTTTTCGAAAATTTGAGTTGACTTAGTCAAAAATTTTTAAAATTAGTTGTTTCTTACAAGTCAAGTCAAAATTTCAATTTTAAAAATCTTATCTTTTTAAAATCTTTTTCAAAAATCATATCTTTTTCATTTTTCTATATAATTTTCGAAAATTTCAAATTATTTTTAAAATTTTTTTCTTATCTTTACATCTAATTTTCGAAAATTCACTAATAATTAATGTGATTGGTTCAAAAATTTGAAGTTTGTTACTTTCTTGTTAAGAAAGGTTCAATCTTTAAGTTCTAGAATCTTATCTTGTAGTTTCTTGTTAGTGAAGTAAATAATTTCAAAATTTTTGAATTAAATCTTTTTATCTTTTACTTGATCTTTTTCAAAAATTTTATCTTTTTCAAAATTTGATTTCAAAATATCTTATCTAACTTCTTTTCTTCTTATCTTTTTAAAATTTGATTTCAAATCTTTTTTAATCAACTAACTAACTTTTTGTTTGTTTCTTATCTCTTTCAAAACCACCTAACTACTTTTCCCTCTTTAATTTTCGAAAATACCTCTCTCTTTTTCAAAAATTCTTTTTAATTAATTAATTGTTTTAAATTTTAATTTCAATTATATTTTCTCTTTAATTTTTGAAAATCACTAACTCCTTTTCAAAATTATTTTCGAATTCTCCCTCCTCTTCTCTTCTTCTATTTAATTATTTAATTACTAACACTTCTCTTCACCTCTCTTCATTCAAAAATCCGAACCCTCTTCTTCATTCTTCTACCCCTTTCTTTTTCTACTAACATAAAGGAATCTCTATACTGTGACATAGAGGATTCCCCTTTCTTTTTTTGTTTTCTTCTCTTTCATATGAGCAGGAACAAGGATAAAGGCACTCTTGTTGAAATTGATCCAGAACCTGAAAGGACTCTGAAGAGAAAATTAAGAGAAGCTAAATTACAACAATCCAGAAACAACCTTTCAGAAATTTTCGAACAAGAGAAGGAGATGGCAGCCGAAAATAATAATAATAATGCAAGGAGAATGCTTGGTGACTTCACAAAGCCAACGTCCAAGTTTGATGGAAGAAGCATCTCCATTCCTGCCATTGGAGCCAATAACTTTGAGCTGAAACCTCAGCTAGTTGCTTTAATGCAACAAAACTGCAAGTTTTATGGACTTCCATCTGAAGATTCTTACCAGTTTTTAACTGAGTTCTTGCAGATCTGTGAGACTGTAAAGACGAATGGAGTTGATCCTGAGGTCTACAGACTCATGCTTTTCCCTTTTGCTGTAAGAGACAGAGCTAGAATATGGTTGGATTCACAACCCAAGGATAGCCTGGACTCATGGGATAAGCTGGTCACTGCCTTCTTGGATAAATTCTTTCCTCCTCAAAAGCTGAGCAAGCTGAGAGTGGATGTGCAAACCTTCAAACAAAAAGATGGTGAATCCCTCTATGAAGCTTGGGAAAGATACAAGCAGCTGACCAAGAGATGTCCATCTGACATGTTCTCAGAATGGACCATATTAGATATATTCTATTATGGTCTCTCTGAATTTTCGAAAATGTCACTGGATCATTCTGCAGGTGGATCTATTCACCTGAAGAAAACGCCTGAAGAGGCTCAAGAACTCATTGACATGGTTGCAAATAACCAGTTCATGTACACTTCTGAGAGGAATTCTGTCAACAATGGGATACCTCAGAAGAAAGGAGTTCTTGAAATTGATGCTCTGAATGCCATATTGGCTCAGAACAAAGTGTTGACTCAACAGGTCAACATGATCTCTCAAAATTTGAATGGATTGCAACATGCATCCAACAGTACTAGAGAGGCAGCTTCTGAAGAAGCTTATGATCCTGAGAACCCTGCCATGGCAGAGGTTAATTACATGGGTGAACCTTATGGAAACACCTATAATTCATCATGGAGAAATCATCCAAATTTCTCCTGGAAGGATCAACAAAAGCCTCAACAAGGCTTTAACAATGGTGGACGCAACAGGCTGGGCAATAGCAAGCCATATCCATCATCTTCTCAGCAACAGACAGAGAATTCCGAACAAAACACTTCTAATTTGGCCAATGTAGTCTCTGATCTGTCAAAGGCCACTTTCAGTTTCATGAATGAAACAAGATCCTCCATTAGAAATCTGGAGGCACAAGTGGGCCAGCTGAGTAAGAAAGTCATTGAAACTCCTCCCAGTATTCTCCCAAGCAATACAGAAGAGAATCCAAAAGGAGAGTGCAAGGCCATTGACATAGTCAATATGGCCGAATGCACAAGGGAGGAGAAGGACGAAAATCCTAGTGAGGAAGACCTCCTGGGACGTCCCTCAAGCAAGAAGGAGTTTCCTATTAAGGATCCAAAGGAACCTGAGGGTCATATAGAGACCATAGAGATTCCATTGAATCTCCTTCTGCCATTCATGAGCTCTGAAGACTATTCTTCCTCTGAAGAGGATGAAGATGTAATTGGAGAGCAAGTTGCTCAATATTTAGGAGCTATCATGAAGCTGAATGCCAAGTTATTTGGTAATGAGACTTGGGAAAGTGAACCTCCCTTGCTCATTAATGAACTGGATTCTTGGATTCAGAAAACTTTACCTCAAAAGAAACAAGATCCTGGCAAGTTCTTAATACCTTGTACCATAGGCACCATGATCTTTGAAAAAGCTCTGTGTGATCTGGGGTCAGGGATAAATCTTATGCCACTCTCTGTAATGGAGAAGCTGGGGATCATTGAGGTACAGCCTGCCTTGTTCTCATTGCAATTGGCAGACAAGTCATTGAGACAAGCTTATGGGTTAGTAGAGGACATTCTAGTAAAGGTTGAAGGCCTTTACATCCCTACTGATTTCATAATCCTAGACACTAGGAAGGAAGATGATGAATGTATCATCCTTGGAAGACCTTTCCTAGCCACAGCAGAAGCTGTGATAGATGTCAACAGAGGAGAATTAGTCCTTCAATTGAATGGGGAATACCTTGTGTTTAAGGCACATGGCCATCCCTCTGTGACAAAAGAGAGTAAGCATGAAGAGCTTCTCTCAGTTCAGAGTCAAGAAGAGCCCCCACAGTCAAACTCTAAGTTTGGTGTTGGGAGGCCACAACCAAACTCTAAGTTTGGTGTTAAAATCCTATATCCACACTCTAAGTTTGGTGTGGACAACTATACAACATTGACCTGAGCACCTTGTGGCTCCATGAGAGCCACTGTCAAGCTATTGACATTAAAGAAGCGCTTGTTGGGAGGCAACCCAATTTTTATTTATCTAACTTTATTTTATTCTATATATTTTTTTTTGTTATTTTGTGTTTTATTAGGTACATGATCATGAGGAGTCACGAAAAAATCAAAAAAATTAAAAACAGAATCAAAAACAGTAGAAGAAAAAAATACACACCCTGGAGGACGCACAGGCTGGCGTTCAACGCCAGTAAGATGCATCTGGCTGGCGTTCAACGCCAGAACAGAGCACCATTCTGGCGCTGAACGCCAGAAATAAGCAACATCCTGGCGTTGAACGCCAGGAATGTGCCTAGAGGAGAAAAGCTGGCGCTGAACGCCAGTAACAAGCATGAAACTGGCGTTCAACGCCAGAAACATGCATTACATGGGCGTTGAACGCCCAGAACGTGCATCAATGGGCGTTTGAACGCCAGAATGATGCATGAAGGCATTTTACATGCCTATATGGTGAAGGAATGGTATTTCTTTACACCTCAGGATCTGTGGACCCCACAGGATCCCCACCTACCATATTCCCACCTTACCTTTTAATCCTAATCACACTCTCCTAATCCTAAATCTCATTCTTTCTACTCCCCATGTCACACTTCCCAACACCCATCACCAATCACCTCAATTCCTCTTCCCAATTCCCCCATTCACCATTCACATCACCCCACTCTTCCCCATAAACCCCACCTACCTTCATAAAATTCAAATTCAATTTCGTCCACCCATTCCCACCCAATTTGGCCGAACACCCACCCTCCCCTCTCCCTATAAAAACCCTTCCCTTCTCCTTCATTTTCACACAACACTACACCTTCTTCTCCCACATAGCCGAACCTACCTCTCTCCCTCTCTACCATATTTTCTTCTTCTACTCTTCTTTTTTTTTTTTTTTGCTCGAGGACGAGCAAAATTTAAGTTTGGTGTGGTAAAAGCATAAGCTTTTTGTTTTTCCATTACCAATGGCACCTAAGGCCGGAGTATCCTCTAGAAAAGGAAAAGGGAAGGCAAAAGCTTCCACCTCCGAGTCATGGGAGATGGAAATATTCATCTCCAAGAGCCATCAAGACCACTTCTATGATGTTGTGGCAAAGAAGAAGGTGATCCCTGAGGTCCCTTTCAAGCTCAAGAAAAATGAGTATCCGGAGATCCGACATGAAATTCGAAGAAGAGGTTGGGAAGTCTTAACCAACCCCATGCAACAAGTCGGGATCTTAATGGTTCAAGAGTTCTATGCCAATGCATGGATCACTAGGAACCATGACCAAGGTATGAACCCGAGTCCAAAGAATTATCTCACAATGGTTAGGGGGAAATACTTGGATTTCAGTCCGGAAAATGTGAGGTTGGCGTTTCACTTGCCTATGATGCAAGGTGATGAACGCCCCTACACTAGGAGGGTCAACTTTAATCAAAGGTTGGACCAAGTCCTTATGGACATTTGTGTGGAAGGAGCTCAGTGGAGAATAGATTCCAAGGGCAAGCTAGTCCAACTAAGAAGACTGGACCTCAAGCCTATAGCTAGAGGATGGTTGGAGTTCATTCAACGCTCTATCATTCCTACTAGCAACCGATCTGAAGTTACTGTGGATCGGGCCATCATGATCCATAGCATCATGATTGGAGAGGAAGTAGAAGTTCATGAGGTCATCTCTAATGAAATCTACAAAATAGCCGACAAGCCCTCACCTATGGCACGGCTAGCTTTTCCTCACCTTATTTGCCATCTATGTTACTCAGCTGGAGTTATCATAGAAGGAGATGTCTCTATTGAAGAAGACAAGCCCATCACCAAGAAAAGGATGGAGCAAGCAAGAGAAGCTTCTCACGGCCCTCAAGAAGTGCATGAGGAAGCTCATCATCAACAAATTCCTGAGATGCCCCAAGGGATGCACTTTCCCCCAAATAATTATTGGGAGCAACTCAACACCTCCTTAGAAGATTTGAGTCACAATGTGGAACAATTAAGGGTGGAACATCATGAGCACTCCATCATTCTCCAAGAAATAAGAGAAGATCAAAGAGCAATGAGGGAGGAGCAACAAAGGCAAGGAAGGGACATAGAAGAGCTTAAGAACATCATTGGTCCTTCAAGAAGAAGACGCCACTAAAGGTGGATTCATTCCTTGTTCTTATTTCTTTCTGCTTTTCGGTTTTTAATGTTGTGTTTATCTATATTTTGTGTCTTTACTTCATGATCATTAGTATGTAACCATGCCTTAAAGCTATGAATAAATTCCATTAATCCTTCACCTCTCTTAAAAGAAAAATGTTTTAATTCAAAAGAACAAGAAGTACATGAATTTCGAATTTATCCTTGAAATTAATTTAATTATATTGATGTGGTGACAATACTTTTTGTTTTCTGAATGAATGCTTGAACAGTGCATATGTCTTTTGATCTTGTTGTTTATGAATGTTAAAATTGTTGGCTCTTGAAAGAATGATGAACAAAGAGAAATGTTATTGATGATCTAAAAAAAATCATGAAATTGATTCTTGAAGCAAGAAAAAGTAGTGAAAAAGAAGAAGCATTCGAAAAAAAAAAGAGTATATAGAAAAAGAAGGAGCAGTAGAAAAAGCCAATAGCCCTTAAAACCAAAAGGCAAGGGTAAAAAGGATCCAAGGCTTTGAGCATCAATGGATAGGAGGGCCCAAGGAAATAAAATCCAGGCCTAAGCGGCTAAATCAAGCTGTCCCTAACCATGTGCTTGTGTCATGAAGGTCCAAGTAAAAAGCTTGAGACTAAGTGGTTAAAGTCGTGATTCAAGGCAAAAGAGTGTGCTTAAGAGCTCTGGACACCACTAACTGGGGACTTTAGCAAAGCTAAGTCACAATCTGAAAAGGTTCACCCAGTTATGTGTCTGTGGCATTTATGTATCCGGTGGTAATACTGGAAAACAAAATGCTTAGGGCCACGGCCAAGACTCATAAGTAGCTGTGTTCAAGAATCAACATGCTTAACTAGGAAAATCAATAACACTATCCAAAATTCTAAGTTCCTAAGAGACGCCAATCACTCTAAACTACAAAGGAAAAAGTGAGATGCCAAAACTGTTCAGAAGCAAAAAGCTACAAGTCCCGCTCATCTAATTAGAATTAATATTCATTGATATTTTGGAATCTATAGTATATTCTCTTCTTTTTATCCTATTTGATTTTCAGTTGCTTGGGGACAAGCAACAATTTAAGTTTGGTGTTGTGATGAGCGGATAATTTATACGCTTTTTGGCATTGTTTTTAAGTAGTTTTTAGTAAGTTCAAGCTACTTTTAGGGATATTTTTATTAGTTTTTATGTTAAATTCACATTTCTGGACTTTACTATGAGTTTGTGTGTTTTTCTGTGATTTCAGGTAAATTTTGGCTGAAATTGAGGGACTTGAGCAAAACTTTGAAAAAGGCTGACAAAAGGACTGCTGATGCTGTTGGAATCTGACCTCCCTGCACTCAAAATGGATTTTCTAGAGCTACAGAACTCCAAATGGCGCGCTCTCAACGGCGTTGGAAAGTAGACATCTAGAGCTTTCCAGCAATATATAATAGTCCATACTTTATTCGGAAATTGATGACGTAACTTGGCGTTGAACGCCAAGTACATGCTGCTGTCTGGAGTTAAACGCCAGAAAAACGTCATGATTCGGAGTTGAACGCCCAAAACACGTCATAACTCGGAGTTCAACTCCAAGAGAAGTCTCATCTCGTGGATTGATCAAGCTCAGCCCAAACATACACCAAGTGGGCCCCGGAAGTAGATTTATGCATCAATTACTTACTCATGTAAACCCTAGGAGCTAGTTTATTATAAATAGAACATTTAACTAATGTATTTGACATCTTGGGACGCATAGTTCTCAGATCATGGGGGCTGGCTATTCGGCCATGCCTGAACCTTTTACTTATGTATTTTCAACGGTGGAGTTTCTGCACACCATAGATTAAGGGTGTGGAGCTCTGCTGTACCTCAAGTATTATTGCAGTTCTATTTTCTTTTATTCAATTCTCTCTTATTCTTATTCCAAGATATTCATTCGCACCCAAGAACATGATGAATGTGATGATTAGATAACCCTCATTATCATTCTCACTTATGAACGCGCGTGATTGACAACCACTTCCGTTCTACATGCAACAGAGCTTGAATGCGTATCTCTTAGATTCCCCAACAGAATCTTCGTGGTATAAGTTAGATAGATGGCGGCATTCATGAGAATCCGGAAAGTCTAAACCTTGTCTATGGTATTCCGAGTAGGATTCTAGGATTGAATGACTGTGACGAGCTTCAAACTCCTGAAGGCTGGGCGTGATGACAAGCGCAAAAGAATCAATGGATTCTATTCCAACCTGACTGAGAACCGACAGATGATTAGCCATGCGAGTGACAGCCGCAGAGGACCATTTTCACTGAGAGGATGGGATGTAGCCACTGACAACGGTGATGCCCTACATACAGCTTGCCATGGAGAGGAGTAAGAAGAATTGAGTTGAAGCAATAGGAGAGCAGGCGTCCTTGAGCCATACAGTATCTCCATATGCTTATCTGAAATTCCCACCAATGAATCTGCATAAGTGTTCTATCCTTTTTATTATTTCATCTATTTTCTTATTATTATTAATTTCCGAACCCATAAACCAATTTAAACTGCCTAACTGAGATTTACAAGGTGACCATAGCTTGCTTCATACCAACAATCTCTGTGGGATCGACCCTTACTCACGTAAGGTTTATTACTTGGACGACCCAGTACACTTGCTGGTTAGTTGAACGAGATTGTGGAAAGAAAGTGCTGAGTTAGTTTTTGTGCACATACCAAAGACCCAATATTGTTGATCACAATTTCGTCCACCAACAGTGTCACAGATTTGTAAGAACCCAGCCAAAAACTGATGAGGATCTTCCAATGGAAGTCCATGGAACTTGCAATTCTGTTGCATTAGAGAAACTAATTGAGGCTTAAGCTCAAAGTTGTTTGCTCCAATGGCAGGGATAGAGATGCTTCTCCCATAGAAGTCGGGAGTAGGTGCAGTAAAGTCACCCAGCACCTTCCTTGCATTGTTTGCATTGTTGTTGTTTTCGGCTGCCATGGGTTCTTCTTCTTTGAAGATTTCTGTTAGGTCCTCTACAGAGAATTGTGCCTTAGCTTCTCTTAGCTTTCGCTTCAAGGTCCTTTCAGGTTCAGGGTCAGCTTCAACAAGAATGCTTTTGTCTTTGTTCCTGCTCATATGAAAGAGAAGAGAACAAGAAAATGTGGAATCCTCTATGTCACAGTATAGAGATTCCTTGAGGTGTCAGAGGAAAAGAAAAGTAGAAGACAGAAGTAGAAAATTCGAACTTATCAAAGAAGAAGGAGTTCGAATTTTGCATTAAGGAATATTGTTAGTCCATAAATAGAAGGATGTGAGAGGAGGGAAGGTGATTTTCGAAAATTAAGTAAAAGACTTTGAAAACATTTTGAAAAACATTAATTAATTTTTCGAAAATAAGAGTGGGAAAGAAATCAAGTGATTTTTGAAAAGATTTTGAAATTAGAAGTAAAAAGATTTGATTGAAAACTATTTTGAAAAGATGAGGTTAAGAAGATATGATTGGTTTTAAAAAATATGTGATTGAGAAGATATGATTTGAAAACAATTTTAAAAAAGGATTTGATTTTAAAATTAATGACTTGCCTAACAAGAAAAGATATGATTTAAACATTAAACCTTTCTCAACAGAAAAGGCAACATACTTGAAATGTTCAATCAAATCATTAATTGTTAGCAAGTATCTTTGAAAAAGGAAAGAAATTGATTTTGAAAACATTTGATTGAAAGGATATCATTTGAAAAAGATTTGATTTTGAAAAACTTTGAAAACTTGAAAAAAAATTGGTTTGAAAACAAAATCCTCCCCCTTGTGCCATCCTGGCGTTAAACGCCCAGAATGGTGCACATTCTGGCATTTAACGCCCAAAACTATACCCTTTTGGGCGTTAAACGCCCAACCAGGTACCCTGGCTGGCGTTTAAACGCCAGTCTGTCCTTCTTCACTGGGCGTTTTGAACGCCCAGCTTTTTCTGTGCAATTCCTCTGCTGTATGTTCTGAATCTTCAATTCTCTGTATTATTGACTTGAGAAGACACAAATTAAAAATATTTTTGGATTTTTAATAATCAAAATGCAACTAAAATTAAATAACAATGCATGCAAGACACCAAACTTAGCAGTTTGTATACTACTGACACTAATGAGAATGCATATGAGACACACAAAAACACTCAAGTCAAGAGAATTTAAAAATTAGAGTAAGAAATCATCAATAACATCTTGAAGATCCTTAAGACACATGAATGAATGCATGCAATTGACACCAAACTTAAAATGAGACACTAGACTCAAACAAGAAATTTTTGGATTTTATGATTTTGTAAATTTTTTTTTTGTTTTTTTCGAAAATTAAGTGGAAGAAGAAAATAAAGGTATCAAAATTCTTAATGAGAATTCCAGGAATCATGCAATGTTAGTCTAAAGCTTTAGTCTAAAGGAATTAGACATGGCTAGCCAAGCTTCAGCAGGACATTGCATTCAAGAGCTAAATTGATGATAATCAATCAGCCTTGATGATGATAAGAACATCACCTTGAAACACTAGAATTCATTCTTAAGAACTCTGAAGAAAAATACCTAATCTAAGCAACAAGATGAACCGTCAGTTGTCCATACTCGAACAATCCCCGGCAACGGCGCCAAAAAATTGGTGCGCGAAATTGTGATCACTACACAACTTTGCACAACTAACCAGCAAGTGTACTGGGTCGTCCAAGTAATACCTTACGTGAGTAAGGGTCGATCCCACGGAGATTGTTGGTATGAAGCAAGCTATGGTCACCTTGTAGATCTCAGTCAGGCAGACTTAAATGGGTATAGTGATATACGAATAAAGCATAAAGATAAAGATAGAGATACTTATGTATATCATTGGTGAGGGCTTCAGATAAGCGTATGAAGATGCTTTCCCTTCCGTCTCTCTGCTTTCCTACTGTCTTCATCCAATCCTTCTTACTCCTTTCCATGGCAAGCTTATGCAAGGGTTTCACCGTTGTCAGCGGCTACCTCCCATCCTCTCAGTGAAAACGTTCCTATGCTCTGTCACAGCATGGCTAATCATCTGTCGGTTCTCGGTCAGGCCGGAATAGAATCCATTGATTCTTTTGCGTCTGTCACTAACGCCCCGCCTGCTAGGAGTTTGAAGCACGTCACAGTCATTCAATCATTGAATCCTACTCAGAATACCACAGACAAGGTTAGACCTTCCGGATTCTCTTGAATGCCACCATCAGTTCTCGCCTATACCACGAAGATTCCGGTTAAAGAATCCAAGAGATAAACATTAGAGCCTCGTTTGCTTGTAGAACAAGAGTGGTTGTCAGTCACTTTGTTCATGAGTGAGAATGATGATGAGCGTCACATAATCATCACATTCATCATGTTCTTGGGTGCAAATGAATATCTTGGACAAAGAACAAGCGGAATTGAATAGAAGAACAATAGTAATTGCATTAATACTCGAGGTACAGCAGAGCTCCACACCTTAATCTATAGTGTGTAGAAACTCCACCGTTGAAAATACATAAGAACAAGAGTGATCATTGGTTTCGGCCCCAGAGAGGGAACCAGAAGAACCAAGATGAAAATACAATAGTAAAAGGTCCTATATATAGAGAACTAGTAGCCTAGGGTGTACAGAGATGAGTAAATGACATAAAAATCCACTTCCGGGCCCACTTGGTGTGTGCTTGGGCTGAGCAATAAAGCATTTTTCGTGTAGAGACTCTTCTTGGAGTTAAACGCCAGCTTTTATGCCAGTTTGGGCGTTTAACTCCCATTTTGGTGCTAGTTCCGGCGTTTAACGCTGGAATTTCTGAAGGTGACTTTGAACGCCGGTTTGGGCCATCAAATCTTGGGCAAAGTATGGACTATTATATATTGCTGGAAAGCCCAGGATGTCTACTTTCCAACGCCGTTGAGAGCGCGCCAATTGGGCTTCTGTAGCTCCAGAAAATCCACTTCGAGTGCAGGGAGGTCAGAATCCAACAGCATCTGCAGTCCTTTTCAGTCTCTGAATCAGATTTTTGCTCAGGTCCCTCAATTTCAGCTAGAAAATACCTGAAATCACAGAAAAATACACAAACTCATAGTAAAGTCCAGAAAAGTGAATTTTAACTAAAAACTAATAAAAATATACTAAAAACTCAACCAAATATACTAAAAACATACTAAAAACAATGCCAAAAAGCGTACAAATTGTAAGACCCGGTTAATTAACGGCTAATTAACCCATAAATGAGAATTTATTCTAGAAAGCCTAAAATGTGATTTTTATGGCTAAATGTGGTAGAGGAGACTGAGACGAGAATTTTGGTACCAATTTTATGGAATTCGGACCAAGATTGGACCGAACGGGCCAAACCGGGCCAATAGGACCTAAAGTGGGCCCTTGGCCCAACATAACTTAACCAAAACCCTAGTTTTCAGCATTCTCTCTCCTCACTAAACACACTCACATGCTGAAAATGGAGGCCATGGAGGAAAGAACACTCTCTCAAGTTCTTTCTCTCACTTGATCTTCAAACCACCATAACTTTTGATCTAGAGCTCCGATTGCCGCCCCGTTTGCGGCCACGCGTTCACCACGGAGAGCTATACAAAACCCATACAACCAATCTTGAGGTAAGCCACGTGTTGCTGTTCGAAATCTCAGCCCTTATTTTCGAGTTTTATGGGTGAAATGTTGAGATTTTGGGTTCTTTGATGTTATAGGACCCAACTCTCTTGAAGGAGAAGGTTAATCTTGTCTCCTTGAACCTTGGGTGTGGTAAGATTCTCAACCCTAGTGTATTTTTGTTGTTCTATGATGTTTGGGTTTTGAGATGTTGTGTATGGGTATGATGATTGTGGCTTAGGTTGTGTATATGTGAATATTGGAGCTTGATTGGTGACTTTGAAAAGCCTGGAAAGGGTTTGGTGGTGAAAAATCTGTTCTTGGAGGTGTTGAGGCCTTGAGAGCTTGTGGTTAAGTGGTTTGGAAGTGCTCCGGGGGAGCTTGGGAAATTCGGCTAAGGTATGGTTTCGGTTTCCCGTATCTAATATGTAATGTGGTAGGAAATACTTAGGCTAGAGGCCCTAAGATAGGCATTGAATGGTTGATGTTGTTAAATGATTGAGATATATGATGTGGTCATATATGTGATGATGTTTATTGATGCCTTGGTGGAATGATGTGTGAGAAATATGCATGTTGTGATATATGCTTGATGATTGGTTATGGTTGAATTGTGGGTTAAACCATGTTGATAGTGAGTATGATGTTGATTATGTACAATGATGATTTATTGGAATTGATGTTGTTGAGAGTTGGCATGAGGAATAGTATATGATATGTCAATATGTTTGAGTTTGAGCCACTTGGGTGAAGTGGGCTAAAATGATGAGATAGTGATTTTGTATATTGTGGTAAAGTGTCAATGTGTGAGTTGAGGAGGCTTGATGTTGAATTTGATACATTTTGATTGATTTCAAAGAAAAGGGATGAAATTGACATGTTTTGATTGATTTTGGAAAGAGTTGAAAATGGTTGTTTTGAAAAATGGCATATTGTGGTTTTGTATGAAAATATGGTTTTTGGGCATACTTTGGCGGAACATAACTTGGACTACGGATCTCTGTTTTGTACCAAATCTGTTTAGAAATGAAATTTGATCTGGGATGTCCATGCCGTTCGAAGAACGGGTGAAAAACGATTTAAAATGAGGAAGTTATGTCCGTTGGAAGATTGGGGTTTAAATCTGTGAATTCTGCAGCTTTTAACTTAGAAAAATTTTAGCAGAATAACCCCTTGCGCGTGGGCGCACCTGGCGCGTACGCGCCGATCTTCCGAAAAGTGCCATGCACGCGTACGCGTGATGTGCGCGGGCGCGCCGATTGTGCTGCACCCAATGCCCAGCCATTTTCCAGAGAGTTATGCCAGAACTGTGCCGGTGTTGTGCCTGGGGCACGAGGACACCCGCGCGTATGCGTGGTTGACGCGTGCGCGTCGATGGGCAAGTTTGGAATCCACGCGTTAGCGTGCACGACGCTCGCGCGTCGATAGGTTTTTGAGGCCAACCACGCGTGCGCGTGGAGTGCGCGTACGCGTGGCCCTGTTTTCATCCCAAAGTTGATTTTTGAGTTTTAAAAGCCAAATCTCATACTTCTAAGCCTCCGATCTCACCATCTATGTCTTAAATCATTATGACATGCCTAGCTATTAGAAAGGGGCTAGTGAATGAGGTAACTTGCGAGTGAAGCAAGGGAAAAATGAATGATCAATGAGGATCAAGATGATTATGTGAGATGCGGAGGATGGTGGTGGAAGTGCTTGTTATGCCATGGGCCGAAAGGCTGGAATTGTTAATGAAATGGCTGGTTATGGATTTAACCGTGAGCCGGAATAGCTGTGTATGCTATGAATATTGGCTGGTTATGGATTTAACCGTGAGCCGGAATGGCTGATATGGATGTTGATCCATGGATGAGAATTCATGCATGTTGATGCTGAATTATTGATAATTGTGATCTGCACTTCCACTATCTGAGGTACGAGTTTCCTTGGGTAGTAGCAGTGGCTAGCCACCACGTGCTCCAGGTTGAGACTCGAAGCTCTGTTAACCCTATGTCGTAAGTGTGGCCGGGCACTGTGAAAGGCCCGGATGAGCTCGAACCCCCGTAAATATTCACCAGTGAGGGTGATGGATATGGATCATGTTTATGATCAAGTTTATGACGAGTATAACTCGAGTTTGGGGATGCACGACAGAGGGACAGTCCAATGGTTAGCGACCAGGACTTGTCGGGTTGGCTCTATAACCGACAAGATGATATCATCGGCCACTAGGGACAGGCATTCATTATATGCATACTATGTGAATTGTTTGAGATTGCCTATTTGACTGCATATTACTTGCTAATTGTCTAAATGTCTTAACTGCTCCTGTTTGTATATTCTTTGTCTGATATAACTGTGTTTGCTATATTATACCCCTGCTGGTGGTTGGGAGGTTTGAAGAAATTGGAAAGGGAAGTATTAGTTAGACTGAAGAATCTTTAGTCAGATGCCCTTATATGGTTTAGCTTGTTTATAAGCTTGATATTATTTGGAGGAAGTTCTAGGATTGCCTTTGGCTTTCCTCTATTATTATGTATCATATATGTGGAAGCTGTTACCATGCTGGGGACCTCTGGTTCTCACCCATGCGGATTTTGTGGTTTTCAGATGCAGGACGTGAGGTTTCCCGCTGAGGCATGCTGGAGACTTCTAGATTCGCGAAGATTCCTTGTTCTTGGGGACTCTGTTTAGTTTATATGTTTTGCTTAGATACACTTATCTCCATTAAATAATACAACTGTGATGACTCCTCTTATGGGAGATTTTGGAGAAATAGGTTTTATGTATTTGTGTCCCTTTGGGTTTCCTTTGGGGTTTTCATTATTTTATCATATGTATATATTGCTATGCTCGGACCGGTTATCTTCGCAGCCGGATCTTGAGTCTTGATATTCCTGTTTTTGACACTCCTTTGTATATATATAATCTCGCGTTGGTTTATCCTTGTTCGTTACGTCATCGATCGGAGTGTTGCGCTTTTGAGTTGCGGTTTTTGTTTACCCCTTTTTCTACAAAGGCTCCTAGTTATAATCAATCATTCATACTACTATACGTACTAAATTTTTATTTTAGAGGTCGTAATACCTTGCCATCTCTGAATTATGACTTAAGCACAAGTCTCTGTATGGTAGGGTGTTACACAAATTATCCGCTCATCAGATTTATAGAGTTTGTTGTTTATATAATTTATGGTGTTATGATATACATATTATTATTTAGGAAGTGTGACGTATTTGGGGTTTAGCATTTAAGGATTAGAGTAGACAATAAATTAGGATTAACTATATAAGATAGGGTATGAGTCGATTATTTAGGGTTAATAATTTATTATTTAGGATTTAGGGTTTGTTATATATATTTTATGATTTATGGCTTATGATTTTAGTATTTAATTTTTATGGTTGAGTTTTTGAAATTTAGGATTATGATTATGACAAGAGTTAGGATTTAAGATTTAGCTTTAAGACTGAAGGTCTAAGATTTAGAATTAAGGATTTAGAATTTTGGTTGTGGTGGTTTGTATCGAGGGTAAATGGTGTGGGTTTAGGATTTTTGGACGTAGGGTTTAAGGTTAACGAGTATATGCTATGGGGTTTATTTTGTTCAGATTGAGCGGTTTTGTTGAATCTTTTATATTTAGTTTGTTTCTTCTTTTTCTTATTTATTTTGGGCTTGCTTGACGACATTGATTGCTTATGGGAGTCTATGTCCGTATGGTTCAGCATATTTTCTGAATATGGACTTTTCGAAAGTTTATTTCTGGAGTATTGGGAGATTTCTGGTTTGGTAGTTCTTTGTTTTCGTGGCCTCCATGAACAATATATGGATTTCCTTGATGCGCGTCCCATGTACAAGACTCATCTCCGAAAAAGAGATTTGGGCTTTGTTCAGATTTGTGGCTTTCGATTTTATATATGTATATTTGCGCTAGTATAAGGTATTTGTTTTCTGTGTGGTTTTTTATAGTCATGATGTAGTATAATTTAAGACTATGGACTCTCTATGACCAAAAGAAGAGGACTATGGACTCTCGTAAAATACATTTTTGGGCGGAGGGCTTTCGATTTTTGGTATTTGCGTTTCGTTTTTCTTAATTAATATCTTCAGCCTCCATAAAGATTATGTAGGGCCAAGGGGTTTCTAACTTTCTGTACTGTTTATTCATGATTTTGTGGCATTGTGTTGTAGGATGTTTGCGATAGAGTTTGGATCGGTTTTGAGTCAAAAATTCATTTAATCCAAACATTAATTTTATTTGTGATGCGATTTGGATTGGATGACTTTAAAAAAAAATCTGATCCGATCTGATCCAATTTCAAGCGGTTTGAATTGGATTGGATTTGCGATTTTGTAAATTAAAAAAATTAAATACATATAACAAGTTTCAACATTAAATTTTAAATAATTAACAATGACATAACAAGTCTTAACAATATCTTAAAAAGCCAACGATAACATAACAATAGAAATAAAATTATAGGTTAGCTAAAATAAATAAATAAATAACATTTTAAACATAAAATATTTATTAAATAATAATAATACATGAATAATAGAAAAATATATAACAAATTGAACATGTTATAAGTATAACTGTAAATATAATAATAAAATAATAATATTATAGCACATTGTACTATTTGGATTAGATTGGATCGGTTATGAAAAGTAGATCCGAAATCCAATCCAATCCAGCGATTTGCAAAAAATAGAATCCAATTAAATCCGAATTAGTGCGGTTTTAATCGGTTTTCAATTTAGATTAGATTGAATGAGTGGTTTAATTTAGATAGGTTTAGATTTGAACACCCTTATTATGTTGTTTCCTATTTTGTTTCTCCCTTTTTCACCTGCGCTTGCATAAACTATATGTTCTGTTCTTGTTGTCTTTGCGCAAATTAAGTGTTCTTTTTAATTAATATGTTCTATTTTTTCTTTGTTTATTTAAACTTTGTTACGCCCTGTCTTCTCTAAAGGGAGATTTTGTTTTTCGAGGAGCATTGCTAAGGTGACCGACGTGCCCTTTAGACTTGTTAATCAAAGCAGTGTTTGGTTAGTGTCTTTTAGACATAAAGACAGAGACACAAATACATAGAGATACATAGACACAAAATACACAAATTTTTTTATTATGTTTGGTCATAGTATACAAGACACACTTATTTAAATCAAATATCATTTTTGTCCCTATACTGTATCCACCACTGTCATCATTACTTTTTACCACCATCATTGATTTTTCTACAATTCAAATTACTATTATCAGCGTCTCTAATTCATAAGCAATTCAATAATTAAAAAATTAAACAGAAAATAAAAAATGAAAAGAAGATGAAAAGGAGGCAGCAATTGGACTTTCTTGTGTTCCATTACCATTATCATGAAATACAAATTTTTAAGAAAAAGTGGTGGCTCATTTTATATAACTTTTTTTCATCATCCAAACTCATTGCCGCCACGACTGGAGAAGTGGCAGATCTAAAAGCAGCACGATTTGAAAAATATGAAGGCAGAAGCACATGGAAGAAGCAGATAGAAGAGCACATACAGATCTGGAGATGAAGTGAGGGAAGCATCGACATAAAGACCAAATCTGCCTCTAGAGCGTGAAAAAGAAGATGATGGGTAGAAGAAGAAAGAAGAACATAAGAGAGAAGAGAAAAAGATGATGATGACGATTAAATTTACTATATAGGGCATGAAAAAGATGATGAAAGAGTAGAACAGAAAGAGAGAAGAGAAAAGGGATTAGAAAAGAAGAGAGAGTGTTAATAGTATAGGATAAGTATGAAATTTTTAAAAAATAATAAGGATAGAATTGTTCAAAATTTTAATTCAATCTGTGTCTCAATATTTTGAGAAGACACAAAATACACATATTTTGTGGGTAATCGTGTGTAACCGTGTCTTAAAAAAATTGTGTCTCAACAAATAAAAAGTGAACATGTACTACTGTGTTCATATCTCTTATAGACATAGACAATAACCAAATGATACCCAAAGTAATTTGAAACAATTAGTGTACTTAACTACTTATTATTTAGTGTTATATTCAAAACACGTCAGAGCGTTTTAAAAAATTAAAATACTTTTTTAACATAATGTTTAAATAAACCAAAATATCCTTTAGGTAACAATTTTAAAATTATTAGCCTATTTTTATGATACAAATTTGTGTCAACAGATAGAGAACTAAATAGAAATTTAGAAACAATAAGATAAAAATTTTTAGGATTAAGACTAAGAAAAAAAATAAAATTTTTAATTATATCATGTATAATTATACTATTATATCATATTCTTATCTATAGTATATTTTTTTAATTGGACTGTAACCTCAATACTAATTCTAACATCATCTTCTCCTTTAAAATAATCTTGCCCTCAAGGTTACAAAAAAAATCATTTTAAGTCTAATTAAAATTGTAAATATGAATTATAATTAATAAAAAACAATTAATTCTAACATAATATTTTCTATGCTACAACTAAAAAAAATATAATTACCACCAGGATCTCATTATTTAAAAATATTTAAACCAAAATCAAAATATTTTATTTTTTAAATTGGCCCAAAGCAGGGGTGTACATGGCCCAACCTGGCCCGAAGATTCGGTCCGATCCCGAACACTTTAAGGGCTAATTTAGTGTGATTTCATCGTGTCTAGGACAGGGTAAGGGTCTCAAAAGTAGACCCTGTCATTATTTCGGGTCGGGTCCGGGTCATAGCTCGGGTCACCCGAACTCGGCCCGGTGGCCTGGTCATCATACACAATTAATATTTTGTGTTATTAGTGATGGATGATGGCTATTCTTATGTAGAATTTAAATATCGTAAACCTTAATATTTTGTGTTATTGGTCATTATAAGATTATAAGTTAATGTTTTATATTTAAAATGCATAAGACTTTATATTAATGCATAATATTGTATTATTTGTATTGATTTAAATATTTGGTGTTATTAGACAATATTAGTATTGATTATGCTTTAATTTTAGAGAAAGGTTGGTTCTTGTTATATTTTTTAAGTGAATTTTACTATGTGAATTGTGAAATAATGGTTGGAGATTAGATGATTTTTACATGCTAAAGACCCGATTTTCACCCGATTTTCACCCGGCCCAAAAGTGCATAAGTTTCATCAGATTTAAGATCGAGTTAGAGTTTAAAAATTAGACTCGGTCTATATTTCGAGTCGAGTCTGGGTTAAGTCAAACGCGGTGTGACTTGGCCATGTACACCTGTAGCCCAAAGTAAAAATTGAAGTTGAGCTTAGCACACCAATTGGAGGCCAACCCATAAGGAGGGGGCAAGACCTTACACTCTTCCTCATTCCTGAGAGTGAAGACGAGAACTGGACCAGACAACACATGGAGGAATCGGCAATCTACGCTGCCTTCGGTCCCCCTCTGGTGCAACCGAAACTGTCGTCCAGCTCCCATCCCTCATCATTCTTCCTTCTCCGTTTGCACTACCCCTTGCTGGATCCACCACTAGCCGCAGCAACCCATCGCAGTGTCGAACTCTATCGCAATCCCAAACAAAGACAGCCGCTATGAGTGGTGGTGGCTTAGACACTAGCAGAGGGAAGCGACGGGACGAATCTCCACCGTCCGGCATCGTTGCCTCTCCATTGGATGTTCTCTGCCTCCCCTTCGCACTAGCGTCGTCCTCGATGCATCTCTTGGCTTCTTCATCATTATCGAATAGCCTCAGATCGGCTGTTTGCATGCGGCATTCCACCAAGCACCGTCAGAGGCTGAAGCACAGGGAAATAGTGGCTATTGGCTGAAGTTTCTTCCTCGCGATCCCAAGAAAGCACTGCCGCCAGGATCTTCGGTGGCTGTGCCACGATAGGAGAAACGCGCCGGAGAGGGCCGTGACGAGGCACCTCACCACATCATTTTCTTGCCGTCACCGCATAAGAGCTATGCATGATTCTCTCTGCTTGTGATTCTCCCTTCCTCGTCGCGAGGACTCTGAGCTCGATATCGCTGCCGCTACTCCGATCTACTACTTTCTTCGCAATTATTTCTGAGAGTACATGATTTTCTTGATTTAGAGTTATTTTCTATTGCAATTTTAGAATTGAATTTTGAAATCCTACATGATCTGCAATTTCTGTGGATTCATTGTTAATTCTGAAAATTTTGTTGTTGCATTCTCAAATTCGGTATTTTCTTAATTTGATTTTGAATTCTAAAATTACAGAACTGTAAGTGTTGAATTTTTTGCTTCTGAATTTGTTGAATGGTTGTGTGTTTGTTTTCTGAATTCTTCATCACTCTTGTTCGTATTAGTTGGAGCTTTGTTAGAATCTTTTGTTTCTGTTGAATCTGTTGTGGTTGAAAATTCTAGAAAGTTGTTGTTGTTAATTTTTTGTGTGATTAATGATTGAATTTGGACCTTGCTTTTTCTAAATCAATTTCTCAATCTGAAATGTGGTTTGTTGCAATATATGGTAATACTAGTTGACAATCTGGTTGATAATAATGCAGGAATGTTAGCTCGAAGGTCGACCAATCTGCCAGATTATGTTGCCGCTAGAGCCGGAACTACGTCAGATCGCGGCCAATAGTCCTCCGGTGACCTCCCAAAAATGGTGAGCCTCCGATGTTCTATTGGTATTCCACCACTTTCAAGCACAAAGGATCCACCAATAACCATTATGACCGTCGAACAAAAGAATAAGACTTGAATATGAACCACCGTGGGGAGCGGTGATTGTCGCTGGCACGGAGTTCAATGAAATCACCATTTGATACATATTTGTATTAATAGATAGAGAATTATATAGAAATTTAGAGAGAATAGGATAGAAATCCCTAGAACTATGGCCAAGAGAATTACAATTTATAATTCTAACACTTTATAGGAAGGGTTAAGTACTTTTTTTGTTCTTTAAGGTTTTAGATCAAAATTAAAATCGTTTCTGACTTTTTTTTCATATTAAAATCATCATCAACGTTACAAAACGTTATAAAATTATCCTTTTGTCTATAAACAATATTTTTTGGACAATTTTGTCCTTAAACAGAAATAAAAAATCCTTCCTCTCACCACTAAACTCCCTCCCCCCGAACTTTACCATCATCCTCCTTACCACCACATTCTTCTACTTCTTCTTCTTCTTTTTTCTCTCTCTCCACTCTCTTATCACCACCGCCGTCCCACCCCTTATCCTCATCCATCTTCACCATTAGTCACACATTACCATCTGCTCATCTCCATCACCAATATCACCACCATTACCACACACAATTTTCCCTTTTTATTAACACCACCACCATTACCACACCCACTATCCTCAATCCTTTTTACTTAATTTTCACCACCCAACATAGAGCTACAATCAAATTCCAAATGAAAAAAATATATGAATATAGAAAAAAAGTAAAATAAAAAAATAAAAGAAAGAAAAATTTTCAATCTTGTAACATTTATCTCAAAAAGTGCTTCCAATTCATCATTCAATTCCGCCGTGAAACTCTCTTCAACGACCATTGCATCTTTGGGCAGAATGAAGACCGGATCGGCTTCGTCGTTGACGTCTCCCTCTTCTACCGCTTCATTCGCAGCGCCGGCCACCATCTGTTGTGGCTCCTCCTCCGACAGCAGCAATTATCGCTTACGGTTCAAGTTCTTGAAGAAACTTCTACTGGATGAAGTCTCTTTATTTTGTGATTCTTTAATTTATGTGTGAGATTTAATCTTTATTTTTGTCATAATGGTGATGGTGATGATGATGAGAAGAAGATGAGTGGGGTTAGTGGTGAGGGAGAGTAGGAATCTGGACAAAGGGAGAGAAAAAAAGAGGTTCGATGATAATGATGAAAGGGGTTAGGAGTTGGTGATGTTAGAGAGAGAGAGAGAGAGAGAGAGAGATGTTCAGTGATGATGAAGAAGGAGGTCGGGGTTAGTGGTGAGGGGAAGGACTTTTTATTTTTGCTTAAGGGTAAAATCGTTCAAAAAATATCGTTTATGGATAAAGGGATGATTTTATATCGTTTTGTAACATGGAGAATTATTTTAATAAAAAAAAAGTCGGAAATGATTTTAATTTTGACCCAAGACCTTAGAGACGAAAAAAGTACTTAACCCTTATAGGAATAATTAATATTATTTGATTTATTAGCAACTATGAATTTTAATTTAACCAGAAAAAACTTCTTACAATGAATATTTAGAGTGCTAAAATATTCTATAGTCATTAACATGAAAAGGCTAAATTACTTTTACAGGATTAATTAAAATTATTTGATTATATTAGAATTTAGAAAACTTAATCTAATATTATAAAGACTACACCGTAATACAGTTATACTTAAACTTTAAACACTATTTTTCTATGAACTAAGCTTAAGGGACTAAGCAATTTTTTTATAATAAAATTTATTTAATTATATTAGAAATTATAAATTAACAAAACTAAAATACCTCTATAATCAAATTGTAGATATGTATTTTTTTTATTATTAAAAAAATTAGTAGATCGTAATATGACCTTTGGAAAAAAGGATATTTATAGCTCAACAAAAGTAAAGGCCGAAACTCATTTATTTTTTGAGTAGTCAAAATTTTGCATTTGAAGGTGCAATATAAACATAAAAAAGGCCAAAAGAAAAAATCTATTTACACCAAATACAAATGGATCGCGGGTTAAGGATATTGTTCCACATAAAGTTAAAAATAGAGTTTTTTAAACCACTAATTAAAGCATCACTGGGACTTTTAAATACCATCTAATCCTATTGTTGCACTCAGTGATTTCAGGAGATCCAGTACCTATGAATTTTTTCAACCAATGAACAAATAGAACACATCCCATCTAAGTAATGAAGTTTATTTCAGACTAAGAGAATGCCTATTCGTGGTAATCGCAAGTGTCTGCATCTGCAACAGATGCTATAATCTCGTTTTGTGCAGTTTCGATGATCCTCTCTTGAGTCCTCATGTGTTTCTTATCTGCTGGAATAATTTGCCCATCTTGTGAATATGCTGATGCTCTTTTCATGGCCAAACTTATTTCATCTTCACTCATCCAGTTCTGCAAGGACATAGCATATATTCACTCGCCACACTTAATTCAGCTAAGTTGGCTATGCAACATCTTTACTACACACAAAATTATCTCACACAGCTTTATTTAACTAACATGCAAAAGTAATACTGATTCATTCAACATATGAAGTTGAGGTCCACATTCCTCACAATCCAATATAAAAATACCAGATATGTTGCATCCATACATTAAACAACAAAAGGCTCTTTTAACATTGACTACCCTTCATGGTGTCCCAAGAATGTCCTCGTACGGTTTAGAATTTTCTCAAATAAAATCTCGTTGCAAGTATAGTTCTAAACCAACAAAGAATCCTCACATGCAAAAAATATTGGTTGTCACAAGTACAAACTCCAATAAGAATTAATCGAAGTATTTGAACTCCGGGTCGTCTCACAAGGAATTGCAATGAAGTACTCAATTATTGGCTTTGAAGATCAAGGGGGTTTGATTTTTGTAATTTGCAAGAAAATATAAAAGCACAAAGTAAATGACAAGAAGGTAAAATAACAAGAACTAATAAAATAAAGGAAGCACTCTTGACTAGACATAGGTAATTGAGATAGCCATCCTTGTCTACAAACCAAATATCGATAATTATGAGGAACCAAGCTCATTAAGTCTACTTCCAAAAGCCTTAAGTACGTAATATCTACTCCTAGACTTGAAGTACGTCAAATGGCTTTGATCACATCAACCCATAAGTCCCAACCTATCTACTAATTAGATTAGTAGTAGGTTAGTGTCAATGAGTATCAAATTGATTACCAAGGATTCTCAAATCACCAATTCATTGAGACCCAATGACTCAAGGTCACTCAATTCCCTTAATCTAGGCCAAGAGTAAAGAAAATTACTCAAAAACTAGTGAAAGCATTTTAACAAACACCTAGAGTGCAAGAAAAGTAAACATCATCAAATGCAAAAATTAGCAAAACCCATAACTATCATAAGCAATAAATCAACAATAACAATGAAGATAAACATAGAAGAGCATGGAAACATAAAATTGCATTAAAGAAAAATAAGACCCAACAATTATTCATAAACATAAAAGAGAGCAAAACAAGAAATTAACAAGAGAAACTAAGAAGATTAAGACAATAGAACACTAAAATATCAAGAGAGTTGAAATCAAAACAAGAATTGAAAGATAAATTTGAGAGTGATTAACCTAATTTTACCCTAATTTCTATCCTAAATCTAGAGAGAGGAGAGAGCCCCTCTCTCTAGAATTCTACTCTAAAACATGATGAAAACTAAACTATGACTACTTGGTTCATTTTCTCCTCAATCCTTGGGTTTAATAGCATCAGAAATGAGTTAGATTAGGCCCAAAATGAGCTAGAAATTGCCCCCAACGAGTTGCTTAAAGTGGTCCCACACTGCTCCATTAGTACGCACGCATACAGTGCGCATGCGCATCCCTAGACGTCAAGAAACTATTGCAAATTTTATATCATTTTGAAGCCCCGAATATTAGCTTTCCAACGCAACTGAAACCGCCTCATTTGGACCTTTGTAGCTCAAGTTATGGTCGATTGAGTGCGAAGAGGTCAGACTTGACAACTTTACGGTTCCTTCATTTCTTCATGAGTTCTCCCGCTTTGCATGCTTTTCTCCTTATTTCTTTCATCCAATACTTGCCATATGAACCTGAAATCACTTAACAAATATATCAAGGCATCAAATGGAATCAAAGTGAATTAAAATCACCAATTTTAGGGCCAAAAAAGCATATTTTTACACTTAAGCACAAATCAAGGAAGAATTACAAAACCATGCTATTTCATTGAATAAATGTGGGAAAAGGTGGTAAAATCCCCTAAATTAAGCACAAGATAAACCACAAAATTAGAGTTTATCAAATCTTCCCACACTTAAACCAAGCATGTCCTCATGCTAAGAATAAAGAAGGACAAGAAAAGGGGGTATGAACATTTATTCAATGCACAGAAACTATATGCAACTGGTGGACGAAATTGTGATCAACAATAATGGCTCTTTGGTATGTGCACAAAAACATTAACTCAGCACTTTCTTTCCACAACTCCGTTCAACTTAACCAGCAAGTGTACTGGGTCATCCAAGTAATACCTTACGTGAGTAAGGGTCGATCCCACAGAGATTGTTGGTATGAAGCAAGCTATGGTCAGCTTGTAAATCTCAGTTAGGCAGATTAAATTGGTTTATGGGTTTTTGAATAATTAATAATAAACAGAAAATAAAATAAGATAGAAATACTTATGTAAATCAATAGTGAAAATTTCAGATAGGCGTATGGAGATGCTGTGCTCCTCTTGAATCTCTACTTTCTCATTGCTTTCATCCAATCCTTCTTACTCCTTTCCATGGCAAGCTGTATGTAGGGCATCACCGTTGTCAATGGCTACATCCCATCCTCTCAGTGAAAACATTCCTATGCTCTGTCACAACACGGCAAATCATCTGTCGGTTCTCAATCAGGTTGGAATAGAATCCCTTGATTCTTTTGCGTTTGTCATCACGCCCAGCCTTCAGGAGTTTGAAGCTCGTCACAGTCATTCAATCCCAGAATCCTACTCGGAATACCATAGACAAGGTTTAGACTTTCTGGATCCTCATGAATGCCGCCATCTATCTAACTTATACCACGAAGATTCTGTTGGGGAATCTAAGAGATATGCGCCCGGCCTAAGGTAGAACGGAAGTGGTTGTCAGTCACGCGCGTTCATAGGTGAGAATGATGATGAGTGTCATGGATCATCACATTCATCAAGTTGAAGTGCAACGTATATCTTGGAATAAGAATAAAAGAGAATTGAATATAAAGTAATGGTAATTGTATTGAAACTTGAGGTACAGCAGAGCTCCACACCCTTAATCTATGGTGTGCAGAAACTCCACCGTTGAAAATACATAAGTGAAAGGTTCAGGCATGGCCGAATGGCTAGCCCCCTTGATCTGAGAACTATGCGCCCCCAGATGTTCCTTAGATCTAAAGTGATCAAAAGATAGACTGTCAAAAGATGTCTAATACAATAGTAAATTATCCTATTTATACTAGACTAGCTACTAGGGTTTACATGAGTAAGTAATTGATGCATAAATCCACTTCCGGGGCCCACTTGGTGTATGCTTGGGCTGAGCTTGATCTATCCACGAGCTGAGGCTTTTCTTGGATTTGAACTCCAAGTTATAACGTGTTTTGGGCGTTCAACTCCGAATCATGACGTTTTTCTGGCGTTTAACTCTAGACAGCAGCATGTACTTGGCGTTCAACGCCAAGTTACATCGTCAATTTCCGAATAAAGTATAGACTATTATATATTGCTGGAAAGCTCTGGATGTCTACTTTCCAACGCCGTTGATAACGCGCCATTTGGAGTTCTGTAGCTCCAGAAAATCCATTTCGAGTGCAGGGAGGTCAGATTCCAACAGCATCAGCAGTCCTTTTGTCAGCCTTTTTCAGAGTTTTGCTCAAGTCCCTCAATTTCAGCCAGAAATTACCTGAAATCACAGAAAAACACACAAACTCATAGTAAAGTCCAGAAATGTGAATTTAACATAAAAACTAATGAAAACATCCCTAAAAGTAGCTTGAACTTACTAAAAACTACCTAAAAACAATGCCAAAAAGCGTATAAATTATCCGCTCATCACAACACCAAACTTAAATTATTGCTTGTCCCCAAGTAACTGAAAATCAAATAGGATAAAAAGAAGAGAATATACTATAAATTCCAAAATACCAATGAATATTAATTATAATTAGATGAGCGGGACTTGTAGCTTTTTGCTTCTGAATAGTTTTGGCATCTCACTTTTTCCTTTGAAGTTTAGAATGATTGGCTTCTCTAGGAACTTAGAATTTCGGATAGTGTTATTGACTTTCCTAGTTAAGCATGTTGATTCTTGAACACAGCTACTTATGAGTCTTGGCTGTGGCCCTAAGCACTTTGTTTTCCAGTATTACCACCGGATACATAAATGCCACAGACACATAACTGGGTGAACCTTTTCAGATTGTGACTCAGCTTTGCTAGAGTCCCTAGTTAGAGGTGTCCAGAGCTCTTAAGCACACTCTTTTTGCTTTGGATCACGACTTTAACCACTTAGTCTCAAGCTTTTCACTTGGACCTTCATGACACAAGCACATGGTTAGGGACAGCTTGATTTAGCCGCTTAGGCCTGGATTTTATTTCCTTGGGCCCTCCTATCCATTGATGCTCAAAGCCTTGGATCCTTTTTACCCTTGCCTTTTGGTTTTAAGGGCTATTGGCTTTTTCTGCTTGCTTTTTCTTTTTCTTTCTATTTTTTTCGCAAGCTTTTGCTATTCACTGCTTTTTCTTGCTTCAAGAATCAATTTCATGATTTTTCAGATTGTCAATAACATTTCTCCTTGTTCATCATTCTTTCAAGAGCCAACAATTTTAACATTCATAAACAACAAGATCAAAAGACATATGCACTGTTCAAGCATTCATTCAGAAAACAAAAGTATTGTCACCAATCAATATAATTAAATTAAATTCAAGGATAAATTTGAAATTCATGTACTTCTTGTTCTTTTGAATTAAAACATATTTCATTTAAGAGAGGTGAAGGATTAATGGATTTTATTCATAGCTTTAAGACATGGTTACTACATACTAATGATCATGAAGTAGAGACACAAAACATAGATAAACATAACATAGAAATCGAAAAACAGAAAGAAATAAGAACAAGGAATGAATCCACCTTAGTGGCGTCTTCTTCTTGAAGGACCAATGATGTTCTTAAGCTCTTCTATATCCCTTCCTTGCCTTTGTTGCTCCTCCCTCATTGCTCTTTGATCTTCTCTTATTTCTTGGAGAATGATGGAGTGCTCATGATGTTCCACCCTTAATTATTCCACATTGTGGCTCAAATCTTCTAAGGAGGTATTGAGTTGTTCCCAATAGTTGTTGGGAGGAATGTGCATCCCTTGAGGTATCTCAGGGATTTCTTGATGATGAGCTTCCTCATGCATCTCTTGAGAACCGTGAAGGGTCTCTCTTGCTTGCTCCATCCTCTTCTTGGTGATGGGCTTATCCTCTTCAATGGAGATGTCTCCTTCTATGATAACTCCAGTTGAGTAACATAGATGGCAAATAAGGTGAGGAAAAGCTAGCCGTGCCATGGTGGAGGGCTTGTCGGCTATTTTGTAGATTTCATTGGATATGACTTCATGAACTTCTACTTCCTCTCCAATCATGATGCTATGAATCATGATGGCCCGATCCACAGTAACTTCAGATCGGTTGCTAGTGGGAATGATGGAGCGTTGAATGAACTCCAACCATCCTCTAGCTACAGGCTTGAGGTCCAGTCTTCTTAGTTGGACTGGCTTGCCTTTAGAGTCTCTCTTCCATTGAGCTCCTTCCACACATATGTCCGTAAGGACTTGGTCCAACCTTTGATTAAAGTTGACCCTTCTAGTGTAGGGGCATTCATCTCCTTGCATCATGGGCAAGTGGAATGCCAACCTCACATTTTCCGGACTAAAATCTAAGTATTTCCCCCGAACCATTGTGAGATAATTCTTTGGACTCGGGGGTCATACTTTGATCATGGTTCCTAGTGATCCATGCATTGGCATAGAACTCTTGAACCATTAAGATTCCGACTTGTTGCATGGGGTTGGTTAGGACTTCCCAACCTCTTCTTCGGATTTCATGTCGGATCTCCGGATACTCATTTTTCTTGAGCTTGAAAGGGACCTCAGGGATCACCTTCTTCTTTGCCACAACATCATAGAAGTGGTCTTGATGGCTCTTGGAGATAAATCTTTCCATCTCCCATGACTTGGAGGTGGAAGCTTTTGTCTTCCCTTTTCCTTTTCTAGAGGATTCTCCGGTCTTAGGTGCCATTGATGGTAATGGAAAAATAAAAAGCTTATGCTTTTACCACACCAAACTTAAAATATTGCTCGCCCTCGAGCAATAGAAGAAAGAAGAGAAGAAGAAGAAGAAGAAAAGATGGTAGAGTGGGAGAGAGGTAGGTTCGGCTAAGGGGAAGAAGAGGGGGTTGTGTTGTGTGAAAATGAAGTGGAATGGAAGGGTATATATAGGGAGAAGGGGAGTGAATGTTCGGCCATTTAGGGTGGGAATGGGTGGGAAAATGTTTTTGAATTTTTGAAGGTATGTGGGGTTTATGGGGAAGAGTGGATGGATGTGAGTGGTGAAGGGGGTGATTGGGAAGAGGAATTGAGGTGATTGGTGAAGAGTGTTGGGAAGTGTGACATGGGGAATACAAATCACAAAATTAGGATTAGGAGGTAAGGTGGGAATATAGTAGGTGGGGATCCTGTGGGGTCCACAGATCCTGAGGTGATCCTGTGGGGTCCACAGATCCTGAGGTGTCAAAGAATTCCATCCCTGCACCAAATAGGCATGTAAAATGCCTTTGCATACTATTCTGGCGTTTAAACGCCGAGTGGTGCACGTTCTGGGCGTTCAACGCCCATGTAAAGCATGTTTCTGGCATTGAACGCCAGTTTCATGCTTGTTACTGGCGTTCAGCACCAGCTTTTCTTCTCTAGGCACATTCCTGGCGTTCAGTGCCAAAATGTTGCTTGTTTCTGGCGTTCAGCACCAGAATGATGTTCTGTTCTGGCGTTGAACGCCGGCCAGATGCATCTTACTGGCGTTGAACGCCAGCCTGTGCTTCCTCCAGGGTGTGATTTTTTTCTTCTACTGTTTTTGATTCTGTTTTTAATTTTTATATTTTTTTCGTGACTCCACATGATCATGTACCTAATAAAACACAAAATAACAATAAAATAGAATAAAATAAAAATTAGATAAATAAAATTGGGTTACCTCCCAACAAGCGCTTCTTTAATGTCAATAGCTTGACAGTGGCTCTCATGGAGCCACAAGGTGATCAGGTCAATGTTGTATAGTGCCAACACCAAACTTAGAGTTTGGATATGGGATCTTAACACCAAACTTAGAGTTTGGTTGTGGCCTCACAACACCAAACTTAGAGTTTGGTTGTGGCCTCACAACACCAAACTTTGAGTTTTACTGTGGGGGCTCTTCTTGACTCTGAACTGAGAGAAGCTCTTCATGCTTACTCTCTTTTGTCACAGAGGGATGGCCGTGTGCCTTAAACACAAGGTAGTCCCCATTCAATTGAAGGACTAATTCACCTCTGTTGACATCTATCACAGCTCCTGCTGTGGCTAGGAAAGGTCTTCCAAGGATGATGCAATCATCCTCTTCCTTCCTAGTGTCTAAGATTATGAAATCAGCAGGGATGTAAAGGCCTTCAACCTTTACTAACACGTCCTCTACTATTCCATAAGCTTGTCTTAATGACTTGTCTGCCAATTGTAATGAGAACAAGGCAGGTTGTACCTCAATGATTCCCAGCTTCTCCATTACAGAGAGTGGCATAAGATTTATCCCTGACCCTAGATCTCACAGAGCTTTTGCAAAGGTCATGGTGCCTATGGTACAAGGTATCAAAAACTTGCCAGGATCTTGTTTCTTTTGAGGTAAAATTTGCTGAATCCAGGTATCCAGTTCACTAATGAGCAAGGGAGGTTCACTTTCCCAAGTCTCATTACCAAACAATTTGGCATTCAGCTTCATGATAGCTCCTAAATATTGAGCAACTTGCTCTCCAGTTACATCTTCATCCTCTTCAGAGGAAGAATAGTCTTCAGAGCTCATGAATGGCAGAATGAGATTTAATGGAATCTCTATGGTCTCTATATGAGCCTCAGATTCCTGTGGATCCTTAATAGGAAACTCCTTCTTGCTTGAGGGACGTCCCAAGAGGTCTTCCTCACTAGGAATTTCATCCTCCTCCTCCCTTGTGCATTCAGTCATATTGATTATATCAATGGCCTTGCACTCTCCCTTTGGATTCTCTTCTGTATTGCTTGGGAGAATACTGGGAGGAGTTTCAATTACTTTCTTACTCAGCTGGCCTACTTGTGCCTCCAGATTTCTGATGGAGGATCTTGTTTCACTCATGAAACTGAAAGTGGCCTTTGACAAATCAGAGACTAGATTGGCTAAATTAGAGGTGTTTTGTTCAGAATTCTCTGTCTGTTGCTGAGAAGATGATGGAAAAGGCTTGCCATTGCTCAGCCTATTGCGTCCACCATTGTTAAAGCCTTGTTGAGGCTTTTGTTGATCCTTCCATGAGAAATTTGGATGATTTCTCCATGATGAGTTATAGGTGTTTCCATAAGGTTCACCCAGGTAATTAACCTCTGCCATGGCAGGGTTCTCAGGATCATAAGCTTCTTCAGAAGCTGCCTCTTTAGTACTGTTAGATGCATGTTGCCATCCATTTAGATTTTGAGAGATCATGTTGACCTGTTGAGTCAACACTTTGTTCTGAGCCAATATGGCATTCAGAGCATCAATTTCAAGAACTCCTTTCTTCTGAGGTATCCCATTATTCACGGAATTCCTCTCAGAAGTGTACATGAATTGGTTGTTTGCAACCATGTCAATGAGTTCTTGAGCCTCTTCAGGCGTTTTCTTTAGGTGAATAGATCCACCTGCAGAATGGTCCAATGACATTTTCGAAAATTCAGAGAGACCATAATAGAATATATCTAATATGGTCCATTCTGAAAACATGTCAGATGGACATCTTTTGGTCAGCTGCTTGTATCTTTCCCAAGCTTCATAGAGGGATTCACCATCTTTTTGTTTGAAGGTTTGAACATCCACTCTCAGCTTGCTCAGCTTTTGAGGAGGAAAGAATTTATCCAAGAAGGCTGTGACCAGCTTATCCCAGGAGTCCAGGCTATCCTTAGGTTGTGAATCCAACCATGTTCTAGCTCTGTCTCTTACAGCAAAAGGGAAAAGCATGAGTCTGTAGACTTCAGGATCAACTCCATTCCTCTTTACAGTCTCACAAATCTGCAAGAACTCAGTTAAAAACTGATAAGGATCTTCAGATGGAAGTCCATAAAACTTGCAGTTTTGTTGCATTAATGCAACTAGCTGAGGTTTCAGCTCAAAATTATTGGCTCCAATGGCAGGAATAGAGATGCTTCTTCCATCAAATTTGGACGTTGGCTTTGTGAAGTCACCAACCATTCTCCTTGCATTATTATTATTTTCGGCTGCCATCTCCTTCTCTTGTTCAAAAATTTCTGAAAGGTTACTTTTGGATTGTTGTAATTTAGCTTCTCTTAGTTTCCTCTTCAAAGTCCTTTCAGGTTCTGGATCAATTTCAACAAGAGTGCCTTTTTCCCTGTTCCTGCTCATATGAAAGAGAAGAAAACAAGAAAAGAAGGGGAATCCTCTATGTCACAGTATAGAGATTCCTTTGTGTTAGTAGAAAAAGAAAGGGGAGAAGAATGTAGAAGAGAAGTGTTAGTAAATAAATAATTAAATAGAATATGAAAAGAGAGGGAGAATTTCGAAAATAATTTTGAAAAAGGGGTTAGTAATTTTCGAAAATTAAATATAAGATATAATTAAAATTAAAATTTAGAACAAAAAGAATTTTTGAAAAAGAGGGAGGTATTTTCGAAAATTGAAGAGGGAAAAGTAGTTAGGTGGTTTTGAAAAAGATAAGAAACAAACAAAAAGTCAAATAGTTAGTTGAAAAAGATATTAAAATCAAATTTGAAAAAGATAAGAAGATAAGAAGTTAGATAAGATATTTTGAAATCAAATTTTGAAAAAGATAAAATTTTGGGAAGGATAAGATAAAAAGATAAGATAAAAATTTTAAGAAAAAGATATTTTGAAAAAGATTTAATTTTTAAAATGACTTAACTAACAAGAAACTACAAGATAAGATTCTAGAATTTAAAGATTGAATCTTTCTTAACAAGAAAGTAACAAACTTCAAATTTTTGAATCAATCACATTAATTGTTAGCATATTTTCGAAAATATGATATAAAGATAAGAAAGAGATTTTGAAAATATTTTGAAAAAGATTTTTAAAATTTTCGAAAAAAAAATAAAAAAAATGAAAAAGATATGATTTTTGAAAAAGATAATGAAAAAGATAAGACTTTTAAAATTGAAATTTTGACTTGATTTGTAAGAAACAACTAATTTTAAAATTTTTTGACCAAGTCAACCCAAAATTTCGAAAATTTGGAGGGAAATAAGGAAAAGATATTTTTTTGATTTTTGAATTTTTAATTATGAGAGAGAAAAACAACAAAAATACTCAATGCATGAAATTTTTAGATCAAAACAATGAATGCATGCAAGAATGCTATGAATGTCAAGATGAACACCAAGAACACTTTGAAGATCATGATGAACATCAAGAACATAATTTTGAAAAATTTTTGATGCAAAGAAAACATGCAAGACACCAAACTTAGAAATTTTTAATGCATGGACTCTAACAAACGAAAAATGCATATGAAAAACAACAAACAACACAAAACAAGAAAACATCAAGATCAAACAAGAGGACTTATCAAGAACAACTTGAAGATCATGAAAAACACTATGAATGCATGAATTTTCGAAAAATGCAAGAAAAATTTTTAAAGCATGCAATTGACACCAAACTTAAAAATTGACTCAAGACTCAAACAAGAAACACAAAATATTTCTGATTTTTATGATTTTCTAATTTTTTTTTGGATTTTTATTATTTTTTTCGAAAATAGAGCTTGGAAAAACGAGAAAATAAAAGAAAAATTTTTGAAAAAGATTTTTTTGAAAAGAAAATTACCTAATCTGACCAACAAGATGAACCGTCAGTTGTCCATACTCGAACAATCCCCGGCAACGGCGCCAAAAACTTGGTGGACGAAATTGTGATCAACAATAATGGCTCTTTGGTATGTGTACAAAAACATTAACTCAGCACTTTCTTTCCACAACTCCGTTCAACTTAACCAGCAAGTGTACTGGGTCATCCAAGTAATACCTTACGTGAGTAAGGGTCGATCCCACAGAGATTGTTGGTATGAAGCAAGCTATGGTCAGCTTGTAAATCTCAGTTAGGCAGATTAAATTGGTTTATGGGTTTTCGAATAATTAATAATAAACAGAAAATAAAATAAGATAGAAATACTTATGTAAATCAATAGTGAAAATTTCAGATAGGCGTATGGAGATGCTGTGCTCCTCTTGAATCTCTACTTTCTCATTGCTTTCATCCAATCCTTCTTACTCCTTTCCATGGCAAGCTGTATGTAGGGCATCACCGTTGTCAATGGCTACATCCCATCCTCTCAGTGAAAACGTTCCTATGCTCTGTCACAGCACGGCTAATCATCTGTCGGTTCTCAATCAGGTTGGAATAGAATCCATTGATTCTTTTGCGTTTGTCATCACGCCCAGCCTTCAGGAGTTTGAAGCTCGTCACAGTCATTCAATCCCAGAATCCTACTCGGAATACCATAGACAAGGTTTAGACTTTCCGGATCCTCATGAATGCCGCCATCTATCTAACTTATACCACGAAGATTCTGTTGGGGAATCTAAGAGATATGCGCCCGGCCTAAGGTAGAACGGAAGTGGTTGTCAGTCACGCGCGTTCATAGGTGAGAATGATGATGAGTGTCACGGATCATCACATTCATCAAGTTGAAGTGCAACGTATATCTTGGAATAAGAATAAAAGAGAATTGAATATAAAGTAATGGTAATTGTATTGAAACTTGAGGTACAGCAGAGCTCCACACCCTTAATCTATGGTGTGCAGAGACTCCACCGTTGAAAATACATAAGTGAAAGGTTCAGGCATGGCCGAATGGCCAGCCCCCTTGATCTGAGAACTATGCGCCCCCAGATGTTCCTTAGATCTAAAGTGATCAAAAGATAGACTGTCAAAAGATGTCTAATACAATAGTAAATTATCCTATTTATACTAGACTAGCTACTAGGGTTTACATGAGTAAGTAATTGATGCATAAATCCACTTCCGGGGCCCACTTGGTGTATGCTTGGGCTGAGCTTGATCTATCCACGAGCTGAGGCTTTTCTTGGAGTTGAACTCCAAGTTATAACGTGTTTTGGGCGTTCAACTCCGGATCATGACGTTTTTCTGGCGTTTAACTCCAGACAGCAGCATGTACTTGGCGTTCAACGCCAAGTTACGTCATCAATTTCTGAATAAAGTATGGACTATTATATATTGCTGGAAAGCTCTGGATGTCTACTTTCCAACGCCATTGAGAGCGCGCCATTTGGAGTTCTGTAGCTCCAGAAAATCTATTTCGAGTGCAGGGAGGTCAAATTCCAACAGCATCAGCAGTCCTTTTGTCAGCCTTTTTCAGAGTTTTGCTCAAGTCCCTCAATTTCAGCCAGAAATTACCTGAAATCACAGAAAAACACACAAACTCATAGTAAAGTCCAGAAATGTGAATTTAACATAAAAACTAATGAAAACATCCCTAAAAGTAGATTGAACTTACTAAAAACTACCTAAAAATAATGCCAAAAAGCGTATAAATTATCCGCTCATCAGCAACCTGTCTAAATGAATGCACTGAATGCAAGATGATTCTATCTACTTGGTCAAAATCAAATCAATCTCCAAGAGCATGTATGAACAAGTTGGATAAGATCATATGATGATTCATGAATCCTACCAATTCAAATATCAAAATGAAGTTCAAATATACTTGCAAGAAGAAAGCTCAAGAAAGCCGGGAACAAGGTATTGAGCATCGAACCCTCACTGGAAGTGTATCCGCTCTAGTCGCTCTAGTGTATAGGGTCGATCCACTCAATTCTCTTCTAATCATGCTTTCCATGATTTGTTTTTCATCTAACAATCAACAATTATTCTATGCATACATACATTCATCATGAGGACTTATTCATTGGTTGTAATGGGGCTAGGGTCAAGGTAGGATGCATATGGTCAAGTGAGCTTGAAATTTGAATCTTTGATTAACCTAAGCTCTCACCTAACATATATAACAACCTATACAATTCTAATACAATTCCTAGCTACCCATGATTCCCACTTTTTCACATACTCATGCATTCTTTTTAATTAACATTCCATATGCATTGATTTTTATTGAACATTACTTTGAGGCATTTTTGTCCCTTTTTTATTTCCTTTTTCTCTTTTTTCTTTTTCTATATTTTTTCTTTATATATATATATATATATATATATATATATATATATATATATATTCTTTTTCTTTTTCTTTATCATTTTTTAAAATATATACAAACGTATCAATGCATATGGTTCTACATATAGTGCATGAATATGTACCTAATTCCCAAAATCTTCAACAAAAATACAAAAACACACTTTTCTCTCAACCAATGTCCCAAATTTCCCATACCTAAATGATACACACCCTCACTAACCTAAGCTAATCAAAGATCTAAATTAAGGACATTTATTATTTTTCACTTAGGGTTAGTGATGTGCTAACATTAAGAACAAAAGGGATTAATTAGGCTCAAAATTTGGCTAACAATGGTTGATGAAAGGTAGGCTATTTGGGTAAGTGAGCTAAATGAAATGATGGCCTCAATCATATAAATGCATGTGTACATGGAATAATGGACATATAGAATCAAACAAATCAAAGATTACAATCATAGAGTGAGAATAATACACACAAGAATTGAAAATAAGTGGTTATAAGATGTAACCACACAATTGGGTTCAAAACTCACATGCTTGTGTTCTTAGCTCAAAAACTATGTTCCAAAATAAATTCTTTAAGCAAGTTCAACCGAAAAAATTTTTCAAATTGGTAGGGTGCCCTAAAAAAAAATTTTCTTGAAAAAGAAATCATCACCCTAACCAAGTAGTCCTAACATAAAAAGAAGTGGTAAAATATGTACAAATTCTAACTAGTATGCAACCTATCATGCAATGCAACAACTAAATAACAAAGAAAATCAAGACTTGGTGTTGAAAAAGGAAATTGTTATCCATGGAGATCGGTCGAACGACCTCCCCACACTTAGAAATTTGCACCGTCCTCGGTGCATGCAAAGAAGAGAAAGGTGGACGGGTTGCTACAATTGATGAGCTCCTTCAAAAGGTTGTGCGAGTGAAGTTGTTTGTTGTCCCATTTAGAAGCTTTTTCTTTCCCTCATTTGGTGGCCAACCTCAAAGGAGAGAAAAAAGAAAGAAAATTAAGCCTACAATAAAGATATGAAAGCAATTAGAACATAGGCGAGGGCTAATACCAAATAAAAGTATGGTTCTCAAATACATGGTAGCTACAATATGTGAGTGAGAAAGCAATTCAAGCAAAGGCATATTAACTAATACTTGATGCAAGAATAAGTTAAAGTTTGAAGAACATGTTGAGCATCAAGTTCAAACGGAAATTGACACAAACAAGATTAGGGATAAGCATGAGAGTATTTGGCCCTATCCTAACACAATGACAATAATGTATAAAAACAAGGGATCATGAGTTAGGAAGGACTGAAGCACTAATCTTGTATGTATATCAAATATCACAATTAATGCAAGAAGTCACAAGGCACCAAAATAATACAAGAAGTTCCCAACAATTGAGTAAGAGAATCCAACACCATTATTAAAATAAGAACATAGAAAAGAAAATAATAACAAGCTATAAAAACAAAATTAAAATGCAATGAATGATAATATGCAAATGCAACATATAAAAAAATAAAAATAAGAAAATAAAAAAGTGGAATTTTGAAAAGAAAAGAAGAAAGGAAAGAAAGTAAGAAAGGAAGAAAGAAGAAGAAAGAAGAGAGAAGGAGAAAAGGAGAAGAGAACATAGCAGAAACAGGGAAAACAGGGCGCGGAAGGTGACGCGTACGCGTGCATGGTCATGCATGTGTGCACGTGGGTTGTAGGCACAGAATAGGCACAAACTGAGCGTAACTCTCTGGTTGTTGTACCAGAGAATGCAGAATGCACAACCGACGCGCGCGCGCACAGCACGCTTGCGCGTGGATGCTCGCTTTTTTTTAAAAGAAGCTTAGAACAAAAACCAGGCACTCTCCTAATCTACAAGCATTCCAAAATAATCAAAAATTAAATTTAACAACAAATCTTTTTAGTTTTTAAAAAATTTTCTAATACAAAACAAACAAAACTTACACCTCAAGCAAAATACAACTTAACAACAACTATTCTAATCAAAACATGAATTTAACAAACAACCTATCAATGAAATCATAATGTATAAGAGTATAGAAAACAAGAAAACTACCTACAATGGCAACTCAAATTCATTTATTGTTTATATTTACAAGATAATGGAAAGAGTTTACCATGGTGGGGTGTCTCCCACCTAGCACTTTTATTTTAAGTCCTTAAGTTGGACATTTGGGAAGCTCCTTGTCATGGTGGCTTATGCTTAAAATTATCTTGGAACTCCCACCAATGCTTGGTTCTCCATTGTGCTCTAAGGTTTCCAATAAGTTTCACCAAGTCTTGATGGAGTCTTTCACAAGCTAAGGGTTCCCAAAATTAATCCTCATATATACCAGGATCCCAAATCTTGTTTCTACACCCATCTTCAAGTTGATCATCATGATTCCAATTGGGTGATAGGTGATCCAAATTCTCATGTGAGCACCAAAGTATTCTCCTAGACCCTTTCAATTGAGAACTATACCAACCATTGCACTTAGACTTTGAGTTTCTAACCATAGGGAACCTTGATTGGCATTTCCACCCACTAATCAATTCTCTTTTGCTCTTAACCCCACAAAGATCTCTAAGTTGTCCATCCGTCTCAATCAAATTATATTCAAGTGGGAAAATAAATATTAGAGATAAGAATTTTACCCACTTGAATGTTACGTTGGATGGTGACTTAGGAAGGGACGTCTCCAATGGTTTTGTAAGTTCCATTCCCTTGTGCTCTTCTTTGAATACCTCCACCTCTTGGCAAGCTTCTTCCATGTTCACCTCTTGACAAGGCTCTTCATGTCTAATTACTTCCTCACCAACCTCTTCTAGCTCTTCTCCATTCTTCATATCACAACTTGGAGGTAATGTAGAACTTGTCTCAACATCAACCTCAATTTCAAGAGGAGAAGATTCCTCAAATACCAAAGGATCATGTGTTGGTGTGGGATCATCTTCAAGAGGAAGATTTGTTGCTTGCTCACCTTCTTCCAATTCTTCATCATTCATTATATGCTTAGGAGGTTGCGCATTATCCTCCTCAACACCAAATTCAAGCTTATTGGAAGAAGGTTCAACAACTTCCACAAAATCATCAACAATGTCACTTGGTGTGGAAGTGTTCTCAAACTTGGAATTCACCTCTTGCTCAACTTCGCCTAGCTCTTCAACCACTTCTTTTTCATTAACAATCTTTTCCTCCTCCACTTGTTGCAAGACATACCCTATGCTCCGCTCTTCGGTTGATTTCTCACATTCATCCGTGGAGATGTTTTGTCTATGATATGAATCTCATGTGTCCAAGTTGGCTCTAATTTTGGCAAGGTTAGCCTCGATAGCTTCATTCCTCCTTTGGGCTTCCTCTTGCTCCTTTTAATGGATGATTGCTTGAAGCCGGTCCATTGCTTTCTTGAAGCGATCCATTAGCTTTTGTTCCACTTGATTAGCATACGTAGGATCATATTGCTCTTGGATGAATGGATATGGGTGTTCTTCAATGGAGGGTTGTGGTGGAAAGGAAAATTCATCTTGTGGTTCTTGAGGGTATCGGTGATAAAATTTGGGTGGTCCTTCATATGGCTCATAAGGTGGTTGGTATGGTGGATATGGATTAGGGTCATAATTAGGTGTTTGGTAATATGGGGCTTGTGAGTAAGGTGGTTCAAAATCATGTTGAGGAAGTGGTTCATAGGCATGTGGTGGTGGTTGTTGACAATCACAATAAGGGTCACAACATCCATTAGATTGATATGCATTAGGATTAGAATTATACCCATAAGAAACCGGAGGTTGTTGTTGCCAAGAAGGTTGATCAATCCCTTGAGGCTCCTCCCATCTTTGATTGTTCCATCCTTGATGCATGTCACCATTGTAGTTCCCATTCTCTATAACATAATTTGAGCCAAACTCATAGTCAAAGTGATGATGAGAATTCATAATAGCAAAGAGAAAATAAAAACAAAAGTTAACAAAAACAAGAAAGCAAAGTCTACACTTAGCAAAGACTAACAAACAAACAAAAGACACACATATTTACATATGAACAATAGCCAATAATATAACACCATTGCAATTCCCTGGCAACGGTGCCATTTTGATGGGTGGATTCCTCGTACGGTTTAGAATTTCCTCAAATGAAATCTCGTTGCAAGTATAGTTCTAAACCAACAAAGAATCCTCACATGCAAAAAAATATTGGTTGTCACAAGTACAAACCCCAATAAGAATTAACCGAAGTATTTGAACTCCGGGTCGTCTTACAAGAATTGTAATGAAGTGCTCAATTATTGGCTTTGAAGATCAAGGGGGTTTGATTTTTGTAATTTGCAAGAAAATATAAAAGCACAAAGTAAATGACAAGAAGGTAAAATAACAAGAACTAATAAAATAAAGGAAGTACTCTTGGCTAGACATAGGTAATTGAGATCACCATCCTTGTCGAAAAACCAAATATCGATAATTATGAGGAACCAAGCTCATTAAGTCTACTTCCAAAAGCCTTAAGTACGTAATATCTACTCCTAGACTTGAAGTACGTCAAATGGATTTAATCACATCAACCCGTAAGTCCCAACCTATCTACTAATTAGATTAGTAGTGGGTTAGTATCAATGGGTATCAAATTGATCACCAAGGGTTCTCAAATTACCAATTCATTGAGACCCAATGACTTAAGGTCACTCAATCCCCTTAGCCTAGGCCAAGAGTAAAGAAAACTACTCAAAAACTAGTGAAAGCATTTTAACAAACACCTAGAGTGCAAGAAAGGTAAACATCATCAAATGCAAGAATTAGCAAAACCCATAACTATCATAAGAAATAAATCAACAATAACAATGAAGATAAACATAGAAGAGCATGGAAACATAAAATTGCATTAAAGAAAAATAAGATCCAACAATTGTTCATAAACATAAAAGAGAGCAAAACAAGAAATTAACAAGAGAAACTAAGAAGATTAAGACAATAGAACACTAAAATATCAAGAGAGTTGAAATCAAAACAAGAATTAAAAGATAAATTTGAGAGTGATTAACCTAACTTTACCCTAATTTCTATCATAAATCTAGAGAGTAGAGAGAGGAGAGAGCCTCTCTCTCTAGAATTCTACTCTAAAACATGATAAAAACTAAACTATGACTACTTGGTTTATTCCCCCTCCAATCCTTGGGTTCAATAGCATCAGAAATGAGTTGGATTAGGCCCAAAATGAGCTAGAAATCGCCCCCTAACGAGTTGCTTAAAGTGGACCCACGATGCTCCATCGGCGCACACGCGTATAGTGTGCGTCCCTAGACGTTAGACAGCTATGGCAAATTTTATATCATTTTGAAGCCCCGGATGTTAGCTTTCCAACGCAACTAAAACCGTCTCATTTGGACCTCAATAGCTCAAGTTATGGTCGATTGAGTGCAAAGAGGTTAGGCTTGACAGCTTTACGGTTCCTTCATTTCTTCATGAGTTCTCCCGCTTTGCATGCTTTTCTCCTCATTTCTTCCATCCAATACTTGCCTTATGAACTTGAAATCACTCAACAAATACATCAAGGTATCGAATGGAATTAAAGTGAATTAAAATCACTAATTTTAGGGCCTAAAAAGCATGTTTTTACACTTAAGCACAAATCAAGGGAGAATTGCAAAACTATGCTATTTCATTGAATAAATGTGGGAAAAGGTGGTAAAATTCTCCAAATTAAGCACAAGATAAACCACAAAATTGGGGTTTGTCATACTGTTTCAACATCCTTCTTGCATAAGACGCACATATTATCATTCCCTTCAATGATCCCGAACCGACTTAGTTGCTCCTTTGTATTTACTCAACCTACTCATACAAACCAGATGAACAACTCAACTCTAGGCAGGACTAGTCCTTTCCAAATCTCTTTTGTGAATCTGTAACTTAGAATATCATCGGCCATAGTCTGTTTCTAGGCCTTCCCTGTCAAATTTTCATACCACTCTGTCTTGCACTTCTGTTATTAATCTAACAGATTGCAAGGCCTGAAGCATCTTTTCCAAGGTATCAACCTCCCACTGGCAGAGTTTCCTCCTCCATTGAAAGTTCCAAACCCACTCTATCTCATTCCAAAACCTACAATCCCCAATTACTGATCCTTTTTGGTTTAAAATCGAGAAGAGTCTTGGATAGGAGTCTTTCAACTTTCCCACTTGGAGCCAAGTATCCTCCCAGAATCTGGTGGAGCTACCATCGCCCACCTCCATAGCCAGGCCATCAATCATCTTCTGACAAACCTGTTGGTCCTTTATTCGCAATTGGCATATGTCTCTCCACGGGCCTCCTCTCACTGGTAGAGTCTGAGTTGATAGCAACTGATCAGAATTTACGTTATTATAGGAGCACACAATTTTCTTCCATAATGGACAGCCTTCCTTTGAGAAGTGCTACCACCATTTAAATGATAAAGCAATATTACGGACCACCGTATTTTCCACCCTCAATCCTCCTAGCTTATTTGGTGCTTGAACCATCTCCCACTTAACGAGAGCCATACCGGGTTGACTTCCTTCCCCCAAAGAATCTCCTCTGCAATGAGATTATTCTATGTGCAACCGCATTTGGCATCTTATACAAGCTTAAGTAATAGATAGGTAGGCTATTTATTACTAACTTTATAAGTACCAGCTTTCCGGCCTTACTCAGGACCTTTGATTTCCACAAACTAAGCTTTTCTTCCACTTTTCTATATCTGGCTTCCAAGTTTTTATTAGTCGGGAATTTGCTCTGAGACTAATGCCAAGGTACCTTACAGTAGAGCTGTCTGCTGGCATCCGAGAAGAATACACATTCGACTCACCCATTCCTGACTGCAGTTCACTGGGATCAAATTGGACTTGTCAAAGTTAATACTCAACCCAGGCATTATTTCAAAGCACCTCAAAAGTCTCTGATAATTTCTCATTGTCTCCTATTCTGGCGGACAGAACAATATAGTGTCATCAGCAAATTGTAGATGTGATAACTCTATATTGTCCATACCGACTAATAGCGGTGAGATTCTTCCGTTCCTTACTGCCTCTCCGATCATCCTGTTAAGCACATCCACCACCAACACAAACAAAATGGAGATAATGGATCGCCCTGATGAAGCCCCCTCTCCATCTTGAATGGTTTTGATGGTGACCCATTAATCAGATAGAGATTGATGCCGAACTAATACACTCTCTGATATACGCCCTCCATGTACAACTGAAGCCCATCTTCTCTAACACAGTTTCAATAAAGCACCATTTTACTATATTATATGCCTTGTGGAAATCCTGTTTGATTATCGCTGATGCCTTCTTCTTCAGTTTCAACCAATACACAGTTTCATAAGCAATTAAAACTTCATCATGTATCTTCCTTCCCTTCACAAAGGCACTCTTTGATTCTCCAACTAATCCTGACATTACACTCCTCATTCTTCTTGTCAACAATTTAGATATAACTTTATAGACACATCCATTCATACTTATAGGTCTGAGATCTTTTATCTCCTTAGCCCCAACAAATTTTGGAGCTAACGCTACCCACGTGACATTAAACTCTGCTGGTAGCCTTGCCATTTCGAAGAAATTCAACACAGCAGCAGTGAAATCCGTTCCAAGCTCATGCCAACAATTTTTTATGAAATTCATGTTGTACCCATCACATCCTGGAGCCTTAGATGATTCAAAGTCCCAAACTGCCTTTTTTACTTCCTCCACCGATGGCATCATCTCAAGAGCGTCAGCTTCCTCCCTTTCTTGTCGGTTAACTAAACCATCTCTAAAAATCAAACTTGGAGCAGCTTCCTGGTGGTACAATCTTTTATAAAAATCTCTAATTGTAACTTTTATTATTGCATTGTTCTGCACTTCTCTCCCGTTAATCACCGATGACTCAATCCGGTTATTCCGTCTTCTCGCCGAAGCAATATTGTGAAAATACCTTATATTCCTATCCATCTCCTTAGCATGTCGAGATCTTGACATTTGCTTCCAGTGAATATCCTGTCTAACATACAACTTCTCAAAGCACCTCACTAACGCCCTTCTCCTTGCCTCCATTGTACCATCATAAAGTCCATTGCTCACCATATCATCCACCTTCTTTATCTCTTCCTCAAATTTCTTTATCTTCTTCGTAATATCCCCGAAATGCTGCTTATGCCACCTACCCAGCGGTATTGACAACGCTTTAATCTTGTCTAAAAACTGTCCATCTCCTAATTTCCTCCACTCTTCCTTCACCATTCTCAAGAACCCTTCTTGTGTGAACTACGAGTCCAAGCCACAAAACGGTCTAGGACCTTCAAATTTTCTTCTGTCCTCCACAATCAAAGGGCAGTGATCTGATAGCCCTCTTGGGCCTCCCCTCAGTCGCATCTCTGGGTACGTATCAAGCCAGCCCACACTAACCAAGGACCTATCAATACGACTACACGACTGTCATCTAAACCATTTATACTTGCAATCGTTAAGCGCAAAATCAACTAACTTCAAATCATTTATCCATCTTCTGAAATCATCAACGGACGCGGGTAAACTATTCGCTCCTTTCCTTTTTTCCAAATACAGAATTTCATTGAAATCTCTGAAAAAGTAGAACGGTGCCTGACACAATTCTACAAGATAACTCAACTCTTCCCACATGGAAATCTTCTCAGCTCTCACATGTGGTCCATACATTAAACAAATAGCACAATGAAAATTATGTTTGGTTACCACCCTTTCTACACAACTACCTATCCCCTTTATAACAATTAGACAATTTAAAAACTGAGTCATCCCATATTAACAACAATCCTACAAAGGCCCCAATAGAGCTTTTAAACTCCCAGCTAGCTCTATCACTTCCCTATATGCGTATTACATCAAATTTAGACACCGCCTCCTTTTTTGTCTCTATCAAACCCAACATGTCCAACTTAAACTAACTTTTAAAATTCTTTATCATACAAAATTTTCCAACGCCTCCTAATTCCCTAATATTCCAAGAGCTTAAAATCATTTAACCAGTTTATTACACACCTGTTTACGATTTTTTGGAGGACTCCTTCAATTTTTTTCTTTTTGCTTTGCCTGCCCCCGCTTCAGAGCAATTGCTTCGTTTTGCTCCTATAAGATAGCTATTATGTTCTCCTCATCGCTGCACTGGACCCTAGACTCTACCGCTAACTTCTATGCCTCTTTGTTCTTTGCCATTTCCTCTTGCTAGCTTGGCCTTTGATCCTCCTTGTAGAACCCACTGTTTTCATCTAGGCCAGCTTCCTATTTAGTTCCATCTTCTGCATTGCTATCGCATTCTTCCTCTAGTTCATGACCCTGCGCAACTGCCCCTTCCTCCTCCGATCCTACCTCGTCCTCCAATCACACACTCGTTATAGCACTAGGTCTCCCTTATCCCTACTGTGCAATTTTTGTTCTTGTTATATTAATGTCCGTTTCACGCCCACAAACAGCAGCCTTCATCCTCAGACTCTCCATCTTAGCCACAAATTGGACATTCAAGTGAGAGGCATTTTGATTGGCAGTTCTGCTCATTTGATCCTCCCTCCGCTGTTCTATACGACCGTGGGTTGCCTCCACCCCATCGTTCGTCCCTGTACCGGGTCCTGCAGTTGCGGCGACCCGTGCGCCCTCCTCTATTGCGCTAGGGTTTCCTCTTTCCTCTACTGTTTCGAGCCTCCCAGCCCCTGTTCCAGCATCACTCTCAGATACCAGCTGCGTCGCTTCCCTGTAGAAATCGTTCCTTTCATGCCGAGTCAGCAACACATATGGGTCACCCTCACCCGGTTTGGGAGCCCGCTGCTAGGCCTTCTATCATGTGCCAGCTCCTTTACACCCTCTTGCTGTAAGGGTCTCCACACATTAGGCCTATTTGCTCCTAGCCCAAGTTCAGCTCCTCTATGTGGACGTGTGTATTTTGCATTGCAGGTAGCATAATTATAGGACACTATTTTTGTCGAATCTTTCTCCTGATTGATTTCAAAAGATCCTTGCAGATTTTCAGTCTCCTTAAATCCCGCATGATTAATGTTCTTTGAATAATACATTGAATTGATGTGATTCTATTCATTCAAATCGACACATGAAATTACCCTTCTGTCCTTATCGTGTTCTTCCTTCTACCCTTCCTCCATCATTAGCCGTGCTGCCTGGTCCCATCCCGCCACCATCAGTTTGCCACCATTGTTCAGTATGCCACCTACATCCTCGTACTGCACCTCATCTCTAGTAACTCTTTGCCTCTCCCCTTCCACGGCCATTATCACGAATGCATTCTTCTCGGTACACCTCTCCATCCACCTCCCTTACGAGAACGTCAAACCCGCTTGCACCCACTGTAATATGAATCCACTCGTTAATTCTATCAAAATAACACGTACCAATCAGAATACGACCAACACTGAAAGATGCACATGATTCTATGAGTTTATCGCACTTAACAACCTCACCCTATTGATCCCCTATCTTTTGAAAAGTCTTCGTTAACCACACGTGTATAGGAACTCCATAACATTCTAATCAGACCCTTCTAGATTCATTTCTCTCGTTCTTATCCCATCTTTACACCATATAATATATTTTTAATAGGTCGTTCATCCTAAAAGTGTAAGCTTCCTCAGCACTTATCACAGTATCAAACGTTAACATATCCTTATATGCTCTCAATTTCCACACTTGTGTTACGCCTGGCCAATTCCTATGAATCTTTTGTCGCAGTGCCTGAAAATCGATCGTCGATTTCGTGCCTCCAACAATACTTCTTTGCAGCCAGGCGACATTCTTATTCGCTATCTGTACTTCTAACTTCTTTGTCCACCCATTGTTATTCGGCTCTTTAATGGGTGCCACAATCTGCTATTTTACCACTTTCTCCTTGACTACTCTTCTACTCCTTGTCTGTTTCACGCTTACTCCACCATCATATCTTGTTATCTTCGTTTCTTCCTTACCCTCTGTATTTCGAACAACAGCTCCTTTTCTATACTTCGCTTCTGCTACAAAAAAACCTCTTTCTACGCAACACCATACCTTTTATATCTGCAACAGCCTTCATAGCTCTGTCCTTTGTAGTGTACCGTATAAATACAAATAGATAGATCTGGCCCTTTTTGTTCTTCCACGACAGATATATGTCTATGATTCTGCCTGTCCATTTATATAGGTTAAAAAGTTCTCTCCTTGATATATCTTCTGGTAAATTATGAACAAAAACAGAAAAAGAATCAAGCTCCAATCGTTGATACTCTTTTTTGTTCTAAACTCTAAAATCCTTCCCATAGTTTATCTGATTAGTTTTTCCCCACCCTGTGTTTCCCCACCTCGCACACTCCTGCTCTCTCTCTCTCTCTCTCTCTCTCTCTCTCTCTCTCTCAACATTTATTTTTTTATGAAGGATTAGTTTCATGTTAATGTAAACTTGCAACTAGATTACTCTCCCTTGGGGACTAGCTCATTAATTAGTAATAGAGAACATGCTTTCTGTTCACTGACTCATAACTTATAACTCGAATGATAGGAAATTATTTAGTAACAAAAAAACTGGTAAAAAATAGTCAGAATTTAGTTTAGAATAAATAATCATTTTTAACTATGAAAGATTCGAAATGATAAAACTAACCATAAAAAATTAAAACTAAAGTTATACCCATACAAAATAAGTTTAGTTTGACAAAAATAACCAATTGGTAAATTTTTGTTCATAATTTCAAAAATACTTCTCTTCTTTCCTTTTTCTTCCTCATCTTTCAGTGCAAAATCTACCGCCACACCGGATCTACTCCTCTACTCCCGTCTCTCCCATATAAACCTTTTAATTGCAAGTTGTAAAATTTGAAGCTTTGAGCTTAAAAGCTTAGAAACTATGCTAAAAACATTAATATTAATTGGGTATTGGTTGATTACTTGATTATTAAAATCATAGGATCTAATAAAAAAACTTGATAGAATAAGAAATAATCAGTTTCACTGCTGCCTTCAATGTTGTGTCCATTACATACATGCTCGCAGCGCCATCACCAACAATGTCATCAACCGGATTAGATCCTCCCTCCACCGCTGCACTTCACTCTATTCTTTGCCTCTCTTAAGCATTGGAACATGCCCAGGTGTTTACCGCGAAAGATTTTGTCGAAGGTCTCCATGACGGTGTTCGCCACAGTTGGGTAGGTTCCATTGAGATTGCTAGTGGAGTTCACCAGTATGTGGACCTTCGAATCGAAAGCAAGTATTTGGAATCTATATATGTTAGCGGTCTCTCTTTCTAGTTGATGAAATGATGAGTGATGGAGTAGTTATAGTAGTTATTGAAGTGAGGAAGCAGTGTAAAGTTTTTAGATCTAATTTTTTATTTAGTCGAAGGAAAAAATGATGAGTTGGATGGAACTTAGAAGAAGATAGTGAAGTTCTATATATCTACCATTGGGATAAAGAGAGTCACCTTATTGTTGAAGGCCGTAGCAACTAACGCCGATGTTAGAGGAAAAGGATCGTCAGAGTCTACTATCGCGGATGCCACCGTTAGTCGCCAAAGTTTTTCATCCTGGACTCTGCTTCCTATGGTGGTTCTACTCGGGATCATGTTGCTCTTCGTCTTCATGAGGATTGCAGTTTTGGTGCTCGAATATTTTGCTGTTTACTCCTCTCTCGATAATGATTTTTCATTGTCCTTTTTTTTATTTGTCCTATTTGCTATGTAGGACGACGTCGCAGAACCAGCACTTCTTATAGATGAAGCGCTTCTTGTAGACGAAGAGCTAGGTGGTGGCGGTAGAGATGGAGTTGCAGCGGTGAACAAAGGTGTCGTAGATGATTCAGGATAAAAAATGAGTGAGTGAATTTTCTTGCAGGAGTTCCAGAAACTTCAACTGTTGAACTAAAATTGTTGTTGTAGTTTGAATTTGTTGTGGTTGTGGCATGATGCAGCTATTTGGGAGAAGTATAAGTAGAAGAATAAATATAGTAGGATGGAAAATTTTGTAGTGAAAGTGGTAGTGGTTATGAAAGGAAGATGAAGAAAGAAGAGGAAAGAAGAGGACATTTACGAAATTATGAACAAAGAGTTAATAATTGATCATTTTTGTCGAACAAAACTTATCTTGTATAAATATAACTTTAGTTTTAATTTTTCACGATTAATTTTATCAGCGTACAAATCTTTCATAATAAAAAATTATTATTTATATTTTATTTTATTTAACATTCATTAATTACTACCACAATTAATAATAATTATAATAACTTTATTTATGTTGATGTTATAATTTATTCAACTTGCATTGTAATCGACATTTTCAATATCATCATTGCAAACCTATACATATTTAGTAACAAAAAATGTTAATATTTATTAAGGCTTAAAATTTATTAAATATTAATAAAAAATAATAAATTTTATTAGTGATGCAGTAATATTCTTTTTTAATTCTATGTAGATATAGATTATAACAAGATTAAATACAGAAATTTAAAATTTATAAATGATTTATTAAATACAATATTTGTAATTATATTATAATTTAGAATTAAACTCAAATTATTTCTGAGATTTCAATTACACTAATTATGTCTTTGAAATTGACAAAAATGCACCACATTAGTCCCGGGATCATTTTCTATTAACGGCAAGATGATATGGCATGATGACGTGCCATGTTATTGACACGTGTCACTCTATAATTTGGCCACGTGTAATGGTATGATGATGTGTTGACCAGTCACACGTGGCATGCTGACGTGGATGGTTGTGACACGTGTCACAATGCAATTTGGTTACGTGTCTTTTTTGTGGCACATGTCGCAACAGTATTCATCCACGTATCATCCATTATGTCATCATTGTAGATGCTCCAAATTAGTCCATCACTTTGCGTTAAGTGACTCATTTTAGTCCTTGAAATTGAATGTCGTGCACTAAACTAGTCCCTTTACCAGTTTTTTTTTATTTTTTTAAAAATTTAAAATTTTTAATATTTTAGATGCATTAATTTCAATTCTATTTTTTCACATATCGTTTAAATACAAATCTTTTTACTAAAATTTTTAAAATTTTAGTTTTAATTATATAATGAATGACACTTAATGCAAAGTGACATTCAAAATTTTGGATGACACTTAACGCAAAATTTTAGTGCACGGCATTCAATTTTAAGGACTAAAATGAGTCACTTAACACAAAGTGAGGGACTAATTTGGTACATTTACAATCATGACATAATGATGACACGTGGACGAATATTTTTGCAACACGTGACATAAACAAATACGTGGTCAAATAGTATTGTGACACGTGGCGTAACCATCCACGTCAGCATGCCACGTGTCACTGGTCAACACATCATCGTATCATTACACGTGACTAAATCATGAAGTGACACGTGTCACTAACACGCTATGTCATCATACCGTTAATAGAAAATGGGTCAAGAACTAACGTGATATATTTTTGTTAATTTTAAAGATGTAATTAATACAATTAAAATTTCACAAATAATTTTAATATACAATACTAATCTCATAGACCATTTTAAAATTTTACTTTATAATTTATTCAACTTGCATTATAACCGACCATTTCATACCATCATTGCAGACCTATAGATATTTAATAATAAAAAATGTTAATATTTATTAGAGTTTAAAATTAGTTAAATATTAATTAAAAATAATAAATTTTATTAGTAATATAGTAATATTCTTTTTTAATTAGCCAAATTATAATATACTCTACGTACGTATATTTTATAATAAGATTAAATACACAAATTTAAGATACATACACGATTTACTAAATATATTTATGTTGATGGTCACTTATTAAAAATAATATTTTTTTAATTTTATAATATTTTGAGAATATTTTTATCTTATAAAAAATGAGATATTTTTATTAGCGTTTTCAAAAATTAGGAGTAATTTTAATAGTTCATCCAACAAAAAAATTAATTAAACTAATGAAATCAAACAAAAAATGAGCAAAATGACTTATTAATTTACGTAGTACTATCATTAAGAATGATAACACTACTCAAATTTAAACGATTTATTTCGCTCTTTATCTAGTTAGAGCGAGTATAATTATCCAATTTGGTGCAAAATAATCTTTTTGAGTGTTTTTAATTCTTTTTTAAAATTAATATTTTATACTATTTTTATTAAAAAAATAAATATAATTAAAAAATATACTTTTTTTAAAAAAAATATATTTATTTTTTATTATGCAAGATACTGATTTAGTTTCATTCAATTTAAAAATACTATATTTTATGATATTTTTTAATAATGAAGAAAAGGATGATATAGTATTATTGTTAGAAGAGGTAGGAAAACTTTAATTTAACATAAAATTTGTTACATAAACAATCAAAAATAATTGTGCAAATACTTATAAAGACAATACTTTAAAACTTGCATGCAATGCAGTCCAAGTCATTTATGACGTTAAATTTATAAATTTTGGTCAATCACGAGATTGATATAGATGATTTACATAATTTTAATGTGAAGTTCATAATACTTTATAACACTTGAAAAAATAATGTTTTGGCAAATCAAACTGTTCTGTTCATATTTCTTAAAAAATTTTAAAATTCATTGATTATAATATTACACGAAATAAAGTTGTAGTTAAAATTGTCTGTACTACCATAGTTAGCAATTATTATGCCAAAAAATATATTTATTTTTTACTTAAGAATATTTTTCTAAGTTTTTTTGTGCTAATATCTTGAGAGTTTAGGTATATAAATAATGACCTTTATAATGCAATGACCTTTTAAATTTAGTTGTCATTATTAAGATTTCTACATCACCTCAACGTGAATATCATAGATTAATTAAAAAAAATCTTTTAGTATATATTTTGTTATTTTTTATATTTTTATTTATTATATATTTTTAATAATATTTTATTATTCTGATTAATAAAAATATTATAAGATATTGACTTTTAAAAATATTAAAAATATTTAAAAGGATTATTTTAAAGTTTTAAAAAATTTTTAGAAATTATTTTAAAATTTTTTAAAATTTTTAAGAACTACTTTATACTTCATTTTTAAAAATTTTTATTCAACTCACCCATGTAGACATTTAACGATTATGTGTCCAAATTAGTATTTTATATCAGTAATCACTATGAGTGATTACAAAAGAGACTAATTTAAATAATTGTTTTTTTAAATTTTATAAAAATATTTTTGGTGATTGTCTATACATTTTTTTAACCTATTTTAAGTTTTAACATAAAAAGTTCTATTCATTTACAACATTAAAATTATGCTAACCGTAACACCTTCTTGAAATTCACCGTATAAATGTTCAATTACCATATTTCAAGGTACAGATTCATTATAGGCCATACTAGTATGAAATTTGAAATATTGCCCCATTACTTAAAATAATTTTAATAGAATATTTTTTGAATGTTAATTTTTAATATTTATGAGAAATGAATTACTTTAAAATTAAAATTTGTATCAAAATTAACACACAAAATAAAACTGGTCTCATCCTAAAGATGATATTTTTTGTTGAACAACTAATAAAATTTTGTCTTGTTGTTAGAATAATTAAAAATAATATCAAATTTAAATTGAATAAGACTAAATATTAAAATATAAATTTTATATTTAATCTCAAATTATTATTTATAATATAAAAAAAGCTTTACAATCAAATAAAATACTTAACTAAGTCTAACCAAATTGTTATTAAGGATTTTAAATTTACGCGCAATTTTTTTTTTTCCTCCTCTTCCTATGTTGTTGCTACTTCTTATTCTTTTTCTTCTTATTTTTTCTCATCTGTCACTACCACTTCCTCCTCCTCTTCCTCCTCCTCCTCCTCCTCTTCATTCTCTTCCTTTTTTATTTAAATTTATTCTTTTCCTTCCTTTTCCTCTTCCTTCTCCATCATCATCATCATCATCATCATCATCATCATCATCATCATCATCATCATCATCGATATCGTTATCGTTATTTTTATTATCCTTATCTTCTTCTTCTCCTCCTTTTTTCTCATCTTTTTCTTTCATCATCATTGTTGTTATCACCACTACGCCACCACCTCCATATTCTCCTCCTCTTTCTTTTCTCCTCCTCCTCTATTATTATTATCATCATCATCATCGTCATCTTCTTCTTGTATGTATAACAATTCAAATCTAGAAGGCATTGAAATTTCTTAATAATGGCAATATACAAACAAACTCAGTTCAAAATAAGTTCAGACCAAAAGTGCACCTTATTTAAATACAGAGTACACTGAAATTAAATCTAGAATGCACTAAAATTACTTAACGATGACGATACACGAACAAACTCGGTTCAAAACAAACATATACCAAGTGCACCTTATTTAAATTTAGAATGCCCGAAATTACTTAATGATAACGACACACAAACAAATTCAATTCAAAACAAGCACAGACCAAAAGTGCACCTTATTTAAATCCAAAATGTAGCAAAATTACTTAATAATAACTCAAAACTCCTCCTCTTCATTCTTCTTCTTTATTATCATCATCATCTTCTTCTTCTTTTATTCATCTTTTCCTTCTTGTTTTATTTTCTCATGATTTTTCTTGTTTTACTCTTTTAACAAGAATAAAAACAAAAAAAAAATAATAAAAGAAATACATAATGCTACAAAATCACTAGGAAGAGGATGAACCTACATTCAATTAACTAAATAAGATTGTAATGCATTACAAACATGCTCATTCAAGTCTAATATGAGAAGTAATACTCCTAAAAGAAAAAATAAGAGCAAAAGAAGAAAAAAAAAAAGAAAGAAAGAAGAATAAAAAGAAGAAGAAAAAATACAGTATTAAAGAAGATATCTTTGTGTGAAACTAAGATTTCGATGTTATTTGTTCTAATAAAATTTTACATAATTCAAAACTCTTCATCTTCCTTCTCCTCATCTTCTTATTTTATTTTCTCATAATTCTTTTTGTTTGACTCTCTGAGGAATAAAATTTAAAAAATCAATGCTGCAAAATTATTAAAAAGAAAAGAAAAAAAGAAAAAATATAGCAAAAATAGCAGCAATAAAAGAACGACGATGGAAAAAATACGCGAAGAAAAAAGAGGAAGAACGCAAAGAAGAAAGAGGAAGAATAATGCAAAGAAAAAGAAGAAAGAATAACGCAAAAAAGAAGAAAGATATGAACGTGGATATGAATGTTTACGATTTACGTTAATGATTAAGGAGTTGGAGCGTGTATTCACACTTTCATTAATAAAATTAATTTTTGTTGAATATGGACCAATTTAATTATTAAAAAAACTTGAATGTGTAGCAAAATGGTTATAATATACCATCTTATAAATATTGATATAAATTTTTTAAAATTCAAAATAAAATTAAAATAAAAATTTGGAGTTGCTCTTAGGATATCCCTTGAATCTTACTTAGGTTATCTCGATGCTGGTCACTGATATGGAATCTGAAATGTTATGCACTCATTGGTTAGGTTATCTCTTCGATGTGTGGCTATTACTTCATTTGCCCACTGGGCCAACTCATTAGAAAGAGAGAACCTGCTTATTTGTTGATCGAGTTAAAACTTATAATTCTAACGATGAATTATTACAGCCTTAAAAAAAAGAATTTATTTAATTTAAGCAAATAAACATATCATTATTAATTTGTATTTTATGAATTTTAGTTTCAATAAATAAAATGGAGGAGTTATATATTAGTGATACAATAGTTCCTTCTATGTGTGTAATAAGCGAAATAATTCTTCTCTAAATCTAACTGACATAGTGTGTAAAATTAAGATGAAAAGTTATTGTGCTATTTCACTCCTATTAATTAATTAGCTGTGAAATTGTGGTATAATACACGAAAATGTAATTATTATTATTATTATTATTATTATTATTATTATTAGAAAATAAGTTATTTTTTATTTATTAAAAAGAGCCCCAACCAAAATTACATGTTGGGAAATTAAAAATAGTACAACTTATTATTGCCTTATAAATAGACCCAGCTAGATAGTATAGGGTCCATAACATAAATGATCTAGTTGTTCAGTTTTTTGGACAAATTTTTAATCCTTCATTTTATCAAAAAACATTATTATGGAATTCCAAAGTGGAGAGAAGGCTGATCATGCCAAATTTCTTAAAGCTCACAACCACGTGTGGAATCATATTTTGAGTGTTAAAAAAACTGTCTCTTAAATGTGCTGTTGAATTGGGCATACCTGATGCCATGCACAATTATGGCAAACCTATGCCACTCTCACAACTCATTGCTTCATTGCCAATTCATCCATCAAAAACTTCGTTCATCCATCGCTTGATGAGAATCTTAATCCATTCCGGCATCTTCACTACCGAAAATGTCACCAATGATGATAATGAGGTTGAAAGTGGGTATGTTCTAACCGATTCATCTATGTTCTTACTTAAGAACAATCCGTTCAGTGTGACATCTTTGATGCTGTTCAGCCTTAGTCCTGTTACGATAAAACCATGGCATCATTTGTCTGATTGGTTCAAGAACGACGATCTCACAGCATTTGGGACCGCACACGGAATGACGTTTTGGGAGTATACTGATAGCGTGCCTGAATATGGCCAATCCTTTAATGACGGCATGGCAAGTGATTCTCGATTTGTTAGTAGTCTGTTACTTGATGATAAGTGCAAGGGAGTGTTTGAGGGATTGGAATCGCTGGTTGATGTTGGTGGAGGTACTGGGACTGTTGCAAAGGCCATCGCCGAATCATTCCCAAACTTGAAGTGCTCTGTGTTTGATCTCCCAAGTGTTGTTGCTGGCTTGCAAGGAACTGACAACTTTGAATACATTGCAGGCGACATGTTTGTTGATCCTATTCCTCCTTCTCATGCCATTTTGTTGAAGGTAAAAATTGATTAGATACTTAACCTTTCTTATCTCTTATTTTTACGAAAAAGTACACAATTCCTAATTAAAAAAAATAAAATAAAAAAGTGGCATTTTCTCTTGAAAAGCACTCACATACATATTAAATTACATAGCTTACACGAAAAAGAAGAAGAGGTGGGACCATCTGATTTTTTCTCTCAATCTGACACATAAAATAAGAAAATTATATGGTACAGATCTACAGATTTACAGATTTAATGATCTAAACCACACATCCTAAAACTATACTTTTCACTCAAAACCATAACTCTTCACAAAAAAAAAGCGCCACCTAATGAAAAAAAGTAAATTAGAAGATTTAAGAGAAGAAATAATTAAGTTATCAAAATTAATAGATCAAAAATTAATGATTTTAACTAATGTTAATTGTAATGACACCGAATTCTTAAAATTAATACAAAATGATTTTTCTCAAAATCTTTATTTTATTATAAGTTTTATTGAAGGACTTCAAAAACCTGAAAAAACTTATTTTTCACACGGAATTTCTAAAAAAATGTTACCATGGAAATGATTTTCCACATTTTTATCATACCTTCAACCCACAATTAAATTCTATAGTAGATATACTCGAAGAAATATTAGTATGTATAAAATTTCAAAGGGATAAGGAAAAAGAGAATCCCAAAGAAGAAAAACTTCAAAATATAATCAACATAACAGATTTAAAAGTAAAATCACTATTAAAATTATGAATATTGAAGAAAAATTAGAAGAAGTTACAATGCTTTTTAAACAATTAAAAATGGCTCAAGAAAATAATATTATGGAACATGGTTTTCAAATAGAAGAAGAGTTAATTAATTCTGAAAATATAGAAAATGAAGAACACATTCTAGATTATTCAAGTGACGAAGAACCAGCAATTCCAATACAAGTAAAAAATGAAGCTGGAACATCTAAGGATAATCAATCTCAATTTAAATGGGAAACAGGTTTTGATAATTATGCTTTTAAAAAAGGGTTTATAAATAAAGATTCAAAATATACAAAAATACCATCAAAATACGTTCCTAAAATCCAGGAAATGGAAGGAGAAAGAATGCTCGATTTAGACTGCAAAAAGAACGAAAAAGAAATTTTCGAAAACTGGTTAAATTCCTTCTTATTAGAAGCCTTTACTAATCTAAAACTTAGTGAATTATTTGGAAGAGACATTTGGAATTACATAGGGTTTCATACTAAAGGAACTATAAGAGATTATATGACATCAATAGAAAACCAAATAATAGAAGAATTAGAAACAAAAACAACAGCTTATGATAAGATATTATATATAATGATGATTCTATATAAAGAATTTTTTGGAAAAAATATTATAGATCATAGACAAGAAGTCTATAATAAAGAATATCAAGAAGCAAAAAACCATTTAGCTAATATTCAGATATATGATTTATGTAATGTGGAATCTTATATATGTGAATATAGAATACATTATTACAAATTAAAAGAAGAAGATAAAAATCATTATCTTAGTATGTACATAACAAAACTTCCATATCCTGCTAATGAATTTATAATGGGAAGATTTATAAAAGAAATAAATAGAGGAACAATTGAAAATAATTTTGGTGGAGCAACCTCTGCAATAAGAGAGGAAATAAAAGAACGTTGTATGCAAGAAGCAACTCAAAAAATATTTGCAAATATAATCAGAATTTGCTGTCAGGATAATGAAGAGATACCTCAAAAATATGGTCTTAATAAAAATTTTCAAAGAAAAAGAAAATATCAATTTAGAAAAAGAAAATACTATCCAAACTGGAGAAAAAAGAGATATTTTAGAAAAGAAAATAACAATAAAAACAAAAGACAAAGAAATAACTATTGCCCGAATAAAAAAGAAAATTGTAAATATTGGTATTGCCAAGAAGAAGGACACTACGCAAATGAATGCCCGAAAAAGAAGGATAAAAAGGATCTTACTAAACAAATAGAAATTGCTAAGTCTTGTTTCATGGAACCATTAGAAGAATCTGATGATAACTTACACTATATTTTTGAATATGTCTCGGAAACAGACTCAGAGACTGAGTAATAATGCTACATTTATTACTATAAAAATAACAGAAAAGTTTATAAATGCTTTCATAGATTTTGGGACAACACAATACTTTGCTAGTTCAAATATAAAACTTGATTGGAAAAAATTAAAGAAACCATTAAGAGTTAGAATAGCAGACAAATCAATACATAAAATTGACCAAAAAGCAGAGATGGTTGAAATTTTTATTCAAAATTATAGGTTCATTGTTCCATCTATATATATGTTAGATTCTGGAATGGATTTTATCATAGGAAATAACTTTTTAAAGCTATATCATCCATTCATTCAAGAATTAACATATATAGTTCTAAAAGCCCCTCACGATTCTTCAATAAATCAAAAATCAAAACGTATAAAAATACCAACTACTACTATAGATAAGATCTTAAAATTTAAAATATTTTCTATATTAGAAACATGTTATTTAAATTTATACTTTCAGATAAATATTCCAAAAAATAATCTTGAAATAAAGATAGAAGAACTTTTGGATGAAATTTGTGCTGAAAATCCTTTAGATATTAAAAATACAAATAACGAATTAGTAAGCATTAAATTAAAAGATCCCACAAAAGAGATAAATGTTCCAAATAAAATTCCTTATTCCGCAAGAGATAGAGAAGAGTTCTCATTAGAATGTAAAGATCTTTTGGAAAAAGGAATTATAAGATTAAGTAAAAGTCCTCATGCGGCTCCAGCTTTTTACGTTGAAAACAATAATGAAATTAAAAGGAAAAAACGAAGAATGGTAATAAACTATAAGAAAATGAATGAAGCAACTATTGGTGATGCTCATAAACTTCTAAGAAAAGATTCTATTTTAGAAAAAATCAAGGGAGCAACTTGGTTTTCATCTCTTGATGCAAAATCAGGATATTGGCAACTTCGTTTAGACGAAGAAACAAAGAAATTAACTGCTTTTACTTGTCCAACAAAAGAATCAACAAGTGTGTTGCTTTATGAATGGAATGTATTACCATTCGGATTAAAGCAAGCCCCAGGTATTTATCAAAGATTTATGGAAGAAAATCTAAAAGAATTAAATGAATTTGTTTTAGTATACATTGATGATATATTAATTTTTACAAAACAGGATAAAGAAGATCATCTTCAAAAATTATTAATAGTTTTAGAAAGATGTAAATAGAAAGGATTAGTTCTTAGCAAAAAGAAAGCAAGAATAGCAAAACAAGAAATAGAGTTTCTTGGATTAATTCTATCTACTCAAGGTAAGCTAAAACTTTCAACCAAATGTTCTAGAAAAGGTAAATTTATTTCCTAATAAAATAGAAGATAGAAAACAATTACAAAGATTTTTAGGGTGTATAAATTATATTTCCGATCAAGGATTTTTAAAGAATATAACAGAATACACTAAAAGCTTATTTCCAAAAATAAGTACTAAAAAAGAATGGAAATGGGATGAAAAAGATAGTATGCAAATTCAAAGAATTAAAGAACTTTGTGAAAAACTTCCAGAACTTTATATTCCAGAAGAAAATGACTACTTAATAGTAGAAACAGATGCTTCAGACATAACCTGGTCAGGATGTTTAAAAGTTAAGAAAGCTATAAAAAGTTTGGAACAAGAAAAAGAATCACTAGATTCTAAATATTTCCCAAAGGAATTACTTTGCAGGTATATTTCAGGGACTTTTACTCCAGCAGAACAGAGATATACCACTCATGAAAAGGAAACTCTAGCAGCAATTAAATCTCTTATGAAATGGAAAATTGATTTACTACCCAGAGATTTTACATTAAGGACAGATTCAAGTTACCTAACAGGTTTCATACGATATAATTTAAAAGTTGATTATAATCATGGACGATTGGTAAGATGGCAATTATTTTTGTTACAATATCCAATAAAAATTGAATATATTAAGGGTGACAAAAATGTTATTGCAGATACATTAACAAGAGAATGGAGTTCGTCTACAACGCATTAGATCAAGAAATCCAGAAATACGAATAAGAACTCGAAAAATGCAAGCATTGTCAGCAAATAAGGACACAGATCCAATCCCTCAAGAAGGCCATCGAAGCAATGAAATCAACACAACAACCAAAACCATCAGAGTTCAGCCAGCTAAGCGTGGTGGACAAATCAGGTGAAGAAAAAATTCCAGAAAATAAAACAATTGCTGAAATTATCAAAAAATCCACCCAAGATAAAAAAAATATTATGTAATTTATAATGGCCCCATGAAAGGAGTATATGATGCCTGGGAAAAAGCAGCACCATTTACACATCAATCAAGGATAATTCATAAAGGAGGATTTTTAACACTGGAAGAAGCAAAGGAATCTTTCAGGGAATATGAAGCTCTTCATCCAGAGCAAACCCTAAAAAGAGCAGATAAAGCTCCAATTCAAACTCAGAGAACAGGAATAATAAGAAACATTCCTACAAGGGCTGAAATCAAGGAAAAGAAAAGGGTCTGTAGATCAAATCTCAGAGAAACCCTTAACATAGTCCTGAATTGGACTGAAGAAAAAAGGGCAATCTTGGGATATTATCCTATTGCCAAAGAACAGCTAACAAAGCTGGTTATATTTCCAGATGCTTCCCCATCTGACACCTATCAGTTTTTCCAGTATGGATTAATTGATACAATTTTAATTTTTAATGATTTGAAAATTATTAGTGAGTTTCTTGCAGGATTCATTGATGCAGTAAAGAGATTTAAAAATATGATTGACAACGTAAATCCAATGGATATATCCCTAAAATTTACGAATAGTCAACCTATTTTTAATGAAGAAGAAGAATGCTTGGTTCCAGCACATCAAGTAATCTTCATGTCCGTCTTCCCAAGAAATTTTCAACCAATTGATCAAGTTCAAGATTTAACAATCTACAGTCATGAAGGAAGACTAGCCAGCACACTAGCAAGGGTCTTCGAAAGAACTCAAAAGATAACAAGGGAATCTCACACAAAAATCAATTATAAAAGCAGAAATACTTTGCTTGTGTCCAGTAAAAGGAATGAAATTGAAGAAAGAGAGATGAGACTCTTAGTGGAATTTGAATCAGCATTCTACAACTTATCTGGACTCTTAGAAAAGCTCCACGAAGGGATAAAGAGGAATCTCTGCTATTTGATAAAAGACAGAGAAGACCACAAGTGCCAGCTATGTATCTCAGAGTTATCTGAAGAAAGTAATAATGAAACGGAATCAACCCACATGATAAAGGAAGAAGACAACACATCTGAAGGTCACATAATGAAAGAGGAGGACAGCACATCTGTAGCATCTCTCAACATTATTGCATAGTGACGTAAGCGCTTAGGTCATAGAGCACCAACAATGTAGTTGGTGCAAGATAATAAACAATGACGTAAGCAATGACGTCATAAGAAGGGTAAGGATGGGAATTGTCCATCAGGCCCAACAATTATAAATAGGTTGCTTAGGTAATTGTAGAAGGCATCAGACAATAGAAAGCAGGAGGCTAAGAGTACTCATATGCTAGGAGAGCAAGGAGGAAGTTGCCAAGGCGATTCTATAGTCTGAAGAAGAATTCCCTTAAGAAAAACCAATTCTAAACTCCCCTCTGGAGTTAGTATCTACAATCTCCCCTCTGGAGATAAAAACATCTTATGTAAATATTCTAAATAAAGGAAGTTTTTCTCCAGAAAGGTACGCCTTTATCCTAATCTCATAGTTATGAATTATTTAGAAAGTTTAGAATTAACGGAAGAATCTGATTATTATAGATTATCTGCCTTACTAGATAATGAAAAATAGGCTGTTCTAAAAACAGAATTAAATCTCAAATCAAATGAAAATTTTAATAAACAAAATCTTTTAAAAGAAGTTTTTAATAGAAAAAATATAATATACTATGGAAAAATTCAACTTGAAGCCCCTATAAAGATAAAATCCGCCAATTGAGAACTTGAAATAGCTTTGATAAATGATGAAGAATTGAGTAAACAGATTGAGAAAATTAAGGATCAACAAAAAAGATCTAAAATTGGATGGATTCATATTAGTACTATACAAGTCTTAATCAAATCTACATATATGAAAGAAATTAATTCACCAATAAGCTTAGCAATCTGTGACAAAAGAATTACTGATGACCCAATAGATCAAATAATTGGAATTGTTCATGGAAACTTGGCAAACGTAAATGTTAAATTCAATGCCCATCTTGGATATGCTATACCTTTATCAACTGAAAATCTTGGAAGATCTATAAGTTTGGCTTATAAATTTCACAGAAAGAATCTAATGGAACAAGACGATGAACCATTTTCAATTACATATGCAATGAATTATGCTTTAACAAATAGCCATCATAGTATAATATTTAAAAATAGAGAAAGAATTTATGTCGATGAATTATTTCAGAAAATTGTAAAGACAGAAATACCAAAATATAAAGCTATTGAAAACCCAGTTCTTTTACTAAAAGAACCATCAGGAAAATTAGTTTCATCAAATTTTCAAATAAGAGAATCCAAAATTAATAGCCCGTTAAGTTTATCTAAGTTAAAGATCAAAGAAGAAAATTCTGAAATAAAAGAATTAACAAAAAAGGTCGAAAAATTAAATGAAACCCTAAACACTAAGTTATGACAATAAATAAAGAAAAAATATATATGTAACCTATCAAGACAAGAAACAAGAGCTCTTTGAAAGAGAAAATCGGTTGAATTATTTACAGTTTTCTGAAATAAATCAAAGAGCATTTAAAGCTCTAAAAATAATCTATGACAAATTGAAAGGAGAAGTTGAAGAGTTAGAAAAATTAATAGAATCTCTAGAAAATAGTGATGAATCGATGATAGAATTTGCAGAAATTCTAAGATAAATAATGAAGTATACAAAGATTGAAAGACCAGAAAACAAAATAAAAAGAAAAAGGGCGAAAAAATTAAAAAGTAAAATAAAAGAGTATAAAAGGGAATTAAATAATCTTCAGTTCGAAATTAATGACCTTATAATAAAAAGGATAGAAATAAGAATAAATATAAACAAGTTGGAGCTAAACTTAAAAAATTTATAAATGCCTGGAAAACCATATTATGACTTAAAAGAATTAAAGCTGTTGAAAGAAAAAATGGAGAATGAAGTTGAAAAATTAAAAAGATATTTAGAAACAACAGAAAGTGTAGAAATAAAAGAGGTTTTTGAATATTTGAAAAATTATATTAAAGAAAAAGACAAACAGATAAAAGATTTTATATATAATAATCCATGCAAAAAAGAATATTATAAACTAAAACAAGATTGAAAAATTATAAAAATGAAATCAGAATTAGTAATAGTAAAAATTGTCAATACTTTTTATGAAATTGTAAACTATAAAGTACCACCAACCAAATCTATACAAATTATAAATTTATTCGAAGCAAAATATGAAGAGTTAATAGAAATTTTGAAAATAGAAATTTTGAAAAAGAAATTACATCTAAAAATTGGTATCAGAGCCAAGTTAGCGATTAAAGATAACACTTTCTCTTTAAGTAACACTTTTAATGATACGTTTTTAAATCAATAAAAGACAAAAATCTGTAAATTTGTACAAAAGTACATCTGTACAGTAGATGAACTCATAAAATATGTGGAAATTTTGATGGTGTTGATAGCAAAAATAAACATGATGAGATGTTCTGTTTGTGTGTCAACTTGAGAGAACAACGCGTGGCTGGTGAACTCTGCTACGTGGGTCAGGCTCTATTCTATGACTGTCTAGGACTAGGAGTCTTGTTTTCCGTTCTGTGCAGTAAGATTAATTAGATATAAGTACGTTGTTAATTAAAAGATATTTGGATCATGCTGGAGATTTGGTGTGCTGGACTGCAGTGGTCGAACCATTTCATGACTAATAAGTAATAAGTTGCTCTAAATAAATAGAAGGATTGTTATATGTATACTTTATATTGTAGTTAAATAATTATAACGGTAAGATAAATAACATAAGATAAATACATTATTGTTGTAATATAGTTTGTTCATTATACTTAATTTATTAATTGAATATTTATTCAACTTTTTTTGTAACAAATTAAATTATTAATTTATTACTACTCATGTAATTTAACATAAAGCAATAATATAATTTTCATCTTACTACCACTATTATTATTATTATTATTATTATTATTATAGTCATCCAATGGTTATTTATCGACTATAAATAGCAACAACTTTTCCTCAAACTTAATTAGATATCAAGGATTTTAATTTCGACTACCTATAGGCTATAGCTACTGCGATTAACGAAGTTATTATTTTGTCCAATTAGAAATTTTTAGCCAAAAACCACTACAAGAAAAACACCCATTCAGAAAAACACCCATTCAGGTACACTTAAAAAGTGTAGCCAAAAGTGAAAAAAAAATGATGTCTTAGGCTACGGCTACGTTTTTTAGAGTGATTCCTATTCGGCCGTTGCCTATCTCAAAGGCTACGCTTTTCTGCACCAAGGGCTACGCTTTTGGCATTTGGGAATAGGCTACGCTTTTCAAGTGATGCTATTCAGGACCAAAGGCTACGCTTTTCAGCTTTCATTTTTCTAGAATAGGCTACCCTTTTCAACGCTACTGCATTACTCGTAAAGCGTAACCACATTGTATTCCATAGCTACTTTTTATAAGCGTAGCCTTAGGTCCCTCTTTTTTTTTTTATATACTATAGCTACTGTAAATAAGTGTAGCCTTAGGTCTTGTTTTTTTTTTTTGCACACTATAGCTACTGTATATAAGTGTAGCCTTAGATCTTGTTTTTTTTTTCTGCATATATATATATATTATCTAATAATTATTAATACAACATAATAGTTAATATGATTACATGTATAATAATTCTGCATTTTTATTTAAATGAGTTGAATATTACAAAATAAAAATAAATATATAATTATACTAAATAATTTCTCTGAATAACAAATTATCTGTAAACAATATATATTTACAATGATCCAAAAATACTAAAATAGAAGTTAATTTTGAATATTCATACATCTCACACTAAATTAATCATAGCTTTATCAAAATAAGCATGAGATCACTTAGAATTTACTACTAATACTCTACGGAAAACTAAATTAAAATATTATATCCTACATAAATATCTTCTAATAAAAATTATTAGTCAACCATACATATATTCATTCCGAACACTACTCCATCTTAGCCAATAAACCACAATCATAAACAGATTAATCTTCATTATCATCCTCAATATTATCCTGTATAATTATATAGAAAAATAATTAAAAAAACATTTATAATGACATTTGCAATTATAAAAATAAAAAATTAAAATAATTATATTTAACAAGGCAAAAATTCAGATATAAAATATAAATTAATTGTTCAAATATACTTAATTAGTTTTCAACATTGAGACTTTCATGGGGTGTTTCGCCTTTAATTTCCCTAAGGACAAAGCAGTTTAAAATAAACCACTTGATACATTTTCAAAGAGAAAAAAATGCCAATATAAACCAGGATGCCTCTCTCATCAGTAACTGTCCTCTTTACATTACTACATAATGATTGTTTGAACTTTTAACGAAGTTCCCATTTCGGACATGCAAATGGACTGGCCATCCTACTTTGGAGTATATTTCTATATTTCACTCTCCATATAAATGTTTCCTTATTCTCTTTTCTTCAATTTAAAATAGGAAATAATATCAAAGTTCTAAAACAGGAAAGGAGGAGGAGGGTTGGGTTTAAAACCTTAGGTATCGTTGGTAACTCTGAGACTCTGCAGTTTCAAATACATAAAGATATGACCCCGAAAGCACCAGAAAACATGTTTGCCACGTAGCAACTGAATCCCAATTCCCTGTAAGATGAGGACTATTTAGGTTTCTGATTTAACGAAAAAAGTTATTACCTCAAATATAATCGCTAACGGAAACATTTTTAAAAGGTTTGCAGAAGTACCTTCGAAACTAGGATTCTAGCATCAAAGATTTGGCACTTGAATGGATATACATGTCGATGGGTAACTTGGATGAGGCATTTTAATCTTCAGAAAACCAGAGGCACAAACAGGATAAGAACAAATTATGCTCAACAAAAATGCGATGCAGATCATTACTGTAGTACAGTTTTGATAAGTACACGACAGACAAACCTGATTAACAAGTACTGCCATTCCACACCTATCAATGACAGAATACACATTATCAGCTTCTTTGGCCCGTGGTGAGCTTATTATTTGACTATCATGAGTTGGTTTAACCAAACTGCAACTCCCAAAATCAGAGCCACATTCCGTAAAAAAGGCAGCAAAATCACGTCCTAATATGTAAAATCGAGAATAAAGATTATGCTTCTGCTCATCAGACTGGCTTTCCTGTAAAAACACCAAATCATACAAGAGAAGGCCAAACAACGTTGTCAATAAAAAGGCCAAACAACAAAAGTACAACTCAATTCTCCACAGCTCAAAAGTGCAACTCAATTCCCCACAGCTCAAGCAGCATACCGCAGTGTGTAGTGTAAAATGACCAAAGTCCAAAAGAAAATGACTATCACATCTGGTTGAACCACGAGATCTGAGAGGAATTCTAACTTTTGGAGCATCAAGATCAACATCGAAAGCAAATCTGAAAGATCAACAAGAAACAGGAATCTGTAAATGAGCCTTCTATGCATTTCTAAGTTAAACCGAAAAATTTAATAAGATATTCGAAGTTTGTTCATCTGCTTAAAACCGGTGGAAAATTTCCCCTTGGGGCACAATAACTGCATTAAACTACACATCTCATGAAATGTGGTTCAAGAAGATCCCTACCCTGGAAATTCTTGTTAGAGGCAATAAAGAATTGGATCGGGACACAGGAGAATATGTCTCTAATACTCCGTGCAATTTTCATATTATGTTTGGGAATAACACACGTACAGAAATTATTGTGCATCTTATCTTTTATCCTAGCTTCATTGTTATTTTCTTCTTATTTATGGCTACTCTAATCCAGTACCTGATGGACGAAATTGTGATCCATATTCTTTTGTATTTGTATGAAATCATTATTATGGCACCAGTTGAATTCACAACTCCGTTCAACTAACCAGCAAGTGTACTGGGTCGTCCAAGTAATACCTTACGTGAGTAAGGGTCGATCCCACAGAGATTGTTGGTATGAAGCAAGCTATGGTCACCTTGTAAATCTCAGTTTGGCAAATTAAATTGATTTATGGATTTCGAAAATTAATAATAAATGGAAAATAAAAAGGGATAGAAATACTTATGTAAATCAAGAGTGGGAATTTCAGATAAGCGTACGGAGATGCTGTGCTCCTCTTGAAACTCTACTTCACTACTCTCTCTTCCAATCCTTCTTACTCCTTTCCATGGCAAGCTGTATGTAGGGCATCACCACCATCAATGGCTACTTTCAATCCTCTCGGAAAAATGGTCCTATGCGCTGTCACTACACGACTAATCGTCTGGAGGCATCACCCTTGCTGATAGCTACATCCCCTCCTCTCAGTAAAAATGGTCCAAATGCTCTGTCACAGCACGGCTAATCATCTGTCGGTTCTCAATCAGGTTGGAATAGAATCCATTGATTCTTTTGCGTCTGTCACTAACGCCCAGCCTTCAGGAGTTTGAAGCGCGTCATAGTCATTCAATACCGGAATCCTACTCGGAATACCACAGACAAGGTTACACTTTCCGGATTCCCAGGATCCTACTCGGAATACCACAGACAAGGTTAGACTTTTCGGATCCCCATGAATGCCGCCATCTATCTAGCTTATACCACGAAGATTCTGTTGGGGAATCTAAGAGATATGCACCCGGCCTAAAGTAGAACGGAAGTGGTTGTCAGTCACGCGCGTTCATAGGTGAGAATGATGATGAGTGTCACGGATCATCACATTCATCAAAGTTAAGTGCAACGTATATCTTGGAATAAGAATAAAAGAGAATTGAATAGAAAGTAATAGTAATTTGTATTGAAACTTGAGGTACAGCAGAGCTCCACACCCTTAATCTATGGTGTGCAGAAACTCCACTGTTGAAAATACATAAGTGAAAGGTTCAGGCATGGCCGAGAGGCCAGCCCCCAAAACGTGATCACAGGATTCAAAATACAATCCAGGATGAGATTATGATAGTAAAAAGTTCTATTTATAATAAGCTAGCTCCTAGGGTTTACATGAGTAAGTAATTGATGCATAAATCCACTTTCGGGGCCCACTTGGTGTATGTTTGGGCTGAGCTTGATCTATCCACGAGCTGAGACTTTTATTAGAGTTGAACTCCAAGTTATGACGTGTTTTGGGCGTTCAACTCCGGATCATGACGTGTTTCTGGCGTTTAACTCCAGACAGAAGCATGTACTTGGCGTTCAACGCCAAATTACGTCGTCAATTTCCGAATAAAGTATGGACTATTATATATTGCTGGAAAGCTCTGGATGTCTACTTTCCAACGCCGTTAAGAGCGCGCCATTTGGAGTTCTGTAGCTCCAGAAAATCCATTTTGAGTGCAGGAAGGTCAGATTCCAACAGCATCAGCAGTCCTTTTGTCAGCCTTTTTCAGAGTTTTGCTCAAGTCCCTCAATTTCAGCCAGAAATTACCTGAAATCACAGAAAAATACACAAACTCATAGTAAAATCCAGAAATATGAATTTAACATAAAAACTAATGAAAACATCCCTAAAAGTAACTAGATCATACTAAAAACTACCTAAAAACAATGCCAAAAAGCGTATAAATTATCCGCTCATCACAACACCAAACTTAAATTGTTGCTTGTCCCCAAGCAACTGAAAATTAATTAGGATAAAAAGAAGAGAATATACTATAAATTTCAAATTATCAATGAATATTAGTTCTAATCAGATGAGCGGGACTTGTAGCTTTTTACTTCTGAACAGTTTTGGCATCTCACTTTTTCCTTTGAAGTTTAGAATGATTGGCTTCTCTAGGAACTTAGAATTTCAGATAGTGTTATTGATTCTCCTAGTTAAGTATGTTGATTCTTGAACACAGCTACTTTTTGAGTCTTGGCCGTGGCCCTAAGCACTTTGTTTTCCAGTATTACCACCGGATACATAAATGCCACAGACACATAACTGGGTGAACCTTTTCAGATTGTGACTCAGCTTTGCTAGAGTCCCCAGTTAGAGGTGTCCAGAGCTCTTGAGCACACTCTTTTTGCTTTGGATCACGACTTTAACCATTCAGTCTCAAGCTTTTCACTTGGACCTTCATGACACAAGCACATGGTTAGGGACAGCTTGATTTAGCCGCTTAGGCCTAGATTTTATTTCCTTGGGCCCTCCTATCCATTGATGCTCAAAGCCTTGGATCCTTTTTACCCTTGCCTTTTGGTTTTAAGGGCTATTGGCTTTTTCTGCTTGCTTTTTCTTTTTCTTTCTATTTTTTTCGCCACTTTTTTTTTTCGCAAGCTTTTGCTATTCACTGCTTTTTCTTGCTTCAAGAATCAATTTCATGATTTTTCAGATTGTCAATAACATTTCTCCTTGTTCATCATTATTTCAAGAGCCAACAATTTTAACATTCATAAACAACAAGATCAAAAGACATATGCAATGTTCAAGCATTCATTCAGAAAACAAAAGTATTGTCACCACATCAATATAATTAAATTAAATTCAAGGATAAATTCGAAATTCATGTACTTCTTGTTCTTTTGAATTAAAACTTTTTTCATTTAAGAGAGGTGAAGGATTAATGGATTTTATTCATAGCTTTAAGGCATAGTTACTACATACTAATGATCATGAAATAAAGACACAAAACATAGATAAACACAACATAAAAACCGAAAAGCAGAAAGAAATAAAGAACAAGGAATGAATCCACCTTTAGTGGCGTCTTCTTCTTGATGGACCAATGATGTTCTTAAGCTCTTCTATGTCCCTTCCTTGCCTTTATCCTTGTTCCTGCTCATATGAAAGAGAAGAAAACAAGAAAAGAAAGAGGAATCCTCTATGTCACAGTATAGAGATTCCTTTATGTTAGTAGAAGAAGAAGGGGGTAGAAAAGTGAAGAAGAATGGTTCGGATTTTTAGATGAAGAGAAGTGAAGAGAAGTGTTAGTAATTAAATAATTAAATAGAAGAAGAAAAGAGAAGGGAAATTTCGAAAATAATTTTGAAAAAGAGGTTAGTAATTTTTGAAAATTAGAGATAAAATATAATTGAAATTTTAAAACAATTAATTAATTAAAAAGAATTTTTGAAAAAGAGAGAGTAATTTTCGAAAATTAGAGAGGGAAGAGTAGTTAGGTGGTTTTGAAAAAGATAAGAAACAAACAAAAAGTTAGTTAGTTGATTGAAAAAGATATAAAAATCAAATTTGAAAAAGATAAGAAGATAAGAAGTTAGATAAGATATTTTGAAATCAAATTTTGAAAAAGATAAAGTTTTGAAAAAGATAAGATAAAAAAAGATAAGATTTTTAAGAAAAAGATATTTTGAAAAAGATTTAATTTTTTAAAATGACTTAACTAACAAGAAACTACAAGATAAGATTCTAGAATTTAAAGATTGAACATTTCTTATCAAGAAAGTAACAAATTTCAAATTTTTGAACCAATCACATTAATTGTTAGCTAATTTTTGAAAATATGATGTAAAGATAAGGAAAAGATTTTGAAAATAATTTGAAAAATGTTTTTGAAATTTTCGAAAAATAGAAAAAAAAATGAAAAGATATGATTTTTGAAAAAGATTTTGAAAAGATAAGATTTTTAAAATTGAAATTTTGACTTTGACTTGTAAGAAATAACTAATTTTAAAAATTTTGATCAAGTCAACCCAAAATTTCGAAAATTTGGAGGGAAATAAGGAAAAGATATTTTTTTATTTTTGAATTTTTAATTATGAGAGAGAAAAATAACAAAAATACTCAATGCATGAAATTTTTAGATCAAAACAATGAATGCATGCAAGAATGCTATGAATGTCAAGATGAACACCAAGAACACTTTGAAGATCATGATGAACATCAAGAACATATTTTTTTGAAAAATTTTTAATGCAAAGAAAACATGCAAGACACCAAACTTAGAAATCTTTAATGCATGGAAAATATGAATGCAAAGATGCACATGAAAAACAAGAAAAGACATAAGACAAGAAAATATCAAGATCAAACAAGAAGACTTATCAAGAACAACTTGAAGATCATGAAGAACACTATGAATGCATGAAATTTTCGAAAAAATGCAAGAAAAATTTTTAAAGCATGCAATTGACACCAAACTTAAAAATTGACTCAAGACTCAAACAAGAACACAAAATATTTTTTATTTTTATGATTTTATGATTTTTTTTATTTTTATTAATTTTTTTTCGAAAATAAAGTTTTAGAAAAACGAAAAATAAAAGAAAAATTTTGAAAAAGATTTTTGAAAAGAAAATTACCTAATCTGAGCAACAAGATGAACCGTCAGTTGTCCATACTCGAACAATCCCCGGCAACGGCGCCAAAAACTTGATGGACGAAATTGTGATCCATATTCTTTTGTATTTGTATGAAATCATTATTATGGCACCAGTTGAATTCACAACTCCGTTCAACTAACCAGCAAGTGTACTGGGTCGTCCAAGTAATACCTTACGTGAGTAAGGGTCGATCCCACAGAGATTGTTGGTATGAAGCAAGCTATGGTCACCTTGTAAATCTCAGTTAGGCAAATTAAATTGACTTATGGATTTCGAAAATTAATAATAAATGGAAAATAAAAAGGGATAGAAATACTTATGTAAATCAAGAGTGGGAATTTCAGATAAGCGTATGGAGATGTGCTGTGCTCCTCTTGAAACTCTACTTCACTACTCTCTCTTCCAATCCTTCTTACTCCTTTCCATGGCAAGCTGTATGTAGGGCATCACCACCATCAATGGCTACTTTCAATCCTCTTGGGAAAATGGTCCTATGCGCTGTCACTGCACGGCTAATCGTCTGGAGGCATCACCCTTGCTGATAGCTACATCCCCTCTTCTCAGTGAAAATGGTCCAAATGCTCTGTCACAGCACGGCTAATCATCTGTCGGTTCTCAATCATGTTGGAATAGAATCCATTGATTCTTTTGCGTCTGTCACTAACGCCCAGCCTTCAGGAGTTTGAAGCTCGTCACAGTCATTCAATACCGGAATCCTACTCGGAATACCACATACAAGGTTAGACTTTCCGGATTCCCAGGATCCTACTCGGAATACCACAGACAAGGTTAGACTTTTCGGATCCCCATGAATGCCGCCATCTATCTAGCTTATACCACGAAGATTCTGTTGGGGAATCTAAGAGATATGCGCCCGGCCTAAAGTAGAACGGAAGTGGTTGTCAGTCACGCGCGTTCATAGGTGAGAATGATGATGAGTGTCACGGATCATCACATTCATCAAAGTTAAGTGCAACGTATATCTTGGAATAAGAATAAAAGAGAATTGAATAGAAAGTAATAGTAATTTGTATTGAAACTTGAGGTACAGCAGAGCTCCACACCCTTAATCTATGGTGTGCAGAAACTCCACTGTTGAAAATACATAAGTGAAAGGTTCAGGCATGGCCGAGAGGCCAGCCCCCAAAACGTGATCACAGGATTCAAAATACAATCCAGGATGAGATTATGATAGTAAAAAGTTCTATTTATAATAAACTAGCTCCTAGGGTTTACATGAGTAAGTAATTGATGCATAAATCCACTTTCGGGGCCCACTTGGTGTATGTTTGGGCTGAGCTTGATCTATCCACGAGCTGAAACTTTTATTAGAGTTGAACTCCAAGTTATGACGTGTTTTGGGCGTTCAACTCCGGATCATGACGTGTTTCTGGCGTTTAACTCCAGACAGCAGCATGTACTTGGCGTTCAACGCCAAGTTACGTCATCAATTTCCGAATAAAGTATGGACTATTATATATTTCTGGAAAGCTCTGGATGTCTACTTTTCAACGCCGTTGAGAGCGCGCCATTTGGAGTTCTGTAGCTGCAGAAAATCTATTTTGAGTGCAGGGAGGTCAGATTCCAACAGCATCAGCAGTCCTTTTGTCAACCTTTTTCAGAGTTTTGCTCAAGTCCCTCAATTTCAGCCAGAAATTACCTGAAATCACAGAAAAACACACAAACTCATAGTAACGTCCAGAAATGTGAATTTAACATAAAAACTAATGAAAACATCCCTAAAAGTAACTAGATCATACTAAAAACTACCTAAAAACAATGCCAAAAAGCGTATAAATTATCCGCTCATCAGTACCCAATATATTCAAAGTAACAAAAAGATTAAAGACAGAAAATAAAACATAAATAATAAGAAAATAAAGATAAAAACAAAGAGAGATAACCTGCTTTTCTCCTCTAAAACCATCTGAAATTGCTCCTGTGTTTTACGAGTCACTTTCTCAATCTTAAAATTCAGTTTTAAAATCATTACAATTAACCAAAAATTCAGTTTTAACATCATTTTTTAACCAAAAAGGTACCAAAAATTTTCAATCAATCCTACTTGAAAGACACAAGATTCTGCAAAACCACTATTTTTCAAACACAACATAATGATCAGAGAAATTAAAGCTGTATACTTACATTTTTCAGCGAGAGCTTGTTGGACAGTCCCTTGCAAAAGCCCAGAATACCCACAGTTGTTACAGCTTCCACCACCGCCTCCGCCATTGTACCTACCACCGCAGCTGTAGCAAGCACCATCACCACCGCCTCTTCCTCCTCTGTATCCACCACCACGCGCAATAACCGCGACCACCACTGCCATAGCTCTTGAATGGCTCTCACAAAAAGCTTTCCCTACAAAAATTTAAATTCAAAATAAGCATGATTACAAGAAAGGCATCAAGCTAATATTCATTTACATTGAATCAGCTTCATAATCCACAATGCATTACAATTTCTAAGAGTTGCATCAAAACCGAAGTTCATATTCTTTCTACAAAAGCACCGCAAATAGAAGTCTTTTATGGAAAATAGCACAACTCAAATTTTATTATTTTTCTTACAACAATTATATTAAATCAAACGTAGTAGAAACATACCAGCCAAGAAAAAACACCAGGCCATTCAGGATACAAATGAATACAAAAGTGCTTTTCCATCCAGGATTGGTGTAAATAGAAGCTGCAAAATGAATATGAATTTTAATAACAAAAAATGAAGTACCAAACCATGTTTTTAATTAATGCATGAAAATCAGTTCAATAGTTCATAGCCCCAGAAGTAAAGATAAGATAGCCACATATTTTCTTTTTCTCTAAATTTGCTTCTTCAAAATTCAAAATGTGGACATTGCTTTTACACACATCAACCTTGATATGAAGACTATTAATCACAATCCCAACAATTCCGATCAATGACTTTGCAAGCTTAGCAAACATCAAAATACTCATTTCATTTGTGTCCCAATCTAAACCCAGTTTTAGGACTCACTGTGAAATACCAAGAAAATGCTCATTTCATTTGTGTCTGAATTAAAACCTGCCGAATTGCATACTAGGCAGATCCCCAATAAGATGATGGCGATGTAGGGTTTAGCCATTTCGTACAATCACCTGAATACTGCAACAAGTTCAAGAGGATTTCAATTAATTCCAAGTACATAAAAAAATATGTCAATCGTGTGCATATGCCTCAGATTCAACACATTGAATCTCAAACAAGAACAAACCCCTCTCAATGTATAAAAGAATGCACAGCTTCTAGGACTAGTAGAGATGGATCACTTAAAAGATGGTGCAAAAGAAAACTAAAATGGAACATAATGTTGATTACTCATTGAAGCTGGCAAAGTGCAGTTGGAAACTTGAGCAATTCATTTACTTAGAACCATCAAGACTTAGGATAAAAATTCATTCATGTGATTTCACAGGAACAACTTTAGCTCAAACCATGTGGAAAAATAATTCATGATATAGGGATATCATGAATTAAAATCTAATCATGTCAAATATTCTTAATAAAATATCTAAAACTACTATTTTTCAGGTTATAATATTGAAATGTGAAGGAAGTAAAACCTGATCAACGATAGTTGACCAACGCATCCCTTGAAGACCCATGGTGGACGAAATTGTGATCATATGCTCTTTGTACTTGTATAAATTTTAATAATTGGCTTTATTTGAATTCACAACTCCGTTCAACTAACCAGCAAGTGTACTGGGTCGTCCAAGTAATAAACCTTACGCGAGTAAGGGTCGATCCCACAGAGATTGTTGGTATGAAGCAAGCTATGGTCATCTTGTAAATCCCAGTCAGGAGGATAAAATTATGGAATTTAGAAAATCAAATATAAAAAGAAAATAAAAGGGATAGAAATACTTATGTAAATCAAGAGTGGGAATTTCAGACAAGCGTATGGAGATGCTGTGCTCCTCTTGAAACTCTACTTCACTACTCTCTCTTCCAATCCTTCTTATTCCTTTCCATGGCAAGCTGTATGTAGGGCATCACCATCATCAATGGCTACTTTCAATCCTCTCGGGAAAATGGTCCTATGCACTGTCACTGCACGGCTAATCGTCTGGAGGCATCACCCTTGGTTGATAGCTACATCCCATCCTCTCAGTGAAAATGGTCCAAATGCTCTGTCACAGCACGGCTAATCATCTGTCGGTTCTCAATCAGGTTGGAATAGAATCCATTGATTCTTTTGCGTCTGTCACTAACGCCCAGCCTTCAGGAGTTTGAAGCTCGTCACAGTCATTCAATACCGGAATCCTACTCGGAATACCACAGACAAGGTTAGACTTTCCGGATTTCCAGGATCCTACTCGGAATACCACAGACAAGGTTAGACTTTCCGGATCCCCATGAATGCCGCCATCTTTCTAGCTTATACCACGAAGATTCTGTTGGGAAATCTAAGAGATATGCGCCCGGCCTAAGGTAGAACGGAAGTGGTTGTCAATCACGCGCGTTCATAGGAGAGAATGATGATGAGTGTCACGGATCATCACATTCATCAAGTTGAAGTGCAACGTATATCTTGGAATAAGAATAAAAGAGAATTGAATAGAAAGTAATAGTAATTGTATTGAAACTTGAGGTACAGCAGAGCTCCACACCCTTAATCTATGGTGTGCAGAAACTCCACTGTTGAAAATACATAAGTAAAAGGTTCAGGCATGGCCGAGAGGCCAGCCCCCCAAAACGTGATCAATAGTCTTCTAAGATGAAGAATAAAACAAAACTGAGACCAAAGATGAAACGTGGTCAAAAGACGACTAATACACTAGTTAAATGTTCTATTTATAATAAACTAGCTCCTAGGGTTTACATGAGTAAGTAATTGATGCATAAATCTACTTCCGGGGCCCACTGGGTGTATGTTTGGGCTGAGCTTGATCTATCCACGAGCTGAGGCTTCTCTTGGAGTTGAACTCCAAGTTATGACGTGTTTTGGGCGTTCAACTCCGGATCATGACGTTTTTCTGGCGTTTAACTCCAGACAGCAGCATGTACTTGGCGTTCAACGCCAAGTTACGTCATCAATTTCCGAATAAAGTATGGACTATTATATATTGCTGGAAAGTCCTGGATGTCTACTTTCCAACACCGTTGATAGCGTGCCAATTGGAGTTCTGTAGCTCCAGAAAATCCATTTCTAGTGCAGGGAGGTCAGATTCCAACAGCATCAGCAGTCCTTTTGTCAGCCTTTTTCAGAGATTTGCTCAAGTCTCTCAATTTCAGCCAGAAATTACCTGAAATCACAGAAAAACACACAAACTCATAGTAAAGTCTAGAAATGTGAATTTATCATAAAAACTAATGAAAACATCCCTAAAAGTAGCTTGAACTTACTAAAAACTACCTAAAAACAATGTCAAAAAGCGTATAAATTATCCGCTCATCAACCCATACTAGGAGGGCATGAACCCAATGAAAACTCCTGCAGATCGACACTTTCCTACAGAATGATTTTCCTAGTTTAGCACGCACATATGAAATTTCCAGCACCTATTGCTTCCGTTTATGCCAAACACAGAAAGGAATCATAACAAATTGAGAATCAGAAGGCGAAACCCCCAAAATTAGAAAACCTAAAATTAGAACCCAAAACCCCCAAAAATTCACAGAACCAATTGAACATTGATACATACCTTCTGTATCTCCATTAGCCATTGCAGTTCATCATCACTATCAAAATCATACACACCTTCGAACTACAAAGTGAGAGCGAGTTAGAGAATGAGCAAGAAAGAGAGGATACATAATAGAGAATACTTACCTGGTGACAGAGGATACGACGATGGTGTTGAGCAGTGATAGTGAAGAGATGAGCGGCGACGTAACGGCTTGGAGACGGTGCAGCAGCTCAGCGGCGAGCTCCAATCGACGGCAGCGCCGCGACAGAGCACGAAGGCGGCGATACATCCCTCCTTCCTCCCTTCAAGCTCCTCGGCGGGGGCACAGAAGCCCAACGATGGTAGAACAGCGACTTAAACAAGCCCTAACAGTGGTGGTGGAGCTTCAGCGGCGACGGAGCACCTCCTTTTTCTCTCCTCCATTGCGTTTCCTCTCATCATCGAGCTCTCTCTCTCACTGGCGCTCGACGACGACGGCGACGGTGGCGGAGCCCTAGACGGCGTCGTCCTCTCTTTCCTTCCTTCCCTTCTCCTCTCTGATTTCTTCTCTCTTTCGTGTTTGTGTATGTTGAGTGAGGATGAGAGTGTGTGCTGCACTGCTGCGTGAGTGAGGGGGAGGGCCAACAAATTTTTTTACTAAGTGTTTATTGAGGATTCTCATATCATCAGGAGACATTTTAAAAGCGCACCCGAAATAGAATAAATAAGCTACTCTCTAAAAGCGTTCCCTTTAATGAGAAAAGTGTATTTATAGATATTTAGATAAGGCTACGCTTTATAAGTGATTTCTAAAATACCTAAGGCTACACTTTTTAAATGATGCCACAATTGTGTATCCTTTTCTCATATAAAAAGACAACACGGAGAAAAGCGTAGTTTATTCTATGAATAGGCTACGCTTTTCAAATGTAACTTAAAAAAAGTGTGACTGAATGGGTATTTTTCTTGTAGTGAACAGTTATTTTTAAAAATTTTAAATTTTAAACATTGAATTTTAACTCTAAATTCTCTATAAAATGAGGGTTAAAAATTAAATAACAAACAGAATAACAAACAAATTTAAAGATACCTAACATTAAATAATCTATACGGATGAAAATACATATATTTAAAGTCAAATCTTATTAAATTAAATATAATATTCTAGTTCATTATCCATGCAATAGAGGCTTTTTTTTCTTAAAATAAATTTAACTTTTTTACTACAATTTTTTATTATAATATTGTAATATATGAATGACATTTTTCTAGCTCTACAAATTTTGTACTACTTATTGGTATATTCGAATTCGACTTTAATATGTGTATATTAAAATTAATTATTAAAATTAATTATTAGTATAAAATATATTTTAAAATATAAAATATATATTAAATATAAATTAAATAACATATATATTTATATATAAATATATAATAACTGATTTTAATAACTAATTTTAATATATAAATAATATTTTTAATTAAATTTATGCATGTATTTTATTTTTATATATATACCATGTGCTTTGGTTATTGTTAAATAAAAAAGAATTCCTTTTTCTTCTTCTTTTTATTATTATTATTATTATTATTATTATTATTATTATTGAGTTAATTAAATAAATATCATCAATCAATTTTTTTAATTAATTAAATAAATATTACCAACCAATTTTTCTTACGTATAATATATATCTAATAGTAGGACTCAATTTTTCGCAATTATATTCCCCTATATGATAGCCGTCGTTCAACAAATAATAAGGTAAGAGTAAATTGTTAAATTAATTTTTAATTTATTTTTTTAAATTAATTTAAAAAAATAATTAAATGCGTTTTTTAAATATTTTAAATCAGTTATTTTAGTTTTTTTGTCACTTTTATTATTAAAAATTTTAAAATTTGTTGATATGACACGTTAAATAATATTATAACACATTTAATAGTCATAATTAGCGGTTAACATGATAAATTTATAAAATCAGATCAAATCAATCCTAAATTGAGGAATTTTAATACTTTAAGTTTTTTTCTCAATTAAGTTTTAATTTCATCTACTTTTATAAACTTATCATGTTAATAGTTAATTAAGATTCTTATGTATGTGTTGTAATACTTATCGTGCCAAATTAATAAATTTTGGTGCCATCAACAAAAAATAACTAAAAGATTAATACAATTAATTTAAAATTTTTAAAAGACGAATTTAATTAAAAAAATTTTTAAAATTAATTTAAAAAATAAATAATCTTTCAAAAATAAATTTGATCATTTACCTGCTAAGATAAGCTTTTCTAATATTTTTTGGTATAATATATAAATTTTATTTTAATTTTCTTGTTATGATTAAATATGTATCCTCTTTAATTAACATTCTGTTATTCAACTGCTATATAATAATAATAATAATAATGTGTTTTATTTTTTGTTTCGAATAATAATGTATTTAGGTACTAAAAATATTATTTTCACTTTGAATATTATCTACATTTAGAGAAATCTAGATAATTCTAGATACTGACTGCAAAAAAATATTGGCCCAATTGCTGCAGTCCAGCACCAAATCGGCAAATCCCCAATATGGCTCAAAAATCTCATTTAACTAACCATATAATTACATTTAATTAACCTTATGAGAAGGAACCGAAAATAAGATTCCTTAATAGTCGGTGCATAAAGCCTGATTTAGTAGGGGTGACAAAGCGCTAAAATGAGTTTAAAATATTAGTTCATTTTGTTTTATAGTAGATTAGTAGGTTGACAAATTAGCACGTTTAACTCTTTTTTTTTAAATAAAATTTATTAAAATTAATTAAAAAATAATAATTAAAAAATTAAATACAAATTAAAAATAATCAAATTATAATATAATTTTTTTTACTATTTTTTTAGAATTTTTAACTTCAATAAAATTTTTAGTGGGTTTAGCGGATCGGTCCGACGGGCTCGACTCGTTTTGCCACTTCTATGATTCAGATAGTAGAATTTACTTGTCCTCTCATGATGACGCACAAGGACAACATCACATGCTTATTTTTAGGACAATTTATTTAAATAAAATAGATAGGAAAAATTTTTATTCAAATACAATAATTGAGATTTTTTTACTTGCATATACTGTTATTGTTTTATGTAATTTGTGGTAACATACCAATCTAAAGATTCAATGATTCCAAAACGTTTGGATCATTAAATGGTTTCATAGAAAAACATGTTTTTTAAGTTTTTTTAATAACTGTTAAATATTTTTTTCTAATTTTAATTATAAATGAATCCCATATATTTTATTTGATTATAAAAATTATTTTTTATTTTATAAATTATTATTTTATCATTCATCTATTATGTTTATTAACAATCAAAATAAAAAACAATAACGAATTAGATATTTCATTGATCGTAATCAACTTTTTAGCCATTCTAATCGATTAAAAGTTTATATTTGATCCGTGACGTTTGTCTAGGACTGTGAAATTGTATTTTTTTTAAATCAATTGATTAGATTATCAAAACAATCAATTGAATTTCAAGTTTCACATAACTCAATCGATTGAATTATAGGTTATCACAAAACAATCGATTGAAAATTGCAAGGCAGCATAGTTTTCGCAAAAATCAATCGATGTGTTACCCAATCGATTGAAAGCTTCAAAACAATATGGATTTGCCCAATTCAAGCGATTGGTTGTGTTATCCAATCGATTGAAAGCTTTTACAATTTTTCTCTATTTTTATGCACTATAGAGATATTTTAGTTTAAAAAACTCATATTTTTATGATGAAGTAATGTCATTTTCATTTATTATTTCAACAACAATGCCATACAAATTTTATGTCTTGTGAATTATATTTTATTTTATATAATTAATTTATGTAAAAAAATTTCATATCTTTTTATTTGTTTGCATTCTATTTTGTTCTTTTCATTTGTTCAAGATTTGACCTCTCTATTGAATCTTTACTAGAAAAAAAACACCATACAATATATATCAAATCATTTTAATAATCTGTTCATATATTACTAAGACATATATGAAGTATATATATTACAAATTTTTAATCAATTCTTCCTAGATTAACAATGGAAGCCCTCTTTCCAATCCTCCATTAGAGCGATAAGACTTTTATACTTATCATCTTCAGATTTTACAGTTTCTTCACGAAGCACACGATCCGTTATTCCCTCGTTGTAAAGCTCTAATAATGTTACTTTCATGTTGTGCTCTGCGTTCTGAGCCTCCAATATATCGAACCTCTGTTTCACAGCTCCAGAGATGACACCAGCATCACTCGGCAATTCGCGCAATTCGCCATTTTGCACGATGAAGAGCACAGAAGGATAATTGGATTTTAATACAAAATATTTGAGCAGACATAAAAAGCAGTTAAAACAAGGGAATATTGAATATCTCCTGCACCGCCGATATCCCCTGCACCATCGGTAATTTCCCCATTGGGGGTGTTTGATATGAATTTCTAAAAAAAGAGGAACATTTCAAGCAACGAATTTCCTGTCAAAAATAAGAACATTCATTACCAGCCAATACATGATTTCAAAAAAGGGTAAGTCAAGAGACATTATAACTACCCAGGCATCGAGTCATAAGTCTGCACCACTCTCTCCACTCTCTCATGATACATAAAGAGATTGATACACAATTTTAATGGTGTGATTGAATAATTGGTGATAGATTATTCACCAATTTATAACGTTAATATTAAAGAAAAGATAATATTAGAGTATCTAAATTAAAATAAAGTCTTAAAAATTGAAGATAGAATTTTAAAGTTAAGATAGATGAATAATAAGATAATAATTTATAAAAACGATAAGAAAATTGAAAATGGCGTAGTACACAATTCAATCGATTGGATAACACAACCAATCGATTGAATTGTGAGACCTCAAGTTGCTTTGGAGCATTCAATTGATTGAGTAGTATAACCAATCGATTGAATTTTAAAAAACCCACATTTTAGTCATCGTTCAATCGATTGGATAATATGATCAATCGATTGATTTTTGCGAAAATCATACTGTCTTGCAATTTTCAATCGATTGTTTTGTGATAACTTGTAGTCCAATCGATTGAGTTATGGAAAACTTGAAATTCAATCGATTGTTTTGATAATCCAATCGATTGATTTTCAAATAAACACGATTTCACGTCACATATAAACTTTTAATCGATTGGAATGACCAAAAAGTTTATTACGATCAATGGAAGATCTAATTCATTATTGTTTTTTATTTTGATTGTTAATAAACATAATAAATGAATGATAAAATAATAATTTATAAAATAAATAATAATTTTTATAATTAAATAAAATATATGGGATTAATTTGTAGTTAAAATTAGAAAAGAACTATTTAGTCGCTGTTAAAAAAAACTTAAAAAATATGTTTTGTTATGGAACCATTTAATGGTCCAAACGTTCTAAGACCATCGAATCCAGTGCCAACCTACCACATTTTAGAGGATTACACATAAATGTGAAGAGAGTTGTTTGATCATAAACCATTGTAACTTACAGCGGTTTATAAAGAAAGGTTTTTGAACATAAACCATTGTAACTAGACACAGTTTATGAAGAGATATTTGTATGCATAAACCTTTGTTACTTGCCACGGTTTATGAACATGGTGAAAATTTATGCAATATTTTTACAATATTTTTTTAGTTCCAATGAATAAGCATTTAAAAAATCATCTTTGAATCCTAAATCATGTAATTCAAAGATCATTGCATTCATATTTTTTAAAATTTAAAAAAAAAATTTTGTATTATTATAATTAGTTGAATGGAGAAATAATAACAATGACATTGTAATTTTAATTAATAAAATAAAATAATTTATTTATTTATATTAAACTATTAATTTTAGTTAAACTTAAAAGTTAATAACACTTTAAAAATATCTAAAAAAATTTAAAAATCTTATGTGAATCAACATGTACATAAAATATGATGTGAAGATAAGTATAGACATCAGGATAGTCAATAAGTAATTACCGAAGAATAAAAAAAGTAAAAAATGATATTATAAAATAATAAATTAAAATTTTAATTTATAATATTATTTAATTGATAAATATCTAACTTTTTCTTCCTCATTTTTTACTATTTCAACTCTTAGAATTTACAATTATTTTTTGCTCTTTTTTATTCTTCAGTAATTACTTATTGACTATCTAATCACTACTAGAAAATGGCTTAATAAAGACAGATTTACAGACAGATTTGGTCTATATTACAGACAGATTTTTGGTTACCGACGGATTTTGTCCCTCTGTAAAAGCCTCGTCGGAAATTATTTACCGACAGATTTTTTTCCGTCGGAAAATTACCGACAGATTTTTTCCAATTACCGACAGATTTTCCCTCTGTAAATTCTCCATCTATTTCCTGAAGACGACGAACTTTCCGACGGATTTTCCGTCTGTAATTACAGACAGATTTTTCGACAGATTTTCCGTCGGTAATTACAGACGAATTTTTCGACGGATTTTCCCTCGGTAATCACAGATGAATTTTTCGACAGATTTTCCGTCTGTAAATCTGTCAGTAAGATAAAATAGAATTTTTTTATTTTTTCATTGTAAAATAAACCTGTTTTATACAAAATAATATAAATTTAATAATTACAATTTTTTATCTAATTAGTATTCAAATATTTATAATATTACAAAAAATAAACAAATTTATCATATTATAAAGCTAAAAGAAAAGTATTATAAACAAGCAAGTCAATATAATTCAAGACATAAACAAAGTGTATTATCAACTATAATCCTCAATATATTGTTCAATTATACTAAATTTATCAACTATAGTCCTCAGTGTCATCTTCATCCCCATCATCATCATAGTCTTTATCCGAAGAGATTGAAGGTGGCGGCGGTGGCGGTGGAGCAGTAGTGGAACTACTTGACGCTCTAACCTTCTTGTAATAGCTAACATAAGCCTCATTCCATCTCTTCTGTTTCAGCTTTTCCTTCTTGGCCTTTTCAATTGCCCATTCTAACTTTTCTAACTTCTTTTGAGTCTTTTCCAAAGGAGTCAAGCGTGTATCTAACAACTTACTAATACGCTCATCTGTCTGTTGAGTAACACGTTGAAAAAGCTCTTCATTGAGATTATGAATCTGTTCTCACAAATCAGGAACAAAATTTTGATTTGTAGATGCTCTTCCAGATACAGAGTTGGTAGAAGTGGTTCTAGACTTAATAGAGCTAGAAAAGAATGCTCCTTTTCCGTAAACTCGATTCTTCTTTTGCCCACCACACACTTCCTCCCAAATCAAGTCTTCATCAATTGGTGGTAGCTCCATTCCTTGTGCTTGAGCCTCGACATGTTGGGCCTAAACTTCTGCTAACTTTTTTATAAACTTCTCCTGTTGCACAATGATTATTATCAAAAGAAAAAATACCAACAAATTTTCATCCTTTCCCAATAATTCAGATAGAATAAGTTCTAAAATATTCATGATTCTCATTACAAAATACAAAATAATATTCTCACAAGATAGCAACAGGAACAATTGGCGAAAGGAACAATTAACTAAAGTAGAAAAATAAATGACATGTTTTTCAGATATGTAAATTAAAACACATGTTTCTTTGCTCAGATCTGGAAGAAATTAGAGTTTCATTTTGCTTGAAATGTTAAAAAACAAAGGTACTATAACTCTGATTTTTGGATGTAATTCTGTTATAAAAACAAAGTTAAAAAACACAACTACTACTAATAATAATAAGTAACAGAGAAGAAACTAAATAGTAGTAGTGAAAAATCTATCTTAATATTTATACTATATCTCACATGAGTGTCTTGAGAGCGTTTGTCCACCCATTTAGACTTGTCACTTTTAAGTGTGTGGGTTTCCTTGAAGACTTCCTCATGAGTTGGTGTACGGTCTAACTGCTTCTTCTATTTCATATAAACACAGAATAAAAAAATTTTATATAAATAAATATCTATTAAATAAGATCTAAAGCCACTTAAATTATGTTACCATCCTCTCTATAGTTGAGCTCAGTGGAATAGAACCACCGCAATGGACAGAACCACCTAAGAGTGACGCTCAATTCTCCCTCGCTTTTTTCCTTATATTTTTCCATTTCTCATCCGTTTCCCAGTACTTTTCCAACACCTTTTTGTAAGCAGGAATTAGCCATTCGTGGGTTGTATCCACACCCTCACGGATATCCGACATCATTTGGCTAAATCGCTTACTTGTCCTATATTTGAAAGCCTTCCAAAAAAACTCCTCACCATTGTCATCAATAAGAAAATGGCTCTACACATAAAAAAGATACTATAATATAAGATAAGACAAGAAAATAACACAGTATTAAGCTCTTTTTGGATACAAGAAAATAACTCCAGTTCATGATTCATTGTTACCTCTTTTTGGATCCTGTATGTTCCTATTTTAATTATGTAAGGAATTTATTCGAAAAATAAACAAAGAGTATATAACTATATATCATGAATTATGCTATATCAACATGATTATTCAAAATTGATTGAAACAGGTAAACAAAACTTAGCAATTTATATACAGGACATTTATAAAGCTAAGTGAAACACATATTCTCATAATATTTTTCTTGCAGGACATTATATACAAGCCATTTATAATTTCTCTTGAATATAATCAGCACATTAACAAAAAATAAAAGGAATAATGTTATGCATATAATTTCTCTTGCATATTCTCATGTATAAAAGCTTGTTATTGAGGATACAAGGGAATAAAGTTATTAATCACCATATTAGCAAAAAAGAAAGGGTAGAATTATAGTATAGATGACAAAGATATACATAAATCATATATGATCATTGATATATATGTTATTTTTACCTTCCACTCCTTAAACCAAAGTTTCTTTGTCAGAAGAGGGACATCCCCAAACTTTTTATATGGTTTATCATACCGTTTCTTGATGATCTCTGTAATCTTTTGCGAACCAGGAGGGAAAGGTAACCAACTGATAATTTCATAAAGAATTGACAAGTTAGGAAACTAAAAAAAAGTAATTATTTCTCTAATTCAAGCAATCAAATTTTACCTTGTTTTTCCATCTGGAACCAATCTTTGTTTTGTGACAACATTAGGAACTGGTGCAGTTTCTGATGGAGGAGATGTACTAGAGCTTTTAGGTGTCTTTGAATCAACTAATAGGCTGGAATTGCGAGACGGAGGAGGAATCGAAATTGGAAGAGGGGGTGGTGGAGGGCCCATACATCCTGGAGTAGGCCAAGTTGGTGGAGGAAGACCAGTGTAGCCTGGATTAGGCACCATCAAATACGGTTACTGGGTAAGTGGTCCTGACTGAAAATCTGGCACATTGATGGATAAAGCCTTCGAAGTCTAGGGATTAAGGGTAAGTAGTGCATCCGTCTGACAGGAACTCTTTTGGACTTACAACCACCATCGGAAATAGGCTTGAATCTAGGTGCTTCACAAAACTTGCAACTAGTTAGAGCAGCATCATCTTTTCGATACAACATGCAATTGTTTGAGCAACAATCTATTTTGATTGCCTTCAATCCAAGCTTTTGCACTAACTTCTTAGCCTCATAGTAATCCCTAGGTATGGCACTACCCTCAGGAGCAATTTCCCTAATTAAGGTGGCCCATTGCTTAAATGACTCCTGTGATTGGTTTCCCTCGGCCTTAATGCATAGCATTCTAACAGCTATCGATAGTTGAGAGTGCACACAACCTTCCCACAAAGGCTTTTGAGCTGCCTCAAGAAGATCAAAAAAGTTTTTAGCCTCTACATGAGGATCTTCTGGACTAGCAGAATCGAAAACCAGTCCATGATACCTTATGGAGTTGTTTTCCCAACTAATGTCATACATATCACATTCTTCCACATTTGCACCACTTCCTGAACCACCTTCCCCACATTATTGAATCCCGTCTGATTAATCCCTATGTCGTCAATCTCTCCATGTTCTGTCCAAATCCAATAATTTGGCATAAACCCCTTTTCCCACAAATGCATCTTAATAATGTTCAGCTCCTTATAATTTGTGCATCTACACTTAACGCATGGGCATCTACACTTTCCTTCCGACTTCACAACATCTAACTTACTAATTATTTCTATAAACTCTTCAACCTTGTCATAAAACTCAGGTTTAATACCCCCTCTTGTTGGATTCAACCTATCATACATCCATACTCGATGGTGCCAAGACATATCTTACGAATTCGATATTTTTAGTACCTATAAATCATCCAACACAAGTAACATTTCATCTCTCATACAACACCCTATCAATATTTAACCATATCAATGTTTTCAATGCAATAAAAGCAACAACACAACATAAGCAATATTTCTTTTATCATACAATATCCTAGAAATCAATGAAGTTTACAATACAAGAATTGCACTAACCTAAAATCCAAGCAAAAAGTTAAAGAGAATTTAAAACATGTTAGGCTAAAAACAGTTAGGTGAGGCTAAAAACATGTTATAGTAGTGCAGAATTTAAAATATTAAGCTTCAGCTTCAGCTTCCACCAAATTTATTTTAATGTAGCAAACTAAATATTAAGCTTGTGAATAATACAAATTCATATTATAGTAATTCTGAATCAAACAAACAACACGAAATACGGGTGTTCCCTTATACAAACCCAGATCAAGGCATGGCCAGAACATAAATAATCAAATACTGAAACAGAGCATGTTCAAGAAAAATTCACACACATTAAACACAGATCCAGGCTTAAATCCTAAACAACTCAATTAAACAAGCAATTCAACTACCCCTAAAAGCCCATGTTAATGGACTTAAGAACCTTCTCTGAAAACTTGGCCTGGCGTGCCACGTCATAGCCACGCCCATGGTACGCCCAGTTTAAAAGGTTGGCGTGCCACTCCTTCGCACACGCGCTTGACATGCCTTCAAGTAAAAGCCTGGCGTGCCACCCAATACCACACGCCGAGTGGCACGCCCACATTAGTGAACTTCAGGAGCCTCCTCTGTAATCTTGGCCTGGCAAACCATGCCAAGGACACGCCCAGGGACACGCCCTTTTTAGAAGAGAGAGTGAGCGTGCCACACCTAGGACACACCCAGAGGCACGCCAGCTTTGCTCCTCCATGAGGTTCTCTATCTTTTTGACCCAACATGCCACGCCAGTTGGAACGCCACTGACATGCCCTGCTTCCTTTCTTCTTTTCACTCTTTGCTTTCCCTTTTTTTCTGAAATTCATGCAAAATAAGTACTCAAAGTAGTGCTCCTTAAATTTCATGGAATATTCATTAATACTACATCATTTAGTAGAGAACTTGCTTATTCTTGACAAGAATTACATAAAATATAAGAAGATGATGCAAATCATCAAGCGCGGTCAGTTTGCTCGATCCTCGTCTATGTCTCGTCGTTTCTCCCTCACCGACAGTTGAGTCTCGTTCCTTCCTTGCTGCCTGTTTTGTTCCTCTATCACCGCCAGTTTGGTTCCTCCATCATTACCAGTAATCTCCACTTGGTCAGATTTTTTTTCTTTTATTAATTTTTATGATTTTGATTTTCAGTTTGTTAATGATTCTGGGACCTGGAATAATCGAATAATGTTTATAATTATGTGTAAGAACAATCAAAATTTATGTTTGTTTGTTTTGTTAATTTTACTGATTCTGAGGTATTGAAATTTGAATCAAAATTTTACTGATTCAATGAAGTTGCAGCCAATGATGAATCTGAATTGTTGGAAAGTGCTATTACACCAACTAAGTGACTATCCTCGGAGTCGGAAGATTCGAAGGTGGAAGGAGATACCTCAACTTGCAAGAAGATCAAGATTGAGAAAGAAACTTGAGAATTTGGATGCACATGTTTTGGAATCTCTTTTATAGTCTATCTAATAGAATAATGCCAAGCATATGTTTGTTTTGGTGAAAACATTGTCTTTTCGATTTTTATATTTGGAATTTAGAATTTTTTTTAAATATAAATTGAAGTTATTTGGTTATTACTTGTGGTTTTATTTTTAATTTAATTCTCACCGTTGATATTCTGATAATTTTTAATTTAATATTTAATGTCATAAAGTTATAAATTTCTTCTTTGAATTATTGTTGTTACAATTAAGTTAGTTATTAATTTTTAATGTGTACTTATTTAAAAAAAATCTAATTATAATTTTTAATTAAAGTATTATGTTTATAATTTTAAATTTAAATTCAAATATACTTTTTTTTTTGAATTTTTACGTAAGCAATTGGGTTTGAGAATATTTCTTAAAAATTTATATAATTTATAAGTTACTATGCTAATTACAAAGGATTATAATAAAAATAAATAGAATTATCAGTCTTATTAAGATGTGAAATTATTTATACTATTTAAAAAAATGTAATACTGTTTAAATTTTAGAAAAAGTATAATAAAGTTAATACTGTTTATGATGAAACTAAAAAAAATTATTTTTAAATTAACAAATTTCTATATTGCTAATGGACAACGGACGTTTGATTAGAAAATTTTATTTAAAAATTTAAAATTTATACTAGCTAATTTGAAAATTCTATTTTAAAAATTTTAAATTTGAATTTCTAATACTAATTTCTAATTAAGTAAGTTTTTAACCATTTCAATTTTTAAATTTAAATTTTTTTACTTGCCACATTTATAAATTTTTATTATTATCTTTTAGATTGTTTCTCCACAGTAGAAGTACTTTCATCTTTTTCTCTTTTTTTAAGTATTTTTTCTAAATTTATGTAATTTATAAGGTTATTAATTTTTAGATTGTATTTAATTTTATTTATTTTTATCGATAAATAATAGGATTGATACTATTTATGACGAAACTAATAAAAATTATTTTTAAATTAACAAATTCCTACATTCTTAATGAATAACAAACGTTTAATTAAAAAAATTTATTTAAAAATTTTAAATTTGCACTAGCTAATTAGAAAATTCTATTTAAAAATTTGAAATTTAAAACTCTAATACTAATTCCTAATTAAGTGGCTTCTTAACCGTTTTGATTTTTAAATTTAAATTTTTTTATTTGTCACATTTATAATTTTTTTCTATTTACTTCATTGTTATTTTTTAGATTATAACAATAGAGGTACTTTTATCTTTTTCTCTCTTTTTACTTATAAGTTGTTCATTTTCAATCTCTTTAACTATAAGTTGAATTTATTGATCGTGAAATTAAACTTATATTTATTTAAAAAAAGATACTTTTGTAAAAAAAATATATTATTTTCTGTAAAATATGTTTACATAACTAAATAAATGAGAATAAAAAAGAAATTAAAGCAGCCATTGAAAATAAAATCTGTGCGATTTTACATAGACATAAGAAGACACTAATTTCATATTCTTTTTGGTAAGTTAGACATGAGAAAAAATTGTAAAACAATTAGTGTCTCAAGTTAAAAATTAGTGTTTAAGCATTTTAGAGAGACACAAAATACATATTTTTAATGGGTGTTTGTGTACGACTATGTCTTTCATCATTTTTGTCTCAGTAAACAAACACCATACATATACTTCTGTGTACTCCTGTGTCTATATTTTGATGGACATGTATACCAAAAACAGACGCTGTCATATGTGTACTACTTTATTTTTTTTAATAATATAAAAAATTTGATAATAAAAATGTATTATGTATAATGTATATATATTTTTAATTGGTTAAAAAATTTATTTATTTGATATTTTTAGGTATATATTGAAAGATGTAAGAAGTCCAAAGAGAAGTAAGATTATATTGAAGAGAAAATTGATATTAAAAGACAAAGAAAACACAAAGCAAAGTACAATTCAAGGTAGATTTCATATAAAAAAATAAATTAATTATTTTATCATTTTTATTTTTAGGTTAGAATAATATATTTTTTTATTTGGTATTTTTAAGTATGTCAGTTCTATATATTTAGTTTTTATTGGGTATACAAAATAACTAACATGTCATGAGTATTTTGGCCGAATGAAAGCCCATAAAATACAATATTTTCTATATATTATTTAGCTATTGACAAGTAATAAATTATTAATTTACATTGTCTTCGTAATATGTTACTAAAATTGTTTATGAAAAAATTACAGGAAATTCAAGTGATAGTTCCAATGGTGTGCATTTTCAATCGGTGTTGTCAAACATTACAAATAGCATTAATATAGATTTATTTTTGGATGATTTTTTTTGAAACTTGCTTATGGGAATGTACATGCACTTTATGTATTTTGATTTTCCTATTATTTATTCAATTATAAACTTTAATAGAAAATATGTTCAAAACTAATATCTCGAATTATCTTATTAGGTAATAACCCAACACCATATTGATCAAGGTCTCCAACTACTAATCTACACTCTGTAGATGAAAAAACGATGTTCCAATATTAGTGATATTAGTAATTCGAGTATCACACATGAAGCATATGATAGTCCATGTCATCAGACAAGTCAACAACATCTTCAACAAACATAAAATTAATATCTACCAGTTACTTTGTTAATATATTTTTATTACTTAAAGACCAAACATTTAACTTTTTAATCGGTCTATTAAAAACAATCATTGGTATATGCTAAATAATTATTATAGATTCATTGGAGTACACAAATCGAATTAGATTGCAAAGGGATGTAAGACTGAATAGGAAGACTATGCTACTTCAAAAGAGACATGGTAAGATAAGTATGATAGAATTATCACAAAGCTAAAATTTTACTTCTTTTATCTTTAATACTACTTTCATAATTAAGCTGATTCAAACATTTAACATATATTCATTTTTCTTTTTTTATAATATAAAGTACTTGATGTATTATCTCTAATGATTACAAGAGTAAGTACATTTAATTCAACTTTAGATACTAAAGAATTAGAAGAAGTGTGCATAGCTGAAAAAAAAAGACACATGATACAAAGAGAAACATTTTTGAAGGAATTGACTACAAATCTTTCAAAAAAATTTCAAGAAGTTGAAGATATTACTGAAAATACGACTATTTTAGATGATTCTGTGCAAATTTAATACCCAGCCATATTCGATGTTGCTGAGAATACAGGTAATTTAAGAAGTAGCAATATCAGCACTTTATTATTTACTATTACTTTTATGCTTTTTATAAACAAAAAATTATCGTTTAGTGTTCAAGTTTTAAAATTCAAACTAAGATATGGTTATATATTATAATTTTTGTATTTGAACATTGATTTATTGTAAAACTTAAATCTTGAGATTGGCACAATGAAATTGTATTATATGATCTCATCTTTTTAATCCATAAATTGCATTCTTCGATAATCTTTTATAAATATTATTTTTATACTTAACATGGTGAAAGAAAGGTATATTTTTATATAAAGTATTTGTTGCAGATATAACTAAAACAATTTATTATCTTGGTGATTATTAGATGTGATAGATATTGGTGACCCAGAATTTTTTGTCGGCATTGCGACGCCATGATGTGGTATGGGGAGAGATCAGAGAAGTCCAAAACAGGATCCAATTTTGAGTTCTCAATATGTTATATGCGAGGGAAGGTACAACTGCCATTTTGAAGCACTTGATCGGACGCTCAGGAATCTTATGTCAATTACCGATCAACATAAGACACATCAACCATTTGGTGGTAAGATTATTGTTCTAGGAGGTGATTTCAGACAAATAATTCCGGTGATTCCGAAAGGAAGTAGACACGATATATTAGCATCCGCTATTAACTCATCCCATCTGTGGTCATTTTGTAAGGTTCTGAAACTGCATACGAATATGAGGCTTCTAATGTCTTCTTCGGATCAAGATGAAGGTGAAATGAAGATATTTGCTAATTGGATACTTGATGTTGGAAATGGAAATATTGGCTCTGTTGTTGGTGATGAATTAGAAGTAGAAATTCCAGATGATCTATTGATTACAACTACTGATGATCCTCTCTCTCATTTGGTAGACTTTGCATATCCAAATTTGTTGCAAAACATGTCAGATTACAGGTATTTTCAGAGTAGAGCAATTCTTGCACCCACACTTAAGAGTGTCGAGAAGGTAAACGGTTTTGTCTTGACAATCTTTCCAGGGATGGAAAAGGAGTATTTGAGCTCTGACACAACATGTCAAGCTGATGAGAATGAAGATGTAAAACAAGAGTGGTTCATACTAGAGTTTCTAAATGACATCAAATGTTCGGGACTACTCAATCACAAGTTGACTTTAAAGCCAGGAGTCGCTGTAATGCTACTGCGAAATATAGACCAGACTTCAGGTTTATGCAACGGGACAAGATTAATAGTTAACAAACTTGGCAGCAACGTAATTGGAGCGACGGTAGTGACCGGTAGAAATATTGGAAATAAAGTGTACATTCCAATAATGAACTTGATCCCTTCAGATTCAGGATTGCCATTTAAGTTCCAACGGAGACAATTTTCATTAACAGTATGCTTTGCAATGACCATTAACATGAGTCATGGTCAATCATTATCACATGTACGACTTTATTTGCCAAAATCAGTGTTCACCCATGAACAACTTCATGTTGCTTTGTCAAGAGTTAAGAGTCGCAGTGGCCTCAGGGTTTTAATTCTAAATGAAGACGGCAATCCAAAGTCATCAACAACAAATGTCGTGTTCAAAGAGGTTTTTAATAATATTTAGGTAAGAATAATATTATTTTCATTTTAATAGCATGTTATGATTTACACTTTTGTACAAATCTTTACTATATATATAACTAATTTATCTATAACTCTTTTTACAAATTTGAAATGAAATGTGTAACAAGGAGCACAACATCCAATGATTTTCTAATGAAGTTAGTAAGATACTAGGTTGTCGATAAATTTTTATTAGCTTTTTGATATAAAATTTAGGGTAAAATTAACATGCTATTATTACAGTTATATATGTTCTTATTTTTTTTATCTTCCTCCTTATGGTTCAAGAATATTATAAACTTCGAATTCTTCTATTCATATTTTACTTTGAATAAAGATAAAATAATATATTTAACACGTTTATTATATAACGATGATAGTGTTATACTAAATTTAAAAAATATATGATTATAAAATATTATTTTTAATTTAACTTATCAAATTTAAATATAAGCCCGTGCATCGCACGGGTTTAACACTAGTAGTAATACAAATGGAGAGCTCATCTGCTGACGTGGCGCTCATACGTTGAGTTTAGAAATTTATTTGCTTAGGTTGTTACTTTTTAATTTTAAGTTATTTGCTTAGATTGTTTTAATTAAGTTGTTATTTTTTTAATTTTAAGTTATTTTATTTAAGTAATTATTTTTTAAATTTTAAGTTATTTGCTTAGGTTGTTATTTTTTAAATTTTATGTTATTTACAGATTATTTTTTTAAATCATAAATTATTATTTACTTAAGTTGTCACTTTTTAATTTTAAGTTATTTGCTCATACATTAAAATTTTCGAAAAAATTAATTTAAATTTAGTTTAATAAATAAATCAATAGTAATCTAACAAGTTTCTTGCGTTAGTTTTATATTTGTCAATTATAAATTGTTATACGATAATGAATATAAATCAAATTTGTTGGTTAATTTTAAAATTTTATTTATAAATTATAATTTATTATTTATCTAGATTGTTACTTTTTAAATTTTTAAATTTTAAATACGCTTTCTTAGATTGTTAGGTATTTAATTTTTAATATATATTGCTAAATAATTTAAAAAACCACTGACGTGGCGCTCATCTTTATCATTATCTTTATCTTTATATTTTTATCTTTATCTTTATAGTAATACAAATCGGAAGCTCATATGCTAACGTGGCGCTCATACGTTGAGTCTGGAAGTTTATTTGCTTAAGTGTCATCACTAGAAATTTTTAGATTCATATTTATAAATTATATTATTTGCTTAGGTTGTTATTTTCAAATTTTAAATTATTTATTTGGGTTGTTATACTTAGGTTGTTATTTTTTAAATTTTAGATTGTTGTACTTAGGTGTTATTTTTTAAATTTTAAATTGTTTTACTTAGCTTGTTATTTTTTAAATTTTAACACTATTTTTAAAAAATTTGTTGATTCTTTTTAACACTATTTTTAAATTATTGTAGATTTTTTTCAAAAATTGCAGTTACATACGTAAATTTAAATATATTTACGTTAATTTAGAATTTTAAAAATTGTTAATATATTTATTTACTTTATCTGCAAATTTAATTCAAATTTAAATTAAAGTCAATCAAATTTAAAAAATTTTAGCTATGAATCAACTATAAAAGTATAAGTTATGAGATATGTGTAGTACCAGAATTCAAAGTACACCAAATCCCTTTCTTTACATACATCTAAAATCTAAAATTTCTCTACTTATTCCAATGGATGGTATTCACAAAATCACAGAAATCAAACCTACAATTGACAATTTGTGTGTACATATACGAGTGATACGGTTATAGACACTACTAAGTTATGGTAATTTTTCATTGTCATACTCAATTGAGATGGTTTGGCTCGATGAAGACGTGAATTTTCTAGTAATATTTTTTTATTTTAAATTTATATTATTTATATTTTAAATTTGTTTGTTTATCCCCATCTAATTGTTCTTTGATTTTTGTTTATCAATTCTAGGGAGGAAAAATACATGCCTCGGTTAAAAGGGTTCTTGTGTCTCGATTCGTGACAAGGAGGCAAAACAAATTTTGGAAAAGAGCTGTGTAGAGATACTTGATCCACTCCTATTGGTAAGTTCTAACCAATATTTATTTCTAAAAATATTAGTGAAGATATTTTTAATGTTAATTTTTATATTATTTATTATTAATATATTATGTAATACCCAGTAGAAAGGAGATCTATTGGATATACTTACACTTTTACTCAACCTAATTGATAAGTCCTTCCTCTTCATCGTTGAAGTTTAAATATCTGATAATTCACATTTTTCACCTTTTTATAAAGTTAAGAATATGACTGATAATGTGGACCTCATAAATAAATTCAAAAAGGCTCACCCTATTCAAATTGTGAGTACAGTTATAAGTGTACTTTCTATTAAAAAACAATTTATTTTTCTCTTCCTTGGTCATTAGTAGTATCTAATTTATAAATAATAATTAATAACTAATTATAATTTTAGGATGTTGACTACACCGGTGGTTTACTTTCAACTTCAAAGGCTTCCTCAATCATTGAAGGAGAAAAAGTAGAAAGTGTTAAGGTATTTGTTCAAAAAATAAATTTTTTGTTTGTTTGTTTTCTCAAAGTTAGATCTTTATTTTATTAAAAAAATATTATTGAGATAAAATCAAAGGTGAGAAGGAAGTCTTTAATTTAACGTAGTATTTTGTACAGAATTTGTTGCTTGAATTCTCCAATGAAGTTGCAGACAATGATGAATCCGAAGTGTTGGAAAATACTATTACACCAACCAAGTGACTACCCTCGGAGTCGGAAGAGTCGAAGGTGCAAGGAGATACCTCAAGATTGAGAATGAAACTTGAGAATTTGGATGCACATATTTTAGAATCCCTTTTAGAGTATATCTAATAGAATAATGTTAAGCATATGTTTGTTTTGGTGGAAATATTATCTTTTCTTGAGTTGTTATTTTTCTTTTGGTTCTTTTGGATTTTTATGTTTGGAATTTAGAATTTTTTTAAATATAAATTGAAGTTATTTGGTTATTATTTATGGTTTTATTTTTAATTCGATTCACACCATTAATATTCTGTTCATTTCTAATTTAGTATTTAATGTCATAAAGTTATAAATTTCTCATATGAATTATTGTTGATACAATTAAGTTAGTTATTGATTTTTAATGTGTACTTATTTTAAAAAGAAAATCTAATTATAATTTTTAATTAAAGTATTATGTTAAAAATTGAAAATTTAAATTCAAATAAACCTTTTTTTTTTGAATTTTTAAGTAAGCAATTGGGTTTGAGAATATTTTTTAAAATTTTATATAATTTATAAGCTACTATGCTAATTACAAAAGATTATATTAAAGTAAATAGAATTACCAGTCTTATTAAAGTGTGAGGTTATTTATACTATTTAAAAAAAATTTAATTTGACATTTTTCTATATTTAATTCTGTTTCTAATGTTCTTCCAACAAAATTGAATTAATTTAGAAAATTTTATTTAAAAATTTAAAATTTGTACTAACTAATTAGAAAATTCTATTTAAAAATGTAAAATTTGAAATTCTAATACTAATTCCTAATTAAGTGATTTATTAACCGTTTCAATTTTTAAATTTAAATTTTTTTTCTTGCCACATTTATAAATTTTCTCTTTACTCAATTTACATTGTTATCTTTTAAATTGTTTCTGCACAATAGAAGTACTTTCATTTTTTTCCGTTTTTAAATATTTTTTCTAAATTTACGTAATTTATAAAGTTATTAATTTTTAGATTGTTTTTAATTTTATTTATTTTTATCGACAAATAATAGGATTGACACTATTTATGACGAAACTAATAAAATAATTTTTAAATTAACAACTTCCTATATTCCTAATGAACAACGAATGTTTAATTAGAAAAATTTTATTTAAAAATTTAAAATTTACACTAACTAATTAGTAAACTCTATTTAAAAATTTGAAGTTTGAAATTCTAATACTAATTCCTAATTAAGTGACTTCTTAATCGTTTCGATTTTTAAATTTAATTTTTTTTATTTGTCACATTTATAAATTTTCTCTTTACTCCATTTACATTGTTATTTTTTAGATTGTCTCTGTACAATAATAGAGGTACTTTTATCTTTTTCTCTCTTTCTAATTATAAGCTATTCATTTTTAATTTCTTTATTTAAAGAAATAAAAAAAGATTTTAACTATTAGTTGAATTTATTATCTGTCAGATTAAATTTATATTTATTTGAAAAAAAACTTTTGTGAAAAAATATATATTATTTTTCATAAAATATATTTACGTAACTAAATAAATGAGAAAGAAAAAAAAATTAAAGCTGCCATTGAAGTTAAACTGACCATTTAGTTATTTATTTATTGAGTAGAGATACAGAGGAGTGAGGAGGTCAAACAAGATAGTTGGTAAAATGGTTGGAAAAAAAATAGAGAGAAAATGAGAACTACATGGATATAAATATATAACAAAACATAATGATTGATTTAGAATTTTTGATGAAATAGGAACAGAGAAGAAGGAGCAAATGTGCATGGTGGGTCATGGGTATTTTGGCCAAATAAAATTTCATAAAATACAATATTTTTTATACATTATTTAGCTATTGACAAGTAATAAATTATTAGTTTATATTGTCTTCGTAATATTTTACTAAATTTGTTTATAAAAAAATTACCGGAAATCCGAGTGATAGTTCCAATGGTGTGCATTTTGAATCGGTATTGTTGGACATCACAAATAGCAACATCAATACAGGTTGATTTTTGGATGAATTTTTTTAAAACCTGCTTATGTGAATATGCACTCACTTTATGTATTTTGATTTTTCTACCATTTATTCAATTATAAAATTTAACAGAAAATTTGTTCAAAACTAATGTCTCGAATTATCTTATTAGGTAATAACCCAACACCATATCGACCAAGGTCTCCAACTACTAATCCACACTCTGTAGGTGAAAAAGAACAATATGCCAATATTAATAGTATTAGTAATTTGGGTATCACACGTGGTCGTAGAGCATATGATAGCCCATGTCATCAGACAAGTCAACAACAGTTTCAACAAACATCAAACAATATCGACCAGTTACAAAGCCAACATATGTTAATATTCTTTTATTACTTAAAGACCAAACATTTAATTTTTCAATTGGTCAATTAAAAACAATCTTTGGTATATGCTATATAATTATTATAGATTCATTGGAGCACACAAATCAAATTAGATTGGCCTTCAGTGATGAGATTAACCTTTCATTTGTCTGGAGAGCAAAATATCATCTTTAAAGACGTTGATGATCTTGAGAAAATCGTGGAAGAAGAGGAAGAAAAATGTACGATGTTCTTAGCATAGATGGAGGCCAATAAAAAATTTGAATCAGGTCAAATTTTGACATGCTGAGTTTTCAAATCAATTTATTTATGATAGAGAAGCAAGAAAATGACATCCACGCAAAAGAGGGTATTCTATCGGGAGGTTAAACTATGTTTCATCGGGTACATGTGATATTTATTATATGAGAATTTTGTTAATTGTTCAGAGAGGTTGCACAATATATGAGTCTATTAGGATAGTTAATGGAATTACATATTCTAGCTTCAAAGATACTTACTATTCCATGGGACTACTGTGCGATGATAGGGAATTCATTACAGCTATTAATGAGGTAGTTGAACTTGCATCTGGCCATCAATTGAGAAAATTATTTACGATGTTACTGATATCTAATAGCATTAACAACCCAGAACGTGTTTGGAATGCAACTTGGACATTATTAGCTGATGGAATACTATATGAGAGGAGAAAAGCTTTGAAAAATCAAGATATTTTACTATGTCTTTTTTTATATCAAAATTGTATTCTCTTATTATTTTTATTTTTATTAATAATATTAATAGTTTTATTTTGGAATTACTTATTAAATATTTCATAAAACCACCATGTGCTTTTGCTAGGACTAAACATGACTGATGACGAATTGAAAAACCTCTGTCTTATTGAGATTGAGAAGATACTCAACAGCAATGCGAGATCTTTAAGAGACTATCAATCAATGCCATATCTTGAGATGTCTGATGTTCGCCTTTTTCAGAATAAGCTAATAGAGGAGGAGTTAGCATATGACACAAATGAGTTGACTCATACAAACTTATATACGGAACAAAAGATGACTCATGAGCAAAGGTTAGTATTCGATGAGATACTCAATGCTGTTATTACAGACTCTGGTAGTTTTACTTCCTTTATGGGCATGGTGGGTGTGGTAAGACATTTATTTGGAATGGACTTTCTTCTGCTATTCGGTCTAGAGGAAAGATTGTTTTAAATGTCGCATCCAGTGGAATTGCATCTTTACTCCTACCTGGTGGCAGAACGGCTCATTCTAGATTTTCAATACCAAATGAATCTACTTGCAATATCAAGCATGACAGTTTGAAGGCTGAGCTGCTCATCCAAAGTAGCTTAATAATTTGGGATGAAACTCCAATGCTCAATAAAATGTGCTCTGAAGCACTTGATCGGACGCTCAGTGATCTTATGTCAGTTATCGATCAACATAAGACACATAAACCATTTGGTGGTAAGGTTGTTGTTCTAGGAGGTGATTTCAGACAGATACTTCCGGTGATTCCGAAAGGGAGTAGACACGATATATTGACATCAGTTATTAACTCATCCCATCTGTGGTCGTTTTGTAAGGTTCTGAAACTGCATACGAATATGAGGCTTCTAATGTCTTCTTCAGATCAAGATGAAGGTGAAATGAAGAGATTTGCTAATTGGATACTTGATGTTGGAAATGAAAATATTGGTTCTGTTGTTGGTGATGAATCAAAAATTGAAATTTCAGATGATCTATTGATTACAACTACTGATGACCCTCTCTTTCATTTGGTAGACTTTGCATATCCAAATTTGTTGCAAAACATGTCAGATTACAGGTATTTTCAGAGTAGGACAATTCCTACACCCACGCTTGAGAATGTCGAGAAGGTAAACGATGGGATGGAAAAGGAGTATTTGAGTTTTGACACATGTCAAGCTGATGAGAATGAAGATGTACAACAAGAGTGGTTCACACCAGAGTTCCTAAATGACATTAAATATTCGGGACTACCCAATGACAAGTTGACTTTGAAGCCAGGAGTCGCTATAATGCTACTACGAAACATAGACCAGACTTCAGTTTTATGCAACGGGACATGATTAATAGTTAACGAACTTGGCAACAACGTAATTGGAGTGACGGTAGTGACCGGTAGAAATATTAGAGATAAAGTGTACATTCCAAGAATGAACTTGATTCTTTCAAATTCAGGGTTGCCATTTAAGTTTCAACGGAGACAATTTCCATTAACAGTATGCTTTGTAATGACCATTAACAAGAGTCATGGTCAATCATTATCACATGTAGGACTTTACTTGCCAAAATCATTGTTCACCCATGGACAACTTTATGTTGCTTTGTCAAGAGTTAAGAGTTGCAGTGGCCTCAAGGTTTTTATTCTAGACGAAGACGGCAATCTAAAGTCATCAACAACAAATGTCATGTTCAAAGAAGTTTTTAATAATATTTAGGTAAGAATAATATTATTTTCATTTTAATAGCATGTTATGATTTACACTTTTGTATAAATATTTACTATAGATATAACAAATTTATCTATAACTCTGTTTTCAGATTTGAAATAAAATGTGTAACAAGGAGCATAACATCATATGCCAATTGCTTTTCTAATGAAGTTAGTAAGATACTAGGTTGTCGATAAATTTTTATTAGCCTTTTGATATAAAATTTAGTGTAAAATTGACCTGCTATTATTATAGTTATATATGTTCTTATTTTTTTCATGTCTCCCTCTTTATGGTTCAAGAATATTATAGACTTTAAACTCTTCTATTTGCTTTTTACTTTGAATAAAGATAAAACAGCATATTCAGTATGTTTATTATATAATGACGATGATCATGTTATACTAAACTCAAAAAACTTATAATTATAAAATATTATTTTTAATTTAACATGTCAAATTTAAATATAAGCCCGTGCATCGCACGGGTTTGATACTAGTAGTATACAAATGGGAAGCTCATATGCTGACGTGGCACTCATACGTTGAGTCTGAGAGTTTATTTGCTTAGGTGTCGTCACTAGAAATTTTTAGAATTATATTTATAAATTATAAATAATTATTTACTTAGGTTGTTATTTTCAAATTCAAAATTATTTGTTTTGGTTGTTTCACTTAGGTTGTTATTTTTTAAATTTTAAATTATTTTACTAAGGTTGTTATTTTTAAAATTTTAAATTATTTTACTTTATCTGTAAATTTAATTCAAATTTAAATTAAAGTCAATTAAATTTAAAAAATTTTAGTCATGAGTCAACTATAAAAGTATAAGTTATGAGACATATATAACACCACAATTCAAAGTACATTGATCGCTTTCTTTACATATTTCCAAAATCTAAAATTACTCTACTTATTCTAATGGTTGGTATTCACAAAATTACAGAGACTAATCCTACAATTGACAATTTGTGTGTACGTATACAAGTGATATGGTTATGGACACTACCAAGTTACGAAAATTCTCAATTGCCATACTCAATTGAGATGGTTTGGCTCGATGAAGACGTGAGTTTCTTACTAATTTTTTTATATTATTTATATTTTAAATTTGTTTGTTTATCCCCATTTAATTGTTCTTTAATTTTTTTATCAATTATAGGGAAGAATAATACATGCTCCTCAATTAAGAGAGCTTTTGTGTCTCGATTCGTGAATTTGCTACGAGAAGGAATATCTTACTAAATAAGATATTTTGGTGTTGGGAAAGAGTTGTGTAGAGATACTTAATCCACTTCTATTGGTAAGTTCCAACCAATATTTATTTCTAAAAACATTGGTGATGATATTTTTAATGGTATTTTTTATATTTTTATTATTAATATATTATATGATACCCTGCATTGAAAGGAGATCTATCGGATACACCTACACTTTTTCTCAACCTAATTGATAAGACCTTTCTCTTCATCGTTGAAGTTCAAATATATGATGATCCACATTTTTTACTTTTTTATAAAGTTAAGATGACTGATAATGTAGATCTCATAAATAAATTCAAAAAGGCTCACCCTATTCAAATTGTGAGTACAGTTATAAGTGTACTTTTTATTAAAAAATAATTTATTTTTTGCTTCCTTGGTCATTAGTAGTATCTAATTTATAAATAATAATTAATAACTAATTGTAATTTTAGGATGTTAACTACACTGGTAGTTTACTTCCAACTTCAAAAGCATTCTCAATCATTAAAGGGGAGGAAGTAGAAAGTGATAAGATATTTGTTCAAAAAATGAATTTTTTGTTTGTTTGTTTTCTCAAAGTTAGAGTTTAATTTTATTCAAAAAAATTATTGAGATAAAATAAAAAAGTGAGAAGGATGTCTTTAATTTAATATAGTATTTTGTACAGAATTTGTTGCTTGAATTCTCCAATAAAATTGTGGACAATGGTGAATTTGAAGTGTTGGAAAATTCTATTACACCACCCAAGCGACTATCTTCGGAGTCGAAAGATTCAATGGTGGAAGGAGAAACCTTAACTTACAAGAAGATCAAGATTGAGAATAAAAATTGAGAATTTGGATGCACATGTTTTGGAATTCTTTTTTAGAATCTATCTAATAAAATAATGCCAAACATATGTTTGTTTTGATAGAAACATTATTTTTTCTTGAGTTGTTATTTTTTTTGTTCCTTTTTTTTATGTTTGAAATTAAATTTTTTTTTAAATATAAATTGAAGTTATTTGGTTATTACTTATGGTTTTATTTTTCAATTCAATTCACACCTTTGATATTTTGTTAATTTCTGATTTAGTCTTTAATGTCATAACTCATAAAGTTATAAATTTCTCATATAAATTATTGTTGATACAATTAAGTTAGTTATTAATTTCTAATGTGTACTTATTTTAAAAAAAAATCTAATTCTAATTTTTAATTAAAGTATTATGTTTAAAATTTTAAATTTAAATTCAAAATATACTTTTTTTATTTTTAAGTAAGCAAATGGGTTTAAGAATATTTTTTAAAAATTTATATAATTTATAATCAAATATGCTAATTACAAAAGATTATATTAAAGTAAATAGAATTACCAATCTTATTAAAATGTAAGGTTATTTATACTATTAAAAAAAATTTAAGTTAACATTCCTTTATAATTAATTCTATTTCTAATGTTGTTTCGACAAAATTAAATTACTTTAATATTCTAAAAAATTTAAATTTTTTTTCTAAATTTATGTAATTTATAAGGTTATTAATTTTTAGATTGTATTTAATTTTTTTTATTTTTATTGATAAATAATAGGATTGATACTATTTAATGAACAACGATCGTTTAATTAGGAAATTTTATTTAAAAATTTAAAATTTGCACTAGCTAATCAGGAAACTCTATTTAAAAAATTGAAATTTGAAATTCTAATACTAATTCCTAATTAAGTGACTTCTTAACCGTTTCGATTTTTAAATTTAAATTTTTTATTTGTCACATTTATAAATTTCCTCTTTACTCAATTTACATTGTTATATTTTAGATTGTCTCTACACAATAGAAGTAATTTCATCTTTTTTTCTTTAAATATTTTTTCTAAATTTACGTAATTTATAAGGTTATTAATTTTTAGATTGTATTTAATTTTATTTATTTTTATTGACAAATAATAGGATTGATATTATTTATGAAGACACTAAAAAAATAATAGGATTCAAAAATTTAATTAAATCATGAAATATTAAGTTAGTTTTATATTTCTAATATGAAATATTGTTGATATAATTAAGTTAGTTAGTAATTTTTAATGTGTAATTATTTAAAATAACCTAATTCTAATTTCTAATGGCTAATTTAAACACTTTGTTTAGACTTTTCAATTTAAAAAATATTTTTTAATTCTTAAATAAGTAAATTTGTTTAAAAATATCTTTTTTATTTACATAATTTATAATAAGCAAATTTGCTAACTATAAAATATTAGATTAAATTGAATGAAATTACTTATTTTTTTAAATGTGAGATTATTTATACTATTTTAAAAAAACTAATATATATTTTTCTATACCTAATTTTTTTTCTATCGTACCTAAAAAATTGAACTAATTTAGTAGTTCAAAAAAAAGGGAGAATTTTTTTGCTGGTGTGACACTAATACATTGAGTTTGAAAATTATTTATTTAGGTGTTGTTATTAGAAATTTTTAAAACTTTATTTATAAATTATAAGTTATTTTTTTAGGTGGTTATCTTTTAAATTTTAAGTTATTTGCTTAAGTTGTTTTACTTAAATTGTTATTTTTTAAAATTTAAGTTATTTACTTAGGTTGTTAGTTTTAAATTTTTAAATACGCTTTCTTAAATTGTTATTTTTAGATATTTATATAATTTATAAAGTTATTAATTTTTAAATTATAATTAATTTTTTGTTTTTATTGACAAATAATAGGATAGATATAATTTATGATAAAACTAAAATAATTATTTTTAATTTTTATTTTCTGATAGATTAAACGAGTTTTATATTTTAAAATAATATTAAATTTTAATTTTTCTCATGCCATTATTTTGAAAGGAGCGTAAAATAAAAATATTAATTAATTAATTAATTAATTAATTAATTTAATGATAAGATCGAGAGTGATATATACAGGAGGTTAGGATTCAAGATGTAATTGTTAGGGATGAAATCTGTGCTTCCAAGTCAGATAAATGTATCATTCTAGCTATCCGCGTCTTTCACAGGTAGCATGAGATACATGTTTCATAATTATCAAGATACTCTAGCAATTTGTAAGAAATATATAAAATTGAGTTGTAGAAAATAAAACTTATACATTTTTAAACTTTTATCAGATTTAAATAAGTTCAAATTATACATTTTCCCATCTTTAAATGTTATTAGAAAAACATTAGTAAACTTACATGGAATCATTTTTTTAAATCTTTTAATTTGTCCATATTGAGGATTTGTTTTTAATAATAAAAAAATTATTTAAAAGAATGCCAAATTTAACAATTATGGTTCTACAGTTTTTAGCCCAATAATATAATGCTGGCCAAAATCCATACAAAAATGATGCACCCAACACTGATTTATTACCCTCAAATTAATACAAACAAAAATTATGCGCCAAAAAATTCCATTAGCCTTGCAAAAAGGGAACCAGCCAAACCAAAATAAAGTAAGCCATCCAAAAAAGCAGTCACTAAGCCACTAACATGGGAATCCTGCGCCAAGAGGCAGCAGGTGTAATCTTCACATAATCATATGTCACTTAATGCAAAATTTGATACACACCTCACAATGCTCTCCATTATAAAGTAGAAATTACATAAAAAATTTAATCCATTTATATTTTAAATTAATATTTTAACTGTGCAAATTTATTATACACCAATATACCAATAAAATACATTAGCACAGGTGAAATTCTTCTAAACTTATAATGGCACATGACACTAACTGTCTACATTATATATGTCCCTTTAACACGAAATGACAATGCAAGAATTGGTTCAAACGCTGATGGAATTTTTTAATTTTTTTGAATTAATTTTGTGAAGTGTAATTTCATATTATACAAGATTTAAGTTGGACCAAAAAAAATATGTAAGAGAAAGTCTTATATGCTATGAGATCATATCTTATAAGTTATAAGATCAATTAAAAATGAAAAGAATACATAAAGAGCATCTATTCCTATTTTTAAATTGTTTGAAATTAAAAAATCATTCTTTTAAGTAACAACTAAAAACATATAAAGCCAATTTTAAATCTTTACTCATGGAAGAGCATATAAGTATATAAATTAAGATGGAAAGCTATTGTGCTATTTCACTCTCATTATTAGCCGTGAAATTATGGTATAACTAACGAAAACATTATTATTATTATTATTATTATTATTATTATTATTATTATTATTATTATTATTATTATTATTATTATTATTATTATTATAAAATAAGTAATTTTTTATTTATTAAAAAGATCCCCAACCAACAATACATGTTCGGAAATTAAAAATAGTACAAAATGTTATTGCCTTATAAATAGACCCAGCAGCAGCTAGAAGGTATGGGTCCCATATACTGTTGTTTCAGTTTTTTATTTTAAGGACTAATAAGGAAAGGGAAAAAGTTTGGTAACCAAAATTTTTCAGCCATAATCAGCCAAAACTTTTCATATTTTACTTCATTTATATCACTTAATAACAGTTTTATTTTTTACTTTACTCTCTTATCATTCTACTTATCACCGTTCATTCTACTTATCACCGTTCTTATCAAATCTGCTAATTAATGATATTAATTAGAAAATCATATCCTTTTTATTAGGCACTATTGTAATCAATACTTAATATTCCTTTTTATAATTTGATTTTTATATATAAAAATACAATAAAGATTAATAATAATTATATTTAAGAACGGTAATTATAATATCAATTACATTAAATAATTGCAATTGATTCTTTGTCCGTTATGGTATTTATCAACAATTATTGGAGATATGAAACATGAAACCTATCCTAATATATACTTTATGTTAATTCAATCATATTCATTCAAAAATCACAAGAATAACACCATTGCAAGCACAATAGTGTATAAGCCAAGAAATTTTACAAGAAATTATTTTTATCATTGTAATTTGTATGGCAATTGATTTCGACCTTAATACAGTACCTATGGCAGAAGGTGCTGAAGAATTTGTACAACAGACGGACTCACCCAATGAAATTGTTGCCAGTCAATCAATTTCTGAGAATATAGAAAACTACACTAGCTCTGATGAGGTATGGTAATAACTCGGATTATTTTTTTTATGTATTTTTTAGCACTTTAGTTATATGCGTAACATTCTTGATCATTATTTGTTTGCTATTTATCTAAAAAAAAATTATTTGCACCGGCAAATAAGTTTTAGCATTATCACAAACAATATAACCAAGACTATCATATATCATCACGCTTTCGTACACATAGCATTCGTTGATATTCTAATTAATTTAGAATTTCATTCAATTCTCAAATTGTAAATTTTGCCAAAGAATTACAAAATAATTTTTTAAATCAAAATTCGAGTTCATAAACCAAGCCATTGGTGACAAGGAGGTAGATCCCGAGGAGGGAATGTGCTTCGGCACATTAGAAGATGCACGTGCATATTATTATCGATATGCGGCTAGGACTGGATTTGTCGTCAAAATAAGAACCACCGGCTGGGAGACCATAAACGATCAGAGGGTGGTTGTTAATCAAGCTTTGCATTGTAACAGAGATGGATACCGCACATCCCATATAAAGGCACCCCAGAGAAGGAAAACAGTGGCCTCAACAAACTGCAAAGCCCGTTGCTATTTGGCATTAGATAAAATGACAGGGCAGTGGAGAATTTCTCGAGTAGAGGTATCCCACTCACACCCGCTTAATCCGAAGCTATCTGGAATGTTCTCAGCAAACCGTCAGCTAAGTATGCATGTGAAGGACCTGATACAGCAAAATGACCAAGCTGGCATTAGACCGAGTAAGACGTACCAGGCACTAGCCAATGCAGTCGGTGGCCCTGCCAACCTCACCTTTACAGAGAAGGATGTTAGAAATTACATTAGTCGTCACTTACGCATTTTCCGGGGATGAGACGGATCCAAAAGAGTTACTTAAACACTTCTCACGGATGAAGGAGCTCAATCCAAACTTTTTCTTTGAAATAGATGTGGACGAAAACCATAGCATTAGAAATGTGTTTTGGGCCGATGCTCGGTGTAGAGCTGCATGGGAATATTTTGGTGATGTCGTGACGTTTGACACTACTTACAAGACTAATAGGTATGGAATTATTATTTTTTCTGTTGTACTTAATTAGACTTTTTACCATCCACGGCATTTGGAGTTTCCACCTACATATCATGTTTTTATATTTTCATTGTTTAGGTATGACATGCCGTTTGGGTCTTTCGTAGGTGTCAACCACCATGGGATATCTACGCTTCTTGGGTGCGCATTATTGCGGAATGAGGACACTCGTACATTCGAATGGCTTTTTCGTACTTGGTTGAAGTGTATGGGTAAGGCCCCCATATGTGTTATAACAGACCAATCGCTGTAGATGCATTCTGCATTAGAGACCACATTACCACACACACGCCATAGATGGTGCATATGGCATATCCTAAATAAGATACCAAACAAGATGGTAGGTTACCGTCATTTCGATCAGCTCATCACATGCATGAAGAGGATTGTGTTTGAATCCAAATCTAAGGACTCATTTGAGAGAGATTGGCACGATTTTATTGAAGAGTATGACCTCCACAATTCTAGGTGGCTAACTGGTAGTATAATCTTCTGGTTCCTTGCTGCCTCTCTGTGGCTACTTTATAGATGTTATTTTATAGTCATTATGGATGTTGCACTTAGAGATTAACCGACGCTATTTTTGTTTTTTTGCATTTTTTGGTTTTTCCTGTTCATTTGCAGATATGTTTGCTGACCGACACATGTGGGTGCCAGTATTTTTCAAGGACGAATTCTGGGCTGGCATGAGGAGCACACAGCGTAGTGAGAGCATGCATTCAGTTTTTGATAAGTACTTAAATAGTAAGAGCTCTTTGTTGCAATTTGTTCGCCAATACCAAAACTGTGTTATAGACAAGGAGCAAAAGGAGCTTGAGTGTGACGCTGCTGATTTAAGGGGTATTATCCCTTGTGTTTCCAGCTCACCAATAGAGAAGTAGTTCCAGAGAGAATATAAAAACTCCATGTTTCGAGACGTTCAGGATCAATTTATAAAAAAGGCCGATTGTGACATCTCCTTAATCAACCATCATGGCACAAGTATAGTTTGTGAAGTTGACCAACAAAAGATGGTGTTTGACATGTCAGTGTACAGCAGATACCAAGTCGTGTATTGCTCGCAATCATCAGACGTTCAATGTGATTGCTTTATGTTCCAATCGAATGGTATTCTATGCTGCCACAGTCTTGCTGTTCTTCTACATTTTCGTGTGACAGTAGTGTCCTCACAATACATTCTATCCCGATGGAGTAAGAATGTTAGTCGGAGACACACATACATCAGGAGTAGCATTGACATGGACCGTTCTGATGAAAGCATGCCAATTTTTAGGCAATTGTGTTCTGATTTTTACAACATCGCTCAGGATTTTGTGGCTACTCCGGAGGTTGCTGCTATATTGCGTGATGCCATGGACAGTGCTCGGGAGAAGCTCAGAGAACACAAGGAATTCGAGCATCAAGCTGCACATGTACCAAATGCGATTTACTCACATACGCATGATGAGTGTCCCGTTAGCATGGATGAGCTACATGGCCCACGTCGTGTTCCTACGCGAGGTCGTCCAACTTCCACCAGACTTGAGGCAGATCTGGAAAAATCTATTAAAAAGAGGGCACGCAAAAACAAAAACACTCACAATCACAACAAGGTAAATATGAGATCTACCCCCCTTTTCACGTTATTTGTTTATTTTAAGTTGGTTGAATGGATAATAAGTGATGATGTTATTTTTCAATATGATTTGTGTGTTAAGGGACCTAATGGTAATGCACAACCATCTCCTACAAATGTGGCAACTTCCTACAAAGATACGCAACCGGCTTGTTCAGAAATGACAGACAATTTGGCTATGCACTCTGGCTCCTTCATATCACTATTGAATTCATTCCATAACGCTGAACAATTGTGTATGTGTACCTAGTGTATTTTTCATAGCATTAATGTCATGTCCATTTACTAATTGTTTCCTCTTTTGTTTTGTTTTTAAATTTTTTTTTTCACAGGAAGCATTCTTGGAGGATTCGAAGTTTAACATCACTACATATCATAAGCATTAGAGTTTAACAACTACTTTGTACTTTGCCCATGCTTCAACTTTATTTCACGTTATCATGATTTTGGTGGTTTATTGGATTTATTTTATGTAAATCACTATACTCAACTTTATTTTAACTTGCTACTGCTTTATCTACCATTATTAAACAAAATACAATAACAGACTTGGGCAACTAATATACAACTTTTTTATTCTTTTACTCTTTGTTACCGTTATTATTTGTTACTAATATTAAAAATAATAAATGTTTAGTTGATAATTTAATCATTACGATAATCGACCTTAATACATGAAGTTTAAATTTGAATATCCAAAAGTATTCGTACATAATAAGGTCTTTCTTTTATTATTTAAAAAATTAGACATCAAAAAGTTATATCTAGACATGTATTTTATTTACATCCAATAACATCCTTTAATTTATTAGAATAACATCCACGATCGAGCATTTATTGCTTGGGCATAAATATTTTTAGCTGCCTGTTAAACATGGATAATTGTATATTGGAAAGATAATTCAAAATTCAGTCAACGTGTTCTCGATTTGAGCAAAAACAAGCCAAACATGTATAAAAAAATAAACTAACAATTTAAAAACAAATTTTTTATACATAAATATTAACTGGGATATTGAATTATTGTATTTTTTTTATCCAGTCCAAATCCAAAACTTTTCGCAAATATTTCATGATAAAATCACGTAAATTCTGCAAGCATATCAACCGTAAATACACATAGCAACTCTAGTCCTAATCAATTGTTTGTGAATATATAACCTGCTACCCAATATAGGTTTCCCTTTAAAAAAGATGCACCCGGTTTTGGTTTATATCCGATAACATCCATCTGTATATAAAAATAACATCCTCTAAATCCTGAAATCAAATTAACAAAAAACACACACCGACCAACTCTAATCTCAATTTATGGCTTATAGTTCCGTTTAGCTTTCTTAGCCAGTTCTGCCCTTCGAACCAGTGATCTTGTCCGTGGGTTCGTCCAAGGATCTTCAAGAGTTTTTTTCTTTTCCCTATCCTCCACATGACGACATGGTACATTGAGTACACCATCTACCTCACTCCTAGAGATGTTGTCTTTGCAAATTAGAATGTCAGTTACAATTTCTTTCCGAATTTGTTGCAATTGGGCCTGTGGTCACATACAGATGTATTTGTGTTTGGTATAGAATACACTAAAGAAGCAAATATAAATCCAGCCAGCATAAGTAGAATTCATCCAAGAAGAGTTATTTATCAATTATTAAATACGCAAATAAGCATCAACATATGTTTTGGATTTCACTAACCGTCGTCCAAATAGGCATATTCAATTCATCCTCTGCCAAGCTCTTTGGATCCCACATTTCCATCCATTTAATGACGTATACGCCACAGTCCCACCTATGCAACACAAATGACAAAAAGTCGTGCCAACATATTAAAATTTGTGTGGGTTGATTTTTTAATCCCTTCTTTGTTTCACCTCTAGACTTACCCATTAGGCTGTTTTTGGAGCCTTGTTTCATAGCAACATTCATAGCCCTCAGCTGTGAATACTACATTAAGGTCTACAGTTGCTGCCAACTCTTGGAGAAGAAAGCCCTTCGACAAGCCAGAGAGAAAAAATTAGGGAGGAAAATAGAAGAAAAAAACATGGAAGGCAACACCTAACACCCGAAAAAATATGCATCATCAAATCTATTCTCACTTACTACATATTTATCTATTTTCTCTCGGCGCTCCGAATGTGGGCCATTGTGCATAGAGTCTAACACCCATAGGTTATCAGTCTTCCGGTGGAGTACATATAGCCACCAGTGATCATCTCGGCACACTGGAACAAACCACTTCATCGTTGAATAAAGCATGTTAGTATATAGTTATTTTTTCCATATTCTTGTAATGAAAAAATAGATTTTGTGTGTGGATTAGTAAGTATATAAATTACTGACATAATCAACTTTTTTCGCTTTCTCCGCATCGAACCAGTGCTGCCCGCGGCCCATGAATTTGCTAAGAACAGGGACAAAATTAGTGTTCGTCCCGGCAAATCGTTCAATGTTATCATCAGTCAATATTATGGCCTGTAAACCCATTTTGCATTAGTTAAACACCTAAAGTAATAATTTAGAGTATCCTTCACCGAGGCAATTATGGTATTAATTAATATTAAGTAGGTAAGGAAAGATTGCACTAACCATTAGTCTCGGTGGAATACAGTAAAAATGCGTGCAAAACCTTGCGTTGCTCGAAGTATTGAACATGGCACAGCAGTAATCAACCACCTGAATAGAGTAAACGTATTACATTTTCATGGCACTTTAATACATAACACATACATAGCAATTTATTACAGTTTTTTTTGTTTGCTCTTACCGTATCGCTTACTCTTCTACGCCATCCCAATGATTGAAGATCCGCTCGCTGCAGCTGAACATCATCGCCATTGCGAATCCACGCAAGTGTGGTATTCTTTGCACCCCTCCAATCTGTCACCCACTTGTATATCCTGTTCATGTCATCACCTGTCGGCTTTGCAACACCCCCAGATGGCATTAGTGTGTCCACCACAGCTTTTGTTTTTATGTTTTCTGGTGATTCAGGTTTCGGAGTCGCATTTTGATCATTTGTTACCGGAGATCTGGGCGGTGAGTCTGGTATGTGCATCTGAGTGATGCCAAGCGAGAATGACGGGATTGAAAAGTCTACTTGAACTGGGTCCTCTGGTGCAACATACACTACCATTGCAAGCTCTCCGGATTCCCTGCACAGTCATTAACAATTAAGTGCTCTTAACTGAGTGCTCTTAACAATTAAGTGCTCTTATCTGAGCCAAAACTAAAATAAAGAAAGTTGTGTAACCAGCATAAGATTATATGGATAACATCTATTATTGATTAAACATTTCACCTCAAAAGAAGGAAAGAGTCAGAAGTAAAAGAGTCATGCAACTACTATAATCTTCAATAATTCGTATTATTGTTAAAATCATCTATCTAACTTGCCTTTGATTCGAAGGTCCTTCATCAACATTATCATCTATTCCGTTTTCAACAGGTGTGTCAGACATTGTCTCATCCCCTTTGGGCATTTCAGGACATGTCCACCTCATACTCATAGTATTCCCCCTAATGGACCTGTTTTGGGACTCTTAAATAAATTAGAAGTTGAGCACCTATAAGTGATAATAACAAAAGACACCTGATACAAATATAAGTTAATCAAGTAAATGTAGTACGCTTAAATTCGTAAATGACGTTAAATCTAAAGTTTACCCAAAGCTTCTTCGTGCAGAATAAAGTAAAGAATGGATAGTAACATCCACATTGCCAACCAGTTAGCAACCATAATGCTAGAAAGATAACATCGGGTATGAGGCACGCATAACATCCGAATTTAAATGATAAAATATTAGATAATCAAACTCCTATTCAAGATAAATATACCAGTTACAACCCCTAATTTTGCCATTCTTCTCAAATAAGCACAATATTATACGTAGGTAACGTATATTAAAATTACTTTATATATGGTAAAATGTTATATGCAAACAAATATAATGATAAATTATGTCAACGCAGTTGCCCAAAAAAAATTATGCTAGTATATTATTACAATGAGGCAAGTTAAAGCATTAAAACTTCATACGATAACTAAAAATTCAATAACTTGCCTTTCCTTTGAATGCCCGTCCTTAACATTATCATCTGTTGCATTTACCACTGGCATGTCGGCCAATGTCTCCTCCCCCGTAGGCATTTTGATACAAGTCTTGTTCATAAACACTTTATCCCCCTCAATGCATCCGTTTTGTGAAGCTTGGCTACATTTTCTGTTTAAATAAATTGGAAGATGAACAACTATAAGTGATAATTAAAAAGGTCACCTAGCACAAATATAATCCGACCAAGTAAATCTAGTATACCCAAGTATAGTACAGAATGGTCAATAACTTCCGTAATTTAAATCAGTTAACATCCAGAAAGCCACACGAATAACATCAGGAGTATTATATACATAACATCCAAACTAATGAGACAAGATTTAGTTATTCGTAATACTATTTAAAGTCACTAGTATTGGCATTACTTAACGGGAGAGGACACATAGTCATCAAATTTATTATGTTATGGAATTAATGCTAAAACAGGAAAAGATGTATTTACATGTGGGGGAGTGCTACGTAGCCAAAAAATGAGTATATTATAGATATAGTACAAACTAAATTTCACTCTCATGATAAGAGAGTGTACTCCACTTGCTTATCAATAACATACTTATCACTGTTTCTTCTTCTTCATTCCTATAGTAATTAATTTCATTCCTAAAATTAATTTCTGCCTCATCTCAATCAAATCCCTAAAAATCTCTCATCAACATTTAATTCTAATAAAATGCAATTTCAGTCCAGTAAATTAACATCCAAATATACGAAGAAATTACATAGAGTTAAAGATCAAAACTTTTCTCCCCCTTCTCATTCCTTCTATAACCCCAGGAACCAGGAAAACGAAAAGATGCAGGGAGGAGAAACCCAGCAGCAAGATCATCGGACCATTCTATAGCACTGTATCCAATTCATATAGGTATGTTATTTAGTATAATTTTTCTATTAATTGGCATGTTGAGAGTACAGTATCTGTTGTTGCATGTGGTTGGAGTTGATGTTAAGGATGAAAGTTTTGATTTTTATCTCATGGTGATGGGTTTGGGAATAGGAAAAAGGGAATAGCCGAAAAAAGATCACGTTTTGGAAGTAAAGATGAAGGGAAGGTAGCAGAAAAGGGGTGTTTTCGTTGTTTCCCTGCGCCTCTGTTCTGCAATAACATGCCGTTTCGTGTTTTGTCCTCTAAACCCTTTTTCTTCTGCGCCATTCTCGCACCCAAGGTTTCAACGCAATTTCCAATTCCCACTTTCACAATCTCATCTTCACCATATTCGCATTCACTGGCATTTTTCCTCGGTAAGTAAAACCCTTTTCTTGCTCGCTCGGTTTCTCTTTTTGGGCTTTGGACTTTGATTATCTGAAAGCTTTTTCTGTGAAACTCATTGAATCATTTTGCAATGTGAATGACATGCTCTGATTATATGTTACAGTATATGTTACTCTTGAATCTTGATACTGTGTGTTAGGTGGAGTTGTATATTTTTTTTGTTTTTATTTTGGAAGAGAATATTTCCTCTTAATTGATTATGGATATGGCAAGACACCATTCAAAAATTCTTGTCGTAACTCCTCAATGGGATTTGGTGTATCTTTCATGGATGTTATACAATATGACAATCTATTTATGAAAAGACCTTATATCAATATTTTAATTCCCCATTTTCTATGAATATTTTTTTTAACAATTGAAAAAAAAATGCTATGAACTTGTTTGGGTGCATTGTGATTAAGCATCAAAATCAGGCTAAGTTAAACCGTGATAAGTAGACATTAATTTTCTGGTGTGTCATGGTTCCTTGATTTTTTATATGTTATGTGGTTTGAATAAGTATTTTTCATACTTGGTGTTGTGCTTTCTTTCAAGAAATTAATACAGTGACAAATACGAAGCAGCCATTTCGTTCAAGTTGCCTCCATATTTCAAAAGTCTCCACTGGAAAAGCTGAGCATCTCATAGCCTTATCTCCGACTCCTCTAGGTATAAGTTTTATTCACGTTAGAGCTTAAAAGCAGTGATCCGATTAACATATCTTTCACACTTATGTCTCACCGAGTGAGATGTGCTTTCCTCTTCATCCATCTTCTTCAGATCAACAAGCGACCAGTCTCTGATCCACGGTTCTCTCCCATTATATCTTCCTAAATCTCCATGCTTGTTAACATGGAGATATATAATCTGAAAGTTATAGTAATTGCTATAAACAAGGTATACTATAAAATAACAAACAACAAATCAAAGGTTAGGGATATATGGCTCACCAATAATGCGAACATACATCCATCAACTGTTTTCTTCCCTACATCCTGAAACCTCAGAACTCCCTCAATTAAAAAATCATAAATGTACCTCACCCAATACATCTTCCTTGGGTTCAATACATCAATGGAAGCGCGTATATGTATGTCTGAAACAGTGGCTTTCGGCGAGGGAAAGAAGAAACACTTGGCTATCAACATGATGAACTGTCTCCGGAAGTTGATTCTATCGACATCGAACTGCATCGAGCATGTGATAACATCCCTTTTCAAATCTGCTTGTGTCTTCCCTGTGAAGCTGTTAACAAGTCGGTACTCTGCTGCTGTTTTTGGACTTTTGAAACTATCCCCTGTCAAGCACAAAATTGAGTCGATGCAGTCCAAATATTTAATGGCTAATTTAACCGAAAACATATAGTCAACGAAAGTACTGTGGATAATTTTTTTCCCTTTTCTCCCTATTTTATTTGAGAATTGCGTACCATGGTTCGGTAGTCCAAAACACCGTGTAATTAATTCAACTGATATGGGAATTTTTCTTGTTCCGACGATCAAGGAATTCTCATCCCGACTATATGATGATGCTAATGCAACCATCATATCTTGGTTGACAGCCCATTCAGGCACATATTGCAGCCAGCCAAGTCCCATGTTCTGCACCTCCATTAGTTTCTCTCTGCCCGCGCCTGAGTCTAATTGCTTCATAACTGAAGCCACGCAACATGGCGAGCACTTAGATACTAGTGTTTTCTACACAAAAATTCATAATCAGCACAAAGTAACAACAAAGGAGAATGTGGGATTTAGCATTTACTATCAAAACACAATATCTCAAGTTTACAGTTAATTCACCGCTAACCATCCAAGGTACCTTTTTTGGTCCAACAATTTTTTTTGCGATCTTCTTTCGGGATTGTTATTCTTCTGTGCCTCTTTTTTGCTCCTGGTACAAGCCATAGCTACTTCTTGTTTTTCGAACACCTGTTCACAAACAACTGCTATATATACTCAAATAACTCACTTAAATTAATCATTAACATACCAACATGTTTATCAATAGCATAGATACGCCAATATTATTATTGTTTATAATTTATTAGACATCACGATGCCCAAACCCATTTGTCAGATCCCTTTGGCACACTTTAAACCTGCTCTTTTGCATACAAAAAAAAATTTAAATAGCTGTATTCTTTTTCAAATTCTAATGTATAGAATTGCGAAGAACACAATTTAGGTGTATGATGAATATATAAGTCACAAATTATTAATTATTGAACTTATTATAGGGAGTTTTAAATTTCATTGACAAAATCTAAGTCATCTGTCCTAGTTAGTACTTAAAATAAATATCAGATTCAAGTTTAAATGTTTTAACATTAACGCTAAGCAATGTATAACAATACAAGGGTTAAAGTTAATCAAAAATAAAAAATGAATAAAAAATAATAAAAAGTAGGAATGAAAGTAGAGTAACTAACATCATGTAAATTATTATAGAGAGTAAATAAACTTTATTTTATTTCAGAAGGTGTAATTATATATATATATATATATATATATATATATATATATATATATATAACTAATAGTAATTTATGTTATTTAATTTGAATGGTCCCAAATTGCATAACCCATACTTTCATATAGGAAAATGTATATATATATAACTAATAGTAATTTATGTTATTTAATTTGAATGGTCCCAAATTGCATAACCCATATTTTCATATAGGAAAATGAACAACGTTATACGTACCATTTACAAGTATTGTATTTTTCCTGTATATTTCTTTTTATATTTAACATTAAAAATAATTAATAAAGAATAGAAAATGATAAAAATTTTTGTGTTTTATTCCATGCTGATGGATACAAGCATTGATGGTGGAAGAATAAGAAGAAATATAGACAACAATTTTTATTAGTCCCCATCGCTGTCTATTATATTCTTCCCTTCTCCAATTCATTACTGCTCTCTGTCTCTCTCTTTGGTGATCGAGGGTTCTATGATTATTTGATTTTATTAGTAGTGGAGATAATTAAGGAATGGATGGAGGTGTAAAAATATTTGTTTGGAATTATAAGTTAGGAAAAGTGATTGGACTTGGAGAGTTTTGATAAGGTTAGAATTGCTCAAAATTTACCAACCGGTCATAAAGTTGCTATCAAGCTCCTAAACCGTCACAAGATCAACCAAATCAAAATGGAAGTAACTAATCAAAAATCAGTTTAATTTGTTTAACTACATACCATTACTTAAATAGTCATATATGTATGTATGTTCACACTAAAAAATTTCATGCAAAATTCCAACTCAACATTTTATAAAGTTACAGCAATTCAAACTAAAAAAAATCAAGGCATAACATCTCTATTGAACCGTATCTAGAAGGATTTTTTTTCTTTCACATGAATAAAAAAAATTAATAAATTACCAAAAACTTTAAGTGCTCCTAATGTACTCCCACCATAGTTAACTACCATAATTAGTCAAATACTAACAAATACATAATCTAAGTGACACACATGATAAAAAAAAACCCCTTTTTTGGTGCCTTCTCTTCATCTCCAGCCCAAAATACCATCTTTGCAAGTTTTTCCCATTTTGAAAACCCCTCAAAGTGAGATAAAGAACAAAAATTTCATCGTTAACATCGTTAACACACATGAAACATAATTAATAGAAAGATAAAACTAGATAACATACCTAGAGAAGTCGGAGATAAGGCTATGAGATGCTCAGCTTTTCCAGTGAAAACTTTTGAAATATGGAAGCAACTTGAACGAAATGGCTGCTTCGTATTTGTCATTGTATTAATTTCTTGAAAGAAAGCACAACACCAAGTATGAAAGATACTTATTCAAACCACATAACATATAAAAAATCAGGGAACCATGACACACCAGAAAATTAATGTCTACTTATCACGGTTTGACTTAGCCTGATTTTGATGCTTAATCACAATGCACCCAAACAAGTTCATAGCATTTTTTTTCAATTGTTAAAAAAAATATTCATAGAAAATGGGGAATTAAAATATTGATATAAGATCTTTTCATAAATAGATTGTCATATTGTATAACATCCATGAAAGATACACCAAATCCCATTGAGGAGTTACGACAAGAATTTTTGAATGGTGTCTTGCCATATCCATAATCAATTAAGAGAAAATATTCTCTTCCAAAATAAAAACAAAAAATATACAACTCCACCTAACACACAGTATCAAGATTCAAGAGTAACATATACTGTAACATATAATCAGAGCATGTCATTCACATTGCAAAACGATTCAATGAGTTTCACAGAAAAACCTTTCAGATAATCAAAGTCCAAAGCCCAAAAAGAGAAACCGAGCGAGCAAGAAAAGGGTTTTACTTACCGAGGAAAAATGCCAGTGAATGCGAATATGGTGAAGATGAGATTGTGAAAGTGAGAACTGAAAATTGCGTTGAAACCTTGGGTACGAGAATGGCGCAGAAGAAAAAAGGATTAGAGGACGAAACACGAAACGGCGTGTTATTGCAGAACAGAGGCGCCGGGAAACAACGAAAACACCCCTTTTCTGGTACCTTCCCTTCATCTTTACTCCCAAAATGTGATCTTTTTTCGGCTATTCCCTTTTCTTTATTCCCAAACCCATCACCATGAGATAAAAATCAAAACTTTCATCCTTAACATCAACTCCAACCACATGTAACAACAGATACTGTACTCTCAACATGCCAATTAACAGAAAAATTATACTAAATAACATACCTATATGAATCGGATACAGTGCTATAGAATGCTCCGATGATCTTGCTGCTGGGTTTCTCCTCCCTGAATCTTTTCGTTTTCCTGGTTCCTGGGGTTATGGAAGGAATGAAAAAGGGGAGAAAAGTTTTGATCTTTAACTCTATGTAATTTCTTCGTATATTTGGATGTTAATTTATTGGACTGAAATTGCATTTTATTAGAATTAAATGTTGATGAGAGATTTTTAGGGATTTGATTGAGATGAGGCAGAAATTAATTTTAGGAATGAAATTAATTACTATAGGAATGAAGAAGAAGAAACGGTGATAAGTATGTTATTGATAAGTAAGTGGAGTACACTCTCTTATCATGAGAGTGAAATTTAGTTTGTACTATATCTATAATATACTCTTTTTTTGGCTACGTAGCACTCCCCCACATGTAAATACATCTTTTCCTGTTTTAGCATTAGTTCCATAACATAATAAATTTGATGACTATGTGTCCTCTCCCGTTAAGTAATGCCAATACTAGTGACTTTAAATAGTATTACGAATAGCTAAATCTTGTCTCATTAGTTTGGATGTTATGTATATAATACTCCTGATGTTATTCGTGTGGCTTTCTGGATGTTAACTGATTTAAATTATGGAAGTTATTGACCATTCTGTACTATACTTGGGTATACTAGATTTACTTGGTCGGATTATATTTGTGCTAGGTGACCTTTTTAATTATCACTTATAGTTGTTCATTTTCCAATTTATTTAAACAGAAAATGTAGCCAAGCTTCACAAAACGGATGCATTGAGGGGGATAAAGTGTTTATGAGCAAGACATGTATCAAAATGCCTACGGGGGAGGAGACATTGGCCGACATGCCAGTGGTAAATGCAACAGATGATAATGTTAAGGACGGGCATTCAAAGGAAAGGCAACTTATTGAATTTTTAGTTATCGTATGAAGTTTTAATGCTTTAACTTGCCTCATTGTAATAATATACTAGCATAATTTTTTTTGGGCAACTGCGTTGACATAATTTATCATTATATTTGTTTGCATATAACATTTTACCATATATAAAGTAATTTTAATATACGTTACCTACGTATAATATTGTGCTTATTTGAGAAGAATGGCAAAATTAGGGGTTGTAACTGGTATATTTATCTTGAATAGGAGTTTGATTATCTAATATTTTATCATTTAAATTTGGATGTTATGCGTGCCTCATACCCGATGTTATCTTTCTAGCATTATGGTTGCTAACTGGTTGGCAATGTGGATGTTACTATCCATTCTTTACTTTATTCTGCACGAAGAAGCTTTGGATAAACTTTAGATTTAACATCATTTACGAATTTAAGCGTACTACATTTACTTGATTAACTTATATTTGTATCAGGTGTCTTTTGTTATTATCACTTATAGGTGCTCAACTTCTAATTTATTTAAGAGTCCCAAAACAGGTCCATTAGGGGGAATACTATGAGTATGAGGTGGACATGTCCTGAAATGCCCAAAGGGGATGAGACAATGTCTGACACACCTGTTGAAAACGGAATAGATGATAATGTTGATGAAGGACCTTCGAATCAAAGGCAAGTTAGATAGATGATTTTAACAATAATACGAATTATTGAAGATTATAGTAGTTGCATGACTCTTTTACTTCTGGCTCTTTCCTTCTTTTGAGGTGAAATGTTTAATCAATAATAGATGTTATCCATATAATCTTATGCTGGTTACACAACTTTCTTTATTTTAGTTTTGGCTCAGATAAGAGCACTTAATTGTTAAGAGCACTCAGTTAAGAGCACTTAATTGTTAATGACTGTGCAGGGAATCCGGAGAGCTTGCAATGGTAGTGTATGTTGCACCAGAGGACCCAGCTCAAGTAGACTTTTCAATCCCATCATTCTCGCTTGGCATCACTCAGATGCACATACCAGACTCACCGCCCAGATCTCCGGTAACAAATGATCAAAATGCGACTCCGAAACCTGAATCACCAGAAAACATAAAAACAAAAGCTGTGGTGGACACACTAATGCCATCTGGGGGTGTTGCAAGGCCGACAGGTGATGACATGAACAGGATATACAAGTGTGTGACAGATCGGAGGGGTGCAAAGAATACCACACTTGCGTGGATTCGCAATGGCGATGATGTTCAGCTGCAGCGAGCGGATCTTCAATCACTGGGATGGCGTAGAAGAGTAAGCGATACGGTAAGAGCAAACAAAAAAACTGTAATAAATTGCTATGTATGTGTTATGCATTAAAGTGCCATGAAAATGTAATACGTTTACTCTATTCAGGTGGTTGATTACTGCTGTGCCATGTTCAATACTTCGAGCAACGCAAGGTTTTGCACGCATTTTTACTGTATTCCACCGAGACTAATGGTTAGTGCAATCTTTCCTTACCCACTTAATATTAATTAATACCATAATTGCCTCGGTGAAGGATACTCTAAATTATTACATTAGGTGTTTAACTAATGCAAAATGGGTTTACAGGCCATAATATTGACTGATGATAACATTGAACGATTTGCCGGGACGAACACTGGTTTTGTCCCTGTTCTTAGCAAATTCATGGGCCGCGGGCAGCACTGGTTCGATGCGGAGAAAGCGAAAAAAGTTGATTATGTCAGTAATTTATATACTTACTAATCCACACACAAAATCTATTTTTTCATTACAAGAATATGGAAAAAATAACTATATACTAACATGCTTTATTCAACGATGAAGTGGTTTGTTCTAGTGTGCCGAGATGATCACTGGTAGCTATGTACTCCACCGGAAGACTGATAATCTATGGGTGTTAGACTCTATGCACAATGGCCCACACTCGGAGCGCCGAGAGAAAATAGATAAATATGTAGTAAGTGAGAATAGATTTGATGATGCATATTTTTTCGGGTGTTAGGTGTTGCCTTCCATGTTTTTTTCTTCTATTTTCCTCCCTAATTTTTTCTCTCTGGCTTGTCGAAGGGCTTTCTTCTCCAAGAGTTGGCAGCAACTGTAGACCCGAATGTAGTATTCACAGCTGAGGGCTATGAATGTTGCTATGAAACAAGGCTCCAAAAACAGCCTAATGGGTAAGTCTAGAGGTGAAAACAAAGAAGGGATTAAAAAATCAACCCACACAAATTTTAATATGTTGGCACGACTTTTTGTCATTTGTGTTGCATAGGTGGGACTGTGGCGTATACGTCATTAAATGGATGGAAATGTGGGATCCAAAGAGCTTGGCAGAGGATGAATTGAATATGCCTATTTGGACGACGGTTAGTGAAATCCAAAACATATGTTGATGCTTATTTGCGTATTTAATAATTGATAAATAACTCTTCTTGGATGAATTCTACTTATGCTGGCTGGATTTATATTTGCTTCTTTAGTGTATTCTATACCAAACATAAATACATCTGTATGTGACCACAGGCCCAGCTGCAACAAATTTGGAAAGAAATTGTAACTGACATTCTAATTTGCAAAGACAACATCTCTAGGAGTGAGGTAGATGGTGTACTCAGTGTACCATGTCATCATGTGGAGGATAGGGGAAAGAAAAAAACTCTTGAAGATTCTTGGACGAACCCACGGACAAGATCACTGGTTCGAAGGGCAGAACTGGCTAAGAAAGCTAAACGGAACTATAAGCCATAAATTGAGATTAGAGTTGGTCGGTGTGTGTTTTTTGTTAATTTGATTTCAGGATTTAGAGGATGTTATTTTTATATACAGATGGATGTTATCGGATATAAACCAAAACCGGGTGCATCTTTTTTAAAGAGAAACCTATATTGGGTAGCAGGTTATATATATTCACAAACAATTGATTAGGACTAGAGTTGCTATGTGTATTTACGGTTGATATGCTTGCAGAATTTACGTGATTTTATCATGAAATATTTGCGAAAGGTTTTGGATTTGGACTGGATAAAAAAATACAATAATTCAATATCCCAGTTAATATTTATGTATAAAAAAATTGTTTTTAAATTGTTAGTTTATTTTTTTATACATGTTTGGCTTGTTTTTGCTCAAATCGAGAACACATTGACTGAATTTTGAATTATCTTTCCAATATACAATTATCCATGCTTAACAGGCAGCTAAAAATATTTATGCCCAAGCAATAAATGCTCGATCGTGGATGTTATTCTAATAAATTAAAGGATGTTATTGGCTGTAAATAAAATATATGTCTGGATATGACTTTTTGATGTCTAATTTTTTAAATAATAAAAGAAAGACCTTATTATGTACGGATACTTTTGGATATTCAAATTTAAACTTCATGTATTAAGGTCGATTATCGTAATGATTAAATTATCAACTAAACATTTATTATTTTTAATATTAGTAACAAATAATAACGGTAAGAAAGAGTAAAAGAATAAAAAAGTTGTATATTAGTTGCCCAAGTCTGTTATTGTATTTTGTTTAATAATGGTAGATAAAGCAGTAGCAAGTTAAAATAAAGTTGAGTATAGTGATTTACATAAAATAAATCCAATAAACCACCAAAATCATGATAACATGAAATAAAGTTGAAGCATGGGCAAAGTATAAAGTAGTTGTTAAACTCTAATGCTTATGATATGTAGTGATGTTAAACTTCGAATCCTCCAAGAATGCTTTCTGTGAAAAAAAAATTTAAAAACAAAACAAAAGAGGAAACAATTAGTAAATGGACATGACATTAATGCTATGAAAAATACACTAGGTACACATACACAATTGTTCAGCGTTATGGAATGAATTCAATAGTGATATGAAGGAGCCAGAGTGCATAGCCAAATTGTTTGTCATTTCTGAACAAGCCGGTTGCGTATCTTTGTAGGAAGTTGCCACATTTGTAGGAGATGGTTGTGCATTATCATTAGGTCCCTTAACACACAAATCATATTGAAAGATAACATCATTACTTATTATCCATTCAACCAACTTAAAATAAACAAATAACGTGAAAAGGGGGGTAGATCTCATATTTACCTTATTGTGATTGTGAGTGTTCTTGTTTTTGCGTGCCCTCTTTTTAATAGATTTTTCCAGATCTGCCCCAAGTCTGGTGGAAGTTGGACGACCTCGCGTAGGAACACGACGTGGGCCATGTAGCTCATCCATGCTAACGGGACACTCATCATGCGTATGTGAGTAAATCGCACTTGGTACATGTGTAGCTTGATGCTCGAATTCCTTGTGTTCTCTGAGCTTCTCCCGAGCACTGTCCATGGCATCACGCAATATAGCAGCAACCTCCGGAGTAGCCACAAAATCCTGAGCGATGTTGTAAAAATCAGAACACAATTGCCTAAAAATTGTCATGCTTTCATCAGAACGGTCCATGTCAATGCTACTCCTGATGTATGTGTGTCTCCGACTAACATTCTTACTCCATCGGGATAGAATGTATTGTGAGGACACTGCTGTCACACGAAAATGTAGAAGAACAGCAAGACTGTGGCAGCATAGAATACCATTCGATTGGAACATAAAGCAATCACATTGAACGTCTGATGATTGCGAGCAATACACGACTTGGTATCTGCTGTACACTGACATGTCAAACACCATCTTTTGTTGGTCAACTTCACAAACTATACTTGTGCCATGATGGTTGATTAAGGAGATGTCACAATCGGCCTTTTTTATAAATTGATCCTGAACATCTCGAAACATGGAGTTTGTATATTCTCTCTGGAACTGCTTCTCTATTGGTGAGCTGGAAACACAAGGGATAATACCCCTTAAATCAGCAACGTCACACTCAAGCTCCTTTTGCTCCTTGTCTATAACACAATTTTGGTATTGGCGAACAAATTGCAACAAAGAGCTCTTACTGTTTAAGTACTTATCAAAAACTGAATGCATGCTCTCACTACGCTGTGTGCTCCTCATGCCAGCCCAGAATTTGTCCTTGAAAAATACTAGCACTGGTGGACGAAATTGTGATTCCTTTGTTATTGTATTTTGTAAAATTCATTGCTTTTTCTTTCCCTGGGAATGGCGCCAAAAACATGATGCCAATACCATGGTTCACAACTCCGTTCAACTTAACCAGCAAGTGTACTGGGTCATCCAAGTAATACCTTACGTGAGTAAGGGTCGATCCCACAGAGATTGTTGGTATGAAGCAAGCTATGGTCACCTTGTAAATCTCAGTTAGGCAGATTAAATAGTTTTGGGTTTCGAAAATTAATAATAAAAAGAAAATAAAAGGGATAGAAATACTTATGTAAATTAATAGTGGGAATTTCAGATAAGTGTATGGAGATGCTGTGCTCCTCTTGAATCTCTACTTTCCTATTACATTCATCCAATCCTTCTTATTCCTTTCCATGGCAAGCTGTATGTAGGGCATCACCGTTGTCAGTGGCTACATCCCATCCTCTCAGTGAAAACGTTCCTATGCTCTGTCACAGCACGGCTAATCATCTGTCGGTTCTCAATCAGATTGGAATAGAATCCATTGATTCTTTTGCGCTTGTCATCACGCCCAGCCTTCAGGAGTTTGAAGCTCGTCACAGTCATTCAATCCCAGAATCCTACTCGGAATACCATAGACAAGGTTTAGACTTTCTGGATCCTCATGAATGCCGCCATCTATCTAGCTTATACCACGAAGATTCTGTTGGGGAATCTAAGAGATATGCGCCCGGCCTAGAGTAGAACGGAAGTGGTTGTCAATCACGCGCGTTCATAGGTGAGAATGATGATGAGTGTCACGGATCATCACATTCATCAAAGTTAAGTGTAACGTATATCTTGGAATAAGAATAAAAGAGAATTGAATAGAAAGTAAGAGTAATTGTATTGAAACTCGAGGTACAGCAGAGCTCCACACCCTTAACCTATGGTGTGCAGAAACTCCACCATTGAAAATACATAAGTAAAAGGTTCAGGCATGGCCGAATGGCCAGCCCCCTGAGTGTGATCAATAGCCTCTTAAGATGAGGAATAAAACAAAACTAAGACCAAAGATGTCTAATACAATAGTAAACTATCCTATTTATACTAGACTAGCTACTAGGGTTTACATGAGTAAGTAATTGATGCATAAATCCACTTCCGGGGCCCACTTGGTGTATGCTTGGGCTGAGCTTGATCTATCCACGAGCTGAGACTTTTCTTGGAGTTGAACTCCAAGTTATAACGTGTTTTGGGCGTTCAACTCCGGATCATGACGTTTTTTTGGTGTTTAACTCTAGACAGCAGCATGTACTTGGCGTTCAACACCAAGTTGCATCGTCAATTTCCGAATAAAGTATGGACTATTATATATTGCTGGAAAGCTCTAGATGTCTACTTTCCAACGCCATTGAGAGAGCTCCATTTAGAGTTCTGTAGCTCCAAAAAATCCATTTTGAGTGCAGGGAGGTCAGATTCCAACAACATCAGCAGTCCTTTTGTCAGCCTTTTTCAGAGTTTTGCTCAAGTCCCTCAATTTCAGCCAGAATTTACCTGAAATCACAGAAAAACACACAAACTCATAGTAAAGTCCAGAAATGTGAATTTAACATAAAAACTAATGAAAACATCCCTAAAAGTAGCTTGAACTTACTAAAAACTACCTAAAAATAATGCCAAAAAGCATATAAATTATCCGCTCATCAGGCACCCACATGTGTCGGTCAGCAAACATATCTGAAAATGAACAGGAAAAACCAAAAAATGCAAAAAAACAAAAATAGCGTCGGTTAACCTCTAAGTGCAACATCCATAATGACTATAAAATAACATCTATAAAGTAGCCTCAGAGAGGCAGCAAGGAACCAGAAGATTATACTACCAGTAAGCCACCTAGAATTGTGGAGGTCATACTCTTCAATAAAATCGTGCCAATCTCTCTCAAATGAGTCCTTAGATTTGGATTCAAACACAATCCTCTTCATGCATGTGATGAGCTGATCGAAATGACGCTAACCTACCAGCTTGTTTGGTATCTTGTTTAGGATATGCCATATGCACCATCTATGGCGTGTGTGTGGTAATGTGGTCTCTAATGCAGAACGCATTTGTAGCGATTGGTCTGTTATAACACATATGGGGGCCTTACCCATACACTTCAACCAAGTACGAAAAAGCCATTCGAATGTACGAGTGTCCTCATTCCGCAATAATGCGCACCCAAGAAGCGTAGACATCCCATGGTGGTTGACACCTACGAAAGACCCAAACGGCATGTCGTACCTAAACAATGAAAATATAAAAACATGATATGTAGGTGGAAACTCCAAATGCCGTGGATGGAAAAAAGTCTAATTAAGTACAACAGAAAAAATAATAATTCCATACCTATTAGTCTTGTAAGTAGTGTCAAACGTCACGACATCACCAAAATATTCCCATGCAGCTCTACACCGAGCATCGGCCCAAAACACATTTCTAATGCTATGGTTTTCGTCCACATCTATTTCAAAGAAAAAGTTTGGATTGAGCTCCTTCATCCGTGAGAAGTGCTTAAGTAACTCTTTTGGATCCGTCTCATCCCCGGAAATGCGTAAGTGACGACTAATGTAATTTCTAACATCCTTCTCTGTAAAGGTGAGGTTGGTAGGGCCACCGACTACATTGGCTAGTGCCTGGTACGTCTTACTCGGTCTAATGCCAACTTGGTCATTTTGCTGTATCAGGTCCTTCACATGCATACTTAGCTGACGGTTTGCTGAGAACATTCCAGATAGCTTCGGATTAAGCGGGTGTGAGTGGGATACCTCTACTCGAGAAATTCTCCACTGCCCTGTCATTTTATCTAATGCCAAATAGCAACGGGCTTTGCAGTTTGTTGAGGCCACTGTTTTCCTTCTCTGGGGTGCCTTTACACGGGATGTGCGGTATCCATCTCTGTTACAATACAAAGCTTGATTAACAACCACCCTCTGATCGTTTATGGTCTCCCAGCCGGTGGTTCTTATTTTGACGACAAATCCAGTCCTAGCCGCATATCGGTAATAATATGCACGCGCATCTTCTAATGTGCCGAAGCACATTCCCTCCTCGGGATCTACCTCCTCGTCACCAATGGCTTGGTTTATGACCTGGAAAAAAAACAAAGAAAGAAAAAAAACAAATGAAACTCTACATAATAGTTAACTATACAAAAGTGGCTAATTTCACTATCGAGTATAACAAATAAAACACAATACTATACTTTTAGGTCCTAATTTCGTTTTATTATGTATGTTAATGTAGATGTTAACTTCATGTAATTATTTTTGGATTTACGTATATTTTTTATTTTTTTATTTAAATTCTCTATTATATTTTAAGTAATTTAAAATTAAATATTATAAAAAAGTTATTGTTCATCAAAATACTTATTTCTATGATTTATCTCTCATTTAAATTAAAACACAGACAAGAGGATGAAAACATCCATGTCCAAACGTTTCTTTTGGAGAACAGGCGCAATGGTTGCTTATGTGTTCCAATAATAATAATAATAATAATAATAATAATGATAATAATAATAAAAGATATCAATTATCAAAGGCATAAACGACAGAAAAAAGGCATATTTATGAAAATGAAAGAGGAATAAGACGGAAGACATAGTAGGGACCATAGCTTCTATTTCTCCAGATTTTGTTTTAAAATCTTTCAAATAAATTTTCTCTGAAAAGCATTTTATTTTAAATAGTTAGATTATAGAATAAGTCCAAAGTTGTTTTTCAATATTTTTATTAACTCAAATTTTGATTTAAAAAATTATTTTGTAATTCTTTGGCAAAATTAAAGGTAAAATTTACAATTTGAGAATTGAATGAAATTCTAAATTAATTAGAATATCAATGAATGCTATGTGTACGAAAGCATGATGATATATGATAGTCTTGGTTATATTGTTTGTGATGATGCTAAAACTTATTTGCCGGTGCAAATAATTTTTTTTGAGATAAATAGCAAACAAATAATGATCAAGAATGTTACGCATATAACTAAAGTGCTAAAAAATACATAAAAAAAATAATCCGAGTTATTACCATACCTCATCAGAGCTAGTGTAGTTTTCTATATTCTCAGAAATTGATTGACTGGCAACAATTTCATTGGGTGAGTCCGTCTGTTGTACAAATTCTTCAGCACCTTCTGCCATAGGTACTGTATTAAGGTCGAAATCAATTGCCATACAAATTACAATGATAAAAATAATTTCTTGTAAAATTTCTTGGCTTATACACTATTGTGCTTGCAATGGTGTTATTCTTGTGATTTTTGAATGAATATGATTGAATTAACATAAAGTATATATTAGGATAAGTTTCATGTTTCATATCTCTAATAATTGATGATAAATACCATAACGGACAAAGAATCAATTGCAATTATTTAATGTAATTGATATTATAATTACCGTTCTTAAATATAATTATTATTAATCTTTATTGTATTTATATATATAAAAATCAAATTATAAAAAGGAATATTAAGTATTGATTACAATAGTGCCTAATAAAAAGGATATGATTTTCTAATTAATATCATTAATTAGCAGATTTAATAAGAACGGTGATAAATAGAATGAACGGTGATAAGTAGAATGATAAGAGAGTGAAGTAAAAAATAAAACTGTTATTAAGTGATATAAATGAAGTAAAATATGAAAAGTTTTGGCTGATGCTGAAAAATTTTGGTTACCAAACTTTTTCCATTGTTAATTAGTTCAGTACATTCATCAATGGCTTTAATTTTGTTGTAAATCTATATAAGTTTAACTTTTCCATTGCTTGGATAGTTTATTACCACTATTTGGGGCTGTATTTTAAAACAGTTGTTAGATTGTTTCTTTTCTTCTTAATATATACTATCAAAATATGGTTATATATTAATATATTGATTGGTAATTTAGTTACATTATGTAGAATTATTTATTTATAAAACCATCACGTCTAAATAAGTTTTTTTTAGCACACTTATATTCGTAAAGAGGGTAGTACTTAATAGGTTGATGAACACTCCCAAATAATAAAGATAATTTACCTTTATTTATTATAATTATTTTTTTAATTAAAATATGTGAAAAGAAATAATTTGATCATTTTTTTATAATATTGGACTTATTTTATTCACATATCCATTTAGTTTTTGTATTATTAATATTTATAGTAGTTTATCAATCATTTCTATTCATTATAAGATATATTTCAAGAGTTCATATTTCAGGTTGAGCAAGAAAGACATGCTACTATAGATCAAAGGCTGGTGTAACTGATTCATCGTCTGTCTCTGAAAAAAAGCATATGGATTAAGACAGTAGGTGGAAAATGAAGGCGTAGGGTATATGGCATGGGTGAGGTAAGGGACTCTTCCATAGTGCGACCTCGAGTTGATGGGCCAACCACGACCACCAGCACTGATGTTTTGGATCTTAGAGAACGAATGGCAATACTTAATAGGGAAGTTGAACAACATGCCGCTAAATATAGAGAGTTTGAAAACCGCTACCAAAGGGAAAAAAGAGAGTGGCAACAGACTCTTGAATTCTTGCGTGAGGATCTCAACTTTAATAACTCACAGATGGATCAGTTTAGTCATCAACTCAATAGCTTGACTGAGTATGTGAGGGCCATGGATCCTAGTAGTTCTAAATCACGTGTCCTCCCACCTCCTCCTTTTACTTTTCCAATTTCCTAGAAAAGCACAGCTTCAGGTAGAAAACTCCCATCTATTCTGCATCTACTAGTTCAACCACAAAGTTCTCAAAGGGAAGATGATTCTGACGATCTTGATGACTCAGATGATTATTTAGATGAGTATGAGTAGGGTTATTTAATTTGTTTTGAATATTTTGTATTATCAGTGGATTGCAATTTAAACGAATATAAGTCCAAGTTTAGTTATTTATCTTGTTTTGATTCTTTATGTTAGATGATTATTTATTATTTTGATAAGTTTGTAAACTCATTATCTAATATTTAGTATAAATTTTATTTTTATATTTAAAAGTTTATTTGTCTTGATGTTATCTAATATTTTGTATAAATTTTATTTCTATATTTAAAAGTTTATTTGCATTAGTTGTCTACTATTTTTAAATAAAAAATAATTAAAAAATGTTATTAAAATCGATGGTAGTGGTGTCGCTTTTTAAATTTAAAATAGATAAAAGAAAACAAAATATAGACGATGAACTTGTCAGTATTTTAATAATTAAATCAACAGCTGTTTTGTTGATTTTAATGAATTAAATATCGACAGAAAGGTTGTCGATTTTGTATAATAATATCAACGGCAAACTTGTTGATTTTATTAAGCAGGTCAAATTCTCAAACTCAAACTATAGACAGAAAAATTGTCAATTTTATTGAATTAATATCAACGACCTAGTAAGCCGTCGATTTTATTAGAATTTTAAAAAATCGACAAGTTTAATAGCGACCACTTTAATCGTCAATTTTGCCGTTGATTTTTAATATTTTTGACGGTCTAGCCGTCGATTTCAATGGTGTTTCTTGTAGCGGCGGCCAACCTTCATAAGAATAATAATAATAATAATAATAATAATTATTATTATTATTATTATTATTATTATTATTAGAAAATAAGTTAATTTTTATTTATTAAAAAGAGCCCAACCAACAATACACGTTGGGAAATTAAAAATAGTACAAACCATTGTTGCCTTATAAATAGAAGCCCCTAGATAGTATAGCTTCCAGAACATAAATGATCTAGTTGTTCATTTTTTTGGACAAATTTTTAATCCTTCATTTTATACGAAAACATTGTTATGGAATTCCAAAGTGGAGAACAAGCCGATAATGCGAAACTTCTTAAAGCTCAAAGCCACGTTTGGAATCATATTTTCAGTTTCATAAACTCTATGTCTCTTAAATGTGCTGTTGAATTAGGCATACCTGATGCAATATACAATTACGGCAAACCCATGACTCTCTCACAACTCATTGCTTCATTGCCAATTCATCCGTCAAAAACCTCCTTCATCCATCGCTTGATGAGAATCTTGATCCATTCCGGCATCTTTGTTACCGAAAATGTTACCAATAATAATAACGAGGTTGAAACTGGGTATGTTCTAACTGATTCATGTATGTTCCTACTTAAGAACAATCCCTTCAGTGTGACACCTTTGATGCTGATAGACCTTACTCCCACCGGGATAAAGCCATGGCATCATTTGTCTGATTGGTTCAAGAACGAAGATCTCACAGCATTTGAGACCGCACATGGAATGACGTTTTGGGAGTATACCGACAGCGTGCCTAAATATGGCAAATCCTTCATTGACGGCATGGCAAGTGATTCTCGATTTGTTAGTGGTCTGTTACTGGATGATAAGTTCAAGGGAGTGTTTGAGGGATTGGAATCGCTGGTTGATGTTGGTGGAGGCACTGGAACTCTTGCAAAGGCCATCGCCGAATCATTTCCAAACTTGAAGTGCTGTGTGTTTGATCTCCCAAGTGTTGTTGCTGGCTTGCAAGGAACTGACAACCTTAAATACATTGCAGGCGACATGCTTGTTGATCCTATTCCTCCTTCTCATGACATTTTGTTGAAGGTAAAAAATGAATAGATACTTAACCCTTCCAATATCTCTTCATTTTTACGAAAAAGTACACAATTCCTGATTTAAAAAAATGAGAAAGCGGTAGTTAATTATGGGAAGCAATCACATACATATTAAATCAGTACATAGAATATAAAGGGGTATTGATTGTTGAAAAAAAAAGAAAAGTCAGAAGAAGTGTAGAGACCCAGCTGATTTTTTCTCTCAATCTCAATATGTTTCTCTGTTCACATAAAACATGTATGGAAGTGATTAAAATGACATTATTTTTTGTGAAAAGTTTGGACTAAATTAAAAAAAAAAAAAAACTAAAGAATTATTTGAATTTAAAATATTCTTATATTAAAAAATTATACAAATATAGGAATTAAGTTCGGAAAAAGTGAATTTATTTTACTTTGAATAACGATGCAGTGGATTTTGCATAACTGGAACGATGAGGAATGTGTGAAAATATTGAAGAAATGCAAGGAGGCAATCATGCAGAAAAGCAAAGAAGGGAAGGTGATTATCATAGACATGGTTGTGGAGGATGATGACAAGAAAGCTTGTTATGATCAATCACTTCAAACACAGCTCTTCTTTGACATGCTTATGATGGTGTTGGTCTCTGGAAAAGAAAGAAATAAAATAGAATGGAGCAAGTTAATTGTTTCTGCTGGTTTTACTGACTATAAGATAACCCCAATTCTTGGATTGAGGTCAATCATTGAGATCTATCCATAGAACATAAGCTTATTGTTATAATAATGCTAAGCTAGTATTATTGGCTAATTATATATTGGGGATAAGAATAATGAGCATAAGTTCTATGGAGCGGGTTAATTAATTACTGTTCCTCCATCATTTAATTAAGTATATATCTCTATATTAGCATATATATAGTAGGTTACAAACCTAATAATAATAATATTATGTTCGTGTGTCAGTTCAATACTACTCTATGTATAACTGATAAAGAGTGTGTGTGCAACTTCTGGTTCGTTAATTTTCATGCACAGTTTTTAATCTGACTGTAGCTTTATTTTTTATTTTTGTTAATTAAATTGAATAAATATTATTGCCAAATTTTTTCGATGGTAAAATCGATGTTAGCTTTAATTTTTTTTATTATTTTTTTGAACCAGATAGACTCTGATATTCAATAATTAATATTTAAATTCCAATGAATAAAATCAAGCAGTAATTTTATCTAAAACCAATGATCTATGTATACTGTGAAATATTTATATATACTGTTCAACAAATTAAAACAAAGTCACTATGGGATTTGATAGTCATGGGAGTTAGTAGTCATCCTTCTTCTATCTCAATTAGCGGTGGAAAAAAGCTAAGCAGCCTGCAAGGAGCTTGCAGCATGACCTATGTTTGGTCTGACTTAACCTGTTATAAAATAAACATAGATTCAGACTCTTTTAAAAGCTTTAATACGTTAATAGGTCAGATTCAGACTTACTAATTAGTCTTATTGGCCTGTCAGGTCTGTCAAAGTCTGTCAGAGCCTGTTAAAATATAATTAAATATATAAATAATATTTATTATTAACAAAATTATGAGATATTTTAAATTTATTATATTTTATTATAAATATTTTGTATATTTTAAATACGTTAAAAGTTTAAAATTTTTTATAAAAAAAAATTATTAGACCTTTTAACAGGCTTTAGGCCAGACTAGGCTGAATAACAGGTCAGACTTAGTATTTTATAAAGAGCCTATAATAGTGTGCAGGCTAAGCTTAGGCCAATTAACTGTATGACAGGCCAGACCTGTTAAGAGCAAAGCCTGGCCTGCCCTGGCCTGTTTCCACCCCTAACCCCAACCACGAGACTGTCTTGTGACACTTTTACCTGTCGTCATGCCTACCTGAAACAATGTAATTATATAATCTTACTAATTAATAAAGTTTAAAACACACAACAAGCTAGTTAAATTATACTTATGTTAACCTTAATTATATTTGGATTCATTACCTGCTTCTTCTAGTTCATCCTCCTCTTTTGAGGTAATTTTCTTATTATCGAACTCGTCTTCTTCTTCTTCTTCTTCGTCTCTATCGACCTCTTCTTCTTCTTCTTAAATATTGTTGTCATCTACTACTAGTATCTCGTCATCTACCCTAAGGTCAATGATGTCATTATCCATAACAGCCGATCTAAGGGTGATTGGATCACCGGTATCAACCACCATCTTCAAAAAAATTGGGTCATAAAGAAAAATAATATACTTGCCGTGCATTTTGAGGTAGAATAAAAGGATCATAATGCCTATATTTCATTATCACAGTTACTTCAGTGATATTGTAGTCCTTGGACTTTCGTGTTCCTAGTTGCGGACTTAGATCATACTATTCACATTTAAACACACACACACACACCTTGTATGTAGTGCAATAAAAATACTCTAATTGAATTATATTATGTAACACATCATATATACCAATTAAAATGACCACCGCTTACATCTCCACGAACCTAGACTCTCATGTTATCTATTTTCTTTTCCACTGACTATTATAAAGAATGAAACATATAGCCATTAGCACTATAGATCGGGAAATTTGTGCCCTTTTTCATTGGGGCCCAACTAAGTTCCACTAGTTTTCATTCTGTTGTGCCAATTAGATTCACTCGGACGTATTCGGACGTATTCTATTAGTTTTAAAGTCTAATTACTAGTTAGTAATCTTAAACAGTAGATAAAGAAATTTGAAAAGTTAGAGAACCCTTGAAAAATGAAAAAATAATTTTTCAGCAAAACAGGGTGTATGCGTACGCATACATACATTTTGGCCCATTTCGAATACGCATAGGTGTCAAACAGAATAGCACTTTCGCATATGAGATATTCGCGTACGCATGCATTCCCAGACTTAGAAAATTTTGCAAAGTTGCAGAAATCAGTTTTAAACACCAAACTTTAAATGTTCATAATTACCTCTACAAAAATCCATTTTCATCAAACTTTATATCAATTAAAGAACTTTGAATGAACTTTATTTTAAGATGAATTTCAACCAATTTCAAAAACTAAAACTCAAGTTATGATCCGCCAAAGTTCACCAAAAACTATTTTTTTACCAAAGGAGACAATTCTCATTTTTACGCGAAAAGTTTCAAAAGAGAACATTTTCCCACTCAGAAAAATCCACTGAAGCTGAATCTCACCTTTATATTAAAAAAAATATTTTTATATTTTCAACCCTATTCTGGGTAATTGAATTATTCTATTCTACTTGAGCGGATTTACGTAAAAACTCGGGTTCTTACATGAGTCAGTGACTTTTATGAAGACAGGCTAGTTTAGTATGTAACTTGTTTCAATTTGTTATTAAGTTTGTTTTTGTTTTTGAAATATAATGTCATTATAACTTGATTTAACATGATGTTTCAACTTACGTAGTCTAAGTCGTTGAGTCGTGATGCAACGATGGCGAGACCTTAAAGTACACCCGTGTTTTAAAGGAGAACAAGAAAAGAATTGTTGATCAGCGGGCTGTAGATCATTATGTGAGTAAACACCATAGAGTATAAAGTTTAATTTTCAATTAACTATAGTCCTAATCTTAACATGTGTTACACAGGAGTTCTACAAGTAGAGGTTGACGAAGGCCGCAACCCAGCAATTTCAGTAGACTGCAGACGATGGCGATAAATCCACTACAGCTGAAGTTGATCCTAATACGGTCATCTGAGGCATAGAAGAACCACATCTATGGATTGTGATTGTTCTTCACCGACAACCTCCACACCTCCATACTGAGACATTTATCCGCCTCTGCCACCAGCCGAATTGTCGATCCTGAAGACGGCATCGATTTGAGGGAGCAGATGCTGGAGGTCACCCGGAGCCTTCACCAACAGGCTCAGCAGCTGCAACATTCTGAGGAGAAGTATTAGCAGATCCTCACATGTGTCTCAGACACAGATTCTCTCAGATTGGAATCGGGGCGGGAGTTGGAGTGGCTTCAGTGGATGGAGCAATAGATGGAGGTGCACCAAGATCAGATGCGGGTCAGTGGCAGCGGCGCCGTTACAGGGGCACCGAAATCACTATATAGTCCGCTACCTCAATAGAACTAGGGGGATGATGACGATGACAATCAGGATCTTTAGTTATTAGAGTTTTATTGTAGACCGTTTCATTATATATTCTACCTTTTTATTGTTAATTTTTTTGTACACTTGATATTTAATTTACCTTATTTGGTTTCTATGACTACTAATTGTGCAAAAAGAAAAATTTAAATAAAAATAAAAAATAATTTGACCACCTATTGTGTAAAAAAATAAATAAAAATTAGATTTACCAGGGGTAATATCCAACGATAATTAGGTAGGAAAGAAACTATTGGAGAGTCAAAATTATCGGCAGAATTTTTTCGATGGTAATTACCGGCAGATTAAATAAATAATCCGTCAAAAAATCTGACGGTACATACCAGTGGATTAAAAAATCCGATAGTAATTTGTTACCTGCAAGAGTTCTACCATCAGATTAATTTCGACAGAAAATTTGCCAATAAATATATTATCGGCGGATATTTTTTGTATTCTACTGGTAATTCCGATAGTACTCAGCGTTTTTCTTTTAGTATGAGTTCTAATTTATAACTTTTACGGCGAATTATTACAGCCCCTAAACTTAATTAGATTCCTATTTCAAGATTAGGTTGAACTGTGTTTTGAATAATATTTATGTTATAATTTGATTGGGTTAAACGTATGTTATTAAGATAGATAAATCACAAACTTAACCAATGTTGAAAGAGGTTTTATCTTTATATTATAAGGAGATAAATTTTACTCAATCCTCTCCAAAATAAAGGGTAAGTTATCCATTCTTACATGTTTAAGAAGGGATAACTTACCCTTTTATTTTAGAGAGAATTGGGTAAAATTTAAACAACATAGACACAATAACCTAATGTTAAACACATATCATCAATGTCTGAACCACGGTTAGCATCTACAAAAGCATAAAAGCGCAAATTAGTATGTGAATGAAAAATGGTTCCCTGGTCAATTGAGCCAGTGAAATATCTTAAAATGAATTTAACCGCTTTTCAATGGTTAACCAAAGGATTTTGCATGAATTGACTTAACTTATTTACTACAAAGGCAATCTTAGGCCGTGTGAGAATACAATATTGTAATCCTCCCACAATTGACCTGTAATGCTTAAGATCTTGATATGCCTCAGAACTTTATTGAGATCATTTTTCAATCAAAGTCATAGGAGTGGACACAAATTTAGCATCAAGCATGCCTGCCCTTGTCAATAAGTTTTTAATATACTTGGTTTGACTAAAATGATATGCACCATAGGATAATTGAAATGCTTTAATGACAAGAAAGTAAGTAAAAGTTTCTAATGTTTTCAAATTAAAGATGCTATTTAGTAGATTCATCAAAACATAAATGACATTTTGATTATTTCCAGTTACTATTCACTAATATGTATATCATCAACATATATAAGTACATAGATAGTAGATGTGGATGAGCGAAGAACAAATAAAGAGGAATCTGATTTCGTACTCTTAAGGCCAAACTTAGCAAGAGTGACCAAAAGATTGACGTGCCAGGTTCCAGCATAGACCATAAATTACTTTATGAAGTTTGCAAACCTAAATAGAATCTCCATTTGTAAAGTTTGGTGGTTTCTTAAGGTACACAATTTCAGTGAGCTTTCCATTGAGAAAAATATTATTAAAGTCATATTAAAAAATAGACCACTTTGAAGTGATAGTAATAGTGAAAATGACCCTAATTGATGCTAGTTTTCTCACAGAACTGAAGACTTCATTAAAGTCTATGCCCTCAATTTGATGGTTACCCTAAGATACTAGTCTAGAAGTAGGATGTGATGAGGTCTCAAAATTTTGTGGAATAGGAGTAGAAGTGGATGGATGTGTTGAGGAGAGATTCGCAGTCAAAGAAAAAGTAGACAAAATAGAGAAATGGTCAAAAGAATAACCTGAATGATGCTACAAGATAGGGACAGAATGTGAGTAATAGCAATTCATCAATGACATTATTAATGATATATATTTGAATTTATCATTACTAGCAGTGGGATATTAACTTGAAAATAAATATGAATAAGAAAAGCAAGTTTCATCAAATAACATAAGCCTTATAATGATAATTTTTTTTATTTTTTGTTAAACATTTATACATTTTATGATTAAGAGCATATCCTAAAAATACTAATATTTGAGACCTATAATCAATTTTATTTTCATTATACGGATATACTACGCAAATATGGGTAACAAGTACAACCAAAAATTTTTAAGATAGAATAATTTGGAATATGATTATGCATTAATTTAAATGGAGATTTATTTGATGTAGTAGAGGAATGGAGTGAAATAGATGTTCTTGTTAAAAGGTGAATACATCCTATTATTTCTTTTATATTGTTATCTCATAAAGTATCTAAGGTTACACTAAATTTCAAAGCATGTCTCTATGTTTTCTATGATCTCAATTCTCAAACAGTAAAATTCACAATTCTAAATTAAAAAAAAAATTGTCAAATACTAACTCATTATTTTGTTATCTGTGTGGCTTCCTTCAATCAATATTGAATGAACCATTTCATATGATCAACATCTATGTCTAATAAGTGATATATAACATTTTTTTAAAAGTCTTTGTTTCGTCATAAAATTTATGATACAACTTGTATCTTTCTAATTTTTCCTTATCCTGTGCATAATTTTTTGCTTTTTTTTTTGTTCTCCTCGTAGTGAAACACCTGCTACAAAAAAATTGATATCGTTAGTAATTGAAACCAAAATAGTTTTTTTGGATTTGGATCATCTAAATTTTGAAATTTATTTTAGAGGATAAAGTATGATCTATCACCATTTATTTGATAGGTAGGACCAAGAAAAAACATGAGAGAAAAAACATTCAATGGTAAAAAATTTAATTTTATTCTCTAAAATAAAAATCTAAAATTTAGAGGATCTAAATCCGTTTTTTTTCTATATTATATGTGTATTAGATGATACAATATTCAACCTATTTTTAAATGCTAATTAAATCATAAAGTAATCAAAGTATTAAATATAGAATATCCTTCGCAACATGCATCACATTAAAATAATGACAGACTATGAGATTATTCTAGTAGGGTAAATCCCAAAGGATATTTTTCTTAGTTCAATTATGTTCATTACTATATCTCGAAAACTATAACTAACGTTCAATGTCGGCTGTTCTAGAATAATATATTCTAACCTTTGACCACACTTGTTCGTTAGTCAATCTAATAAAAGGCTCCTCATGTTCCTCGGCATTATTCCTAAATATAGTTTTGTTAAATCTATATGGATGATTCTCGAGCAATAACCTTTGTAGTAATCAAACTGAAGTTTTTTTCAACCATAGTTAAGTTGAAAAGCCTTTGTATCCGCCATATATACAAGGAAAGATAACATCCCATGTGTCATCCTTAATTTCATTCATGTAATATTTATAATTGTATACTTACTATATTTAATATTACTCAATTATTTAAACAATAAAAAATATAAAATAAAATAAATAATAATTAAAGAGTCCAAAATTATTCCTATTTTAAACTGATTTTTTATTGTCTTCCAATCATTTTTATTTGTAGAATATCACTAGAATTTAGTATAATTTTTTAATTAAGGTCGCTATTTGTTCAAACGAATATTGAGTGTTCATGGAGGAATTTGCGAAATATATAAATAGATTTTTAATATAGTAGGAAAGGTTATTTCATGGAGAAGAAAATTACATTTGACATTTTACATATAAACTACTAATTATTACATTAGTTTTACTCTTTTATTTATACTATTTCTATACCCATAACTAATTAATTTTACTAATATAATTTAAAAAATATTATTTATATATTAAAATTAATCACCAAAATTAGTTATATATTTCTGTATAAATACATATATAATTTAATTTATTTTTAATGTGTATTTAATAATTCAGTATATATTTAGTATATATTCTATACTGTGTATATCATAATAATTAAACACAAATATTTTATAACTATCCTCACATATTATAGAGATAGATTGTTATATTTAAAATCTATAAATACTAGCTAGTCAATTTTTCTTTAGATATTTTTTACAAAATTATATTCAAATTTGTAACTTACAATGATAATTTTACTTGACTTTTTCTTTTCTTAATTCAAAGTTATTTGTTATTATTGAATCTATATTTAAAAGTAATTACAATTTTTTCCAATTGAATATAAAAAATAATTAATAATAATAAAAGGAAGAAAAAACCTTGTGTTTTAATTTAACATAAAAATGATACAAAAAATGGCTTAAATGCATAACAAATAATTTGAAGCTAACATAACTATTTGATAAGAGAAAATGGGTGTTTTGGAAAATAGAAAATCATGTTGCTGAATAACAAAACTTAGATTAACACTATATTGCATAATTGTTATCATTTTCAATTTTGTAAGAAATTAATAAAATCTAGATTAAGACTATAAACTAGGTTAATGAATAAATAAAATAATTAAAAAACTCGCAAAAATACAAATAAATTTATACAAAATTAATTAAAACTATAAGTAAGTCCATAAATAAAAAATTCAGCACCTGTGTTTTAGTTTGACAAACTGATGATAAAAGAGAGATGAGAGTAGAAGATTGCATTCTTTTAAAAGAGACTTAGAAATTAGTGTTCAATTAGGAGTTTGGCTATAGAAAAATCATTAGTATTTACTATTTAACTAGGAAGAGCCACTCACATTAAGTTTTTTTTTTTTAACAAGCAAAGTTATTAGAGAGTGAGAATATAATTAAACTAGACCCAATTATACTAATGACATATATATGATACATTGTATTTGTTTATCTCTCTATCAATTCAATTATAGGAATAACACAAGCTAAATATAATAAAATCAAACATTTTTTAAATTTGTATAAAAATGAATAAATTAACATTTCTAATCATAAATATTCTAAACACGGATAAATCTATCAAATTAACAAAATTACTTAACCACTAAAAAAAAAATCCTAGACTACTCTTTTTATAACTTTTCTTTTATTAAATCTATCTCATTCCTAATTCTTTGGTCAAATTGACCCCGTTATTCCTCTCTCTCTTTCTAACCAATATCACCATAATCAGTGTAACAGCCTTTCTTCCACCTTCTCTTTTTCCCTCCCTCCTAATCTACCCGGCCTTATTGTCATCTTCGGCATCAACTACAACGTTATTACCGATTACCTACCTCTTGCATTTCCTCCACCACCATCGCTTTCTTCCTCAAATTCACCACTTATCTCTCTCTGGCTCTCAAATCTTGCCTCATTGCTCGCTTTCTTTCCTTAGCTATTAAAGGCTGCCTACAATATAATTAATCACTTCAATTTTTTTTATTTAAATTTGATTTTTTGCACAATTAATAGTCAAATTCTAAATAATAGAAATAAAATATGGCAACATCAAGTGTACAAAAAAAATTAACAATAAAAAAAGTAAATATACAATGAAATATTCTACAACAAAACTCTAATATCTAAATATCCTAATAATCATCGTCATCATCATCCCCCTGGTCTTGTTGAGGCGGTGAATTATGTGATGATGTCAATGCCCCTGTAGTAGTGCCGCTGCCACTGGCCCACATCTGTTCTTGGTACACCGCCATCTGTTGCTCCATTCGCTAAAGTCGTTCCAGCTCCCATCTCCAATCCAGCATGAGGGAATGTGTGTTTTTATTTGCATATGAGAATCTTCTGATACTTTTACTCAAACTGTTGCTGCTGCTCAACTTGTTGGTGAAAGCTCCAGGTGAGCTCCAGCACCTGCTCTCTCAAATTGACGCCATCCTCGGGATCAACGGGCCAGCTAGTGGCAGAGGCGCACGAATGTCTTAGTGCCGAGGTGCGAAGATTGTCAACAAAGAACGATCCCAACTCGTAGACGCGGTTTTTGTAGGACTCAGATATGGTCTCACGCCAAACCATGTCTGGATCGACTTCAGTTGGGCTAGAGTTGTCGCTGTTGTCTACAGTCTGCTGAGATTGCTAGATTACAGACTCCGTCAATCTCTATGTGTAGGACTCCTGTATAAAATATGTTATGATTAGGACTGCATTTAATTGAAAATTAAACTCATACACTTTGATGTTTGCTCACATAATGATTTGTAACTCACTGATCACCAAATCTCTCCTTGTTCTCCTTCAAAATGTGGGTGTACTTGAAGGTCTTCGTCATCGTCGCATCACAACTTAGACTATGCAGATTGAAACAACATGTTAAATCAAGTTATAATGACATTATATTTCAAAAATAAAACAAAATTAATAACAAATTGAAACAAGTTACATACCAACCTTGCCTTTGTCTTCATAAAAGTCGTTGACCTACCAGTATATTTCAACGACTTGGCCGATGCTCTGTTAGCTCTGTTAGCTCTGTTCGTGAGATGGCAATGTTTGAACCCCTCATCATCCTCCTAATGGATGTACAATGCCTTCTTAAGGTCCAGACGAAACCAAATAGTAAGGTGGTTGCAATACTCAAGTATGTCCTCCAACATCTATTGCAGCGCTTAGCTATCCGATTGTCAAAGATCTTCCTGATCATGACATCGTGCATCTTGCCTCATATAAATTTCTCCTGCATAAAGAATATTTAGCACTAGTTAATCAAAATTAAATACATAACAAAATAGAAGATATAAAACTAAGTAAGGTTTGAATATGTATAGTTTGTACCGTCTACTTCTGGAACCATCGCTGTTTGGTCTCAGTAAGGATCTTCGTGTAGCTCGTCCACGGATGGTCGTTCATTAGCTTGATGACATTAGTAAACTCCTGTGTACATGCATTTTTATTTGGTATAAACTTATCAATGAAAAATTTAAGATTAGTATTTTACTCAAAAATTATTTGAAGAAATCTATAAACTTCAATTATATTTAGATTTTTTAGAAATTTTGGCAGAATTTTATTTACATTACGCTACAAACTCTATCCGTCAACAATAAACCTTAAACAATTCACAAACAAACCAAGGTGAATTATATGACTTAAGCAGCAATATCCATCATCAATCAAGTAGTATGCATATAAAACTAGATATCTTAACAACCTAAATCCACTAAGACTAAAAATCTGAGTGTAAATAAATTAAACTAACTAACTAAAATAGTATGCTTATAAAAGACTTAAAATAGCACGTATGCTATCAAACCATCAGGCCAAATCATCATTCGTACAATGGGATTTGGTAGAGGGCGATCTGATTGGGATTTGTGAGAGAATTCTCGCACCGCAGTGTCTGTCGCTAGTGGCATTGTCGTCGTCAAAATTGTGGGCTGTTGAGCGGACGGAGGTGGTGGAGAAATCCACTCTGATGAAGTGGCTGTACGACTTTCTAATTGTGAGGGTGGTACAGTAGAAGAATTCACGTAGTTGGCATTAGGGACCATGATGAACGATTGATCCTGTGACGTCCCAGAGGTAGTAGGAATAAAGGGCGATGACCAAGAAGTCCCAGGAATACCAGTAGATACCCTCCCTCTACCACGACCACGCGGCCGATTCGTGACAACAGGCATCGTGACATCTCTGCCTGTTGTCATGTCTGCAAAGAGCATACAAATTAAATTCAAATTTGCAACCACTAAATTAAAATCTTTACTTAGAATTAATCAAATTAAAATCTTATAAAATTCAAATTTGCAACAACAATTTTCGTCATTCTTATTTTTAAATTTCATTCAAAAAAAATTTTATTAAAATTTTGACATAACCTCCCCTAAAATTCAGATTTTTCTACCCTTCAAAGGTTCCATCCAAACCAAACATCTCTCAACCCCACTCAATATTTCAAATATCAAACAATTTACTCAACATAATTTTTTTTATTTTTTATCTTTAATTATCTTTAAGTTATTAATTTTTTAATCATCAAAAAAATAAACATGGATTCAAATTCTAACTCACCCGGCCACCAAGAAGTTTCAAACATTGTTACTAATAAAATTTATTAGTAGAGCTATTAATTTCTTTTTAATCTTTAATCAACTTCCACTCAATCATTTAAACAAATCTCAAAACATAAATCATAATATCTAACATATTAATCAACTCAAAAACACAAATTATAATACTTATTAACAACTAAAAGCTAAATTAATCCTAAAGTTAACTAAAACATAAAGAAAAATTAATTAAAAAATGATCATGTTATACCATAGAAGGAAACCGGGTAGCTAGAGATAGTTGTCAGTAGTCGTCAGAATGTCAACAATTGTTGCTAGAGACAGAGGGAGCAACGATGATAGAATGTTGGTGGTGGCCGGCACTACGAAAGCGGTTGGGCGGCTGGTAGAGATGCTTGGCAGAGAGAGAGAGAGAGGGGGGAAAGAGAGAGAAAGAGAAAGAGAAATGGGATGTTGAGGGAGAGATGAGAGGGTTAGCGAGAGAGGGAGGTGAGACCATAGTTGTAAGAACCGGACCGGACCGGCCGGTTCGACCGAAAAACCGGTGAACCGGTGGTCCAGTCGATTTGATTTTAGCTTTAGACCGAAGAAGGAAGCAAACCGCTTAAACCCGGGCGGTTCGTCACAAACCGCACGAAACCGGTCAAAACCAGTCGGTTCGATGCAATCCATGAACCGGCCGGTCTTATGGTGCTCAAATATTCAAAAATGCATGCAATGGGTTTTGAACATGGGTCCCCTTACTAGACAAGGATAAGGAATGCCACCAAGCTATTGTGCTCATTTTGGAATTTAAGTGCTAATTATTCTATATATTATATACATACACAACTAAATTATTTTATATTTATTTAATTTAATTTTTGTTTTATACTCATTTTTTTAATTCTTTAGAATTTATAGAATTATTAAAATAAGTATCAAATATTTTAATATTTTACATTTACATATTAAAATATTAATAAAGATATTTATTTTAAATTTTTTAGAGTATTGAGTTAGTAGGTCTTCGAAGATTTCGACTTAAGACTAATTAGTAGGGACATCTAAACATCACCACTAAATTTCACATGAAAAATTAATGGAGGGACGTAATGTGTTCATCGTTTACTATCTTGAATGACTAAATTGATATTTTATTTTTTTTTCAAGGGCTAATTAATTTGAAGTAAAAAATTTTAAGGATGGACCTAATTGTCACTTTATTCAATTTTTTCTATTTTATATTTTTTATTTACGTACGACCGGTTCTATCGGTTCAACCAGTGACCCACCGGTTGAACCAGTGACCCAGTGACCCAGTAACCTGACCGGTTCGATAACCGGTTCGATTCTGACAACTATGGATGAGACAGTGAGAGGAGAGAGAGTGTATGATTCGAAATGAGGAAAAAAAGAATTTGCGGTTCAAATTTAGAGTATAATTACTGTTTGATATATTGATGGATTTATTTGACAATAAAACTTCACAGTGCTCCAAAATGCAACGTTTCACTAACTCAGGCTATTGTCGAATTTATCTGCCTGTAAATTAAATCCAACGGTATTGCGTGTGCCAACTACTCTTTTTTCCCTCCAAGACGGATTTATCGTTAAAAAGTAAAATTCGACGGTATTTTTATTTTCTCAACGAATTTATTGTCAAATCTGCCGGTAAATTTCACAGTAAACCCAATGCTAATATATCCAATGATATATCTGATAATACTCAGCATTTTTCTTGTAGTGATTACTCACAACGGTGATGTCTCCATCTAGAATGCCTTGAAAATATACTCGCATTTTTTATCATGCTCCTGATACTTGCGTTCTTGATCCGTCTCTTCTATGTAAGAGTTTTTGGTAAAACTCCTCTTACTTCTATAAATCTGTTACTCATTTCTTTAATTCAGCTAAATCATTCTCTGTTCAATCAAACTATTTATCTAGTATATGTAATAATAGAGTTTGTAATATTGCAATTTTTTTTTGTTAACAACATGGTTAAAATGAAAAAATAAAAATAAAATAAAATTAAAAAAACATGATAGCCGAATCATTTTTACGTAGATGTAACTATTTTGACATTTTTTGAAACGTTGCTAAGCCATATTCATTTATCATAGTAGTGGGTGGAGGGAGGTTGTCGATGATGGTGTCATAGTAGTTGTCCTTGGCAGTGGCAATGGTGACGGAACAGGAGGAAAAGAAAAAGAAGTAGAAGGGACAGAGGAAAAAGTGTAATGATGGTTATAATGATTTTAGTGAGATAATAAATAGAATGGAAGGTTAGTCTCTGAGAGAGAGAATAGTAAAAAGGGAACAGGGAAGGGATAAAAGGTAAATTTACCATGGGATAAATTTGGGAATATAAAAAAGGATAATTTACAATTTTTTTTATAATTTTTTAATGTTTAAATAATTTTATTAATTAGAGTCCATCTTTTCTAAATATAATGGGTAAATTTATTAATATTTAAAATATTTGTGATTAGAAATAATAGTTTTTTTGTATAAAAATTAATTAAATACTACAATAAAAAAATTATAATTATCTTTATGTAAAAATAATTTTTTATTATTAAATAATAAATTATAGAATTTAATTTTAGTATTTATAAAAGTGTTATTTTTATTTAAAATGTGACTAAATAAATAAATCATACTTTTAATATAATTATCTTCATAAGATATTTTTAGCATCTTCATTTAAATAAGTGCCTAAAAATTATTCGTTCCAGTGAAGAAGCTATAGACAATTGCATATATGACTACTAATATATATTACACTCTACATCAGTCACCTCTTCAAGGCAAATCAACCCTCAAGTGAAAAACAAAAAGATCACGGTCTAGCCAGGTGTAGAAACAGATATCATCAATATAAATTTTATACTAGTAAATCATACAAGAATAACTTTATTATTACAAAGTTCAAATCTGTATGTAGCCATCAGTAAACAGAATCCTGGTTCCATCTTGTTCATGCTAACATTTTTGAAAAGGAAAAGTTGCAAATGATTCACATGAACTTTGTCTTATGTGCAAATTGGATTATAGTTCTTTAAATGTACAATTTCACAGTTGAAATTGTCAACGGTATGTATAAAAAGAACAATTCTTCTGATTGCTTCTTTTGAAAATTACCCCTTTCCTAGTGTTTTATTTATTATAGATCATTTATTAATGGAAATTAAGGATAAACTTTGAGGGGGAAAAAAAAAACAAAAAGGCCTTTATTTTATAATTGAGAAAACTTTAAGTAATTGAATTTGACATTTCAAAGGTTTAGAGTCTAAAAGAAACACATAAATCAATGTTTATAATAAAAATCATTTGCAATTTTTTCCTTTTCAAAAATGAGTTATTATGGGTAGACCTCAATAACAGACCTCATACCTAAAACTGGAATTATCTTATAGTCACTGAATCCGGCAGAGAAGAACAACTTGGCCCATTCTTTTTCACTTCTCTCCTTTCCGGCAGCCATAACCAACATGAGCAAGTCAAAGAAGAGTTGTGTTTCCACTAATTCAGGATCTTCCTTCTCATCTTCCTGAACTACCATGTCTATAATGATCAATTTCCCTTCTTTGCCTTTGCTCAAAATTGCTTCATTGCTTTTCTTCAATATGTTAATGCATTCTTTATCATTCCAGTCATGCAAAATCCCCTGATTTATTATTCAATGTACCATTCATTAGAATCAATTTGAGGAAACTAAATAAAATTTTCTTTTTATTCATCTTAATCTTTGCATAATAAATTTTTGTCTATATTTTTCTTTTTCTTCATACAAGGTTAAAATTCAAGTTTCTGTATTTAATATTGTTTTGATGCTTATAACACAGAAAAAAACGTGATATTAAAAATGTTACATGTACATATAAAAAGAAATTAAATCAGCACTCATAAAATTAAAATACATATTTGATATTAATGAAAAAAATTTATTATGTTATTATTAAAAAAATTGCTTATTTTGTTATGACATATTTGATTATTTAACAATGTTAGATTTGATTATTCTAGTGTCTCATAATAGAAAAATATATAAAAGAACATAATAATATATATATATATATATATATATATATATATATATATATTATAATTAATTTAGTAGTTAATTTTTTTATATTTGTGGAACATTTTTGAATAACCACTAAAAAATCATTTGACAATATTATAATAACCTTTAAAATTCTTAGTTATATATATGATATTAGGATCAATAATTTTTATTAATATTAATCAATATTTTGGACTAATATTTTATTTTTATATTATTAAAATTTAATATAAAAATATCTTTTGTTGGCCAAGTGTTAGCCGAAATTTTATTAGTCATGTAATATTCTTATATATTATTGGTGGTGAGGAAAAAAGATTCGTTTTTTCTTGTAATATAAATACTATCATGTAACCTACATATATTTATATAGAGCTCAAAAAAGTATTTAGCATCTGCCCTGTATAAAATAAAGAGCAACATGCATTTAATATATATATATTTTTTTTACCTTCATCAAAACAGCATCAGCAGGAGGAATGGCCTCAAACATGTTCCCTCCAACATATTTAAGGTTGTCACTTCCTTCCAAGTCAGCAACAACATGTGGCTGATCAAGCACAGTGCACTCCAACTGTGGGAATGATTTGGCAATGGCCTTTGCAAGAGTTCCATTGCCGCCACCAACATCAACCAATGATTCCAATCCCTCAAACACACCTTTGCACTTCTCAATCACCATTTCGCTAATGAATCTAGCATCACTTGCCATGGCATCATTGATCAAATGATTGAGCCTAGGTTCACGGCCACCATACTCCCATACCATTATCCCATGCTCTGTTTTAAACGGCGTAGGATCTTCATTTTTGTACCATGTTGACAACTTGTTCCATGGATTTGTCAAAATTGGATCAAGCGAGTTAACAAAGAAAGTCCTTATACTTAAGGGGTGTTCCTTAAGTAACAACATAGACGAATCAGTTAGAACATACCCAATTTCGATCTCATTATTGTTATCGGCCACATTTGTCGTTGTGAAGAAGTCGGAATGCGTCAAGATTCTCATCAAGCGACTGATGAAGGTGGTTTTTGAAGGGTGAATTTGCAATGAAACAATGAGTTGTGAGAGTGACATGGGTTTGCCATGTTTGTGTATGGTTTCAAATATGTCTAAGTCAACGGCACATTTAAGGGATATAGTGTTCACAAAACTATACATATGATTCCATATGTGGCATTGAGCTTTAAGCAGATTGTTAGCTTGCTCTCCACTTTGGAATCCCATAATAACTCTTTTGGCTTTCAGCTATGTTATCTTGTGGTATGGAATATGGATATACTCTAGTTACATTAAGGGTCCTTTATTTATAAGCATTCCAAATTATGATAATTCCACCACTACAACTACAGCATTATTTGGTTGGTGAAAACCATACGTATTAGTTTGAACCTGAAAGCATATAATTATTAGATTAATGTAGAAATTTTTGAACAAGTGGAAGAGTAGAGTTTGGACTTATTGACGGGTTAGATATATAATGAAGAATAGAAGCAATTAGTATTTTTTATAGTACCTACTTGACTATCTGCTTTTAAAGATACAAAGTTTAATTTGAGTTCCAAAAATGCATGTTATGAAACTATTTATATGTTATTTGTATTGCAAATATAAAAAAATTAACAAAAACTTTCGCTCTGTACATTTTACAAAGTGGCTTTCACTTAAGGAAATAACCTGTACTTATCATATCCGTTGCATTTTAATCCTTCATGCTTATAATAAAGGAAAAGTATAGGTAGATAATGAAAATATGAAAAAGTATATAGAATTAAGAGGTTATCAGTCAAAAACTAAACAAAATCACATTAATTTATATTAATAATTAATTAATTTTAAATTTTTTAAATTTTAAATTTAAAAATTTAAAAATTAATTAGGTAAACCTAATTAAAACCTATAAAACCTTCTTCTTCTCTCTCATTAACCTATCCACCTCCAACAATTACACACACAGATCCCTCTCTCTCACCGTCAGGCCCTCCGCCGCATCCGCCGCATCCACCCCGACGCCCACTGCCGGCGCTCGCCACAAAATTGCTATAGCCGTTGACCTCTCCGATGAGAGCGTCCACGCCGTCCGCTGGGCGGTCCACCACTAAATATGGCATAATAAGAACTTGTCCACACTTTCCTTTGATCTTATGATGTAGGAATCCTGGGTCAATTTCTCATTGTTACTTCATTGATTGCACTATTTTATCTTCTCAAAAAACCAGCAACAAAGCCAGAAATGTTTGACACAGAACAGGCTTATTACCACAGCATTTCGTTCCGAAAACCGAATCGAACTTGCCTGTTCAGCCACCATGATCTAGACAAAGCCACCAAAGGTTTTAAAGAAGGACAGAAGCTTATAAGTGGAGCAGCCGAGTTGATTTTTGTCGGAGTTCTGGGCAATGGATCCCACATAGCAGTTCAGAAGCTAAAATGTGAGAATGAGAAGGACATAATCCAAGTTGTATCACAAATTGAGATTCTATCAAACATTGTGCATAGGAACATGGCTTGTGTTCTTGGGATATTAGGTACCGTTTTGATGATTAAAGAGACCGCAAACTATACACTTGATCTTAGTTATAAGGAGTCCTTGAACAATTATAGAAATATAAAAAAAAACATTCATTTAATATGAAAAAACAACATCCTAATACTTAACAAAAGAAATATCCAGTTATATTTTAGCAAAAATAATTAAATATCTATAAAATTTACAAAAATTATGAAATTCTTAAAGAAATAGAAACATTCACATTTGTAATACAAAAAAATTCGAAAATATATAAAAGAACATCCATTTAGTATGAAAAAGAAACATTCTAATATTTAGCAGAAGAAACATCCATATATATTAACTCCATATATTTCACTCGTAGCGTTTCTAGGTGAAATTCACCCTCCAAGGTGTTTAAGCTAATTTGTGGTGTTGGTTGCTCTTCATCATCCCCATCATGATCAAAATCTAACTCGGAATTCTCCGCTCTTGGCTTCTCAGGATCTTGAAATAACTCTTGCAACTCCACTTCTACCACAATAGTTGGAATGCAGCTTTGCAGCGATGGACCATGTGGTATTTCTCGACACAATAGTAGCACAATCCTTTCTCTCGACGCGATTGTATATCAGCAGTGCTCAACTTCTTGAAGAGAGTGAAAGTGGGTAGTGTGGTTCCTTTTGATGAAGCAGAAGGGATTGTCATCTGGGTAGGAGGGTTCTGTGTTTTTGTCACTATGGTGGATTGTGAAACTGGGTTTAAAGTTCCATTAGGGGCAAATCATTTTGGACCATAGTACTAAGTCGATTTATGTCTACTGAGGCCTAAGGTGGCATCATTTTTTTGTTCCTATAACTATGCTACAGATACCGCTTAGACATAGGATATGGGATGGGGTAAAAGTAATTCACATTTTTATTGTTCTTGGAACCTAGCCACAAACAAGGAAATGATCCACTCTTCACTTAGCCCTAAGATCCTGTTAGTCAACTCCTCAAATTGACTTTGTTGTTCCTCCACCACACCTTAAATGACTTTGATGAACCTTGCGATAAAGTTGTAATTTTAGCAAAATCTAATCACCAACCTTAAATGACTTCTCACGCCTCTGCTGGTTAGATAATTTTTTTCACACGTTCTTGAGCCATTTCCAATCGGTAGTGCAGCTCTAGATCCAGAACTCCTTTCACCCGAAGCATGACATCTACATCCTACACTAGGGAAGAGCAGCTGATATACTATAGAATAGTACAGATGGCAAATCCATATAATGCCTCATAAGGTGACATTTCAATGGTAGAATAAAATGAAGTATTATGATAGTATCCAGTTCACATGAGATAAGACGGCTACTTCTCAAGATGAGTATGAGCCTACACATAAATACTGTCTAAGGTTCGATTAACGACATCCCATTTGTTTGGAGGGTGATAAGACATGCTACGCAACAATTTAGTATCATAGCTTTCAACTAACTGCTTCCAAAATCGACTGATGAAGAAGGGATCACGATCAAACACTATTAAAGAGAGAAAGCCATGCTACACTAGTGAGGAATTTTTGTGCTAACACCATGGCTGTAAACCTGGTCTTCAGCGGAGCAACTCGAGAAATCTTACTTAAGCAATCCACCACTACGAAAATAGCTATGAAGCCACCAGATTTTGGCAGCTTAGTGATAAAATCCAAACTAATTCCCTCCCACGACTTATTTGGAACAAAAGTGGTTGCAATAGACCTTGAGGTCGTGTTAGAATATATTTTGTGCTTTGACACTCATCCCACTGGTCAGTAAATTTGATGACATCTTTGCGCATACTTGGCCAAAAAAATGTCTTGCTCAACCCTTTATAAGTCTTTAGAACACCTACATGGCCTGCTATGATGGTTGAATGGAATTGTTGCAGTAGAATCTCTCTTAAATCAGTATAATTAGGCACCTAAATTTTATCCCGATATTATAGTAGCAACCCATCTTTGAAACTATAATCAGAAGGTAACTCTCCAAGCTAGATTTTGTCTCTAAATTGTTTCATTTTTTGCTACTTCTTGAGTAGCTTCTAATAGAGTAGGAATAAAAGTGAATTTAAATATGGTGAAGGCTTAGAATTTAGCTGTTGTGATATCTTTTTTCTTGCTGTAACAGCTCATCGGCAACCTGATTGAATTTTTCCAGCCAAAATTCAATGTCGAACTCATACCTAAGCAACTCATAGAGGTAATATTGATGTTCTGGAGTTAGGATCACTTACGTTTGGAGTTTCTTGAGCCCTTGGTGATCCGTTTAGATCGCAAATCACCTTCCCAACAAGTAATGACACCACTTCTCCAGTACTTGCGACTTCGCCACTACTTGCGTTACTACATACAACTTTGCACATATATCGAAGCTTGTGCCAACTTTGCTCCCAGTTTCTTGCTAAAAATCTTGCGATAGAATTGCTTTGACCCTTGTGCTTGATACATTTGTCTCTACAACAAAAGATTTTGAAAAATTCGGCAAGGCAAGAATGGGAGTCTGAGTTATTAGATTCTTCAAATGGCGGAAGACTTGATCTGCTGCTGCTGTCCATTGAAACACATTCTTCCTAAATAACTCAGTTAGAGAAAAAGAAAGTTGAGCATAAATTACAATGAATTTTCGGTAATAACCTATGAGACCTAATAATCCTCTTATTTGTTTTAATGATTTAGGTTTTGGCCAAGCCAAAATCGCTTCAATTTTTGTCGGGTTGACCTTCACACCCTTACACAAAATAATATGGCTAGATATTCGACTAGTCCCAAAAAAAAGAGCATTTAGAATGCTTTGCAAAGAACTGGTTTTCCCTTAGAACTTGTAGAGTCTAGGTTAAGTGTGCGAATTGCTCCTCCTTAATACGGCTATATACGAATATGTCATCGAAAAATACTACAACAAATTTTCTTAAAAAATGAAGGAAAGTTTTGTTCATCATTGCTTGAAAAATTGACGATGCATTGGTGAGGCCGAAGGGAATTACCTTAAATTCATAGTGACCTCATGTGAGTTCTAAATGTCCAATATCCACCTCCCTCATATGAATCTAGTGATATCCACTACGCAATTCAATCTTTGAAAAATACACAACACCGTGTAGTTCATCTAAAATTTCCTCAATAGTAGGAATTGAAAAATTATCTTTAATAATGATGAAGTTGGAAGCTCTATAATCTATGCAAAACCTCCCCCACCATCTTTCTTTTTGCATAAGAGTACATGATTAGAGAAAGAACTATGGTTGCCTTTTATTACACCAATTTTTAATATTTCAACAACCAGTCTCTCCATCTCCTCCTTCTAAAAAGGGGGTATTTATATGGCCAGATGCTAATAAGGGTTGCACCCGAGGTCAAATGAATTTGATGGTCCACCTCACAATGTGGTGATAATTGCCTTAGCTCCTCAAAGATGTCACCAAATTCTTGCAGCACTTCAAAGACATTTCCTTCTTCTATCTTTTCACCTTGATCATCTCCAGGACTCATAGCCTCTAAATGGAACAAGAAGGCTATTGCCTCACTTACATTAAGTTTTCTAAGCTCTCAAAAGTTCAGTCATACCTCTCCCAATAGTCTTTCCCCTTGAAAAGTCACCCACTTCCCATTATACTTAAATTTTATGAAGAGTTTGAGATAATTGATGCTGATGGTTCTCAACTTCAGCATTATCTAATGAACACCCAACACTACATCAACACCCTTCAAATCGGGGACATAGATATCAATAATGAACGCATACATTTGCACAACTAAGATGAAGTCTTTGCACTTAAACTCTCAGTGAATGGAATCGTCATTGCCAAGCACGACTTGAAGAGCAGGAGCTGGGGATAACGACAAACCTAGTTTTTTTGTGACAGAGGAATTGATGAAGTTATGGGTGCTCCCCTCGTCAACGAGCATTGTCATCACCCGATTCGCATCGTACCTTTCAATCGCAGCATCTTTGGGTGGAATTCACCCTCCAAGGCATTGAGCCTAATTCGTGGTATTGCTACTCTTTATCATCCCCATCATTATCAAAATTTGACTCAGAATTCTTCGCAACTAGCTTCTCAGGTTCTGGAGTAACTCTCACAACTCCTCTTCTCACACCAATAGTTAGAACATAGCTTTGCAGCAATGGCCCACGTGGTATTTCTCAACACAATAGTAGCACAACTCTTTCTCTCAATGTGATCATATATCAACGGTGCTCAGCTTCTTGAAGGGAGTGGAAGTGGGTGGTGTGGTTGCTTTTGATGAAGTAAAAGGGATTATCACCAGGGTAGGAGGTTTTGTATTTTTGTCACTATGGTAGATTGTGGAACTATGTTCAAAGTTCAAGTAGGGGAAAGCAGTACGGACCCAAGTATTGGGCCAACTTATGTCTATTGAGGCCTAAGGTGGCAGCATTTTTTGTTTATGTAACTATGCTACAGATACCACTTAGACATAGGATGTGAGTTAGGCCAAAAGTAATTCACATTTCTAATATTCTTGGAGCCCAACCACAAACAAGAAAATGATGCACTCTTCACTTATCCTTAAGATTCTGTTAGTCAAATCCTCAAATAGACTGATATTTCTCCATTGTACCATTATGTTTCAGCTCTTCAATGGCGGTGCATGGATCACAAAACACATTATTTCCAAATCGGAGAACCATGGCATCAAGGAAGGATACTCCCACGTGTATGTCATGTTATTCTTCACCCCCGTGATACCACGCATAAGCAGCTCCCACCAAATGGAGAGACATCACCTCCTCTGTTCAATTGGCACGTCAAATGTCTCAAGATATTGCCAAGCTCAAAACACCCAGTCATCCATACCATCTCCTTCAAACATTGGCAACTCAGACATCTTCACCTTCACGTTGTAAGCCAAATTCACATTGAACCGACCTCCCTTGGACCTGTGGCTAGAGCCACCCCTTATTGAGTCATTCCCTGGCCTTTTGGAATCTACTTTAACTTCACATTATCTTGCAATAACTTCTCAATTTATTGCAACGACAAGTCCAAGGACGTGAGTTGATGCTGAATTTCAGCTGCCCTCTTGGTGGCTTCGGTGAGCCGTGACTAGTGCATGGTTGTCTCCATTTTATGCCATAAGATGTTGGGTTAAGTCCCACAATGAGCACAACCCTTATATTTAGTTGCCAACATGAAGTTTGAAATTCTGAGCAGACTGCCGGTGATAAGTCAGAGAAAGGTGATGATGATGTCTGCGAGTCGGTGGCTACCTAAGGAAACTCCGATTCCATCCACAATTAGCTCATTCTTGACAGATCCGATCAGGTGTTCATAATATGGAGTAAAAGGATTTGAGGTACTGGTTAAGCAGATTGACAATGATCTATGTCAAGATTTCTTGTTTATTGAAAAGTGTCAGCTCCTCTAATAGGTTATGGAGAGTTCCATCTATCATCTTTAGAGACTCTTAATGAAAGCACCAATTGATGGATTATTACAATATAACAGTAACAACAACATTTCACACTAGAATTAACAACACAATCAAGTATATGAAGAATCAATAAAAGAGTTGAAAGTAAGAGAATGTATATAACAGAGAAAGGAAATAAGCAACATCAATTCTCCTTATTCGAGTCAGGAAAAAAACTCCACTCAATTATCAAATCAATCATTACTTCTCACTCACTCTGCTCCTCTCTATTCATACCCCTCATTCTGTTACGTAACTAACTATGATAATTATTCTTCTGTTACGCACTCTTCTCGTGCATGGTAGTCCATCATCCATGTTGGAGGTCTTCTCACTCTTTTATTTTAGATCTCATTTCAATTGTTTGGCTCAATACCTTCCTTAATCTCAAGTTCTTGGTTTGCGCCACTATGAGATAGGAAATTAAGCGTATCATATAGTCTATAAACTAGAACGTTAAAGATGTACTTTCATAAGCAACCGAATGTTATTAATTATTTATTTTATTCCTCCAAAAAGTAAAAAAAAATGTAAGAATTTAATTTGTTAAAGATGTGAAGTTAATAATAGTCAATAATAAAAATAAAAAGATACATCAATAAGACATTCCACCATCCTATGTTTTATAATAGTTCTTGAAATTCACATTTTATACCGATTTAGTCTTTGGAGTTCCAATTATACTATTATCATTTCTAAAATTGATCTCCGAGTATCATATCGACCCCTATTTGATAATGATTCAACAAATAAAGTGATGAGATGGCACCCCAATGCCATGCCGGATACGGAAGAAACGACACGATTTATTTTTATTGACATCCAATTAAAACAAAAACAAAGAATGAAGTGTTTGTATGATCAAAGCTTTGTGCAAACCATTTTAGAAGACAACAGATATCAAAACGAAGTCTTTTCTACTTTTATTAGGGGTACCAAAAGTAAATGATGTCATTTTACTATATCCATGATGATATTGGAGTGCCAGCTCATCACTCCATTTGTTAAGTCATTATTGAAAAGGGATCAAGAGACTACTATGATATCCAAAAATCAATCTTAAAAATAATAATAGTGCAACTGAAATCTCAGAAACTAAATCAACACAAAATGCAAATCTCAAAAATCACTTTGAAGATATAATCCCAAATTGATCCTTAAAAAATGTTAAATCTAACATTTTGATGTATAATAAAATTTATTATTTATAAGTCTATGAGATTTTTTTTAATAAATTGATCCTTTAATTTTGTCTTTTTAAAAAAGATTAATTTATCATATAATAATATTTTAAAAAACATATTATATATCTTATAACAAAATTTATTAAAAATTTATTTATCATATAATATATATATATATATATATATATATATATATATATATATATATATATATATATATATATTAAAAATTTGAATAAATTAAAGTGACATAAGAACTAATATATCTTAAAAGAATAATATAATTATTGAAAATTTTTAGTAAATAAAAAATTGTTAGCAAATGAAATGTTTGATTCAATTTTTTAAAAAATCAATGTATGTATTTTTTTATTTTTTTGACTAATCAATTTATGTATTTAATCTCGAATTTTATTTCATTGTTTGTTTTTATCGATGGTCGATTTTGTTTGATTTCTTTTAAAAGTGGAAAGAATTAATTAGTTGAACGTTGAAGGAAGAGAATCAATTCTTATACTAAAATTAATTATTGATATTGTCTAGCTTTGATTTGACAAAAGCCTAGAATCGTGACCGATTAGAACTCTTGATATTTTTATTTTAAAAATATTATTTTTATATTAAAATTAATTATTAAAATAAATTATTAATATATCTATATATAAATATACGTATAATTTAATTTATTTTTAATATATATTTATAATTAAATATATATTTTATATTAATATCTAATCTTAATAACTGATCTTAACGTAGACTTAACATAATCGATTCTATTTTGTCCCTTCTTAACAAAATGTAACATTTTTCAGTGTAATTATGAACGTGGATTGACGGCAAGCAAAAAATATCAATTTTTAACTAAGCGGATCTTTGACCACAACCCAAATGCTAATTCATTTCATGAAAATGTGGCATAATATATAATTGTCTTATGTTGTGTTTTGACGACGCCCCATATGCCATGATGAACTGTTCGTAGCAGCAGCCATCGATTTTAGAATGGTAGCAGCAACACATTTCCTAAGAAGAAATTTAAAATAAAGAAGATTCATGACTTAGCTTGATGAGGCGATTGGTTTGATTGAAAAATACAACGATTTTGGTGGGATACAAATTTATTCTCTTAGTGATTTCTGGAAGAATAAATCTTTAATAATTGAGAAATCGCCATCCTTTCGTGGCATGGCAGAATGAAATTCTATCTGTTACTTCTCAAAAAAACAGAAACTGCACCATGTGCAAAATATGGGCCGCGCACCATATTTACGTATTTTTTATTACAATCAATCCAATTTTTCAGTGTATTTCCGTATCCACACCAATGTACAAATTAAAATTGATGGGAGTGATAACAAAACAGAATCAGAAGCCAAAACTAGCAAAACAATTTGTTATATAAAAGTTAAATGAAAACACATTTAGAGAATCATGCAATACTCATTCACTGATCAAAACACTTCCTACTTCCGGTATTTCACTCTTAGATCATTCATCTCAGTTTTCCTACAAAAATAATTAGTAATAACAACTTGCATTGATTGATAACAATTTTAGAATTACGGTTATAAATTTTGAGGTAAGTTAGAACGGAAAAGCTCTGCATACAAGCCATTAGGGCTTGTATGCTTTACAAGTTCATTAGACAATAAAATCAAAATACGCGCTGCTCCACGTACGTTGATTACACGCGCTATATAACATCCCGCGTATATCTAACTACCAAATTTAAAATATTTGTTTCCATCTTCGTTTTCGTTATTTTGAGATTTTGTTGTTCTTCTTCTCGCGCGTCTTCCCTCCTTCTTCTCCATCGTTCTTTTCCTCTCCTTTTCTCACTGGTATGTTCTTCGTTTACGTTACCCTTTTCTCTCTCTGCAACTCGAGCTTCGTTTTCTATTTTGATTTGTTGTTTTCTGAAATCAAAATTTGAACTCGTTTTGAAGATAATGGATCATTCAACCTCAGATTGTCAGCTGAATCCAGGCGAAGTGGATTATGAATTTGAATCTAACGAAGTTCCTGAGGTTTGATTTACATAGGATTAGTATGAATTTTCTTTCAGTAATTTGTATAGCATTGTGTAGTTGAAAAATTGCTGAACATTGACTGTGAAAGTAACACGTTAACATGAATCTGTCGATTCAATGTATTAGTTGTGATTAATTACCTGGAATTTATAGTAGACGCTCGGGTGTAGATCAATTCTTCTTTGGGTGTATTTTAGCTAGAAGTGTGGGTGTATCTACATTTTACTGGTTTTTTGTTATTTTAATTGAGTTGTTGTTGTTCAGGTGTATTATATCAGACATGATTGGGTGTGTTTATAGTTTTTGACATGGTGTATTCTGCAGCCTGTGTATTTACAGTTTATGGCTTTAAAGGTCATTCTGTAGCTGAGTTGTTGCGGTTCAGGTGTATCATATTAGATATGATTGGGTGTATTTGAATCATATCTATGGGTGTATTCACAGTTCTGACACGGTGTATTGTGCAGCCTCTCTCGGTTGTTGATGACGAGCTTGTTCCGAAGGTCGGAATGACCTTTACCACCCTTGAAGATGCTGAAAAATTTTACAGAAACTACGCCAAGGCTGCAGGTTTCTCTACAAGAGTTCGGTGCACAAATAGGAAGGGAAACGAGATTAAGAATCAACTGATTACATGTAGCAAAGAGGAAAAATGGAAATCTAAAATATCTCCGACCGAGAAGACCAATCCGACAGCCGGTTTAAACTGTCCTGCAAGAATTTATGTACACACATTGAAGGATGTCGGTGCTTGGATCATTTCAAAGGTTGTGCTGGATCATTCACACCCCTGCTGTCCAAGCAAAGCAGAGATGCTCAAACAGCACAGGGAACTAAGCATGTCCATTCGTCGTACGATAGAGAATAACGAGGAGGCCGGTATCAGACCAAGCAAAACCTACCAATCATTTGTTGCGGCTGCCGGGGGTCACCGCGAGTTAAATTTTATCGAAAAGGACGTGAGGAATTACATTACCAGGGAAGTGCGGAATGTTTCTGAACAAGAAGATGCAAAGGAATTCGGAAAATATTTCTTAAGAATGAAAGAGAAGAATCCAAATTTCTTTTTTGAGCTCAAACTCGAGGAGGATCAATCGATTAAGCTGGCTTTTTGGGCCGATGCAAGAAGCAGAGCCGCCTTTGAGTATTTCGGAGACGTCATTTCATTCGACACCACCTACAATACAAACAGGTAACAAACTGTCCCTGTTTATGATGCTAAATTAATTTATTTTTTCGAATCCGCAGCAAAGGTGTATATTGGCTGTTTCATTGGGTGTATTCGAAGCATTTGTTGGGGGTGTACCTAATGATTTTGCATTCTGTACCATGGTAATTTGTTTCAGGTATAATTTGGTCTGTGGTTCTTTTGTCGGGGTGAATCACCACGGTCAGTCAACACTTCTCGGATGCTCTTTGATGAAGAACGAAGAAATTGAATCATTCAAATGGTTATTTCAATGCTGGCTTCGTTGCATAGGAGGAAACGCTCTGAAAGGGTTTCTCACCGATCAGTGCGCATCAATGAAAAGGGCTTTAGAGGCCTGTATGCCAACAACAGTTCACCGTTGGTGTATTTGGCACATCATGAAGAAGATTCCAAGCAAATTAAACGGGTACAAGGGACATGCCGATATCAAACAAGAAATGAGCCATGTTGTTTGGAACTCTCATAGCAAAGACTCATTCGATAGGAATTGGAATGATTTTCTGCTGAATTTTGGTCTTGCGGACAACAAGTGGCTTTCAGGTAATGTGTTTTTAAAATCTGCATCAGAGGTGTAAATTGTATGTTCTGTCGGGTGTATTTTACAGTCTGTGTTTGGGTGTATTATGCAGATCTGTACGAAGACCGTCACATATGGGTTCCTATCTATCTGGATCACCACTTCTGGGCAGGGATGAGAAGCACACAAAGGAGCGCGAGCATGCATTCATTTTTTAACAAGTACATCACCCGGAACAGCTCGCTTATTCAGTTCGTCAAACAATACGATAATTGCCTCGGAAGCAGGGAGCAAGCAGAGAGAGAATCAGATGCTGCAGATTTTCATACGGTCATACCGTGTGCAACCAAATCCTCCATTGAAGCTCAGTTTCAAGATGCGTACACTCAAGCAAAGTTTAGGGAAGTCCAAGCGCAATTCAGAGGAAAGGCGAATTGCATCACCAGATTAAAGAATTCCGCTCTAGGCTATTCAATATACGAAGTCGGAGAACAAGTTTCCAGCTCAATATTCAACAAGTTCGCAGTTACCTATGACTCAGTTGCAGCCGAGGTAAAATGTCAATGCTTATTATTCAAGTCGAGAGGGATACTGTGCCGTCACGCACTAAGCGTGTTAAGCTTCGAACAAGTAAGCCAAGTGTCCCCTAGATATATACTGGAACGATGGAGCAAGAAGGTAAAGAGGCGACACACACACATCAAGAGCAGCCACGACGAGCCACTAATGGAGCCAAGAAGCAAGAGGTTTGACCAATTGGTTTTTCGTTCGCAAAATATTTGCGAATTTGCCTCCGAATCAGAGGAGCTGACTGCAATTCTACACCGTGCATACGATAACGTCATGGCCGAGATGGAAGCATTAAAAGCCAAAAGGAAAGGGAGATCTTCTTTATCCCACGAAGATGCCAACTTGGAATCTGTTAACGAGCTTCAAAGCCCGCCAAGGATTCGAACAAGAGGACGTCCAAAAAATAGGCTAGGTTCAAAGCTGGAGAAACAGATTGCAAATGCCACAAAGAAGAAGAAGACGAAAGTTTTAAGCGAGGTACAAGGAAATGTTCTTTAAATTTGTGGCGATTGAGTTTATTTTTCTCGTTAATAGTTATGTAATGTGTGAGTGTTATATTCAGATAAACGTGTTTGATGCTGCATCAGCGGCGCATTCAAATTCCAACCAATATCAAGGACACGTTATGAATTATCAGCTCAGGGTACCAGCAACAGGGGATAACTCGTTGGGTGTATAGTTTTATAGAATATGGGTGTAAAAGCACTGTTTCTTTTGGGTATATTTTTGTTAATTCACAATTTACATAGAGACACATATATAGATACATATAGAACAAAAGCTGTAAAAATTCGCAGGTTATGGGTGTATATTTCATTTGATGTTTTTCTTCATATTTTAGTACATGTAATTCATACATTTTGAATACAGCACAGACAGTTGGGTGTATATTTTATGCAATCTTGGGTGTATTATTAGACTTGCGTTGAGTGTAACATTTTTTAATTTGCGTTTATATATGCCTTGATTTTTTGCTTCATATTTACCACCTGTAATACAGTTTTTGAATACATCACAGACAGTTTACTAGCACAGATAGTTTAACTATGGGTAAAAATATACATGGAATAGAAGTTGTTGATAAATGGCAAATATTTACATCATTTGTTCAATTTACATACTACCCAGCAGTTTCTATATCAGCAGAATTAATCTGACAAAACGGACTCAATAATACAGAGGATGGCTTCGACAGCCTTATAGCACTACTCTCTCTAATTTCCTGATCTCTCTGTTTATTCATCTCACTGAATAGTATCCGGGAAGCATACTCCACTCTATAGTGGTCCACCTCCTCCTACAATTAAAAAGTATATTTTGTTTAAACAGCAATATTAATTCAGTAAAGTAATACAGAGTTATATAGTTCTAAAGACAGTTACCTATGGCCAATTATTCCATTCATACTTCCCCTTTTTGATGTTTTCCGGCTCAATTAACTCAAGCCACTTCATAACGTAGATAGCGCAGTCATAGCTGAAAACGAAGAAAATAAATTACAAATCTCATTTAGGAAAGTTTAATGTTCAGAGTCACAAATTTATACCTTGTTTTTTGGCCTGATATTTTAACATATGATGCTTTAATTTTCTTCTCGTTCTCCCCTTTCTGCAGAGGTTCTCCGCCGGCATATGTTATCAATCTTGAAAATACATATCCCTTAAATACCAAAACAAATCAGAAAATACACCCGAATGAATGGACAAGATACACCCAACTGAATGGATAATATACACCCAACACAACTAACGAAATAGACATATCTATTAAAGTAAAGAAGACAGAGGCAACTTACAGTGAATTTATTAATGTCCTTTCTCTCATCGCTTGGAGCTTTTTTGTGTAGCGGGTCAAGTATTTGACATTTCCGCTTTGTTGTATTTATCAGCCAAAACCACCAATGCCCCGAGTGGCAAACAGGAGCAAAAATCTGAAGGATTGCCACATTTCAACAGTGTGTTCTTTTATTTGGCATATAAGTAAATAAGCGTACTAACAAATTTAGCAAACGAAAACTTACATATGGATGTGAAGTTAATTTTTTTCTATCTATGAAGGGAATGAAACTCGGGTAGGCTTCCACCCTGAATTCCTTTTTCGTTTTCGGTGATATGAATTCCCCCTTTGGGTGATCCGAAAGTGCCATGCTCTGCAAGAATTGCTAAACAAGAAATGAAATACTGAAAATACACAACTTACACCCAATCGAACCTAAAAAATACACCCAAATCAATGCAGAAAATACACCCAAAATTCGTAGAAGTAACACTTACCACAATATCGGGGGGGGGAGACAGTATATTTGTTCCTGAAATCTCTTTTCATTTTTCTGGTTCAGGATGAGGCAGATGGCAGATACAATCTAGAAATATATGCCGAAATCAATTTTACATTAATAAACATTGTAGTTGACTTTGGTGTAAAAACATTAATGTTAGTCTAATATTACCTAAGATTCTATATCACTTTTTGCCTGGAGGGATGCAAGGTGCATTCTTATAAAAATGTATTCTCCTTGGCCAATCAGAGTGCACATCTCCTCATACTCGTTAGTATTGCCATCTGCGTCTTCCTTCAGTCTCGTCCCCCAGATGTAGCACTTTTGTTTCATATCATCTGGAATTTGATTTATTCCCCCAGGAGTTTCAAACTTTGCAGAACTTTCTCCCCCAGTCTCCCTATGAATTTGTGGACTTTCGTCTTTTCCCTTCGCCGCATTGCTTGCTAATTTTTGGACCAAATTGTCTAATTGTTCTAGCATACTTGCAGTTTCTGGAGATTTTTCCCTTTCTGTCTCCTGCGTTGACACCCCCTCCTGGCTTGAATCAGTCAATCCAAGGCTGAATGATGGCATCCCTGGATCTGTTTTAGGAACATAGGTTGCTGTCCATGCCATCATCAACAGGGCAGCAGCGTCTTCTGTGGCTGGATGACTGCGTCATGATGTATAAGAATATGAGTAAGAATAAGAATATACGGATGATAAGCAAAGATTGATTTTAGTCTGATGAACTTACATTTTAGTTGGAGCTGGGGGAAGCGTGGGTGTGGTTTCTTGAAGTTGTTTGGGGGATTTAGGAGTGCTGCACAGTTACACAAAATTAATCATGACGTAAAAAAAATTTGATCAGGAACAATATACACCCAAACCCTAAACAAATATACACCCAATACTATTTCTTACATTTCTCTAGTCCCTTCAATCCGTAGCATAGGGGTTGGTTCAAAATCTATGTCAGTGGTTGTTTGGGATGCCGGCACAAAAACCTGGATCGGGACTCTAAACAAGAAGAAAAATGAAAGGTTAACAACGTATTTGAAAATAATAAGGTTACAAGGTTGAAATATTCTTGGGAAAACTCACATTGCAAGCGCTTCCGACGGTGTTTGTTCCCTCACAACCATCATATTCGAATCAGTCGGACTCAACCTAAAATACACCCAAAGAAGGTCAAAAAATACACCCGAACAATTCAAAAAGAAGACAGGCTTTGTTTTTTGAGAACTTACATACTTGCAGTTTTTGCTTTTTTTTGCTGCCTTTTTTTTCTTGAATAAAATAATAAAGGGCTTTTTTTTTCTAAAAAGAATATATACAGAATTAGAAGTAGAAGGTATTAGAAGAACAAAAGTAACGGTTATTTGAAAGAGAAATTACATGCTCTGTGACGACTGGTTTACACTACTCTGTTCTGTGCGTCCTTAAGAGGAAGGATCATCACTTCCCAAGTTCACAGCCGGTAATCTAAACAGATTTCATGTTATTCAGACAAAATAAGATACAGGTATAAAATACACCCAAATGAATGCACAAGATACAACTAACCGAATGGACAATATACACCCAACAAAACAAACAAAATATCCCAACTTAGTAAACAACATACACCCAACTTGATCCACAAAATACACCCAAATTGTTTCACAAAATACATCCAAATCATGATAACAAGATTTTATTAAATAATAAAGCTTCTTACGTTTCAGAGGACACATAGCGACCTTCTGTCGATCGCAGGTCAGCTTGGTTCTCCCTGTGAAACAAGATACAATTATTAGCAAACAAAAGACACCAAAATCTCAAATACACAGCCCAGCAAGACATACCCCTCTGCAGCAGATTTATCAACGTTTTCCCTTAGCCATTCATCGAGTTCGTCACTTGATATTTCATATCTCTCACTACATTCATAAAATAAGATGTTAACAAAAATAATTACGATGATAGACCGTAGTATAGCTTACGAGGTACTGTACCCGTCAAAGTATTGATCTTCTTCAGGAGGTGAATCCTCCACAACAACTTTTTTCTTTTTTTGTTGTGTTCTGGGTGGAAAAAAAAGAGTACCAATCAGAAATAAAAAATTAATTTTATCACAGAATTTTATCCAAAGAATTGCTTACTTTTTTGGAGTTGTTTTTGTTTTTTTCTTTTTCTTCTCCTTCTCCGCAGGTGATGATTCTTCGCTCCTATAAGTTAATAATAGACACTTCAGTTAATACATGAAATCTTTATAATGAAGCCAAAAGAAAGGAGTAATAATTTCAGGACATTACTCATCACTTGGTTCAGATTCAGATTCTGAATCAGAATCTGACTCCTCTTGCCTCTGCTTTCTTTTTCTGGAGTCCATTCTGGAAGGCAAACAATCATCATTTAGAACATACTAATAATACACCCAAATGAATTCATGAGATACACCCAATTGAATATACAATATACACCCAACGCAGCAAACGAAACACACCCTGCTTAATAAACTACATACACCCAACGTGATCAAACAAAATACACCCAACTCAAAAAATAAATTACACCCAAGTATGGTACTTACTTTTTCCCCTTTTTGCCGGGGTGTTTTCTTCCCAAATCCTCTGAGTCTTCTTGAGCCTCAGACTCAGAGGTAGAAGTGTCACTGTCAGTAGTTTCTGTCTCCGAAGACGATGTTGGACTCGCCTTCCTTTATTTTGTTTTTTTGATTTCTTGTTTTTTTTCTTTTTTTTTTCTTTTTTTTTTATTTTTTCTCTTGTCTCTGCCATCTTCACAATCCCCTGAAACATGAGATATTTTAGTTAGCAGCATTCAGGTAAATAAAATACACCAACTTATTATGTTTACTTACCAAAATTTTCTCTCTTTCTGCAGTCATTCTTTCCACCAACTGCTCCTTAGTCCAGTTGGCAATCCAGGGCTTTGGTGGTCTTTCAGCCCTGTTCTTGCCTTTGTTTTTTGAAATATGAAAGTAGATTATCATCAGAGCGAAGAGGCAGCCATTAATTGCCTTCTTCTTCTTCTCTTGGTAGTCTGTGATGCCCTTTACCATGAAGGTCAAAACATGCCCCCCTAGTTTCTTTCCGATATGCCGTCCATCTTAAAAATTGGGGCCAGGTGCACGGGCGATATTTTGTTTATCGTCGTTGGCAAAAAGAACGCCATCTGTATGTAGAGGATGAATATCCTCTTGAACATCAGGCGTTCCTCTTCGTTGCCAACGCCGATTTCCATCATTTCATCGGTAAGACTTTTGAGGGTCTTACCCTGGAATCTTCTATAAATTATTTTGTCATCATCAGAAAGTTTCTTATACTCAACTTTCTCAGGAAATAGATCTCCTACAAAAAGGAAGACAACAAAGAATCCAAGTCGGTTCAGATACACCCAAGCATCAACTTAAATTCACCCAAGCAACAACTTAATATACACCTATAATTTTAAGCTAGTTACCTGTTGCATTGATGCCAAGCGCATGACCTATTTTTTTTGGGTTATGTGGAAAGAACCATATCCTGTCTTCAGTTTGTTCTCCCCAAGTTTGAAGTTGTTTGCCAGCTCCCTTAAGAGTTGGTGATCCACCCTTAGTGGTGGGATGTGCATCAAGCCACCAAATCCGAGATCCCTCACAATCGCCTTCTTCTCCTCAGTCATGTTTCTGAACTTATCACTCAGGAGATGTGTGGCACACTTAAGGTCTTTTGTTTGGTTTCTTGCTGTCATTTTCTCTGAAACGAACAATACACCCAAAGATATCAGTAAGATACACCCATATATATGAGTCAGATACACCCATTAATAACAATAAGATACACCCATTGATAACAGTAAGATACACCCATATATATGAGTCAGATACACCCATTAATAACAATAAGATACACTGGTGCATGAAATTGTGATCACTACTTTTCACAACTCAAATAATCCCTAGTAATAGCCCCAAAGACTTGGTGCACAACACCATGGCATAAATACAACTTCGCACAACTAACCAGCAAGTGCACTGGGTCGTCCAAGTAATAAACCTTACGCGAGTAAGGGTCGATCCCACGGAGATTGTTGGTATGAAGCAAGCTATGGTCACCTTGTAAATATCAGTCAGGCAGACTCAAATGGTTATGAATGATTTATGAATAAAAGATAAAGATAAAGATAGAGATACTTATGCAATTCATTGGTGAGAACTTCAGATAAGCGAATGGAGATGCTTTGTCCCTTCCGTCTCTCTGCTTTCCTACTGTCTTCATCCAATCCTTCTTACTCCTTTCCATGGCAAGCTGTATGTAGGGTTTCACCGTTGTCAGTGGCTACCTCCCATCCTCTCAGTGGAAATGTTCAACGCACCCTGTCACGGCACGGCTATCCAGCTGTCGGTTCTCGATCATGTCGGAATAGAATCCAGTGATTCTTTTGCGTCTGTCACTAACGCCCCACAATCGCGAGTTTGAAGCTCGTCACAGTCATTCAATCATTGAATCCTACTCAGAATACCACAGACAAGGTTTAGACCTTCTGGATTCTCTTGAATGCCGCCATCAATTCTAGCTTATACCACGAAGACTCTGATCTCACGGAATGGATGGCTCGGTTGTCAGGCGAGCGCTCGGTTGTTAGGCGAGCAGCAACCATGCGTCGTGTATCAGGAATCCAAGAGATATCCACCCAATCTAAGGTAGAACGGAGGTGGTTGTCAGGCACACGTTCATAGGTGAGAATGATGATGAGTGTCACGGATCATCACATTCATCAAGTTGAGGAACAAGTGATATCTTGGAACAAGAACAAGCTGAATTGAATAGAAGAACAATAGTAATTGCACTAATACTCGAGGTACAGCAGAGCTCCACACCTTAATCTATGGTGTGTAGAAACTCCACCGTTGAAAATACATAAGAACAAGAGTGATCATTGGCTTCGGTCCCAAAGAGGGAACCAGAAGAACCAAGATGAAAATACAATAGTAAAAGGTCCTATTTATAGGGAACTAGTAGCTTAAGAATTACAAAGGTGAGTAAATGACATAAAAATCCACTTCCGGGCCCACTTGGTGTGTGCTTGGGCTGAGCATTGAAGCATTTTCGTGTAGAGACTCTTCTTGGAGTTAAACGCCAGCTTTTGTGCCAGTTTGGGCGTTTAACTCCCACTTTGGTGCCAGTTCCGACGTTTAACGCTGGGAATTCTGAAGGTGACTTTGAACGCAGATTTGGGCCATTAAATCTTGAGCAAAGTATAGACTATCATATATTGCTGGAAAGCCCAGGATGTCTACTTTCCAACGCCGTTAAGAGCGCGTCAATTGGGCTTCTGTAGCTCCAGAAAATCCACTTCGAGTGCAGGGAGGTCAGAATCCAACAGCATCTGCAGTCCTTTTCAGTCTCTGAATCAGATTTTTGCTCAAGTCCCTCAATTTCAGCCAGAAAATACCTGAAATCACAGAAAAACACACAAACTCATAGTAAAGTCCAGAAAAGTGAATTTTAACTAAAAACTAATAAAAATATACTAAAAACTAACTAAAACATACTAAAAACATACTAAAAACAATGCCAAAAAGCGTACAAATTATCCGCTCATCACAACACCAAACTTAAATTGTTGCTTGTTCCCAAGAAACTGAAAATCAAATAAGATAAAGAGAAGAGAATATACAATGAATTCCAAAAACATCTATGAAGATCAGTATTAATTAGATGAGTGGGGCTTTTAGCTTTTTTGCCTCTGAACAGTTTTGGCATCTCACTCTATCCTTTGAAATTCAGAATGATTGGCTTCTATAGGAACTCAGAATCCAGATAGTGTTATTGATTCTCCTAGTTAAGTATGATGATTCTTGAACACAGCTACTTTATGAGTCTTGGCCGTGGCCCAAAGCACTCTGTCTTCCAGTATTACCACCGGATACATACATGCCACAGACACATAATTGGGTGAACCTTTTCAGATTGTGACTCAGCTTTGCTAGAGTCCCCAATTAGAGGTGTCCAGGGTTCTTAAGCACACTCTTTTTGCCTTGGATCACAACTTTATTTCTTTTCTTTTTCTTTCTTTTTCTCCTTCTTTCCTCTTTTTTTTCGTTTTTTTTTTGTATTCACTGCTTTTTCTTGCTTCAAGAATCATTTTTACGATTTTTCAGATCCTCAGTAACATGTCTCCTTTTTCATCATTCTTTCAAGAGCCAACAATTTTAACATTCATGAACAACAAAATCAAAAGACATATGCACTGTTCAAGCATACATTCAGAAGACAAAAGTATTGCCACCACATCAAAATAATTAATCTGTTATAAAATCTAAAATTCATGCAATTCTTCTCTTTTTCAATTAAGAACATTTTTCATTTAAGAAAGGTGATGGATTCATAGGACATTCATAACTTTAAGGCATAGACACTAAGACACTAATGATCATAAGGCACAAACATAGATAAACATAAGCATAAAAATTCGAAAAACGGGGAAATGAAGGACAAGGAGATTAAAGAACGGGTCCACCTTAGTGATGGCGGCTTGTTCTTCCTCTTGAAGGTCTTATGGAGTGCTTGAGCTCCTCAATGTCTCTTCCTTGCCTTTGTTGCTCCTCTCTCATGATTCTTTGATCTTCTCTAATTTCATGGAGGAGAATGGAGTGTTCTTGGTGCTCCATCCTTAGTTGTCCCATGTTGGAACTCAATTCTCCTAGGGAGGTGTTGATTTGCTTCCAATAGTTTTGTGGAGGAAAGTGCATCCCTTGAGGTATCTCAGGGATTTCATGATGAGAAGGGTCTCTTGTTTGCTCCATCCTTTTCTTAGTGATGGGCTTGTCCTCATCAATGAGGATGTCTCCTTCTATGTCAACTCCTACTGAATAACAGAGGTGACAAATGAGATGAGGAAAGGCTAACCTTGCCAAGGTAGAGGACTTGTCCGCCACCTTATAGAGTTCTTGGGCTATAACCTCATGAACTTCTACTTCTTCTCCAATCATGATGCTATGAATCATGATGGCCCGGTCTAGAGTAACTTCGGACCGGTTGCTAGTGGGAATGATTGAGCATTGGATAAACTCCAACCATCCCCTAGCCACGGGCTTGAGGTCATGCCTTCTCAGTAGAATCGGCTTCCCTCTTGAATCTCTCTTCCATTGGGCGCCCTCTTCACAAATGTCTGTGAGGACTTGGTCCAACCTTTGATCAAAGTTGACCCTTCTAGTGTAAGGGTGTTCATCTCCTTGCATCATGGGCAAGTTGAATGCCAACCTTACATTTTCCGGACTAAAATCTAAGTATTTCCCCCGAACCATAGTAAGCCAATTCTTTGGGTCCGGGTTCACACTTTGATCATGGTTCTTGGTGATCCATGCATTGGCATAGAACTCTTGAACCATTAAGATTCTGACTTGTTGAATGGGGTTGGTAAGAACTTCCCAACCTCTTCTTCGGATCTTATGTCGGATCTCCGGATATTCACTCTTTTTGAGTTTGAAGAAGGACCTCGGGGATCACCTTCTTCAAGGCCACAACTTCATAGAAGTGGTCTTGATGCACCCTTGAGATGAATCTCTCCATCTCCCATGACTCGGAGGTGGAAGCTTTTGCCTTTCCTTTCCTCTTTCTAGAGGTTTCTCCAGCCTTGGATGCCATAAATGGTTATGGAAAAACAAAAAGCAATGCTTTTACCACACCAAACTTAAAAGGTTTGCTCGTCCTCGAGCAAAAGAAGAAAGAAGAGAGTAGAAGAAGAAGAAATAGAGGAGATGGAGGTGGCTTTGTGGTTCGGCCAAAGGGGAAGAAGTGGTGTTTAGGGTGTGTGAAAATGAGGGAGTGAAGATGGGTTTATATAGGGATGGATAGAGGGGTAGGGTTCGGTCATGTAAGGGTGGGTTTGGGAGGGAAAGTGGTTTGAATTTGAATGGTGAGGTAGGTGGGGTTTTATGAAGGATGGATGTGAGTGGTGAAGAGAATAGTGGGATTTGATAGGTGGGGGGTTTTTGGGGAAGAGTGGTAGAGGTGATTGGTGAATGGGTGAAGAAGAAGAGAGAGGGTGGTGGGGTAGGTGGGGATCCTGTGGAGTCCACAGATCTTGAGGTGTCAAGGAAAAGTCATTCCTGCACCAAGTGGCGTGCAAAAATGCATTCTGTGCCAATTCTGGCGTTAAACGCCGGGCTGGTGCCCATTTCTAGCATTTAACGCCAGCTTCTTGCCTTTTTCTGGCGTTTAACGCCAATCTGGTGCCCCTTTCTAGCGTTAAACGCCCAGAATGGTGCCAGACTGGGCGTTAAACGCCCATTTGCTAGCTTCACTGGCGTTTAAACGCCAGCAAGTTCTCCTCCAGGGTGTGCTATTTTTCTTTCTGTTTTTCATTCTGTTTTTGCTTTTTCGATTGATTTTGTGACTTCTCATGATCATCAACCTACAGAAAACATAAAATAACAAGGGAAAATAGATTAAATATAACATTGGGTTGCCTCCCAACAAGCGCTTCTTTAATGTCAGTAGCTTGACAGAGGGCTCTCATGGAGCCTCACAGATACTCAGAGCAATGTTGGAACCTCCCAACACCAAACTTAGAGTTTGAATGTGGGAATTCAACACCAAACTTAGAAGTTGGTTGTGGCCTCCCAACACCAAACTTAGAGTTTGACTGTGGGGGCTCTATTTGAATCTGTTTTGAGAGAAGCTCTTCATGCTTCCTCTCCATGGTGACAGAGGGATATCCTTGAGCCTTAAACACGAAGGATTCTTCATTCACTTGAATGATCAATTCTCCTCTGTCCACATCAATCACAGCCTTTGCTGTGGCTAGGAAGGGTCTGCCAAGGATGATGGATTCATCCATGCACTTCCCAGTCTCTAGGACTATGAAATCAGCAGGGATGTAATGGTCTTCAATATTTACCAGAACACCCTCTACAAGTCCATAAGCTTGTTTTCTTGAGTTATCTGCCATCTCTAGTGAGATTATTGCAGCTTGTACCTCAAAGATCCCTAGCTTCTCCATTACAGAGAGAGGCATGAGGTTTACACTTGACCCTAAGTCACACAGAGCCTTCTTGAAGGTCATGGTGCCTATGGTACAAGGTATTGAAAACTTTCCAGGATCTTGTCTCTTTTGAGGTAATCTCTGCCTAGACAAGTCTTCCAGTTCTTTGGTGAGCAAAGGAGGTTTGTTCTCCCAAGTCTCATTACCAAATAACTTGTCATTTAGCTTCATGATTGCTCCAAGGTACTTGGCAACTTGCTCTTCAGTGACATCTTCATCCTCTTCAGAGGAAGAATACTCATCAGAGCTCATGAATGACAGAAGTAAATTCAATGGAATCTCTATGGTCTCAATGTGAGCCTCAGATTCCCATGGTTCCTCATTAGGGAACTCATTGGAGGCCAGTGGACATCCATTGAGGTCTTCCTCAGTGGTGTTCACTGCCTCTCCTTCCTCTCTAAATTCGGCCATGTTGATGGCCTTGCACTCTCCTTTTGGATTTTCTTCTGTATTGCTTGGAAGAGTACTAGGAGGGAGTTTAGTAATTTTCTTGCTCAGCTGTCCCACTTGTGCCTCCAAATTCCTAATAGAGGACCTTATTTCAGTTATGAAACTTTGAGTGGTTTTGATTAGATCAGAGACCATGGTTGCTAAGTCAGAGTGGCTTTGCTTAGAATTCTCTGTCTGTTGCTGAGAAGATGATGGAAAAGGCTTGCCATTGCTAAACCTATTTCTTCCACCATTATTGTTGTTGAAACCTTGTTGAGGTCTCTGTTGATCCTTCCATGAGAGATTTGGATGATTTCTCCATGAAGAATTATAGGTGTTTCCATAGGGTTCTCCCATGTAATTCACCTCTTCCATTGAAGGGTTCTCAGGATCATAAGCTTCTTCTTCAGATGAAGCATCCTTAGTACTGCCTAGTGCATTTTGCATTCCAGACAGACTTTGAGAAATCAAATTGACTTGCTGAGTCAATATTTTGTTCTGAGCCAATATGGCATTCAGAGTATCAATCTCAAGAACTCCTTTCTTCTGATTTGTCCCATTGTTCACAGGATTTTTTTCAGAAGTGTACATGAATTGGTTATTTGCAACCATTTCAATTAGTTCTTGAGCTTCTGTAGGCATCTTCTTCAGATGAAGAGATCCTCCAGCAGAGCTATCCAAAGACATCTTGGACAGTTCAGACAGACCATCATAGAAAATACCTATGATGCTTCATTCAGAAAGCATGTCAGAAGGACATTTTCTGATCAATTGTTTGTATCTTTCCCAAGCTTCATAGAGGGATTCTCCTTCCTTCTGTCTGAAGGTTTGGACTTCCACTCTAAGCTTACTCAATTTTTGAGGTGGAAAGAACTTTGCCAAGAAGGCATTGACTAGCTTTTCCCAAGAGTTCAGGCTTTCTTTAGGTTGTGAGTCCAACCATATCCTAGCTCTGTCTCTTACAGCAAAAGGGAATAGCATAAGTCTGTAGACCTCAGGGTCAACCCCATTAGTCTTGACAGTGTCACAGATTTGCAAGAATTCAGCCAAAAACTGATGAGGATCTTCCAATGGAAGTCCATGGAACTTGCAATTTTGTTGCATTAGAGAAACTAATTGAGGCTTAAGCTCAAAGTTGTTTGCTCCAATGGCAGGGATAGAGATGCTTCTCCCATAGAAGTCGGGAGTAGGTGCAATAAAGTCACCCAGCACCTTCCTTGCATTGTTGGCATTGTTGTTGTTTTCGGCTGCCATGGGTTCTTCTTCTTTGAAGATTCCTGTTAGGTCCTCTACAGAGAGTTGTGCCTTAGCTTCTCTTAGCTTTCGCTTTAAGGTCCTTTCAGGTTCAGGGTCAGCCTCAACAAGAATACTTTTGTCTTTGCTCCTGCTCATATGAAAGAGAAAAGAACAAGAAAATATGGAATCCTCTATGTCACAGTATAGAGATTCCTTGAGGTGTCAGAGGAACAGAAAAATAGAAGGAAGAGGTAGAAGAATTCGAACTTAGTGAGATAGAGTTCGAATTGTGCATTGAGGAGGAGTGGTACTCCATAAATAGAAGGATGTGAGAAGAAAGGAAGAGTTTTTCGAAAATTAAAAAAAGATTTTAAAATCATTTTGAAAAAGATTTTTGAAGAAGATATGACTGAAAACTATTTTGAAAAAGATGTGATTAAAAAGATATGATTGAAAAGTTATGATTTGAAAAATAATTTAAAAAGATTTGATTTTAAAAATTAATGACTTGGCTAACAAGAAAAGATATGATTCAAACATTAAACCTTTCTCAACAGAAAAGGCAACTTACTTGAAATGTTGAATCAAATCATTAATTGATAGCAAGTATTTTTGAAAATGGAAAGAAATTGATTTTGAAAAAGATTTGATTGAAAAGATATGATTTGAAAAGATTTGATTTTGAAAAAAATTTTGAAAATTTGAAAAAATTTGATTTGAAAACAGAATCTTCCCTCTTGTGCCATCCTGGCGTTAAACGCTCAGAATGGTATCCATTCTGGCGTTTAACGCCCAAAATGCTACCCTTTTGGGCGTTAAACGCCCAGCCAGGTACCCTGGCTGGCGTTTAAACGCCAGTTTTCCTTCTTCACTGGGCGTTTCGAACGCCCAGCTTTTTCGGTATAATTCCTCTGCTGCATGTACTGAATCTTCAGTTCTCTGTATTATTGACTTGAAAATAGAACCAAGATCAAATAAACAATGCATGCAAGACACCAAACTTAAAATAAGACACTAGACTCAAACAAGAAACATAAAATATTTTTTGGTTTTTATGATTTTGTAATTTAATTTTTTTTGTGCTTTTTCGAAAATTATATGAAAAAAAGAAAATAAAGGTTTCAGAATTCTTAATGAGAATTCCAGGAATCATTGCAATGCTAGTCTAAGACTCCGGTCCAAGAATTAGACATGGCTTCACAGCCAGCCAAGCTTTCAAAGAAAGCTCCGGTCCAAAACACTAGACATGGCCAATGGCCAGCCAAGCCTCAGCAGATCATTGCTCCAACAGCAAGATTGATAGAAATCAACAAGCTCTTGTGATGATAGGTTGAAACCTCGGTCCAATAAGATTAGACATGACTTCACAGCCAGCCAGACTTCAACAGATCATCATGAAACTCTAGAATTCATTATTAAAGAAATTCTGAAAAAAATAAAATACCTAATCTAAGCAACAAGATGAGCCGTCAGTTGTCCAAACTCGAAACAATCCCCGGCAACGGCGCCAAAAACTTGGTGCACGAAATTGTGATCACTACTTTTCACAACTCAAATAATCCCTAGTAATGGCCCCAAAGACTTGGTGCACAACACCATGGCATAAACACAACTTCGCACAACTAACTAGCAAGTGCACTGGGTCGTCCAAGTAATAAACCTTACGCGAGTAAGGGTCGATCCCACGGAGATTGTTGGTATGAAGCAAGCTATGGTCACCTTGTAAATCTCAGTCAGGCAGATTTAAATGGTTATGAATGATTTATGAATAAAAGATAAAGATAAAGATAGAGATACTTATGCAATTCATTGGTGAGAACTTCAGATAAGCGAATGGAGATGCTTTGTCCCTTCCGTCTCTCTGCTTTCCTACTGTCTTCATCCAATCCTTCTTACTCCTTTCCATGGCAAGCTGTATGTAGGGTTTCACCGTTGTCAGTGGCTACCTCCCATCCTCTCAGTGGAAATGTTCAACGCACCCTGTCACGGCACGGCTATCCAGCTGTCGGTTCTCGATCATGTCGGAATAGAATCCAGTGATTCTTTTGCGTCTGTCACTAACGCCCCACAATCGCGAGTTTGAAGCTCGTCACAGTCATTCAATCATTGAATCCTACTCAGAATACCACAGACAAGGTTTAGATCTTCCGGATTCTCTTGAATGCCGCCATCAATTCTAGCTTATACCACGAAGACTCTGATCTCACGGAATGGATGGCTCGGTTGTCAGGCGAGCGCTCGGTTGTCAGGCGAGCAGCAACCATGCGTCGTGTATCAGGAATCCAAGAGATATTCACCCAATCTAAGGTAGAATGGAGGTGGTTGTCAGGCACACGTTCATAGGTGAGAATGATGATGAGTGTCACGGATCATCACATTCATCAAGTTGAGGAACAAGTGATATCTTGGAACAAGAACAAGCTGAATTGAATAGAAGAACAATAGTAATTGCATTAATACTCGAGGTACAGCAGAGCTCCACACCTTAATCTATGGTGTGTAGAAACTCCACCGTTGAAAATACATAAGAACAAGAGTGATCATTGGCTTCGGCTCCAAAGAGGGAACCAGAAGAACCAAGATGAAAATACAATAGTAAAAGGTCCTATTTATAGGGAACTAGTAGCTTAAGAATTACAAAGGTGAGTAAATGACATAAAAATCCACTTCCGGGCCCACTTGGTGTGTGCTTGGGCTGAGCATTAAAGCATTTTCGTGTAGAGACTCTTCTTGGAGTTAAACGCCAGCTTTTGTGCCAGTTTGGGCGTTTAACTCCCACTTTGGTGCCAGTTCCGGCGTTTAACGCTGGGAATTCTGAAGGTGACTTTGAACGCCGGTTTGGGCCATCAAATCTTGGGAAAAGTATGGACTATCATATATTGCTGGAAAGCCCATGATGTCTACTTTCCAACACCGTTGAGAGCGCGCCAATTGGGCTTCTGTAGCTCCAGAAAATCCACTTCGAGTGCAGGGAGGTCAGAATCCAATAGCATCTGCAGTCCTTTTTAGTCTCTGAATCAGATTTTTGCTCAAGTCCCTCAATTTCAGCCAGAAAATACCTGAAATCACAGAAAAACACACAAACTCATAGTAAAGTCCAGAAAAGTGAATTTTAACTAAAAACTAATAAAAATATACTAAAAACTAACTAAAACATACTAAAAACAATGCCAAAAAGCGTACAAATTATCCGCTCATCATACACCCATTGATAACAGTAAGATACACCCATATATATGAGTCAGATACACTCAAAGATATCAGCAAGATACACCCATTGATAACAGTGAGATACACCCATAGATATTATTCAGATGCATGCGTATAAATATTAGTCAGATATCACTCAACCATGCTTCAATATCAAGCCACATTACATGGTTAAGCAGTATACACCCCCCAATCTACGGAATAAACTCCCAAAAATCAACAACAATAGCAGGAGAACTTAGAACAACAACGTAGAATGTCGTAGAACTTAGAAGAACGACGTAGAACTTAGAACAGTGTAACATAGAAGCAAGAATAATAGTAAACCCTAGAAGAACGACGTAGAAGAAAAGTAAAATATACAGGAATCTTAATGGACTTACGTTGAGTATTGTTGCTTTGTTTTCTCTTCAGATTCTTCACGGAGAGTTTGATGGTGTTTTGATGGAGGTTTCGAACAACGATTTGTATATTTTGAACTTTGATTTTCGCTCGAAAATGGGAGGGTTTCCTTGTTTTCAAAGCGCCTTGAGAAGTGGAAGAAGTGGAAGAAGTGAAAGAGTCTGCCATACGTAACCGTTTGAGTGTTGAGCGCGTGATTTTGACGCGCCATGTTATCACTCTTCATGCGCGTGAGTTCTATTTGAGCTGGGCCAACTTGTAAGCTTGTAAACTTGTATGTGTAGCAGGCCCGAAGTTCGGAAGTTAGAATTGGAAGATATAATTTGCCTAAAAAATTATAAATTCAACTTAGGTGATTTTAGTAACTTAATAAATAGTAAAGTTTTAGAGGTGTAAAAAAGTGAATAATTAGAAACTAATTAACTTGGATTGTTAAGTAGGTAACTCATTTAGTTGCTTAAAAAAATGTCAGAAGGTTTAAATTATGTCTTAACTTGTATATACAGTAAATAACTCATTGACTTTTTAAATTAGTCATTGATCTATTGGATTGAAAGAAATTGTGAAAAACAAAAAACAAAATTAGAGAATTAAGTAGTGTTAGTTTAAATAAAATAAAATTAAATAAAAAATATTAATCGTCTAGCAATTTTTGTTTAAGCAATACTGGGAAGCCAACGACCAACATATATATTTTTTTAATTATTTTATTTATCTTAAATTTTAAATTTTAAATTTTAAATTTTAAATTTTAAATTTTAAATCATAAATTTTAATTTTTTAAATTAAAAAATTAACTAATATTGACTAAACCAAAATTTAGTTCATATTATTCTTCCTTCTCTTTATGGTTTTACAAAACTCATTAATTTTGTCTTATACATACTATTACTTTTCGTTTCTTTATGTATGTACAAGAAGTAAATACTCAAAATAATCTCCGAAATTTGACTTTTAACTCCATTTGGCCTCCAGATTCTAATTGATCCAAATTATTTTCTGAAACTTTAAAGTGTGACTCAAATTGGCCTTTTTGTCCAATTCTATCACCAGAGAAATGATGTGGCATATTTAGTTTTTCCTTTCTGTCAATGTCTTCAACCAAATATTTCATCATGTTCCCTACTCTTCCCCACATACCACCACCACCATTCTTCCTCAACACCATGACTGTGTCACGATTCACCCAATTCAGCCTTAGATGCTGACTCTTGGGCTGATTCCACCCTCATGAGTTTTTCTCCCGCCTTCAACTTTCTCATCGAACTCGGATGTGACTATATCCTCCTCTCCTGCTTCTCGCGCCTCTTTAACCTCCTCGGCATTTTTCTCATATTCGTCTGCATCAAGTTTATTCGATTGGCTTGGCACGCCAAGAACTACTTTCGCTTCTTCTATAATTCCAATGGCATCTCCTGATACCGTATCATCCTCGATAACGACACTCTTCTGAAACCTCCCAAGTCCAAGGTCGCCAAAATTGGCCTAGTAACGCGGGCCAAACGTCGGTCATAATTTCTCAAAAAAAATTGCTTCATCGATAGTATAGTTTTAAACTAACAAATGACTCATGATAGAGTTTAAAACATTGTCACAATACAAATCAATAAAAATGGTAAGTTTTAAATTCCGAGTCATCTCTCAAAGCTAAGGAATTGTAGTGAGGTGTGCGCATCATTGGTTATGAGAATAAGGAGTTTGAAAAGCAAAAGACAAGAAAGTAAATAGCAAACAAAGAAATTTAAGTGCTAAAAGGCATCTTGGTAAGGATTGAGAGTCAAGGATTCCTATCTAAGTCATTAACCATAAATATGGTAATTAAGAAGAGTTAATCCCACTTTGTCATCCCCAAACATCAGAGAAAAGTCAAATAGGCATAATTGATCTTAATCTACAAGTCTTAGCCAACTCACTAATTAGACTTAGTAAAAGACTAGCGTCAGTGAAAATAAAACCAACTAACAATCCTAAATTAATAATCAATATTGGACATCAATGACTCAAAGTCACCTAAGTTCTCAATTCCAAGTCAAGAATACAAAAATCTACTAAAAAATTAAAGAAGGCATTTTATCAAACACTTGAAATGCATAAAAGAAAAAAAATGATAAATTGCAAGAACTATTAAATCTATAACTACCAAAACAAGAAAGCAATAATAATAACTAAAAGGAACATCAATAAACATAAAAACATCAAATTGGATTAAAGAAAAATTGAAATTAACAATTTTTCATAAACTAAAATTAACAAAATAAAGAAATTAACAAGTGAAACTAAACAAACTAAGATGCTAGAACATGAAAATATAAAGAAAACTACACTAAAACAAAAATTAAAACTTAAATCTAAGAGAAAGCTAAACTAAAAATCCTAAATTCTAGAGTGAAGTTGCAGCTTCTCTCTCTAGAATTGACCAAAAACATGATTCTCCACTATTCTATACACTACTTCCTACTTGATTGATCTCCCTTGAGTCTTGCCTTCAAATGCTTCAGAAATGAGTTAGATTGGGCCAAATTGAGCCAGAAATCGTGAGTCACGTGCCATTTTAAATAAAGCATGAGATTGGGGTCATGCGTACGCATCTACCATGCATATACGCGAATTGCGAATGATACGTACGCATGACCCATGTGTACGCACAACTATGAAAATCTTTCAAACTTTATTTCTTCATGAATTCTCCACTTTTGCATGTTTCCTCTCCACTTCTTCAAGTCATCCTTGCCTTATAAACCTTAAATCGCTGATCAAACAAACACATCAAGGTATCGAATAGGACAACAATAAATTAAATTTAGTAATTTTAAAGCATAAAAGGCATGTTTTTCACAATTAATTACAATTATGAGAAATTCACAAAACTATGTATTTTCTATGCATAAGTACATGATAAGTTGATAAAATTCATTCATTTCAACCCAAAAATTATCATAAAATATGGATTTATCAACCCCTCCACACTTAAACAATAGCATGTCCTCATGCTAAACATCAAGAAAGATAAGATCAAGGGATATTCAACATTTATTGAAAGAAAACTATCCAAATCTAATCTATCTATTTTCTTGTATCTATATATGTATCTACTTGGTCAAAATAAATTAATTTTCAAGAAACCATATAAACAAAGATTGCTAAAGCAATATCGCAATGAAAGCAATCCCATGAATCAATTTGAGTTCCAAAACATATAATAACTTGCAAGATAATAGATAAGAAAAGGTGAAAATGTAGAATAGAGCAATCGAATCGCTCACCGGATGTTTATATTGTCTAATCGCTCAAATGTATAGGTTGATTCACTCAATTCTCTTCTAATCTTGCTTTCCAATACTTGTTCTTATTCTAACAATAAACAATTATTCAATATATGCATACAAGTATCATGAGGACATTTTAAAGATTGTCATGGGGTTAGGGTAAAGGTAGGATTGTATTTGGTCAAGTGGACTAAAATTTGAATCTTTGATTAACTTAAACTCCCATCTAACCTATGACAACCTATTCAACTCTAATGAAAAACCTAACTACCATTATTCACTTTTTCACACACTCATGCATTCTTTTCAATTCATATCACATATGCATTATTATCATTAAAATTTTCTTTGGGGTATTTATCCCTTTTTTATTGTTTTCTCTTTTTTTTTTCTTTTCTTTTTTTCTTTTTTTTCAATACATAATATATACAAAAAGGATTAATGTATATGGTTCAACATTCAATGTATGAGTATGTTGAACAAAAATGTTTAGAAATATCTATTGTGGCATATTCCTTCTTCTATTTCCCTTATTGCTTATAATCACTCATCTTGAAAAATATAGAACAAAATATATTAAGATAAGTAAATTCTAAGATAAGGAAGCATAGATTGCCGAAATAAGGTAATAATCACTAAAATAAAGTGAGTTAATTAGTTTGTGACATTGATGAAAGCAAGCATGTGAATTTTAAGTTTGCGCGCAGTTTAAAACTCATGCACTAGCACTTGAAAGCTATGTCACAACTACATAAAGTACGCATATACTCACTTATTTTAATGTACTTAAGATGCTTTAAAGATAAATATGAAAGTTAAAGGAACAAGCAACCAACAAGAAGCATAAAAACTTAGGTGAATAACCAAGCAATTGTGAAATGGAAAGAGAAAAGAGAATTGATTGAATGTGTGAGTGAAATTATGGAACAAAATTGACTAGAAATCATACTCCAATCAATAATATCAATCAAAGTTAATCGCATTGCCTATTTAACCAAAACATTTGGAAACACGGTTGCTATGTACTTAGGAAAAGAAAAGAGATTAGTTGAAAAAGAATTGATTTAGGATCCCAAACCTTGTTTTTGCACCCTTCTTCTAGTTGAGCATTGCACCATCTTTGGAAATCCAACCATGAGGTTTCAACCCTAGTGAGCCTTAATTTATGATGCCAACCACTAACCATCTCTCTCTTGCTCATCAATCCACAAAGAGATCTAAGTTGCTCATCCATTTCTAGCAAATCGTATTCAAGTGGATTAATAAAGCTCAAAAACAAGATTTTTATCCACTTAGTGAGGGATATCTCCAAAGAATTTGCTAAAGTAGTGTCTACTCCCTTTGGCTCTTTCTTGATAACTTCCACCTCTTGACAAGCTTCCTTTTTCACTTATTGTCACTAACTTCTTGCAATTCTTCCTCATCACTCACGTCATGTTTCGAAGGTTGTGCACGGTCTTTCTCAACATTAATTTCACATCCAATGGAAGAAGACTCAATAAGATTATTAATGTCACTAGTTGGTGTGAAAGTGTCTTCAATCTTGGACACTACCTCTTGCTCAACTCCTCCTAACTCTTCAACCACTTCTTCAAATTCGATACATTTAACCTTCTTCACTTGTTGTAATTCACACCTTGGCCCCTTTTCCTCCTCTTGAAACTCCAAGCTCTCTCCCACACTACGTTCTTCGGTTGATCCTCCACATTCGTCAATAGGAGTACTTTGATTACATGAATGCCTTGAGACTAAGCAGTCTACAGATTCAACTATGATTGCCACGTAGTGTTCATGCCTCTTGTGGGATTCCTCTTGCTCTAGAAGAAACTCTCTTTGTTCTTGGATTAATAGTTGAAGAGCTTCTTCCTCCATTTGGGGTTTCAAGATCTCTTCCATACGACGCTCTTCACTTGAAACTAAATCTTCACATCCATTAACAGGAGTGTTTTGATTGTCGTGTGAGCTCTATGAGGTTAAACGAGCTATGATTTCTGCTAAGGAAGCCAAGATAGCGTTTGGAGAAAACTTGATGAGGGTTGGAAAGCTTCTTCCATGGAGGGTTGTGGTAGAAAAGATCGTTGATTCTATTGGAGGTAGCAATCATATATGGGAGGTGGTTCATAAGAGTGAGAGTGTTGAAGTTGTGTATATGGAGGTAATTGGTCAAGGAGGTTTGAGAGTATTGATGTTGGAATGGTGGTGGTTCTAAGTATTGTTTATATGGCTCATATAATTGTTCTTGAAGCACATAAGATTGGTGATGTGGTGTGGATATGGATTAGGATCATATAGAAGCATTTGGTGGTATGATATGATGGGGCTTGTGAGTATGGTGGTTGAGGACAATATTGAGGAGGTGGTTGGTAGGCATATGGAGGTTGAGATCTAAAACCATAAGAAGGCCTACCATACCCATTGGATTGGTATGCATTATGGGGTGCATTGTGACCATAGTAGTTCGGAGGAGGTTGTTGTCATGAAGGTCGTCCATAAGAACGTGGCTCCTCCCTTGATTGATTTTCCTATCCATAACACGAACCATCATTGAAGTTTCCATTTCTTACAACATAGTTATAACCAAACTCAAAGCCAACAGGGTGAAAATTCATAGAGAAAAGAGTATCAAGATACAAAAAAAAACACACTCCTAACTACTAACAAAAATAAGCAAACAACCAAAAAGAAAATTATTCACAATATTAACATATTAACGATATCCAATAACAAGCACACATTGCAATTCCCCGGCAACAGTGCCAAAAACTTGATGTAGGCCAAACGTCGGTTCATAATTTTTAAAAAAGAATTGCTTCGTCGATAGTATAGTTCCAAACTAATAAATGACCCGAGTTTAAAAGATTGTCACAAAACAAATCAATAAAAACTGAGAGTTTTAATTCTCGAGTCGTCTCTCAAAGAAATTGCAGTGAGTTGCGCGCATCATTGGTTATGAGAATAAGAAGTTTAAAAAGCAAAAGACAAGAAATTAAATGACAAAAAAGTAAAGAGCAAACAAAGAAATTTAAGTGCTAAAAGACATCTCGACAAGGATTGAGAGTTAAGGATTCCTATCCAAGTCATTAACCACAAACATGGTAATTAAGAAGAGTTAATCCCACTTCTCATCCCCAAACATCAAGAAAAAGTCAAATAAGCATAATTGATTTTAATCCACCAGTCTTAGCCAACTCAATATTGGACATCAATGACTCAAGGTCACCTAAGTCCTTAATTCCAAGTCAAGAATGCAAAAATCTACTCTAAAATTAAAGAAGATATTTTTATTAAACACTTGGACTGCATAAAAGGAAAAGCATGATAAATTGAAAGAATTATAAAATCTAAAACTACCAAAATAAGAGAGTGGTGCACGAAATTGTGATCATCAATGGCGCCATCAACATGGTACGCTCAATTGCAATCTCAACTCTTTATCACAACTAACCAGCAAGTGCACTGGGTCGTCCAAGTAATAAACCTTACGCGAGTAAGGGTCGATCCCACGGAGATTATTGGTATGAAGCAAGCTATGGTCACCTTGTAAATCTCAGTCAGGCATATTCAAATGGTTATGGATGATATATGAATGAAGCATAAAGATAGAGATACTTATGTAATTCATTGGTGAGAATTTCAGATAAGCGTATGGAGATGCTTTGCCCCTTCCGTCTCTCTGCTTTCCTACTATCTTCATCCAATCCTTCTTACTCCTTTCCATGGCAAGCTGTATGTTGGGCATCACCGTTGTCAGTGGCTACAGTCCCGTCCTCTCAGTGAAAATGTTCAACGCGCTCTGTCACAGCACGGCTAATCATCTGTCGGTTCTCAATCAGGTTGGAATAGAATCCAGTGATTCTTTTGCGTCTGTCACTAACGCTCAGCCTTTAGGAGTTTGAAGCTCGTCACAGTCATTCAATCCTTGAATCCTACTCAGAATACCACAGACAAAGTTTAGACCTTCCGGATTCTCTTGAATGCCGCCATCAATTCTAGCTTATACCACGAAGATTCCGATTAAGGGATCCAAGAGATATCCACTCAATCTAAGGTAGAACGGAGGTGGTTGTCAGGCACACGTTCATAGGTGAGAATGATGATGAGTGTCACGGATCATCACATTCATCAAGTTGAAGAACAAGTGATATATTAGAACAAGAACAAGTTGAATTGAATAGAAGAACAATAGTAATTGCATTAATACTCGAGGTACAGCAGAGCTCCACACCTTAATCTATGGTGTGTAGAAACTCCACCATTGAAAATACATAAGTGATAATGGTGATCATTGGCTTCGGCCCCAGAGAGGGAACTAGAAGAACCAAGATGAAAATACAATAGTAAAAGGTCTTATTTATAAAGAACTAGTAGCCTAAGGTTTACAAAGATGAGTAAATGACATAAAAATCCACTTCCGGGCCCACTTGGTGTGTGTTTGGGCTGAGCAATGAAGCTTTAATGTGTAGAGACTTTTCTTGGAGTTAAACGCTAGCTTTTGTGCCAGTTTGGGCGTTTAACTCCCATTCTTGTGCCAGTTCCGGCGTTTAACGCCGGGCAGTTTTGAGCTGATTTGGAACGCCGGTTTGGGCCATCAAATCTCGGGCAAAGTATGGAGTATTATACATTGCTGGAAAGCCCAGGATGTCTACTTTCCAACGCAGTTGAGAGCGCGCCAATTGGGCTTCTGCCGCTCCAGAAAATCCACTTCGAGTGCAGAGAGGTCAGAATCCAACAGCATCTGCAGTCCTTTTCAGCCTCTGAATAAGATTTTTGCTCAGATCCCTCAATTTCAGCCAGAAAATACCTGAAATCACAGAAAAATACACAAACTCATAGTAAAGTCCAGAAAAGTGAATTTTAACTAAAAACTAATAAAAATATAATAAAAAATAACTAAAACATACTAAAAATAATGTCAAAAAGCGTATAAATTATCCGCTCATCACAACACCAAACTTAAATTGTTGCTTGTCCCCAAGCAACTGAAAATCAAATAAGATAAAAAGAAGAGAATATGCAATGAATTCCAAAAACATCTATGAAGATCAGTATTAATTAGATGAGCGGGGCTTTTAGCTTTTTGCCTCTGAATTGTTTTGGCATCTCACTCTATCCTTTGAAATTCAGAATGATTGGCTTCTATAGGAACTCAGAATCCAGATAGTGTTATTGATTCTCCTAGTTAAGTGTGATGATTCTTGAACACAGCTACTTTATGAGTCTTGGCCGTGGCCCAAAGCACTCTGTCTTCCAGTATTACCACCGGATACATACATGCCATAGACACATAATTGGGTGAACCTTTTCAGATTGTGACTCAGCTTTGCTAGAGTCCCCAATTAGAGGTGTCCAGGGTTCTTAAGCACACTCTTTTTTCCTTGGATCACAACTTTATTTTTTTCTTTTTCTTTTTCTTTTTCCCCTTTTTTTCATTTTTTTTGAATATTCACTGCTTTTTCTTACTTCAAGAATCATTTTTATGATTTTTCAGATCCTCAGTAACATGTCTCCTTTTTCATCATTCTTTCAAGAGCCAATCATTCATGAACAACAAATTCAAAAGATATATGCACTGTTCAAGCATACATTCAGAAACCAAAATATTGCCACCACATCAAAATAATTAATCTGTTATGAAATTCAAAATTCATGCAATTCTTCTCTTTTTCAATTAAGAACATTTTTCATTTAAGAAAGGTGATGGATTTATAGGACATTCATAACTTTAAGGCATAGACACTAAGACACTAATGATCATAAGATACAAACATAGATAAACATAAGCATGAAAATTCGAAAAATAGGAAAATAAAGAACAAGGAGATTAAAGAACGGGTCCACCTTAGTGATGGCGGCTTGTTCTTTCTCTTGAAGATCTTATGGAGTGCTTGAGCTCCTCAATATCTCTTCCTTGCCTTTGTTGCTCCTCTCTCATGATTCTTTGATCTTCTCTAATTTCATGGAGGAGGATGGAATGTTCTTGGTGCTCCACCCTTAGTTGTCCCATGTTGGAACTCAATTCTCCTAGGGAGGTGTTGATTTGCTCCCAATAGTTTTGTGGAGGAAAGTGCATCCCTTGAGGCATCTCAGGGATTTCATGATGAGTGGGATCTCTTGTTTGCTCCATCCTTTTCTTAGTGATGGGCTTGTCCTCATCAATGAGGATGTCTCCCTCTATGTCAATTCCAACTGAATAACAGAGGTGACAAATGAGATGAGGGAAGGCTAACCTTGCCAAGGTAGAGGACTTGTCCGCCACCTTATAAAGTTCTTGGGCTATAACCTCATGAACTTCTACCTCCTCTCCAATCATGATGCTATGAATCATGATAGCCCGGTCTATAGTAACTTCGGACCGGTTGCTTGTGGGAATGATTGAGCGTTGGATAAACTCCAACCATCCCCTAGCCACAGGCTTGAGGTCATGCCTTCTCAGTTGAACCGGCTTCCCTCTTAAATCTCTCTTCCATTGAGTGCCCTCTTCACAAATGTCTATGAGGACTTGGTCCAACCTTTGATCAAAGTTGACCCTTCTAGTGTAAGGGTGTTCATCTCCTTGCATCATGGGCAAGTTGAATGCCAACCTTACATTTTCCGGACTAAAATCTAAGTATTTCTCCCGAACCATTGTAAGCCAATTCTTTGGGTCCGGGTTCACACTTTGATCTTGGTTCTTGGTGATCCATGCATTGGCATAGAACTCTTGAACCATTAAGATTCCAACTTGTTGAATGGGGTTGGTAAGAACTTCCCAACCTCTTCTTCGGATCTCATGTTGGATCTCCGGATATTCACTCTTTTTGAGTTTGAAAGGGACCTTGAGGATCACCTTCTTCATGGCCACAACTTCATAGAAATGGTCTTGATGCACCCTTGAGATGAATCTCTCCATCTCCCATGACTCGGAGGTGGAAGCTTTTGCCTTTCCTTTCCTCTTTCTAGAGGTTTCTCCAGCCTTAGGTGCCATAAATGGTTATGGAAAAACAAAAAGCAATGCTTTTACCACACCAAACTTAGAAGGTTTGCTCATCCTCGAGCAAAAAAAGAAAGAAGAGAGTAGAAGAAGAAGAAGTGGAGGAGATGGAGGAGGCTTTGTGGTTCGGCCAAGGGGGAGAAGTAGTGTTTAGGTTGTGTGAAAATGAAGGAGTGAAGATGGGTTTATATAGGGGTGGAGAGAGGGGTAGGTTTCGGCCATTATTGGTGGGTTTGGGAGGAAAGTGGTTTGAATTTGAATGGTGAGGTAGGTGGGGTTTTATGAAGGATGGATGTGAGTGGTGAAGAGAATGGTAGGATTTGATAGGTGAGGGGTTTTTGGGGAAGAGGTGTTGAGGTGATTGGTGAATGGGTGAAGAAGAGAGAGAGTGGTGGGGTAGGTGGGGATTCTGTGGGGTCCACAGATCCTGAGGTGTCAAGGATAATTCATCCCTGCACCAAGTGGCGAGCAAAATTGCTCTTTCTGCCAATTCTGGCGTTAAACGCCGGGCTGGTGCCCATTTCTGACGTTTAACGCCAGCTTCTTGCCCTTTCCTAGCGTTTAACGCCAGTCTGGTGCCCCTTTCTGGCGTTAAACGCCCAGAATGGTGCCAGACTAGGCGTTAAACGCCCATTTGCTGCCCTTACTGGCGTTTAAACGCCAACAAGGTTTTCCTCCAGGGTGTGCTGTTTTTCTTTCTGTTTTTCATTCTGTTTTTGCTTTTTCAATTGATTTTGTGACTTCCCATGATCATCAACCTACAGAAAATATAAAATAACAAAGGAAAATAGATAAATATAACATTAGGTTGCCTCCCAACAAGCGCTTCTTTAATGTCAGTAGCTTGACAGTGGGCTCTCATGGAACCTCACAGATACTCAGAGCAATGTTGGAACCTTCCAACACCAAACTTAGAGTTTGAATGTGGGGGTTCAACACCAAACTTAGAAGTTGGTTGTGGCCTCCCAACACCAAACTTAGAGTTTGACTGTGGGGGCTCTGTTTGACTCTGTTTTGAGAGAAGCTCTTCATGCTTCCTCTCCATGGTAACAAAGGGATATCCTTGAGCCTTAAACACAAAGAATTCTTCATTCACTAGAATGATCAATTCTCCTCTGTCAACATCAATCACAGCCTTTGCTATGGCTAGGAAGGGTCTGCCAAGGATGATGGATTCATCCATGCACTTCCCAGTCTCTAGGACTATGAAATCAGCAGGGATGTAATGGTCTTCGACCTTTACCAGAACATCCTCTACAAGTCCATAAGCTTGTTTTCTTGAATTGTCTGCCATCTCTAGTGAGATTCTTGCAGCTTGCACCTCAAAGATCCCTAGCTTCTCCATTACAGAGAGAGGCGTGAGGTTTATATTTGACCCTAAGTCACACACAGCCTTCATAAAGGTCATGGTGCCTATGGTACAAGGTATTGAAAACTTTTCAGGATCCTGTCTCTTTTGAGGTAATCCTTGCCTAGTCAAGTCATCCAGTTCTTTGGTGAGCAAAGGGGGTTCATCCTCCCAAGTCTCATTACCAAATAACTTGTCATTTAGCTTCATGATTGCTCCAAGGTATTTAGCAACTTGCTCTTCAGTGACATCTTCATCCTCTTCAGAGGAAGAATACTCATCAGAGCTCATGAATGGCAGAAGTAAATCCAATGGAATCTCTATGGTCTCATTTTGAGCCTCAGATTCCCATAGTTCCTCATTAAGGAACTCATTGGAGGCCAGTGGACGTCCATTGAGGTCTTCCTCAGTGGCGATCACTACCTCTTCCTCCTCTCCAAGTTCGGCCATGTGGGTCATGTTAATGGCCTTGCATTCTCCTTTTGGATTCTCTTCTGTATTGCTTGGAAGAGTACTTGGAGGGAGTTCAGTAACTTTCTTGCTCAGCTGTCCCACTTGTGCCTCCAAATTCCTAATGGAGGACCTTGTTTCAGTCATAAAACTTTGAGTGGTTTTGATTAGATCAGAGACCATGGTTGCTAAGTCAGAGTGGCTTTGCTTAGAATTCTCTGTCTGTTGCTGAGAAGATGATGGAAAAGGCTTGCCATTGCTAAACCTGTTTCTTCCACCATTATTGTTGTTGAAACCTTGTTGAGGTATCTGTTGATCCTTCCATGAGAGATTTGGATGATTTCTCCATGAAGGATTATAGGTGTTTCCATAGGGTTCTCCCATGTAATTCACCTCTTCCATTGAAGGGTTCTCAGGATCATAAGCTTCTTCTTCAGATGAAGCGTCCTTAGTACTGCCTGGTGCAGCTTGCATTCCAGACAGACTTTGAGAAATCATATTGACTTGCTGAGTCAATATTTTGTTCTGAGCCAATATTGCATTCAGAGTATCAATCTCAAGAACTCCTTTCTTCTGATTCGTCCCATTGTTCACAGGATTCCTTTCAGAAGTGTATATGAATTGGTTATTTGCAACCATTTCAATGAGTTCTTGAGCTTCTGCAGGCGTCTTCTTCAGATGAAGAGATCCTCCAGCAGAGCTGTCCAATGACATCTTGGACAGTTCAGACAGACCATCATAGAAGATACCTATGATGCTCTATTCAGAAAGCATGTCAGAGGGACACTTTCTGATCAATTGTTTGTATCTTTCCCAAGCTTCATAGAAGGATTCGCCTTCCTTCTGTCTGAAGGTTTGGACTTCCACTCTAAGCTTACTCAATTTTTGAGGTGGAAAGAACTTTGCTAAGAAGGCATTGACTAGCTTTTCCCAAGAGTTCAGACTTTCTTTAGGTTGTGAGTCCAACCATATCCTAGCTCTGTCTCTTACAGCAAAAGGGAATAGCATAAGTCTGTAGACCTCATGGTCAACCATATTGGTCTTGACAGTGTCACAGATTTGCAAGAATTCAGCTAAAAACTGATGAGGATCTTCCAATGGAAGTCCATGGAACTTGCAATTCTGTTACATTAGAGAAACTAATTGAGGCTTAAGCTCAAAGTTGTTTGCTCCAATGGCAGGGATAGAGATGCTTCTCCCATAGAAGTCGAGAGTAGGTGCAGTAAAGTCACCAAGCACCTTCCTTGCATTGTTGGCATTGTTGTTGTTTTCGGCTGCCATGGGTTCTTCTTCTTTAAAGATCTCTGTTAGGTCATCTACAGAGGGTTGTGCCTTAGCCTCTCTTAGCTTTCGCTTCAAGGTCCTTTCAGGTTCAGGGTCAGCCTCAACAAGAATGCTTTTGTCTTTGCTCCTACTCATATGAAAGAGAAGAAAACAAGAAAATATAGAATCCTCTATGTCACAGTATAGAGATTCCTTGAGGTGTCAGAGGAAAAGAAAGATAGAAGAAAGAGGTAGAAGAATTCGAACTTATCAAGAAAGATAGAGTTCGAATTGTGCATTGAGAATGAGTGTTAGTCCATAAATAGAAGGATGTGAAAAGAGGGGAAGAATTTTCGAAAATAAATTAAAAAGATTTTAAAAATATTTTGAAAAATACTAATTGATTTTCGAAAACTAAGAGTGGAAAAGAAATCAAGTGATTTTTGAAAAAGATTTTGAAATAAGAAATTAAAAAGATATGATTGAAAACTATTTTGAAAAAGATGTGATTAAAAAGATATGATTGAAAATATGTGGTTTTTAAAAAGATATAATTGAGAAGATATGATTTGAAAAACAATTTAAAAAGATTTGATTTTAAAAATTAATGACTTGGCTAACAAGAAAAGATATGATTCAAACATTAAACCTTTCTCAACAGAAAAGGCAACATACTTGAAATGTTGAATCAAATCATTAATTGTTAGCAAGTATTTTTGAAAATGGAAAGAAATTGATTTTGAAAATATATGATTGAAAAGATATGATTTGAAAAAGATTTTATTTTGAAAAAATTTTGAAAACTTGAAAAAAATTTGAATTGAAAACAAAATCTTCCCTCTTGTGCCATCCTGGCGTTAAACGCCCAGAATGGTATACATTCTGGCGTTTAACGCCCAAAACACTACCCTTTTGGGCGTTAAACGCCCAGCCAGGCACCCTGGCTGGCGTTTAAACGCTAGTTTTTCTTCCTCACTGGGCGTTTTGAACGCCCAGCTTTTTCTGTGTAATTCCTCTGCTGTATGTTCTGAATCTTCAATTTCTCTGTATTATTGACTTGAAAAGACACAAATAAAAATTTTTTTTTTGAATTTTTAATGATGAGGAATAATCAAAATGCAACTAAGATCAAATAAACAATGTATGCAAGACACCAAACTTAGAAGTTTGTATACTACTGACACTAACAAAATGAGAATGCATATGAGAAACAACAAAACACTCAGGACAAGAGAATTTAAAGATCAGAACAAGGAAATCATCAAGAACAACTTGAAGATCTATTAAGACACATGAATGATTTCGAAAAATGCAAGAAGAACAGAAACATGCAATTGACACCAAACATAAAATGAGACACTAGACTCAACAAGAAACAAAACATATTTTTGGTTTTAAGATTTTATAATTTTTTTGGATTTTTCGAAAATTAAGTGGAAAAGAAAATAAAGGTATCAAAATTCTTAATGAGAATTCCAGGAATCATGCAATGTTAGTCTAAAGCTTCAGTCTAAAGAAATTAGACATGGCTAGCCAAGCTTCAGCAGGACATTACATTCAAGAGCTAAATTGGTGAGAATCAATCAGCTTTGGTGATGATAAGAACATCACCTTGAAACACTAGAATTCATTCTTAAGAACTCTGAAGAAAAATACCTAAGCTAAGTAACAAGATGAACCGTCAGTTGTCCAAACTCAAACAATCCCCGGCAACGGCGCCAAAAACTTGGTGCACGAAATTGTGATCATCAATGGCGCCATCAACATGGTACGCTCAATTGCAATCTCAACTCTTTATCACAACTTCGCACAACTAACCAGCAAGTGCACTGGGTCATCCAAGTAATAAACCTTATGCGAGTAAGGGTCGATCCCATGGAGATTGTTGGTATGAAGCAAGCTATGGTCACCTTGTAAATCTCAGTCAGGCATATTCAAATGGTTATGGATGATATATGAATGAAGCATAAAGATAGAGATACTTATGTAATTCATTGGTGAGAATTTCAGATAAGCGTTTGGAGATGCTTTGCCCCTTCCGTCTCTCTGCTTTCCTACTGTCTTCATCCAATCCTTCTTACTCCTTTCCATGGCAAGCTGTATGTTGGGCATCACCGTTGTCAGTGGCTACAGTCCCGTCCTCTCAGTGAAAATGTTCAACGCGCTCTGTCACAGCACGGCTAATCATCTGTCGGTTCTCAATCAGGTTGGAATAGAATCCAGTGATTCTTTTGCGTCTGTCACTAACGCCCAGCCTTCAGGAGTTTGAAGCTCGTCACAGTCATTCAATCCTTGAATCCTACTCAGAATACCACAGACAAGGTTTAGACCTTCCGGATTCTCTTGAATGCCGCCATCAATTCTAGCTTATACCACGAAGATTCCGATTAAGGGATCCAAGAGATATCCACTCAATCTAAGGTAGAACGGAGGTGGTTGTCAGGCACATGTTCATAGGTGAGAATGATGATGAGTGTCACGGATAATCACATTCATCAAGTTGAAGAACAAGTGATATCTTAGAACAAGAACAAGCTTAATTGAATAGAAGAACAATAGTAATTGCATTAATACTCGAGGTACAGCAGAGCTCCAACCTTAATCTATGGTGTGTAGAAACTCCACCGTTGAAAATACATAAGTGATAATGGTGATCATTGGCTTCGGCCCCAGAGAGGGAACCAGAAGAACCAAGATGAAAATACAATAGTAAAAGGTCTTATTTATAAAGAACTAGTAGCCTAAGGTTTACAAAGATGAATAAATGACATAAAAATCCACTTCCGAGCCCACTTGGTGTGTGCTTGGGCTGAGCATTGAAGCTTTCATGTGTAGAGACTTTTCTTGGAGTTAAACGCCAGCTTTTGTGCCAGTTTGGGCGTTTAACTCCCATTCTTGTGCCAGTTTCGGTGTTTAACGCCGGGCAGTTTTGAGCTGATTTGGAACGCCGGTTTGGGCCATCAAATCTCGGGCAAAGTATGGACTATTATACATTTCTGAAAAGCTCAGGATGTCTATTTTCCAACGCAGTTGAGAGTGCGCCAATTGGGCTTCTGTAGCTCCAGAAAAGCCACTTCAAATGCAGGGAGGTCAGAATCCAACAGCATCTGCAGTCCTTTTCAGCCTCTGAATCAGATTTTTGCTCAGGTCCCTCAATTTCAGCCAGAAAATACCTAAAATCACAGAAAAATACACAAACTCATAGTAAAGTCCAGAAAAGTAAATTTTAACTAAAAACTAATAAAAATATAATAAAAACTAACTAAAACATACTAAAAACAATGCCAAAAAGCGTATAAATTATCCGCTCATCAGAGAGCAATAATAACAACTAAAAAGAAAATTAATAAACATGAAAATATCAAATTGCATCAAAGAAAAATTGAAATCAACAATTGTTCATAAACTAAAATTAACAAAATAAAAAAATTAATATGTGAAACTAAACAAACTAAGATGCTAGAACATGAAAATATAAAGGAAACTACACTAAAATAAGAATTAAAACCGAAATCTAAGAAAAAGTTAAACTAAAAACCCTAAATTCTAAAGAGAAGTTGGAGCTTCTCTCTATAGAATTGACCTAAAACATGATTCTCCACTATTTTATACACTACTTCCTGCTTGGTTGATCCTCCTTGAGTCTTGTCTTCAAATTCTTCAAAAATTAGTTGGATTGGGCTAAAATTGGGCCAAAAATCGCATGTCACGTCCCATTTTAAATGAGGCACGAGATTGGGGTCATGCGTATGCATCTACCATGCGTACACGCGAATTGTGAATGATGCATACGCATGATCTATGCATACGTACAATTATGAAAATCTTCCAAACTTCATTTTTTCATGAATTCTCCACTTTTGCATGCTTTCTCTCCACTTCTTCATCATGTCATCCTTACCTTCTAAACCTTAAATCACTCAAACAAACACATCAAAGCATAGAATTGGACAACAATGAATTAAATTTAGAAATTTTAAAGCATAAAAAGCATATTTTTTACAGTTAAACAGATACAATTAGAAAAAATTCACAAAACTATGTATTTTCTATGAATAATTACAAGATAAGTTGATAAAATCTACCCATTTCAACCAAAAAATCATCATAAAATATGGGTTTATCACCCAGCCAAATTCTCTTCCATCACTACTCTTTTTCCTCTAAGAGAGGCAGTAGAGGCAACACCTATTCTGAAGAGGCATCGGAGATGGAGAACTTGATTGTTGATGAGGGCGACATTTCGGCGTAATCTCTCTCAGGAGATTGGTCAAGATGGAGCACCGGAAGGCCAATGTTGCCTGATTCAAACTTGAGAAGGAGTGAATTGCAGTTGCCTCCTCTATGGCCATAATCCTCTATTTTTAGAACGGAATAGCTCTGCAAAGATCGAATCCACCATCCAGTTCTAGAGAATGGCAGATGAGAGACATAGTACAAATAGAAATTGATTGAAAAACTGCGGTGAATGATCAACTTGTATGAGATTCAAAAAAACATTATAAAAGAACATATGAGAGTTTATAAGAAAGAGCTGAAATTATACATTAACAAAAAAAAGTTACATCATTTTTTTAGTGACGAAATTAGATAAAAAAACTAACTTGAGCTACACTTTAAAATTTTACACTATAATTTAAGTCAATTAAATTGAAACACCAAATTAAATTGATAGTCAATTTTATGAGTCATTTTAAATATTAATTATGTGTACGTCATCATTTTTACCTATTGAATTGAAAGGTTGAATATTTGGAGAGATTATTGGAAGAAAAAAATGCGTACGAGTACTACATTCCACCTGTTCTAGAACCTTTTACTAAAATTTCAAGAACTTTTTTTTTTTTACTAAAATCGAGACCTTTAACTAAAACCAATAAAATATTTTACAATTTTAAAATCTAAACTCAAGACCTTTTACTAAAACCAATAAAATATTTATCTTTTATTATTATTATTATTATTATTATTATTATTATTATTATTATTATTATTATTATTATTATTATTATACTTTTTTTATTTTGAAGGAGATTTTTGTTATAATAATTAACCACTACTCCCAGGAATTCGAACCAAAGTGCACCTTTTGCGTCGCAGATATAATAGCCTTGTGTGCTACTTTGGTTTAGTTTAAATTAACTATTATTAGACTTAATTAGTTTGGTTAATTTTTCAGTAGCAGTAAGTGAACAAATCTTTTTAATAATTAAGATTAATTAAGTTAGCTGAATAATTTATAAACCTAATAAAAATCACTTATACGAAATTTGTGCAGAAATCACATATTTTCACTACTAATACTATTGGTGCTATGTTAATTTTTTTAGGATTAACCACCAAATATCTAACAAAAATACTTTTAAATTTTATTATTGACAAAAAATACTATTAAATAACTTAAAAATGTATCCAAACTGCACATTCATAGTACGTTTTAGTTTGATGTGACTAACAGTATGACAAAGAAGAACCATCCTCTTCTCTTTTCTCATACTTCCTCTCACTCACCTATTCTCTAACTCAGTCACTCATCACCAGCACCTCTATCCACCGTGACAAAGCCACCAACAAACCACCACTCACCATCACTTGCTTTTTTTCTTTTACCTCCTCACCATCAACATCTATTATCCTCTTTAAAATCACAAAGCAGAAAAAAAAAAAGAAAATTAAAATTACTTAGAAAAGTAATTAACAAATTGATTCATCTAGAATTATTTTAACAATAGCAAAATAAAGAATAGATCAAGTTGAAGAATTGACCATACACAACTTCAAATTTTGTATTGTTGATATCCTAAAGAAGAGAGGGAGATGATACGCATCAGAACTGATCTTCAAATCTATTTTTCTTTCTTGTTTCAATTGAATTTTCTTTTCAAAACTTAATTGAACTTTATCAATTGAAACAGACTCAAATTAAAAAAAAAAACAAAGTATGTTTTTGTTACTAATGTTTTTGAAATTATTTAAAAATATTCTTAATATTTAATTCATTTTAATTTTATATTTAATGTTTAAAATAAATTTTAATTTTATCCTTATTGTTAATTTGTTAACGTTCAATGGTTAGTCAACATTTTATTTTCCAATTTTATTCCTAAACCTACCCTCTTCTTTCTCTCCAAACTCACCTCTTACGGTCTCAGTCTCTCTCAAAACCAAATCCAGAAATAATGGCAACATGACCACCATCATCATCTCCTCATCTGTCAGTCACCGTCGCCGTTGTCCTCTCCACACGCCACAGCCACTACTTCTACCTTTGCTTCCTCCTCCTTATGCCTCTACTTCTGCCTCCTTCTCCTTCCTCCGTCTCTACTTCTCCATCGCTCGTCGTCTTCCAACTTGATGGCATTGCCATGCCACCCCTCTGCTTTTGCGTCGCTATCTCCACTACTACTTTTGCGCCCCATCTTTACTGCCACTTTTGCGTCTCTTTCGGACTTGCTTCTCGGTACCGCCATCGCCTCTGTGTCACCCGTTCTCCTCTATGAGTGATTGTTGTTGTTCTTAGTATTATTATTGGTGGTGGTGGTTGATTGTATGTAAAAAATAGAAATTGTTGTTGTTCTTAGGTTAATTTAAAAAAATAACCAGTAATAAAAATGTAAACACAATTAAAAAAATAAAACATAATTTAAACACAAAATTTAAAATAAAAATTTTCATAAAAAATTAAAATTTCGAACAAACTTACATTTTAAAATAAAAAAATAAATGCAAAATTAATAAAATACATATAAAATTCAAAAAATAAAAATATATATAAAAAAAACTTAAACATGGTTGTTGAGTTGTGGGGAGGTGCAGTTCACAGTGCAGTGATAATGTTAAATTTCTCCCACCTGTACCATTAATGAGTAGTGTCAGGATTTTTTAACAAAAAAAGTGACAAATTGAAGAATAGGAAGAATTTACACTAACCTGGAGGAGGAACGATGGTGAACAACAATGACGACGACCCATGAAGTAGTGATAATGGCGACAGACTCGTCAGGACTTTTGGTGGCTTGGCTAAGACAATGCAGAAAAGGGACTCGTTTGATACAGAGAAGACACATTGCTACAAGGAAAGGAATAGTGGCCAGCGGTAAAAACGGAGAGAGAGAGAAAAAGAGAGGAGAGGTAAAAAATGGTGAGAGAGAAAGAGAGAAGAGAAGGGGAGAGGTTGTAGAAGTGAGGGGGAGGATTTTATATTTTGAATTTAGGAGAATTGCATCATCAGATTTATTACTAGATAAATTCGAAAATAAGGTGTTGGTCGTTGCCTAAACGTCGTGTTTCACTAATTTATGTTACTGTTGGATTTAGTTATGGAATTGTAAATCTGACGGTAAGTTATTCCAAGGACGAATTTTCACTCGTAATCGTCGAAAAATGTACCACTAAATTCGCCAATAATATTTATCACTAAATCTGACGGTATTAAAATCATTTGTTATAATATTTAGAAAATTAGGTTTACATTGTAATTAAGTTAAGGGAAAAAGACAAATAGGTCTCTGACTTTTTAAACTTTTGACAAATACATCCCTGACAAAATTTAAATACAAAAAAGTTCCTGACTTTAACAAACGGAGGACAATTTAATCCTTCCGTCTATTTGCCTCTCATACACCTAACGGAACTGGTTGACGTGGCTAAAACGGTGTCCAAGTGTCCGTTACGGTGCCACGTTGGAAGGGAAAAAAAGTTCGAAAGACAAATAAGTCCTTGACGTCATTTTACAAATAAAGTTCGAAGGACAAATAGGTCCTTGAGAATTTTTTTTTTCAAAATTAATAAACTCATTTCCTAAATTCTCTCATCTACCTCTTTCCATTTTTATATTTCTCTCTACTATTTTTACTCTATATATAATTATATTTTATATTAGTAATTTGACAAATCAAAATATGTCATTCGATATTTTTTTACAATTAAAATATTTTAAATATAAAATTATACACATTAAATTATTTTAAATTTTAGATAACGAATGTTAAAATTAATTACTAATAAAAAATTAGACTTTTTCATATAAAAATAATAACTAAAAATCTTATTATTTAATTTTTTATCTGCAGATATCTTGGTCTTCTTAGTCAAAAATTTTTGTCAACTTACGACTTTTTTGTAAAAATAGTTTGATTTTATAAATCTTTTGTGTCATGCATAATTTATACTGTTAGAACAAAGTGAACTATAATTTAAAAAAAAATATATTCTCGTAATGTTATTATGCATAAAAATACTAGTTCTAATATAATACACAAATGCACTAATGCTAACTTAATACATGAATGATGCACAAATGAACTAATGCTAACTTGATGCATAAATGAACTTATGCTAACTAATGCCACTGGTATGATGAAAACTGAACTAATGCAATTTAACAAATTCTAATATAATACACAAATGCACTAAAACTAAACTAATGCAATTTAAGAAAAAGAGTAGAAACATAACAAGCCCAATTTTTACAATTTTAATACAAATAATTTAAATTGTAGAATAAAACAAGTTAACTAGATTTCAAAATACAAGCATAATTTTATCAAAAATTATTTTTAATATGAAAAGAAAATTGGTGTTTTGGTTGAATATTGACATTTGAAGTGTATTACAGTATTGAGGAAATTATTCAACACGCCCCCACATGTTGGCTAAGATGCTGCCACGTGTTGGCCAAAATGATGCTATGTGTTCACCACGCACCCCACATGTTGCACCACGCCCCCCACGTGTTGACTTCCCACAAAAAAAATTCACCCATCTATAATTACACCACATTCTCCCATTTTCAACAAAAATACCAATATTTTTTTCATACAAAAAAAAATTAGCCTAATTTTATAAACTAAATTCTCATAATAGAAGCATAATAGAAGGATAATGAAAAAAAATTCTCAAGGACCTATTTGTCCTTCGAACTTTATTTATAAAATGACGTCAAGGACTTATTTGTCCTTCGAACTTTTTTCCCCTTCCAACGTGGCACCGTAATGGACACCTGTATACCGTTTCAGCCACGTCAGCCAGTTCCGTTAGGTGTATGAGAGGCAAATAAACGAAAGGACTAAATTATCCTCCGTTTGTTAAAGTCAGAGACTTTTTTGTATTTAAATTTTGTCAGGAATGTATTTATTAAAAGTTTGAAAAGTTAGAGACCTATTTGTCTTTTTCCCTTAAGTTAATTATAGTAAAACTTTATCATAATTTTTGGTAAAAATTGGATATAAATTTCATTGTACTTGGAGGCCAAATAAAAATATATCGTTTTATCATCTTCTTTATTTCTATTGCTACAATTTAAGGATAAGACAATAACTAAAATAATTTCATGATTTATCAATTCTGCCACATTAATTTTTCTTTTACTAGGTTTCGTGATTTTTTTTATTTATACTCTTATTCTTTTTTTGTTTAATTATAGGAACAAAGAAAATAAGAGAAATAGATCCACAACGAAAAAGAATGATATAAAGATCAGAAGAGGAAGAGATCATAGAAGATGAAAGTAGAGAAGAAGAACAATTGGTTTTTGGGGGGGGGGGGGGGGGGGGGGGGGCGGACGGGACGCAGAAAGCACGTGGGTAAAGAGGAAAGAACACTATTATATATAGGTTCAATAGGTTGATTGAATTTGGTTTGCAAAATTAAATTGGTCATTTAGTATTAAAAAAAATTGGTGACACGACCTAGCTGGCTACTTTGATTTTATTTTGTGGTCCAGTCAGGCTCAGTCTAATTTGTTTAATTTTTTTAAATTAAATTCATTTATGATATAGAACACTACCAGAAAATTTTTATAGTTTTATTTTTCTACAATTGATTTCCCAATAATTTTTAATTGGTAATTTGCCTTAAATTAGTTTTTAGTGCTTATATTTGGTTTTAGTTTTTTTAAATATTTTTTCTTTTAGTTTCTTACCTCTATCATTTCTTTTTTTATTATTTATTTTTCTGCTGTTAAAATCTTTTTTATGTGTTAAATCAAATACAAAATCTTAAATAGTATAGGAATTTTATGCATGCTCTAAAATTTGTTTAAATGTTTAGTGCACGAATTTAGAACCACGAATAGTAAAGTTAAAAAAGAGGTATACAATAATATGGATAAAATCAAAGTAAAGGATTTAAAGAAATCAAAATAAGAAGGTTTAATTTTAATTGTTCTTATAATTTTTTACCAAAGTTACAATTAAATTTTATATACTTTAAATATTCGTATTTAAATCCTTATTGAAATTAAAAATATTTGCAAGTGGGCATTTATTGTTCATAAAATATTGTATAAAGAAAATGTTGAGTAACTTATGTTGATAAAATAAATAGAGCTTAAAATTATACAAAATGTCTTAAACTAGAATTGATTACACATTCTATTTTAAACATTTTTATATAAATCGAATTAAATTGACTCGATTTATTATATATATACTGTACTAGTAGTAAATCGAATCAAGTTAATTTGATTTACGATTTTTACATATTATTAAGTTAATTATTTATTTATTCTTCGTTAACTTTAAAACTAAATATTAATAAAAACATATCTCCATTTGGATTCAAATAAAATATAAAAAAAAATCAACACGAATAAGAATAGAAATTTAACTTTTGTTTTTTTTAATTCAAATTTTAGAAAATTTATATTTTTACAAACTTATAAATTCAAAACAGAATAATAAATTATTTCTAAAAATTCATTAAAAATTATCCTCTACTCATTAGCATATAAAGAATCATTATCAAAATTTTTAATATTGAAAACATTATTATAAAGTATAGCCCTCCAAAGTGGCATAGAAATTAAAACTTAAATTTTTTCAGTCAGTCAGAAATAATAGATAGTTATACAAAATAAAATAACAAACTATATTTGGTTTCTCACGGTATCTGCCAACCCGTCAAGTCAAGGACTAATCTATCGCAGTACTGAACTCCATCTAAAGGTTTGCTGTTGGCCATTGGATTGTTGCAAACATAAGGCCAGATTCGAACCCCCAAGACTTATTTAAGTAGAATAGTGAACTAACCACTAGACTAACCCAACTTGATTAATAACCAACTTTATTTATACAATATGTAATTTGAGTCATGTTGCGGCCTGACCCAAACAGATTGCGGGCCAACCCGACACGTAGACCACCCGACCCGAACAGTCGGGTGCGAGCTGCTTAGCCACCGACCCGGACACGCGTCCTTGACAGCTCATCACTACAACTGTATGAGAAAGTTTCGAGGAAGGTGGGTCTTCTCTGGTAGGACCCACTTCTGACACAGTATATAAGGGGAGGGTCCTACCCCTCCCCCAAGGTACGTCACCCAAAACACCTTACCCCTTTTTCGCCTGCACACTTACTGACTTGAGCGTCGGAGTGTCATTGCAGGTAACACCCGCCCCCCTTTCACATCCCGAGCTCGGAATGTCGGCTACTCCAGTTTCACCCTCGCGACCTGGTCCTAGTCCGCACCCCACCTATTGAATCAAGAATTCTCCCAAACCGTCTGGTAACCGACCTACCGAACATTGGCGCCGTCTGTGGGGATCGCCTAAATGGACATCGTGCAAGGTCCAGGGGACCATGGCCGCGCGGCGGGCCTTGAAAGGGCAGCCTCCGTCGCCTCCCCCCGGGAACGGCTGAGGTCCCCTCCGCGACGTACCGAGCCACAGTCGAGAGCCCAAGAAAGACGCCCCTTCGGGGGAACTGGTAGCGACAGTGCTAAGATAATGTAGAAACTGCGTCATAGGGTGCAGAACCTGGAGCGCCAACTCGCAGATCAGGAGCATCATCAGCAAACTTCCGACCCCGACTACTCCCAGTCTTCCGAAAGTCGAGGAAGAACCTCCCACCGAAGCAGTCGCTCCCGGCGTGCTCCCGCCTCGAGATCAGAATCAGAAAGTAGTCGGAAAAATCAGGAACACCCGAGAAGACGACATGACACAATCATCTACGCCCGAGGTAAGGGGGCGCGCCACGAGGCGAGATCGCAAAAGCGACAAAGAGAGATCTAGGGGAACACAGCAACCCGTGATAATGGGCGCCACCCCATTCCATCATTCCATCCTCGAGGTCTGGTTGCCAAAGCATTTTGACAAGCCAACAGACATGAGGTATGACGGAACCCAAGACCCGCAGGAGCACCTCACGGCCTTTGAGGCCAGAATGAACCTGGAGGGAGTAGGAGACGAAGTAAGGTGTCACGTCTTCCCGGTCACCCTGGCAGGGCCTTCGATACGGTGGTTCAATAGCCTCCCGCAAGGCTCGGTGGCCTGCTTCTCAGATATTAGCCGTGCCTTCCTAGCACAATTCACCACCAGAATCGCGAAGGCAAAACACCCGATCAATCTGCTCGGCGTCACTCAGAAGACCGGCGAGCCGACCAGAAAGTATCTAGACCGTTTCAACGATGAGTGCTTGGAGATCGAAAGGTTAACCGATTCGGTGGCTAGTCTCTATCTGACGAACGGGCTTCTTAACGAGGACTTCAGAAAGCACCTCACCACAAATCCAGTCTAGACGATGCAAGAGATCCAAACTGTAGCCCGGGAATACATTAACGATGAGGAAGTCAGTCAAGTTGTGGCTGCCAACAAGTGGCAGCCCTCTTACAATCAACCCAGGCAGCACGGTAACGAAGAAAGGCAGAAGGAGCACGCTAGAGACGGTGGTCCGAGCAAGACACCGAAAACGTTTCCTCATGTCAGAAAATTCACCAATTACACTCCCCTCACCCTCACCATCATAGAAGTTTACCAGCAGATATCCAAGAAGGGAATCTTGTCAAAGCCCCGACCTCTGAAGGACCGAACCGGGGGGAACAAGGACCTCTACTGTGATTACCATAAAGGCTATAGACACAATATACAGGACTGCTTCGACCTGAAGGACGCACTGGAACAAGCAATCAGGGACGGAAAACTAGCCAAATTCTCCCACCTTATCAGGGAGCCGAGGAGACGAAATCGCGACCACGATGGGGAAGACAAGACCCGAACGGTGAAGCAACGACAAGAGCTAGGGGACAACGACCACAGCCTTACCGTAGTGAATGTAGTAACCGCGAGAAACACGGCTCCAAGGTCGAGATCGGCGCACAAGAAAGACACCAAAGTCCTGGCGGTCTCCTTCTCATCTGCGCGAAGCTCCAAAGGGCTTCCATCCATCTCTTTTGGCCCGGAAGACCAATGGTTCGACGAGGTCCTAGAAAGCCCCACCATGGTCATCACGGCCAGGGTCGGAACTGGTCTCGTCAAACAGATCCTTATGGATACAGGGGCAGACTCAAATATTATGTTCCGTAACGTGTTCAATGCATTGGGATTACGGGATGCCGACCTAACAACTCACCAGCACGGTGTCATAGGGCTAGGCGATCACTTCATCAAGCCGGACGGGATAATATCCCTGCCGGTCTCTGTAGGACAAGGACATGGGCGAAGATCGATAATGGCTGAGTTCGTAGTTCTACGAGACTCCACAACCTACAACATCATCCTAGGAAGGAAAACCATTTACGATGTTGGGGCAGTGATCAGTACGAAGCTGCTAGTGATGAAGTTTGTCGCTGATGACGGAAATGTAGGATCCATAAAAGGAGATTTGGAAAACGGCGGTCGCTTGCGACAACGCCAGCCTCTCCTTGAGGAAAAAATCTAAAGAAGCATCAGGGGTGTTCCTCGCCGACCTGGACGCTAGAGTCGGTGACAAACTGATGAGCGGATAATTTATACGCTTTTTGGCATTGTTTTTAGTATGTTTTTAGTATCTTTTAGTTAGTTTTTAGTATATTTTTATTAGTTTTTAATTAAAATTCACTTTTCTGGACTTTACTATGAGTTTGTGTGTTTTTCTGTGATTTCAGGTATTTTCTGACTGAAATTGAAGGTTCTGAGCAAAAATCTGATTCAGAGACTGAAAAGGACTGCAGATGCTGTTGGATTCTGACCTCCCTGCACTCGAAGTGGATTTTCTGGAGCTACAGAAGCCCAATTGGCGCGCTCTCAACGGCGTTGGAAAGTAGACATCCTGGGCTTTCCAGCAATATATGATAGTCCATACTTTGCCCAAGATTTGATGGCCCAAACCGGCGTAGCAATTCGGCCTCAGAAATTCCAGCGTTAAACGCCGGAACTGGCATAAAACTTGGAGTTAAACGCCCAAACTGGCATAAAAGCTGGCGTTTAACTCCAGAAAAGGTCTCTACACGAAAATACTTCATTGCTCAGCCCAAGCACACACCAAGTGGGCCCGGAAGTGGATTTTTCTGTCATTTACTCATTTCTGTAAACCTTAGGATACTAGTTTACTATTAATAGGATCTTTTGACATTGTATCTGTACCTCATGACACTTTACACGTTTTTTTGTGTACCTTCCACAGCATGAGTCTCTAAACCCCATGGTTGGGGGTGAGGAGCTCTGCTGTGTCTTGATGGATTAATGCAATTACTACTGTTTCTCATTCAATCATGCTTGCTTCCATTCTAAGATAATACTTGTTCTTAACCCGGATGAATGTGATGATCCGTGACAGTCATCATCATTCTCAACTACGAACGTGTGCTTGACAACCACCTCCGTTCTACCTTAGATTGAGTAGTTATCTCTTGGATTCTTTAATCGGAATCTTCGTGGTATAAGCTAGAACTGATGGCGGCATTCAAGAGAATCCGGAAGGTCTAAACCTTGTCTGTGGTATTCTGAGTAGGATTCAATGACTGAATGACTGTGACATGCTTCAAACTCCTAGCAGGCGGGGCGTTAGTGACAGACGCAAAAGTATCGATGGATATTATTCCGGCCTGACCGAGAACCGACAGCTGAATTCCGCTATGCTGTGACAGAGCATATGCAATCGCTTTCACTGAGAGGATGGGAGGTAGCCATTAACAACGGTGAAACCCTACATACAGCTTGCCATGGAAGGAGCCTTGCGTGTTTGATGAAGAAGACAGTAGGAAAGCAGAGATTCAGAAGATGGAGCATCTCCAAAACCCCAACCTATTCTCCATTACTGCAATACAAGTAACCATTTCATGTTCTTTTGCTTTTTACAATCAATCCTGATAATTTCTGATATCCTGACTAAGATTTACAAGATAACCATAGCTTGTTTCAAGCCGACAATCTCCGTGGGATCGACCCTTGCTCACGCAAGGTATTACTTGGACGACCCAGTGCACTTGCTGGTTAGTTGTGTGGGATTGCAAAAGTGTGATTGCAATTTCGTGCACCAAGTTTTTGGCGCCGTTGCCGGGGATTGTTCGAGTTTGGACAACTGACGGCTTATCTTGTTGCTTAGATTAGGACTGTTTTGTTGGTTTAGAGTCTTTTAGTTGAGTCTAGTTTCATATTTTAAGTTTGGTGTCAATTGCATGCTTTTGCTTTTATTTTAATTTTCGATTTTTAGTCCCTTGTTGATTCATAAAAATTCTAAGTTTGGTGTCCTCTTTGTGTTTTTCTTTTAAAATTTTCGAAAATTAGTGTTTGATTTTCTAAAAATTTTAAGTTTGGTGTCTTTTTGTTGTTTTTCTCTTTCCTCTTTTCAAAAATCAAATCTTTCTCATAAAAATTTTTTCAATCATATCTTTTAATTGCTGTTTTCAAAATCTTTTTAATTAGCTAATTGATTCAGTTCTCAATTTGTTTTGATCTTATTTTCTTTTTGATTTTCGAAATTTTATTTTATTTTCCTTTTGTTTTATTTTATTTTTTTTCGGTTAATTCAAAAAAAAAAAAAAAACAAACAAAATTTATCTCTTTGCAATCATTATCATTTCCCTTTTGTCCATTATGGACTTAAGTGGAATTAATCAGTCCAAAAGGACTCTGGGTTCATATGCCAACCCCATTACAGCTGCATATGGGAGTAGCATCTGCACACCTCCCATCAAAGCAAGCAGCTTTGAGCTAAATCCTCAACTCATTATCATAGTGCAGCAAAATTGCCAGTATTCCGGTCTTCCACAGGAAGAACCTACTGAGTTTCTGGCACAGTTCTTACAAATTGCTGACACAGTACATGATAAAGAGGTAGATCAGGATGTCTACAGACTGTTATTGTTTCCATTTGCTGTAAAAGATCAAGCTAAAAGGTGGTTGAATAACCAACCTACAGCAAGCATAAAGACATGGAAACAGTTGTCAGACAAATTCCTGAATCATTTTTACCCTCCAAAGAGGATGACACAGCTAAGGCTGGACATCCAAGGCTTTAAACAAGAGGATAATGAATCCCTTTATAATGTCTGGGAGAGGTATAGAGGTATGCTTAGAAAATGCCCCTCTGAAATGTTTTCAGAGTGGGTACAGTTAGACATCTTCTACTATGGGCTTACAGAAAAAGCTCAGATGTCTTTAGACCACTCAGCTGGTGGATCTATACACATGAGGAAGACAATTGAAGAAGCTCAAGAGCTTATAGACACGGTTGCTAGAAACCAATACTTATATTCTAGCAATGAATTCGTCCCAAAGGAGGAAGTCATGGCATTAGTCACTGATCCTAATCCTCAAGAACAGCTGAATGAGCTTAAACAACAATTGCTCCTGATGACTGAACAGTTAGCAGAATTTAAAGAAATGCTCCATGATACTAAGGTTGCTAACAAGAGCATAGAACTGCAGTTGAATCAAGCAAAACAGCAAATATCTAAACAGATAACAGATGAATGTCAAACAGTTCAACTGAGGAGTGGGAAGACACTGAATAACACTGTTCAAAAGAGCAAAAAGTCAAACAAGGAACAATTGACAGAGGATAACCAAACCACTGTTCAAAATCCCTCTGAGGACAGTAAGAGCCCAGAGAGGAATATTATTGGCGTTCAAACGCCAGAAAGGGAAGGAAAGTTGGCGTTAAACGCCCATTCCTTGCCCAGTTCTGGCGTTCAAACGCCAGAAAAGGGAGAGAAGTTGGCGTTTAACGCCCAAACTTCACCCATTCCTGGCGTTCATACGCCAAGGGGAGATCAGACACCTGAGAGTGCTGACAGTAATCCCTCTAACAAGGCTTCTTCAACCACTTCTGTAAGGAATAAACCTGCAGCATCTAAGGTTGAGGAATATCAAGCCAAGATGCCTTATCCTCAGAAACTCCGCAAAGCGGAACAGGATAAGCAATTTGCCCGCTTTGCAGACTATCTAAGGACTCTTGAAATAAAGATTCCGTTTGCAGAGGCACTTGAGCAAATACCTTCTTACGCTAAGTTCATGAAAGAGATCTTAAGTCATAAGAAGGATTGGAGAGAAACTGAAAAAGTGTTTCTCACTGAAGAATGTAGTGCAGTCATTCTGAAAAGCTTACCAGAAAAGCTTCAAGATCCTGGAAGCTTTATGATACCATGCACATTAGAGGGCGTTTGCACCAAGACAGCCTTATGTGATCTTGGAGCAAGCATCAATCTAATACCTGCATCCACTATCAGAAAGCTTGGATTGGCTGGAGAAGTCAAACCAACCAGAATATGCCTCCAACTTGCTGATGGCTCCATTAAACACCCATCAGGCATAATAGAGGACATGATTGTCAAGGTTGGGCCATTTGCTTTTCCAACTGACTTTGTGGTGCTGGAAATGGAGGAGCATAAGAGTGCAACTCTCATTCTAGGAAGACCTTTCCTAGCAACTGGACGAACTCTCATTGATGTACAAAGAGGAGAAGTAACCCTCAGAGTCAATGAGGATGAGTTCAAGTTGAATGCTGTAAAAGCTATGCAGCATCCAGACACACCGGATGACTGCATGGGCGCTGACATTATTGACTCTCTGGTAGAAGAGATCAATATGGCTGAAAGCCTAGAATCAGAGCTTGAGGACATCTTCAAAGATGCTCAACCTGATCAAGAAGGACTAGAGGAAGCAAAGGAATTTTCGAAAATTCCTCAGGAGGAGGATAAACCTCCCAAACCTGAACTCAAACCTCTACCACCATCCCTGAAGTACGCATTTCTGGGAGAGGGTGACACTTTTCCAGTGATTATAAGCTCTGCTTTAAATCCACAGGAAGAGGAAGCACTGATTCAAGTGCTAAGGACACACAAGACAGCTCTTGGGTGGTCCATAAGTGATCTTAAGGGCATTAACCCAGCTAGATGCATGCACAAGATCCTGTTGGAGGATAATGCCAAACCAGTGGTTCAACCACAGAGGAGGCTAAATCCAGCCATGAAGGAGGTGGTGCAGAAAGAGGTCACTAAATTACTAGAGGCTGGGATTATTTATCCTATTTCTGATAGCCCCTGTGTGAGCCCTGTCCAAGTTGTTCCCAAAAAGGGAGGCATGACAGTGGTTCATAATGAGAAAAATGAACTGGTTCCTACAAGAACAGTCACAGGGTGGCGCATGTGTATTGACTACAGAAGGCTCAATACAGCCACCAGAAAGGATCATTTTCCTTTACCATTCATAGACCAAATGCTAGAAAGACTAGCTGGTCATGATTACTACTGCTTTTTGGATGGCTATTCGGGCTACAACCAAATTGCAGTAGATCCTCAGGACCAAGAGAAGACAGCATTTACTTGCCCTTCTGGCGTGTTTGCCTACAGAAGGATGCCTTTTGGTCTGTGCAATGCACCTGCAACCTTTCAGAGGTGCATGCTCTCTATCTTCTCAGATATGGTAGAGAAATTTCTGGAAGTCTTCATGGATGACTTCTCAGTATATGGAGACTCATTCAGCTCCTGTCTTAACCACCTATCACTTGTCCTGAAAAGGTGCCAAGAGACTAACCTGGTTTTAAACTGGGAGAAATGTCACTTTATGGTGACTGAAGGAATTGTCCTTGGGCACAAAATTTCAAGCAGGGGAATAGAGGTGGATAAGGCAAAGGTAGAGGTAATTGAGAAATTACCACCACCTGCCAATGTTAAGGCAATCAGAAGCTTTCTGGGGCATGCAGGATTCTACAGAAGGTTTATAAAGGATTTTTCGAAAATTGCAAAACCTCTGAGTAACCTGCTAGCTGCTGACACACCATTTGTGTTTGACACACAGTGTCTGCAGGCATTTGAGACCCTGAAAGCTAAACTGGTCACAGCACCAGTCATCTCTGCACCAGATTGGACATTGCCATTTGAACTAATGTGTGATGCCAGTGACCATGCCATTGGTGCAGTGTTGGGACAGAGGCATAACAAACTTCTGCATGTCATTTATTATGCTAGCCGTGTTCTAAATGATGCACAGAAGAATTACACAACCACAGAAAAAGAATTACTTGCAGTGGTTTATGCCATTGACAAGTTTAGATCCTATCTAGTAGGATCCAAAGTGGTTGTGTACACTGACCATGCTGCTCTTAAATACTTACTCACAAAGCAGGATTCAAAACCCAGGCTTATAAGATGGGTGTTGCTTCTGCAAGAGTTTGATATAGAAATAAGAGACAGAAAAGGGACAGAGAACCAAGTGGCTGATCATCTGTCCCGAATAGAACCAGTAGCAGGGGCGTCCCTCCCTTCTACTGAGATTTTTGAGACTTTCCCAGATGAGCAACTCTTTGCCATTCAGGAAGCTCCATGGTTTGCAGATATTGCAAATTTTAAAGCTGTGAGGTTCATTCCCAAAGAGTACAGCTACATGCAGAGAAAGAAATTAATTTCAGATGCCAAGTACTACCTCTGGGATGAACCATATCTCTTTAAGAGATGTGCTGACGGAGTGATCCGCAGATGTGTACCCAGAGAAGAAGCACAAAGGATCCTATGGCACTGCCATGGATCACAGTATGGAGGGCATTTTGGAAGTGAGCGAACAGCCACTAAAGTCCTCCAATGTGGCTTCTACTGGCCTACTCTCTATAAAGATTCCCGAGAGTTTGTGCGTAACTGTGACAGTTGCCAAAGAGCTGGTAACCTGCCTCACGGATATGCCATGCCTCAACAAGGGATATTAGAGATTGAATTGTTTGATGTATGGGGAATCGACTTCATGGGGCCATTCCCACCATCATACTCAAACACTTACATTCTGGTGGCGGTGGACTATGTGTCTAAGTGGGTAGAAGCAATTGCTACACCCACTAATGACACCAAGACCGTGCTAAAATTCCTCCAGAAACACATCTTCAGCAGATTTGGTGTCCCCAGAGTACTAATCAGTGATGGGGGCTCTCATTTCTGCAATAAACAGCTATACTCTGCTATGGTTAGATATGGAATCAGCCATAAAGTGGCAACTCCGTATCATCCACAAACAAATGGGCAAGCTGAAGTCTCTAACAGAGAACTAAAAAGAATCCTAGAACGGACTGTGATAGCCCGGAGAAAGGATTGGGCAAAGAGCTTGGATGATGCTCTGTGGGCATACAGAACAGCATTCAAGACTCCTATAGGAACCTCTCCATACCAACTGGTGTATGGGAAGGCCTGTCATTTGCCTGTGGAACTGGAACATAAAGCCTACTGGGCAACCAGATTCCTAAACATGGATGCACAGTTAGCTGGTAAAAAAAGATTGCTCCAGTTAAATGAGCTAGAGGAGTTCAGACTCAATGCCTTCGAAAATGCAAAAATTTATAAGGAAAAGGCAAAGAAATGGCATGACAAGAAGTTGTCAACCAGAGTCTTTGAGCCAGGACAAAAGGTTCTGCTCTTTAACTCTAGGCTCAAATTGTTTCCAGGAAAACTCAAATCCCGATGGAGGGGTCTGTATGTGATTACAGGAGTCTCACCATATGGGTATGTTGAGCTTCAAGATATTGATTTTGACAAAAAGTTCATTGTTAATGGACAGAGAATCAAGCATTATCTTGAGAGCAATTTTGAGCAGGAATGCTCAAAACTGAGACTTGAGTAATTCTTAGTGAAGGTCCAGCTAAAGACAGTAAAGAAGCTCTTGCTGGGAGGCAACCCAATCATTAGGAGGTTATATAATTAGTCCTTACAGAGGCAAGTATCAAAAATGAAGGAATTCACAGAGTTACAAAAGGATTCAGCTCAAAAAGCAGAGAAAATGAGCTTACTGGCGAAAAAACGCCAGTAAGGGGCATTTTGGGCGTTAAACGCCAGAATGGGTACCATTCTGGGCGTTTAACGCCAGTAATGGTACCATTTTGGGCGTTAAACGCCAGAATGGGCACCATTCTGGGCGTTTAACGCCAGGTGTGCAGCATCCTGGGCGTTTTGGAAAAACGCCCAGTGATAAAGGATTTCTGGCGTTTAACGCCAGCCAGGGCACCTGGCTGGGCGTTAAACGCCCAAAAGGGGCAACAAATGGGCGTTAAACGCCAGAATGGGTGCCATTCTGAGCGTTTAACGCCAGCAAGGTGGGGGGACCACAATTTTGTTTTCAAATCAGATTTTTTCAAACTTTCCTTTTCTCACCCATACTTTTCTACAAAATCACACTTCAATCATTCATCATTCACTTTCAAATCTTCAAAAAAAAATCAAAACCATTCTTCAAACTTATTTCAAATCAATTACAAACATTATTCAAAAATTTCACCATTCTCTCAATTTCTTTCCAAATCTTCTCAAATCTTCTTTCAAATTTCTCTCTTTTTTTTTCGAAAACTCCCCTCCCCACCTTATAAATACACGTTTGGCTCCCTCATTCCACCACACCATTCGAATTTTCTCTTCCTCCCCCTCTCTTCTCTCTTTTCTTTTGCTTGAGGACAAGCAAACCTCTAAGTTTGGTGTGCTTTTCCGTGATCACTAAGCCAAGATTCATCAATATCATGGCTCCTAAAGGAAAACAAACCAATTTAAGAGGAAAGAAGGAGACTAATCCAAAGAATCTTTGGAATCAAGAGAAGTTCTTAACTAAAGAACATGAAGACCATTATCACAAAATAATGGGTCTGAGGTCAGTGATCCCGGAAGTTAAATTTGATCTGAAAGAAGATGAATATCCGGGGATCCAAGAGCAAATTCGAAACAGAGGATGGGAAGTTCTAACCAATCCTGAGACAAAGGTTGGAAGGAACATGGTTCAGGAATTCTACTCAAATCTGTGGCTGACAGATAAGCAGAGAATGACTGGAACCGCTTACCATACCTACAGAACTATGGTCAGAGGGAAAGTTATGTACTTTCATCTGGACAAAATAAGAGAAATCTTCAAGTTGCCTCAACTGCAAGATGATCCTGACTCCTTTAATAGGAGGATGGTGAGAGCAGATAAAGGGTTGGATCAAGTTCTAGAGGACATATGCCTCCCTGGAACTAAGTGGATAACCAATTCTAAGGGTGTCCCTAACCAACTCAAGAGGGGAGACCTCAAACCAATTGCAAGAGGTTGGCTAGACTTTATTGGGCGTTCCATATTGCCCACTAGCAACCGTTCTGAGGTCACCATCAAGAGAGCAGTAATGATTCATTGCATCATGCTTGGAAGAGAAGTGGAGGTTCATCATGTGATTGCTTGTGAGATCTACACAATTGCAAATAAAAATTCCACTGAAGCCAAACTGGCCTACCCAAGCTTAATCTCCTTGCTCTGTAAAGAGGCTGGGGTGAAGATGGGAGTAGATGAGTTCATACCCATTGAACACCCAATCACCAAGAAGTCAATGGAAGGACAAGTGCAAGACAACTCTATCAAGAGGAGGGCGCAGGAATTCCTCCCTGAATTCCCAAGAATTGACTACTGGACCAGCCTAGAAGCATCTATCTCCAAGTTGCAAGAAACTATGGAGCAACTGAAGGAAGAACAGCAGAATCAGAACTGCATGCTCTGCAAATTGCTGAAGGAACAAGAGAAGCAGGGGCGTGAACTCCAAGAGATGAAACGCCAAAAGCTCTCCTCCCAAGCTGAGGGAGCATCCACTTCTCAAAATCAAGGTTGTTGAGTCCTAACTCTGTGAACACCTTTATCATTAGAAGCCTATTTTTGCATTTTTGTCCCTTTTGTTTTCTATTCCTATTTTTATTAGTTTCATCTTATATCTATATTTGAGTTTTTGTTCTTAGTCCATAATTAATAAAATTTATGCCTTAAAGTTATGAATGTCCTATGAATCCATCACCTCTCTTAAATGAAAAATGCTTTAATCACAAAAGAACAAGAAGTACAGGATTTCGAAATTTATCTCTGAAACTAGTTGAATTAGTTTGATGTGGTGACAATACTTTTTGTTTTCTGAATGAATGCTTGAACAGTGCATATGTCTTTTGAATTTGTTGTTTTAAGAATGTTAAAATTGTTGGCTCTTGAAAGAATGAGGAGAAAGAGAACTGTTATTGAAGATCTGAAAAATCATCAAATTGATTCTTGAAGCAAGAAAAAGCAGTGAAAAAAAAATTTCAAAAAAAAAAGAGAAGAAAAAGAAAGAAAAAGAAAGAAAAAGAAAGAAATAAAGTTGTGAACCAAGGCAAAAAGAGTGTGCTTAAGAACCCTGGACACCTCTAATTGGGGACTTTAGCAAAGCTGAGTCACAATCTAAAAAGGTTCACCCAATTATGTGTCTGTGGCATGTATGTATCCGGTGGTAATACTGGAAGACAGAGTGCTTTGGGCCACAGCCAAGACTCATACACTAGCTATGTTCAAGAATCATTATACTTAACTAGGAGAATCAATAACACTATCTGAGTTCTGAGTTCTCATAGATGCCAATCATTCTGAACTTCAAAGGATAGAGTGAGATGCCAAAACTGTTCGGAGGCAAAAAGCTACTAGTCCCGCTCATCTAATTGGAACTATGTTTCTTTGATATTTTGGAGTCTATAGTATATTCTCTTCTTTTTATCCTATTTTGATTTTCAGTTGCTTGGGGACAAGCAACAATTTAAGTTTGGTGTTGTGATGAGCGGATAATTTATACGCTTTTTGGCATTGTTTTTAGTATGTTTTTAGTATCTTTTAGTTAGTTTTTAGTATATTTTTATTAGTTTTTAATTAAAATTCACTTTTCTGGACTTTACTATGAGTTTGTGTGTTTTTCTGTGATTTCAGGTATTTTCTGACTGAAATTGAAGGTTCTGAGCAAAAATCTGATTCAGAGACTGAAAAGGACTGCAGATGCTGTTGGATTCTGACCTCCCTGCACTCGAAGTGGATTTTCTGGAGCTACAGAAGCCCAATTGGCGAGCTCTCAACGGCGTTGGAAAGTAGACATCCTGGGCTTTCCAGCAATATATGATAGTCCATACTTTTCCCAAGATTTGATGGCCCAAACCGGCGTAGCAATTCGGCCTCAGAAATTCCAGCGTTAAACGCCGGAACTGGCATAAAACTTGGAGTTAAACGCCGGAACTGGCATAAAACTTGGAGTTAAACTCCAGAAAAGGTCTCTACACGAAAATACTTCATTGCTCAGCCCAAGCACACACCAAGTGGGCCCGGAAGTGGATTTTTCTGTCATTTACTCATTTCTGTAAACCTTAGGATACTAGTTTACTATTAATAGGATCTTTTGACATTGTATCTGTACCTCATGACACTTTACACGTTTCTTTGTGTACCTTCCACAGCATGAGTCTCTAAACCCCATGGTTGGGGGTGAGGAGCTCTGCTGTGTCTTGATGGATTAATGCAATTACTACTGTTTCTCATTCAATCATGCTTGCTTCCATTCTAAGATAATACTTGTTCTTAACCCGGATGAATGTGATGATCCGTGACAGTCATCATCATTCTCAACTACGAACGTGTGCTTGACAACCACCTCCGTTCTACCTTAGATTGAGTAGTTATCTCTTGGATTCTTTAATCGGAATCTTCGTGGTATAAGCTAGAACTGATGGCGGCATTCAAGAGAATCCGGAAGGTCTAAACCTTGTCTGTGGTATTCTGAGTAGGATTCAATGACTGAATGACTGTGACGTGCTTCAAACTCCTAGCAGGCGGGGCGTTAGTGACAGACGCAAAAGTATCGATGGATATTATTCCGGCCTGACCGAGAACCGACAGCTGAATTCCGCTATGCTGTGACAGAGCATATGCAATCGCTTTCACTGAGAGGATGGGAGGTAGCCATTGACAACGGTGAAACCCTACATACAACTTGCCATGGAAGGAGCCTTGCGTGTTTGATGAAGAAGACAGTAGGAAAGCAGAGATTCAGAAGATGGAGCATCTCCAAAACCCCAACCTATTCTCCATTACTGCAATACAAGTAACCATTTCATGTTCTTTTGCTTTTTACAATCAATCCTGATAATTTCTGATATCCTGACTAAGATTTACAAGATAACCATAGCTTGCTTCAAGCTGACAATCTCCGTGGGATCGACCCTTGCTCACGCAAGGTATTACTTGGACGACCCAGTGCACTTGCTGGTTAGTTGTGCGGGATTGCAAAAGTGTGATTGCAATTTCGTGCACCACAAACCCATACCCGAACTAGAGGGGGACCTGGAAAAGTTTAGGGTCGGGAACACGGAGGAGAAGTACACGTTCGTAAACAGAAACCTCCCACATGAATTGAAAGAGCCTTTGGTAGAAATGATCAGGGACAATGGCGATTTGTTTGTCTGGACACCAGCCGATATACCAGGTATAGACCCCCAGCTCATGTCACACCACTTAGCCGTCAAGCCAGAAGCCCGACCAGTGGCTCAAAGGAAAAGGAATATGCCGCAAGAAAGAGCGGAGGTGGCGGCCAGGCAAACGGCCAGCCTCCTAGAAGCATGCTTTATCCGAGAACTAGACTACTCGACCTGGCTGTCAAATGTAGTTCTAGTAAAAAAGCACAATGGGAGATGGAGGATGTGTGTGGATTATTCCGATCTTAACAAAGCATGTCCTAAGGACTGCTACCCCCTTCCCAACATTGACACACTCGTTGATGCGGCGGCAGGGTACCGGTATCTGGGCTTTATGGATGCGTATTCCGGCTACAATCAGATACCGATGCACCGGCCTGACGAGGATAAAACAACGTTCATAACGCCGGGAGGAACTTATTACTACAAGGTGATGCCATTTGGCCTGAAAAATGTAGGGGCCACATACCAGAGGCTGATGAACAAGATATTCAGCGATCTCATAGGCAAGACGGTGGAAGTCTATGTAAATGACATCCTTGCAAAGACCACCCAGCCTGATGACCTCCTAAGCGACCTGGGAAATGTGTTCGCGTCCCTCCAACAACATGGCATGAGGCTCAACCCGCTCAAGTGTATCTTTGCCATGGAGGCCGCAAAGTTTCTAGGATTTATGATAACCCAAAGGGGGGTGGAAGCCAACCCCAAAAAGTGCCAAGTGATACTCCAAATGAAGAGTCCGGGCTATGTCAAAGACGTCTAGAAGCTGGCAGGAAGGCTCACCGCGCTGTCCCACTTCCTCGGAATATCGGCAGCAAAAGTCATGCCCTTCTTCAATCTGATGAAAAAGGGAATAACGTTTGAATGGACTCCTGCGTGCGAGGAGGCGTTCAACCACTTCAAAGAGATCCTGGCAGCACCCCCGGTACTCAGGAAGCCCAAGTCGGAGAACCACTCTACCTGTACCTGGCCATAATGGAGGAAGCACTTACAGCGGTTTTGGTGCGGAAAGAAGGGAAGGCTCAGCAGCTAATTTACTTTGTGAGTAGGGCGCTGCAAGGAGCAGGCTGTGGTATAGCAAATTGGAGAAGCTGGCGCTGGCACTCTTGACCTCTTCCCGTAGACTAAGGCAATACTTCCATGGCCACCAGATAGTCGTGAGAACGGACCAGGAAATCCGTCAAGTACTCCAAAAACCCGATTTAGCGGGAAGAATGATTACTTGGGCCATTGAGCTTTCCCAGTACGACTTGCGGTATGAGCCCTGGCATACGATTAAGACACAAGCAATGGCCGACTTCTTGGTAGAAGTCATGGGGGACCCAACCGAGGAAACAGGCACACGGTGGAGGCTCCACATAGACGGGGCCTCCAACCAAACGTCTGGAGGAGCCGGGATCATCTTAGAAAGCCCTGCCGGGGTCATATACGAACAATCGATCAAGTTTGAGTTTTTGGTATCAAACAACCAAGCAGAGTACGAGGCCCTCTTGGGAGGCCTAACCTTAGCTCGGGAAGTCGGGGCGACGAGGCTAGAGGTGTGTAGCGACTCACAGGTCGTTACCTCGCAAGTAAATGGAAGCTACCAAGCCAGAGACTCGCTGTTACAAAAGTACTTGGAGAAGGTTAGAGAGTTGAGCAAGCAGTTCGAGGAGGTCACGATCCAACACGTTCCAAGGGAAAGGAACACACGGGCAGACCTCCTATCTAAGCTAGCAAGCACGAAACTGGGAGTCGGCAACCGATCTCTCATCCAAGGCATGGTAAAGAAACCAGCAGTTGCTCTCCACTTGACAAAGTTAGGCCCCTATTGGTTGGACCCCATCATTGATTTCCTGGAAAACGGCAAACTCCCTGACGACGAGAAGGCAGCTAAAGCATTGAGAAGGGAGGCAGCCAAATATACGACCATACAGGGACAACTGTTTAAAAAGGGACTCAGCCAGCCCCTATTGAAGTGCCTACACCCCGACCAGACGGATTACGTACTCAGAGAAGTCCACAAAGGGTGCTGCAGCCACCATATCGGGGGCAAAACCCTAGCGAGAAAGCTCATCCGAGCTGGATACTACTGGCCATCAATGATGGAAGATTCCAAAGAATTTGTGAGGAAATGCGTCAAGTGTCAGGAGAATGCTAACTTCCACAGAGCACCTGCTTCCGAACTAAGTCTTCTGACGTCCTCCCGACCTTTCGCACAATGGGAAGTCGACCTTTTGGGACCTTTCTCGGTTGGTTCGGGGCAAGTCAAATATCTCATAGTTGTCATCGACTACTACACCAAATGGATAGAGGCCAAACCACTGGCCAGCGTGTCATCCTCCAATTGTAGAAAGATCATGTGGAGGTAGGTGATAACTCGATTCGGCATTCCAGAAGTCGTCATCTCAAACAACGGGACGCAATTCACTGACAAGAAGTTCATAGAATTCCTCGCCGGCCTGGGTATAAAATAGAAATTCTCTTCGATAGAGCATCCCCATACGAATGAGCAAGTCGAGTCCACAAATAAGGTCATCTTGTTGGGCCTCAAGAAGCGGCTGGATAACAAAAAAGGTGCATGGGCCGACGAACTCGCCTCGGTCCTTTGGTCTTACCGTACAACCGAGCATTCCTCCACGGGAGAAACCCCCTTCCGCCTGATGTACGGGGTGGACATGATGAAACCCGTGGAGATCGGCGAGCCGAGCCCGCGGTTACTTCTCAAGGGAGTAGAATAAGCAGTAAAAAAGGACCTGGTGGATGAGGCCAGGGAGATGGCCCATTTGACAGAAGTAGCACTAAAGCAAAGAATGGCCCTGTGCTACAACACCAAAGTGCTCAGGAGGGAATTTGGAGAAAATGACCTCGTCTTGCGACGCAACGACATAGGACTACCGACCCAAGGGGAAGGAAAACTGGCGGCAAACTAGGAAAGCCCCTACAGGGCCAGAGAAGTGCTCGGCAAAGACGCCTACAAATTGGAGAAGCTCGACGGCAAGGAAATCCCAAGAACATGGAATACAGGTAACTTGAGAAGATTTTATTCCTAGTTCAAGCACGCTGACTAGGCAGTTTGACGAGCTCAGTGATTTACTATTGTTACACGCTTACCATGGCTATAGACCTGTTTAACTGTCGATTAATGTTTACTTAACAAATTTCTCCTTTTATTCTTCCCCAATTATGCGTCCCACGACAACATGTTCCTCATAACGAATGGTAAATGGGACAACAGTACGGCGCCCCGGGACTGATCACCCCAGGAGCCAACCAAATTAAAGCCATAACAAACAGCCACGATAATAGCAAAGCCACGACGTGGCTTCGCCAAAGATACCAACATAACGGTAAACGAACAACGAGCGACAAGCATACACCGACAAAACGGTAACAAAACAAAACGAAAGCACTACCAGATAAGCGGATAAAGACGATAATTACAAGCCGACCAAGCGACTAATAAAGTATAACAAAAGTAGTTTCAGAAGTTCTACAACAAAACCGCAAATCCAAGAGCATAAGGTACAATAGTTCATTTTTTGGGCATGTCGATAATCTTGCCATCCTTGATCGTTTTGAAAACCCCAATTGCCGACGTGTCAAAATCGGGAGCCACGATCTTCATCTGAGCCTTGAGAGCCTCCTCGGTCATGAAGATCGCGCTCTTTCCTTGCTCTCTGACCTCCTTATGCTTCTTCTTCAACCCCCGACCTCAGCTTAAGCGGCCTTAGCCGACGAAATGGCCGTGTCACGCTCCTTCTCTAAAGCGACCACCTGACCTTGCGCGGCGTTAAGCTGGCTTTCCAAAGTCATCTCCCGCTCGGTCAGCCAGAATACGGTAGCATCAGCAGTCTTCAATTTTTCCTGAGCAGACGCAGCCTTCTCCTCGACAGTCTTAAGTTTCTCCTTCGCCTCGGACAGCTGCCCCCAAAGCGTCTCAACTTGAGTCTTGAATTGGTTGTTGGCTGTAACAGCAGAATCGAGCTTCCTGCATAGCGACTGCATACCCGACAACTCAAACTCTGCCTTCCGAGCTATGGCCGCACCACGAAGGAGGGTACGATACATCCACCGAGCCTACCCCGCAAGGTCCGTGCCATGGAAGTGTTCCTCCGTACCGGAAAGCAACTGGGAGTCTATAAACGTCCCGGTATCGAAGTTCCTTTCCATCACGGTGAGAGCCCCTTCGGGGCTGGAGAGTGACCTCTGCCTCTTGGGGGTGGGGATGACCCTCAGGTCGTCTTCCTTGACCTGTTGAGCAGAGGATGAGTGCCCGGTGCCGGCCGCCTCCCCATGAACTGGAGAAACATGCGCCTCCTTAGAAGGTTTATCAGACATGACGATGTCACGGGGTGAAGGCGCCGCCTGATCCTTCTTGTTCCCGGGAGGGGCTTCCGGCTGCTCATCAGCCTTCTTCCCATCACTTTTCTCCAAAAAGGTTTTGTACAAGCTCTCAAGGCCTATCACCTCGGCAGACATTCCCACTGCAACAGATAAATAAACAAGTTAGTCGTTTAATCGGCATAACTAACCAAAGCAACAACCATGCAAGAAACAAGACAAATTACTCACAAATATAATTCCGGGCGACCTCCCGGTTACCCATAAGAAGGTGGGGATTCACGTGGTTTCTCCCAAAAACGGCCCACAACACGTGGGCAATTTTCTTATCCACAGCAGACATCCCCTTGTAGGACACCTTAATAAAAGCATTAGACTCCACCCTGAAACTCCAATACGTCGGGATGAGGCATTCCCCCTCCAATGACAACCATAAGGGGTAGCGACCTTTGACTGGACGCACCTTAAAATACTTGTCCTTAAACCTGTGATAAGAGTCCTCGAACAAGCCAAAGATCCTCCGACCTTGGGCAGATCGGAAAGACATGAACCCTTTCCTCTCCTTCCCCTCCTTGGAAGGATTCGTGAGATTAAAAAAGTAAAGGAAAACGTCGACGGACACCAGCAGCTCTAGGTATTCACACACCATCTCGAAACAGCAGATCGAAGCCCAACTGTTCGGATGCAGCTGCGACGGCGCCACGCAGATCTGACTAAGGAGCCCCATTTGAAAAGCGGAGAAGGGGATGTGGATCCCCACTTGGGTGAACATGGCTTTGTAAAACCAAAAACAGTCGGTAACCCGGGGGGCTTGGAAGTTGAGTTCGTACAGCCGCTCGTGAGGGGCAGAAACTAATACGTCGTAATTGGCCCCCTCGTCAGTACCCCCGCACAGGTACTTGGCCTGACGAAACTCGATCAGCTCCTCCTCACCCATCTGGTTCGGAGAGTCCCTCAAGTCGAAAGCCACCCAAGCGTATGGGTCGTAACCCGCGACGGAGGTAGAAGCTTGGGAGACGACGCGAGGCATACCTACAGTGGGGGTACCACTCAGTTAGTCTATGAGGTTGGGAGCTCAGAAAAAACCCAGAAACTATATTTAGCCTATCCAATAACTAAAATCAAACAGGGCTAAAGCAAAATCCAAGCAAAAGCCTAAAAACTAATATCCTAGAATAGTGACCCCCCCTAACGCACCTACTCAACACTAAGGCCATTTATCATACAAAGCAAACAAGCAGCATGCAAACAGAAGAACCAATGATGAAGAAAAAAGGAGAAGGGATTGATATTTACCTGGAATAGTTGCAGAAACCCGAAAGAGAAAGGAACACACAAGGATGCAGAAATGATGCACTGGGTACTTGAGAGAGAAGATGAAGATAGGAGAGGCAAGAATAGGAAAGGAAAAAGAAACCAAACGGTTTAAAACTGCCACTCAAGAGGCGTGAAAGGACTGGGGGCAAAATGGTCTTTGCGCACAGGATTTTTTAACCCATTATGAGTATTTAATGCTCGATGCGAGGAACGAGGCGACGAATGATCACCCTAGCAACAAACAAACGCACGCAAGAGGCACGTTCCTCCCACGGATGGCCAACCTCGCGACAACACGCGAAATAAGAGACAACACGCCAACAACAACCCTCATGACTATTGCTGGCGCGTGGGGGCACTGTTGCGGCCTGGCTCAAACAGATTGCGGGCCAACCCGACACGTAGACCACCCGACCCGAACAATCGGGTGCGAGCTGCTTAGCCACCGACCCGGACACGCGTCCTTGACAGCTCATCACTACAGCTGTATGAAGAAGTTTCGAGGAAGGTGGGTCTTCTCTGGTGGGACCTACTTCTAACACAGTATATAAGGGGAGGGTCCTACCCCTCCCCCAAGGTACGTCACCCAAAACACCTTACCCCTTTTTTGCCTGCACACTTACTGACTTGAGCGTCGGAGTGTCATTGCAGGTGACACCCCCCTTCACATCCCGAGCTCGGAACGTCAGCTACTCCAATTTCACCCTCGCGACCTGGTCCCAATCCGCACCCCACCTATCGAATCAAGGATTCTCCTGAACCGTCCGGTAACCGACCTACCAAACAAGTCATAATTAAAATATTATATCAATAAAATTACCATTTGATTGTAATATTATTATATAATATAATTTTTTATCAAAATATTTATAAAAATAAAATTTATTTAAAATATTATATATAATACATGAAAATATTTTTTTTTGTTTTTTCAAATTTTTATTGTAATATTACACATTTATTGTGATATATAATACATGAAAATATTACACGTTTAATATTTCCAAAATTAATTTTGTCAAAATATTTTTTCAAATTATATATAATAGATGAAAATATTATACGTTTTTTCAAATATTATATAATAATTAATTTTGAGAAATAATATTATATATTTTATTTTGAATAAAATATATGTTTACAAATATTTGAATAAAAATTTATGTTATATAATAATATATTTTTAATAAATTTAACTATTAATAAATATTTTTTAACGAATAATCTAATTAATATTTAATAATATGAAATAATTTAATTATTTTCAAGTTATATAAAATAATTAAATTTTTTATATTATGTAATTAAAAATAGTACTGTATAATAGTTAATCTTAATAAATAAAAAATATTTTTATATATATTTATATGTTTTATATTTATTTTAAAGTAAAAGATTATACTTGTTATTTTTAAAATATTCTGTATTAAAATATATATATATATATATATATATTTTATATTTATAAATTTATTAATACTTCTTTTTTATAACATTCTTTAATTTTTATTTAATAAAATCTAATAATTTATAAAAAATAGCATATTTAATACACACTAAATAATTAGACTGATTTTAGACCTACCTTCCACGTTGTCTAATTATCATTATTAATGAGTCCGTGCGTATATTGGGACAACAATGAGAAATTGAGAATTATGAGATTTCGTCTGAAGTGTACCTTTCCCCGACTCCCATTCTGAGTAAGAAAAATGTTCCTATTTTCGTTTCATTCCTCTCAAAGATTTTTATTTATTGATATATGTGGATATTAATAGATAATTTAAAAACAAATTAAAAAACAAAAAAAATAATATAATTTAATTTAAAAGATAAAGCTCTATAATTCAATCATTACAAAACATAACAACAAGTTAAAAAATAACATAAAAATTAATCTAATAATAACAAAAATTTTAGTTTTAAATTTTTATATACATATAAAATTAAGGGTCATATTATAAGTTTGCATGTCATGAGAATTTAGATCTCCATGGGATTAGGACTTCTCCTCCCGCAACGTCACCATATGAATTTAGTAGATTTTTCTTTTTATTCTATACTAGTTAAGTTTTAAAATAGTTCTTAGAGTAATACTCGAGTTTTAAAATAGTTTCAAAAACTAATAATTACTCAAATTTATTCTCAAAAAGTTATACTTCAAAATTTATAATAATCTTTAAAACACTTTTTGTCATTGAAAAGTTGAGTGTATTATATATAAAAAAAATTATTAGTCTTCGATGTTCTCTCTCTAGCCCCTTTTCCCTTTTGGCTATACACTACCAGAAACATAGGTTTTAGTCATGGAAAAAACCGTAGCTAAAGTAAAAAAAAAATCACAACCATGACACATTAAAAATGAATAGATATCTGTGGTTAATAACGACTGTGCATTTTTACTTAGCTACAGTTTTTAACCAGTTAGCCACACTTTTGTGAACTATGTAGATATTTAAATAGCCACGAGTTTTACATTATTGTCCACACTTCAAACCATGGCTAAATAAAAATAATGTAATCTAAAAGTATAATTCTGCTACACTTTTTTTTCATGACTAATATTAGTAGGTCAGATTTTTTTGTCACATTTTCTCCGTGGCTAATGTTGATGGATTATTTAACTATAGTTTTTTTTTTGTGGCAAAATAAAAATATGTACGAAAAAGATTTGACCGGCTGATTTTTTTTCACAATTTTTTCCGTGACCAATATTAATGGACTATTTAACCATAGATAAATCTGTGGCTAAAATTAATATTTTTTTTAAAAGTAAACTCTCGGACATAATTACTAATTGAATAGTTTTTTTCCACATGGTTATTTCTTTCTATATATATACTAACATGTTAAAAATATTTTATAATAATAAATACCATTAAAATAGCCATAATAGATACTAAAAAAAATAAAGTTAGCAGACTAAGTAATAACGTTAAAACATATGCATTGTTCATATAAATAGTAAAAGAATAAAATAAACCAAGTTCTATAATTATAAATGATAAAAGAATAAAATGATCTCTAATACCAATTTAAACTACATATAAATTAAGATTAAAATAACAAGACATGAAGTGCATCAATCCGACTGAGTGTGTGACACATGATCAGAAAAAGTAGGTACTTCATTATCATATTTCTGTTGTAAAAATTTGTAAAGAGTTGCCACTTGATTCTTAGCTTTTTGAAGTTGCTTCTCTAAATCGCAATATACTGTTGCGATACAGTACTAGTACCTCTACAATTTGCAACTCCAAAAATGCGCTTTGACTTACCAAAATCATTGGGACATGTAACATTACTAAAACCACGAACTCGCTTACCATTCTCGGGACCACAAACTTTTTTAATTGTATTATTTAGATGAGCCAAGACTTTTGAATGAATACCTTCAGTGGCAGCACGCTGTTGATCTTGAGGTAGATGTCTTTTTTCTACAAACAAATGGACATCGCATTGGACTAGTATACTAACATAACTAATTCATTAAAAAATATATATAGCCAGGTAAAAAAATTTCAGACACTTACGGCTAATCGTTGTCCTTCCTTGCATACATAACTCTCATCTTTTTTTAACAAAGTTGATACAATAACCTCGCTTCGACATACAGGCCTTTCCAATTATTTCTCCTAATACAATAGATAGAATTCAAAAGGTAATCACAAATTTAATTATAAACTCTAATTTTATGACAATAGTATAACAGTACTTAACACAATAAATAAAAAAATAATTTACCATCTGACGTTTGGTAAGCATTGTTTCTATGATTTTCAAAAACAACAAATTAGTAAATAAATGTTACCAGAGAACCAAAGCCAATATTCAATAAGAAAATACCAAAGTATAAAATAAGTATTTACCTTTGTTTTAGGGTCCAGATAATGGTCCACAAAAGTAGTCCATTCAACAGGTGGTATGTCTGATGAATTCGCAACCAGAATTTCTGCCTTTTTTTTGTTAGGATAGAAGTATTGTCCTCGTAAATTATATTTATGGGCCTTCCATCTATAACCTAAGGTTCTCAGAGCCCATTCACAACTAGAAAATGGATAAATACAGACAGATTTACAGATAGATTTAGTCTTTATTACGGACGAATTTTTGGTTACCGACGAAATTATCGACGGATTTTGTCCCTCTGTAAAAGCCCCGTCGGAAATTATTTACCGACGAATTTTTTTCCGTCGGAAAATTACAGACGGATTTTACTAGTTACCGACGGATTTTCCCTCTATAAATTCTCTCTCCATTTCCTGAAGGCGACAAACTTACAGACGGATTTTTCGTCTGTAATTACAGACGATTTTTCAGACGGATTTTCCGTCTGTAATTACAGGTGAATTTTCAGACGGATTTTTCTTCTGTAATTACAGACAGATTTTCAGACGGATTTTCCGTCTGTAATTACAGAAAGATTTTCTAACAGATTTTCGTCTGTAATTTAAACTTTGGAAAATCATGATTACAGATAGAAAATCTGTCTGTAAATCCGTCTGTAAGATAAAATAGAATTTTTTTTACTTTTTCTAATTACAAAATAAACTTGTTTTCATACAAAATAAATATACATTTAATACAAAATTTTATCTAATTTATATTTGAATATTTACAATATTTCAAAAAATAAACAAATTCATCGTATTAAAAATAAACAATATTTATAATAAATTATTCAATATGAATTGAAGATACAGCTGAAGTGATTTCATTTGTTCTAGGGTCAGCACTTTCTAAAGAAACGCCACAAGGATCTTCTTTAACCAGAAGGGCAAGAACATTGAGTGAGCTCCATGTTTTTGTCACATTGCTGCTTGAATCTCCCAAAGTAACAGCAAAGACAACATCAAATCCTCCTACTCCTGGAACTCCAGCCAACAACACTCCTTCCAAGTTTAGTGTAGCATCTAAAAGTTTTGTTTGTGATTCTGGTTCAATCTGCATGAATTGCAAGGAAAGAGTAGTGATATTCTACCAGCAGATATAACTTATAATCAACATCATTCAAACAGAAGAAGCCTAATAATAAGTGCCAAATCAATGAAAGGAACTTACAGGAATACCTGCAGCCTCACCCATTAGGTGCATATGATATCTAATCCCAAGCATAGCTTCTTTTGCACCTAGCAATGCTTTAATAACTGCTTCCTTGTTGGGTTCAGAAGCTTGCTCTATCCACTGTGAGAATTACATTTTCAACATCAACACAAAAAGAAAAGCAAGAACATGAGAGCCTGAAGTGTAGTCTCAAGAACATGATATCACATATGTGCATTAGAAATTCAATCACATCACTTGAAACTAAAAACCAGGCAAACAATAAAGTTGGATATATAATCTCTTTCAAACCCATCAAAAGTCAACTTAATTGTATAAGTCTAATAGTAAAGATGTCCTATCTCATTAAAATAACTAATAAACAGGAATGTAGAAATTTAATCTAATGCAAGGCATACCATAAGGCCAAAATGTTCTAGTTATTTAACAGTGAGCATTATCAATCAGTTTACTCTACATCCACAGGAGTAAAAATTCTAATTTTGATGTTACTTCCATTAATTAAACAACCACAAATGATTTGAAAGAAATACCTTTTCTGATCTAAGCTTGCTGCAGCTATCAATCACAAATTTATATGCATCCCATTGTTCCTTTGCTAATTTACTCAAAGAGTTCAGTTGAATTTCTAACTGCGAATTCGCCTCTGACAGTCTTCTCCATGTGTCCAGGGATTTTTGAGGGTCAGACTTTTGCCATTTTTTTACAGCACCAACCATTGATGGCGTAGATGAACCACCAGTTCCTGGTTCTCCTAGTAACTAAAAAACAACATATAGTCAGAATATTAACTGTCAGTGTCACACATTACTCCACCATCAATTGAATACATTAAAATACATTATATAAATCAAGCATTGAATAAGGGAAGCTGTTATCTCATCAGGCATGGACTCCATAACAATTCATACACAACATTTTTTGTCTTCGTGTCTTTGAATTATCAAGGAATTGAACCATTGACATGTATATAATTGGTTTCAAGAGAAACATATCAATTTGGCCTCAACTATCTAACTAAAATTACCAAATGAATCAAATAGTGTCTTAGTAAGGAACAACCACTCCCAAGTATGTGCTTAACAAGTGTTAGCTGGAGAAAAGAAAAGTAACAGAAGGAAAATGTAATGAAGATTCACATGTAATAATATTAAACAGTATATAAAAACTCAAATAGGACAAAGAACCTAACAGTTGAAACAACACTAACCTCCGCAAGATGCAGATCTTGGGTTTCCTCACCCTCAATTTCTCTTGCTATTCTTAAGGCTTGTTTTTCCAATTCTCTTGTCCGAGGTCCTTTTTCAAGCTTTGTTGTATATAGTTCCTCATCGAATGTGCTTTTTACACCAAACAAAGCCTTATTTGTTTCAACCTGATCCTGTAGTTGGTCTCTATGATGAGACCATACATAGAAGATGAGAAAGAAAATCAACTTACAGGAGCTACCTTGATGGGTGTCGTAGTTAGTCTCTATGCATCTAAGGAGATACTTGAAGGTCTCAGGCTCACAAGGAATAGTGAGAGCACCATTATGGTTAAATCCAAACTCATCTTCAGCCTTCTCAAGCAATAACTTAAAGAGAGAATGAGTAAGGTAGCTAGTTGGAATGATGAATCTCCAAAGCTCACTCCCAACATAAACTGCCAAGTACCATTTCGGAACATCGGGAGGGGGCTCGGGGCTTTCGCATTTGTGATCCTCTTCATCCAAGTTACAATTACACGGTGCCCTCTTTGAGGTTGGATCATCATCAGTTGTGGTTTCTTGGTAATCAGAATTGTCAATCATGTTGTAATTGGGGCTACTTGAAATGTTTGGTGATGATGAGATTGAGGTTGAGGATGAGGATGAAAAACTGTGCCACCTACGAAGCATTCCCCTTAGCCTCACAATCTGCTTAGCTCAGTTTTGATCTTTGGTGCTGCTCACCTTCCATTTTTTTTGTATCAATCAAAGAACGTCCCCAAGATTGATTGATGACTTCGGTGGATCCGATGATTCTAGACTAGAATAGTCTCATCAGATCTTGCACTGCATGTAAAAGATACCTGAGATTGAGTCATCATTTGCATCATGAGATGAAACAAGCTAAAAAATATTATTAAATTAGAATAACAAGTCTTTAAATAACACTAACATGCTATACTACTGCTAACTATTATAAGTCTTATATCTCTCAGAAATAAATTTTTTAGATAATTATACAAGTATGAGATATTCCTCATCGGATCCGTTGAGCTAGTTTTTAGGATTAATCTAGGCTCACTCTAAAAAAAGACTTAGATTAAAATTTGAGGAGAAGTCATAAAATAAAATTAATTTTATAATACTGAAATATTAAAATAAATATTTTAAGAAAGATTAAACCAAAATTTATATATAATTTATAAAAAAATAATGTTGAAATTTAGGGGCCATTGTTCCCTGATTGGTATACCAGAGACTCCACCCAAACTTTCGCAATCTGAATTTTAGTACGATTTCAAAGCATGAAAAGATGTATGACGAATCTCACAATATATAAAAAACATTTAACTCATAATTAGAAGTTATCAATTAATCATATTTATATTTGTGTAAATATGATCTCTCATTAGTAGTATTTATTGATTTTGTAGCAAAAAATGCTTAAAGGTTGTTTCCTCGATCTCTACAGCATCTATTTTCTCTGAAATCTGAAATTATCTTTCGCATTAAGCCTATATAATCTAGTGCATTGTTTCATTCTCATGAACCTTGAATGATAACCATCATTACATGACCAAAAAATTTCAGATCCCTAAATTTAAAGTTTATATATAATAAATAGTTGGGCCCTAGAATTCTAGATATTAATAATAATGACAAATCATGAAAACGGGGACAAGGGAATTCCCATCAAAATAGAACAATAAAAGAAAATGGTACATAACAATAACCCATCATAAACAAGTTTCCTTAGAGAAAGAGATTCATACCTGACAGAGAAAATGGCATGAGCCTTGAACATGAGATATAAAACATAGCCATGAAGCCTCAAAAGTGCGTGGTGCAGGGGAACCTAGCTTTCAAAACAAGATAGAGACGATATAATAAGTTACGAAGAAAATGACGGTTCTTTCGTCTATCTTGATCCTAAACCAAAACACATAGAATTAGAGTTTGACGAACAACGTTTATGTTCGAACTTTACACATTGATCAATTATCGCCAAAGAAATAAAAGAAGTTTATGTGTTTTTGTTATTTGCTTTTGTTTTTGGTAGAACTCCCTTAAACGTCGCTCTCGGAGAGTTTTTTTCTTCTTTAATTTCCTTTCTTTTTGCTTTTGTTATCTTCCTTTAACAAACAAAAGATCTTCCTGGCTTGACAAGACAAATAGGCAAGGTCACCAGAGTCCAGTCTAATGCCAACTGCTTTGTATCTGCACCACAAAGCAACTAATGTTTTATTTTAGGGGGTTAAGGATGCTTAGACACTATTCGAAAGCCAAAACCAATCTGCAATCCTTAAAGTGAAAACAAGGAATGCTTAGAAACTAATCAAAGCCAAAACAAATATGCAATCCTTAAACCAGAAACAAGGAACACCAAGGCATAATAGAACATATTAGCTAATAATGAAGGAAGTAATTCATGGAAGGAAAATAAGAAATGAATAACAAAATTGTGTGTCCCGATTAATCAAAATCAACAGGGAAAACTAACAAACCACAATATGAAACTTCTAACCAAGTATTGACAATAAAAATGAAGGGGAGGAATAATCAACTTCGGACATACCCTAACTCAATGAGAGCTAATGCAACTGCACAGAAGTTGGGGATTCCACTTCGTATGACCTGCCAAGAAATGCAAAGTTGATTATATGGAGAAACAGCTAAGCTAAACTAAACCAGAAGTAATTCAGAACAGCTAGATTTGCACACAAGGATGGAACATTGCTGGCCAAAGCAATGTTGAGAGATTATCATTCCTATTTCCTCTTAGCAGAAAATAGAGATTTACTAAGAAAATATTAAATACTTACATCATAAGTGTCTACAAGGGCAAGAAAGTTATTAGAAAATGCCAATGCATATGATATGAATGCTGACAGCTCACTTTGGTTGGTCTCAGCAAAAACACCCCGTAATGATTTTGAGCGCTGCAGGGTGGGAATACAACACACATTATACACTGACAAATATTCTTGATCTCACGACTTTAGAATATAGATTAATGCTATAATACTGATAAAGTGGAACAACCGAACAAGTATTTAAAAGGGAAGAAATAGAGATATTTAAGAGGGAGAACCAATAGTTATGGTGATGCTTAACCAAATAAAGATACAGGTCTGCAAAGATAACTCAAAACACAACAATTAGAAAATATTCAACTCGGCTTGTTAATCAAGTAACTCTAAATGACTCGCCTTATCAGTGCTGCAAAAACAATTGCAGAAAATAGAAAAATTAAGTTTGCAAAGACTTGCATGGTACCTGAAGTTTGCTTAGCCATGCTTGAACCAAACTAACAAAATCTTTACATGTACTTTTGCTAACTTTTTTACGAAGTGATTTGTCTTTAATCTCATCAAGGGTCTGCAAATCACAGGAAAAACAAAGCACTAAGCAAACATATCATAAAGAAAGTAAATCAAGCTATAACAAAGCATAAGAATAATGATAACATAAAACCCATAAGGATATGAACAAACTCTGGAAGGAATCTATATCACTATAATCAGAGGATCTATCTTATAATTTCAAGTTTCTCTAACAACTCTATTAGTGGTATCATATATAAAAGCTCACTTTTTACTCAAATTAGACCACCACATTTGTCACTTTTGAATCATGATGTTAATTCTTATATATTATCTGCTCCTTGGCAATTTAGCATTATAATTTCTCTAGGATACAAAATATGGACAATTTAACATACAAATCAAAACAATATCTATTTGTTAACAGTTATAGACATACTCGCACTAAACACCTTATCAGATGTTGCTGAACTTTTTCTTCCATTCAAATGTGATATCTTTTTTTTTAGTGGAAATAATCAAATAAAATTATGCCATTTAGCCTGCATAGGGTTTATATACAACAAACTAAATGACAAATATAAGCATCATATAAGATGGTTATATACCATAAATGAGCTAACAAAGGCATGAGAATGTAAGATTTAGTCATTCATACCACTTTTGTCATCAGGTTCAATCATCGTGAGAATTTCATTCTCTGTTTTTCTACCCTTATCTCCTCAAGAACCTTTCTCTGTTGTAGTTATGTCTTGTTGGCTTCCATGAAAAAGCTGTATGAATGATACAAGACATTAATAAGAATGAAGAATAACAATATTGTAACACAGAATGAAGAATGAAAAACTAGTGACTGGGCAACACAAAATTATTTTATTTTATTGTCTTTTTTTATAATATTTATTATTAATAGCAGTAACTAATCCCTTAAAAATAACTTCTCAGAAAGAACATTTTGAAGAGAATATTTTTTTAACTTTAGGACCTTTATACAGATTACTAAGAATTAGACACAAAGACTGGTCGTTCTTATGATATAAGTACACCAAGTGTTCTATAGAATTAAATGAGAGATTTGACAAACCTTATGCAAATGAAAGCTGGAGTGATCAACTTGTATGATCAAATCAACAGGGAAACTTGCCTTGGGAATCCTACACCAAATGGTATAAATAACATAACATAAATAAATAAAAGACTGCAGTATCATAGTTGTTGATAGAAACTCTTCAAGAGAATAATGCTCATGCAAAATGGAGATATGTACCAGGTATGGTTTCTAAAAGAAAAGAATAAGGATCAGATATTTGACAAAAGATCAATATATGTTGTGATTTATTTCACCGCAATTTAACCACCAACATCCATTATGCTATATAGATTTCCTCGCATCCAACAGCCCTTTCATATGTACTCAATTATGAACAAATATGAACAAAATTATGAACAAAATTATGAACTGCTTAATAGACATTTTATGAACAAAATTCACAAAGTACACAGCATTCAATATTATCATTGCTTATGAACAATTATGAATAAAAAATGATTAATGAGGAAAACGAAACAACCGATTTCGTGAGAGAGTAACGAGCAAAAGAAGCGTCAGCTGAAGAAAAATACAAAATACGAACGAATAGAAAAGTTAGGGTTTGCGATCTACCAGCTGCGCGAAGGGAATCTGACAAAGAAAGCGCTGATCTGGAACGAAAAGAAGCTCAAAATCCGACGGCGACGGATCTTCTACGGTGGCGGTGGAGGCTGTGTCTGTGTAGGTGCTGCGGTGGCTGCGCCGCTGAGGGGCTGCGAGGCTGTGGGGTTGCGGGGAGCTGCGAAGGCTGATGCGGGGTTGCGTGGCTGCAGTGACGGCAGAGACTGCGGTGGCTGTGGGCGACGGGGTGCAGGGCGAAGTGAATGGCGAGTGAATGAAGTGAATGGCGAGTAACTAGGTGTGAATGGCGAGTGAATGGAGTTAATCTTCAACTAGGGTTTTCAATATTTCCGACGGATTTCATTTAAATTACAGACGGATTTTTCGTCTGTAATAATTTAATAAAACGCGCGTTTTGTCTACTTAATTATAGATGAAAAATCTGTCTGTAACCATTCCACGGAAAAAAATTAATTTTTTCGATGGAATTATAGACAGATTCTCTTTTTCGTCTGTAATTTATGCTAATCTATTTTTTTTCTTTTCCGACAAAAAAATTCCTCTGAAATTTCGTCTGTATTTCAGTGGGATAAAATCTGTCAGAAATTTCTGTCTGTAATAACAAGTTTTCTAGTAGTGATTTGACGCCAGGAGCATAATTAAACTTAAAATTTTTCTTGAAATAATTCATAGAAAAAGTCAATTAATAAATGATAACAAATCAATAAAAATACACATCAAAATGAAACCACTTACTTCAATAAATTTCCAATGTCTTTTTGTGTTATCTTTTGGTATCTTATCCCATTTTTTGATTGATATGGGACAAAATCTAATTCGACAAACTACTTGACCAAGAAATCTCATAAACAAGTTCGAGCCATTATCTTAACCTTGTCCATCTGCATCCAATTTCATCATGACTTTTTCAATTTTTTTCAAAGCCCAAGCTTGAATTGCTGTCATTTTGCGAGTGATGATTTCTTCGGTAGAAGTGTCTGAAATCATGGAAGAAAGTCAAGTAAAACTAAATCAAAATTTAAAAAAAATAAAACGGCATAGATGACAAACTTATATATATCAAATTAATTGCACACGCACACGCGCGCACACACACACACACACACACACACACACACACACACACACATATATATATCAGTAATTAATCTAAATTGCATACATATATCGATACCAAATTAAACATGGTATTAGACAATAAAAACACAATGGGTTGGTTTCAAAGTGTTTCTTAAATCTTGAACTTATTAATTAAACAAATGCGGCTTTAATGAACCACAAAATTAGATTGTATAGTTGAACGTTTCATTAAACTAAAAGAGGTTAACAATAAATTAAAAGTATATATACTTAGTGTGTACATGCATGATTAATCAAGATAAAAATAATAATTATTGTGTATTACAACAAGAACCAATTTAAGGCCCATAATGCCGGCCACAACCAGTTATTTTATCCAAGATATGAAATGTTCCTGGTCATGTGTAAAATGTATAAAGACTACAAGAAAAAATACTATATCACACTATCTAGTATTTTTTAAAATATATATATATATATATATATATATATATATATATATAATTATACATATTCAAGAAGAAAAGATAACAAAAACACAAATAGGCTAGGTGCAGAGTAATCAGAAAATGAACAGAGTCAGTGCCTTACATAAACCACACAGACATCACCTATAAAAAATACTATTGATCGGCTCTAATTTGCTACACCTAATATTCTCATGCATTAAAGAGTTTCACAGATTGTAATATTCGAAAGGAATGAGAAATATACAATAAATTATTATGACTTTTTTTTCATAGCACAGTTATCAGCAATTCAGAAAGACATAAAGAGAACATAACTTAAATTATAGAAATTTTAAAAAGATGATAAAGAAAACCAGCCAACACAAGTATAACTTCTAGAAAATAAAATCAGCCAACACTAGGCTTGGTGTATTAACACACTAGAGATTTATGAAATTAAAAGTTATTTACTAGAAGAACACATATAATGGGCTAAATAAATACATCTAATTTGGCAGAAGGACCACCTAATAAAAAAATTAAAATATCAATTCTTATAGTAAATTCATTGGAGCAAATTAAAGGAGCAATTACTAAAGGACAGTGGACTGAAAAAATAAAGTAACTATAAAAGTCACATAATATTATTTTGGTAAAACTAAACCAATAGTATTTTCTAGTTGCTTCAAAAGAAAAGTTAGAGTTTGAATACACCTACCTTTAACATTCACAATCAGTGCTTTATTTTCATCTTTTATTCGTAGATGTAGCAGGTTTTGGTGGATCTATACCACTTTGATTTATCACCTCCATCTCTGAAAATTATTCCATCATGATTCAGATTTACTTGATTCAAACCATCTTCTAAACTCAAGTTTGTTTTTATTTTGTTTTCGTAGCTCTTCAAAGATTGACTGTCAGAAAATATTACATTTACGCTTCATAGTAAATTAAATGCTTGCAAAATAAAGTCAGAAAAAATAAAAAGAATTAAAAAAAAGTCAAATAAAATAATAAGATAAAATAGTTCATATAGTTGAAACACAAAAAGTCAAACAACATAAGCATAGTTTTATATATGTCTCTACATTTAACTAAAATAAAAATTATTAAAAGTACTATTAATAGATCATATTCATTAAGTCATTCATAAAGCATATTTAACAATTCAAATTTAAAATCAGATTCAGAATATTTCAAAAGTTTCATCATGCATAATTAAAAGAAAGCACTCAACCCAACCATACTCAAGACACTGATTCCTTGTTGCTTAGAAATTGGTAAATATATATTTGGTCAGGTTGAAAATTTTTCGCAAGGTCATGCGAGTAGTGATAATGATATATTATCACCTTACTCAGATAAGATTGTCATTTTGTGTGACCTAAATAGTAAAAAATTTATTATGATTAAAAAGTATAATTAGTCAATATTTTATAATTAAGCAAATTAATCAAATTCATATAAATAAATAAAAGATTGAAAAATCACTAGACAGGATTTTTAGGAGAATATAATTTTGCCTATGAAGTTTTCTAAGTTTTTTGCTGGTTGGTGTAGTTACTTACAAGATCATATAATTTGAGGGTTAATTATGCACCCAAGTTATAGATTAACCCCAACAGTTAACTTATCAAATAACATAGCATCTACTCTAGCATTTAACTATTTAACTCCAAAAACTAACTCACACACACAAAAGTAATATATACACACACAATTGGAATATTTTTACATTTTGTCAAATAAGTTATTTTATTTACATTGAACCCAAATGTTTCTTAAAAAGTCTTCCTAGATCAAAATTTTTCCCTAAATTCTCAAAGTCTGGAAAGACAGGACCATACATAAATAGAAAAGAGTAAATTACGATTTTTTGTTTTTAGTAACTATTACAAAAGAATTCTAAAAATATTTAAAACACATGAAAATCTTCACAAAATATAAAAATTATTAATTCTGATTCACTTTACACACCCCAATTCAAATTAGTTAGAGTTATTCTGTTAAACATAAATGTGTACTCTTTTTATAATTTTAACATTCATTCTCAATTGAATCATTCTTTTTCCATCACCAAAGTCTCTAAACTAATTCATATTATGGAATTAAGCACTAGAATTGTATTTGAACAGAAAGAACATGGGTAGAAAAATGTGCATAGTGTGAAAATTAGTAAAGCTAATTTTAGAAAATAAATAAATAAATAATAACTAAATAAAATGAAAGGTAATAAACAATCTTAGTTTATAACCTTAGAATTTTAATGGTTGAAAAAGAAAAGAATTATATACCTCTAATTGATGGATGGTTCATGTTGAAGAGACTCGCTATAAATTGAGTTTTTCTTTAATTTATTTCAATCAAGTCATCCAGATAGAATAACATAATATTTCTTTGAGTAGTTTTCTCCTATATATGATAGAGAGAAGTGTGTTCTCCTTTTGTCAAGAGAGAGTGTTATTGTAGTCTCCTTGTGATAGAGAGAAGTTGTAATTCTCAAAGAAAGTTATTCAATTGTTTCTATATTTTATACAAATTTCTAATTTTTCATCTCTATATTTTGTTGTATCATTTGTCTGGTACCTAACAGTGGTATCAGAGTCAAAGGTTGCTAATTAATATATTTTTTCCGCTGCGAGTTACCGTCTAAAAAAATGGCAACAAAGTATGAAATTCTAAAATTCAGTGGGAGTAATTTTTCCATATGAAAATTGAAGATAAAAGCCATTATGAGAAAAGACAATTGCATGACAGCAATTGAAGGTAGACCCATTGAAATTACAGATGAAAAATGGAAGGAGAGGGATAACAACGTTGTTGTAAACTTACACTTGGCATTAACTGACTCAATTTTATCAAGTGTAGCAGAGAAAAAGACAGCAAAGAAAATTTGGAATGCTCTCACCAAATTATATGAAGTCAAGTCACTTCACAACAAGTTATTCTTGAAGAGAAGGCTTTATACTCTTCGAATGAGTGAGTCCACGTCGGCAACGGATCACATCAACAATCTAAATACGCTATTTTCTCAACTCTCATCGTTGGAATATATCATGGCAGAAAACGAACGTGCAGAGCTCTTACTTCAAAGTCTACCAGATTCATATGATCAGCTTATCATTAACTTAACTAATAATGTTTTGACTGATTATCTTTCTTCTGATGACATGGCTGCCGCGGTTCTTGAAGAAGAATCTAGGCGAAAGAATAAGGAAGATAGATTAGAGAACTCAAAATAAGCAGAGACTTTGTTGATGACAAGAGGAAGATCAATGGAGCATGGTTCCAGTGGGAGTCAAAGTAGACCAAAGTCACAAAGTAAGAAGCAAGTCAAATGCTACAATTGTTGTAAGAGAGGGCACTTCAAGAAAGATTGTTGGAATAAGAAGAGTACAGAGAAGGTTCCAGAAGGATCAAGTTCTCAAGGATGCGTTGCGAACACCTCTGATGATAGAGAAATCCTGTATAGCGAAGCAACAATTGGTTCTAAAGGTAACAAACAGCTCACTGATGTTTGGATTGTTGATTTAGGAGCAACATGGCACATGACTCCTCATCGTGATTGGTTTTGTACATATGAACCTGTCTTGGAAGGATCGGTGTTTATGGGAAACGATCATGCCTTAAAAATTGTTGGAATGGGTACTATCAAAATAAAAATGTTTGTTGGTTCTATTCGTTCACTTCAAGGGGTAAGACACGTGAAAGGCTTGAAGAAGAATTTGTTGTCGATTGGACAATTGGATGAACTTGGTTGCAAGACTCATATTGAAGGTGGGATCTTGAAAGTTGTTAAAGGAGCTCTTGTGGTAATAAAAGCAGAAAAAATTGTAGCAAATCTATACATGCTTGTGGGAGATACTTTGCAAGAGGCAGAGGCATTAGTTACTTCAGAAAGACAAGAAGAAATGACGATGATATGGCATTGCAAATTGGGCCACATGTCAGAACGAGGCTTGAAGATTCTTATAGATTGTAATCTCATTCTTGGGATCAAATCGGTAAACTTACCATTTTGTAAGCACTGCGTTACAAGCAAACAACATAGATTGACGTTTGGTAGATCAACTGCTCAGAGCAAGCACATATTGGAGTTGATTCATTCTGATATGTGGAAATCGCCGGAGATGTCCCTAGGAGGAGCAAAATATCTTGTATCATTTATTGATGATTACTCTAGCAGGCTATGGGTGTACCCGATCAAGAAGAAGTCAGACGTGTTTGCGATGTTCAAAGAGTTCAAAGAAAAATTAGAACTTGAATCTGGAAAGAAGATCAAGTGTTTAAGGACAGATAATGGAGGAGAATATGTCGATGGTGGTTTTGTAACATTTTGCAAGCAAGCAGGTATTCAACGACAATTCACAGTTGCATATACGCATCAGCAAAATGGTATATCAGAGCGAATGAATAGGACTCTCCTAGAAAGAGCACGAGCTATGTTGCAAACTGTAGGTTTAGCTAAGTCTTTTTGGGCAGAAGCTGTTAAAACCGCCTGTTATGTGATAAATCGGTCGCCATCAACTGCATTTGGGTTGAAGACACCAATGGAGATGTGGCAAGGTAAGCCACCTAATTATTCTTCTTTACATATATTTGGTTGTCCTGTGTACGTGATGTACAATTCCCAGGAAAGAACAAAGTTGGACCCAAACTCTAGAAAAAAGGTATATTCTTGGGTTATGCTGATGGAGTTAAGGGCTATTGCCTGTGGGATCTCACTGCCCGCAAGGTAGTTGTCAGTAGAGATGTGATATTTGCAGAAGATAAATTGTAAAAAGAACAAGAAAATGACAGCACTGTTAAAGAGATAACCAATGTTCAAATAGACAAAGAATGCAGAGAATGTGATCTTTCTGAAGCAGAACCACAGCACGAAAAACAAGAAGCAGAGGCCAATGACATAGAAGTTCGTTGATCCACTTGACAAAGAAGAACACCATCATGGCACTCAAATTATGTTTTGACAAACCATGATGCATATTATCTTTTGACAGAAGATAAAGAGCCAACAAATTTTATGGAGGCTATTCGCAATCCAGACACTTCTATGTGGATGACAGCAATGCAAGAAGAAATTGAGGCATTACATAGAAACCATACTTGGAAACTTGTTGAACTTTCAGCAGGTTAGAAAGCCATTGGTGACAAATGGGTTTACAAGATCAAATGAGAGAGTAATGATCGGGTGGAACGATATCGTGCAAGATTGGTTGTCAAGGGATATGCTCAGAAAGAAGGTGTTGACTTCAATGAAATATTTTCTCCAGTGGTGAGACTAACTACTATTAGAGTAGTTTTAGCTATGTGTGCTGTATTTGATTTACATCTAGAACAATTAGATGTAAAGACTCCTTTTCTTCATGGAGAACTTGAAGAAGAGATATATATGCTCTAAGCAGAAGGTTTTGAAGAACAAGAAAAAGAAAACTTAGTTTGCAGGTTAACCAAATCTTTGTACGGTCTAAAGCAGGCGCCAAGGTGTTGGTACAAGAGATTTGATTCTTTCATTATTAGCCTTGGATACAACAGACTTAGTTCAGATCATTGTACCTATTACAAGAGGTCTGGTGATAATGATTTCATCATTCTACTGTTGTATGTGGATGACATGGTGGTAGGTCCCAATAAAGATCAAATCCAAGAATTGAAGGCACAGTTGGCTAGGGAGTTTGATATGAAAGACTTTGGACTAGAAAACAAGATTTTAGGGATGCAAATTCACCGAGACAAAAAAGATAAGAAGATTTGGCCATCGCAAAAGAATTATTTGAAGAAGATCTTGCAACGCTTCAACATGCAAGAATGTAAGCCAATTTCAACCCCACTTCCTATGAATTTTAAATTATCCTCAAGTATATGCCCTAGTAGTGAAGCAGAGAGGATGGAAATGTCTCGAGTGCCGTATGCATCAATAGTGGGAAGCCTTATGTATGCCATGATCTGTACAAGGCCAGATATTGCTCAAGCAGTTGCGGTGGTAAGTCGATTTATGGCAGATCCAGGTAAAGCGAATTGGAATGTTGTTAAGAGGATCTTGAGATACATCAAAGGGACCTCGAATGTTACATTATGTTTTGGATGATCGAAATTCATTGTCAATAGATATGTCGGCTCAGACTTTGCAGGTAATCTTGATAAACGAAAATTTACTATAGGCTATGTGTTTACACTTGCAGGAGGAGTTGTGAGCTGGTTATCTAAATTACAGACTGTTGTATCTTTATCTACTACAGAAGCTGAATATATGGTAGCTACACAAGCATGCAAGGAAGCTATTTGGATCCAAAGGTTAATAGACGAACTCGGGCACAAACAACAAAAGATTTCTATGTATTGTGACAGTCAGAGTGCCTTGCACATTGCAAGGAATCTTGCCTTTCATTCAAGAACAAAACACATTGGAGTACAATATCACTTTGTTCGGGAAGTAGTAGAAGAAGGAAGTGTTGTTATGCAGAAGATTCACACTAAAGATAACCTAGCAGATGCCATGACAAAACCAATCAACACAGAAAAGTTTGAATAGTGTAGATCCTCATATGGCCTATGGAATACATGAGCAACATAAATTTTTAAAATTTATCAAAATTAGCTTTAAGTGGGAGATTGTGAAAATTAGTAAAGCTAATTTTAGAAAATAAATAAATAAATAATAACTAAGTAAAATAAAAGGTAATAAACAATCTTAGTTTATAACCTTAGAATTTTAATGGTTGAAAAAGAGAAGAATTATATATCTCTAATTGACGGATGGTTCATATTGAATAGACTCACCTATAAATTGAGTTTTCTTTTAATTTATTTCAATCAAGTCATCCAGATAGAATAACATAATATTTCTTTGAGTAGTTTTCTCCTATATATGATAGAGAGAAGTGTATTCTCCTTTTGTCAAGAGAGAGTGTTATTGTAGTCTCCTTGTGATAGAGAGAAGTTGTAATTCTCAAAGAAAGTTATTCAATTATTTCCATATTTTATACAAATTTTTAATTTTTTATCTCTATATTTTGTTGTGTCATTTGTCTGGTACCTAACACATAGTACAAAGAAAAAGAAATAGTAAAATTGAACGTATATAATTTGGTATCTTTGGTTACACTACAATCTGATCTAATGAATAATACAACCACACTAGGAAACTACTGTTTAATCAAGAAGGGAAAATTAACAACTTCAACTAGTTAATAATCATAGGAAGTATGAAAATTGCAAATCATCAACAACATCTAAAATCAGATAATTAGTTCAGTGGCAGAACTGGGAAGAAGGAGGGAGAAAAAATCAATGATCGGAAAACTGGAAAAGCCTGCACCCTGATGAATTGAATTTATCTGAGGTTAGGGTTTAAATTTGAAAAAAGTATAAGTTGCATAAAAATATTTTAAAAGAGTTGGAGGGAAACACCAAATTAAGCATGAATTTGGAGGTGGACATTGTTCGATTTCACCAGGGTGATCATTGAGTTTGTGGCAATTAAGAGAGCCCATCTCAAGTTGGCCTTGGACAAATAAGACGTTACAAGTAGTTACCACAGTCATAGAGATTTGCCACTGCTTCTCGTTCGTAGGTATTTTCCCATTGGTAACTCCTGTATTTCTGGTAGTAATATCCCGAAACCCTTACTCTAAGCGGCATTCTCACCTTAACAAGATGTTAATCTTGTTCACATACACATCCATCTTAATCTTGTTCACATTCTCAATTTCCTTCACTACCAACCCGTCATTAGGATGTCAATATTGGTTTCATGACAAGGACTAAGTTTGGATAGTACACCTTTTTATTATTCAGGTTCAAAAATACTGTTGTCAGTATATTCATTTCTTCAACCAATAACTGCAAGATTATCATATTAAAAGGCATGAGTAATAATTAATAGTATCTAACAAAACAAAATTCAGTCTTTATAAATTATCTCTATGTCATCTACAATGCATCAGTCACCAACATCAAATGGATGCATCACAAACACAAATAGGATAACTTCAAAATTGTTCTTGCATGTATGTCCAAATATTAAAGCAGCAAGTACTAGATACGAAGAGAGGAAAACAAGTACTTTCGTTGTTGCAATCTCCATCAGTAGAAGCCAAATTACTATGGTCACAACCACTAGGATCCTGGTCACAAGTTTGTTCAATTGTCTTACAACTATTTTTGCATCGCTTAAGGCATGTGCCAATGCTTTTTGTTCTTGTTGAAGAGTTTGGGGATGACAAAATAGAACTCTGATGGAAACGCCACTTGGAGTATGGTTTGGGGATATGGCCATAATGAAAGGAAAAGGGGGTTGGGAAGGGAAATTGAAGGCTAATGGTTTTTTTTTCTTTTTTTATAAAAACGACGTTAATTTGATAGGAATTAAACCAGCTCAACTTTTCGATGATGGAAAGTATTTTAGGGACTATTATGAGTCTCAGAGTACTACTTCGAGGATAAATTTAGATAACTATTAACTTCAAAGACCACTTTAAGGCTCGAGTGCAACTTTAAAGACCACTTTAAGACTTAATTTGTTTTCATTCTCATAGCGAGTACTCTCAAGTCTTAACGAATATCCATTTTTTAATAGATTTTTTTTTGCCATTCTTATGTATACCTGTAGAAACATTTTTGAGTAATTCACTCGAATAAAATAAATGGAGTTTAAAATTAAGCAGATGTCTTAAATCGGAGTTAGTTATATGCTCTATCCTGAATATTTTTATATAAATCGAATCAAATTAACTCGATTTATGTATGCTATTTACATATAAATTGAATTAAATTGATTTGATTTATTATGTGTATATTATACCAGTAATAAATCGAATGAAATTGATTCGATTTACTATATATATGCTCTACAAGTGATACATCGAATCAATTAACTTTAAAACATAGTACGTAGTAAATCAAATTAAGTTAATTGTTTATTTATTCTTCATTAACTTTAAAACATAAATGTCAATAAAAAATACCTCAATTTGGATTCAAATAAAATATAAAAAATATCAAAATAAATAAGAACAAAAATTTAACTTTTGTATTTTAGTTCAAATTCTAGAAAATCTATATTTTTACAAACTTATGAATTCAAAATAGATCAATAAACTATTTTTAAAAATTCATTAAAAATCATCATTTGACTCCTTAGCCTCTAAAGAATCATTATTAGCACTTTTGATGTTGAAAAAAATTATTATAAAACATCCATCAAAGGTGGCATAGGAGTTAAAACTTGAATTTTTTCAGAATTAGAAGTAACAAATAGTTATACAATATAAAAAGGCTATGTTAATACAATATGTAATTTGAAAATTAATTAAAATATTATATCAATTAAATTATCATTTAATTTGTAAAATTAAGTGTAGAACTTATACTTTAATGACATTATGTTTTGGAAAATCCAAGTTTGTGTTAGAAGTAACGTCATCAAAGCGTATACTTTACACTTAATTTCATAATTATTTGTCAAATAATATAAAATAAATTGTAATTATTTTATATTTTTATGTTGTAGTTTAAAATATCATTTTAATATAATTTTTTAATATTATAAAAAAATTTTGAATAATAATTAATTCTAATGAATAAAAAATACTTATATTTTTTGTATTTATCTATTTTATATTTTTTAAAATAAAAAATTTCTACTTTTATATAATAAAATAATGTGATAATCTTCTATCTATATATATATATATATATATATATATATATATATATATATATATATATGATGATGAAAAAATATATATTTTACTTTTGGATTTAACAAAATATATGTTAATAAATTATATATGTTGAAAAATATTTTGTGAAAAACATTTGTACAACAATTTCTCATATATATATATATATATATATATATATATATATATATATATAGATAAGATATAATTATAAATATATATATATGGAACTATAAATATTAAATTTAAAAAATAATTTTAAATTATTATCTACTTAATATTACAATAAAATAAATATGAATAAGAAAGATTAGAGGAGAGAGTCATGAGGTGGCATATATATTAGATAGTCCAAAAAATAAAAGAATATATTTTAATCCTATATCAGTCACTATTACATACACATATATGATACATATACGTAGTTGATACATATTATTTATTCAGTTTTTTTTTAAAAAATAATATTTTCATGTATTATATATACTATTTTAAATAAATTATATTTAGACAAATATTTGATCAAAAAAATTATATTATATAATAATATTTTTAACAAAAATAGTTAGTTAAGTATTGAATATAATAATCTAATTATTTATCAAATAATATAAAATAAAATTTAATTATTTTATATTTTTATGTTATAGTTTAAAATATTATTTTAATATAATTTTTAATATTATAGAAATTTTTTTGCATAATAATTAATTTTAATGAACAAAAAATATTTAGATGTTTTATATTTTTAATTACATAAATTTAATTAGTTTATGTCTTATTAATATAAGTAAATATATAATGTGATAGGCATGTATTTAGAATTATATTATTTATTCCGTTTTTTTTAATTTAAAAAAATAAAAAGTTAATATTTTTATGTATTATATATAATATTTTAAAAAAATTATATTTTTAAAATATTTTGATGAAAAGTTATATTATATAATAATATCTTTAACAAAAATAGTTAGTTAATAAATTTTGAATATAATAATCTAATTATTTATTAAGTAATATAAAATAAAATTTTAATTATTTTATATTATTATGTTATAGTTTAAAATATAATTTTAATATAATTTTTTAATATTATAAAAAAATTTTGCATAATAATTAATCTTAATAAATAAAAAATATTCATATATTTTGTATTTATATATTTTATATTTAATTATTTAAAAATAAAAATTTCTGTTGTCATTTAAAATATTGTCTATTAAAATATTATTATTTAAAGTATTTAATTATGTACTAAAATATTTTATATTTTTTAGAATCCATTAATATCTTTTTTTATATTAATTTTTAATTTCTATCTAATATAATAATAGTCTATATAAATATGACATATTCAATAAATATATAATTGTTATACTCATTTTAGACCTACCAAAACAAGAACTAATCAAAAATATTAAGACTAATTAAGAGTTATGACTTTTAATACGCAATGAATGAGGTTTACTTTGCCACCGGCTATAATTCATTGGCATCGACTCAAATTCTTTATCTTTAGTGCGAAGCTACATGTGCTCAATGTTATGAAAATCGGACCGCTTTGGTCAATCAAATGAACTAAACTTTTTTTTTTTTTTCATTTGGTTCACACATAAAATGATAAAATCTATTTGCAAAAAGATCAGTAAAAAAAATCCATAGAACAAGTAGAAAAACGGCAAAGCGGTTGAATAAGTGCCGTTTTTCAAGTTCAGATTTGAAGAAAAAAAAATCAATTTCAGGTCCTCAAACTCTAAACACAGTTAAATTTTATTTTAATTTTTAAGATTGATGAATTGTATTAATTTAATTTTTAATTTTTTTATTGTTATAATTTGATTCTTTAAATTTAAAAAAGTATAGTAATATAATTTTTTATATATTTTTTATTATTAGAACTCAATATTAATAGTAACTTGGTTCATATCTTACTACGCTAAACATATTAAAATGACGCTATAGATTTTGGCATTAAAGAAGACACTAAATTTCGTCGTCAAAATCTGTATAACGTCGTTTTAATATGTCCAGCGTGACAAGACTTGAGCCACGTTATTAATGATATTAAGATCCAATAACTGAAAAATACACGAGAGATTATATTGATGCATCTTTTTAAATTTAAAAAAATTAAATTATAACAATTAAAAAATTAAAGATTAAATCAGTACAACTCACAAATCTCTAAGATCAAAGTCTAACTTAACTCCCCTAAATAAACTCTTAACAAATCTAACGTCTCTTCCTCTCTTCTTTTTTTTGTTGGCTCCTGGTGATTCTATCTATGCAATGTCCTATTACAGAGAAAAAATGATATTTTTATTACGAAACAATTTTGTAACATTTAAAATTAAGAATTTTTTAAATAAATAATTTAAATATTTTATTTATAGATATAGATAATTTATAACATATTTATCAATTTTTATTTTATTTATATATTTTGTTTATAATATAAACAAATTAATAAAAAATATTATTAATTTAATTTGGATCAATTTAAAACATAAAAATCGATATATTTTTATATTACGATTTTAATTAATTTATATCTCATTTATATTTTAAATTTAAATTAATAACTTTGTTTGTTTGTACTGAACTCTTAATAACATCTTTGAAATTGTCTATTTTTTATTATTTTAAAAGACTGAGATTGAGAGACAGAGATTAAAAGATAGAGATTGAAATAAATTTCAGTATTCTGTTTGGTGCAAAATGAGAAATAGAAATTAAAACAAGAATAAAATTCTAATTTAATTTGTACAAAGGGTAAAATTGGAATTAATTAATTGAAATGAAGGTATTTTAGGTATAAAATATTATTAAAGTTTTAGTCTTTATCTCTAAAATTTTAGTCCCATGTGTCTCCACATTTTAGAGGTACTAAAATACTGAAATTTTGGAGACAGAAACAAAAATTTTAGTACCAGCCTCTAAACCAACAAACATGATACCAAGTCTCAATCTCTCCGTCTCTGTTTCAATACCTCAAAAAAAATGCAACCTAAGAGTTGTGACTAAAACTTGTATGTATGTTAGTGGTATAGAAAAATATTAGGTTTGGTCCCTAAAGTTACATTTCAGCTTCAATTTAATTTTTAAAATTTTAGTTGTCTTAATTTAATCAATAAATTTTTTAAACGGACCAGAAACTAACGTGATTAAAATTTAAAAAATTTAAAGACTAAATTGAAGCAATTAAAATTTTAAAGATTAAATTGAGATTCGAATGTAATTTCAAGGCTAAATTGAGTATTTGTCTTATTACAATAATAGAAATTTCACATTATTTTTATAGTTTTTTTATTTATATTCGACTATTTAAATATCTTTGTATTTAAAAATAATTTCCAGTAAAAATTAAAAACCGACTCTTAATAAAGATTATATATTAATTTTCAAACGATAAAAAAATAATTTCTAAAATTTTTTAAAATTGATAATCTAATTGTTAATCTTTTAAAAAGTATTTTAAAAATTTTTATTAACACAAATAATATTTTAAAAAAATTAAAAATTTTGGAACAAAATAAATTAACATGCAAAAGCTTTTGTAAACCATTTTTTCAACACTAAAAATTTTAGTATCCTAGAACAAATAACTTATTATAAAAAATATTATATTTTTTAATAAATATTTTATTATTATAAAATATTTTTAACTTTTGAAAAAAATTCACTTTTTGTTACTAAACATTTTGAATTTTTGAAAAAAAAGGAATATTTTGTACAAAGCATTTTAAATTTTGCAATAAAATAGTTTTTTTGTTATAAAAACCAATCTAATTTATAATAAATAAAAGAAATCATTTTGTTACAAAAAATTGAAACCATCTATAACAGAGTGTGTTATTGTTAAAGATCTTTATTTTAGAATAATGACTAATTTTAAAAAAAAATTGCAAAAGTTTTAATAGTTGATACAAAGCCAAAAAATATTTCAAAAATATGTCATTTTCTTGTAGTGTCAGTCGCTGGTGCACCGTTCTTGTCTGCTTCAAGAATAGAGCTCAATAATAATGGCATATTTCTCTTTTAAAAATATTTTTGTTGCTTAATTTTACAAGAAATTAAACTAACAATGACATCTTCATCATATGCTTTCTGTCTCATTGTTATATCTCGTTTTTTCTATTGTAACAATACAAAAGAACCCACCAGAATGACACTAATGAATTACAATTTTGATATTAAAGAGTTAAACGAGTACGTATATATGAATATGAAATAGAGTTCTAAAATATTCTCATCCATAATTGTGTCATTAAGTTGCTATGGATATATCTCAATGAGAGACCTGAGTCCAATAATTGGAGTTATTTTGTAGTCACTAAAATCAGCAGAAAATATTAGCTTGACCCATTCTTTTTCATTTCTCTCTTTGCCAGCGTGTAACACCATCATCTGCATGTCAAAAAAGATTTGTGTTTGAAGTGATTCATCATCACCCTTTCTTCTCATCTTTCATCATCACCATATCTATGATAATCACCTTCCCTTCTTTGGAGCCATTATTCATGATTGCCTCTTTACATTTTCTCAATATCTTCAAACATTTCTTGTCTTCCCAGTCATGCAAAATCCACTACAGTATTACAATTTAAAGTGAAAGTTATGATAAAAAAAAAAACAATGAAAAATTATGTGATAAACTGATAATGTGAGGATTATTTTAACTTTATAGTGAGCCAGATAATACAATAATAAATGGCTAACAAAGAATAATGGTGAACCATTTATAATTAGTCTTTCAAAAAGAAATATCATTTACCCAATCATGATCAAATAAACAAGAATTTAATTTATTATAATTAACAGATTTTTCATTATTATTAATTATATACTACTTTAGTTTTGTTTGTTTTATAATTATTATATGAGCGAGCTCAATATTTAATATGAATAGATTTTATTAGAAATATAATCATTCATATATCTCTTTCTATTTGATTAAATTTTTAAATAAAATGATTTTAAAATATGTCAGAATATTTATAATAAAAAATTTTATAATTCGACCTTTGTTATCTTTTTTAAAATATAAAAAATAATATAAAATAAATAAATAAGATAACAAAAAAATTTATGTAAATATTTAAATAAACTTTAAAGAGATTCAGTCTTAATAAGTATTTTAGAGATATAATCATTCATATATCTCTTCTCTTATAAAAAAACGTAATTTCATAACATATATATACACATATAATATATCAAAAGAATATAATTCTAAATAAAAATAAAAATTAATTAATATTTAACGTTGGTCAATTAATATATAAATCATCACTAATTCTTTAAAAAAAACTATCAAATGAAAACTCGTTAAAAGAAATTCAATAGAAGAAACAAAATTATATATAGCAAACAACTAATAACTATTTATATTACTAAAGAAAATCTAATACTCTAAGTTGTTCAAATTGTGATATTTGGTTTGATGAACCTAAAAAGATTAAGAGAAGGAGAAAAATAAATTCTTATTATGGTTGAAGAGAATGAAAATTTTTTTTAAAAAATATCTGTTGAGTTATTACACTTTATATCATAGTTATCAAACTTGGATCGGACCGACCGGTTCAATCGAAAAACCAGTAAACTGGACCTGTAACCGATCCGGATTAAGTATCTAACCGTTTATGCTATCGACCCTTGAAGAACCAGATCTATTAGTCCGACCGGGTCAATGTCACCCGCGCTCCTCCACGGTGCACTAGCGGGGTTCAATCGAAAAACCAGTGAACTGGACCTGTAACCGATCCGGATTAAGTGCTATCGACCCGTGAAGAACCGGATCTATTAGTCCGACCGGGTCAATGTCACCCGCGCTCCTCCACGGTGCACTAGCGGTCTAGCGGAGAGCGAGATCACAGTAGGAGACAGCTTTTTGGTATTAATCATCCAAAAAGCATATTCAAGGATCGAACTTGGGCCTTTCTAAAACTAGAGCACCAACCATCCACTAGGCTAATGTTTTCTATACTAAACTGTATGCTAATAATTATATGTATACTAAAAGCAATACTTTTTGTTTACAAAACACTTGTCATCCTAAAAAAAATTAATAATTATATCATATTAAAATAATTATATTGTAAAACATTATTTTTATTCTTCAATAATAATATTGTATTTATTTATTTTTATAATTTAATTTTACTACATTAATATTATAAAATATTTTATACAGTTATTTCATTATATCTCTTCTTTTAAATAATTATTTACACAATTAATATATAAGATAATTATTTTTATTAACGTAGCGTTATTAATATACTTGTGAAGACATATATTTTAAATTTTAACTTTGATTTTAATTTATTTTTATTTAATTATGACCGGGTCAATCGGGTGAATTAGTGACCCACCGGTTGAACCAATAACCCGATGACCCAATCGTGTGACCGGGTTAATTACCGGTTCGATTCTGATAACTATGCTTTATATATTATATATTTCTATTAAAAAAATTACAACAAATAAACTTACATCTATTATTGAAAAAAAAAAAAAAAATCTACGTAACAATTACCTTTAACAAAATGGCATTAGAGGGAGGAATGACCTCAAACATATTCCCTCCAACATATTTAAGGTTTTCACTTCCTTCCAAGCCAGCAATAACATGTGGGATATCAAGAACAGTACTGCACTCTAATCCAGGAAATGATTTTGCAATAGCCTTTGCAACAATTTCCTGTGCCACCACCAACATCGACCAATGATTCCAAACCCTTAAACACACCCTTCCACTTGTCATTAAGTAATAAGTTGCTAACCAATCGAGCATCACTCGCCATGGCATCATTGAAAAGTTCATTAAGTTTAGGCTCATGATCGGCATATCTCCAGAACATGATCCCATGTTCCGTTTCAAATGGTGTGGGATTATCACTTTGGAACCATGTGGACAATTTATGCCATGGATTTGTCAAAATTGGATCTAGCGTGAGAAGCAAGAAAGGCCTGATGCTTATAGGGTTTCCCTTAAGCAACAACATAGACGAGTCGGTTAGAACATAACTTACTTCAAGGTCTTTGTCAGCACCATTCTTGGTAGCGAAAAAGCCAGAATGGATCAAGATTCTCATCAAGCGATAGATGAAGGATGTTTTTGACGGATGAATTTGCAATGAAGCAATGAGCTTTGAGTGTGGCATAGGCTGGCCATAATTGTGAATGGCATCAGGTATGCCCAACTCAACAGCACATTTAAGAGACATGGAGTTTATAAAATTGAAAATATGATTCCATATGTGGGTTTGAGCTTTCAGAAGTTTGACATTATCAACTTGCTCTCCACTTTGTAATTCCATATATGAATTTTTTTTTTTTTTTGAATAAAATGCTAGATTAATAATCTGTCCAAAAAGCTGAACAACTAGATAATTTACCTTATAGAACCTTATACTATCTAGCTTGCCTGGGTCGTCTATATTTATAGAATTTTTTTATTATAAAATAAAAGATATATAGTACTATTTTTGTCTCTAACATTTAAAATAAATTCTATTTCGATTCTTAACTTTTTAATTGCCCTATTTTTATCCTAAAATATTTAAAAATGGCATCAATATTATCCCATTGTTAATCTCTCAATAACAATTTAAAAAATTGATGTACTGTTTTAAAATATTTTTGTTAAAATTACGTTTGGTCAACACTTTCTCTTACTTTCACGTTCTCAACAAGTTTAAATTTCATTTTTTCACTCCTTTCTTTTTCTCTCTTTCACACTATTAATTGTTTAAGAGGAGTTTGAGGAAAAAGAAGAAGGAAATAAGAGAATAGAATTTAGGCTTATTGAAATGGTGAAAGTGAAAGAGGAGGGTTAAGCAAAACTAGCTATAACAAAAACATTATTAATAGTACATTAATTTAATTAAATATTAGTGAAAGATTTGACAGTGAAATCGGATAACATTAATGTCATTTTAAATATTTTAAAAAAAATAATTAAAATATTAGAGACTAAAATATAAAATTTACTTCAAATGTTGAGAAGCAAAACAGTATTTTATCCTAAAATAAAAAATACTTTATTTTCAAAAAGAAAATAAAATGACATTTATGATATCCAATTTTTTTTTGTTTCGTATGCTCTAGGCTAATTGCATTAGTTCACCTAGTAATTAGGCAAATTATAACTTTTTCATGCAATATGTCTAGTAGTTAGACGAAGTGTGTGTATTTGTACTCCAATTTAATATAATTTAGTATAATTTGAATTATATTAGTATATTTTTATATTTTGAATTAATTCAATTTTATTTAAATAATATAAAATTTTAAATTTTAAATTTTAAATTTAAATAAATATAATTTAAATTAAAAATATCATACGAATACATTTATTTGAATTTTTTAATTCAAAATTTTTAATTTAAAAATTATATGAGTCTGTTTATTTAAAATTTTATAATTTAAAATTTTTTAGTTTAAAAATAATACTAGTACACTTATTTTCTAATTTAAAATTTAACTCTTTTAAACTGTTAAATTTTTTTAAACTGAATAAACATAATTAATCATATAAACACAATATACAAGTATCTTTATTTTTTATAAAATTATATTATTAATTTAAATTATTTCTATTTTAAATTAAAAATTTATAATTTTAAAAATTTTAGTTATTTGAATAAAATTGAATTAATTGAAAAAATAAAAATATATCCATATAATCCAAATCGTATCAAACTATATCAAACTTTAATTAATTTTTGTTGAGAAGGTGAAAGCTAATACGAGAGGAGAGTTAAAGCAAAAGTAACTTTAATAAGAGCATTATTAAATAGTACATCAATTTTATTAAGCGTTAGTGAAAGATTTAACGATGGGATAATATTAATGTTATTTTAAATATTTTGAGATAAAATTAAGACGATTAAAATGTTAAAAATTAAAATAAGACTCATCCTAAATATTAGAAACCAAAACAATATTTTATCCTAAAATAAAAAACACTTTATTTTCAAAAAGAAAGAAAAGGACATTACTGATATCCAATTTTTTCTATGCAGTTCGCCTAATGTCCAAGCTAACTGCATTAGTTTACCTAGTAATTAGACAAATTGCAATTTTTTCATGCTATTCGCCTGCCTGCTGGTAGTTAGACGAGCTGTATGTGTTTTGCAGTCCAATTTAATATAATTTGGTATAATTTAAATTGTATTGGTATATTTTTTTAAATAAATTTAATTTTATTTAAATAATATAAAATTTTAAAATTTTTAATTTAAAATTTAAAATTTAAAATTTAAATAAATATAATTTAAATTAAAAGTATCATATGAATACGTTTATTTGAATTTTTTAATTCAAATTTTTTAATTTAAAAATTATGAGTATGTTTAGATAAAAATTTTTACTTTAAAATTTAATGCTTTTAAACAGTTAAAATTTTGAAACTGAATAAACATAATTAATCTATCTTATGAGTACATTATACAAGTATCTTTATTTTTATCAAATTAAAATTTTTATAATTTTAAAAATTTTAATTATTTGAAAAAAATTGAATTAATTAAAAAATAAAAATATACGTATATGATCCAAATTGTATCAAATTATATCAACGTAAAATGGGAAAAGAAGGAAATAGGGCATGACGGTGGTGAGAGACGCCACTGCCGCTATCGCCGGTGTTAGAGAATCATTAGAGAATCATTAGAATCATTTTAGATCAGTTAGTATCGCTTATATTTATATGGCATATCTGTATATTAATTGTATGATTCTATACTTTTATTACTTTGATTCTTCTGGCACCTATATATATCCCTTGTACATTGTACTTTTGATCAGACTGAATAATACACTTTTCAGATTACTCTCTCAGTCTCTTGTTTCTAACATGATATCAAGAGTTTAGGTTTTTTTTTCAGAAACAATTGGTTTCTACCTCTTTTATCTTGTTTCACCGGCAGTACTTTGTCCTCCGTTTTCGATATCTTCCTGACGCCTTGGTTCGTCACCGCCGCCACCTTCGTCTTCTACTTGTTGCAAGCTTTCCAACGCCGCTGACCTCGTCACCTACTGCCGTCGGACGCGCCCTCACGCGCCGCCGGAAGTTCGGTCACCGCTTCAGGTTCTCTCTCCCCATACGCCATCCAGAACCGTTGGATCCACGCCCAGGATCAACGGTCCCAGACAGCGCCACGTGTCGCCGCCAGCACGCACGCGGATCCGCCCAGTCCGCGTCCGACCCGAGTCTGCCCGACTCGCGTTCTTCGACCCGCTGCCAGCTCCGTGCTCACGTCAACGCTGACGCGTCTCCTTCCTCCTATTGCGTGCTGCCACATGTCTTGGGCTGCTGACGAAGCAGCTGACGTGGCATCTGACGTGGCCGCTGACGTGTCAGACAGTAGGACCCTCCCTTAGGTTTTTTGGTGAGCTCTTTCTGATTTTGCCATCCGTTTCCTCATTTTCTGCTCAGAAATTGTAGTTTTCTCTCCTCTCCATGTTCTCTGTGACTACTATTATAGAAAAGTCAGATGTTTTTGCTGCCACAGACAGAAAGGATACCTTTTGTCGCAACTGTAACCGTTTCGGGCACCCGTTCTCCAACTGTCCCTCTGTTGAATGTCGCACATGCCACCAGAAAGGCCATATTAGCTACCATTGTGCACAACTGTTTTGCCATTATTGCAAGCTCTCGGAAAATTTGATTACTACCTGTCCTACTCGCCCACCACGTCCCGCGCCTGCTTCTACTGTTGAATCTACCACCACTGCTTCTCTCAACTCGTCTCCTGTCTCTCTATATGATATTGCGTCTCTTCTTCAACGTCTTCTCTCCCTTTCTGGTAATACCCCTGCTGCTCTTTCGACCCCTCTAGGTACTTCTAAATGGTATTTTGACTCGGGATGCTTTAATCACATGTCTCCATTGCGTAATCTCTTCTCGTCTCTGTCTACCACTACAAATAGACCTTCTGTCAATACTGCAAATGGTTCCCTCTTACACCCAACACACAAGGGTTCTATATCACAGTCGACTCTTAATCTTCCTGATACTTATTATATTCCCAAATTAAACTTTAATCTTATTTCTGTTGGTCAACTTGTTGATCTGGGTTTTAAAGTCACTTTTTCTGTTTCTGGTTGTTGTGTACAGGATCCTCGGACGGGACAGATCATTGGGACTGGACGTAAGGTCGGAAGGTTATTTGAACTCGAGAAACTTCATATTCCTCCTGTACCAAATCTCTGTGCTGCTTCTTCTCCCTCTACCCTTCACTTATGGCATCAACGTCTTGCCCACACCTCCTTAGAAAAACTGTGTCCTCTTGTGTCTCAGGGTGTTTTAGGTCAGGTTCCAAATGAATCTTTTGATTACATTTCTTACCAAACTGCCAAACAACCTGCTTTATCTTTTCACAATAATTCATCTCTTGCTTGCTCTCCTTTTGATCTCATTCACTCTGATGTTTGGGGCCCCGCTCCCACTGCCTCTATGGGCGAAGCTCGATACTTTGTCATTTTCATTGATGATTATTCTCGTTTTACTTGGGTTTATTTGATGACTAATCGCCATGAGTTACCTCAAATCTATATCAACTTTGCTACTATGATTAAAACTCAGTTTTCAAAGGTCATTAAGGTTTTCAGACGTGATAATGCTATGGAATACCGCGATTCCAAACTCTTAACCTTTCTTGCAGAACAGGGTACTTTGTCTAAGTTTTTTTGTCCTGGTACGTCTCAACAAATTGGTAGAACTGAACGCAAACACCGTCACATTCTTGACTCCGTCCGTGCAATGCTCCTTTCTTCTTCGTGTCCTGAGCGTACTTGGGGTGAAGCTGTTCTTGCTGCTGTTCATGTTATTAATAGACTCCCTTCTTCTGTTCTTGGTAATGTTACTCCCTTTGAGCATCTTTATCATACCTCCCCAGATTATAGTTCTCTTCGAGTTTTCGGTTGTGTATGTTTTGTTCTTCTTCAGCCTCACGAACATAGTAAACTTGAATCTCGGGCTCGTATGTGTTGTTTCCTTGGTTATGGCACTGAACACAAGGGTTATCGTTGTTGGGATTCTCTCTCTAAACGTGTCCGTATATCTCGTCATGTTGTCTTCTGGGAGCATCACATGTTTTTTCAGTTCTCGTCCTTTGAGTCAATTCCTACTACTCAATCACCTTTGTTTACTAACCCCAATGTTGATCTTTTTTCTAGTGATGATTCTACAGATTCTATCTCGAGTGACCCTCCACAGCCTCTTGTTCTTCCGCCTTCTCCATCTCCCAATGATTCCAGACCGGACGATGATCCTGCTCCTACTGTCATGCCTCCTCCTCCCGCTCGTTCTTCTAGGGTAAGGAATCCACCTCCTCATCTTCTTGATTATCATTGTTTTTCTACTATCCTTCATCAACATGAACCTAAGTCATTCAGAGAAGCCTCTACAAATCCAAATTGGCAACAAGCAATGCAAAAAGAAATACAGGCACTTGAAAAGACACACACTTGGGATTTGGTTGATCCTCCTTCTGCTCAAGAAGTTGTAGGCAGCAGATGGGTATACAAGATCAAGACTCGCTCTGATGGTTCTATTGACCAGTATAAGGCACGATTGGTTGCTCAGGGTTGTACGCAAGAGTATGGTATTGACTATAAAGAGACTTTTGCTCCTGTTGCTCGTCTCACATCTGTTCGCGCTCTTCTTGCCATTGCTGTGGTCAAAAATGGTCTCTCAGTCAGATGGATGTGAAGAATGCATTTCTTAATGGAGATTTAAAACAGCAGGTATATATGAAACCCCCTCCGGGTTATCCTTGTCCCTCTGGCAAAGTTTGTTTCCTTCGCAAAGCACTCTATGGACTTAAGCAAGCTCCTCGTGAATGGTTTGACAAGTTCAGCACTACCATATGCAGTCTTGGTTTCACTTGCAGTCCTCATGAGCATGCTCTCTTTATTCGTAAAAGTGAACGTGGAGTCGTTCTTCTACTTCTGTATGTTGATGACATGATCATTACTGGAGATGATGCTGATGGTATCTCTGATCTCAAGGCATCCCTTCAGCGTACTTTTGAGATGAAAGATCTTGATTCTCTCAACTATTTTCTTGGTCTAGAAGTCATATTCACCGATGATGGCATCTATCTCTCTCAGGCTAAATATGCTTCAGATCTCTTTACTTGAGCCGGAATTACATATAGTCGCACTGAGTTTACTCCTCTTGAGCCTAATGTGCAATTTACTCCTATGGATGGCACTGTTTTGGATAATTCCACTCTCTATCGACAACTAGTTGGAGGACTCGTCTACTTAACTGTCACCCGACCAGACATCACCTATCCAGTTCATGTACTTAGCCAGTTCTTGTCATCTCCTCGGACTACTCACTATGCGGCAGTTCTTCGCATTCTTCGCTACATCAAAGGCACTCTATTTCATGGCCTTTACTTTTCTGCCCATTCCTCTTTGTGCCTTCAGGCGTACTCCGATGCTGATTGGGCTGGTGATCCCACTGATCGTCGTTCTACTACTGGTTACTGTTTGTTTCTTGGCGACGCTCTCATTTCTTGGCGTGCTAAGAAGCAAATGTTCACTACTCGATCAAGTACAGAAGCTGAGTGTCGTGCCCTCGCTGACACCACTGCTGAGGTTATCTCCATTCGTTGGCTTCTCAAAGATTTGGGTGCTCCTCAGTCGTCCCCTACTGATGTTTTTTGTGACAACCGCAGTGCTATTCAGATTGCCCATAATGATGTCTTTCATGAACGCACCAAGCACATTGAGATTGATTGTCACTTTGTTTGGCAACGTATCCTTATTGATGCTGTTCGTCTCATTACTGTTGGCACACTAGATCAGACTGCTGATATCTTCACGAAAGCTCATCACCCGACTCATTTTCGGACTTTGTTATCCAAACTCAAGATGGTATCCTTAGCTCCCACTTGAGTTTGAGGGGGGATGTTAGAGAATCATTAGAGAATCATTAGAATCATTTTAGATCAGTTAGTATTGTTTATATTTATATGGCATATCTGTATATTAATTGTAGGATTCTATACTTTTATTACTTTGATTCTTCTGGCACCTATATATATCCCTTGTACATTGTACTTTTGATCAGACTGAGTAATATACTTTTCAGATTACTCTCTCAGTCTCTTGTTTCTAACAACCGGAAAGGCCGTCAGCGCTCGTCACTGAACTGTTGTCACTGCCAGAGAAGAGCTCATTGGAAAGCTGTTGTTGTCCAAGCCAGTTGTGCTCTGTTCTTCCTTCATTGGGAGCCTTTTGCCGCTTCTTTTCCCTTTGAAAACGTCACAGGAGTTGCTTCGCATCACTGTCAGTTCCATTTCACCACTATTTTGGACTAGTTAGTGATTGCTTATTTTGTTTTGTTTTTACCACTTTTATCATTGCTATTGATGATGTTATCGTTGCTATACCTTTAGTCGTTGCTTCTGCGAGCTGTGGTTGTTGTTGCCACTAGCTTGCCGCTTCTACTCTGTTGATTCTTGTGTATATTAGTAGGCGTAAAATTGCTGTTGTTGCAACCCTAACTTTCTGTTGCTCCAAATTTATCATTTTGACTGTCATTTTAAACTTATTTATTTTAGAAAATTATTATAAATTGATGTGGAATATATGCATTAGTAATTATGTTATTCTTATGAATCGAATTAAACTGTTTTGGAGAAATAGAATTGATTAATGATTATAGATTTTAAAGTAATAAAATTGGTTAGAAACAATATTTGAAGTTTTTTGGTGGGTAGATTAAGATTTGTGAATATCTTGCATCTTAATTGAGAATATAAGTTGTGATTATTTGATTGCCTGGATCATTTGATGAATGTTGTGTTAATTTGGATAAAAATAGGTGACGTGCTCTAAGTTGATGCGATCAGTTTGTTTGGTTTATAATTAATATAGCAAAACTTTGAAAATAAATATAAAGTGTTTGTGAATTATGTTATGATTGATAGAAATTTAGAATTTAGCTCACAAATCTAAGAAACCATTAGCATTTGATATTTGATTTTAGTATTGATAAAACAATCGGGTGATTCATTGTTATGTTGAGTTTATGGTTTTATACTTAACAAGGAAGAACTTAATAGATACTTGATTGATGTTAAGCATTGAGAACTTAGAGAATGAGAGGTTAGTTGGACTTATGAAAATCATAAAGGTAGATATATTTATATTTTAGGAGAAGTTATGTAAAAAAATTTTCAAAATTTTAAGTAGGAGTATTTAGTAAAACTGCCATTTTAAGTATTCTCTTCTTAAAGATTTAATTATGTAATTATATTGAAGATTATAACTTTGAGAGATCTAAACTTATATATATTTTAACGATTTGAGATTGTCTTTAGGATCGTGCTAATGTATGATAAGATCTCTAATATTTAGATTTATTTTGGCGTTGAATTAGGTGATTGATTGGTGAATGGTAGATATTATAATTATAATTAGTGTTATTTTATATTTTTAAATTTTGGTTGGGTTTTTTATATTTATAGAGTGTCAAAATAATGACAACATACTAGTTACAAGAATTGAGAATATTTTGATTTATGGAGACATTAATTTATATAAAACTTTTAATTTGTATTATATGTGAACTTGTAGAACTAACTTTAATGCTATTTTGCTTTAAAACAATCTTAGCTAAATAAAAAATATTTAAATTATCTATGTTATTATATATTATATAAATATTGACTTACTTAGTAAATTAGTTAATATATCAATTAATTAAAAAATAATACAATTTGACAAATTATGTGTATAATTTATATTAAAAAAATGTTACAAAATAAATATTATGATTTTGTAACTAAAATAATAAAAAATGTTACAAAATCGAATTATATTTTGTAACAAAATTTGTAATAGAAAAAATTATATTGTAATGAAAAATATTTTACAAGATAAAATTTGTTATCACTTTTATAACAAATTTTAGTTAATTTTTGTATTAATTTTTTTTTACAAAATATTACTTTATATTGTAATAGTTTTATCTTTCGTCACAAAATTTTTTTGTAACGGGACATAATGCAACAATTCTATAACAAATTTTTTTGTTACAAATTCTTTTCGTTTCAAAATTCAAATTTTTTGTAACCTTTTTCTTTGTTTGTTACAAATACTGCTTTTTCATGTAGTGGGTGAAGCAACCAGGCAACTTCTTGGTTGCAAAAGTGGCGCAACAGAAGGAGTCACGTAGTTGGAGTTAGGGACCATGATGAACGGTTGCTCCTGTGCACACATTGCATGTGATGTCCCAGGAGTAGTCGGAGTAGAGGGCGAGAACCGAGAATTCCCAGGAATACTAGTAAACACCCTCTCTCTACCACGACCACGAGGCCGATTCGTGACATCTCTACCTATCGTCATGTCTGCAAAGATCATACCAATTAAATTCAAATTTGCATCCATTAAATTTCACTGAAACTTTTCAAAACATAATTCTTTACTTAAAATTAATCAAATTAAAATTTTATAAAATCTTATAAAATACAAATTTGCAATAACATTTCCCATCATTCTTATTTTTCAATTTCACTCAAAATTTTATAAAAATTTCGACGAAACCTCCCTTAAAATTCGGATTTCTCTACCCTTCAAAGGTTCTATCCAAATCAAATATCTCTTAACCCTACTCAACCGTTTAAATATCAAACAATTTACTCAACATAAATTTTCTTGGTTTGTTATCTTTAATTGTCTTTAAGTTATTAACTTTTTTAATAATTAAGACAACAAATAAGGGTTCAAATCTTAATCCATCCACTGAAAAAATTTAAGCATTGTTACTAATAAATTTTATTATTAGAACTATTAATTCTTTTAATCTTTAATCAACTTCAACTCAATAATTTAAACAAACTTCAATATTCAAAATTTGATTAATAAAATCTTTAACGAAGATAATCAAGCAATAAAACGTTAATCAACTAAAAAATCTAAATCATAATATTAATTAACAACTAAAACCCAAATTAATCCTAAATTTAACTAAAACAAAAAGGAAAATTAATTAAAAAATAATGATGTTACCAGAGAAGAGAGACGGGTGGCTGGAGGTGGTTACAGATGGTCGTTGAAATGTCAACAACTATTGCTGGAGGCAGAGAGAGCAACGACAGCAACAGTAGCAACAGCGACGGCAAACTGCTAGTGGTGACCAGTGCTACAGGAGCGGCTAGCAGAGAGAGAGAGAGAGAGAGAGAGAGAGAGAGAGAGAGAGAGAGAGAGAGAGAGAGAGGTGAACTGATAGATGATGAAAGGGGGCTGTCGGAGAAAATGTTGAGGAAGAAATGAGATTAGATGGTTAGAGAGACAGTGGGAGTCAAGACGGTGAGTAGAGAGAGTGATTCGAAATAAGGAAGAAGATGATTTATGATTCGAATTTAGGGCACGATTACCGGCGGATTTATCTGATGATAAAGTTTCGTGAGTATTCCAAAATGTAACATTACACTAATCAATATTACTGTTGTATATATCTGCCTGTAAATCCGACGGTAATACTCGCGTCAATTAATCTATTTTCCCTCCAAATATTACCGTCAGAAATTAAAATCTGACGGTATTTTTTTTACTCGATGAATTTATTGCCAAATCCACCGGTAATTTCGTTGATAAACCCGACGCTAACATCCAACAATAAATCTAACGATATTCAACGTTTTTCTTGTAGTTGATGATGTATTCGAAAATCCCTCCATGTAACGCTCTATTGTTGGGTTATTACAATATGCTACACTAACTAGACCCAAAATCTCCTTCTCTACTGCATCTTTTTTTTCTTTTTTATCATCATCATCATCTTCTTTTTTTTTCTTATTCATATTTTTTTCTCGTTTTATCTTCTCAAGTTTCTTCTTGTTTTACTCTTTTAACAAGAATAAAAACCAAAAAAATCAAACAAAGAAGAAGAAAAAATACATGATGGTACAAAATTACTTGGAAGAGGATGAACTTATATTCATTCAACTAAAAAAAAGAAACAAATAAGGAAAACAAGAAGAAGAAAAAAATGCAGCATTAGAGAAAACACTTTTCTGTATTTGTAGCAAATTAGGGTGTAACACGAAGATATTTGGGTGTGTTGTTTAAGAATTTTCGGTGTATGTGTGCTGATAAGTTCTGCATAATTTAAAACTTTTCGTCTTCCTCCTTCTCATCTTCTGCTGCTTCTTCTTCTTTTTTCATCATCATCACCATCTTCTTCTTCTTCTTTTTTTCTTATTCATCATTTCCTTTTTATTTTACCTTCTCAAGTTTCTTCTTGTTTCACTCTCTCACCAACACCTCCTCCTCCTCCTCTTCTTCTTCCTTCTTTTTTTATTGGAATTTCTTCTCCTCCTTCCTTTTCCTCCTTCTCCTCCATCATCAGTTATCTCGTTGTTTGAAGATAACACTACAACATTTTAGAGCTGAGATAACATTTAAGAAGTGTTGCCTAAAGGTTGATAAAATGTTGTCTTTGATCTATAGCAACCTTTTTGGACTTGAGGCAACGTTTTTGAGGGGCCTTGCAGATGCAACCGTTGCCTTAGGTCGAGGCAACACTTTTTTGGTTCAAAAGCTACATTTTTTAAGATAACTCTTTAAAAGCATTGCTTATTCTTTAAAATAGACAACACTTGTGAACTGTGTTTTAGGCAACACTTTACACCTATTCCTTTAGCTGTCATGCTTCAGCTACTAGCAAAAAGCATTGCCTCTTCTTCTGAGTATGCAACACGTTAATGTGTTTTCTATTGTTTAAAATATGCAACCCGTTAAAAATATTGCCTATTTATTTGAATTTACAACTTGTTAAAAGTGATGCCTATCAGTTTGATATGCAACCATTCAAAGGTTGTCTTTTGGCTAAAAATAAAGAATTCTTATGAAATTTAGGGACTTGAGACAAGGCATAAATAAACAAATAAATAAAACTCCTACAATTGCACAAATTCAGACAGCATAAATTTTTTGCTTAAGTTACAAAGTTCACTTAAGTCCTTGACACATAAAATTACAAGTGTAGCTTGCTTGGTAAGGAGTTCAAAAATTCTTTTTCCTTCTTAGTAACTGCTTCCAAAGGCTATTCTGGAAATAACATTGCAAGCCAAATTTTGGATGGAAGGCCATACATCAATGTTGCATTTACCCTCTAAAGACAGCATCTCCTCCCATTTAGTAATCACATCATCGCAACATTGGATTATTGTAGATGTTAGAATCTATATACATAGTTAGTAGCAGAGTCAGCAATGCTTAACATACATAAATATAAGAGAATTTATTTGAATAAAAAGCAAATTAAACCAACTTTTAATTTGTCATGATGGAAAGCGGGGTTGATGATCTTTCGATGTGTGTGCCATTGTTGGTCCTCATAGTTTGGAAGTCCAGAGCCCATTAACGTGGCAAGACGCATCAGATTAGGCTTCTCTTTCTTGAAGTAACAGTTATTAGTAAGAACTTTTTTAATATGCTCAAGGTTTGTAATATTCACCTTTAGTGTCTGACCTTCCCAAAAGAATGAATTATTTCCTGTCCATCACGAGTTTTTTATGTTATCAACACCAGAAGCAAAAACATTATACGATTTGAAAATCATATAAATGGGAGCGGATTAAATTTGATGATAGCACATATAAGAAAGGAAGGCAAAAGACAACGTATCCACTTATTACCTCAGCTACTACCACAAGTAACCTGCACATATATCAATAAAGTTTAGTTTTTATTATTGAGATGCATAAAATCTCTTCACGATAACAGAATTATCTTAAAGCTATACTGTTACATTAGAAAATCAAATCGCTAATGATCTGACACTTGAGAATCACACCCATAGCCTCTCTGTGAATTAAATTCTACCTTTGCTGCTTAGTCTTGTTCATATTGAGACGATAAAGATGCTTTATGATCCTGATAACACCAAAAACTATCTTTATGCCTAAGATCAAAATTTCAAAACAATCACACAATCACAAAAAATAAAAGGGAAAATAAAAACCTTGGTGCTGGATGGAAACAAACATTATATTAGTTGTTCTCTCGTGAAATCAATCTATTCTTCTGTGAAGTTCACATAATGTCACAAGCGCTTTCTTAACTCATGCTTCATCCTCTTCCTTTTGAAAACGGACAAAGAATAAACACATACACAAACATTCATTCAAACTGTTCAATAAGCACAGCCATCTGAGGAAACCACACAGCCAACATAACCAAAATGTTCAACTCAAATTAAATGAGACCTATAGCATTGAAAACAAGACACTTTCAGAACATGGTTCTTCGCTTTTTTCTTATGCTTCTAGTTCACTTAATACTGTGAATTATGTGATCAAATGCCAGCTTCTTGATCACGTCCTGTCACCTAAGGTTTGAAGCTCTATGAACAACGGCAGAGTTTTGCCATTATCAACAATCTGCCAAAATTCAAATAAAAAATTACTACAGCATCACATTTTTCACAATTACAACAATTCAATTAGCTCCACATTTATGTTTTGACCACTAACATGAATTCAAGTATACTGAGAGTTGAAGAACTTGGCAAGAAACTCTCTTAAACTTTGTTGAATCTAAAAACCTCTTCCTCTATAAAAAATAGCTTACTTACATCCTGAAGCATCAAATAAAAAGAATAGCTACCTCTTGGCATTCTATAAAGCCTATGCTGTCCAAATTATAGAGCTTAAATGAAACTGCAAGAGAATTGCAAAGCCTATGCTGTCCAAATTATAGATCTGCATGCAGTAAAATTCTAATGTCAAAAGGACATCCAATTTGTAACACCCTACCACACGGAGCTTTACGCTTAAGCCGTAAAATAGAGGTGATGTGGTATTACAACCTCTAAAATAAAAAGTGTAAATATAATAGCAGAAAGAACATAATAAACTAGGAACCTTGAAGAACAGAAGAAATAAAAATCCCGGAATAAAAGCGCAATGTTCAGAAAACAAGTTAACTTGCGTACAAAGAAAGTTATAGCTATGAAGCATAAGATAACAAAAGTAGGAATAGAGGGCCAAAGATACAAGTAACAAGCTCCTAACTTAGCCTGCGAAGTCAAGGCTGGCCGGAGAATATATACACATATATATACATATCCAAGACCCAAATTTACATGAACAAAATCCTGTCTCTCCATAAACCTCTAAGAAGATCAAAAGGAACAAGTCATGCGGAGAGAATACTAAGTACACACACACACACACACACACACACACACACACACACACACACACACACACACACATATATATATATATATATATATAACTATCCAATCCAAAAAGTAACTCGATAACCACTTCGCTTCAGAAGCTCAGACGCCTAAGGAGGTGCCTCTCGACCTGCATATGAAAAAACAATAACATAGTATGGGGTGAGAACTAGAGGTTCTCAGTATTGTAAAGGTGCCACACATATAAGATATAAGGTCTTGAGAATGCCAGAGGCAATCCTAGAATGCCGACACTCATATTATAAAGCTTAAAGTATTAAATAGAAGCCATAAAAGGTGGTTTTCTAAAAGTAACTAAGCCTATCTTAACTTAATCTTGAACCTCAGTCTTACTGCCTTTCTTCCATACCTCCTCCATCTCCGACAACATATCACAGACAAATAAGCAGATAAAGGCAAGCACAAGAAGGTTACAAGTACTACAGGTAACAAATATACATTTAACATAGAAAATATACTTAGGCACACCCAGTTAATGCACAAACAAGTAATTCAAATAATATGCACATGATGCATACCTGTCCTATGGCTGAAGAGTATCATCTGTTGGTTATCAAGCCAACCCGACGAGTCCGGTTTGCTAAACCCTTAGACTGTCCCTCGTCACGCATCCCCAAGAGTCTATGCATAGCTTTTTCTTTTATATCAATATCAATTGCTCAATAGGGGTACCATTCCTGGGAATTTATACGTGCCCGGTCACCCTTATGGCGTAGGGTCAACAGAGTATCGAGTTTTGACCTGGTACACGTGGTGGCAAGCCACGGTACTTTACCCAGAGAATCTCGTATCTCAGATCATTTGATTATTTAAGCCAAGTATCATACATAATCATTCATAGCTTTTCATATTCAACTAATCACTTTTTCAGATTTACTTCACCTCCAAGTTATCCCCACTTCCTAACTTCATTTAATTATTAGGTTTAATACTATTATTTATGACTAAAGGAATGAAAATAGAGGTTTAGGAGTTTGAAATAGGGTTTAAAACTCAGAAAACCATGTTTGTTGGAATAGGAGCCACGTATACGCTGATGAGCGGATAATTTATACGCTTTTTGGCATTGTTTTTAGTATGTTTTTGGTATGATCTAGTTAGTTTTTAGTGTATTTTTATTAGTTTTTAGTTAAAATTCACTTTTCTGGACTTTACTATGAGTTTGTGTGTTTTTCTGTGATTTTAGGTATTTTCTGGCTGAAATTGAAGGTTCTGAGCAAAAATCTGATTCAGAGACCAAAAAGGACTGCAGATGCTGTTGGATTCTGACCTCCCTGCACTCGAAGTGGATTTTCTGGAGCTACAGAAGCCCAATTGGCGCGCTCTCAACGGCCTTGGAAAGTAGACATCTTGGGCTTTCCAGCAATATATGATAGTCCATACTTTGCCCAAGATTTGATGGCCCAAACCGGCGTTCAAAGTCACCTACAGAAATTCCAGCGTTAAACGCCGGAACTGGCATAAAACTTGGAGTTAAACGCCCAAACTGGCATGAAAGCTGGCGTTTAACTCCAGAAAAGGTCTCTACACGAAATTCCTTCATTGCTCAGCCCAAGCACACACCAAGTGGGCCCGGAAGTGGATTTTTCTGTCATTTACTCATTTCTGTAAACCTTAGGATACTAGTTTACTATTAATAGGACCTTTTGGCATTGTATCTGTACCTTATGACCTCATGACATTTCTTACACGTTTCTGGTGTACTTTCCACAGCATGAGTCTCTAAACCCCATGGTTGGGGGTGAGGAGCTCTGCTGTGTCTTGATGGATTAATGCAATTACTATTGTTTCTCATTCAATCATGCTTGCTTCCATTCTAAGATAACACTTGTTCTTAATCCGGATGAATGTGATGATCTGTGACAATCATCATCATTCTCAACCATGAACGTGTGCTTGACAACCACCTCCGTTCTACCTTAGATTGAGTGGATATCTCTTGGATTCTTTAATCGGAATCTTCGTGGTATAAGCTAGGACTGATGGCGGCATTCAAGAGAATCCGGAAGGTCTAAACCTTGTCTGTGGTATTCTGAGTAGGATTCAATGATTGAATGACTGTGACGTGCTTCAATCTCCTGAAGGCGGGGCGTTAGTGACAGACGCAAAAGAATCACTGGATTCTATTCCGGCCTGATTGAGAACCGACAGATGAATTCCGCTATGCTGTGACAGAGCATATGCAATCGCTTTCACTGAGAGGATGGGAGGTAGCCGCTGACAATGGTGAAACCCTACATACAGCTTGCCATGGAAGGAGACTTGCGTGTTTGAAGAAGAAGACAGTAGGAAAGCAGAGATTCAGAAGATGGAGCATCTCCAAACCTCAACCTATTCTCCATTATTGCAAAACAAGTAACCATTTCATGTCCTTTTGCTTTTCACAATCAATCCTGATAAATTCTGATATCCTGACTAAGATTTACAAGATAACCATAGCTTGCTTCAAGCCGACAATCTCCGTGGGATCGACCCTTGCTCACGCAAGGTATTACTTGGACGACCCAGTGCACTTGCTGGTTAGTTGTGCGGAGTTGCAAAAGTGTGATTGCAATTTCGTGCACCAAGTTTTTGGCGCCGTTGCCGGGGATTGTTCGAGTTTGGACAACTGACGGTTTATTTTGTTGCTTAGATTAGGACTGTTTTTGTTTTTGTTGGTTTAGAGTCTTTTAGTTGAGTCTAGTTCATATTTTAAGTTTGGTGTCAATTGCATGCTTTTGTTTTTCTTTTAGTTTTTCGAATTTGCATGTCGTTAGTTTCTTTTTGATCTATAAAAGTTCTAAGTTTGGTGTCCTCTTTGTGTTTTTCCTTTAAAATTTTCGAAAAAAAAAATTAGTGTTTGATTTTCTAAAATTTTAAGTTTGGTGTCTTTTTGCTGTTTTTCTCTTTCCTCTTTTTAAAAATCAAATCTTTTTCATAAAAGTTTTTCAATCATATCTTTTTAATTGCTGTTTTCAAAATCTTTTTAATTAACTAATTGATTCAGTTCTCAATTTGCTTTGATCTTATTTTATTTTTAATTTTCGAATTTTCATTTTAATTTTCCTTTATTTTATTTTAATTTTTTTTCGGTTATTTCAAAAAAAAAATAAAAATAAAATAAAATAAAATAAAATAAACAAAATTTATCTCTTTGCAATCATTATCATTTCCCTTTTGTCCATTATGGACTTAAGTGGAATTAATCAGTCCAAAAGGACTCTGGGGTCATATGCTAACCCCATTACAGCTGCATATGGGAGTAGCATCTGCACGCCCCCCATCAAAGCAAGCAGCTTTGAGCTAAATCCTCAACTCATTATCATAGTGCAGCAAAATTGCCAGTATTCCGGTCTTCCACAGGAAGAACCTACTGAGTTTCTGGCACAGTTCTTACAAATTGCTGACATAGTACATGATAAAGAGGTAGATCAGGATGTCTACAGACTATTACTGTTTCCATTTGCTGTAAAAGATCAAGCTAAAAGGTGGTTAAATAACCAACCTACAGCAAGCATAAAGACATGGAAACAGTTGTCAGAAAAATTCCTGAATCATTTTTACCCTCCAAAGAGGATGACACAGCTAAGGCTGGACATCCAAGGCTTTAAACAAGAGGATAATGAATCCCTTTACAATGCCTGGGAGAGGTATATAGGTATGCTAAGAAAATGTCCCTCTGAAATGTTTTCAGAGTGGGTACAGTTAGACATTTTCTACTATGGGCTTACAGAAAAAGCTCAGATGTCTTTAGACCACTCAGCTGGTGGATCTATACACATGAGGAAGACAATTGAAGAAGCTCAAGAGCTTATAGACACTGTTGCTAGAAACCAATATTTGTACTCTAGCAATGAGTTCTCTCCAGAAGAGGAAGTCATGACAGTAGTCACTGACTCTAATCCTCAAGAACAGATAATGGAGCTTAATCAACAACTACTCCTGATGACAGAACAGTTAGCAGAATTTAAAGAGATGCTCCATGAAACTAAAGTTGCTAATAAGAGCATAGAACTACAGTTGAATCAAGCAAAACAGCAAATATCTAAACAGATAACAGAGGAGTGTCAAGCAGTTCAATTGAGGAGTGGGAAGAACTTGAATAACACTGCTCAAAAGAGCAAAAAGCCAAACAAGGAACAAATGCCAGAGGACAACCAAACCACTGTTCAAAATCCCTCTGAGGACAGTAAGAGCCCAGAGAGGAATATTGGCGTTCAAACGCCAGAAAGGGAAGGAAAGTTGGCGTTAAACGCCCATTCCTTGCCCAGTTCTGGCGTTCAAACGCCAGAAAAGGGGGAAAAGTTGGCGTTAAACGCCCATTTTCCACCCAATCCTGGCGTCCAAACGCCAAAGGAAAATCAGACACCTGAGAGTACTGACAGTAATCCTTCTAACAAGGCTTCTTCAACCACTTCTGTAAGGAATAAACCTGCAGCATCTAAGGTTGAAGAATATCAAGCTAAGATGCCTTATCCTCAGAAACTCCGCAAAGCGGAACAGGATAAGCAATTTGCCCGCTTCGCAGACTATTTAAGGACTCTTGAAATAAAGATTCCGTTTGCAGAGGCACTTGAGCAAATACCTTCTTATGCTAAGTTCATGAAGGAAATCTTAAGTCATAAGAAGGATTGGAGAGAAACTGAAAAAGTATTTCTCACTGAAGAATGCAGTGCAGTCATTCTAAAAAGCTTACCAGAAAAGCTTCAAGATCCTGGAAGCTTTCTGATACCATGCACATTAGAAGGCACTTGCACCAAGACAGCCCTATGTGATCTTGGAGCAAGCATCAATTTAATACCTGCATCCACTATCAGAAAGCTTGGGTTGATTGGAGAAGTCAAACCAACCAGGATATGCCTCCAACTTGCTGATGGCTCCATTAAACACCCATCAGGCATAATAGAGGACATGATTGTCAAGGTTGGGCCATTTGCCTTTCCAACTGACTTTGTGGTACTGGAAATGGAGGAGCACAAGAGTGCAACTCTCATTCTAGGAAGACCATTCCTAGCAACTGGACGAACTCTCATTGATGTACAAAAAGGGGAAGTAACCTTGAGAGTCAATGAGGATGAGTTCAAGTTAAATGCTGTAAAAGCTATGCAGCATCCAGACACACCACATGACTGCATGGGCGCTGACATTATTGACTCTCTGGTAGAAGAGATCAATATGGCTGAAAGCCTAGAATCAGAGCTTGAGGACATCTTCAAAGATGCTCAACCTGATCAAGAAGAACCAGAGGAGGCAAAGGAATTTTCGAAAATTCCTCAGGAAGAGGATAAGCCTCCTAAGCCTGAACTCAAACCACTACCATCATCCCTGAAATATGCATTTCTGGGAGAGGGTGACACTTTTCCAGTGATTATAAGCTCTGCTTTAAATCCACAGGAAGAGGAAGCACTGATTAAAGTGCTAAGGACGCACAAGACAGCTCTTGGGTGGTCCATAAGTGATCTCAAGGGCATTAGCCCAGCTAGATGCATGCACAAGATCCTGTTGGAGGATAATGCCAAACCAGTGGTTCAACCACAGAGGAGGCTAAATCCAGCCATGAAGGAGGTGGTGCAGAAAGAGGTCACTAAATTACTGGAGGCTGGGATTATTTATCCTATTTCTGATAGCCCCTGGGTGAGCCCTGTCCAAGTTGTTCCCAAAAAGGGAGGCATGACAGTGGTTCATAATGAAAAAAATGAACTGGTTCCTACAAGGACAGTCACGACCCTGTGTATTGATTACAGAAGACTCAATACAGCCACCAGAAAGGATCATTTTCCTTTACCATTCATAGACCAAATGCTAGAAAGATTAGCTGGTCATGATTATTACTGCTTTTTGGATGGCTATTCAGGCTACAACCAAATTGCAGTAGATCCCCAGGACCAAGAGAAAACAGCATTCACCTGCCCTTCTGGCGTGTTTGCCTACAGGAGGATGCCTTTTGGTCTGTGCAATGCACCTGCAACCTTTCAGAGGTGCATGCTCTCTATCTTCTCAGATATGGTAGAGAAATTTCTGGAAGTCTTCATGGATGACTTTTCAGTATATGGAGACTCATTTAGCTCCTGTCTTAACCACCTATCACTTGTCTTGAAAAGGTGCCAAGAGACTAACCTGGTTTTAAACTGGGAGAAATGTCATTTTATGGTGACTGAAGGAATTGTCCTTGGGCACAAAATTTCAAGCAGGGGAATAGAGGTGGATAAGGCAAAGGTAGAGGTAATTGAAAAATTACCACCACCTGCCAATGTTAAGGCAATCAGAAGCTTTCTGGGGCATGCAGGATTCTATAGAAGGTTTATCAAGGATTTTTCGAAAATTGCAAAACCTTTAAGTAACCTGCTAGCTGCTGACACGCCATTTGTGTTTGACACACAGTGTTTGCAGGCATTTGAGACCCTGAAAGCTAAGCTGGTCACAGCACCAGTCATCTCTGCACCAGATTGGGCATTACCATTTGAATTAATGTGTGATGCCAGTGATCATGCCATTGGTGCAGTGTTGGGACAGAGGCATAACAAACTTCTGCATGTCATTTATTATGCTAGCCGTGTTCTAAATGATGCACAGAAGAATTACACAACCACAGAAAAAGAATTACTTGCAGTGGTCTATGCCATTGACAAGTTTAGATCCTACTTAGTGGGATCAAAGGTGATTGTGTACACTGACCATGCTGCTCTTAAATACTTACTCACAAAGCAGGATTCAAAACCCAGGCTTATAAGATGGGTGTTGCTTCTGCAAGAGTTTGATATAGAAATAAGAGACAGAAAAGGGACAGAGAATCAAGTGGCTGATCATCTGTCCCGGATAGAACCAGTAGCTGGGACGTCCCTCCCTTCTACTGAGATCTCTGAGACTTTCCCAGATGAGCAACTCTTTGCCATTCAGGAAGCTCCATGGTTTGCAGATATTGCAAACTATAAAGCTGTGAGGTTCATACCCAAAGAGTACAGTTATGTGCAGAGAAAGAAACTAATTTCAGATGCCAAGTACTACCTTTGGGATGAACCATATCTCTTTAAGAGATGTGCTGACGGAGTGATCCGCAGGTGTGTACCCAGAGAAGAAGCACAAAGGATCCTATGGCACTGCCATGGATCACAGTATGGGGGACATTTTGGAAGTGAGCGAACAGCCACTAAAGTTCTCCAGTGCGGCTTCTACTGGCCTACTCTCTATAAAGATTCCCGAGAGTTTGTGCGTAACTGTGACAGTTGCCAAAGAGCTGGTAACCTGCCTCACGGATATGCCATGCCTCAACAAGGGATATTAGAGATAGAATTGTTTGATGTATGGGGAATTGATTTCATGGGACCATTCCCACCATCATACTCAAACACTTATATTCTGGTGGCAGTGGACTATGTATCTAAGTGGGTAGAAGCAATTGCTACACCCACTAATGATACCAAAACCGTACTGAAATTCCTCCAGAAAAATATTTTCAGCAGGTTTGGCGTCCCCAGAGTGCTAATCAGTGATGGGGGCACTCATTTCTGCAACAAACAGCTATACTCCGCTATGGTTAGATATGGAATTAGCCATAAAGTGGCAACTGCATATCATCCACAGACAAATGGGCAAGCTGAAGTCTCTAACAGAGAACTAAAAAGAATCCTGGAACGGACTGTAATGGCCCGAAGAAAGGATTGGGCAAAGAGCTTGGATGATGCTCTGTGGGCATATAGAACAGCATTCAAGACTCCTATAGGAACCTCCCCATACCAACTAGTATATGGGAAGGCCTGTCATTTGCCTGTAGAACTGGAACATAAGGCCTACTGGGCAACCAGATTCCTAAACATGGATGCACAGTTAGCTGGTGAGAAAAGACTGCTCCAGCTAAATGAGCTAGAGGAGTTCAGACTCAATGCCTTTGAAAATGCAAAAATCTATAAGGAAAAGGCAAAGAAATGGCATGACAAGAAATTGTCAACCAGAGTCTTTGAGCCAGGACAAAAAGTTCTGCTCTTCAACTCCAGGCTCAAGTTGTTTCCAGGAAAGCTCAAATCCCGGTGGAGGGGTCCGTATGTGATTACAGGAGTCTCACCATATGGATATGTTGAGCTTCAGGATACTGATTCTGACAGAAAGTTCATTGTAAATGGACAGAGAATCAAGCACTATCTTGAAGGAAATTTTGAGCAGGAATGCTCAAAACTGAGGCTTGAGTGATTCTCAGTGAAAGTCCAGCTAAAGACAGTAAAGAAGCGCTTGCTGGGAGGCAACCCAGTCATTAGAAAGTTGTATGAATTGTTCTTACAGAGGCAAGTATCAAAAATGAAGGAATTCACAGAGTTACAGAAGGATTCAGCTCAAAAAGCAGAGAAAATGAGCTTACTGGCGAAAAAACGCCAGTAAGGGGCATTTTGGGCGTTAAACGCCAGAATGGGCACCATTCTGGGCGTTTAACGCCAGTAATGGTACCATTTTGGGCGTTAAACGCCAGAATGGGCACCATTCTGGGCGTTTAACGCCAGGTGTGCAGCATCCTGGGCGTTTTGGAAAAACGCCCAGTGACAAAGGATTTCTGGCGTTTAACGCCAGCCAGGGCACCTGGCTGGGCGTTAAACGCCCAAAAGGGGTAGCAAATGGGCGTTAAACGCCAGAATGGGTGCCATTCTGGGCGTTTAACGCCAGAAAGGTGGGGGAACCACATTTTTGTTTTCAACTCAATTTTTTTCAAACTTTCCTCTTTTTAACCATACTCTTCCACATAAATGCACTTCAACCTTTCATCATTCACTTTCAAATCTTCACAAATCAAAACCATTCTTCAAATCTATTTCAAATTAATCCCAAATCTTCTTCAAAAACTCACCCTTTTCTCAATTTCTTTTCATATCTTCTCAAATCTCCTTTCAAATTTTTATTTTTTCGAAATCTCTTCTCCCCTCCCTTATAAATTCACGTTTGGAACCCCCTTTGCCCACACCATTCAAATTTCCTCTTTCTCTCTCTCTCTTCTTCCTTTCCTTTTGCTTGAGGACAAGCAAACCTCTAAGTTTGGTGTGCTTTTCCGTGATCACTAAGCCAAGATTCATCAATATCATGGCTCCTAAGGGAAAACAAACCAATTTAAGAGGCAAGAAAGAGAATAATCCAAAGAATCTTTGGAATCAAGAGAAGTTCTTAACTAAAGAACATGAAGACCATTATCATAAAATAATGGGTCTGAGGTCAGTGATCCCGGAAGTTAAATTTGATCTGAAAGAAGATGAATATCCGGGGATCCAAGAGCAAATTCGAAACAGAGGATGGGAAGTTCTAACCAATCCTGAGACAAAGGTTGGAAGGAACATGGTTCAGGAATTCTACTCAAATCTGTGGCTAACAGATAAGCAGAGAATGACTGGAACTGCTTACCATACCTATAGAACCATGGTCAGAGGGAAAGTTATGTACTTCCATCTGGACAAAATAAGAGAAATCTTCAAGTTACCCCAACTACAAGATGATCCTGACTCCTTCAATAGGAGGATGGTGAGAGTAGATAAAGGGTTGGATCAAGTTCTAGAGGACATATGCCTCCCTGGGACTAAGTGGATAACCAATTCAAAGGGTGTCCCAAACCAACTCAAGAGGGGAGACCTCAAGCCAATTGCAAGAGGTTGGCTAGACTTCATTGGGCGCTCCATATTGCCCACTAGCAACCGTTCTGAGGTCACCATCAAGAGAGCAGTGATGATTCATTGCATTATGCTTGGAAAAGAGGTGGAGGTCCATCATGTGATTGCTTGTGAGATCTACACAATTGCAAATAAGAATTCCACTGAAGCCAAATTGGCTTATCCAAGCTTGATTTCCTTGCTCTGTAAAGAGGCTGGGGTGAAGATGGGAGTAGATGAGTTCATACCCATTGAACACCCAATCACCAAGAAGTCAATGGAAGGACAAGTGCAAGACAACTCCATCAAGAGGAGGGCGCAGGAATTCCTCCCTGAATTCCCAAGAATTGACTACTGGTCCAGCCTAGAAGCATCTATCACCAAGTTGCAAGAGACTATGGAGCAACTGAAGGAAGAACAGCAGAATCAGAACTGCATGCTCTGCAAATTGCTGAAGGAACAAGAGAAGCAGGGGCGTGAAATTCAAGAGATGAAACGCCAAAAGCTCTCCTCTCAAGCTGAGGGAGCATCCACTTCTCAAAATCAAGGTTGTTGAGTCCTAACTCTGTGAAAACCTCTATCATTAGGAGCCTATGTTTGAGTTTTTTTTCTTTCTTTGTTTTATTTTCTATTTATTTTTTTTTAGTTTCATCTTATATCTATATTTGAGTCTTGTTCTTAGTTCATAATTAATAAAGTCTATGCCTTAAAGTTATGAATGTCCTATGAATCCATCACCTCTCTTAAAAGAAAAATGCTTTAATCACAAAAGAACAAGAAGTACAGGATTTCGAAATTTATCTCTGAAACTAGTTGAATTAGTTTGATGTGGTGACAATACTTTTTGTTTTCTGAATGAATGCTTGAACAGTGCATATGTCTTTTGAATTTGTTGTTTTTAAGAATGTTAAATTTGTTGGTTCTTGAAAGAATGATGGAAAAGGAGAACTATTATTGAGGATCTGAAAAATCATCAAATTGATTCTTGAAGCAAGAAAAAACAGGAAAAAAAAATTTCGAAAAAAAAAAAGAGAAGAAAAAGAAAAAGAAAAAAGAAGAAATAAAGTTGTGAACCAAAGCAAAAAAAGAGTGTGCTTAAGAACCCTGGACACCTCTAATTGGGGACTTTAGCAAAGCTGAGTCACAATCTAAAAAGGTTCACCCAATTATGTGTCTGTGGCATGTATGTATCCGGTGGTAATACTGGAAGACAGAGTGCTTTGGGCCACAGCCAAGACTCATACACTAGCTATGTTCAAGAATCAATATACTTAACTAGGAGAATCAATAACACTATCTGAATTCTGAGTTCTCATAGATGCCAATCATTCTGAACTTCAAAGGATAGAGTGAGATGCCAAAACTGTTCGGAGGCAAAAAGCTACTAGTCCCGCTCATCTAATTGGAGCTATGTTTCTTTGATATTTTGGAGTCGATAGTATATTCTCTTCTTTTTATCCTATTTTGATTTTCAGTTGCTTGGGGACAAGCAACAATTTAAGTTTGGTGTTGTGATGAGCGGATAATTTATACGCTTTTTGGCATTGTTTTTAGTATGTTTTTGGTATGATCTAGTTAGTTTTTAGTGTATTTTTATTAGTTTTTAGTTAAAATTCACTTTTCTGGACTTTACTATGAGTTTGTGTGTTTTTCTGTAATTTCAGGTATTTTCTGGCTGAAATTGAAGGTTCTGAGCAAAAATCTGATTCAGAGACCAAAAAGGACTGCAGATGCTGTTGGATTCTGACCTCCCTGCACTCGAAGTGGATTTTCTGGAGCTACAGAAGCCCAATTGGCGCGCTCTCAACGGCGTTGGAAAGTAGACATCCTGAGCTTTCCAGCAATATATGATAGTCCATACTTTGCCCAAGATTTGATGGCCCAAACCGGCGTTCAAAGTCACCTACAGAAATTCCAGCGTTAAACGCCAGAACTGGCATAAAACTTGGAGTTAAACGCCCAAACTGGCATGAAAGCTGGCGTTTAACTCCAGAAAAGGTCTCTACACGAAATTCCTTCATTGCTCAGCCCAAGCACACACCAGTGGGCCCGGAAGTGGATTTTTCTGTCATTTACTCATTTCTGTAAACCTTAGGATACTAGTTTACTATTAATAGGACCTTTTGGCATTGTATCTGTACCTTATGACCTCATGACATTTCTTACACGTTTCTGGTGTACTTTCCACAGCATGAGTCTCTAAACCCCATGGTTGGGGGTGAGGAGCTCTGCTGTGTCTTGATGGATTAATGCAATTACTATTGTTTCTCATTCAATCATGCTTGCTTCCATTCTAAGATAACACTTGTTCTTAATCCGGATGAATGTGATGATCTGTGACAATCATCATCATTCTCAACCATGAACGTGTGCTTGACAACCACCTCCGTTCTACCTTAGATTGAGTGGATATCTCTTGGATTCTTTAATCGGAATCTTCGTGGTATAAGCTAGGACTGATGGCGGCATTCAAGAGAATCCGGAAGGTCTAAACCTTGTCTGTGGTATTCTGAGTAGGATTCAATGATTGAATGACTGTGACGTGCTTCAATCTCCTGAAGGCGGGGCGTTAGTGACAGACGCAAAAGAATCACTGGATTCTATTCCGGCCTGATTGAGAACCGACAGATGAATTCCGCTATGCTGTGACAGAGCATATGCAATCGCTTTCACTGAGAGGATGGGAGGTAGCCGCTGACAATGGTGAAACCCTACATACATCTTGCCATGGAAGGAGACTTGCGTGTTTGAAGAAGAAGACAGTAGGAAAGCAGAGATTCAGAAGATGGAGCATCTCCAAACCTCAACCTATTCTCCATTATTGCAAAACAAGTAACCATTTCATGTCCTTTTGCTTTTCACAATCAATCCTGATAAATTCTGATATCCTGACTAAGATTTACAAGATAACCATAGCTTGCTTCAAGCCGACAATCTCCGTGGGATCGACCCTTGCTCACGCAAGGTATTACTTGGACGACCCAGTGCACTTGCTGGTTAGTTGTGCGGAGTTGCAAAAGTGTGATTGCAATTTCGTGCACCATACGCGTGGGAGTGTAAAAAGGCAGCTCGCGCGCGCATCCCCTTACCATGCATACGCGTAGGTGAGTACCTCATGTGTCACGCGTACGCGTGGGACATGCTTACGCGTTGACATGCATGCTGACCCATTACGGGTATGCATAGGACCACTCGCATACGCATATAACGAGGTCAGTCAAAATTCCACGCTACGCATACGTGTGGATGTACATTTTTCCAAAAATCTGATCAAATAAAAAGCTACATAATTTACATATTCTAAACCCAAACTTCCGACGTGCATAACTTAATCGTTTTAAATAATTTTTCTTCCATTCTTCGAACGGCATAAACTTCACGAACTCAATTTTTTATCAAAAGAAATTGAGGGTCCGAAAATCAAATTATAGCTCGCCGAAGTTTGGCCCAAAACCAAATTTTGCAAAACTTCCCAAACCTCATTTTGATTCAAAAGTTCCATTCTATTCATGATCAAACTTGCCAATATCAACACAATATGCCCTTCTTCATCATCACAACAACCACCACAATAATCATACCTCAAATCATCAATAATACACATACATTACCCAAATCCATCAACCAAAACCATAGCTTACAAATTCTAGGCTTATAAACTTATATCCTCAAGTCATTAATCAACAATTCACTAATTTACCAACTAAGCAACAAGCACCAAACCAAACATATTTATTAACAAGATACTAAACAATATATATACACATACATTCCAACCTATCCTATGGTCATTCTAGCCTAAGTTTTCACAAAATATTATATATTAAATGCAAGAAACATAAACTATACCTTAGCCAGTTTCCTCGTAGTGATCGAGGCGGCTTACTAAAACAAACACATCCCCAAAAACTTTAGTAAAACACTAGTGTTCAGCTTCCTCCAAGTTTCAATATCCACAATTTCAAACTCCAATTATTTATTCACAACCTAATACATATCCATAACACATATACACCCAATTTAATACCCAAAGCATAAAATCAGAATATTTAGATAAAATTATAGTATCCTCACCTTACCCAAACTTCGTATAAACAAGAGTGAACATTTTTCTCAAACTAATTGGATCCTAAAACATCAAAAAACAAAGAAATTCAACACCACTACATATTTTTTTGAAAATTGGGGGAAGAAGAGGCTTAGAGTGAATAAGAAAATTACCTATAAAATTATTCCGGTAGAAATGTAGAGCTCGACCCGGTGGTCGCGTGGCTGCAAACGGTGCGGCGATCAGAGCTTGGACGGAGGAGGTACGATGATTTGAAATTAACGTAAGGGTTAGGAAATTTTCTCTTCTCTTCTCCCCTATTGTGTTTTCAGCACTGCTTCTGCTAAATTGGGGAAGAAAAGAAGCTTTGGTTCACTTAAATGCTGGGCCGGTTGGGCCTACGGGCCCGGTTCGACTCGTTCAGTCTAATCTTGGGCCAAATTTCTTGAAATTAATGTCAAAATTCTTGTTTTGATGAGTTCTATCCTAATTTAATAAAATATTTACATTTCTAATCTTCTTTATTAAATTAATTTATTGACTAATTATTTACCAATTTAACGGAGTTTACACAATTAACTGAAATGACTAGTACTTGGTCTCTCAAGAGTGGATTACATAATTAATAGTAGATAATTTATTAATTACCATATTTAAATGGGAGACATAATTTAGCTAAGAAAGGAAACAGAGCAAGTCTTAACCCTACAACTACTCAGCTAATCAACTAATATATAGATTACAAAATACTAAATAGCAGCATATATGTAAATTTCAAACTGATCAGTTATCACATTGAGCAGCCTTCAGGTTGAAGTTAAATTATTTTTTATAAGTTGAAGTAGTAAAACAAGTTTTTCATTGAAATAACTATTGCACACAAAATCCATCAAGCAGTCAAACCATTATTTACAACTTTACAAGATAAAACTATTGAAATAGCTATTGCACACAAAAACCATCAAATGTTTAAGCACTTGAGGCAGTTGTAGCCAAAACAAAACTTCCAAGAATTTTCCAAATATTGTAGCTATGAAAGCAAACCTAATTTGCAAAGAGAAAAGTGAAAAAAAAAGAAGTGAACGTAATTGGAAGCATGGCGAAAAATTTAGTGCTAACTCAATTGAACTGAAAGACTTTCCAGCCAACTCTAACACCTACAATAATAATGAATCCACGGTTAAATTCCTAAATTGATATTTGATGTGTGAGCATCTTGTCTATCTTTTCCTAGTGAATTTACATCTAATTTGTTGAGTTTAATTAAGAATTAATTATATTTAAGCCACTATGGATGCTATTTTGAGTTTTGTGCAATACTGTTTATTTTAGGTAGTATTCGGCAGAATTTGATGGAGTTTCTGCAGTACAAGAAACAAAGGGAATGGCTGCGAGGAGCGACGCGCACGCGTGCCTGACGCGTGCGCGTGAGTTGGAGGTATCCATGGCGACGCGTGCGCGTGACTGACGCGCACGCGTGAATTGAAGATTTGCTCAGCGACGCATCTGCGCGACTTGCAAAGAAGACCAGCGACGCGTACGCGTGACGTTCGCAATCTGCAGAATTTACAGAAATCGCTGGCGTGAATTTTCTGGCCCAGAAAACACAGATTAGAAGCTGCAGAATGGACAAATCAAGTGGTCCCCATCCATCAGCGGAAGACTTGTTAATTAATTCAAATTTAAATTCAAATCTGATTTTGAGGAAAAGATATTATTTTTAGATAATTAGATAATAAATTATTAGGATTAGTTATAAATAGGAACTCTGTACATTTAGACAGGGGACATACATTGTTACGAGAACCCTTATTTTTTCTCTCTGAACCATGAGCAACTAATCCTTCATTGTTAAGGTTAGGAGCTCTGTCTATTTTCATGGATTGATTTTATTGCTTTTTCTATTTTAATTCATGTATGGATTTATAATTTAAGAATTGTTTTCGCTCTTTATCTTATGAATTTGGGTAGAACGGAAGTATGACCCTCTTTCTATTTGAGTTCTAGTAAAACTTGGAAAAGCTCTTTACTTGAACAACAGCTTGAAAACATATTCTCCTAAATTTTAATTATCTGGAATTAACGGGATACGTGACATATAATCCTTCTATTTTTGGGTAATTAGAATTTATGTGGCATGCAAACTGGAATTTGATCATGTAGCTTCTAATTGGAATTAATTGACCAAGAAATTGGCAGTTAATGAATTCTAGAGGAGACTAGAAAGGTCTAAGGAATTAGGGTCTAGTCACATATAGTTTGCTATAAATTAAATCCTACATAATTAAAATAGTTAGTAAGAAAAATTAATCCGGAAAAATAGATAACTCTGAAGCCTTAACAGTTTTCTCCATATTTCATTCCCAATTTATTTAATTGTCTATACTTTTGATATTTTGAAATCGAACTTAAACCTTTTGAATATCTCAAAACCAATTTCTGCTTGCCTAACTAATCCTATCAAACGCTATTGTTGCTTGATCCATCAATCCTCGTGGGATCGACCCTTACTCATGTAAGGTATTACTTGGTACGACCTGGTGCACTTGCCAGTTAGTAGTGTGGGTTGTAAAATACCGCATCAAGTTTTTGGCGCCGTTGTCGGGGATTGATAGTGATTAACAACTATCAATTGTTTGATTGCTTAGATTAGGCATTTTAATTTTAATTTTATAAAAATCTATTTTTTTAAACAAAATATTTTGAAAATTTTTTTTAAATAAATAGCACCAATATTTTTCTTAATTTCTGAAATTAAGTTTGGTGTTGACTATTTATTATTTTTCTTCTATTTATTTTATTCAATATTTTTATCTCTTTATACAGGTTACCTCACTGGCAATTCTCTGCACTCTGACGTAGAGATTCCCATTCTTTCTTGTTTTCTGTTTGTTTATGCACGGGAACAGAGACAAAGAACATCTCTTAGGCTTTGATCCTGAACCTGAAAGGACTTTCAGGCGGCGTTTACAACAAGCAAGACTTTATAAGGCTGCAAAATCCACTATGGATACGACTAATACTGAGAATACCAATGCGGCAAACCCGAATGGGAATGAACAAAGGAGAGTACTTGGCTCTTTCTCTGCTCCTACTGCAGATCTGTATGGAAAGAGCGTTGTGGTACCTCATATTACTGCGAACAACTTTGAGTTGAAGCCTCAACTAGTCACTCTAGTGCAACAAAACTGCCAGTATCACGGTCTTCCCCACGAAGACCCAAATCAATTTATCTCTAGTTTTCTGCAAATTTGTGATACTGTGAAGACAAATGGAGTAAATCCAGATGTGTACAAATTCATGTTCTTCCCGTTTGCACTGAGGGATGGAGCAAAGCTATGGCTAGATTCCCAGCCCAAGGAGAGTTTGGATACTTGGAACCAGGTGGTAACTGAGTTTCTCACAAAATTTTTCCCACCAAAGAAGCTGACTAAGCTTAGGGTGGAGGTTCAGACCTTCAGGCAAAAGGATGGTGAGACTCTATATGAAGCTTGGGAGATATACAAGCTACTGATTAGGCAATGTCCTCCAGACATGTTCTCTAAATGGACTCAACTAGATATCTTTTATGAAGGATTGGGGAAAATATCCAAGATGTGCTTAGACAATTCTGCAGGAGGCTCATTGCACAAGAAAAAGACACCAGAGGAGACTATTGAGCTGATTGAATTGGTTGCAAGCAACCAATATTTATACTCCTCTAACAGGACCCTTGTGAATTCTGAAACCCCTCAGAAGAGAGGCGTGTTGGAAGTAGATGCTGTTAATGCTCTTCTTGCTCAGAACAAGCTGATGTCTCAGCAAATAAATCTACTTAATCAACAGATGGGTGGCATGTAAGTCTCAGCTATCAACACCCAAAATCCACCACAGGAAGTCTCCTATGACATGGCAGGTAATTTTGTGCAAAATGATAATTATGATTATGTTCAACCTTCTTTTGAACAGGTGAATTACATGGGGAGTGGTCCTAGGAATCCCAACAATGAACTATATTCTAAGACATACAACCAGGGATGGAGAAATTACCCAAATTTTGGATGGAGGAATCAACCTTAGAGACCTCAGAACTTCAACAATAATTCTCAGGGTGGTTTCCAACAGAACAATAATTTGGAAGCAATATTGACAGGTTTTAGACAGGAAACCAAAGCATCCATCAAGAACCTGGAGAGTCAAATGGGTCAAATAGCCACCAGAGTTAATGAAATTGATCAGAGGACCACTAATAGCCTTCCTAGTAACACAATTCCAAATCTAAGAGAGGAATACAAGGCTATCACCGTGATAAGTGGACAAGGGACAAGTACAGAAGTACAAGTTATGCAGGAAACCAGAGCCTCCATTAGAAATTTAGAGGTGCTAGTGGGCCAACTGAGCAAGCAATTACTTGAGAGATCTGCAAGTACATTTCAAGGTGATACAGTGGTGAACCCAGGAGAAGATTGCAAGGTTATTCAATTGAGAAGTGGTAAAGTAGCTGGCTTTGAGACCAAGGTCAATAAAGAGTTAGTTGAAAAAGAAGCCCCAGAAGAGAAGAAGGAAGAAGTAGAGCACGCCCCTCCAAAGCGTGCGGACAACCCATTCCCGGATTCTCTTGACACTTATCCTACTTTACCAAAAGCTCCTGAGTACAAGCTTAAAATGCCATATCCTCAAAGACTTCAAAAGGAGACCAAGGACAAGCAGTTCTCAAAGTTCTTGGAAATCTTCAGAAAGTTACAAATCAATATTCCTTTTGCTGAGGTTTTGGAGCAAATGCCTATCTATGTCAAGTTCATGAAGGAGCTGTTGTCAAAGAAAAAGCGTTTAAAGGGAGATGAGACAGTAGTCCTGACTAAGGAATGTAGTGCTGTCATTCAGAATAACTTGCCAAGGAAGATGCCAGATCCAGGGAGCTTTCAAATTCGATGCACCATTGGGAGCACTACCTTTGAGAAAGCCTTATGTGATCTGGGGGCAAGCATAAATCTAATGTCCTTATCTGTGATGAAGAAACTGCAAATCCAAGAGGCACAACCCACAAAGATAGTATTGCAGATGGCAGATAAATCTATGAAGCCTGCATATGGATTAGTGGAGAATATCCTTGTCAAAGTGGGTAAGTTCTTCCTCCCAGCAGACTTTGTGATTCTTGACACGGGAGAGGATGAGAACGCCTCTATAATTCTAGGAAGACCATTCCTAGCCACTGGAAGAGCTCTATTGATGTAGAAGTGGGTGAATTAGTGCTTAGAGTGCATAATGAGCAACTGGTCTTTCATGTCTTCAAAGATATACATCCAACAGGTGAAGAGGAGAGGTGCATGCAAGCTGAGCTTATTGATCCAACCCTTCAGAAACCCTCTGATGATACACAGCAGAATCTGCAGCTCAAGCCTCCCTTGGTAACAATCAATAAAATCCCTCCTGACATTAAACCTAAGTTTGGTGCTGGAAATCCATCATCTAGCTAGGAGGAGGTTCCCAAAAAGAAGAAAGTACCCAGAGGATGGAGAAACAAAAAGATCCCCACTGAAGGTTTCTCCCCAGGAATGAAGGTGGTGTTGACCAGTAATCCAGCATGAGTTTATACAGTAATCAGAATCCTTTCTCTGGAGCATATTGAGCTACGTTATGGAGACACAGGAAAGAAGTTCAAAGTAAGGGGTGAAGATCTGAGCCCCTATGATCCTCTTCCTTAGAGAAGCTGACCGTCAAGCTAGTGACGATAAAGAAGCACTTGTCGAGAGGCAACCCGATAATTTCGTATCCTTAGCTATTTTTTTCGTAGTTTACTTTTCTTAATGAGTTCTTACTAATTTTCTGATCATGCAGCTATGTTATTCCAGGAACCGAACAACTCAAGCTAAAAAAAATGCATACGACACGCAAGCGTTACTGACGCAAACGCGTCGATCATGTGTGAGTGAAAAATAAAATTTGACAGAGAGTTGAGCGGGAATGGCGCCAGAACCAAGCCTTTAGCACAAACAACCCACACATACGTGTACTCCACGCGTGCGCGTCATTTGTGATTTTCGCCATTCACGCGGGCGCGTCCCCGACGCGAACGCGTGACTTGCAAATTCGACGTAAAAGAGTGTTCGGGCAGAGAGTTATGCTGGCTTGGGGCAGGAAGTATGCTAAAAGCACAAGTTAGAGCATGCGGATGCGTGACTGACGCGTTCACGTCAGTTGCAAATATGGCCTTCCACGCGAACGCGTGCATGACGCGCACGCGTCGTTTGCGCCACCCAGTTTTCTTTTTCTCTCTCTCTCAATCCTAATTCTCTCTTATTCTTTCATCCTTTTATTTTTTTTTCTCCTCATAATATTCGTCCCTTCTATTTTCAGCTCTTCTTTGCTTGAGGACTGATGAGCGGATAATTTATACGCTTTTTGGCATTGTTTTTAGGTAGTTTTTAGTAAAGTTCAAGCTACTTTTAGGGATCTTTTCATTAGTTTTTATGTTAAATTCACATTTCTGGACTTTACTATGAGTTGTGTGTTTTTCTGTGATTTCAGGTAAATTCTGGCTGAAATTGAGGGATTTGAGCAAAACTCTGAAAAAGGCTGACAAAAGGACTGCTGATGCTGTTGGATTCTGACCTCCCTGCACTCGAAATGGATTTTCTGGAGCTACGGAACTCCAATTGGCGCGCTCTCAACGGCGTTGGAAAGTAGACATCCAGGGCTTTCCAGCAATATATAATAGTCCATACTTTATTCGAAGAATGACGACGTAACTTGGCGTTGAACGCCAAGTACATGCTGCTGTCTGGAGTTAAACGCCAGAAAAACGTCATGATCCGGAGTTGAACGCCCAAAACACGTCATAACTCGGAGTTCAACTCCAAGAGAAGCCTCAGCTCGTGGATTGATCAAGCTCAGCCCAAACATACACCAAGTGGGCCCCGGAAGTGGATTTATGCATCAATTACTTACTCATGTAAACCCTAGTAGCTAGTCTAGTATATATAGGACATTTATCTATTGTATTAGACATCTTTTGACCACTTTAATCTCTTTATTCATTCGGTCACTTGATCATGGAGAGGGCTGGCCATTCGGCCATGCCTGAACCTCTTTCACTTATGTATTTTCAACGGTGGAGTTTCTGCACACCATAGATTAAGGGTGTGGAGCTCTGCTGTACCTCAAGTATTAATGAAGTTCTATTTTCTTTTATTCAATTCTCTTTTATTCTTATTCCAAGATATTCATTCGCACCCAAGAACATGATGAATGTGATGATTAGATAACCCTCATTATCATTCTCACTTATGAACGCGCGTGATTGACAACCACTTCCGTTCTACATGCAAACAGAGCTTGAATGCGTATCTCTTAGATTCCTCAACAGAATCTTCGTGGTATAAGCTAGATAGATGGCGGCATTTATGAGGATCCGGAAAGTCCAACCTTGTCTGTGGTGTTCCGAGTAGGATCCTGGGAATCCGGAAAGTCTAACCTTGTCTGTGGTATTCCGAGTAGGATTCCGGTAATGAATGACTGTGACGTGCTTCAAACTTGTAACCTGCTGGGCGTTAGTGACAGACGCAAAAGAATCAAGGGATTCTATTCCAGTAGGAGCGGGAACCAACCGGTGATTAGCCGTACTGTGACAGAGTGCGTGAGCATTAGTTTTCACTGCGAGGATGGGATGTAGCCATCAACCATGGGTGATGCCTCCAGACTGATTAGCTGTGCGAGTGACAGCCGCATAGGATATTTTCCCGAGAGGATGAAAGTAGCCACAGCTGATGGTGAACCCCTATACAAAGCTTGCCATGGAAAGGAGTAAGAAGGATTGAGTAGAAGCAGTGGGAGAGCAGGCGTCCGTGAGCTCTACAGCATCTCCATTCCGCTTATCTGAAATTCCTACCAATGAATCTGCATAAGTATTCTATCCCTTTTATTATGTATTTTCTTTTTATTTTATAATTTATTCCAATAATCACAATTACCCTTTAATCTCCCTAACTGAGATTTGCAAGGTGACCATAGCTTGCTTCATACCAACAATCTCTGTGGATTCGACCCTTACTCACGTAAGGTTTATTACTTGGACGACCCAGTACACTTGCTGGTTAGTTGAACGGAGTTGTGAAAATAAACAGTGCCCTAAGGGTATATTCATACAAGTACAAAGAACATAAGGATCACAATTTCATCCACCAAGTTTTTGGCGCCGTTGCCGGGGATTGTTCGAGTATGGACAACTGACGGTTCATCTTGTTGCTCAAATTAGGTAATTTTCTTTTCAAAAATCTTTTTCAAAATTTTTCTTTTTATTTTTTGTTTTTCTTAATTTTATTTTCGAAAAAATTAATAAAAATCCAAAAAAATCATAAAATCATAAAAACTAAAAATATTTTGTGTTTCTTGCTTGAGTTTTGAGTCAATTTTTAAGTTTGGTGTCAATTGCATGCTTTTAAAATTTTCTGCATTTTTTTTCGAAAATCCCATGCATTCATAGTGTTCTTCATGATCTTCAAGTTGTTCTTGATAAGTCCTCTTGTTTGATCTTGATGATTTCTTGTTTTATGTCTTTTCTTGTTTTTCATGTGCATTGTTGCATTCATATTTTTCATGCATTAAAGATTTCTAAGTTTGGTGTCTTGCATGTTTTCTTTGCATCAAAAATTTTTCAAAATTATGTTCTTGATGTTCATCATGATCTTCAAAGTGTTCTTGGTGTTCATCGTGACATTCATAGCATCCTTGCATGCATCTTGTGTCTTGATCCAAAATTTTCATGTTTTGGGTCATTTTTGTGTTTTTCTTTAAAAATTTAAAAATCAAAAATATCTTTTCCTTATTTTCCTCCAAAATTTCGAAATTTTGGGTTGACTTGGTCAAAAATTTTCAAAATTAGTTGTTTCTTACAAGTCAAGTCAAAATTTCAATTTTAAAAAAATCTTATCTTTTCAAAATCTTTTTCAAAAATCATATCTTTTTCACTATTTTTCGAAAATTTCAAAAATTTTTTTCAAATTATTTTTAAAAATCTTTTTCTTATCTTTATATGTAATTTTCGAAAATTCACTAATAATTAATGTGATTGGTTCAAAAATTTGAAGTTTGTTACTTTCTTGTTAAGAAAGGTTCAATCTTTAAGTTCTAGAATCTTATCTTGGAGTTTCTTGTTAGTGAAGTAAGTAAATTCAAAATTTTTGAATTAAATCTTTTTATCTTTTATTTGATCTTTTTCAAAAATTTTATCTTTTTCAAAATATCTTATCTAACTTACTATCTCCTTATCTTTTTCAATTTTAATTTCAAATCTTTTTCAATCAACTAACTAACCTTTTGTTTGTTTCTTATCTTTTTCAAAACCACCTAACTAATTCTCCCTCTTCTATTTTCGAAAATTCTCCCTCTCTTTTTCAAAAATTCTTTTTGTTTTAAATTTTAATTTCAATAACATTTATCTTTAATTTTCGAAAATCACTAACTCTTTTTCAAAATTATTTTCGAATTCTCCCTTCTCTTTTCTTCTTCTATTTAATTATTTAATTACTAACACTTCTCTTCACCCCTCTTCATCCAAAAAACCGAACCCCCCTTCCTCATTCTTCTACTCCCTTCTTTTTCTACTAACATAAAGGAATCTCTATACTGTGACATAGAGGATTCCTCTTCCTTTTCTTGTTTTCTTCTCTTTCATATGAGCAGGAACAGGGATAAAGGCACTCTTGTTGAAGTTGATCCAGAACCTGAAAGGACTCTGAAGAGAAAATTAAGAGAAGCTAAATTACAACAATCCAGAAGAGACCTTCTAGAAATTTTCGAACAAGAGAAAGAGATGGCAGCTGAAAATAATAATAATAATGCAAGGAGAATGCTTGGTGACTTCACTAAGCCAACGTCCAAGTTTGATGGAAGAAGCATCTCCATTCCTGCCATTGGAGCCAATAACTTTGAGCTTAAGCCTCAACTAGTTGCTTTAATGCAACAAAACTGCAAGTTTTATGGACTTCCATCTGAAGATCCTTATCAGTTTTTAACTGAATTCTTGCAGATCTGTGAGACTGTATAGACGAATGGAGTTGATCCTGAAGTCTACAGACTCATGCTTTTCCCTTTTGCTGTAAGAGACAGAGCTAGAATCTGGTTGGATTCGCAACCAAAGGATAGCCTGGACTCCTGGGATAAGCTGGTCACTACCTTCTTGGATAAATTCTTTCCTCCTCAAAAGCTGAGCAAGCTGAGAGTGGATGTTCAAACCTTCAAACAAAAAGATGGTGAATCCCTCTATGAAGCTTGGGAAAGATACAAGCAGCTGACCAAAAGATGTCCATCTGACATGTTTTCAGAATGGACCATATTAGATATCTTCTATTATGGTCTCTCTGAATTTTCGAAAATGTCATTGGATCATTCTGCAGGTGGATCTATTCACCTGAAGAAAACGCCTGAAGAGGCTCAAGAACTCATTGACATGGTTGCAAACAACCAGTTTATGTACACCTCTGAGAGGAATTCCGTGAATAATGGGGTACCTCAGAAGAAAGGAGTTCTTGAAATTGATGCTCTGAATGCCATATTGGCTCAGAACAAAATGTTGACTCAACAGGTCAACATAATCTCTCAAAATCTGAATGGATTGCAACATGCTTCCAACAATACTAGAGAGGCAGCTTCTGAAGAAGCTTATGATCCTGAGAACCCTGCCATGGCAGAGGTTAATTACATGGGTGAACCCTATGGAAACACCTATAACTCATCATGGAGAAATCATCCAAATTTCTTCTGGAAGGATCAACAAAAGCCTCAACAAGGCTTTAACAATGGTGGACGTAATAGGCTAGGCAATAGCAAGCCATATCCATCATCTTCTCTGCAACAGACAGAGAATTCTGAACAAAACACTTCTAATTTAGCCAATATAGTCTCTGATCTGTCAAAGGCCACTTTCAGTTTCATGAATGAAACAAGATCCTCCATTAGAAATCTGGAGGCACAAGTGGGCCAGCTGAGTAAGAAAATTATTGAAACTCCTCCCAGTAGTCTCCCAAGCAATACAGAAGAGAATCCAAAAGGAGAGTGCAAGGCCATTGATGTGATCAAAGTGGCCGAATGCATAGGGGAGGAGGAGGACGAAAATCCTAGGGAGGAAGACCTCCTGGGACGTTCCTCAAGCAAGAAGGAGTCTCCTATTAAGGATCCTGAGGAATCTGAGGCTCATCTAGAGACCATAGAGATTCCTTTAAATCTCCTTCTGCCATTCATGAGCTCTGAAGAATATTCATCCTCTGAAGAGAATGAAGATGTGACTGGAGAGCAAGTTGCTCAATACTTAGGAGCTATCATGAAGCTGAATGCCAAGCTGTGTGGTAATGAGACTTGGGAAAGTGAACCTCCCTTGCTCATTAGTGAACTAGATACTTGGATTCAGAGAACTCTACCTCAAAAGAAACAAGATCCTGGCAAATTCTTAATACCTTGCACCATTGGCACCATGAGCTTTGAAAAAGCTCTATGTGATCTTGGGTCAGGGATAAATCTTATGCCACTCTCTGTAATGGAGAAGCTGGGGATCATTGAGGTACAACCTGCCTTGTTCTCATTACAATTGGCAGATAAGTCCATAAGACAAGCTTATGGAATAGTAGAGGACGTGCTAGTAAAGGTTGAAGGCCTTTACATCCCTACTGATTTCATAATCCTAGACACTAGGAAGGAAGATGATGAATGCATCATCCTAGGAAGACCTTTCCTAGCCACAGCAGGAACTGTGATAGATGTCAACAGAGGTGAGTTAGTCCTTCAATTGAATGGAGACTACCTTGTGTTTCAAGCACATGGCCATCCCTCTGTGACAAAAGAGAGTAAGCATGAAGAGCTTCTCTCAGTTCAGAGTCAAGAAGAGCCCACACAGTCAAACTCTAAGTTTGGTGTTGTGAGGCCACAACCAAACTCTAAGTTTGGTGTTCAAACCCCATATCCAAACTCTAAGTTTGGTGTTGGGACTACACACTAAATTGACCTGATCACCATATGGCTCCATGAGAGCCACTGTCAAGCTATTGACATTAAAGAAGCGCTTGTTGGGAGGCAACCCAATTTTATTTATCTAATTTTATTTTATTTTGTTTCTTTGTTATTTTTGTGATTTATTAGGTACATGATCATGAGAAGTCACGAAAAAAATAAAAAAAATTAAAAACAGAGTCAAAAACAGAAGAAAAAAATTTTCACCCTAGAGGCAGCGCAGACTGGCGTTCAACGCCAGTAAGGTGCATCTGGCCGGTGTTCAATGCCAGAACAGAGCACCATTCTGGTGCTGAACGCCCAAAACAAGCAACAACCTGGCGTTAAACGCCAGGATGGTGCACAGAGAGGACAAACTGGCGCTGAACGCCAGGAACAAGCATGAAACTGGCGTTCAACGCCAGAAACATGCATTACATGGGCGTTGAACGCCCAGAACATGCACCAATGGGCGTTTGAACGCCAGGATGATGCATAAAGGCATGTTACATGCCTATATGGTGAAGGAATGGTATTTGTTTTCACCTCAGGATCTGTGGACCCCACAGGATCCTCACCTCAGGATCTGTGGACCCCACAGGATCCCCACCTAACATATTCCTACCTTACCTCCTAATCCTAGTTTTTGTGAATGTGATTACTCTTCCCCATGTCACACTTCCCAACATCTTCTTCATCAATCACCTCAATTCCTCTTCCCAATTACCCCATTCACCATTCACATCAAACCCCACTTCCCCATAAACCCCACCTACCTCCATAAAATTCAAATTCACTTTCCCACCCATTCCCACCCAAATTGGCCGAACCTATACCCTCCCCTCTCCCTATAAATAGCCTTCCATTCTTCTTCATTTTCACACAACACTAATCCTTCTTCACCTTCATAGCCGAACCCACTTCTCTCTCTCTCTACCATATTCTCTTCTTCTTCTTCTACTTTTCTTTTCTATTCTTGCTCGAGGACGAGCAACATTTTAAGTTTGGTGTGGTAAAAGCATAAGCTTTTTTTGTTTTTCCATTACCAATGGCACCTAAGGCCGGAGCTTCCTCAAGAAAAGGAAAAGGGAAAGCAAAAGCTTCCACCTCCGAGTCATGGGAGATGGAAAGATTCATCTCCAAGAGCCATCAAGACCACTTCTATGAAGTTGTGGCAAAGAAGAAAGTGATCCATGAGGTCCCTTTCAAACTCAAGAAGAATGAGTATCCGGAAATCCGACATGAAATTCAAAGAAGAGGTTGGGAAGTCATAGCCAACCCCATACAACAAGTTGGAATTTTAATGGTTCAAGAGTTCTATGCCAATGCACGGATCACTAGAAACCATGATCAAAGTATGAACCCGAATCCAAAGAATTATCTCACAATGGTTAGGGGGAAATACTTGGATTTCAGTCCGGAAAATGTGAGGTTGGCGTTTCATTTACCTATGATGCAAGGTGATGAACACCCCTACACTAGAAGGGTCAACTTTGATCAAAGGTTGGACCATGTCCTTAGGGACATTTGTGTGGAAGGCGCCCAATGGAGAATAGACTCCAAAGGCAAGCCAGTCCAACTAAGAAGACTGGACCTCAAGCCTGTAGCTAGAGGATGGTTGGAGTTCATCCAAAGATCCATCATCCCTACAAGCAACCGATCTGAAGTTACTGTAGATCGGGCCATCATGATTCATAGCATCATGATTGGAGAGGAAGTGGAAGTTCATGAAGTCATCTCCAATGAACTCTACAAAATAGCTGACAAGCCCTCACACATGGCACGGCTAGCCTTCCCCCATCTTATATGTCATCTATGTTACTCAGCCGGAGTTATCATAGATGGAGATGTCTCCATTGAAGAAGACAAGCCCATCACCAAGAAAAGGATGGAGCAAACAAGAGAAGTTCCTCACGGCCCTCAAGAAGAACATGAGGAAATTCATCATCAACAAATGCCTCAAGAAATGCACTTTCCTCCCAACAACTATTGGGAGCAACTCAACACCTCCTTAGAAGATTTGAGCCATAATGTTGAACAACTAAGGGTGGAACATCATGAGCACTCCATCATTCTCCAAGAAATAAGAGAAGATCAAAGAGCAATGAGGGAGGAGCAACAAAGGCAAGGAAGGGACATAGAAGAGTTGAAGAACATCATTGGTCCTTCAAGAAGAAGACGCCACTAAAGGTGGATTCATTCCTTGTTCTTTATTTCTTTCTGTTTTCGGTTTTTAATTATTATGTTTATCTATGTTTTGTGTCTTTATTTCATGATCATTAGTATGTAACCATGCCTTAAAGCTATGAATAAATTCCATTAATCCTTCACCTCTCTTAAAAGAAAAATGTTTTAATTCAAAAGAACAAGAAGTACATGAATTTCGAATTTATCCTTGAATTTAATTTAATTATATTGATGTGGTGACAATGCTTTTTGTTTTCTGAATGAATGATTGAACAGTGCACATGTCTTTTGATCTTGTTGTTTATGAGTGTTAAAATTGTTGGCTCTTGAAAGAATGATGAACAAGGAGAAATGTTATTGATGATCTGAAAAACATCATGAAATTGATTCTTGAAGCAAGAAAAAGCAGCAAAAAAAAAAAAGGGGGCGAAAATTTCAAAAAGCAAGGATCCAAGGCTTTGAGCATTAATGGATAGGAGGGCCCAAGGAAATTAAATCCAGGCCTAAGCGGCTAAATCAAGCTGTCCCTAACCATGTGCTTGTGTCATGAAGGTCCAAGTGAAAAGCTTGAGACTAAGTGGTTAAAGTCGTGATCCAAGGCAAAAGAGTGTGCTTAAGAGCTCTGGACACCACTAATTGGGGACTTTAGCAAAGCTAAGTCACAATCTGAAAAGGTTCACCCAGTTATGTGTCTGTGGCATTTATGTATCCGGTGGTAATACTGGAAAACAAAGTGCTTAGGGCCACGGCCAAGACTCATAAGTAGCTGTGTTCAAGAATCAACATGCTTAACTAGGAAAGTCAATAACACTATCCGAAATTCTAAGTTCCTAGAGAAGCCAATCATTCTAAACTTCAAAGGAAAAAGTGAGATGCCAAAACTATTCAGAGCAAAAAGCCACAAGTCCCGCTCATCTAATTATAATTAATATTCATTGATATTTTGGAATTTATAGTATATTCTCTTCTTTTTATCCTATTTGATTTTCAGTTGCTTGGGGACAAGCAACAATTTAAGTTTGGTGTTGTGATGAGCGGATAATTTATACGCTTTTTGGCATTGTTTTTAGGTAGTTTTTAGTAAAGTTCAAGCTACTTTTAGGGATGTTTTCATTAGTTTTTATGTTAAATTCACATTTCTGAACTTTACTATGAGTTGTGTGTTTTTCTGTGATTTCAGGTAAATTCTGGCTGAAATTGAGGGATTTGAGCAAAACTCTGAAAAAGGCTGACAAAAGGACTGCTGATGCTGTTGGATTCTGACCTCCCTGCACTCGAAATGGATTTTCTGGAGCTACGGAACTCCAATTGGCGCGCTCTCAACGGCGTTGGAAAGTAGACATCCAGGGCTTTCCAGCAATATATAATAGTCCATACTTTATTCGAAGAATGACGACGTAACTTGGCGTTGAACGCCAAATACATGCTGCTGTCTGGAGTTAAACGCCAGAAAAACGTCATGATCCGGAGTTGAACGCCCAAAACACGTCATAACTCGGAGTTCAACTCCAAGAGAAGCCTCAGCTCGTGGATTGATCAAGCTCAGCCCAAACATACACCAAGTGGGCCCCGGAAGTGGATTTATGCATCAATTACTTACTCATGTAAACCCTAGTAGCTAGTCTAGTATATATAGGACATTTATCTATTGTATTAGACATCTTTTGACCACTTTAATCTCTTTATTCATTCGGTCACTTGATCATGGAGAGGGCTGGCCATTCGGCCATGCCTGAACCTCTTTCACTTATGTATTTTCAACGGTGGAGTTTCTGCACACCATAGATTAAGGGTGTGGAGCTCTGCTGTACCTCAAGTATTAATGAAGTTCTATTTTCTTTTATTCAATTCTCTTTTATTCTTATTCCAAGATATTCATTCGCACCCAAGAACATGATGAATGTGATGATTAGATAACCCTCATTATCATTCTCACTTATGAACGTGCGTGATTGACAACCACTTCCGTTCTACATGCAAACAGAGCTTGAATGCGTATCTCTTAGATTCCTCAACAGAATCTTCGTGGTATAAGCTAGATAGATGGCGGCATTTATGAGGATCCGGAAAGTCCAACCTTGTCTGTGGTGTTCCGAGTAGGATCCTGGGAATCCGGAAAGTCTAACCTTGTCTGTGGTATTCCGAGTAGGATTCCGGTAATGAATGACTGTGACGTGCTTCAAACTTGTAACCTGCTGGGCGTTAGTGACAGACGCAAAAGAATCAAGGGATTCTATTCCAGTAGGAGCGGGAACCAACCGGTGATTAGCCGTACTGTGACAGAGTGCGTGAGCATTAGTTTTCACTGCGAGGATGGGATGTAGCCATCAACCATGGGTGATGCCTCCAGACTGATTAGCTGTGCGAGTGTGATGAGCGGATAATTTGTATGCTTTTTGGCATTGTTTTTAGTATGTTTTTGTTATGATTTAGTTAGTTTTTATTATATTTTTATTAGTTTTTAATTAAAATTTACTTTTCTGGACTTTACTATGAGTTTGTGTGCTTTTCTGTGATTTCAGGTATTTTCTGGCTGAAATTGAGGGACCTGAGCAAAAATCTGATCCAGAGACTCAAAAGGACTGCAGATGCTGTTAGATTCTGACCTCCCTGCACTCGAAGTGGATTTTCTGGAGCTACAGAAGCCCAATTGGCGCGCTCTCAACGGCGTTGGAAAGTAGACATCCTGGGCTTTCCAGCAATATATAATAGTCTATACTTTGCCCAAGATTTGATGGCCCAAACCGGCGTTCAAAGTCACCTCAAGAAATTCCAGCGTTAAACGCCGGAACTGGCACCTAATTGGGAGTTAAACGCCCAAACTGGCACTAAAGCTGGCGTTTAACTCCAAGGAGAGTCTCTACACGAAAAAGCTTCATTGCTCAGCCCAAGCACACACCAAGTGGGCCCGGAAGTGGATTTTTATGTCATTTACTCATCTATGTACTAGTTTTCTATAAGTAGGACCTTTTACTATTGTATTTAGAGAGACTTTTGGTAGCTATCTTTGTTTTATGCTATCTTAGACCTTTGGAGGCTGGCCATTCGGCCATGCCTAGACCTTGTTCTTATGTATTTTCAACGGTGGAGTTTCTACACACCATAGATTAAGGTGTGGAGCTCTGCTGTACCTCGAGTATTAATGCAATTACTATTGTTCTTCTATTCAATTCCGCTTGTTCTTTGTCCAAGATATCACTTGTTCTTCAACTTGATGAAGGTGATGATTGACGCCCATCACCATTCTCACCCATGAACAAAGTGACTGACAACCACTCTTGTTCTACAAGCATCTGAGGCTTAGTGAATATCTCTTGGATTCTTTAATCGGAATCTTCGTGGTATAGGCAGGACCTGATGGCGGCATTCAAGAGAATCCGGAAGGTCTAAACCTTGTCTGTGGTATTCTGAGTAGGATTCAATGACTGAATGACTGTGACGTGCTTCAAACCTGTAACCTACTGGGCGTTAGTGACAGACGCAAAAGAGGGATTCTATTCCGGTAGGGGAGGGAACCAAACCGGTGATTGGCAGTACTGTGACAGAGTGCGTGCATTAGCTTTCATTGCGCGGATGGGAGGTAGCTGCTGACAACAGTGAAACCCTACACGAGCTTGCCATGGAAAGGAGTAAGAAGGATTGGATGAAGGCAGTAGGAAAGCAGAGAGACGGAAGGGAAGGCATCTTCATACACTTGTCTGAAGCTCTTACACCAATGATATGCATAAGTATCACTATCTTTATCTTTTATATTATTTTCGTTCATCATCATATATATTTGAGTTTGCCTGACTAAGACTTACAAGATGACCATAGCTTGCTTCAATGCTAACAATCTCCGTGGGATCGACCCTTACTCACGTAAGGTATTACTTGGACGACCCAGTGCACTTGCTGGTTAGTTGTGCGAAGTTGTGTAATGCCATGGAATTGAACCACCAAGTTTTTGGAGTTCATGACCAGGGATTATGAGAGTTGTGAAAAGTATTGTTCACAATTTCGCGCTACCAGAGTGACAGCCGCATAGGATATTTTCCCGAGAGGATGAAAGTAGCCACAGCTGATGGTGAACCCCTATACAAAGCTTGCCATGGAAAGGAGTAAGAAGGATTGAGTAGAAGCAGTGGGAGAGCAGGCGTCCGTGAGCTCTACAGCATCTCCATTCCGCTTATCTGAAATTCCTACCAATGAATCTGCATAAGTATTCTATCCCTTTTATTATGTATTTTCTTTTTATTTTATAATTTATTCCAATAATCACAATTACCCTTTAATCTCCCTAACTGAGATTTGCAAGGTGACCATAGCTTGCTTCATACCAACAATCTCTGTGGATTCGACCCTTACTCACGTAAGATTTATTACTTGGACGACCCAGTACACTTGCTGGTTAGTTGAACGGAGTTGTGAAAATAAACAGTGCCCTAAGGGTATATTCATACAAGTACAAAGAACATAAGGATCACAATTTCGTCCACCAAGGACAAGCAAACCTTTAAGTTTGGTGTTGTTGGACGCTGCGCTTATTGGTTTTCTGGCACAAAAGGGAGGCGAATCATCTTCATTAAGGAGCACAACCTGAAGAATAAAGCGACCGCTAGGATAACTAAGGTGGTTGAGTTCCTTTCATTTTTTATTCCTCCCCTCTTTTTCTATGTTATGTTCCAGCTTTCTGCTATTTTGCTTTGATTGTTGCATGATAATTTATTAGTTAGAATCTTAGGACTAGTTTAGTTTTCTTTTAATTGCTTTAATGCTGAAAAGATGTTTCATGTACCACTCATTGAACTTGAATCTAAAAATAAAAGAAAAAGAAGTGATGTATTGCATGAGAAATTGAGTTAATTTTAAGAATAGTCTGATTTACTTAAATGTGGTGGTATCTTCTGTGATTTTTTAATGCATGATATGAATAGTGCATATTTGAATTTGAATCAAGGGATGTTGATGTATAAGGAATAGGAATTTAGAAAATTATTATTACTTCTCTGAAATTAACAAATATTTAATCCTTGAAGCAAAAGAAACAACAAAAAAAGGAGATAATAATTAATAAATAAAAGCAAGGTCCAAGGCTCTAAGCATCAATGACTAGGGAGGTCAGACATGATTAAAAGCTCAAAGAGTTGTTTCCCTAGTCATATGCTTGTGGTGTGATTGTGTCAAGTAATCCTTGAGACAGAACACTTAGAGTCGAGACCAAGTGCGTTTGACAGAGTATGCCAAAGGCTTTGAGCACCAATGTCTGGGAGTAACGGAAAGAAAAATCAGAACTCAAAGAGTGTTCCTCAGTTAAGTGCTTGTGGTGTTTCTGTGTCAAGTAACTCTTGAAACAAAATATTTAAAGTCACGGCTAGGCTCAAGGTGCAAAGCACCAAAGAAAAAATAAATTAAAGTAAATTTTGCTGTGTTCAAGGATTAAACTGAAATATAAAAGATCAGAGGATTCATAATATTATCCGGATTCAAATTCCGAATGACATTAACATTCTTCTTATTCAAAGGAGAGTGAGATGCCAAACCTATTCAGGATTGCAGTTATAAATCCCACTATAAGAAGAGACACGAGCTTAATCGAACTCTCATTCTTATGCAAATTCACATCATAAGCTTATATTAGTTTTGGTTGCTTGAGGACAAGCAACAGTTTAAGTTTGGTGTTGTGATGCGTGAGCATCTTGCTATCTTTTCCTAGTGAATTTGCATCTAATTTGTTGAGTTTAATTAAGAATTAATTATATTTAAGCCACTATGGATGCTATTTTGAGTTTTGTGCAATACTATTTATTTTAGGTAGCATTCAGCAGAATTTGATGGAGTTTCTGCAGCACAAGAAACAAAGGAGATAGCTGCGAGGAGCGACGCGCACGCGTGCCTGACGCGTGCACGTGAGTTGGAGGTATCCATGGCGACGCATGTGCGTGACTGACGCGCATGCGTGAATTGAAGATTTGCTCAGCGACACGTCCGCGTGACCGACGCGTCCGCGCGACTTGCGAAGAAGACCAGCGACGTGTACGCGTGACTGACGCGTACGCATGACGTGCGCAATCTGCAGAATTTACAGAAATTGCTGGCGTGGATTTTGGGCTGCATTTTTGGCCCATAAAACACAGATTAGAAGCTGCAGAATGGACAAATCAAGTGGTCCCCACCCATCAACGGAAGACTTGTTAATTAATTCGAATTTAAATTCAAATCTGATTTTGAGGAAAAGATATTATTTTTAGATAATTAGATAATAAATTATTAGGATTAGTTATAAATAGGAACTCTGTACATTTAGACAGGGGACAGACATTGTTACAAGAACCCTTATTTTTCCTCTCTGAACCATGAGCAACTAATCCTTCATTGTTAAGGTTAGGAGCTCTGTCTATTTTTATGGATTGATTTTATTGCTTTTTTCTATTTTAATTCATGTATGGATTTATAATTTAAGAATTGTTTTCTCTCTTTATCTTATGAATTTGGGTGGAACGGAAGTATGACCCTCTTTCTATTTGAGTTCTTGTAAAACTTGGAAAAGCTCTTTACTTGAACAACAGCTTGAAAACATATTCTCCTAAATTTTAATTATCTGGAATTAACGGGATACGTGACATATAATCCTTCTATTTTTTGGTAATTAGAATTTATGTGGCATGCAAACTGGAATTTAATAATGTAGCTTCTAATTGGAATTAATTGACCAAGAAATTGGCAGTTAATGAATTTTAGAGGAGACTAGAAAGGTCTAAGGAATTAAGGTCTAGTCACATATAGTTTGCCATAAATTAAATCCTACATAATTAAAATAGTTAGTAAGAAAAATTAATCCGGAAAAATAGATAACTCTGAAGCCTTAACAGTTTTCTCCATATTGCATTCCCAATTTATTTAATTGTCTATACTTTTGATATTCTGAATTCGAACTTAAACCTTTTGAACATCTCAAAATCAATTTCTGCTTGCCTAACTAATCCTATCAAATGCTGTTGTTGCTTGATCCATCAATCCTCGTGGGATCGACCCTTACTCACGTAAGGTATTACTTGGTACGACCCGGTGCACTTGCCGGTTAGTAGTGTGGGTTGTAAAATACCGCATCAATATTCCACCAACAATAATTAAATTCCAAGCCCTAAAATTGCCATCATTTAGTGATTAAACCAGCGGCAGATAAATATATCATAACAATGAAACATTGTTGTGATTTTACAGGACCAGAATTAATTAAACAGTAGGCAATGAACCGATAGCGACGCGAGGAGGGACAAACCCAATGGCGAGGTGAGGTGAGCAGCAATGAACACGACGGAGACGCCAACAGGATGCCAGCAATGAGGAACACAGGCAATGACGAGAAAATAGAATAGAGAAGAGTAAATCGCGAGCAGTGATATGGAACGCGAAGAGCAAAGAGTAAATCTCCCATCAATCAAAATTCAAAGTGGTTGGAGTAGTTTTTTTATTTCAACAATTCCACTAAATTAACCATTAGTAAGTAAAATTTGAGAGAAATTTTTGTCATAGCTGAGAGACTTGAGAAGAAGATGTGGACGACACCACGGCAGAGCAAAGTGAATGTTTCAAAACGACACGAGCTAAAGATCAAACATGGCAAAGCAGAGCAGAACACGATGCCAGAAATAGCACATGACACGAGCAGAGCAGAACGTGATGTGAGCAGCGGAGCAAAACACGACGCGAGCAGAGCAGTTAAGAACACCACGACGGCGAGAGAGAGAAACGCAGAATGCGAGTCAATGTCGTAAAATTGGGGAAATTGAACTAGGGTTGGGGTTAGGATTTTGATTCTAAAATGGTAGGAATTGAGTTCTGTTTCTAAGTATACTTGAATTCATGTTAATGAGGAAGGCGATGAATCAATTATTGCTCGTGTTTCCTTTCTTGTTTTTGGTTTAGGAGGGAAAATAAGTTCTATTAAAATATTTGGATGGAATTAAAATTTTGATGAAAAAGATTTAAGCAACGTTTACTACCAGAAGTTTGTTATATATTTAAAAGCAACTCTTATAAGGTGTAATATATGAATATTATAAATGTTGTTTATTTAATTCACTAAAGCAACATTTTTCATATGTTCTTTAAATTGATCAAAGAGAACACTTATTAACAAAGAGTTGTAATAGTCTTATTTTTTTGCAATAAATTTTAAATGTTACTTTTGACTATTTTAAACAACATTTTTTAAGTGTTGTTTATAGCATATGTTGCAATAGCTCAAAAATGTTGTAGTGTAATGAATAATTCAAAACAAAATTGATTATTTTGAATCCAATTAAGTGGCTAAGGTGTGGTTGGATTCTAGTTAATGTTTTCGTTCATAGTTTATGATTCTATAAGTGAATAATATTTTTATTTGTAAAAATTGTTGTTCACCGTTGATGATTTGAATTGAATATAATGTAAAAGTTCTGCACTAAAGAAAATATTTTTCTGTACTTGGGTGTTACACGGAGATATTTGAGTGTTTTGTTTAAGAATTTTCGGTATATTGTGCTGATAAGTTCTGCATAATTCAAAACTCTTCCTCTCCCTCCTCTTCATCTTCTGCTGCTTCTTCTTCTTTTTTTTCTTATTCATCTTTTTTTTTTCTTATTTTATCTTCTCATCAAGTTTCTTCTTATACTCTTTTAACAAGAATAAAAACAAAAAAATCAAACAAAAAAAAAAGAAGAACCACATAATGGTACAAAATTATTTGGAAGAGGATGAACTTACATTCGTTCAACTAAAATAAATAAGGAAAACAGAAGAAAAAATGCATCATTAAAGGAAATATTTTTCCGTATTTGCAGCAAATTTGGGTGTAACACGAAGATATTTGGGTGTAACACGAAGATATTTAGGTGTAGTGTTTAAGAATTTTTGGTGTATGTGTGCTGATAAGTTCTGCATAATTCAAAACTCTTCCTCTTCCTCCTTCTCATCTTCTGCCGCTTCTTCTTCTTCATCATCTTCTTATTTCACATTCTCATAACTCTCTTGGGAGAAAAAAATCAAACAAAGAAGAAAAATAATACATAATTGCGAAAGCAATAGAAAGAGAAGGAGAAAAAAAAACGCAGCAACAACAGTAATAAAAAAATGACGATGAAGATGAAACATGCGAAGAAAAAGGAGGAGAAACACAAAGAAGAAGGATAAGAAAAAGGAAGAGAAGGATGGGGAGGAGGAGGAGGAGGAGGAACGCAAAGAAAAAATGACGGTTGTGGTTTTGATCAAGGAAGAAGAAGAAAAGTCTTTCATAATGGTGAGTGAGTGCGCTATGAAAACCGTTGAGTAGAGCGCGTGTTAACACACTCGTATGGGTGAGGCGGTGAGCGTCCTTTTTGTTGGGTTTGGCCCAACTTGTATAACTTGTAAGGCAAAAAGACTTGTATATTTAGCAGGTCTGTTATAGCATTTCCAGTAAATTTGTTATTGAGATTTAGCCCCTATCCAAGTAGAAGATATTGGAATGGTATTAAACATATATTAAGATATCTTTAAGGATCTATTGATAAGGGCTTATTTTATTGTATGAATCAATATTTCATACAGGTTTTCTTCCTAATCTACATAAAGGCAGGTTACAAACATGTTATTTATTTACAAATGGATGAACAAATATAATATTGGCACCCAACAAAGCAAATCATAGCTGTAGCCTCCTCAAATCATGCAGAAATATTGGCAATTTATGAAGCGACTTGAGAATATATTTGGCTTAGGTCAATCACCCAACATGTTCAAGATATGTGTGGCTTACCCATAAATAAATACCAGCAATATAACTCTACTTGCATGCATTAACTAAAAAATTATAGATCAAAGAAAATAGAACAAAGCATATTTTATTAAAATTTTTTTACTCTCATGATTTTCAACAAAGTAGTGATACAAACATTTAAAAATTTGTTTTAATAATAATTTAGTAGATTTGTTCACTAAAACACTACTTACTTCAACATTTGAGAAACTAGTATCTAAGAGTGGGATGCATCACCGAAAAAATATCAAATGATGTAATTATTAAAGGGAGTAATAAAGATTGTACTTTTTTCTTAACTATGATTTTTATTTCACTCTAGATTTTTTCTGGTAAGTTTTTAACAATGCAACTAACTAACGTATTATTACAAGACAGTATATTCTTTTTCTTCACTAATTTTTTTTTAAATTTTTAATTAATAAAATTTTAATGAGATACTAGTCTATCACTATCACTAAAAACATCAAAAAAAAATGTTATAAATATATTTGTTACAGATGTCTTAGAGTATAACCATATTTTAAACACTACTTTCTATTTCTTTTTTCTCTTTTCTCTCTTCTTAAATTCTAATTCTTATTTTCATAATAATAATAATAATAAAGCTACCGGAAGCTTGAAGGACTAGCAAGCCAAATATTTTATATGGAATGTAATAAATTATCACTTTATATTTTATCATATTTAGTTAGAATAAAATTATTACATTTAAGGTTTAGGATTTATGGTATTATATTATGTTAAAATAATATTTGATGTTTATTTGTATCAACGGTAAATTTACGATTTCACTTGAGGTTCAATTTTTTTTACATAATTATCCATTATATCAATAGAGTTAGTTTATTCTATTGTTTTGAGAATTAGATTAAGAATCAAAAACCAATTTATTTAACCAAAAATCGATTACCGAATCAATTTGATTCAGAATAAAGATCGGTTAGTAATGAACTGCTCAGAAATTTGGAAAAATCCATCAAACTCTAAGATTAATCGATTGAATCAGTTTAGTCTTTTAGTGGTTAATTAATTTAAAATAATAAAATATAAAAAAATATTTTTAAAAAATTATATATTTTATATATAAATATATTATTTTATTATATTTAATTCAATTCTAATTAGTTTTTTTATTAAAATTTTAAATTTTTAAACTTCTAATTCTATCGATTTAATTGCTAATTCGGTTTTTAAAATCATGTTTTATGCAAGTTATAGTTTGAGAGGCGCACCCTCTTCTTCAAAGAGTACAAGAAGACTTTCGGTCACAAAAAAAAAAAAAGAGTATAAGAAGACTATGTCACTAATGATTAATGGAAATGGATTCTCTCCATTTTTTCTAACACTTGAGAGAATAAAGTGTAATCTCTCACCTTTAATTCTATAAGTGGGACTAAAATTAAATAGGAGAGAGAGAACAATGAAAGGTGAGATCCTCCACTGGACACCATCCAATTTTTTTTTCACTGGAGAGGATCTACTCCCATGATTGATCAAACTAGAGTAGTAATTGGTGGTAATAGATTTGAGCATCGAATGAAACAAAATTGTTCCTCCATTAATTAGTTATTGGTAGAACATCCATGAGTAATCATATGATGAGTTCCTACGAAGGAAAAAGTAATACTATGCTGCTTCTTATTCTTTGCTTCAAGTGCCGATGAAAACGGAAAATTGTTGAGGGCAGGGGATATTCACTTAAATGAATTAATGATGATGATACCCTTCTGGTTCTTGGAATAATATCCAACCTTTAATGTCAATTTGATCAATGAAGTATAATAAAAAAAAATAGTAAAATTGCTTACCTTTATTCTATTAGGTCTTATAATTTTAGATCATTTTTAATTGGATTTTATTATTTTTTCTTAAAATCAAATTTGTATAGTTTACAAATATTTTCAATCAAATCCCTATTTTTATTGTTTGATGGAGATCAACGAAGTTTTCTTCCAAAAATAAGAGAGATTAAATCCCAAAACATGCACAACTGTCATTAATATATTGATCTTCTTGACATTTTTTTTGTAATTATTTTTTTTTTATAATTCGATTCTCGAAAATATTTAATAACAAAAAATTAATTAAAATTAGTTAAAATTTATCTTATTTAATATTTATTAATTGTTATAATAATTAATAAATGTTAAATAAGACAAGTTCTGTTTTTTTTTTTCTCTAATATTACCGCATGATCAAATATCTTCAAAAATCCGTGGCCTAGATCTGAAACCAAATTGATTAGGACAATAATTAACTCACAATAATCTTTATTTCCTTTCTATATAAATTCTCATCACTCTCAATATTACGCTGGAGATATGGGAAGATCGACGGCAGCAATGGCATTTGCTCTGCATATAGAGAACAAAAGCCACCACAACCTATATATGAACAAGTATTTCTCAAATTCTCTTTCTTTTTCATATCATGTATCATTATGTGCTGTATTTTTTCTCAAGTTCGGTTTTGTATAATAATTTACAATAGTACTCAATTATTTGTTTTCTTACTTTTATGAAGATTGTTACAAAGCTTTATATATTGACTATTGACTGGGGTATATAGTAGCGTTTAATTTGAAGTCTCCTTATTAACTTGTATTATTGTATATCTGGAAACCAAAAATGCATTGGAAAGTAGAAACTTTTAGGTGCACTTGATTTTGTATTTTTATTTTTTATTTTTATTTGTAGTATTATATAAAAAATAAAAATAAATATATAATTTTATTATTCTATTATTATCTTTTTTTTCACAAAATTATAAAATAAAAATAAAATAAAAACACAAAATAAATACAAGATGCAATATTTTTGTAACATGAAAATTGTTTTGGTAAAAGATAAAGTTAAGTGAAAAATAAAAATTATAGTTAATTTTTTAGAAATTCTTATTGTAAAAAGTACAATTCTCACTCAGCATCATTCTTTAAGGGTTGGCTATTAACTAATGAGTTATTACATACATAAAATAAAATTTAAACCTCTAACATTTATTTAAGCAGACAACTAAATTGACGAGTTAACGAATTCAAGTTGGTTATAACTTGTTAACATATTAACATTACCTTGTTTTTTTGGTGGGATGTTATAACTTATAACATTACTCTTTTGTTCCACAACTTATAACATTACTCTTTACTATAGCAATACCTATGGAGGCTTGATTAGCCCAATAGCCAACAAAAACCCAACCTTTTCGGGTTAGGGCTATAAAGCCCACGGTCTGGTTCACCATAATTTTGAAAAATAGTTTTATATCTGATCCAGAAAAGAAGATAAGATTTTCATTCAGAAACCATGTTCAGGGTTTATGAAGGGAGAGTCACGTTTTGTAATAATGTTAGCAGTTGGGTTGGGTCGGCTATTGTTTTTGGGTGTGGGTCGGACTTTCCGGCCCATACTATGACCAAAAAAAGAAACCATGTTGAATGATAAGAGGTTATTAACACCAAAAAATAAAAAAATGATAAGAGTTTTCCCTGTTCTCCTTTTACCCTTCCCCTTCCTAGTTGTTGTCCTGTCCTGGTTCTTTTTTGTTTTTGGTCCTGTTCCGCCCTTTGGTCATCGATGTTCCATCCTGGTTCTGAGTAGCAAACCAAGACCGAAAATTAGAGGCGCTTGATTAATTAATTTACCCATGGAAGAAAAAATGATTAATTAATTTACCACTTTAACTAAAGTGTCAGCTGCCAAAAAATAATAAATAAATGCATAAACCAAACACTGTCCATGTGTGATATCAATCATGTCTTGTCCATGATCAACTAACTGATGTAAGTACTTTAAATGTTTATGACAAAAAAAAGCACTTTAAACGTTTTAATTACTTTACAGTTTTCTATAATTTGTTTTTTCAGTTAGTTGTTTTTGTAGTCCAAAAGTTTGTACTTAAGTGTTGTTTAATTATTCTATTATCTAATCTTTCTATTAGATTCTTACTGTTTCAAAAATTTATAATTAATTTCATATGCTTGATGAAAATTTTGTAATTACATTTTTATTAGTTATTATTTTTAAGAAAAAACAATAATTTTAGTATATTTTATAATTTATCCTACATCAAATTAAAACTTGTATTTCTTAACAAAAGTAGTTAAAAAGAGTCTAATTAAAATTTTTTATCTAATTATCTAATATAAAGGCCCGTTTTACATTGTACATATACCATTAACTTTTCAAATAGCTGATGTCTTCACCAAACTCTTGTCTAGTGTTAATTTTGAACAACTCAAAAGCAAATTCAGGGTGATTCAAAATTCCTCTCTGAGTTTGAAGAAGAATGTTAATGTAGAATGTCAAAAGGATGAAACTGATTCCATAGCTAAACCAATCCTGTTAGTTAGTTACTAGAGTCTTTAACAGATTCTTGATATATGCATTAAGTGTTAATGCTGTATATAATATATAAATGTAAAAATTACTCTTTGTAAAAATAACAAAAAAAAGTATCTAAAAACACTATTGAAGATATATAATTTTACTCTTATGATCTTATCTCTCTATCTTTTCTCTTTCTCCGATTCTTAATCCTATGAAAGTTTAAGACCATAAGAAGTAAAAGACTAATTACAAAGCTTTTCTATTGTATGAAAATTTAAGTATTTTCAATTAATTATTGATTTATAAATGTATTTTTCTAGACCCTTAGATTCTGGTTAAAAATTTTGTGATTAAATTTTTACTATATTTAATTTTTTTTAAGAAAAAATTATTCAACATAAATACTTGATCAAGAAAACTGAAACTAAATAAATTTAGTTGAAAAACATTTTTACTATAGAGAAATTTGGTTAGAAATGTATAAACTATAAAAACTTAATTAATTAAAATTTGATTATAAATTCTTAAATTGTATATAAACACACTTAATTAATAATTAAGTGAAACTATATACATATCTAAAATAATTTACCCTCCATTATTGTAACCTACATGAGAAAGGCTCATACTTACAAGTTACAATATTGCTGCTTCATTGGAGGTTTCAGTGCCGATTAAGTATCACTAAAATTGTTGGCAATTTGATATCAAAATCAATAAACTATGTAAGAAGGCTTATTGAAAACATTACTGCTGAAATCAGATATGAAAAACAACCAACTGAAATGTGAAATGATGCACAAAACAAGTATATATCTTCCTTTTTTTTTCATATTTGCACTACTTTTTTTCCTTTTGTATGCTTCAAGTATATAATTTTGGTTGAGTTTTAAATATAATAAGAATATTGGTATTCTAGTAATTTTAGTCGTTAATATCAATCATATAATATTTTTAGTATTAAAACATAAATATTTTTGCATTTTTTATCGAAAATATATGTAATGTGGTGGATAAGTACAAATGAAATAAAATTATAATCACTAAAGCATTGAATCAAGTATTTTGTAATAAGAAGCTAAGCAAGGGAAGGGTTCAAAATTTCAAAGGGGGTCCAAGCTATTGTATGGTTCAGAAACAAGAAAAATATCTGACTGGCCCACAACAATCCTCTTAGATTACGTATAACTGACGACATAAGTTACCTCAAAATCGAACCTAATATTATGTAAAGTGTGAAACAGAGTGTATATAATATACAAGAGAACAGAGAATGACATGAGAAATGACATCAATGAATTTGTTCTCTGTACACTTCATCATCAAGCCACAGTATGTATATTCCTGCAGCATGTTATAACACTTAATAGTTCATAGAACAACTTCATTTTCTGTCTATCTCCACAATTAATTAATAAGGCAGACATGTCTTTTTAGCAAAATCCAAAATTGTAACACTGTATTGTATATTACATATGTTATATGCATGTCTTCTCTTTTCACACAACACAATTTTTCAAAGCATAGGTGGTTGATATAAAACCACATTTTAATAAGTACAGCCACATAGGTAGTGGATTTATTTATTTTTTTATTTAGCATTTGAATTTATTATTAAAATTTGACTAGTTTTGACTCAAAAAACTATAACTATATTTTTTTTAACATCATTTTTTTTATATGCAAGTATCAAATTTGAGATTATGAATAAGAAGACAAGCGTATTTATCACTCAACCAATCTAATATTATTACATTATTTATGTGATGAAACTAATTTTTTTTAAAACAATATAAGTTTAATAGTTTTTTTTATTTGCATAATTTTTTTTTACGTAGATCTTCTTTCCCTTTTTTAATTTGTCTTGTATTAATTTTTTTTGTTAATAAGAATCAAAATCTAAACTTTCAAATTATAATAATTTTAATGTCATATCATAAAAAGATACACATGAATCATTATATTTTTAACAGTTTTATTTAAATAAGAAATCTTGTACATTAATATATTTTCACACCTGAAGTTTCTAATTTTGTCATTCCTTTTTCTTTATTGGTAGGATATAAAGCCTCACAACTCAAGGTTTTCAAAATATTGTGAAAAGCTTCTTCTCTTAGCAAGAATGGCTTCTTCAAGTGCCTTTCAATGGTTGAGTCTTGTGGGAATCATTTGGCTCCAAGCCATAAATGGAACAAATACAAATTTCCCAGCATACTCCTCACAACTAAAGCAACTCCTCTCAATATCCCAAGTTCAACTCAACAACCTTGCTTTCGCCTCCGATGCCGGAAAGCTCTTTGGCTTTTTCTCCGGCATGGCGGCGATTTACCTACCCCTTTGGCTTGTCCTAATGATTGGAACAACACTTGGTTTGGTTGGCTATGGTGTCCAATATCTCTTCATAACAAACCAAGTCTCTTCTTTGTCCTATTGGCATGTGTTCTTGCTAACAGTTATTGCCGGAAACAGCATTTGCTGGATCAACACAGTTTGCTATGTTGTCACAATTAGGAACTTCTCTTCTGATCAACAAGTTGCTGTTGGAATCACAACAAGTTACCAAGGATTAAGTGCTAAGATTTATAACACCATTGTTGATGCTATTTCCATGCACAACAAAAATAAAGCTACAATCTTTCTCCTTCTAAACTCTACTATACCATTGATTGTTGGATTAGTAGCTTCTTTTATACTTGGAGAAATTGATGCCACCACAAGGAATAGAAAAATGGGTGTTGGGTTTGTTGTTATGTTTTTCATTACAATTACAACTGGGGTTTATTCTGTGATCACAAGCTTGGAATTTGTATCTAGCAAGATATCTCAAAAGGGTAACCTTTTTGGTATTATAGTGTCCCTTTTGATCCCTCTATTAGTCCCATTTTCAATGAAGATCAATGAACTCGTTGGATCATGGCAAACAAATAGAGAGAATTCATTAAGGGTATGTGTGGAAGAGAGCAATAATAATAATAATGAGGTGAAAGAGAGTGAAGATATGACAGAAGATGTTCATGATGATAATGAAGAAGTAATTATTAGTAGAAGTAGAGAAGAGATTGGAGTGATGTTGATGATTAGAAGAATAGATTTTTGGCTATATTTCTTTGTGTATTTCTTTGGTGCAACACTTGGTTTGGTATTTCTTAATAATTTGGGACAAATTGCTGAGTCAAGGGGTTGCTCTGCCACTTCTTCTTTGGTGTCTTTGTCTTCATCTTTTGGATTCTTTGGAAGGCTCATGCCATCTCTTATGGACTACTTTTACAGGTATAATTACACATTCTTTTCATCACTATCTAACAACATTTATAGTTATTACATATTCATCATATAATTCAAGGCTATTACTATGTTAGTTGATCAACAACTCTACCTTAGTGAAGAATAAGAGAATAATTTTGTTTCCACTCCAATGGCATGCAACTACTTGAAAAAACCTATAAATTTACTTTAGTTAATATTTTATTATTGAAAAAATGTCCAACCAACTTTTGGTGTTTACACTAATTGTTTATCACATAACTTTAAATTCTTTTTTTTTTCCCACTTGCCTTTTTCATTTTCCTTTTTCTCTTTTTTCTTTCCTCCGTTTAATATATGGTGTCCGACACTAACAATGGGTTCAAATAACAAGATTGCATATTATTTTTCATACTATTTTAAAATCTTTTTACGTAGATACATAAAAATTCTAAAATCACCAACAAAATAAAAATATTTTATTTTTTATTATAAAATATTGAGACTAATATTCCTATTTTTGAGTTAAAAAAAGTCTTGTTTTTATGTTAATTGTTTATGTAAAAATATTATCTGCACATTAAAAATCAACTACTAAATTATTTATGATCTACATATTTAATTTAATTTATTTTTAATATGTATTCTATTTTGGTGATTAATTTTGATATACATCTTACTGGTATGGTTGTTATTTATGCATGTAACACTAAAACAATATGATTTGTGCTCTTATGATTTTGTAGGGGCAAGTATGTAATATCAAGACCAGGATCAATGGTAGCAATGATGGCACCAATAGCAGGTGCATTCTTCTTGCTCCTAAACAAAACACACCTAGCCCTATACATAAGCACTGCCATAATTGGAGTGTGCACTGGAGCAATCACTTCAACTTCGGTCTCAACCACAAGTGAGTTATTTGGGACAAACAATTTCTCAGTGAACCATAACGTTGTGGTGGCAAATATTCCAATGGGCTCATTTCTCTTTGGTTACTCTGCTGCACTTGTTTACCATAATGAAGGAAATCGCCAACAACGTTATTATTCTGGCAAGTGTATTGGAATGGAATGTTATAGAGACACTTTTATCGTATGGGGTTGTCTTTGTTGGTTTGGGACTTTGTTGGCTTTGATTTTACATGTTAGAACTCGCAAGTTTTACTCATCACAAAAATGATGTCATTTTTACAGAATATATTTTTCCCACTTTTTAACTACACTAATAGTTATTCACTCATTAATCAATCCTATAACACTTTTAAAGTTAAGCCAAAATAAATACATAAAAAACAGAGTAACATGAAAGTGAATATACCTGTTTTTCTTTATTCAAATGCATACAATTAAGATTTAATTTCTTTCAGCGTGAATAGGTGTGAATTCTTCTGATCAATTAAGTATAGGGTTTAAAATTTAGATTATATATGGAGGATATAAATTCTAGTGTGACTTGATGATCATAAAAAGGTTTAATTGATTTTTCGGTTTTTAATTTGGTATTCAATTTGATAACAATATATCAACTAGTAAACGTCGTTTCAAGGTTTAATTCAGTCCTAATTAATAATGTGTCTCCATCAATAATTTCGATAATTATCATGAGCTACTTTTTAATCAGCCTAATAATAACAAAGCCTTCGTGTCACTTATTATACGGAGATAAATCAAAGCATTCTGAAATGTGTCTCGCTCTTTTTTATACCAAATGGATTTTTTCCAATTTATGTTAGATAGATAGACTGTTGGGAGATATAATTGAAGGAGAGTGAACCAATTTGTTATCTAATAATAGTATAAATGAAAGAACAACCGTAACACATGCAGTTCAATCTAATAACAAAAATGTTAATTATATTAATACGCATAAAAAAATAGAGTATATACTCAAATAAATTTTTTAAAAATTTTGTATTGGACTTTTTTATCAAAAAAAAAATTATTATGTTAAAATTTTTGAATTTTATAAAAATAAGTCATATAAAATTAAATAAAAATAATAAATTTTGCTAAAATAAAATTTATATGTCTTATTGTTATAAAGTTTAAGAACATTAATATAACAAAAAAAATTAAAAACAAAAGCGTTCAAACTAAAATTTTTTAGTGATCTATTTAAATATATTCTCAAAAAAAATAAGTCACATATTACAAGAGACTGTGTGTGGCGGGTTCCAAGATTTTCCTACTCCAAGGTTCCAACTTCTAACTGCCAATTCAGAATTCGAGATGGATTAAGTTTGAAAAAACATTATAATTGTAATAAATAACGGAGTTGAGTGTAGAGGGTTCTAGAAATTAAAAGAAGAAACTCAGGTGAATACAACAGATGAAAAACGATGTTAGTTGTTGTTAATTCCCTTTTCTTTGGGGCACATCAGAGAATTTTGTACCTATTTCATTTAATTATTTATTTTTAATTGATGATTAAACTCAACTGTCAAAAGGGAGAAGAAAAGCTAATTAAGTATCATAATAAAAAAGTTCTCATAAAAACACAAAAGAAGAATACGAATACGGGTAATGAATTCTCTCAATTGTTAAAAAAAATTGAGAGTGTAAAGTGTGATCTCTAACCCTTTATTGTTCTCTCTCATATTTATTTTTGGTTCTACTTATAAAATTAATGGTGAGAAATCACACTTTATTCTCTTAATTGTCAAAAAAAATTAAGAGGATCCATTCCCACAAATACGTACGTACGCATGCAAGATTTCTAGATATACATACTCAAAATTCTTGCAGAAAAAAATCTTAACAGTATCTAATTATAGACTGATTGAATTAATTGAATTTAATTTCATGTATGCTACTTTATATATATGTTACATCTTTTAAAACTTTTAAGGTTTTATTTTGAAACATGCCATCAGTTTACAATTGTTGACTCTCTGATCTATTCGCTTATTCACATTTAATATTATTTACTATAATTTCTTTCTTTCTTTTCTGCTGTCAACATATTACTATTTCTTAGTTATCAAGCTTTGCATATTGGATTTACAATCTGGCCTTGGACAGAAGCAATACTATAGTAATAAATATAATAACAGTGATATTTTAAATTAATTTTTCATAATTTTATATCAGACAAATAATTATTCTTTAATAAAAACATTACATAAGTTTGTCTCTAAAAAAATAAATAGATAAATTAATCTTTTCATTTTTTAAAATTTTAAACACTTTAATCTATTTAACTTTTTTTAATAAAAATTAGGAAATTAATTGGTTACTTTTTAAAATATTAGGACCTAATTTATCCTTTTATTTTATCAAGTCTAATTTATCTAATATTTCAAAAATTTTTAACCAGTTTTTTAACATTTACTATAAAAATAGTTTATCCACAAAAATTATTAAAAGATAATTTAAAATATCACCCAAGTAATAAATATAATAGAGATGGAGATAGAGCAATCCAAACTTTTAACCTATTAATAGCTCTTTAGTACGAAGTTTATTTTTTTATTTAGTCTGGTGGTCTGACCTTGTAATTTGTTAAAAGATTTGATAAATTTATTATAAAAATAAACAAATTAAAAAAATGTATTTAAAAAATTTATTTTTAATAAAAAATTATTTATATATAATATACTAAATTTAATATTTACAAAAATATATAAATTTTTAAAGTATTTAAATATATAAAAATATTTATATTAAAATATAATAAATTAAAAATATTTAATAAATTTTATTATAAAAAATATTTATATATTTATTTATATTTTAAAAAATTTAGACAAGTTTGATAGACTAATAAGATTAATTTGTAAATCTAAACTTGATCTATTAATAATTCTAGACTTTTAAAATAGTTAGATTTTAGTTTAATTTAAATATATCAAATCAAATTATCAAACACGATTTTGTAATTCTATATCTTTATTTTAACAGGAAAGCTTTGTATACAAGCTATTAGGGCTTGTATGTTTTACAAGTTCATTAACCAATAAACCCTCAAAACGCGCTGCAACCTTACGTCCAATATACGCGCTATATAACTACCAAATTTAAAAGATTTGTTTCCTTTCTTCGCTCTTCTTCTCGTTCTTCTTCTTTTTCTGGTTCTTCTTCTTCTCGTTTTTCTCTCCTTATTTCTAGATTTGTTTCGTTCTTCGTTCTTCTCCTTGTTCTTCTTCTTCTCGTTCTTTTTCTTCTCGTTCTTCTCTCTTTTAACTCCAGCTTCGTTTTCTATCGATTTTTGTTTACTGAAATCAAAGTTTGGATTCGTTTTGAAGATAATGGTTGATTCAACGTCAGATTCTCAGCTGAATCAGAGGTGAAGTGGATTATGAATTTGAATCTAACGAAGTTCCTGAGATTTGATTTACTCTGAATTTTGTTGTAGTAATTTGTATAGCATTGTGTAGCTGAATAATTCGTGAACATTGACTGTCAAAATAATGCATGAAGATAAATCTGTGAATTGAATGTAATGTATTAGTTTTGATTAATTATCTGGAATTTATAGTAGACGCTCGGGTGTAGATCGGATCTTTTTTGGGTGTATTTTTGCTAGAAGTGTGGGTGTATTTACAGTTTACTGCTTTTTCTGTTATTTTAACTGAGTTGTTGTTGTTCGGGTGTATTATATCAGACATGATTGGATGTGTTTTTAGTTTTTGACATGGTGTATTTTGCAGCCTGTGTATTTACAGTTTATGGCTTTTATTGTCATTTTAGTTGAGTTGTTGCGGTTCGGGTGTATCATATCAGACATGATTGGGTGTATTTATAGTTTTTGACATGGTGTATTCTGCAGCCTCTCTCTGTTGTTGATGACCAGTTTGTTCCCAAGGTTGGAATGACCTTTACCACCCTTGAAGATGCTGGAAAAATTTACAGGAACTACGCCAAGGCTGCAGGATTTTCTACAAGAGTTCGGAGCACAAATAGGAAGGGAAACGAGATTAAGAACCAATTGATTACATGTAGCAAAGAGGGAAAATGTAAATCTAAAATATCTCAAACAGCACAGGGAACTAAGCATGTCCATTCGTCGTACAATAGAGAATAACGAGGAGGCTGGTATTAGACTAAGCAAAATTTACCAATCATTTGTTGCGGCTACCGGGGGTCATCGCGAGTTAAATTTTATTGAAAAGGATGTGAGGAATTACATTACGAGAGAAGTGCGAGAAGCGTAGGTGTGCTTAAAGACTCATTTGATAGGAATTGAAATGATTTTCTGTTGAATTTTGGTCTTGTGGACAACAAGTAGCTTTTAGGTAATGTTTGTTTAAAATCTGCAGTAGAGGTGTAAATTTAATTTTTTTTGGGTGTATTTATAGTCTGTATTTGGGTGTATTCTGCAGATCTCTATGAAGACCGTCATATATGGGTTCCAATCTATCTGGATCACCACTTCTGGACAGGGATGAGAAGCACACAAAGGAGCAAGGGCATGCATTCTTTTGGGTGTAAAAGCAGTATTCTTTTGGGTGTATTTCTGAATTTTCTTGTATTTCACATTTTACATATATATACATATATATACTTCAAAATCTTGTTTTTATGTTATAAAATATTTTTTTTTACAACGGCTTAAGGGTTTTAGGTATTAGGGTTTAGGGTTTTAGGGTTTACGGTTTAGGTTTTAGGGTTTACGGGTTAGGGGTTAGGGTTTAGGTTTTAAGTGTTTAGGGTTCAGGATTTTAGGGATAAAGCATCAGGGGGATAGATTTTTGGGTGTATATTCAACTTTCTTTGGGTGTAAAAAATGGCAGGTTATTGGTGTATATTTGATTTGATGTTTTTCTTCATATTATAGTACCTGTAATTCATACATTTTGAATACAGCAGAGAGAGTTTAATTATTGAAAGAAATTTTACAATAAACTGGATTATAATTGGAAAATTTTTACAGCATGTGTTCAATTTGTTACAGGACTATATAACATTTACATTAATCAGTGTCAATATCCTTAGAATCTATCTGACAATTTGGTGATGCACCCTTAGCAGCGGGATGTGCATCAGGCCACCAAATCCCTAACAATTGTTTTCTTCTCCTCGCTCATGTTTCTGAATTTCTCACTTAACAAATGTGTTGCACACTTAAGGTCTTTGGTTTGCTGTAAACAAAGCAAAATTATAGTCAGATATATTTCTATTATATAAAACTGATTTCATCTAAGACATATATTTGTTCTTACATTTTTTTCAGCTTGGTTTCTGCCTGCCATTTTTTCTGAAATGAAAAATACACTCATAGATATTAGTAAGATACACCTATAGATATGATTCAAATACACCCATAGATATCAGTCAGATATCACTCAAACATGCATTAATATACAAGGTCAAGCAATATACACCCATGGACAAGCAAATATTAGAACAGTTGCAACTGTTGACTATATTACAGTATATCAGTTCAGAAATATACACCCAACAAATTATGCTATATACACCCAACAAAATACTCAATATACACCCACCAAATCACGCAATATACTCCCAAAAATCAGTTACCAGAAGAACTAGAACACCAAGAACAGTAACACCTAGAACAACTAAGAAGAATAGAATAACCTAGAAGTAAGAATAACAGTAAAACCTAGAACAAGTAGAATATTAAAAACTGTAAAATGAGACCTAGAACAAGAAGAACAGTAAAACCTAGAAGAACGTAGAAGAACAGTAAAACCTAGTTCGAAATCTGGAAAATATACAGGAATGGTAATGTAACGTACCTTGAGTATTATAGCTTTGTTTTCTCTGGAGATTCTTGATCGAGAGTTTTATGGAAGGGTTGCGTTTTCTCTAAATGGCTTTGAGAAGTGGAAGAAGTGGAAGAATCTGCCATTAAGGGGCGGTTTACGCGAAGAGAAGCGTAACCGTTTTGAGTGGGAGCGCGTGAATGTTACGCTCCATTCAATATAATTAGTGCGTGTGTGGAATGTTTGTGGGCAGGGGGCTTGTAACACTTGTAAGGCCTTATTGCTTGTATGTGTAGCACGCCCCGTTATTTTAATGTCTTATCCTTATAAACAACGGCAGCCAAATAAACCGCCTTGTCTTTTTTAGCCCGTTAAATGCAATAGTGACAGAAGGCCACAAAATGGAATTAGTTTGTCTTAAATATATTAGGCAGCGAATAGCGACGATAAAGAAGTAGCAGTTTCATGTTTTAATCATATCATTCATAACTTCCATTCAACTTTATTATTATTTCAGCCTCCCAAATAAATGGACAACCTCTTCTTCCTCGTCTCCATTCTGAATTAGTCAAACTTTCACACGCCCAATGAGCCCAGGGCCAGGGATGTACCATGCAATACGCCAAACATAAATGATTATATTTCTTTTTGATTTTAGCATTTCTCTAAACTTTCTAATCACAATAATATTGGGGCGGTGTTACCCTTTTCATATAGTACATTATTATTATTGAATGTTTAGCATGTTTAGTTAAATTTTATGTTTTGTTTATATTGATTTTTTAATACAACAAAAATATTAAAAATGGCAATAATAATTTAAAATTGAAGAAATTAAATAATAGATGAGGTATGAATCAATGTATATATAGTTGTATACGTACATGTTTCACAAATTAAATGTTTACGTAACGTTATTCTTAGTAATTATAGGGGTTTTAGTAATATATATCCCATACTTGGTATTTTGGGAAGATACATATATATAACTTAGAAGGAAAAGTTGACATTGACGTGCATGGATGCGCACATGCACCGCCCCATCTTCAAAGCTGAAGTTTGAGTTAATTGATTTATTAGAGGAGCATATGGAGGTGGTGATGATGAAGGTTGTTAGGGTGGTGGTGAATGGTGGTAATAACATGTAGGGTTGGTTTCAGTCAGATAAGGTAATTACATGCATGCACATGATGTGTGCAAACAATAATTAGGTAGGGAAACAAGAAGGAAAACTTTTTGAAATACTAAATCCCGAACCTTTTTTTATTTAATTTTTCAATTGTTTTCCAACCTAATAGATCAATGTTTAATTTATTGTGAATTTGAGTTTTATTTAAAAATTTGTCGTTAATGAGTGAATTATTATATGTACATTAATATATAATTCAAACTCTCAACATTTAAACTTTATTTGAAAGGAATACTAAAACTACAAAACAGAGACTAAAAATCTAAAATTAAATTAAATGTCTATATTATATTTAGTGTAAAATATATAGAATTAAATTATATCTTAATATCTTATTTAATTTAAAATAAATTAAATATAAAAATAAAATAAAAATATTTATTAAAATATCTTTAGTTATTAATAAAAATATTGTTAAAATTTTAGTTTTCATTTTTAAAAATTTTAATTTTTTTGTATTTCTATTTTTTTAAGATAATAAATAGATTAAAATTTTGTATATTAAAACTAAAATTTTAATTTTAATTTTTAACTACTAAATATAATATTAAATTTTAATTCTTTAATATTAATTTTAAATTTTAAAAATAAAAACTACCTTAATTAAATAGACAAATAAACTAATCAATCGATGAATTAAAGTTGGTTTCTGAATCCCTAATATGTATCTATCTTCACGCTAAAGATATATAGAATACTAGTGATGCTAATGATTATAACATTGTTGGCAAATTAAACCACGTATTTTGTTGTCTATTAATAGTGTGCAACAACGCTACTCATGAAGAGACGAGTAGTTATGTACTTTTCTTAATAGGTTTCACACCTTACTTAGCCTTAATTAGGCCCTAGCTAGTCGTTATTATTATAAAATTTCTAATTGTTGTGCCTAATACGAGATATCAGCCTAATTGAAAATTGATCTTCTTCATTTTTTTTATTATTGGAGAGAATAAAGTATAATCTCTTACCTTTAATTCTACAAATAGGATCAAAAATAAATAAAAAAAAAAACAATAAAAGATAAAATTTTTCACTGAATACCATCCATTTTTTTTTTCATTAAAGAAGATCCACTCCCATGATTGTATGGGTGAAATAGACTGAGTAATTTGTTTTATAATGTTAGTCAACGAGTGTTGTCTTAAATCTTAATAGTTATATTAATAGAAGAGATCAGTTTTCAAAATTTTTAACAAAATTAAAATTTTAAAAGCTCTATACACTATATTCTTTATTAAAACTTTTAATTGTTTTATTTACCACGACATCACGCAAACACCTTCCTTTTTCCCTTAGATTCAAGTAATTCTTTATGATTATATATTGTTTTAAATTTAGTCCCGTTAATTTATCCCCTCCAGAAAAAACCTTAGTTCCCTTAAAATTTTGACTCTGGTTAATTAGTCTGTATCTTTTTTTTTAATGGCTATTTTTTCTTGTCCAACCGATTTTTTAATGGCCTTTATAATTACCATTTTGGACAGGAAATCAAACCACAAGAATTAAGACTAAGCTGGACTGTACGATAAATTAAATTGGATATTGTTTTTTTTTATATATATTTTTGGTCATGAAGCTGGATAGTCTTTTTTATATTTTTGGTCAGGAAACTGGATAGTCTAATCTAACCAGTAAATAGAAGAATGCCTAATAAGACGAACCAAACCATATTTTCGAAGCACTTTTCAAATATAATCCATTTTTCTCAAACATGCTTTTTGGACAAATTGATTTTTTTTTTGTTTTGTTTTGTTTTTTTTTTTTGAAAGCCTGAGAAGTAACCTATTTCTCACTCGAAAGTGGGCTCCTTCTACCAATTCGGCTCAAATTATATTAACCTCCTCATAAACCATACCCATTATTGTTTAAGCGAGTCCATTTTTCTTAATGTTATGTACATTTTTTTAAATTTTTGTAAAGCTATCGATAAAATAAAATATTTACTTTCTATACTATAAAAATACAAGAAATATCACAACCAAAAAATAAAAAAATAAAAATACAAGAAATATCATACACGATAGAAGACAAAACTAAAAGACTCACTAAACTTGAACTCTTTTAATGGAATTGTGAAAAATGAAAAAATTGAGTAAAAGAAATATAAAGTTCATTTTTATTAGTGGATAATAGAGTGAGAAAGGAAAAGAAAGTAAGACGAAAGAGACAGATTGATTGTGTTGTGTGTATGAGTGTGGTTGCAAGGGGGAGAAAATGAAAGGAAATGAGACCCAAGGGAGAGGGAAAACAAGTGAGGAAAGAAAAAAAGGTTCCAAAATTGAGAGTATGTGTCACATGTAAATTATTTTTGTTTTTGTTATACCTAAGTTTTATGTAGAAGTATATAAAAAGAAGTATATATTTGTTTTGTCGATTTTTAACAAATTGATAGTGGTTCGATTCTAATGGTTTAAGAGCGAAATCTATTCCTCTTTTGCATGTACCAGTTTTTCTATTAGTGCATCAAATGTCCTCGAATTAGATGAGCATTAAAAGGGAAATTAGTTCAAAAGGTGCAAAAGATTGAAAAAGTGTAAAATAAAGATTTGGAAAAGTAAAACTGACTGAAATTGAAATAGTTTGCATTGAATTTCAAATAAAGCAATTAAAATGTCCCCGATTGGGTCAAAAGACTTTTGACATGAAAAGTAAAAGTACTAAAATATAAATTTGACAATGAAATTAAAATATGCTCTGAAGATAAATTGAACTGGAAAAGATAAAGTTTACAGAAATTGTAAAATTGAAAAGTAAAGACAATGGAAGAAACCCTACAGAAATCGAACTTGAATGCAGACTCAGAAATTCGCTAGGGATGTGAGTATGCTTGAGTGTATTTCTGGAAAAAAAATTCCAACCCCTGCATCGTATTGTTATTTATAGCCCTCTTTCCATAATTTGATCATTAAAGAATTCGTGCCCCTTCGCGTGCGGAGATTAAGGTAACTGTTCCCGCTCTTTTGCCTAAGAGCATTACCAACAAATCCTTAATTCAAAGAAGGCTTTCGATCCCCTTCATTCGTGTAACTGCTCGATTTACCAAAGTATCGAAATCGAATTTGTGCCAAATAATCTCCACTTAATGCTTGCACGTGTATCTCTTTTAGTCCCTACTTCCATCTCGACACTTTACCAACTTTTCGAATCAGCTTAATCTTTCGAAAATAATTATTTCGACTAACAAATTGCCCCTAGGATTAATGTGTTTGCTTTCGAAGCCACTCCTTGGAACTTTAATTACTTTAACCAGTCATAATTGCCATTTAACTTTTTCATCAATTCTGACACGTTTGACACGTCTCCCATGATTCACAATCCCTCTCTCCACCACTTCGCCTTCTTCGCAAAGTTACCTCCTTTCTATTTGAACTCTTTCTGCAATAACGTTAAGCAAGAAAAACTCCCTTTAAATTCAAACATCTCATCTTTGCTTAACTTTCTCGAATTCTTATTCTCTCAACATCTCTTGCATTTTCCCCTCTTGTGCAGCCTCTATTTTCCATCCTTTGTTTTTTTTTTCTCACCAATGGCTGCTTCTTCATCTCACGGCACTACTCAGGACAAAGGTAAACATCCTATGATGTCACCACCGGCTCCTCCAGCCTTACATGTACTGAACCAGGTCAATGATGAAGTTATTGATGACCTATAGCTCAAACTCGATGATCCCAGAATCCTTATCCCCTTCACTGTAGGTGATGACACCCATTGTTTTGTTGGTCCCATTGAGAGTTTAGAAAGGGAAAACAAGCGACTCCTTTACTTTCCCAATGCTTAAGGGGAAGACTTGTTGATTAACCAGGATCTTGACATCTTCTTTTTACCAATCAAAAACCCTTCAGGAATAATCCTAAACTCACCTCTTGTGGAACTGACTTTATGGCATGGCACGAGCGTCTTGCACCAGCGTAGAACGTTGCTTGGAGGGCTCTTGGGATTCAAGATCTTCTACGACTTTCTCATGTTACTCCTTCAATACTTCCTTGGATGATTGGGGCCGTAACTAATTTCTGGAACAAGACTACCAACAATTTCCACCTTCCTTGTGGAATGATTGGTATGTCACTCTTCAATGTAGCTGCCATCACAGGGCTCCCAATTAGCCCTCCAGATTTTACTTCTAACATGCAACCCAAGCAGCAGTACAGCATTGCTTCTATGACTTCCTACAGCGACTTCATTGCTCACCATATGGGCGCAGAGAATGACCCTGTTACAGATGATGAACATGTTGTCTTTTTATTTTATTGGTTAAACGCAATAATCTTCTGCTCTTGAAGTGTTCAAATGCAGAAGCTTTTTCTCCTACTTGCTGCCCTTTTTCATGAAGGGAACAACTTCAATTTGGCCAAGTTACTTCTAAGGCATATTTTTGAAGAGCTTGGCCAGTTTGTCAATTGTCTTCGAAACAATTACTTGATTAGTACAGGAGGTCTTCTCTGCCTTCTCCAACTCTGGCTAAATGCCATTTTCAAAAAACATACGATAAAGCCTGAAAGTGGCGTTTTAGACAAACAGCATATTGAGGACTTTCGACTGGCTAATTTCAAACCAAATTTTCCAGAAGCTCAATCGGATGAAGATCAATTTTGGGCTATTTTTTCCCTTTTCCATTCTTGTAAAAATTTCGATAATGAGGACCTCAATTTTGCCCGTTTTCTGCGTTGAAATTGTGGTCCTGCCTGGCTCGAACGTCTCCTCTTCCCTAATGAACCGAAGAGAGCGAGCTTGCCAATAGGAGTTGGGCAAGCCTACTAGCTGTGCAAGTGATCCCAACAGGGCTACCTCAACACAAAAAGGAATGTTTCAAAGCCACTCTGTATGCCCCTCACTATACAGCCAGACAACTAGGCTTCTTTCAAGCTATTCCAACTCCACTCCCCAAGAACAACAAACCCTTTTGCCATGTTACTTTGGCTTTGAAGAAAGAGCTTGATGTTTGTCTCCTGAAGAATCAACAACAAAGAGATGGCTATAATCATCTTATCTATGACCGTAGGTCCGTAGCTCATTCATTCCAAAATCTTGCTTTGACTAGTGGGCTACTTATTATTCTAAGTATAGTCGTACCTTGGAAGAAATCAAGAGTTCTGTTATCCGAGCGGTTCCTACTGCTGAGGGCTCTCCCAAGAGGCCTCTGAAAAGGAAAGCCGAAGCCACAGCTTCTTCACGACAACTACCAAAGAAAGGTTGACGGACTCCTTCGAAGACTTCCAGAAGGGTAACTATACTTTATATATATATATATATATATATATATATATATATATATATATATATACATATATTTTAACCAAAATTCTTCGAAAACCACTTTGCTTGCAATCATCTTGATTTCAATCTTTCTTTAATTACAGTTGCAACCATCAAGCGAGAGCTCTTCTGATGATAGTGAACAAAATCTCCTTGCTGCATCCTCGAAGTCGGATGATGCAATTGATTCAGATTCGGGCTCTCAGTTGATTCAAAGAATAAGACCCGTTCCGATAACATTATATTGTCTTTGAATATATTAATTCAATCAGAGTAAATCTCGACTGATGTATGTTGTATTTCATCCTGTCACTGCTGCTCAATTGATCACTTCATCTCTTGCACCTGACCAACCATATCAACAATATCAACAAGATTTAGGACAACAAGCATCTCATTCATCAATTCAAACTATTGCATCTGTTGAACCTCTCCAGGTAGCTCCTCCAATTTCAATTGAGACCCAAATAGTTGATTTAACAGGAGAACATGCTCACCATTCTCCAACACAGATCTTAAGTATCGAACATTCTTCTCCACTAAACAAAGTTGAAACCTCTACTGGATTCCAGGTGGCTCCTGATTCTGACTCTACTTCTCGAGTCTCTGAAACTATTACCCCTGATTCAGATTCTCCATCCCGAGTTTTGAAAACCAACCCTTCACCACCAAGAATTTCTAGTCCACTCAAGGATGCTAAACTTCTAACTCGTCCTAGTTTAGGGTCTGGAGATCTGGGCAAAGTCTCTGAATCCACAGATGCCGACCTAATTACACTAGTTACCATTCTGAATTAAGTTGTTCAGGAGGATAAGGTGCCCATTTCTTCCACTGCACTTACAGGTCCTTCTACATCCAATTTCTCACCTGAGCCAAGTATTGGTGCTCGAGAACAACTTTTGGCCCTTCTCAACTTCTGGATCATCCACCCACTGAATGGACAAATAATGCAACCTTGAACTCAATTCTGTCTGATGTCCTAAGTTCATCTCTTGAACTCCAGGTTCCATCCCAACATTCTGCTATAATAAGCTAATTCATAAAAGTTGCTAACAGGTGTGTATCTGCTCAAGATAAGCTATAAGAGGTCAAAGATAAAGCAGCTCTCTAGTCTATAAAAGCTTTCCGTGAAGAGTTTGACTTAAGAATATCTCAAGCCTTTTCTGCTCAAGCTTATTATGACAAGGAAGAAAGAGAACATGAAACGAAATTGGCTCAAATCAATGAGAAACTTGCCAAAATTTGAAAGAGGAAGGTGATGAGCGGATAATTTGTACGCTTTTTGGCATTGTTTTTAGTATGTTTTTAGTATGATCTAGTTAGTTTTTAGTATATTTTATTAGTTTTTAGTTAAAATTCACTTTTCTGGACTTTACTATGAGTTTGTGTGTTTTTCTGTGATTTCAGGTATTTTCTGGCTGAAATTGAGGGACCTGGGCAAAAATCTGATTCAGAGACTGAAAAGGACTGCAGATGCTGTTGGATTCTGACCTCCCTGCACTCGAAGTGGATTTTCTGGAGCTACAGAAGCCCAATTGGCGCGCTCTCAACGGCGTTGGAAAGTAGACATCCTGGGCTTTCCAGCAATATATGATAGTCCATACTTTGCCCAAGATTTGATGGCCCAAACCGGCGTTCAAAGTCACCCTCAGAAATTCCAGCGTTAAACGCCGGAACTGGCACCTAAATGGGAGTTAAACGCCCAAACTGGCATAAAAGCTGGCGTTTAACTCCAAGAAGAGTCTCTACACGAAATTGCTTCATTGCTCAGCCCAAGCACACACCAGTGGGCCCGAAAGTGAATTTTTATGTCATTTACTCATCTCTGTACACCATAGGCTACTAGTTTTCTATAAGTAGGACCTTTTACTATTGTATTGATGATATCTGGGTAGCTATCTTTGTTCTTATGCTATCTTAGATCATTGGGAGGCTGGCCTCACGGCCATGCCTAGACCTTGTTCTTATGTATTTTCAACGGTGGAGTTTCTACACACCATAGATTAAGGTGTGGAGCTCTGATGTACCTCGAGTATTAATGCAATTACTATTGTTCTTCTATTCAATTCCGCTTGTTCTTGTTCCAAGATATTCATTCGCACTCAAGAACTTGATGAATGTGATGATTATGTGACGCTCATCATCATTCTCACTTATGAATGCGTGCCTGACAACCACTCCCGTTCTACAAGCAAACAAGGCTTGAATGTTTATCTCTTGGATTCTTTAACCGGAATCTTCGTGGTATAAGCTAGAACTGATGGCGGCATTCAAGAGAATCCGAAAGGTCTAAACCTTGTCTGTGGTATTCTGAGTAGGATTCAATGATTGAATGACTGTGACGAGCTTCAAACTCCTGAGGGCGGGGCGTTAGTGACAGACGCAAAAGAATCACTGGATTCTATTCCGGCCTGATTGAGAACCGACAGATGGATAGCCGTGCCGTGACAGGGTGCGTTGAACATTTCCACTGAGAGGATGGGAGGTAGCCACTGACAACGGTGAAATCCTTGCATACAGCTTGCCATGGAAAGGAGTAAGAAGGATTGGATGAAGACAGTAGGAAGGCAGAGAGACGGAAGGGACAAAGCATCTCCATTCGCTTATCTGAAATTCTCACCAATGGAATACATAAGTATCTCTATCTTTATCTTTATGTTTTATTCATATATCATTCATAACCATTTGAGTCTGCCTGACTAAGATTTACAAGGTGACCATAGCTTGCTTCATACCAACAATCTCTGTGGGATCGACCCTTACTCGCGTAAGGTTTATTACTTGGACGACCCAGTGCACTTGCTGGTTAGTTGTACGGAGTTGTGATAAAGAGTTGAGATTGCAATGAGCGTACCATGTTGATGGCGCCATTGATGATCACAATTTCGTGCACCAAGTTTTTGGCGCCGTTGCCGGGGATTGTTTCGTGTATGGACAACTGACGGTTCATCTTGTTGCTTAGATTAGGTATTTTTCAGAATTTCTTTAAAAATGAATTCTAGAGTTTCATGATGATCTGTTGAAATCTGGCTGGCTGAGAAGCCATGTCTAATCTTATTGGACCGAGGTTTCAACTTATCATCACAAGAGCTTGTTGATTTCTATCAATCTTGCTATTGGAGCAATGATCTGCTAAGGCTTGGCTGGCCATTGGCCATGTCTAGTGTTTTGGACCGAAGCTTTCTTTGAAAGCTTGGCTGGCTGTGAAGCCATGTCTAATTCCTGGACCGGAGTCTTAGACTAGCATTGCAATGATTCCTGGAATTCAAATTAAGAATTCTGAAACCTTTATTTTCCATTTTCATATAATTTTCGAAAAAAGCACAAAAAAATTGCAAAACCATAAAAACCAAAAAAGATTTCATGTTTCTTGTTTGAGTCTAGTGTCTAATTTTAAGTTTGGTGTCTTGCAATGCATTGTTTATTTGATCTTGGTTCTATTTTCAAGTCAATAGTACAGGGAACTGTAGATTCAGAACATGCAGCAGAGGAATTACACAGAAAAAGCTGGGCGTTCAAAACGCCCAGTGAAGAAGGACAGACTGGCGTTTAAACGCCAGTCAGGGTGCCTGGTTGGGCGTTTAACGCCCAAAAAGGTAGTGCATTGGGCGTTAAACGCCAGAATGTGCACCATTCTGGGCGTTTAACGCCAGGATGGCACAAGGGGGAGGATTTTGTTTTCAAATCAATTTTTTTTCAAGTTTTCAAAGTTTTTCAAAATCAAATCTTTTTCAAATCATATCTTTTCAAACAAATGTTTTCAAAATCAATTTCTTTCCTTTTTCAAAGATACTTGCTATCAATTAATGATTTGATTCAACATTTCAAGTATGATGCCTTTTCTGTTGAGAAAGGTTTAATGTTTGAATCATATCTTTTCTTGATACCCAAGTTATTAATTTTTAAAATCAAATCTTTTTTAAAAATTGTTTTCAAATCATATCTTCTCAATCACATTTTTTTAAAACCAATCATATCTTCTTAACCTCATCTTTTTCAAAATAGTTTTCAATCAAATCTTTTTGACTTCTAATCTCAAAATCTTTTTTAAAACTCACTTGATTCTTTTTCCACTTTGAGTTTTCGAAAATTATCAATCAATTTTTCAAATTGATTTTAAAAACTTCTTAATTAATTTTCGAAAATTCTCTTCCCCTCTTCTCACATCCTTCTATTTATGGAGTACCACTCCTTCTCAATGCACAATTCGAACTCTATCTGATTAAGTTCGAATTCTTCTACCTCTTTCTTCTATTTTTCTGTTCTTCTGACACCTAAAGGAATCTCTATACTGTGACATAGAGGATTCCACATTTTCTTGTTCTCTTCTCTTTCATATGAGCAGGAGCAGAGACAAAGGCATTCTTGTTGAAGCTGACCCTGAACCTGAAAGGACCTTGAAGCGAAAGCTAAGAGAAGCTAAGGCACAACTTTCTGTAGAGGACCTGACAGAAATCTTCAAAGAAGAAGAAGACATGGCAGCCGAAAACAACAACAATGCCAACAATGCAAGGAAGGTGCTGGGTGACTTTACTGCACCTACTCCCGACTTCTATGGGAGAAGCATCTCTATCCCTGCCATTGGAGCAAACAACTTTGAGCTTAAGCCTCAATTAGTTTCTCTAATGCAACAGAATTGCAAGTTTCATGGACTTCCATTGGAAGATCCCCATAAGTTTTTAGCTGAATTCTTGCAAATCTGTGACACTGTCAAGACTAATGGGGTTGACCCTGAGGTCTACAGACTTATGCTATTCCCTTTTGCTGTAAGAGACAGAGCTAGGACATGGTTGGATTCACAACCTAAAGAAAGCCTGGACTCATGGGAAAAGCTAGTCAATGCCTTCTTGGCAAAGTTCTTTCCACCTCAAAAATTGAGTAAGCTTAGAGTGGAAGTCCAAACCTTCAGACAGAAGGATGGAGAATCCCTCTATGAAGCTTGGGAAAGATACAAATAATTGATCAGAAAATGTCCTTCTGACATACTTTCTGAATGGAGCATCATAGGTATTTTCTATGATGGTCTCTCTGAACTGTCCAAGATGTCTTTGGATAGCTCTACTGGAGGATCTCTTCATCTGAAGAAGACGCCTACAGAAGCTCAAGAACTAATTGAAATGGTTGCAAATAACCAATTCATGTACACTTCTGAAAGGAATCCTGTGAACAATGGGGCAAATCAGAAGAAAGGAGTTCTTGAGATTGATACTCTGAATGCCATTCTGGCTCAGAACAAGATATTGACTCAACAAGTCAATTTGATTTCTCAAAGTCTGTCTGGAATGCAAAATGCACCAAGCAGTACTAAGGATGCTTCATCTGAAGAAGAAGCATATGATCCTGAGAACCCTTCAATGGAAGAGGTGAATTACCTAGGAGAACCCTACGGAAACACCTATAATTCTTCATAGAGAAATCACCCAAATTTCTCATGGAAGGATCAACAGAGACCTCAACAAGGTTTCAACAACAATAATGGTGGAAGAAACAGGTTTAGCAATGGCAAGCCTTTTCCATCATCTTCTCAGCAACAGACAGAGAATTCTAAGCAGAACCCCTCTGACTTAGCAACTATGGTCTCTGATCTAATCAAAACCACTCAAAGTTTCATGACTGAAACAAGGTCCTCCATTCAGAACTTGGAGGCACAAGTGGGACAGCTGAGCAAGAAAGTTACTGAACTCCCTCCTAGTACTCTCCCAAGCAACACAGAAGAAAATCCAAAAGGAGAGTGTAAGGCCATCAACATGGCCGAATTTGGAGAGGAAGGAGAGGAAGTGAACGCCACTGAGGAAGACCTCAGTGGGCGTGCACTGACCTCCATTGAGTTCCCCAATGAGGAACCATGGGAATCTGAGACTCAAAATGAGACCATAGAGATTCCATTGGACTTACTTCTGCCTTTCATGAGCTCTGATGAGTATTCTTCCTCTGAAGAGGATGAGTATGTCACTGAAGAGCAAGTTGCTAAATACCTTGGAGCAATCATGAAGCTAAATGACAAGTTATTTGGAAATGAGACTTGGGAGAATGAACCCCCTTTGCTCACCAAAGAACTGGATGACTTGTCTAGGCGGAAATTACCTCAAAAGAGACAAGATCCTGGGAAGTTTTCAATACCTTGTACCATAGGCACCATGACCTTCAAGAAGGCTTTGTGTGACTTAGGGTCAAGTGTAAACCTCATGCCTTTCTCTGTAATGGAGAAGCTAGGGATCTTTGAGGTGCAAGCTGCAAGAATCTCATTAGAGATGGCAGACAACTCAAGAAAACAAGCTCATGGACTTGTAGAGGATGTTTTGGTGAGGATTGAAAACCATTACATCCCTGCTGATTTCATAGTCCTAGAGACTGGGAAGTGCATGGATGAAACCATCATCCTTGGCAGACCCTTCCTAGCCACAGCAAAGGCTGTGATTGATGTTGATAGAGGCGAACTGATCATTCAAGTGAATGAAGAATCCTTTGTGTTTAAGGCTCAAGGATATCCCTCTGTCACCATGGAGAGGAAGCATAAAGAGCTTCTCTCAAATCAGAGTCAAACAGAGCCCCCACAGTCAAACTCTAAGTTTGGTGTTGGGAGGCCACAACCAAACTCTAAGTTTGGTGTTGAACCCCCACATTCAAACTCTAAGTTTGGTGTTGGGAGGTTCCAACATAGCTCTGAGCATTTCTGAGGCTCCATGAGAGTCCTCTGTCAAGCTAATGACATTAAAGAAGCGCTTTTTGGGAGGCAACCCAATGTTATATTTTGACTATTCTCTTTTGTTATTTTATGTTTTTTTTTAGGTTGATGATCATGAGAAGTCACAAAATCAATTGAAAAAGCAAAAACAGAATGAAAAACAGGAAGACAAACAGCACACCCTGGAGGAAGAACTTACTGGCGTTTAAACGCCAGTAAGGCTAGCAGGTGGGCGTTTAACGCCCAGTCTGGCACCATTCTGGGCGTTTAACGCCAGAAAGGGGCACCAGACTGGTGTTAAACGCCAGAAAAGGGCAAGAACCTGGCGTTAAACGCCAGAAATGGGCACCAGCCCGGCGTTTAACGCCAGAATTGGCTCAAAACGTGATTTTGCATGCCATTTGGTGCAGGGATGACTTTTCCTTGACACCACAGGATCTGTGGACCCCACAGGATCCCCACCAACCCCACCACTCTCTCTCTTCTTCACCCATTCACCAATCACCTCAACACCTCTTTCCCAAAAACCCTTCACCTATCAAATCCCATCTTCTCTTCAACACTCACATCCATCCTTCATAAAACTCCACCTACCTCACCATTCAAATTCAAACCACTTTCCCACCCAAACCCACCCTCACTTGACCGAACTTTACCCTTCCCCCTCCCCTATATATACCCTTCTTCACCCCTTCATTTTCACACAACCTAAACACCACTTCTCCCCCTCTTTGGCCGAACACAAAAGCCATTCCCTTCTTCCTCATTTCTTCTTCTTCTACTCTCTTCTTTCTTCTTTGCTCGAGGACGAGCAAACCTTTTAAGTTTGGTGTGGTAAAAGCGTTGCTTTTTCGTTTTTCCATAACCATTTATGACATCCAAGGCCGGAGAAACCTCTAGAAAGAGGAAAGGGAAGGCAAAAGCTTCTACCTCCGAGTCATGGGAGATGGAAAGATTCATCTCAAGGGTGCATCAAGACCACTTCTATGAAGTTGTGGCCTTGAAGAAGGTGATCCCCGAGGTCCCTTTTTCACTCAAAAAAAAGTGAATATCCGGAGATCCGACATGAGATCCGAAGAAGAGGTTGGGAAATTCTTACCAACCCCATTCAACAAGTCGGAATCTTAATGGTTCAAGAGTTCTATGCCAATGCATGGATCACCAAGAACCATGATCAAAGTGTGAACCCGGATCCAAAGAATTATCTTACTATGGTTCGGGGGAAATACTTGGATTTTAGTCCGGAAAATGTAAGGTTGGCATTCAACTTGCCTATGATGCAAGGAGATGAACATCCTTGCACTAGAAGGGTCAACTTTGATCAAAGGTTGGACCAAGTCCTCACTGACATTTGTGAAGAGGGCGCCCAATGGAAGAGAGATTCAAGAGGGAAGCCGGTTCAATTGAGAAGGCATGACCTCAAACCCGTGGCTAGAGGATGGTTGGAGTTCATCCAACGCTCAATCATTCCCACTAGCAACCGGTCCGAAGTTACTCTAGACCGGGCCATCATGATTCATAGCATCATGATTGGAGAAGAAGTGGAAGTTCATGAGGTTATAGCCCAAGAACTCTATAAGGTGGCGGACAAGTCCTCTACCTTAGCAAGATTAGCCTTTCCTCATCTCATTTGTCACCTCTGTTATTCTGTTGGAGTTGACATAGAGGGAGACATCCCCATTGATGAGGACAAGCCCATCACTAAGAAAAGGATGGAGCACACAAGAGACCCCACTCATCATGAGATCCCTGAGATTCCTCAAGGGATGCACTTTTCTCCACAAAACTATTGGGAGCAACTAAACACCTCCCTAGGAGAATTGAGTTCCAACATGGGACAACTAAGGGTGGAGCACCAAGAACACTCCATCATCCTCCATGAAATTAGAGAAGATCAAAGAATCATGAGAGAGGAACAACAAAGACAAGGAAGAGACATTGAGGAGCTCAAGCACTCCATAGGATCTTCAAGAGGAAGAAAGAGCCGCCATCACTAAGGTGGACCCGTTCTTTAATCTCCTTGTTCTTTATTTTCTGTTTTTTGAATTTTAGTGCTTATGTTCATCTATGTTTGTGTCTTGTGATCATTAGTGTCTTAGTGTCTATGCCTTAAAGTTATGAATATCCTATGAATCCATCACCTTTCTTAAATGAAAAAAATGTTCTTAATTGAAAAAGAAAAGAATTGCATGAATTTTGAATTTTATAACAGTTTAATTATTTTGATGTGGTGGCAATATTTTTGTCTTCTGAATGTATGCTTAAACAGTGCATATGTCTTTTGAATTTGTGGTTCATGAATGTTGGCTCTTGAAAGAATGATGAAAAAGGAGACATGTTACTGAGGATCTGAAAAATCATAAAAATGATTCTTGAAGCAAGAAAAAGCAGTAAATACAAAAAAAAGAGAAAAAAAGAGGCGAAAAAAAAAACGAAAAAGAAAGAGAAAAAGAAAGAAAAAGAAAGAAATAAAGTTGTGATCCAAGGCAAAAAGAGTGTGCTTAAGAACCCTGGACACCTCTAATTGGGGACTCTAGCAAAGCTGAGTCATAATCTGAGAAGGTTCACCCAATTATGTGTTTGTGGCATGTATGTATCCGGTGGTAATACTGGAAGACAGAGTGCTTTGGGCCACGGCCAAGACTCAGAAAGTAGCTGTGTTCAAGAATCATCATACTTAACTAGGAGAATCAATAACACTATCTGGATTCTGAGTTCCTAAAGAAGCCAATCATTTTGAGTTGCAAAGGATATAGTGAGATGCCAAAACTGTTCAGAGGCAAAAAGCTAAAAGCCCCGCTCATCTAATTAATACTGATCTTCATAGATGTTTTTGGAATTCATTGCATATTCTCTTCTTTTTATCTTATTTGATTTTTAGTTGCTTGGGGACAAGCAACAATTTAAGTTTGGTGTTGTGATGAGCGGATAATTTGTACGCTTTTTGGCATTGTTTTTAGTATGTTTTTAGTATGATCTAGTTAGTTTTTAGTATATTTTTATTAGTTTTTAGTTAAAATTCACTTTTCTGGACTTTACTATGAGTTTGTGTGTTTTTTTGTGATTTCAGGTATTTTCTGGCTGAAATTGAGGGACCTGAGCAAAAATCTGATTCAGAGACTGAAAAGGACTGCAGATGCTGTTGGATTCTGACCTCCCTGCACTCGAAGTGGATTTTCTGGAGCTACAAAAGCCCAATTGGCGCGCTCTCAATGGCGTTGGAAAGTAGACATCCTGGGCTTTCCAGCAATATATGATAGTCCATACTTTGCCCAAGATTTGATGGCCCAAACCGGCGTTCAAAGTCACCCTCAGAAATTCCAGCGTTAAACGCCGGAACTGGCACCTAAATGGGAGTTAAACGCCCAAACTGGCATAAAAGCTGGCGTTTAACTCCAAGAAGAGTCTCTACACAAAATTGCTTCATTGCTCAGCCCAAGCACACACCAAGTGGGCCCGGAAGTGGATTTTTATGTCATTTACTCATCTCTGTACACCCTAGGCTACTAGTTTTCTATAAGTAGGACCTTTTACTATTGTATTGATGATATCTGGGTAGCTATCTTTGTTCTTATGCTATCTTAGATCATTGGGAGGCTGGCCTCACGGCCATGCCTAGACCTTGTTCTTATGTATTTTCAACGGTGGAGTTTCTACACACCATAGATTAAGGTGTGGAGCTCTGCTGTACCTCGAGTATTAATGCAATTACTATTGTTCTTCTATTCAATTCCGCTTGTTCTTGTTCCAAGATATTCATTCACACTCAAGAACATGATGAATGTGATGATTATGTGACGCTCATCATCATTCTCACTTATGAACGCGTGCCTGACAACCACTCCCGTTCTACAAGCAAACAAGGCTTGAATGTTTATCTCTTGGATTCTTTAACCGGAATCTTCGTGGTATAAGCTAGAACTGATGGCGGCATTCAAGAGAATCCGGAAGGTCTAAACCTTGTCTGTGGTATTCTGAGTAGGATTCAATGATTGAATGACTGTGATGAGCTTCAAACTCCTGAGGGCGGGGCGTTAGTGACAGACGCAAAAGAATCACTGGATTCTATTCCGGCCTGATTGAGAATCGACAGATGGATAGCCGTGCCGTGACAGGGTGCGTTGAACATTTCCACTGAGAGGATGGGAGGTAGCCACTGACAACGGTGAAACCCTTGCATACAGCTTGCCATGGAAAGGAGTAAGAAGGATTGGATGAAGACAGTAGGAAGGCAGAGAGACGGAAGGGACAAAGCATCTCCATTCGCTTATCTGAAATTCTCACCAATGGAATACATAAGTATCTCTATCTTTATCTTTATGTTTTATTCATATATCATTCATAACCATTTGAGTCTGCCTGACTAAGATTTACAAGGTGACCATAGCTTGCTTCATACCAACAATCTCCGTGGGATCGACCCTTACTCGCGTAAGGTTTATTACTTGGACGACCCAGTGCACTTGCTGGTTAGTTGTACGGAGTTGTGATAAAGAGTTGAGATTGCAATGAGCGTACCATGTTGATGGCGCCATTGATGATCACAATTTCGTGCACCAGAAGGCTGATATAGCAACACCTCTAACCACTATCCAACATAAGAACCAAAAGCTCGTACAAGAATTTATTTCCATTGAGGCCAAACAAGAAGAATGTGAAAAGCAACTTGGCAAGGCCCAATACGAAGAATATGAGCAAATCGAAGCACTTTCGGCTCTGGATAGTGAAAGGGTAAAGTTACGTTCAGACTTAGCAAAGCTTATGGCACCTTACCTTTCTCCTCCTTAGGGTTCAATGCTTGTAATGATTTCCTTTTGTTTTTATCCTCAGACTTATGCATTTCAATTCTGAGTTAACAAACAATGATATGGCTTTAAATACTTTTCATTTATTGAATTAATTATATTTCCAGATTCAATATCTTTGACTTGATATGCGTTTCCGAAATATAATCCAATTACTGATTGTTCTATGATTGAGGTGTTTAACCTTACTGACTTAGAAAATATTGTGTAATTTTCAGCCACCCAGGTTTAGCTTTTATGATGCGGCAAAGCCAATGTATACATCAAGAAGAAACCTACCTCCATCAAAGATTGACAACAGCAAGGTCAGTTAGTGTCTAGTATTCACATGAACATATATTGTAAGAAATCAATAATAAGAAGCACAAAAACCATAGCACATGCTGATGGATATGGACTTAATTAATTTATACAAAAAACAAGAAAATTCATAAATCATGTATTATTGCATGCCTTTGTTATTATCTAAGGATGGAAATCACTACTATTTTCTGCTATCAAATCTCAGATTTCACATTTTAGTTGTTCTTATGCAGATTTTTGATTCAATTATATCACATAGGAGCTTTGTGGATAGTTCGTTCATAGAGCATAGTGTGGTTGGAATCAGATCTAGAATAAACTCAAATGTATGTTCACTTAAAGATTCCGTGTAACAATTCTAGTTACAGAAGATACCAATGCAATGCATTTTTTCACTAGCACTACTATAAACACCTGATTTATCAGTAGCAATTCTCAAATTCATAGGTTGAACATTTTAGAAATTTTTGTAAACTAGAAATATACATAATACATACTCTTCGTCAATGCAGGATATTGTGATGCTTCGTGCTGATTTCTACAAAACAAAATTAAATGTGACAACACTATTAGCCGAGGGAAGAGTTCCTATAGGGATAGGAGAAAATACAAAAATCAAGTACACGCTGCAACTCTCGCTTTCTTAATATTTGTCCATTGGTTCCTCTTTTCATCTGTTCTCACTTCTTTTTCGTCACAAATGCAGAGACTGTATTATTGACAAAAGGCTAGAATTGGAAAGAACGTTGTAATCGCAAATAAGGATGTAAGCTTTGTGAAACTAAGCTATGACATATTTTTTCTGAGATATGAGAAACAACTTAATAGAAGTAAGCAAGAGAAGATCTGAGATTGGAGAGAGAGAGAGAGAGAGATAGAGAGGAAAGAAGATCCAAGATCCGAAAGAAGACTTGAGGTCGTCGATTGGTTGAACAGTATCACCCTAACCGGTCTTCTGTAATCGGCGTCAATCACCCCAGCACCAACGTCAATTAAATGCTTCAACGCAAGACCCAATCGCAGAGAAACAAAAACCCCCAAAAATTAGCACCAAAAACAATTTTGAAACCGTAACCCCAACAAAAACAAAGAAGTCGGTAATTTAATCACCAATGCGGGCATAGGTGCCTTCTGGAATCGAAATGCTGAGGTCAGTAGCCACCAGAGCCTTGCCTCTCACCGGAATCTTTGTCTCTACAGCACTAACAGAAAAACAAAATAAAATAGAATTTCAGTTTCGATTTCAGCTTTTCTAACAGAATAACTGTTTCAGTTTAACTTGAGAGGGAGAGGTACCTGGAGAGATCGTAACAGGCGGAGAGAGGAGAAGCCCTACCTAGAGGGAAGAACGGCATTGTCGGAGAGCTTCTTTACATGGAGGAGACGAAGGAGAGATAGAAGGAAGATCGAGAGCGTCGTATATGTGTTTCGCTGAATGAACTAGGGATTGCAGTTTTTTTATTTTATATACGTGTGAAAACAGCGGTTCAAAACCGCCATAATCACCAAAATCGCCACCATATACAAAGCCAATTACGACAGCAACAAAAAATGCCATAATATTTGGATATTATAGTAGTTCTTTAAAACCGCCTTAATATCAATGCCATTTTAAACCCCTTTTTTTGTAATGTTCGATAACAGATAATTAATGCCACAATAGCATCAAGGCAGCAAAGCAGTTCCACATTTTATATTTAAAATTTGTGGCATACTCATGGATAAGTTACTACAGAAAACACCGTTAAAATTAACGGCAAATTAGCAGCAAAATATATCAATGAAGAAAATTATAATATCATTGCAGAAAAAGATAAATATATATATATATATATATATATATATATACACACACTGAAGCAAAGCAATTTAAACTTATAATGTTAAACAATGTCATTTACTTAGCCAAGAAATTCAATTGTAAAATATTTTGACATGTAAAGTCCAAAGTATTTTGTTATTTAGGTAAACTTTTTTGCTTTTAAGATGTAATCTAAATGGCAACTTGCTTTGACTTCCTTGGCTTAATAAATTTTCTATTTTTATAACATAGAAATACTTTGTATACACAAGTGAAACTTAACTATTCTAAATGTTCCACAAATTAATATTAATGGTTTGTCACAAAAATGATAAGAGCAAAAGCAACAAACTTGGTTACCATTACAAATTCATGGCATCAAAATTTCAAAGTACGTAATATCATAATTTTGAGACAATAGTTTTCCATCTTATGTCAACAAACTTGATAAAAAAAAGGTGCCATCAATCATCTATTGAAGTCAACAAAGCAAAAATTTCCATCAATAAATGTTTCTGGTACTAGTGGTGGAGCAGGCACAAATACTTTTTGAAAGAAAAAATTGCATCACTAGTATGGGACAAGAATCCAATTGGTATAGGATAATATCAAACTATTACGAACATCAACTAATTTATACATGTACGTCAACAAAATTTAAACAACAAAAACGTATTTTCTGGTTTTCCTTTCACAAACGCAAGGCAAATGAATGCGCATAAATGGGCAGAATCTCACCTAATCTTGGGGCTTAGGTTTGCTCTATCATTTAGGTCTAAAGGCTTACAAAAATGAAGTAGCAGATCTTGGTTATGATGTCATTTTATTCTAGATTTGTCTATGGACATGGATAAGAAACTCCACATAGGAGTAAACGGAGTCTAGAAAGCACAAGAGCAAACAGAGTCCAACCTGCAACAACTAGCAGCGATTAACAACACATCTCAATCAATCCATCAAACAACAGAATTCATATTTCAATTCCAATTGAGATTTTTGTGAAGCTATAGAAATTGGGAACACCATTGCAATTATATACTTAAAAGAAAAAGAAATTAGTGGGATGCAGTCATGCAGACTAAATCCCTAGTTGTTGAAAAAGATACACATCAAAGAACTAGAATAATCTAATTAAGGCCAACGAAAACATGTTACCTTGATTGATAAAGGGAAAGCAGTGAACAACAAAGAACCATAGTGAATAGCGATGCAGTGAACACTAGTGATCAATGAACATCAAGCTGAAGCTTAACGACACAAACATTAAGCAGATGTGAACAAAAACAGCAATTGCGAACCAATAACTTAAAGACAGCAAATCAAAAAACATTTTAAGACGACCAAGACGAAAATAACAACAAAGTCTTATTTTGTGGTAATCCCTCGACATCCAACATTAAAATTTTGTCGAATCTTTATGACATGGACTAAACATGATATTGTGCTAAACATTTTAAGACACAAGTAGGAAAAATTAGATGTACATGACCATGAGCTTCCAGTCATATTTCCCAATCATCAAGATTAGGAAATACCAAAGAATGATGTTAGAATCTTTTGTTATATTTTCTTAAAAGGGCTGAGAAGAAAGACGAAACAAGATTGTGTATCCTCTGATCAACATATATATATATATATAGAAAGAGAGAGAGAGAGATAGAGAGAGAGAGAGAGAGAGAGTTGTGATTTGTGAAAGGAAAAATTAATGCAGTAAACTCTTATCTTCATGAACAAGGGCATAGTTAATGGTACCTTTTTAAGGCAAGGAACAAGGGCAGATAAAGCAATCAAGCATTGGCTGAGCTTCTCTCTACGCTTCCTCTCAACAATTGCCACCAGGGAATAGAACCCCTATGAGTCACGGTAACTCAATTCAATCACTTGTCCATCTAACTCAATTTGATCCTCCCAGTTCCTAATTTACCAACCTTAATAAGAAGACAACAACGTATTTCATTTTTTAACAATAAAAAACAATTCAACTAACATATTCAACACAACACAGCCACAACCAACTCATGCACTTTTAAAAAATTCATATATTAAAAACTACAATTATTAAAATAAATTCCACTAGTTTGATTATAGAGTTTAAACCTACTTGCTACTTAAAAGAACAGTGCCGTTATCTAGCAACAAAAAAATTGCTCAGTGATATGTTCAGCAACAATTCAACTTAGCAGCAATAAATTTAGCTCATTTACAACTTACAATAACAAATTCAACTATGATAACGTTCGAAGTGTAATAAAAATTTACAGCAATGGAATACCGTGCACAATGAAAAAATACCATTCCAAATTCCTAGTATTCGGCTTCGACAATTCTAAAAGACCACATACAATAGGATTTTTAAGATTCTAATAAAAGAAAAAACGAAAAACTTACAGCAACAAATTCTATTTCCAGCAACAAAAAAATTTACTCAGTAATATGTTCAGCATCATATTCAACTTACAACCACAAAATTCTACTTGTAGAAACAAATTCAATTCATTGATAATTTTTACCAACAAATTCAAGTAAAATAACTTTCAACAACAAAAACTTAAACTCTAATTCTCCAAATATATTTACATCAAAACAAAATTAGCTGAATCATTATTTCAGCAACAACCTCAACTTTCAACAACACATTCAAGATATATTGATGACTTATAGCAACGAAATTGAAAAAGAAATAACAGGGTCAAAGGAAGATGAAACTCACCTGCCTAAGGACTAACTCATGGTGAAGAAAGCGTTGACGGCCGATAATGATAGAAGCGCAACCAAGCTTGCGATAATGATAGAGCGCGACGAGCTTGAGTCCGAAACGGCTGCGAGAGAAGCAAGATATTGGAGAGAGAGGTGAGACACAGTGAGCTTGAGGGAGAAAGTGGCGAGAGAAGAGAGAATAAACTCAAAGGAGGGTTAGGGGGTGCCAGAAGAGGGTTTGACGACGAAGGCATTGCAAACGCCAGCGACATTCTTCGCAGAGTGCTGTGCTATTTCGTGGAGTGCTGGGGTTCTTCGATATGATGTTCTTCATCGTGGTTAGGGGTTCTTCATGAGGCGCAATGAAGAGAGTGTTAGGGTGAGGCACGATGAAGACAGGGTTAAGGTTAGGGTTAATCATCACTTCGTGGAGGGCTTAGGGTTATTTAAACGAGATAGGGCAAGTGTAAGAAGGAAAAAGATAAAGTTTGGAAGAGTAGATGATGTGCTATTGTAGCTCAGTAATTTCGAAAGGAGTTCTTTGAAATGTTTTTTTTTTGGAACCTTTTGGCCATGCTTTTGAAGCGTGGCCAAAATAGTTGTAGGAAATGGCCCCACTTTGAGAATGCCCCGATAACAAAACCTTGTCGCCATACTTTAAAAGCGTGTTTGTTTCTCTCTATGGCTACGCTTTTTAAGCGTGGCAAAAAAAGTATGGTCAAATCTCAAATCAATTGCCACCCTCATAAAAGCGTGGCCATTGACCCCTTTTGCCACTATTTTGAAGCATAACAAGAAAAAACATGATCAAGTGTCCATTCAATCGTCACCCTCATAAAAACGTTACTATTGACCACTTTTGGCTACGTTTTTAAAGCGTGACAAAAAAATGTGACCATAAAACTTTTTTTTTTTTGTAGTGTACATGCATATTCCCAACGTGTGGATAGAATATTCCACAGCCCAACGACATGCAACTGTTATTAGTTTGGTTCACACACATATATATATCCGAGTAGATGAGTAGTCATGAGCTTGAACTAAAACTTAATTTTCAAACAGATGCATAGCAAAGCAGATTCTTGCGCGTACACAATGTACTACACATTGGACCCATGAATGCTAAAGCTTTCGTCGCTATCATCTAATAAGCACCACTCTTCCAATGGAATATATGTATGCAATGTCACTTAGGTTTGGTGTACATGTGATGTGCACAGTTTTCTTTTCAGGAAATAAAAGAAAATATACCAATACTACTATAGTCTATAATATAGATACACATTGGCCTATATAGATTTTGTGCCTTCTTGCCACGCCAACATTCTCATCTAGGGTTTTTCATCCATCCTGCATTGAGCGCTACAACCCGCAAAAGATTAATAATGATTTTTTTTTATTATTTTAAGTTTTAAGAAGAAATAATTTTATAATATAATATTAAATTTTTTATGATTAAAAAATTTAAAATTTGATAATATAAGATAAATAAAAAGAAAAAAAATTCCATGCTAAAATTTAAAAAAAAAGATTATTTTTCAATATAATATATTAAAAATATAATTATTCATCTATTTTTTTATCAGTTTAAACTTTTAAAAAAGGTGATTTCATAATTAAAATATTTTAGATGTTTAAAGGCTGGTACTTTCTGTAAGTTAATGAAGTTTCTGTAAGATAATGAAATGATTAAGTAGTGATATATAAAGTTAGATATATAATATATATGAGGGTCAGATCCACATATACATTCATAGCTTTCTCTTTTACCTAATGTATTCGAGAGTGTATACTTCCAAACTTGAGGTCATACAATTTGTGAGGCAATAGGATCTTTTGTTAAAGAATATCGTCTAACAAGTGCACTATTTTTATTTAGGGTAAAGTATTTTTTTATTTTTAAATTTTATTTTATTTTAAAAATTTTTTATTTGAATCAAATTTATTCTAATGACTAATTTTTAAAATAAATTATGACACTCAAAAATAATTTTACAAAAACAATTTTTAATATAAACAAATTAAACATATTTATCATATATTATTATTGGATTAGTCATAAATTTTTTTAAAATTTAGTTTTCATGTAATTAATACTGAATACAAATAAATTTTTTTTGAATAAAATTAAAACAAAATAAAATTTAAGAATATTTTTAAAATTTTTGACAAATTTCAGAAATAAAAAATATATGTTACCATTTTATTTATTTGGTGTTCTAGTTACTGATATAAATCTAATAAATTTAACAATTTTAACATTTAAATCTTTACTTATATAAGGTAAGCAACAAGATTAACTTCACTTCAGTCATTGAGTGTAGTTATTAAACTCAGGATCGACAATCTAGTTTAATGGGTTCCTAGTTAGTTAATTGCTTAAAAGTAGATTGTGTTAACTTCATTTAAGCATATAGAAAATAAAAAATAATATTTATATATTAAAATCAGCTATTAAAATTAATTATTATTAATTATTAATTTATTTTAATATATATTTTATATTTTAATATATATTTTATACTAATAATTAATTTTAATATATATCTAATATAATTAATAAAAAATCATTTTAAAATAGTCTAAAATGATCTTATTTTATATTATTTAATTATAATTAGAATAATTGAATAATTTTAAATATAATAGCCGTATAATTATAAATATTACATACGTAAAATTATAAAAATTAACTTAAATAAGATAATTTAGATTATTATTTTTCTATTATTACCGGCAGTTAATTACAATGAGACGTTGAGATTTTGATAAGTGTGCCCTAGATTAAAAAATTATAATTAAGTGAAGACGAAAATACACTGGTTGATTTTCTGCATACCGGTTTAAATTTCTTTTGAAATGGTACCCACAAAATAACAAATGCCACCACATAATAATTTCCAACTCTACTTTCCTATCATTTTAGGTAGAAATTTAGGTACAATCGACTTTACGTGAAATTATAGTCGAGAGCCGTTAGATAAAAATTTAATTAAATCAGTCATATTATTTAACGACTCTCAACTATCAACTTTACATAAAATCGACTGCACATGAGTTTTTACCTTTTATTTATGTTATACTTTCTGTGTTAGCATTTTAATTAATCATTTCGTAGTCCAATCAGATAAAAACTAACAGAAATGATCATACAACTCGAAATTAAAAGTTTGTACAATTGTACCATTTGGGTTGATTATGAATTGAAAAACCATAAACAAATTGCACACTTTTATTTTTATTAATAATACAGCACCTATACTAAAACCAAATTTAATTTAACTTTTTGTAACAGAAGCCAAATCAAGATCAGAGAGAGAAAATGAAACTAGAGAGAATCCATTCCCCGTGAGGATGGATTGGAGGCATCCAAAGAAGACACCCAATAAAATTCTGTAAAATGTTTTTGAAACTTAGCAGTATTGACACAATGGATTTTGTGTCTTAATCATATGTTTTTTATTATATTCTTTTCAAGCATCCTATTTAAATAAAGGAAAAGTCTAGTCAGCAGTTTTATTGAATTTTGGCCAGCATGTAACCAGTAGAAAAATATGAGCCACTGGATGAAATTTCACACTAATCTCACACCATCAAATTATTATTGATGGCTAGTTAATGACTAACAATCACAAAAATTGCTGGCCCTAGCATTGCTCTTAAATAAATTAACCACACACTGATGCAAATGCACCACCATCTCTTTCATCATTTTATTACTACATTCACATTTGCACAAGAATGCTTGTTTTCAGAAACGTAAATAGTGTCACCATATTAGTGACCCCACACGCTTCTACTTTTGTATATATATGTATGATATGATGTGTCATGCATTATGGCTTGTTTAATTGACTAATGATAAGATAACTCACTTTTATTATTTTTATTGTTTATTTATCACTATGCTAGTATTGGAAAAATTTGAAGTGTACCTGAATAAAAAGCTGAAACATTGTTATGTCAATTGTTTTCATCCTTGATCTTGATTATATAAAAAATATATATAATATATATTAATTAAAATCAATTATTAAAATTACTAGAACACTAGTATTTTAAGTATATTTAAAAAATTTTTAATAGTATAATATATAAAATAGAAGATTAAGTATAATTTTAGTTCCTAATGTAAAGACCAAAAATTTATTTTGTTTTTGACATTTTTTTCGTTACAAAATAGTCCCGAAAGTTTCAATTTATTTTAAAATTGTCTTTCGGACAAAAATACCCTTCCCCTTCTTTCCCAAAATAAATCAAATGCAGAGGTGCAGAAATACAAACAAATACAGAAACAGAAGCAGACAGAAACAGAATGCAGAAACAGAATGCAGAAGCATTGAAACAACAACAACAATAAAACAACAACAATTAAAAGAACAACACCAACAACAACAATGGATAATAAAATCAAAACAATAACAAAAACAAAACCAGAAGCAGAAGCAAAAACAGAAACGGCGAGGAGAAACGACAACTGAGTGAGGAAGAAGTGCAAAAATGGCGAGCGGCACGCGAGTGGCGGCAGCGGTGACGTTGAACGCAATCTCCCTCTCCCTTCCGATCTCTCTCTTCTCCCTTTCTCCTCTCTTGCTCTCTGTTTCCCCTTCCGTTCTCTCCATCACAGACGGCAATGCGGCAGCACTACCTTCCCTCCCCCCAATTCTCTTTCTTCCTCTCGTCGTTCCATTTCTTTCTTTTTTTTTCTTTTTCTTTTATTTTATTTATATCTTTTTTAGTTAGAAGTAATTTGGTAAAAAGAACGATTTTAAAACAAACTGAAACCTTCGAGACCATTTTATAGCAAAAAAGGCCAGAGACAAAATAAATTTTCAGCCTCTACATTAGATACCAAAATCGTACTTAAACCTAAAATAAAGGATGATGAAATTTACAATGACATTTATATTTATTTTATTATTAGAGATATAATTACTTATACTATTTTTTTATAAATTCAAATTTTTAAAAAAGTAACATCATGACACAGTATTAAAATTCTATATTTGAAAGATTTAAAATTTGATCTTTAGTGAATAAAAAAATAACACGAGACAAATAAAAAAATGAAAGCCTATACAAACAAATTTAAACAAACTCAAAAAAAAAGGTTCTTCTTAAAAAAAAGTATTAGAAATATAATATTTATATTGTCTCTTTATTTTTATTAATTTCAATTTTTTAGAAGAAATAACATCATAATACTTATAAAATAAATATACAAAAAGGATAACAATAATGAGTTTTGGAAACATATTTCTCTTTTTAGTCTAACACATAACTCACACTACTACACCTTCCAAATTATTGCCGATCTATTTTCCTTAAACACTTCCATAGCTAATTGTATTCCACTCTTTCTGAATCATTGTTATTCATACTTTTTGTTCGTTGGTCGGGTTCCCAACAGATCGGGTGGACAGAAGATGCAAGGGTGGATAGGTGAGGATGTCTTAGCCTTGGTCGCGCTGATTGTGGGTTTGCCGAGCTAGCGAGCACTTGTGCTGGTGAATGGTCGAGGGGGGGTGTCACCTGCAAAGACACTCCGACGCTTAAGTCAGCAATGTGCAGGTGAGCAGAATGAAGGGTTGAAAAGATATGACGTACCTCGGGGGAAGAGCCAATCTTCCCCTTTTATACATGTCAGTAGTGGGCCCCGAGTGAGGTCAGGCCCAATTCTCCAAGGACGCTGCCCTGCAGCCGTGTGTGAGTCGTACAGGACGCGTGTCCGGGTCGGCTGGAGTGCAGGCATCCGGGTCGGGTAGAACTTGGGTCAGGTCGACCCGTGTGGGCCTTGGGCCGGGCCATAACAGTGCCCCCACGCGCCAATGGTGGTCGTGGGAGCTACCAATGGCGTGTAGTTTCACATGTCGTCTGGTCGGCCGCTCGTGGGGAGGATGCGCTCCCAACGCGCGTGTCCCTTGGTTTGCGTAGGCAACCGTTTCGTCGCTCCGTTTCCCGTGCCGAGCATTGAATGCTCATAATGGGGTGGAAAAAACCCCGTTTGAAAAGACTATTCTGCCCCCAGGTGTTTTCGCGCTTTGGGGGAGCAGTTTTTAAACAGTCGGTTTTGTGCTTCTGTGTTTTATCACACTTCCCATTTCTCTTCTTCTTCTTCCCTGTTACAAGATTTCAGAGTATTATTGTTGTACCTTCGTTCATCTATCCTGCATTTTCCCAGACTTGCAACTCCATCTCCTTTCCATCAATTTAGGTAACTTTCTGATCAACCTCCTTTTTATGCATTATTTCTGTATGCTTGTTATTTGGTTTTTTGACGTTACTGCGTAGCCTTTTAGTTGCGAGTAGGTGTGTTAGAGGGGAAAGTACCATTCCAGGGTAGGCCTTTTCTCGTTCTTTTAGTCATTCAGTCTTGTTTAGCCTTAGTCGGGAAGTCGTGGGGGTGATGTTTGTGTTCGGCCTGAGCAACCGATCTCTTAGACTAACTGGATGGTACCCCCATGTAGGTATGGCTCGCACGGTCTCCCGGGCATCCGTTAACCCTGCGGCGTACGACCAATATGCTTGGGTCGTCTCTGATATAAGGGATTCACCCAATCAAATGGGCGAGGAGGAGCTCACCGAGTTCCGACAAGCCGGGTATTTGTGCGGCGGGACCGACGAGGAGGCCAATTACGACGTTTTCGTCCCGGCTCCTCACGAGCGATTGTACGAAATCAACTTCCAACCCCGCCAGGTCGCCGACTGGATTTGGTTCTACAAAGCCATGTTCACTCAAGTCGGAGTTCGCATTCCGTTCTCAGCCTTTCAAATGGCGCTCTTAAACCGAATTTCCGTGTCACCGTCGCAGTTGCATCCGAACAGTTGGGCTTCGATCCGCTGTTTCGAGATGGTCTGTGAATATCTCGAACTGCCGGTGTCCGTGGATGTTTTCCTCTTTTTCTTCACCCTCACAAACCCTTCCAAGGAGGGGAAACATAGAAAAGGGTTCATGTCCTTCCGGGCTGCCCAGGGTCGGAAGATTTTCGGTTTGTTCGAAGATTCTTACCATGGGTTTAAGGACAAGTATTTTAAGGTCCGTCCGGCCAAAGATCGTCACCCCTTTTGGTTGTCTTTGGAGGGGGTACGGCTTATCCCGACTTATTGGAGCTTCGAGGCAGGGGCCAATAGTTTTATTAAGGTAAATTATAGAAGCATGTCGGCAGTAGATAAGCAGATCGCCGAGGTGCTAAACGCAGTTTTTGGGAAGAACCCAGTAAATCCCCATCTCCTCATGGGTGACCGGGAGTCCGGCCGTAATTATATTTGTGAGGAGCTTTTCACTTTTCCTTTTATCTTTTTCCCTTTTGTTGATATTGTGTGACGATTAACCGACCTTCTCTGTTTTCCTGCAGTGGATATGTCTGCGTCGGTGACGGGTCTTTCCGACTTGTTCCAGACTTTCCTTGGCGGCGGTGATGATGAAGAGGATAATGACCAATCTGCTCCTGAGACGTCTACAGTTCCCCCCGAGGACAATACTACTTCAGGGCAGGAGGTCGTGGTTGGGGGAACTGGGGCCTCGACCCAAGCTGCCCAGGTCGAGGTCGAGAAGACGGTTCACGCCTCTCCTCCTCGCGAAGTGGTAGGCCAAGGGGGTTCGACGTCTGCCCCTGACAACGACGTGGAGGTGGTCCCCACCCCTAAAAGGAAAAGGAAGGCGTCTTCTAGTCCCGAGGGGGTCCTCACCGTCATGGAGAGGAATTTCGATGCAAGCAACTTTATAGATACCCAACTGATCCCTGGCACCGAGGAGTACTTCCACGAGTCTTCCTTTTCCGGGCAAGCGAGGTGGATGTACCGAACACTTCTGCGGGGTGCTGTGATAGCCCGGAAGGCTGAGTTTGAGCTGTCCGGGATGGAGTCCCTCCGCAGGAGGTTGGAAGCTAGTGGGAAGGCCAACAATGAATTAAAAAGTGAAGTGGAAACTCTCCAGGAGCAGTTGACTCAATCTTCGGAAAAGTTGGATGCCGCCGAGAAGAAAGCCACCACCGCTGAGCAGAAAGCTACCGCCGCTGAACAAAAGTTAACAGCTGCCGAGAAGAAACAGAAAGAGTCGGACGCGACGATCGAACGTTTGGTCGAGCGCGATATGGCTCTGGAAGGTCAAGTCGGCGCGGCGCAAAAGCGTGTGGCCGAAGTTGAGGGAGAGAAGCGGGCCGTGGAGGCCGAACTGTCGACATGGAAGGCGAAGTACAAGGACGTCGTCAAACAGGGCAGGGGTGCGATCCTGGCTACCGAGGAAGCCCTTAAAGCTCAAATTAAGATTGTTGCCCCTGAGGTCGACACGTCGGCGATCGGTGTCCGCAAGGTTATCCATGACGGCAAGGTTGTTGATGCCCCCATGAAGTGATCCTTCTGTTTACAGTTCCTGTTTAGCCGCTTTGTTTTGACTTGTAAACTATTTTAGTTTTTGCCGTTTTTGGCTTGTGAACTATTTGATGTTAGCCGTTTTACTTTTGGCTTGTGAACAATGACCTTTTTTGGTCGCTTGCTCGTGTTGTCGCGATAAACCTTTCCTTATTTGTCCGAGTGCGTTATTGTTTATAACCGTTTTGGTTTATAGTTGTAGTTTATTCGTCTGATCGTGTTATTGTTCCTATTAACCGTCTTTGGTTTGAAGCCGTTTAGACCGGCGGCCCGTGGCCTTTCGTGTAGTTATTTGTTACAACGGTGGTAGATGACCTCCCGGGGTGATCAGTCCCGGGTCGCATGTCGTTGTTAGTCATGACGGGATGTTTTATCTGAAAAGCGGAGATAAAATATGGTGGAGAATTTGCACAAGTATATCTTATTCGGTAACCACATAAAGGACTTGAAAGTTACTATAAATGACAAATTGACTACTTAGCTATATTAGCCGGCATGTCGCTCCGTCCTCTAGGAGTAGAATCTTCTAAGGTTGTCCGCGTTCCATGTCCTTGGGACCTCCTTGCCATCGAGCCTTTCTAACTTAAAGGCTCATTTTTCCATCACCTTTTTGACTCTGTAGGGACCTTCCCAGTTTGCCGCTAGCTTGCCCTCTCCGGGGGTCGGTGGGCCGATATCATTCCGCCTTAGGACGAGGTCGTCAGGCCCAAATTCCCTCTTGAGCACTTTGGTGTTGTATCGCAGAGCTATTCTTTGTTTTAGCGCCGTTTCTGTCAAATGGGCCATTTCCCGGGCTTCATCTATCAGGTCCTTTTCTACAGTTTCCTCCACTCCTTTCAAAAGCAATTGCGGACTCGGTTCACCGATCTCTACGGGTATTACCGCATCTACCCCGTACGTTAATCGGAAAGGAGTTTCCTTGGTGGAGGACTGCTCGGTTGTTCGGTAAGACCAGAGGACCGACGCTAGCTCGTCGGCCCAAGCACCCTTCTTATTGTCCAACCTCTTTTTCAACCCTGAAAGGATAACCTTGTTGGCGGACTCCACTTGTCCGTTCGTCTGAGGGTGTTCTACCGAAGAGAACCTTTGCCTTATACCCAGGCCGCTGAGAAATTCTGTGAACTTCTTGTCAGTAAACTACGTGCCATTGTCCGAGATGACGACTTCTGGTATCCCGAATCGTGTTATCACCTGCCTCCACATGAATTTTCTGCAATTGGCCGAGGATATGCTAGCCAGTGGTTCGGCTTCTATCCATTTGGTATAGTAATCGATCGCTACTATGAGATATTTGACCTGCCCAGGGCCAACTGGGAAGGGCCCTAAGAGGTCGACTCCCCACTGAGCGAATGGCCGGGAGGTCGTTAGCAAGCTTAACTCGGAGGCCGGTGCCTTGGCGAAGTTGGCGTTCTGTTGGCACTTTATGCATTTTTTAACAAACTCTTTGGAATCTGCCATCATCGACGGCCAGTAGTACCCAGCTCGGATTAACTTCCTTGCTAGGGCCTTGCCTCCGATGTGGTGCCCACAGCAGCCCTCATGGACTTCCTTGAGGACATAGTCCGTCTGGTCGGGGTGTAGGCACTTCAGTAGGGGTTGGCTAAGCCCTTTTCTGAACAGCTGTCCTTGGATGACGGCGTATTTTGCCGCTTCTCTTCTTAATTTTGCCGCATCCTTTTCATCACCAGGGACTTGGCCGTGTTCTAGGAAGTTGGTGATGGGATCTAGCCATGAAGAACTTAGGGTTGTTAGGTGTAGTGCAATTGCTGGTTCCCTTGTCATGCCTTGGATGAGAGACCGGTTCCCCACCCCTGGCTTCGTGCTCGCCAATTTTGATAGGAGGTCTGCCCGTGTGTTCCTTTCTCTGGGTACATGCTGGACCGTGACCTCTTCGAACTTTTGGCTCAAGCTTTTAACCTTTTCCAAGTACTTCTGCAGCAAGGGGTCCTTGGCTTGGTAGCTGCCGTTTACTTGGGAAGTGACGACTTGGGAATCGCTGCATACTTCCAGTCTTCTTGCGCCGACTTCCGCCGCTAGGGTCAAGCCTCCTATGAGGGCTTCGTATTCTGCTTGGTTGTTTGAGATGGGAAATTCGAATCTAACCGACTGTTCGTATACAACCCCAATCGGGCTTTCCAGGATGATCCCGGCACCTCTGAAGGTTTGGTTGGAGGCTCCGTCCACATGGAGCTTCCACCGTGTACCCATGTCTTCGCCTGGATCTCCCGTTACTTCAACCAAGAAATCCGCCATGGCCTGCGCCTTGATGGCTTGCCGGGGCTCGTACCGTATGTCATATTGAGAGAGTTCGATGGACCAAGTCATCATTCTTCCCGCTAGGTCGGGTTTTTGGAGAACTTGCCGGATCCCCTGGTCCGTTCTGACGACCACTTGGTGACTTTGGAAGTATTGTTTTAACCTTCTCGAGGAAGTTAGGAGTGCCAAGGCTAGCTTTTCCAACTTGCTATATCTTAATTCTGCTCCTTGTAGGGCCCTGCTTATGAAGTAGACTGGTTGTTGGGCTTTCCCGTCCTCCCGTATCAGTACTGCGGCCAGGGCTTCGCTTGTTATAGCGAGGTATAGGTATAGGGGTTCCCCGTCCCTTGGCTTCCCGAGAACGGGAGGTGCCGCCAGGATTTCCTTGAAGTGTTTGAAGGCTTCTTCGCACGCGGGTGTCCACTCAAAGACCATCCCTTTCTTCATGAGGTTAAAAAATGGCAGGGCCTTTGTCGCCGAGGCTCCGAGAAACCGGGAAAGTGATGTCAATCGCCCTGCCAACCTCTGGACGTCCTTGATACAGCCCGGGCTCTTCATCTGAAGTATTGCCTGGCATTTCTCCGGGTTAGCTTCTACCCCTCTCTGAGTTATCATAAATCCCAGGAACTTACCGGCTTCCATGGCGAAGGCGCACTTGAGGGGGTTCAGCCTCATACCGTGTTGACGGAGGGACGCAAATACTCTTGCCAGGTCGTTTAAGAGGTCGTCAGGTCGTGTTGTTTTTGCCAGGATGTCGTCCACGTAGACTTCAACCGTTTTTCCTATGAGGTCGTGGAATATCCTGTTCATCAGCCTTTGATATGTCGCCCCCGCATTTTTCAAGCCAAATGGCATTACCTTATAGCAGAAAGTTCCTCCTGGCGTTATGAACGCCGTTTTGTCTTCGTCTGGTCGGTGCATCGGTATCTGATTGTAACCGGAGTAGGCGTCCATGAAACTCAGATACCGGTATCCCGCCGCGGCGTCGACGAGTGCGTCTATGTTGGGGAGGGGGAAGCAATCTTTGGGGCATACTTTGTTAAGGTCAGAGTAGTCCACGCACATTCTCCACCTGCCATTGTGTTTTTTCACCAGTACCACATTTGAGAGCCACGTCGAGTAGTCCACTTCCCGTATGAAGCCTGCTTCTAGGAGGCCGGCCGTCTGCTTGGCTACCTCCTCTGCTCTTTCCGCCGACATTTTTCTCCTCCGTTGAGTCACTGGGCGTGCTTCTGGCTTGACGGCTAGGTGATGCGAGATGATTTGTGGATCTATGCCAGGCATGTCGGCTGGTGTCCATGCGAACAAGTCCCTGTTGGCCCTTATCATTTCAATCAAAGGCCCCTTCAGCTCATGTGGGAGGTTCTTGTTAACGAACCTGAACTTTCCCCTTCGTCACCGATGCTAAATTTCTCCAGGTCCCCTTCTGGTTCCGGCCTCGGCTTGTCCTCTACTCTGGCGTCAAGGTCGGCTAGGAATACGCCAGATGCTTCCTTGGACTTCTTTCTGAGGGAAAGGCTGGCGTTGTCACAAGCGACCGCCGTCTCGAGGTCTCCTCTTATGGTCCCTATGGATCCATCATCGGTGACAAACTTCATAACTAGCAGCTTGGTATTGATTATGGCTTCAAAATCATTGATTGTTTTTCTTCCCAAGATGATGTTGTAGGCTGTGGAGTCTCGGAGGATTACGAACTCGGCCATCGCCGATCTTCGGCCTTGCACCTGTCCCACCGAGATTGGTAAGGAAATGACTCCGTCTGGTTTGATGAAGTGGTCGCCTAACCCGATAACCCCGTGCTGGTGAGTCGTCAGGTCGGCATCCTTTAGCCCCAGTGCGTCGAACACGTTGCGGAACATGATGTTTGAATCAGCTCCTGTGTCGACAAGGATCCGTTTGACGAGGCCGGTTCCCACTCTGGCCGTTATGACCATGGGAGGGTTTTCCGGGGCGTCGCTAAACCATTGGTCTTCTGGGCCAAAAGAAATGGTCGGAGGTTTTTTGGTACTCTGCATCGGTGGAGATGAGATTGCCAGAACCTTGGCGTCTTTCTTGTGTGCCGACCGGGACTTTGGTGCAGTATTTTTTGCCGTTACCACGTTTATTACAGTGAGGCCGTGGTCTCTGTCTTCGGGCTCCTGTCGCCGCTTGGTCGAGCGTGTCTTGCCTTCCTCGTCTTGATCACGATAACGCCTTCTCGGCTCCCTGATGAGATGGGAGAACGCTGCTAGCTTTCCTTCCCTTATCGCTTGTTCTAATGCATCCTTCAGGTCGAAACAGTCCTGTGTTTGATGGCCATATCCCTTATGGTAATCGCAATAAAGGTTCTTGTTTCCACCCGTGCGGTCCTTGAGTGGTCGGGGCTTCGGGAGAATTCCCTTTTCAGCTATTTGTTGATAGACTTCCACGATGGGGAGGGTGAGTGGAGTGTAGTTAGTAAACTTCCCGACTCGAGGGAACGGCCTAGGTGCTTTGTTTGATGCCTCCTCCCTAGCCTTTTCTTTTGCTCTCTCCCCGTCGCCACCGGACTGACGAGCCTGGCCGTAACCGGACTGCCGCTTATTGGCAGCCATGACTCGGCTGACTTCCTCGTCGTTTATGTACTCTTTGGCCACCGTTTGGATTTCATGCATCGTCCAAACCGGCTTCGTAGTAAGGTGTTTTCGGAAGTTCTCGTTGAGGAGGCCGTTCGTCAGGCAGAGACTGGCCACCGAGTCGGTTAAGCCGTCAATTTCCAAGCATTCGTCGTTGAACCGATCTAAGTACCTCCTGGTCGGCTCTCCCTGTCTCTGGGTTACCCCGAGAAGGTTGATAGGATGCTTGGCCTTTGCTATTCGCGTTGTAAATTGAGCCAAGAAGGCGCGGCTGATATCTGAGAAATTGTAGATGGAACCTTGAGGGAGGCCGTTAAACCATCTGATCGCCGGTCCTGCTAGGGTTACCGGGAAGGCGCGGCATCTCACTTCGTCCCCCACTCCTTCCAGATTCATCCTGGCCTCAAAGGCCGTGAGGTGTTCTAGAGGGTCTTGTGTTCCGTCGTATCTCATGTCCGTTGGTTTGTCGAAGTGTTTCGGCAACCGGACCTCGAGGATAGATCGGTGAAACGGTGTGACGCCTATTATCACATGTCGTCGTGTTCTCTCGGATCTCCCTTCTCCGCCTTCACGGCCTCTTGCCGTTCGGCGGGATTGTCTGCCGCGAGAGTAGATGACTGTGTCATTTCGTCTTCTCGGAATGGGTGACTCCTCTCGCGTGCTTTCTGCTTCCATCCGGGATGCAGATATACGCCGTGAGCGGCTTCGGTGAGAGCTCTCCTCCTCGCTCCCGGGAGATGGGGTGTAGCTCGGATCGGTAGACCATCCGTCCCTCTCCCTGTCTGCCAGCTGTCGCTCTAGGTTCTGGACTCTGTGGCGTAGCTCCTGCATTATTATGGCACTATCACCGCCCGTTCCCCCGAATGGTCGGGTTCTCGTGTGTTGTTGGGGGGATCTCCGCCCTCCCCTTTGCGAGGCGACGGAGGCTGCCCCCTCCGCTCCGGCTGCTCGAGCTCGGTCGCCGGGGCCTGGCGCGACTTCCATTCAGGCAAAGGGTCCCCGCAGACGGCGCCAATGTTCGTTGGTCGGGTTCCCAACAGATCGGGTGGACAGAAGATGCAAGGGTGGATAGGTGAGGATGTCTTAGCCTTGGTCGCGCTGATTGTGGGTTTGCCGAGCTAGCGAGCACTTGTGCTGGTGAATGGTCGAGGGGGGGTGTCACCTGCAAAGACACTCCGACGCTTAAGTCAGCAATGTGCAGGTGAGCAGAATGAAGGGTTGAAAAGATATGACGTACCTCGGGGGAAGAGCCAATCTTCCCCTTTTATACATGTCAGTAGTGGGCCCCGAGTGAGGTCAGGCCCAATTCTCCAAGGACGCTGCCCTGCAGCCGTGTGTGAGTCGTACAAGACGCGTGTCCGGGTCGGCTGGAGTGCAGACATCCGGGTCGGGTAGAACTTGGGTCAGGTCGACCCGTGTGGGCCTTGGGCCGGGCCATAACACTTTTATTACCAGCGAGACTTCAATTATTTGTTAATTTCTTAATTAAAAGAATCTATTTTAATAATGCACAAATCAATAAGTACACCTATCAATAACCTACTCTATCATAATTAATGAGCTACAAAAATTTTAGGAACCATTACCACAAAAATTAGCTTTGTGATAGAAAAGTTCAAAGTCTTTAAGTGTTAGTTCTCCGATGTAGGACATTTTTAGATATTAGTCTCGTTGAAGAATTGACATTTCAATGACTTTATTCTGTGGGACTTCACTCGGTTTTTTGCCAGCGAGAATTTTCCACTAGTTAGAACTCTATGTAAGTAGTTTTTCCTAGTTGGCCAGCTTTTAACGAGAATAACACTATAATAAGCTATAAGATTTTGGGAGAATTATCACCAAAAAAACTAGTTCATATAGTGAGAGATAGATTCCAAAATCTTATAAGACTCTTTTTCAAGAATTGGTCCCTAATGTGAGACTTTTTTTTTCATATGTTGGTCAATGATAACACAATTTATCTTTTGGTGAGTAAAGAATTTACTACAAAATCTGAAATACCATACTAGCTAATAATTAAACAACCCAAATATCTATTATTACTTGGTTTTGCAAATTGGACCTGATTTGGCCGTTATAAATCCAACTAATAACTCGGCATTATGAGTCATAACTCGGCAAACTTACGTTATAGTTTGGCGTTACATAAATTCAACGGACTACATTATTCTATAGTCAAAACGCTCGATCAGATATTACACTCTCATTACTGTTCTTCAATTCAGATAATAAATTAAAGCAGAAATGTAACCGACCTTTGTACTCTCATCTATAAAAGGTGTGATTTCCTATCTTAAAAGAACAAATTGAATTTTCAATACTAACTTAAACTTCAGAATGCCTTTGCAAGTACACTCTTTCATTTTTGTTCATACTCTGCACATCTTCGATCCCTAGACGGAAAATTCGGATTGTCCCAAAACTCATAGATCGGCATCAAAGATAACAACTTAGCGCCGATTTTCAGCAGTCGAGCTCCCCTTCAAGTATCCATATAGGAATAGAACCGAATCTACTATTGATCCAATTGGATTAATAAAAATCAGTCATCACTAAATCGATTTAGTTAAAAAAATAATTAATAATAAAACGGTCAAAAAACTAATTAGTTGATTGAATAATATAAATTTTTAACGGTTAACTGATTTAAAATAATAAAATACAAAAAATTTATACTTTTTAAAAAATTATATATTTTATATATAAATATATTATTTTATTATATTGAATTCAACCGATTAAACTTCAATTGAACGTTTAAACTCTTAAACCATTAATTTTATTGATTCGATCACCAATCCAATTTTCACAACCTTAATTATTTGTGTTATATTCTGTGGTTAATGGACAAGACATTTACTGAAATTTGTGTATTACAGTTGAGTTATTATTTGGTATTAATTAGACAGATTACGTACATATCCGAAATTTAATAAAACAAATTGTGTAAAATTAAAGAGATAGGTGTAAAAATGTTCTTATACGATGGTTCACATGTGGACTCTGTGAAGAAATTCTAACGCGGCATCAAACAAGTCCCTAAGCCCCTAATTAGCATGACAAGAACAAACAAAGTTGCATCGGTTCTCTCACAAAATAAATAAATTAATAAATAAAAATGTACACACACAAGCTAAGGTTACAACATAAGTTAAAAAAGTTAACACAGTTCTTACTGTAATTCCAAATACTCATCACACGTGACTACCAAGATTCCGCGTTCTCATATATCCTTTCACAAATGATACATCAAAGAATTTTTTTTCTTTTTTAAAATGTATATAATTAGTATTAGTATGCCTATATATATTCTTCAATTGAGAGTCTAGGGAGGAAAAAAAATTAAAAGAGATAGAGAAGAATGGTTTCGAGGGTTCACAAGAGAACAGGTTTATTTCATAGGAACCTTCAACATCTTCGATCAATCACTAAATCCCATGCGGTGATTACGCAAACGACACTCTTTTGCATTCAGCTTCATTTTTCTACTTATTGAATAAATGACTTTTTATTCTAATCAATTAAGGAAAATTAATGATAATTAGTGAGATAAACTCTTTACATTAGTGGGAATTTGATCGGGATATGATTTTTTTTTTTGCAGGTATTTAAAACATCAGTGATATTGGATGCATCAGAGTATATACGAAATCTAAAGAAAAAGCTACAAGAATTGGATGAGTTAGCAGTTTGTTCTTCTTCAGCCCAAAATTTCATTGACCATGGTCCCATGCCTATGGTACATATAATGATATAACTACCTAGCTAATGCCTAATAAATGCTAATTCATTTATTTAGTACTCGTATATATAATTCAACAAATAAACAGTTGAAGGTGTTGATGTATTATTTGTATGCAGCTTAAAGTTGAAGCACAAGAGGAGGGGTTCATGATAAGGGTGCTGAGTCAAAGAAGTTGCAAAGGGTTGTTGGTTTTCATATTGGAAGCGTTTGAAGAGCTTGGCCTTCAAGTGCTCCAGGCTAGGGTTTCTTGTGTAGATGCCTTTTCTTTAGAAGCAATGGGAATCAAGGTATGCAAACTACTCTTATAATAATTTAGATGTTGACACTTACATTGAGAAATTTAGTTATATATGTTAAATTATTTAATAATTTTTAACTATTATTTTTATATAAAAATATTTTATTTGAATAATAATTACCTAATTTTGTAGATGATTGGTATTTTAATTTTGTGATGCATATTATTTAATTAAAAATAATTAGGAGTTCTAACTCATTCTTCTAATTTTTTATTTTTTAATATTTTTAAAAAATAACTTGTATATTTAAATTTTTATCTATTTAAATATTAAAAAATAATTAAAAAGATAAATTAGAATTTTGAATCATCATTCTTATTTAATTATAACAATCATCTTTCAACATTTGAAATTCATTAACTAATTTAAATATCAACAATGGCTAATAAATATTATTATTTTAGGTCAATAATAGTTTATATTTATATTTATAGCAATTTGCATACGTAAAATATATAATTTGTACATATATTTATCAGAATTTACATACATAAATCAACACTACTTACATTTACATTTTATTGAAAGACAATTTAATATCTATGTTAGTCAATTGCTAGCTAAAATTACTAAAATTTTTAAAAATTTAGACTATTTTTTTAACAGTTTATGTATATATAAAAAGAATCGTCTAAGAGATTAGTCATTGTTATTGACAAAAGTGAAATAAATAAATAAATAAATAATACTTGAAACTTAAGAGTGACAATTTGTGTGGCACACGGAGACCAATGATTAATTATTGTTTTTGATATTGATATTGAAGGAGCACAATGAAGGTGATGATGATGATGATGGTCATATGGATGCACAAGTAGTAGAACAAGTGATGTCTAAAGCTATCAAAAACTGGAGGGAACTTCCAAAGCAATAATGGCCTTATCCGATCCAAATAAAAACAACTTTATTTTAATTTCTATCTTGATCAGTTCAGATCATTGTCATCTTTAAGCCGGTTGGGTTAGATCGGGTCCAATGGATCTTATGATCAACGTCGTCGTCGTGTGTGGGTATATCGTAATATGATTGTTAATTTTGGATATATATTATCAAATAAAATAATGAATGAACTTAAACAATGAAATTATTTTGAATGCTACTCTATTTTATTATAAGTATTTCGTTAATAGAAAAATTATTATTTCAAGCAGAAATATTTATTTTAATTTATAAATGGTTATTTATATCAATATTATAAATAATTAATTTCGAGTAGAGTGAAGGGTGTAACGTTAAAGGGATAGAAGCAAGAAATAATAATTAAGAAAATGTATCTATTGGTAATTACTCGAAGAGGGATTGGGGGGATTATTCAATCATATTAATATTCATAGATGATGAATCTGATGGGGACTGAAGTCACTGACCTACATAAAATGATAGAATGAATTTTATTACTTGGTTCTCTTCCATGAGACGATGTTAATGCCGCAGAACTTACTTATAAGTTACAAGTATATCGAATAAAAGTAGAAAATTTAAGCTTTTTTTTTCAATATATTATTTTAAAAAATAGATATTATCATTTCTATTTTGATAATAATATTTTTTTATATATAATAATAAATTCATAGAAAATTAGAAATATACAATACATATTAAAAAAATTATATATAATATGATATTATCAAAAAGAGCAATATAAGAGTGCCAATATTGTCATCACTCATTCATCCTATCATTAATATATTCAATGTATAAAAAATTTGAAAACACTATGCTTTTCATTAAAATATCTTATTTGTAATACATGTAATATTGTGATTAATAAGTATCTTTAGAAATATCCTTTATAAAGTATTATAGCTTTGAAATAATGCTAAAAAATGGATAATAAAATTCTATTTTTATATTTTAAATTATTAATTATAAATTCGAATAAAGTACTAAATTGATTTTACGTTTGGATGTAATTCTGTTTTGGTCTTTAAAGTTTAAAGTGTTCTATTTGAATCTAAAAATATTTTATTTAGCTTCAATGTAGTCCTACTACGAGGTTAAAATTAAATAATTAACAGAATGTCCTACATAACAGCAATATAAGAACAAGATCAATAATTTCGAGAACAAGTACAAGTTTTAGAGGCACAAAATCAACCGTGAATGCATCAATATATTTATTTATCATTTTTCTTACAATTTAAATAAAATATTTTCTATAAAACTAAGGAGAATGATAAATAAATGTATTGATATATCAACAGTTAATTTTATACTTTTAGAGCTTATACTTATTCTCTAAATTATCGATCTTATTTTTGTACTGTTGTCATGTAAAATATTTCATTAATTATTTAATTTTTATCTTACTATAGGACTATATTAAAATTAAATAAAACTTTTTTAAATTTAAATACGATATTTTAAATTTTAAACACTAAACAAAATTACGCCAAAACATAATAAACCAATTTAATACTTTATCCTTATAAATTTTATATTTATATTCCTTTCACGCACGTCAATTTTCCATTCTCTGATCTCGACTGTTAGTTTATGTTGATCCAAATGGAGAGAAAATAATTTGGGTTATACATAGATCGAACTAGATTTAGTTAGAACTTTGATCTAATCAGAACTAGAAAGATTACATTAATTAAATTGGATCGGATATACAAATTTTTTATTTTGAGATGTAATCCAATAATTAATATGATAGGATATATGCAGAGATATGATAACTTTTTAATTTCTTTTTTAAAAAAATTGGGATTCTAACTTTTCTTCAACATTATATTATAGGTTTTTTTAACTCCTTTAGTATACCTATTTTGCTTCAAAAAATTATTCAACGTTATTTTTTTCTATTAAAAAAAATATGATTTTCTTAGACAAAAACATTAAGCAACCAAGTACTTTGTGCAATTAAGTCTAATAAATGTTACGTAAACGCACTTTTTTTTATGTCACTTTTGTTTTTCTTTTTCTTTCATTATTATCATGATCACTTTTTTTTCTCCTTTTTATTTGATTTTTTTTCTTTTTTTTATTATTATCATTTTTTTCTTTTTTTTTAAATATGTTTAGCAAAATTATTGAGCAATGAGAACATAAATTTTAGTGCATACCAGCATAAAAATTTTGTAACGACTAATATAAAAATTTTAAACAACTACATACTTACTCAATCAACCAACAAAATAAATAGGTATAAAATATTATCAGAATTTAATAGAAAATTATTAGATAAAAAAATTATTCAACATAAAAAAAATATGTGATATATCGATAAATTTATGTTACGTAAAAAATTTGTGGTATATACACACATTTCTATGTTTTATAAATAAATTTATATATTATGTATAAAAATTTTTGTTATATACAAAATTCTTTGTACTATATCGATAAATTTCTGTGCTTTTCTTTTTAATATAAATTTCTGTATTATATCAATAAGATGATGCGTGAAGAAAAAAAAAACATGTAATGCATGTGCATGAATAATATCATTAAATAAAAATAAGACAACCAATATAAAAAAAATAACATAATCTAATAGTAATAATAATAATTGTTCTTATGTGGATGAACTTTTGAGATATATTTCGTCTTAGAGGAAATTAAATTTGTCTCTTCATTTTCAAAGAATGTATACTTTAGCAAGAAGAACACGGAGGGTGGGAGTACTTGCAAAAAACACTCTAACACTCAAGTCAGTAAATGTTTAAGAGGTATAAGAATTCTATGATTATAGAATGTTAGACATAAAATAGAACTTATCATGTGATCTATAGTAATTCTATGAATATAAAATGTTAGACATGAAATAGAACTTATCATGTGGTCTATAATAATTCTATGACTATAGAATGTTAAACATGAAATAGAACTTATCATGTCGTCTCTTTTGAGATATAGAAATTGGTCCTTCATAGGCATAGAGTTGATAAATAGAGTTTATGATATAATCGTTTGTCATTAAGTCATTAAGATCATTTGTTACACACTTATAATGAAAGCAAATAAAATCGAGTTATGACTCATAATGCACAATAAAGACCGAGCTACAAGGTGACGGATCACAACCCCCAAGCTTTGTCTGTCGATCATATGATCCAGGCTAAGCTTAGAAAATAAAATGAGTTATAACTCGGTTAAAAGATAAGTGTATAATGATATGGTGAGCCCCCAAGTTTAGTCAGTTATTATGTTGGCACTTATTCAAAAAAAAAATTAAATGGTAAGAGTCATTCAATCAAGATAGTTGTGTGGGGAATATTTTTCCGTTTGAGAACAATTTTCATGACATGCGTATAGCATTTGATTGTATGTGAATTGAAAAGTTCAGAAATAGCAAGGTTGCGAGAACCGATCGGTTATCGAATCGGTCAAGTGACTAGTTCAACGGTCTAATGGTTCAACTGGGGTTGAACCGTGGTTGAATCGGTTTAATTAAATATAGAGTAAAATTATAAAAAATTCAATACATAATTTTAAAAAGTTAAATTCAATAATTTTTAAACTAATAAGGTTCAAAATTTAACAATTTCACAAAATGAACAATACATAATTTATCATTAAAAAGTCATAAACAACTTCAAATATCAAAGTTTATAACTAAAGAAATCAAAACGCACATAAATGACAAACACAATATTTTGCAACCAAAAGAAACCATATTCAACAAATAATACTTCAACTAAACAAGGACACTACTCATCAGAAGTCATAATCATCATTAAGTGTTCCGATGTCTCCATCATAAACAGGTAATCCAAAGCCAGCATCTTCAGAAATACCACCAAAAGAAGTATTCGAGGATTCAATTACAACATTAGGCATATCCACTTCAACTTCCATGTCTCCACCATCTAATAAAATAGAAAGAAAACTCAATAAGAAATCAATATTAATGACATGTATCTTTATGGAAGGAAAGAAAGTTTGTTATGTCACTCACCATTAGGATACGAAGGCATAGCATTATTAGTGTATATTAAACTTTCAATGCCTTCAACATCTCCATTAGTAAATTTAGGATTATTCTCATCTGTCATTACCCAAAAATCTACCGTGTTAATGCTTTGAATGTTAATTGGATCATAATTCCTCTTCTTTCGATGCAACCTAGATTGAATGCGTAGGTTATAGGTGACATAAACAATGTCACTTAACCTTTGATGCTCTAACCAGTTCCTCCTCTTTGAATGGATTTGTTCAAAAAGATTCCAGTTCCTCTCACATTCAGATGAAGAAGAGGTTTGATGAAGAAGACGTACTGCCATTTTTTGCAAATTAGGAGCACTAGTCCTACCGCGTAACCTCCACCATTCACCTACGTAGATATAAAAATCAAATACATTTTAGTGTTTATCACCCAACATATTAAACTTTTAAACTAAATTGAACTTGGATATGAAATAAGTCAAATAACTTACCAGGTTCGAGTCTTGATGCCACTCTCTTAGCACTTTCTCTCCCAAAACTTTCTTTACAATCTCGATACAGATGTATCTCTTGCATTGCAGCAACTGAGTCATCACAAAATGTTTCAAAATCAAGCAAATCAAGTAAAGATCTTAAAATATTTGCCTTCTCAACAAAATCCTCACTATAGAAAATGCCTGGATTTAAAAAGTACGCTGCCGTATGGAGATCACGCTTCAAAAGCTTATCCCACCTTATTTTCAAGATACTCATGTATGGCGTATAAACAGCTTTTCGATTTTTGAACATTGTCTTGATAGCATTTTTTCACTTTGCATGCCTTCATACACGATTCCCAAAGAGGGTGTTTCATCAGCATCAACAAGCCTCAACAACTTAATAAGAGGACCAACAATTTTCACAATGGTAACACAGTCTTGCCAAAACTTACTGTCTAAGACAATTGAACTAACAATCTTTCCATTAGCACTTTTGGCTAACTTATGACAAGTGAAATATTTGTCCACCATCAATGACTGCAAATCTTCCTTGTGATCATATATACTTTTCAAAGTAATGAAAACAGTGGCAAAACATGTGACTCCTGGTCGAACAATTTCTGTCCAACTTTTTCTTTTTCTAAGCCAAGACAATAAGTTCATATGATTGTAAACAAACATAGTCACTTTTGAAGCACGGGAAGCAAGGTAAGCTATGTGAGGAATACTTGCAATATCTTTCAAAATTAGATTGATACAATTGACAGCACAAGGAGACCAAAATATATTTGGGTATTTTTCATGAATAAGTTTTCCAGCAGATACATAATTAGCAGCATTATCAGTTACCACATGCACAAACTTACTAGGCCCAGCCCACTCAATAACATCAGCAAACAAATTAAACAAAACATTGGCAGCTTTTATCACATCAGAAGCATCAACAGTCTTAACGAATGACATACCAGCAGGACAATAAACTAGAAAGTTATTAAAGTTCGTTGCCTTTGATCAGTCCACCCATCTGCCATCAGCGTACAACCGGTGCTTTTCCATGAGCTCCTATACTTTTCAACCAGCAACTGACACTCTCTCTTAAGATTAGCCAGCAAATGAACTCTCATTTCATCATATGACGTCCCTTGAAACCAGGCCCAATTACAGCAACACCATCCAATGCACGTTGAAAGTAAGGTGATTGAATTGCATTGAAAGAAATACATGCATCAACAATTCATTTGGCAAGTCCCAACTTAGCCTTGTGCATAATTTCTTTACTAGCCAAAACACTTTTCAAAGTCAGTTGAGATCCTTAAGTAGTCCTTTCTTTAAAGTAACTTCCAATTTGTGTAGCTACTACAACTCTTTTCTTTCCTTTGTCTCCCGTTAATGTAGGAACAACAGCTTGTACAGAGTTAGGCAATTCAGCCTCTTGTGCAGGTGCTTCCCCACCATAAGACTCCTCCTCAAATTTTCTTTTTTTCATCTTATTTTTTTTTTGTTTTCCATCAGAATCCTTTTGAATTGAAGTTCAACTTCTTCAGTGACTTTGCTACATACTTTAATTTGTCCAGAAATTTTTGCAAGATGATATTTCATCCTATATACCCCCCTCAATTATAAGTATTCAAACAAAAGATACATGTATATTGTGCCTTATGATTTTTATCATATTTCACAGTGAAATATTCCCAAGCCGGGTCAGATTTTTCTCGAGAGGAACCTGTCTGAGATTCTTGTACAGCATTATGTTATTGTTGCTGATCATTTTGTGACTGTTCCATCTAAATTCAGAATGCCAACAATCCAAAATCCAGACCAACATATCAATTCATAGTTCATAGTTCATACAATTCATATGGCATTCAACAGAGCAGAATTGAAAAAAGAAAAAATTGAACAGAGCAGAATTAAAAAGATTAAAAAATTGAAGAACAGAGCAGAGCAGAATTCTCAAATTTAACATAGATCAAATTTATTCTCAAATTCAACATTTGATTAAATCATATAAAAAATAAAATTAAAAAAATTAAAAAAGCCAGGAACACAGAAGAACAGAAGCCCAGAACAAACAATGAAAACAGAAAGAACAGAAGAAGAGCCAGAAGCCCAGAACTAACCGCAAGAGAAGTAGAGAACAAAAGGCCAGAAGCTCGAGCCTCGAAGTAGAGAACAGAACGACCCGCGACGCTGAGACGACGATCCGTGACGTTGAGGCGACGACCAGCGACGCTGTGGCGATGACCCGCGACAGTGGCGCTTGCTCCGGCGTATGTTCTGATTCACGGCGACAGTTGTTCTTCGTTGGCAGAACAACAGAACCTTGAGCCTCGACAAGCTTAGGGCTCGGGAGTGAGACTGTGGGAGTGTTCTTCGAAGAGTAGCTGATTAGGGATTTAGGCAACACGCGTTCTTCAGCCTTCTTTTTTTTTTAAAAAAAAAAGCCAAACGACGCTGTTTCATTAGCTTGGGGGGAGAGAATCGGTACATGCAGAAACCAGACCGGTTTGCCGGTTAACCACCGGTTCGGCCTATTTTTCAACCGGTTTTTTACAGCACAGTTTTGTGGGAGGACCGGACCGGCTAGGTGACCGATTTCTGATTAACCCGGTTGAACTAGCCGGTCTGGTCCAATTTTCAGAACGTTGAGAAATAGATATCCATTGACGGAATCAATTATATAATTTGAGGATATAATGATTAATTATTTTGGGAATTGTTTTGACCCACAACAACTTATTGATGAATTTCTCGCTCAAAGCAATTAGTTATTGAATATTTATAATTTATATTGAAGGTCATATGACATGAATAAGATAAATTGAGAAAATAAATATTAATAAAATCACAACATATATTGAATAATATATATATTGTAAAAGTACAGGAGTTCAAAGTAGCAAAATATATCTTGAAAGTTGATAAATGTAAAGAAGAAGACTAGATATGAATGTCATATATACCAAATGTGAATTACTTAATTTTGTTTGTTAATATTATAATTTTGTTTCATAAAATCTGCACTAACTTGTTAATAAAGCAATAAATAATTAGTTATTTAATAATATAATAAATCTTGTTTAGCTATAAGGTATATTCTTTGTGTAAAAATAGTAAATTTGCATGTTTGTAACTATTTTTTGCTTAACTTTCAGTATTAAACAAATAGTAACATAAAATTTAATAGCATAAAATGAATAGTATAATAGTTATATGCAATGGTGGATACTTGCATGAAGATTTTACAATTGTCTTTATATGAAGATGTTTGTTTCTTACCATTAGATGATGAATTGTAAGGTTTGATTTTGATGTGTTATAAAAGTGTTTTTTTTTTTAAAGTGTGGCTAAATAAACAAATACACCTTTAACACAGGAATCTTCATAAGAAGATATTTTTAGCATCTTCATTTGAATAGGTGCCATATGCAATTGATATACAATTAATTTTTTTATGGAATCCAATTTTAAGATTTGAACTCATCATTACTGTCATTTAATTGGATAAATGAAATCATCATGTAATAAGAATATAATACATGATGAAATAAAAAATTCAATTGACATGGTTGTTATATGTCATTATTGTAAATGAATGACTTTGTATCTGTTGAGTTAAGAAATTAACTAAATTAATTAGTGATGACAAACATTATTTTTGGGCAAAATAAATAATTAGTGTTGATCAATTTTAATGGCATATTACTAATTATTTATTTCATGTTGCAGGCCAAATTCATTCAAGCAGCCCAAATGGTATAAAGACAATATAGTAAGGCTGATGGGTAAAGCCCAAACAAAAGCAAAGAAAGAAGCCAAAGAATCTGATGGGCTAACCGAGTTGCTTAACGGAAATTCAATCCAAATCCATCTCACAAAGCTTCTCTTGTAAGATTGAAGTCTTCTCCCTCTTGAAGTGCAACGTTCTTCTCCTTTCTAATCAAGTCAAATCAACTTCAGAAAAAGTAAGAAAGAGAGAGAGCTTCTTCACTAAGCTGTAACCAAAGAAGCAAGAGAGAGAGCATTGAAGCTTGAAGCACAGAAGCTAAAATAGAAATTCCAAACCAAATCAAGCTTAAGAAAGGTAATCCATCTCATCTTGCATGCATCAGATCTTCATCCTTTCTTCCCAACTCTCTGCTCTATTCGAAAATGGCATTCAAGGGAAAAGTTGATCTCTGTTCTTCACTGCTACAAATCCACGGTCACAAGAGATTCTTGGGAACCAAGTTGCATCTCTATGGTTCAGATTTGGTTGACCATTGGAAGACATTTTTGGTTACTCCTTCATGGCTTTTGGTCAAGCTTGAAAAGTCAGAAGCAAAGGTTCTACTTTGATGCTTGAGAAGAAAAAGTGAGCTTGTGGGTTGGTGAAGCTCAAGGCTCAAGGTGTTGACCTTGGAAGAAGAACCAAGGAACATGCAAGGAGATAAAAAAGAAGCTTGCTGTTCATTCAAAAAAAGGAGAAAAAAACCAGAATTTGAGAATTGTGTCCTATGAAGTATTCCCTGTGAAGTTCCTCTACTTGGATAATGCTCTCTATTAAAGAGGCATTCGGCCAATACTGAAGAACTAAATCAGAGGTTTGCAAAGCTGATTTTTCACATAGCAAAGAGGCTGTTTGATGAAGTCAATCTCCTTCATATTTTACTGATTGTAATGTACTTTTCTATGTTTATCTTTCTGTAATTTCTAGTGAGAAAAGGCATTGTGAGAAAGCTCAAGTAAAAGCCATGAGTGGAAAAAGGCTGAGTGAAACACTTGAGAGAAAAGCCTAGAGTTAAATTTCAGATTTCTTTAGGTGTGTTTGTGTCTTGTATCTTGTACCTGTGAGGTATCCCTTTCTTAGTTGGGCCAGCACTAAGAAAGGATTAGCATAGCCATTGTCAAGTTAGGTTAGAACTTGAATGTGAAAAGATTGTGTCAATCCTGTGGAATTGGTGTATGTAACACTGTTAACTATAGTGAAATTCTTCCATAGTTGTGGAGGAGACTGGATGTAGGTTGCAGAGCACAAGGCAACCGAACCAGGATACATGCTGGTGTTAGCTTTTCTCTTCTCTACTGTGTTCTGTTTTCTGATATTCATGAGACAAAAATAAATTGTCTCATCAATTTCTGCTGTTGAGTTCAAACAGAAACAGAATTGCAAATTTGTTTTAAAAGGGTAATAACAGCAACTTAAAAGGAAGGCATAGATTCAACCCCCTTCTCTAAACCTACCACAACCTTCAATTGGTATCAGGAGCTAAGGTCTCAAGTATCAAGCTTAACCGCTTGGAGCAAAGATCCAATGGCGAACAATCTGGGCACAACCACAGTTGCTTACACCCTCACTGAAGGCCAGTCAAACAACCGGCCACCCTTCTTCAACGGAAATAACTATTCCTACTGGAAAGAAAGGATAAGGATCTTCATCCAATCCATTGACTATAACTTATGGAAGATCGTTGTGAGTGGTCCCAAGATCCCAACAAAAACAAGTGCTGATGGAGTGGTGACTCCGAAAGAAGAAGCTGAATGGAATGAAGATGACAAGAAGAAGATAGAGCTGAACGCTAAAGCAATCAACCTTCTTTACTGTGCTATCAGCTTTGAAGAATACCGGAAGGTGTCTAGATGCAAGACAGCCAAAGAAATCTGGGAAAAACTCCAGGTTACACATGAAGGCACTAAACAAGTCAAAGAAACGAGGATTGATATGCTGCGAAAAGAGTACGAGATGTTTAGCATGAAGGATGGAGAAAGCATTGATGAAGCGTTTGAGAGATTCTCAATCATAATCAACAACCTTGATGCTATGGGTACAAACTATGCAGAACAAACCTTGGTGAGAAAACTCCTTAGAAGCCTCACAAAAGAGTGGAAAAACACTGCCACTGTCCTAACTGAGAGTAACAACATAAGTCCCATAACCTATGATGAGCTGAGAGGAAAACTCCTTGCCTATGAAGCCACACACACAAACACAGACTCAAAGAAAAAGGGAATAGCCCTCAAGTCACAAATAGAACCAAAAGAGAGTGAGTCGAGTGATGGTATTTCAGATGACGAGCTTTTGTTTTTTGCTAGGAGATTTAGAAAGATGATGAAAAGCAAAAGCAAATACAAGGGTTCAAGTTCAAAGGAGCAAAAAATAGACTTGAGCAAGGTGGCGTGTCATCACTGCAAGGAGGCTGGACACTTCAAGTCAAACTGTCCAAAACTCAAAAAAGAGGACAAAGGAAAGAAGGAAAGGAAGAGAGTACTCATGGCAGCTTGGGAAGATCTTGAGAATGACTCAAATGAAGAAGAAGAATCTGAAGGAGATGACAAAGACTGTTTCATGGCTGGAAACAACAATCTTGATGAGGTAAATTATTATGATTTGACCATTGAAGACTTGCATGCTATTATTGATGATCTCACTTTAAATACATCAAAACTGCTTGACAAATACAATGAATGTAAATCTGAAAGAGATGTGTTAAGAGCTGAAAATGAATTTTTAAAAGAAAAAGTAAAGAAAACTGAATGTGCTTTGGACATAATTGAAGAAAACAGATTTCTAAAACCTGAACTTGAAAAATTAAAAGGAAAGCACATTATGGATCCTTCTCATGAGTTAATTGCTGAAAATGAAAGATTAAATGATATGATTAAAAGGCTGAATGGTGACTTGGTAAAATTTGCTCAAGGTTCTAGTAACTTGGACAAATTACTTGCAAGTCAAAGACCATTGTTTGAAAAATCTGGTTTAGGCTACATAGCCAAGGAAGATGCAGTTTCCAACACTTCCTCTATGAAATTTGTGACCTCTTCATCAAATACTAAATCCATACCAAACAAATCAGGTATCGGATATGTTTCAACTTGTGAAGAAAAATCTGATGAAGAATACACAAATGAAGCTGAGCCTTCACCAAGAACTGGTCCGAATTCAAACCGGTCAGGTTTGGGTTATATTTCGAAAGATGAGGCTGTTTTCAAGAAACCATTTTTCTATAACAAAACCTCATTCTCAAAAAATCCAAAGAGTTTTAAAAATTCTGGTGAAAACAGTTTTGCAAAGAGGAACAATTATAACAAAAATCAATTTATTAAAGGAAATGTGTCTCCTCCAAAAACCAGAAAATTTCAACCAGTTAATCACTTCAAGCAATTTAACTCACCTAAGTTTCAGCGACACACACCAGAAAATCATTGTGTTAATTGCAAAAAATTTGGTCACTCATATGCACAATGCTTCATTGAAAAGAGAGTTGTAGGAAACAAAGTCTACAATATTATTTGTGATTTCAATGCACTTGGGCAACCAAGATGGATTAACTTCAAAGGATCCAAATTAATTTGGATACCTAAGGCTACCTGAAACTCATCTTGCAGATTTGCCTAGCATCCAAGAACAAAAAGGACATGTGGTACATGGATAGTGGATGTTCAAGGCACATGACTGGAAGGTCAACCTACTTCATCAAACTAAATAAGTATGACGAAGGTTTTGTGACCTTTGGAGATGATGGTAAAGGTAAAATCATTGCTGTTGGAAAAGTAGGTAATGAGCAATCTACTTTCATTGATGATGTGCTTTTGGTTTGTGGTTTAAAGCACAATCTTTTGAATATAAGTCAGCTGTGTGATTTAGGATATTTAGTTGTGTTCAAAAGGCTTGAATGCTGTGTTGTTAATGAAAAGACAAATGAAGTGATGTTTGTTGCCATGCGTTTCAATAACATGTATGGACTTACTCTTGATGAACTAAAGGATCAAAATGTAGCTTGTCTTCACTCTAAAGAATCTGAAAAGTGGTTGTGGCACAAGAGATTGGGCCATGCAAGTATGTTTCAAATAAACAAACTTGTAAATAAAGAATTAGTAAGAGGTCTTCCTTTGATAAAGTTTGACAAAGACATCACTTGTGATGCTTGCCAAATGGGAAAACAAACAAAAAATTCTTTTAAACCTAAGGAAGACATCTCTACTAAAAGACCACTTGAGTTGCTACACATTGATTTATTTGGTCCAACAAGAACTCAAAGCCTAGGTGGTAAACATTATGGTTTAGTAATTGTGGATGACTACACTAGGTTTGGTTGGGTTTTATTTCTTGCACACAAAAATGAAGCCTTTTCGGCCTTTGAACCTTTTTGCAAGAAAATTCAAAATGAAAAGGATTTGAAAATCTCTTCTATAAGAAGCGATCATGGAACTGAATTTGAAAATAATTTGTTTGAATCCTTTTGTGAGGAATTTGGAATATCTCACAACTTTTCTTGTCCTAGAACACCACAACAAAATGGTGTTGTGGAAAGAAGAAATAGAAGCATACAAGAGATGACAAGAGCTATGCTTTGTGAGAGCAATGTTCCAAAATTCCTTTGGGCTGAAGCGGTTAACACAGCTCGCCACATTTTAAATAGAACAATCATAAGGAAATTTTTTAAGAAAACCCCTTATGAACTTTGGAAAGGCTACCCACCAAACTTAGATTACTTGCACATCTTTGGATGCAAATGTTTTGTTTTAAATAACAAAGAAAACCTGGGGAAATTTGATCCAAAAGCTTATGAGTGTTTGTTTGTAGGATATTCCACAACTAGTAAAGCATATAGAGTTTATCATCAAGATACTAGAATTATTGAAGAGTCCATACATGTTACATTTTGTGATATTAACTTGGTGCAAAGCATTTTGGAAGATGGTGATACAGGAAATCAAGCTCAAAAGGAGGATGAACTGTTCAGAATCATGGAAAAAAAATTCTAGACAAGCTGAACCAGAAATAGCAAATGCTAAAAATTCAAGAGACAATTCCATTTTGTCTCATGAATCTGAAGGAAATTCTGCAAATAGCAGCACACAGAATCCCTTGGTGACTGAATCTGCCTCCAAAAATACTAGAATGATGCATTTACTTTGAGCATATGTGCAACCCAATTACGTTGACGTATTGCGTCCTCGTGAAGAATGGTCAGCATGTGAACTGGAAAAATTTTATTTACCGTTGTCGGCAACAAGAAAGACATATGAATGTATAGGATGAATGTCCTCTTGAATTTCATCCGATTTTCCTTTCCATCGACATTCATCTCCATCATAGAGGTTGATAATTGCAACAAGGTCTTACCTTGGAAGCTTCTAACAACTTCCTTATTCTCCTCACTAAGTTCTTGGAAGTTAGTTTTTTATGGATAGCGTAGCTGATAAGAATTTAATTGGGATTAGGGGTTATATCACAATAGATAAGAATTATTCAATAAAGGGCATACCCAAAGACACAGCGGAAACATAAAAGATAGATAAAGATTTTCCTACTAGACCTCTAAGATACCTGTTCTTAGCAACCTAAGTCACCGGAAAGGATTCCCTACTAGACCTTCAAAGAACCTGTCCTTGATAACCTAGATTAGAGGGATGAAAATTGAATTACTCAATCTTCTCCATGCAACAAGCGAAACAAATTACTCACCTCATTTAATCACACTAAAAAAAACGTGCATAAAGCACTAAGAAAATTTTATTCTTCAAAGTTATGTAAATTGTCTCACCAAAGGTATTTAAATAGACTCCTAACAAATTAGCTAAAAGATAAGATAAGATAACTAATTTAAATCAGATTTGATCTTATTGGATTAGATCAGATTTGATTTAAATTTTAAAATCCTAAAGATATGATAACTAATTCAAATCAGATTTGATCTTATTAGATTAGATCAGATTTGATTTGATTTAAATTTAAAATTCCTAAAAATACTACTAAACAAATCAAAAGTAAATCAAATCTTTCAACAAACTTTAACAACAAAACAAACTTAAAATAAAGGCCTAAAAATTCAAAAATAGATAATAAATTATGCCTCCCATTGAATTTGAAAAGCTTTATTGGGCTTCTTGTTGTCTTACCTTAGCCCAATGGGCCTTATGAATTGTTGCCCTTTCAGCACCACTGTTTTTAAGACGGACTCTTGGTCTTCTTGATCTCCAAGACTGGTGGTGCGCGAAATTATGAACAATACTTTTCACAACTCTCATAATCCCTGGTCATGAACTCCAAAAACTTGGTGGTTCAATTCCATGGCATTACACAACTTCGCACAACTAACCAGCAAGTGCACAACTAACCAGAAAGTGCACTGGGTCGTCCAAGTAATACCTTACGTGAGTAAGGGTCGATCCCACGGAGATTGTTAGCATTGAAGCAAGCTATGGTCATCTTGTAAATCTTAGTCAGGCAGACTCAAATGGATATGGTGATGAACGAAAATAATATAAAAGATAAGGATAGTGATACTTATGTAATTCATTGGTAGGAACTTCAGATAAGCGCATGAAGATGCCTTCCCTTCCGTCTCTCTGCTTCCCTACTGCCTTCATCCAATCCTTCTTACTCCTTTCCATGGCAAGCTCGTGTAGGGTTTTACTGTTGTCAGCAGCTACCTCCCATCCTCTCAGTGAAAATACGTCCCTGATGCTCTGTCACAGCATAGGCTAATCATCTGTCGGTTCTCGTTCAGGCCGGAATAATATCCATTGATACTTTTGCGTCTGTCACTAACGCCCTAGCCTGCTAGGAGTTTGAAGCACGTCACAGTCATTCAGTCATTGAATCCTACTCAGAATACCACAGACAAGGTTAGACCTTCCGGATTCTCTTGAATGCCGCCATCAGTTCTCGCCTATACCACGAAGACTCTGATCTCACGGAATGGTTGGCTCGTTTGTCAGGCGAGCACTCGGTTGTCAGGCGATCAACCATGCATCGTGCAATCAGGAATCCAAGAGATATTCACTAAGCCTCGAATGCTTGTAGAACAAGAATGGTTGTCAGTCACCTTGTTCATGGGTGAGAATGGTGATGGGCGTCAATCATCACCTTCATCAGGTTGAAGAACAAGTGATATCTTGGACAAAGAACAAGCGGAATTGAATAGAAGAACAATAGTAATTGCATTAATACTCGAGGTACAGCAGAGCTCCACACCTTAATCTATGGTGTGTAGAAACTCCACCGTTGAAAATACATAAGAACAAGGTCTAGGCATGGCCGAATGGCCAGCCTCCCAAAGTGATCAAAAGATCTCTAGAAAAAGGTTCCAAAGATCCGAAGATTCTTGATACAATAGTAAAAGGTCCTACTTATAGAAAACTAGTAGCCTAAGGTGTACAGAAATGAGTAAATGACATAAAAATCCACTTCAGGGCCCACTTGGTGTGTGCTTGGGCTGAGCAATGAAGCATTTTCGTGTAGAGACTCTCCTTGGAGTTAAACGCCAGCTTTAGTGCCAGTTTGGGCGTTTAACTCCCAATTAGGTGCCAGTTCTGGCGTTTAACGCTGGAATTTCTTGAGGTGACTTTGAACGCCGGTTTGGGCCATCAAATCTTGGGCAAAGTATGAACTATTATATATTGCTGGAAAGCCCAGGATGTCTACTTTCCAACGCCGTTGAGAGCGCGCCAATTGGGCTTCTGTAGCTCCAGAAAATCCACTTCGAGTGTAGGGAGGTCAGAATCCAACAGCATCTGCAGTCCTTTTGAGTCTCTGGATCAGATTTTTGCTCAGATCCCTCAATTTCAGCCAGAAAATACCTGAAATCACAAAAAAAACACACAAACTCATAGTAAAGTCCAGAAAAGTGAATTTTAACTAAAAAATAATAAAAATATACTAAAAACTAACTAGATCATACTAAAAACATACTAAAAACAATGCCAAAAAGCATACAAATTATCCGCTCATCACAACACCAAACTTAAATTGTTGCTTGTCCCCAAGCAACTGAAAATCAAATAAGATAAAAAGAAGAGAATATGCAATGAACTCCAAAAACATCTATGAAGATCAGTATTAATTAGATGAGCGGGGCTTTTAGCTTTTTGTCTCTGAATAGTTTTGGCATCTCACTCTATCCCTTGTAATTCAGAATGATTGGCTTCTTTAGGAACTTAGAATCCAGATAGTGTTAATGATTTTCCTAGTAAAGTATGATGATTCTTGAACATAGCTATTTATTGAGTCTTGGCTGTGGCCCAAAGCACTCTGCCTTCCAGTATTACCACCGGATACATACATGCCACAGACACATAATTGGGTGAACCTTTTCAGATTGTGACTCAGCTTTGCTAAAGTCCCCAATTAGAGGTGTCCAGGGTTCTTAAGCACACTCTTATTGCCTTGGATCACAACTTTATTTCTTTCTTTTTCTTTCTTCTCCTTTTTTTTTCGGTTTTTTTTTTTCGTTTGCTCCCCTTTTTTTTTTGTATTCACTGCTTTTTCTTGCTTCAAGAATCATTTTTAATGATTTTTCAGATCCTCAGTAACATGTCTCCTTTTTCATCATTCTTTCAAGAGCCAACATTCATGAACCACAAATTCAAAAGACATATGCACTGTTCAAGCATACATTCAGAGAACAAAAGTGTTGCCACCATTTTCAAATTAATTAAACTATTATAAAATTCAGAATTCATGCAATTCTTTCCTTTTCAATTAAGCACGTTTTTATTCAAGAAAGGTGATGGATTCATAGGACATTCATAACTTTAAGGCATAGACACTAAGACACTAATGATCACAAGACACAAACATGGATAAACATAAACATAAAATTCGAAAAACAGAAGAATAAAGAACAAGGAAATCAAAGAACGGGTCCACCTTAGTGATGGCGGCTCTTTCTTCCTCTTGAAGATCCTATGGAGTGCTTGAGCTCCTCAATGTCTCTTCCTTGTCTTTGTTGCTCCTCCCTCATGATTCTTTGGTCTTCTCTGATTTCATGAAGGATGATGGAGTGTTCTTGATGCTCCACCCTTAGTTGTCCCATGTTGGAACTCAACTCTCCTAGGGAGGTGTTTAGTTGCTCCCAATAATTTTGTGGAGGAAAGTGCATCCCTTGAGGACTCTCAGGGATCTCATGATGAGAGGGGTCTCTTGTGTACTCCATCCTTTTCTTGGTGATGGGCTTATCCTCATCAATGGGGGTATCTCCTTCTATGTCAACTCCAACTAAATAACAGAGGTGACAAATGAGATGAGGAAAGGCTAGCCTTGCCAAGGTGGAAGACTTGTCCGCCACTTTATAGAGTTCTTGGGCTATAACCTCATGAACTTCCACTTCTTCTCCAATCATGATGTTATGAATCATGATGGCCCGGTCTATGGTAACTTCGGACCGGTTGCTAGTGGGAATGATTGAGCGTTGAATGAACTCTAACCATCCTCTAGCCACGGGCTTGAGGTCATGCCTTCTCAATTGAACCGGCTTTCCTCTTGAATCTTGCTTCCATTGTGCGCCCTCTTCACATATGATTGTGAGGACTTGGTCCAACCTTTGATCAAAGTTGACCCTTCTTGTATAAGGATGCTCATCTCCTTGCATCATAGGCAAGTTGAACGCCACCCTTACACTCTCCGGACTAAAATCCAAGTATTTCCCCCGAACCATAGTGAGATAATTCTTTGGATTCGGGTTCACACTTTGGTCATGGTTCTTTGTGATCCATGCATTGGCATAGAACTCTTGAACCATCAAGATTCCGACTTGTTGAATGGGGTTGGTGAGTACTTCCCAACCTCTTCTTCGGATCTCATGGCGGATCTCCGGATATTCACCCTTTTTGAGTGAAAAGGGGACCTCGGGGATCACCTTCTTCAAGGCCACAACTTCATAGAAGTGGTCTTGATGCACCCTTGAGAGGAATCTATCCATCTCTCATGACTCGGAGGTGGAAGCTTTTGCCTTCCCTTTCCTCTTTCTAGAGGTTTCTCCGGCCTTGGATGCCATAATGGTTATGGAAAAATGAAAAAGCAACGCTTTTACCACACCAAACTTAAAATATTTGCTCGTCCTCGAGCAAAAGAAGAAAGAAGAGAGTAGAAGAAGAAGAAATGAGGAAGAGGGAGAAGGTGGTGTGTTCGGCCAAGAAGGGAAAGAAGGGGTGTTTAGGTTGTGTGAAAATGAAGGGTTGAAGAAGGGTATATATAGGAGAGAGGGGGAGTAATGGTTCGGCCATTATGGGTGGGTTTGGGAGGGAAAGTGGTTTGAATTTGAAGGGTGAGGTTGGTGGGGATTTATGAAGGATGGATGTGAGTGGTGAAGAGAAAGATGGGATTTGATAGGTGAAGGGTTTGTGGGGAAGAGGTTTTGAGGTGATTGGTGAATGGGGGAAGAAGAGAGAGAGTGGTGGTGGGATCCTGTGGGGTCCACAGATCCTGTGGTGTCAAGGAAAAGTCATCCCTGCACCAAGTGGCATCAAAATTCACGTTTTGAGCCATTTCTGGCGTTAAACGCCGGGCTGGTGCCCATTCCTGGCGTTTAACGCCAGGTTGTTGCCCTTTACTGGCGTTTAACGCCAGTCTGGTGCCCCTTTCTGGCGTTAAACGCCCAGAATGGTGCCAGACTGGGCGTTAAACGCCCAACAGCTAGCATTACTGGCGTTTGAACGCCAGCTTCTTCTCCTCCAGGGTGTGCTGTTTTTCTTCCTGTTTTTCATTCTGTTTTTGCTTTTTTCATTGTTTTTGTGACTTCTTATGATCATCAACCTACAAAAAAATAAAATAACAAAAGAAAATAGTTAACTATAAAACATTGGGTTGCCTCCCAACAAGCGCTTCTTTAATGTCATTAGCTTGACAGAGGACTCCCATGGAGCCTCAGAAATACTCAGAACCGTGTTGGAACCTCCCAACACCAAACTTAGAGTTTGAATGTGGGGGTTCAACACCAAACTTAGAGTTTGGTTGTGGCCTCCCAACACCAAACTTAGAGTTTGACTGTGGGGGCTCTGCTTGGCTCTGTTTTGAGAGAAGCTCTTCATGCTTCCTCTCCATGATGATAGAGGGATGTCCTTGGGCCTTAAACACCAAGGATTTTTCATTCACTTGAATGATCAACTCTCCTCTATCAACATCAATCACAGCCTTTGCTGTGGCTAGGAAGGGTCTGCCAAGGATGATGGATTCATCCATGCACTTCCTAGTCTTTAGGACAATGAAATCAGTAGGAATGTAATGGTCTTCAATCTTCACCAAAACATTCTCTACAAGTCCATGAGCTTGTTTTCTTGAATTGTCTGCCATCTCTAATGAGATTCTTGCAGCTTGCACCTCAAAGATCCCTAATTTCTCCATTACAGAGAGGGGCATGAGGTTTACACTTGACCCTAAGTCACACAAGGCCTTCTTGAAGGTCATGGTGCCTATGGTACAAGGTATAGAAAACTTCCCAGGATCCTGCCTCTTTTGAGGCAGTTTCTGCCTAGACAAGTCATCCAGTTCTTTGGTGAGCAAAGGGGGTTCATCCTCCCAAGTCTTATTTCCAAATAACTTGTCATTTAGCTTCATGATTGCTCCAAGGTATTTAGCAACTTGCTCTTCAGTGACATACTCATCCTCTTCAGAAGAAGAATACTCATCAGAGCTCATGAAAGGCAGGAGTAAGTCCACTGGAATCTCAATGGTCTCATTTTGAGCCTCAGATTCCCATGGTTCCTCATTGGGGAACTCAGAGGAGATTGGTGCACACCCATTGGGGTCTTCCTCAGTGGCGTCCACCTCCTCTCTTTCCTCTCCATATTCGGCCATGGTTATGGCTTTGCACTCTCCTTTTGGATTTTCATCTGTATTACTGGGGAGAGTACTAGGAGGGAGTTCAGTAATTTTCTTACTCAACTGACCCACTTGTCCTTCCAAATTCCTAATGGAGGACCTTGTTTCATTCATGAAACTTTGAGTGGTTTTGATTAGATCAGAGACCATTGTTGCTAAGTCAGAGGTATTCTGCTTAGAACTCTCTGTCTGTTGCTGAGAAGATGATGGAAAAGGCTTGTTAGTGCCAAGCCTATTTCTTCCACCATTATTGTTATTGAAACCTTGTTGAGGTCTCTCTTGATTCTTCCATGAGAAATTTGGGTGATTTCTCCATGAAGAATTATAGGTGTTTCCATAGGGTTCTCCTAGGTAATTCACCTCTTCCATTGAAGGGTTCTCAGGATCATAAGCTTCTTCCTCAGATGAAGCTTCCTTAGTACTGCCAGGTGCATTTTGCATTCCAGACAGACTTTGAGAAATCAAATTGACTTGTTGAGTCAATATCTTGTTCTGAGCCAATATGGCATTCAGAGTATCAATCTCAAGAACTCCTTTCTTCTGATTAGTCCCATTGTTCACAGGATTCCTTTCAGAGGTGTACATGAATTGGTTATTTGCAACCATTTCAATTAGCTCTTGAGCCTCTGTAGGCGTCTTCTTCAAGTGAAGAGATCCTCCAGCAGAGCTATCCAAGGACATCTTAGATAGTTCAGAGAGACCATCATAGAAAATACCTATGATGCTCCATTCAGAAAGCATGTCTGAGGGACATCTTCTGATTAATTGTTTGTATCTTTCCCAAGCTTCATAGAGGGATTCTCCATCCTTCTGTCTGAAGGTTTGGACTTCCACTCTAAGCTTACTCCATCTTTGAGGTGGAAAGAACTTTGCCAAGAAGGCATTGACTAGCTTTTCCCAAGAGTCCAGGCTTTCTTTAGGTTGAGAATCCAACCATATTCTAGCTCTGTCTCTTACAGCAAAAGGGAATAGCATCAGTCTGTAGACCTCAGGGTTAACCCCATTAGTCTTGACTGTGTCACAGATTTGCAAGAATTCAGCTAAGAACTGATGAGGATCTTCCATTGGAAGTCCATGGAACTTGCAATTCTGTTGCATTAGAGAAACTAATTGAGGCTTAAGCTCAAAGTTGTTTGCTCCAATGGCAGGGATAGAGATGCTTCTCCCATAGAAATCAGGAGTGGGTGCAGTGAAGTCACCCAGCACCTTCCTTGCATTGTTGGCATTGTTGTTGTTTTCGGCTGCCATGGGTTCTTCTTCCTTGAAGAATTCGGTCAGGTCCTCAACAGAGAGTTGTGCTTTAGCTTCTCTTAGCTTTCTCTTCAAGGTCCTTTCAGGTTCAGGATCAGCTTCAACAAGAATGCCTTTGTCTCTGCTCCTGTTCATATGAAAGAGAAGAGAACAAGAAAATGTGGAATCCTCTATGTCACAGTATAGAGATTCCTTGAAGTGTCAGAGGAAAGGAGAAATAGAAAGAAGAAGGAGAAGAATAATTCGAACTTTAATTAGATAAGGTTCGAATTGTGCATTAAGAAGGAGTGGTACTCCATAAATAGAAGGATGTGAGAAGGAGGGAAGAGAATTTTCGAAAATTCAATCAAAAGATTTTGAAAACATTTTGAAAAACACTTAATTGATTTTCGAAAATAAAAGTAAGAAAGAAATCAAGTGATTTTTGAAAAAGGATTTGAAACTAGAAATCAAAAAGATTTGATTGAAAACTATTTTGAAAAAGATGAGGTTAAGAAGATATGATTAGTTTTAAAGAGATGTGATTGAGAAGATATGATTTGAAAACAATTTTAAGAGATATGTTTTGAAAACAATTTTAAAAGATTTGATTTTGAAAATTAATGACTTGCCTAACAAGAAAAGATATGATTCAAACATAAAACCTTCCTCAACAGAAAAGGCAAAAAATGTTCAATCAAATCACTAATTGTTAGTAAGTATCTTTGAAAAAGGAAAGAAATTGATTTGAAAACATTTGATTGAAAAGATATGATTTGAAAAAGATTTGATTTTGAAAAACTTTGAAAACTTGAAAAAAAATTTGATTTTGAAAACAAAATCTTCCCCCTAGCACCATCCTGGCGTTAAACGCCCAGAATGGTATACATTCTGGCGTTTAACGCCCAAAATGCCACCTCTTTGGGCGTTAAACGCCCAACCAGGTACCCTGGCTGGCGTTTAAACGCCAGTCTGCCTTCTTCACTGGGCATTTTTGAATGCTCAGCTTTTTCTGTATAATTCCTCTGCAGCATGTTCTGAATCTTCAATTCTTTGTATCATTGACTTGAAAAGACACAAATTAAAAATATTTTTGGATTTTTAATAATCAAAATGCAATAAGAATCAAATAACAATGCATGCAAGACACCAAACTTAGCAGTTTGTATACTACTAACACTATATGAGACACATAAACACTCAAGCCAAAAGGATTCAAAGATCAAAACAAAGAAATATATGCATGGATTCGAAAAATATAACAAAAACATGCATTTGACACTAAACCTAAGATGAGACTCTAGACTCAAACAAGAAATATTTTTGGATTTTATGATTTTTTTTTTGATTTGATTTTTTTGTGTTTTTCGAAAATTAAGTGGAAAAAGATATCAAAATTCTTAATGAGAATTCCAGGAATCAGTGCAATGCTAGTCTAAGACTCCGGTCCAGGAATTAGACATGGCTTCACAGCCAGCCAAGCTTTCAAAGAAAGCTTCGGTCCAAAACACTAGACATGACCAAAGGTCAGCCAAGCCTTAGCAGATCACTGCTCCAAAAGCAAAATTGATGAAAATCAACAAGCTCTTGTGGTGATAGGTTGAAACCTCGGTCCAATCAGATTAGACATGGCTTCTCAGCCAGCCAGATTTCAACAAATCATCATGAAACTCTAGAATTCATCTTCAAGAATTTCGAAAAAAATAAATACCTAATCTAAGCAACAAGATGAACCGTCAGTTGTCCAAACTAGAACAATCCCAGGCATTGTTACCAAAAGCTTGCTCAAAACTTGAACAATCCCCGGCAACGGCGCCAAAAACTTGGTGCGCAAAATTGTGAACAATACTTTTCACAACTCTCATAATCCCTGGTCATGAACTCCAAAAACTTGGTGGTTCAATTCCATGGCATTACACAACTTCGCACAACTAACCAGCAAGTGCACTGGGTCGTCCAAGTAATACCTTACGTGAGTAAGGGTCGATCCCACGGAGATTGTTAGCATTGAAGCAAGCTATGGTCATCTTGTAAATCTTAGTCAGGCAGACTCAAATGGATATGGTGATGAACGAAAATAATATAAAAGATAAGGATAGTGATACTTATGTAATTCATTGGTAGGAACTTCAGATAAGCGCATGAAGATGCCTTCCCTTCCGTCTCTCTGCTTCCCTACTGCCTTCATCCAATCCTTCTTACTCCTTTCCATGGCAAGCTCGTGTAGGGTTTCACTGTTGTCAGCAGCTACCTCCCATCCTCTCAGTGAAAATACGTCCCTGATGCTCTGTCACAGCATAGGCTAATCATCTGTCGGTTCTCGTTCAGGCCGGAATAATATCCATTGACACTTTTGCGTCTGTCACTAACGCCCTAGCCTGCTAGGAGTTTGAAGCACGTCACAGTCATTCAGTCATTGAATCCTACTCAGAATACCACAGACAAGGTTAGACCTTCCGGATTCTCTTGAATGCCGCCATCAGTTCTCGCCTATACCACGAAGACTCTGATCTCACGGAATGGTTGGCTCGTTTGTCAGGCGAGCACTCGGTTGTCAGGCGATCAACCATGCATCGTGCAATTAGGAATCCAAGAGATATTCACTAAGCCTCGAATGCTTGTAGAACAAGAATGGTTGTCAATCACCTTGATCATGGGTGAGAATGGTGATGGGCGTCAATCATCACCTTCATCAGGTTGAAGAACAAGTGATATCTTGGACAAAGAACAAGCGGATTTGAATAGAAGAACAATAGTAATTGCATTCATACTCGAGGTACAGCAGAGCTCCACACCTTAATCTATGGTGTGTAAAAACTCCACCGTTGAAAATACATAAGAACAAGGTCTAGGCATGGCCGAATGGCCAGCCTCCCAAAGTGATCAAAAGATCTCTAGAAAAAGGTTCCAAAGATCCGAAGATTCTTAATACAATAGTAAAAGGTCCTACTTATAGAAAACTAGTAGCCTAAGGTGTACAGAAATGAGTAAATGACATAAAAATCCACTTCAGGGCCCACTTGGTGTGTGCTTGGGCTGAGCAATGAAGCATTTTCGTGTAGAGACTCTCCTTGGAGTTAAATGCCAGCTTTAGTGCCAGTTTGGGCGTTTAACTCCCAATTAGGTGCCAGTTCCGGCGTTTAACGCTGGAATTTCTTGAGGTGACTTTGAACGCCGGTTTGGGCCATCAAATCTTGGGCAAAGTATGAACTATTATATATTGCTGGAAAGCCCAGGATGTCTACTTTCCAACGCCGTTGAGAGCGCGCCAATTGGGCTTCTGTAGCTCCAGAAAATCCACTTCGAGTGCAGGGAGGTCAGAATCCAACAGCATCTGCAGTCCTTTTGAGTCTCTAGATCAGATTTTTGCTCAGATCCCTCAATTTCAGCCAGAAAATACCTGAAATCACAAAAAAACACACAAACTCATAGTAAAGTCCAGAAAAGTGAATTTTAACTAAAAACTAATAAAAATATACTAAAAACTAACTAGATCATACTAAAAACATACTAAAAACAATGCCAAAAAGCATACAAATTATCCGCTCATCAACTAGCATGGTACAATTCTTCTAAAATTCAGATCCTTGAATATGACAAGATTACCATTCTGTCCCTTAACTCTAAGATGACAAAAATGTCCTTCTGACCACGTATCAGTAGCCTTGCAAAAGCGATAAGAAATATTTCAATGAGACAGAAATAATTTGATAATACACCAAAATTTGATTCACAGAATATATTAGGAAATAGATTTTTACCAGCTATACTCAAGCCAAGGGCAGAAGCTATATTTTCTTGGGTGATGTTGATTTTACTACACCGTGTGCTCAGTCTGTAACGGGACAGATCAAATGAATATGCCAATTGTTTCAATAGGTTATGTGGCACATTCATTGGAGGGATATATATCAAACCACCAAATCCCAGTCTCGAACAATTGTTTTCTTGTCCTCGCTCATGTTTTGAAATTTATCATGAATTGAACTTGTCAAATATCTCAAATTATAGATTTTCTGTAAATAAATGAGAATCATGTAAATAAACTATATTTATACAAAATAAATTGAGTTGTTTAAACATATATATGCTTACATTATATTTTGGTTCTACCTTTGGTGTCATTTTTTCTGTAAGGAATAAAAAAAGGTTAATACACCGAAAGAGAAACCATATATATCGAAATACAAACCAAATAATCGAAATACAAACCAAACATGCCACTATTGTTTTTTGATTACATCATACAATGTGAAATCAGAAAAGCATGCAACTAAATCAAACATGGATAAAATAATACCAGAAGCATTACAATAAAATTCTATGGTTTTTTTTTTCAAGAAATCGATGAACAAAAGTCCTGATAAATGGACAAAAACAGTTACAAATCACTACAAATCACTCAAATATGTACATAATAATATTAGAAGCATAAGAACAATATTCTGTCGTCCACCTACAACATAAAGAGTACAAAACCACCAAGTATACCTCAATTCCGGTGAAATATACAGAAACATAGGCCAAATATATCGAAAGACAAACCAAATAGACCGAAACATAAACATGAATACAATGATACCAGAAGCACTACAGACACTCATTTCAAAACATGCAAAACTCAAACATGCAAAAAAATACATTCAAATCCCCAAACACATGCAAATATAGGTTAAACTATACAACAAACACTACGTGATATTTTTACACCGACCTAACACAGTTATCACTACATAACATTACACCGACCTAACATAGTTATGACCAAATGAAGCATATAATGAGAACAGTAACACAAGAACACAAAATAAACTGCAAAATTACTACGTAGCATTTTACGATCAGAATGAGAAAGAGAAAAGTGAGAAAACTGCAAGATTAATGAACATTACCTTCAATAATCTTTCGTCTTTTCTTTTTGTGTTTGTTGGTGAAGATTTTGACTTCATCTTTGAAACTTTCTTGACTTTTCGCGACAATTTAAGAGATTTTTTTAGAGGTTTTGATCGTTGTTTGAATTTTGAGCATTGCAGTTTTGATCGAGGGAGAAGAATCATTTTTCATAATAAGGTTTGTGCTATTCGATAGTCTTCAAAGTGCATGTTTACACGCATTCTAACCTGAGGATTATTTTTGTTGGGTTTGGACCAACTTATTTGGACTTATTTGCCAATAAAATTTGTATGTGTAACAGGTCTGTAATAATAATAATATGATACTAGCCTCATATATTATTTTTCATTGAAGCTACTATGTTGGATCTTCAGATCTGATACTAACCTCTGATACTCTATTGTTTAGGGTAGAGAACTTTGCCCTTTTTAAAAGTCTTATATTCATTAATTTGTAAAAATTTTTCTCTTTTTACTAGTATAAATAATCTTTGTATCCTTTTTGTTTTCAAAAAATAGTTACATTGAATTATATATGATTTATTTATAAATGAATTTGAATTGTATTATGATTTATTTATAATAAATTTTATGTTTATATTTTCTAGAGTTATTTTAAAAAAATATATAAGAGGTTAGTTTTATATTCTTTGCTTGACCAACCAAAATAAATTCTTACCTATTTTTAGCATAACCTCATAAAAATTGAGGAATCAAACCACATTCCAACATCAACAAAGTTTTAACGATAGTAGCATTGATCAACTTTTTTATATAAATAAAAGAAATATATTATTTGTCAATATTATAATTTTTGAAAAATTTACGTATTTAAATATTATTAAACTATGTTTTGGTTATTGTGCATATTTAAAATATATACACAACAAGACACATTTACAAAAATCACATATCTCGATTACTAAGTAATTATGATATGTAAGGAGAAATTCTATGAGAGCAGTCAGGAGTTTTTTTTTTTGGAAGTAAAATTTTAAAAGTATTTAATCTCACCCATATTTATCTTATTCCAAAAATTTCAAATGCTAGAACCATGAAAGATATTTGGCTTATAAACTTAAGCAGTGTTTTTTACAAAATTTTATCTAAAATTCTACTGCATAGAGCTCAGTTTGTAATGAACAAAATCATTAGTGACAACCAGAGCGCTTTCATAATAAGTCGCTTGATTAGTGATAATATACTGATCGCCCATGAATTTAAGCACTTCTTAAAGAATAAGAAATATGATAACTTTGAATTGGTTATGAAATTAGATATGAGTAAGGTATATGACAGGGTGGAGTGCAAGTTTGTTTGGAATATTATGTGAAATTTGGGCTTTTGTAACAAATGGATGAATTGGATTCAGGAACTCTTGACAACAGTCTCTTATTTTGTTATTGTGGATGGTCAACCTCATAGTTTTTTCAAACCATGTAGAGAATTACGTTAAGGTGATCCTGTTTTTCTCAACCTTTTTCTATTTTGTGCAGAGAAAAATTTTCACCTTCTCCACAAAGGAGAACAGAACTTGAAAATTTTAAGATTGAGACTTAACCATAAATGTTCGAAAGTCAATCATCTATTTTTTTGCTGATGACTCAATTTTATTCAGCAAAATTACTGAGGAAGGCTGTCAAAATCTAATTCGCATCCTACAAATTTATGAGGAAATTAGTGGACAAGTGATAAACTTAGATAAATCATTTGTCTTCTTCGGTAAAAACACTCTTATTCCTATCCGAAATAGTTTGACTCAGATTTTACATATTTTCATGTTAAGAACCAAAATAAATATCTCGGGCTACCAACAATTATTCAAAGATTTAAACGAATTACTATCTCCTATATTAAAGACAAGGTGCTACAGAAACTGCAATATTAAAAGCGCTCTTTATTATCATCAAGCGGACGGAAGATCTTGATTAAAGTTGTTGTAACAGCATTCCCAATTTATACATTAAGCTTCTTTAACTTCCGGAGACCTTAGTTGATGAAATACAAAGAGCTTTGCTCCAGTTTTGGTGGAGACAACGTGGTTTGGAGAGACGACTGCAATTGGTTGAATGGAAGACCTCGTGTAGGCTAAGATCATAGGGAGGACTTAATTTAAAGACTTAAAAGTATTTAATTTTTCCATGTTAGCAAAATAAGACTGGAGATTATTGACGAAGCCTTATTCACTTCTACACAAAATTTATAAAAGTAAATATTTTTAATATTGTAACTTTCTAATAGCAGAAGCTGGAAACAACCCTTTTTGAGGCTGGAGAAGTGTACTAGAGGGTAGGAAGGTATTGGAGAAGGAGATTTTGCGGAAGGTTGACAGGGAAAACTCAATCAGAATTACAGAGGATTTTTGGCTAAATAAATTTACTCTAATCATATTCAAGCAACAGGGTACACTCCACAGTGGGTCTTAGAATTGATTCTACTAGACAGAATTGCAGAAGTTATTCTTAGAACTCCAATTAAAGAAGGGGAAGATGAAATTACCTGGGTGAAAGACAAGAAAGGAACTTACACAGTAGCATCCGGCTATAGCTTGGTATTCCAATTTTTTCACGCACTAATTTTCTCCCAGAACAGTGCCGCCATAAAGAACTCTGGTCTGTAATTTAAGGGCTCAAATGTCAATTAAAAATCAAGAATTTCTTATGGAAAGTGACGTATGAAGGCTTATCTGCGAAGATGAAATTGCACGAAAGAATCAACTCAATACATTTTTCACTGCCTTTGGGAATGTCCATATGCCATTGAAGTTTGGGAAGCAAATGCCATCCCCACTCCAGTTCAGATGGAAGATCCATGGAAGTGGTGGTTCCGATTCATCAAAGTAGTAGGAAAGGGAAGAAAGGGAGAAGACACTACAACTCTAGCTCATCTTTGAAGGAGACAAGAAACCCCCTCTTTTAGTTGTAGAGCATGCACGTCGAGCATTGGAGAAAGACCCAAGTCCCATCTAACCTCACTTTCTATTCTATTTACTTCTTCGTTACTTTTGAAGCATGAAATACATTAGCCACCTCATTTGATTTCTTTCACACTCTATTTTAATTGTCTTTGAATTTTTTTAGTTGGATCTTTTCCGTTTTTGGCTGTTGCTTGTAGTCCTTATTAGACCAAACATTGAATAAATTACCAAATGTACCAATGAAAGATGAAAACGCTGACAATTATACCCATAGAAGACCGAAACTAACTTTGTACCCATTGAAGATGCGGTCCGTGTGACAGATATACCCTGCCTTGGTTTGACACCAGCTTCGTGCTTAAACGAACCTACGTGGCACTCCAAACCCCCCAAACCCCTATCTACGTGGATTAAACCTTTTTTTTTGCTAACTGTTTGGTTTTTGAGGAACATTGCGCGGGAGAGGAATGGTGTGCCCTAGCAGAGGACTTTAGGTCGCGATCGCTTGCTTTCCCAGTCGGAGACGTGTTGTGAATAACTCCCAGGCGAAGAAGGTGAATCAAGGGGTTTCGTCATCGTCGTCCCCAAGTCGAAGAAGCCAGTACGAAGCCAATACGTCGCCCAAGGGTGTTGTGGTGGACGGCGCAGAGGTCACGACCTTTGCTGCTCAGCGAACAGAGGTATGTTATAGCCATTGTTGATTAATTTCATTTCATTCCCATTAGTTAGACATATTCTTGTACCTAATGAAATCATGTGATTGCTGAAGATTGGTAGAAAAGTTGGATTAGGGTTTGTGTTACCTGTGGTTAGATACAATGTTTTCTGAGCTTGTGTTGGGTATTTTCATTTCCAGGAATGGCCACCATCCATATAACACTCTGTATTAATCATAGAGGACGGTTTGAGAGAGGGCATGGTGGGTTAATTAGTTATATTGGTGGTGAAGTCACAGAAATCAATAGGGTGAATGTTGATACACTGAACGGTTTTTTTATAACTGATTTGTTGAAGGACATTGGATATACGTCCGTTTCTAATTTTTACTGGCAAGAACCGGGGAAGGAGCTTCATGATGGGTTGGGGGACCTAAGGGTTGATATGGACGTAGTTAGAATGTATGAGGCAGCCGTGAAAAATGGTAACAAAATCAATGTGTATACAGAGCATCCGGTGGACCAGGCTGTGATTGTTGAGGAGAACAATATGACTCCGTCAAAGAGGAGAGCAAAGACATGTGCCAAAAGGACGCCAACACCAAAGAAGAGTCCAAAGAGAAGATTGGTAATAGTGGAAGATCATGATGATGCTGAAATTGTAGGTAATGTGCAAGTTGTGAAAGAGAACCAAAGAATGGGTGAGGACAGTCACAGTGTGCCCCAAAAAGAGGATACTCACAGTGTGCCCCAGGAGACAGCAGATCCACCAGCAGCATCATCCTATGGAGCAGGACAGTTTTCTCAGCCTCCTCCAACCCCTGTCCTACCAGATCAGCCACCATCAAGTCAGTCACAACCCTCCCAGCAGCCTGAAGCCAATGTTTATGAACCTGTTGAACCTGAACAACTTACCCAATACACCCCACAGCCGTGTAGGAATCCACTTTCCCAATCGATCCCCGATTCAAGCTGATCCTCTGATTCCAATAGGGTCTCCCAAACTAATCAAAGCAATCCTTCATTTGAGGTTGATGGAGGGCAAAAGGGGAAAAAGAGGAGATTAACCAGGAGGCCTCCCCCTACAGGGCAATCCTTTATCCCGAACCCTAATCCGGACAAGCCACCAACCTTTTATGTGCCAGTTCAGGAGGATGAATTCTCTGATGAAAACCCTGGACATCATTGCTATTCTTCACTGGACTTGCATAGCATAGCAAGTGACGATGATACTGAGACTCCGATTTTTCCTCAGAGCAATGCTGATGCCCCGGTTAGCCAGGTGAGGTTGGAATTGGGGATGGAGTTTGAGACTCTGAACCAGTTCAGGAAGGCTGTCCGAAAGTTTAATATCCACATTGGCAGGAGCATATTCTTTGCTCGTTGTGACTCAACAAGATCCAAGGCTATATGCTATGATGAGGACTGTCCTTGGCAAATCTACTGTGCCAAGAGAACGTTTCCCGCAAGCTATCAAGTAAAGACATTTGTTAATGAACACACTTGTAGCAGAGATAATCACTGTAAGTCAGCAGATGGGAAATGGGTAATTGATGAGCTAGAGGATAGGATTAGAGTTCAACCAAACTTGACAGTGAGGGAGGCTGACCAATATTTCAGGTCTGAGTATGATGTACTCATCAATGAGAGGAAAATTTACAGATCTATGAAGAAGGCGAAGGAGAGGATTGAGGGTTCCGAGATTGCACAGTATGCAAGACTGCGTGATTATGGTAATGAAATACTAAAGACAAACCCTGGCTCGACAGTAAGGATACATACGAATCCTATGCCTGATTCGAATCCTTTGTTTCTGAGGATATATGTATGCTTTGATGCGTGCAAGAAGGGATTTGTGGGAGGTTGTAGACCTTTAATAGGTTTGGATGGGACATTTCTTAGAAGGTACTACGGGGGGCAGTTACTGACAGCAATAGGACAGGATGCAAATAATCATATCTATCCTATTGCCTATGCAATTGTGGAGTCAGAAAATAAAGAAAGTTGGAAGTGGTTCCTAGAGATACTACAAGAGGACGTCGGAGATTTTCAGGCGAATGGCTTCAACTTTATGTCAGATATGCAGAAGGTACCCTTTTTGATTAATTTAGTGCAATAAAATCTGGTGTATTATGTAGAGAGTCTTCTTTTTTTTCATTATGCCTGTTTAGTGTAGTTGATGTACACAGTTGATGTATGGTGCGAATTAGAGTTAATTGCTTATGTATATAGTTATCGAGTATTGACTTTATTTGGGATAGGATTAGTTTTTTGAATTCCATTTGGTGCTCTGTACATTGTCCGTTTAATGGTGTTTTCTCTAGCTGATATTCCAAGGGACTGACAAGTGTTGTTACATGCTCTGTCTCTTTCGGTCTTAGCTGTTTCTTTCATATATGTATGATATATGATGCCTTATCTTTTTCTGTACGTTCTCTTCTCTTCCGGACCATTTCTAGTCTATTAAAAAAATTCTAAAAGCAGTGTAACCTTGAGATTTAAGAGGAATGTTAGAATGTTAATAGTTTTTCAGTAGTGGGCATTGTGTTATTGTCAAGAATTTTACTGCACTGGACTCCTGCAATCATACTAGTTGTACTATAACAAGCTTGTGGCCTTGAATAATATTATACTTTGGTGTTTTTATTTATCTACTGTATTGCTGAATATGTTCATGGCTGATATGTTACTTGCTGAATATGTTAAACATATGCATGCTTGCTGAAAGTGTTAATTATGTTGAATATTGTGCTTGCTTGATTTTTATGTCTGCATGCAGGGGTTAATACCTGCAGTGCAGGAAATTTATCCAAATGCAAACCATAGATTCTGTGCCATGCATATATGGCAAAACTTCCGCAAGAGATGGAGTGACTTAGAGTTGAAAATGTGTCTATGGTCATGTGCTAAGTCAACCACAACACAGGACTTCAATGCTGCCATGGATAAGCTAAAGAAGATCAATGTTGGAGCATGGGAATACTTGGATAAGATCAGTCCGAAACAATAGAGCAAGGCCCATTTTAGTGAATATCCGAAAGCAGACAACTACACAAACAACAATTGCAAAGTGTTCAATGCCAAGGTGAAGAAAATGAGAAGCAAACCAATAATTACAATGTTAGAGGAAGTGAGGTGCTATGTAATGAGGATTATAGGAATAAGAAGGCCTTGGTTGGGTATAGTGGACGGTTGGCCCCAACCCAGCAGAGCAGGTTAGAAAGGGAGAAGAGAGAGAGCAACAAATGGAGGCCTCTACCCACCGGAGATGATGCGGGCAATGTTTACGAAGTCCAATGTATGCCCGTGAAGGTCAGTGTGGATTTGGACAAGGCTACCTGCAGTTGTAGGCTTTGGCAACTAACTGGACTCCCGTGTAGACATGCATGTGCTGCGTTAGCTTACCAAAACAGGCGACCAGAGGAGTACGCCCATAACTGGTTGACTATGGGTGCATATAATGCGGCCTATCAGTGTTCTATGCGGCCAGTTCCAAGCCAGGAGTTCTGGGAGCATCTAGACACCCTACCTATTCTGCCACCACGGTATAGAAAACCAATTGGGAGACCTTCATACAAGAGAGACAAGAGAAACGATACCCCTGCTGATAAGAGTGATCCTCATAGAACAAAGAGGAGGATTGGAACTATTGTCTGCAAATTCTGCCACCAGGTAGTACTACTCATATGTGTTATTAATTCATATCAGTTCAGGATGCAATACGTATGTAATTATGATGTATGTTCAACTTACATTAAGTGTTATTTGCTGTAGGCTGGTCATAATAAAAGGACCTGTAAAAAGAGAAAAGTGGCAATGGGTGAAGAGAGTGCTGCTTCGCAGGTGCCTGAAGGGGATTATCATAATGACATGATGGCTGAAATATTCTGGGAGGAGACATTAGAGGCTGCAGAGGCTGAAGCAGCAGCCACTGAGGATGGAAATGATTCCGCAACACCACACACTGCTCATGTAAGTGCATTACATTAGTTATGATTCTTTTGTTCTAAGATCTGTTTCTTATCTGCAACATGGCACACCACAGGGAATGCCACCGCCAACAACCACACAACAGCCACCTCCAACCAACAATGCAACAACTAGGAAACAAGTTAAAAGGAGAAGTGTTAAGCGACCCCCTCCCAATGCAAAAACACAGCAACCACCTACCCTATCTGCCAACAAACCAACACACACCCCATCAACACACAACTCTGAAACTACAGCGCATCCATTGCGAGGTGCTAGTGCTGGGACATCCACATGGTTCGTACAATTCATGCCAACGCCGGGAGTGACTACGGGTGCTACAGGCCGAGGAACAGCTGGTCGGGGTGGATTTCATAGTAGGGGACGTGGAAGGAAAGGCGCATTCAGTGGATCAAAAACAGGTGTTTCAAGTGGGAGCAGCAACTCAACTCCACTTTGATAGAAACTCATGGGTTTGGATACTCAATCAGCATAGGAATTTCATGGTTCATTAATGTTATGTTTTCTTTTTTTAATGTACTCGACAATGGTCATCAAAAACTGATGCTGGCATTTGGTTGTTTTGTTATATTAAAGAGCAACTCGAGACTCTTGTATTGTGTAATTATCATGGTCTGGTTTAGGATAAGGTAGTTAAACTTGATTTCAGGGTATTTTTTTGAGCAACCAAACATGGTCTGGTTTGGCTTATGTCATAAGTCTTATTTTTTGTAAATCAGAATCCTCTATTTACAATGGTTATGTTATCAGTCTTTTGATAGCACAGCATTTTTTAATTTTGGATGAATCCTTAGAATAGAAACCGAAAGCATACTGTTGCTATGTTTCTTGTTCTACTTATACTTGCTTCTTAAGAGGAAGAGACAGATTCAGGTGAGTGTACAATAGCATTGTTTCAAGATAAACTTTATGTCAATCTACATGGCTGCATCAACTACAACTAAACATAACACTACCAGAGATCGAAATCTTCATGCCTATGTTAATGCATCCGAATTAATAAAAACCAGATCAAAGTTATACAATCACTTAAGCAGCATGTCATACCAAAGTTCCCAACTCATACACATCTTACACTTTCATAACCAAATACAACTCAAAAATTAAACACAAGGCAACCCCCAACGCAATGGTTGAGAGCATGATGAGCGGATAATTTATACGCTTTTTGGCATTGTTTTTATATAGTTTTTAGTAAGTTTGAGCTACTTTTAGGGATGTTTTCATTAGTTTTTATGTTAAATTCACATTTCTGGACTTTACTATGAGTTTGTGTGTTTTTCTGTGATTTCAGGTAAATTCTGACTGAAATTGAGGGATTTGAGCAAAACTCTGAAAAAGGCTGACAAAAGGACTGCTGATGCTGTTGGATTCTGACCTCCCTGCACTCGAAATGGATTTTCTGGAGCTACAGAACTCTAAATGGCGCACTCTCAACGGCGTTGGAAAGTAGACATCCAGGGCTTTCCAGCAATATATAATAGTCCATACTTTATTCGAAGAATGACGACGCAAACTGGCGTTGAACGCCAAGTACACACTCCTTTCTGGAGTTAAACGCCAGAAAAACGTCATAATCCGGAGTTGAACGCCCAAAGCACATCATAACTCGAAATTCAACTCCAAGAGGAGCCTCTGCTCGTGGATAAATCAAGCTCAGCCCAAGCACACACCAAGTGGGCCCCGGAAGTGGATTTATGCATCAATTACTTACTCATGTAAACCCTAGGAGCTAGTTTATTATAAATAGGATGATCTACTAATGTATCAATCATCTTTGGTCTCAGTTTTGTTTTATTCTTCATCTTAGGAGATCATTGATCACGTGGAGAGGGCTGGCCATTCGGCCATGCCTGAACCTTCTTTTACTTATGTATTTTCAACGGTGGAGTTTCTGCACACCATAGATTAAGGGTGTGGAGCTCTGCTGTACCTCAAAGATTAATGAAGTTCTATTTTCTTTTATTCAATTCTCTATCTTATTCTTATTCCAAGATATTCATTCGTACTCAAGAACATGATGAATGTGATGAGCTAATAACTCTCATCATCATTCTCACTTATGAACGCGCGTGATTGACAACCACTTCCGTTCTGCGTGTAACAAGGCTTGAATGTATATCTCTTAGGTTCCCCAATAGAATCTTCGTGGTATAAGCTAGATAGATGGCGGCATTCATCTAGATCCGGAAAGTCCAACCTTGTCTGTGGTGTTCCGAGTAGGATCCTGGGAATCCGAAAAGTCTCACCTTGTCTGTGGTATTCCGAGTAGGATTCCGTTCATGAATGACTGTGACGTGCTTCAAACTTTAACCTGCTGGGCGTTAGTGACAAACGCAAAAGAGGGATTCTATTCCAGTAGGAGCGGGAACCAACCGGTGATTGGCCGCACTGTGACAGAGTGCGTGCATTAGCTTTCACTGCGAGGATGGGATGTAGCTATCAACCATGGGTGATGCCTCCAGACTGGTTAGCTGTGCGAGTGACAGCCGTACAGGTTATTTCCCCGAGAGGAATGAAAGTAGCCACAGCTGATAGTGAACCCCTATACAAAGCTTGCCATGGAGAGGAGTAAGAAGGATTGGGTAGAAGGAATAGGAGAGCAGGCGTCCTAGAGCTCTACAGCACCTCCATTCCGCTTATCTGAAATTCCTACCAATGAATCTGCATAAGTATTTCTATCCCTTTTATTATTCCTTTTTATTTATTATTCCAATAATCACAATTCCCCTTTAATCTCTCTAACTGAGATTTACAAGATGACCATAGCTTGCTTCATACCAACAATCTCTGTGGATTCGACCCTTACTCACGTAAGGTTATTACTTGGACGACCCAGTACACTTGCTGGTTAGTTGAACGGAGTTGTGAATTCCACCAGAGCCATAATTAGAACATTGATCACAAATGATACAAGAATTTGAATCACAATTTCGTCCACCAAGTTTTTGGCGCCGTTGCCGGGGATTGTTCGAGTATGGACAACTGACGGTTCATCTTGTTGCTCAGATTAGGTAATTTTCTTTTCAAAAATCTTTTTCAAAAATTTTTCTTTTATTTTTCGTTTTTCAAAACTTTATTTTCGAAAATAATTAATAAAAATCCAAAAAAAAATTAGAAAATCATAAAAATAAAAAAATATTTTGTGTTTCTTGTTTGAGTCTTGAGTCAATTTTTAAGTTTGGTGTCAATTGCATGCTTTAAAAATTTTTTCTTGCATTTTTTTTCGAAAATCTCATGCATTCATAGTGTTCTTCATGATCTTCAAGTTGTTCTTGATAAGTCTTCTTGTTTGATCTTGATGATTTCTTGTTTTGTGTCTTTTCTTGTTTTTCATGTGCATTTTTGCATTCATATTTTTCATACATTAAAAATTTCTAAGTTTGGTGTCTTGCATGTTTTCTTTGCATCAAAATTTTTCAAAAATATGTTCTTGATGTTCATCATGATCTTCAAAGTGTTCTTGGTGTTCATCTTGACATTCATAGCATTCTTGCATGCATCTTGTGTCTTGATCCAAAATTTCCATGTTTTGGGTCATTTTTGTGTTTTTCCTTAAAAAATTCAAAAATCAAAAATATCTTTTCCTTATTTCCCTCCACAATTTCGAAATTTTGGGTTGACTTGGTCAAAAGATTTTTAAAATTAGTTGTTTCTTACAAGTCAAGTCAAAATTTCAATTTTAAAAATCTTATCTTTTCAAAATCTTTTTCAAAATTATATCTTTTTCAAAATTTTTTATTTATTTTCGAAAATTTCAAAAATCTTTTTCAAATTATTTTCAAAATCTTTTTCTTATCTTTACAACATATTTTCGAAAATTAGCTAATAATTAATGTGATTGGTTCAAAAATTTGAAGTTTGTTACTTTCTTGTTAAGAAAGGTTCAATCTTTAAGTTCTAGAATCTTATCTTGTAGTTTCTTGTTAGTTAAGTAATTTTTAAAATTAAATCTTTTTCAAAATATCTCTTTTAAATCTTTTTATCTTTTATGTTATCTTTTTCAAAAATTTTATCTTTTTTCAAAATTTGATTTTAAAATATCTTATCCAACTTACTATCTTTTTAAATTTTGATTTCAAATCTTTTTCAATCAACTAACTAACTTTTTGTTTGTTTCTTATCTTTTTCAAAACCACCTAACTACTTTTTCCTCTTCTATTTTCGAAAATATCTCTCTCTTTTTCAAAAAGTTCTTTTTAATTAATTAATTGTTTCATATTTAAACTTTAAATTATAATTTTCGAAAACTACTAACTTTTTTTTTAAATTTATTTTCGAAATTCTTCCTTCTCTCCTCCTCTTCTATTTAATTAATTAATTACTAACACTTCTCTTCACCTCTCTTCTTCTAAAAACCGAACCTCCTTCCTCATTCTTCTACCTCTTTCTTTTTCTACTAACATAAAGGAATCTCTATACTGTGACATAGAGGATTCCTTTTTCTTTTCTTGTTCTCTTCTCTTTCATATGAGCAGGAACAAGGATAAAGGCACTCTTGTTGAAATTGATCCAGAACCTGAAAGGACTCTGAAGAGAAAATTAAGAAAAGCTAAATTACAACAATCCAGAAACAACCTTTCAGAAACATTAGCACAAGAGGTGATGGCCGAAAATTATAATAATAATGCAAGGAGAATGCTTGGTGACTTCACAAAGCCAACATCCAAGTTTGATGGAAGAAGCATCTCCATTCCTGCCATTGGAACCAATGATTTTGAGCTTAAGCCTCAACTAGTTGCTTTAATGCAACAAAACTGCAAGTTTTATGGGCTTCCATCTGAAGATCCCTATCAGTTTTTAACTGAGTTCTTGCAGATCTGTGACACTGTAAAGACAAATGGAGTTAATCCTGAAGTCTACAGACTCTTGCTTTTCCCTTTTGCTGTAAGAGACAGAGCTAGAGTATGGTTGGATTCACAACCCAAGGATAGCCTGGACTCATGGGATGAGCTTGTCACTGCATTCTTAGATAAATTCTTTCCTCCTCAAAAGCTGAGCAAGCTGAGAGTGGATGTTCAAACCTTCAAACAAAAGAAGATGGTGAATCCCTCTATGAAGCTTGGGAAAGATACAAGCAGCTGACAAAGAGATGTCCATCTGACATGTTTTCTGAATGGACCATATTAGATATATTCTATTATGGTCTCTCTGAATTTTCGAAAATGTCATTGGACCATTCTGCAGGTGGATCTATTCACCTGAAGAAAACGCCTGAAGAGGCTCAAGAACTCATTGACATGGTTGCAAACAACCAGTTCATGTATACTTCTGAGAGGAATTCCGTGAACAATGGGGTACCTCAGAAGAAAGGAGTTCTTGAAATTGATGCTCTGAATGCCATATTGGCTCAGAACAAAATGTTGACTCAACAGGTCAACATGATCTCTCAGAATCTGAATGGATTGCAACATGCATCCAATAGTACTAGAGAGGTAGCTTCTGAAGAAGCTTATGATCCTGAAAACCCTGCCATGGCAGAAGTTAATTACTTAGGTGAACCTTATGGAAACACCTATAACTCATCATGGAGAAATCATCCGAATTTCTCCTGGAAGGATCAACAAAAACCCCATCAAGGTTTTAACAATGGTGGACGTGCAAGGCTGAATAATAGTAAGCCATATCCATCATCTTCTCAGCAACAGACAGAGAACTCTGAACAAAACAATTCTAAATTAGCCAACATAGTCTCTGATCTGTCAAAGGCCACTTTCAGTTTCATGAATGAAACCAGATCTTCCATTAGAAATCTGGAAGCACAAGTGGGCCAGCTGAGTAAGAAAGTTATTGAAACTCCTCCCAGTATTCTCCCAAGCAATACAGAAGAGAATCCAAAAGGAGAGTGCAAGGCCATTGATTTAATCAAAGTGACCGAATGCACTAGGGAGGAGGAGGACGAAAATCCTAAGGAGAAAGACCTCCTGGGACGTCCTTCAAGCATGAAGGAGTTTCCTATTAAGGATCCAGAGGAATCTGAGGCTCATCTAGAGACCATAGAGATCCCATTAAATCTCCTTCTGCCATTCATGAGCTCTGAAGAATATTCATCCTCTGAAGAGGATGAAGATGTGATTGGAGAGCAAGCTGCTCTATATTTAGGAGCTATCATGAAGCTGAATGCCAAACTGTTTGGTAATGAGACTTGGGAAAGTAAACCTCCCTTACTCATTAGTGAACTAGACACTTGGATTCAGCAAACTCTACCTCAAAAGAAACAAGATCCTGGCAAGTTCTTAATACCTTGTACCATTGGCACCATGAGCTTTGAAAAAGCTCTATGTGATCTGGGGTCAGGAATAAATCTTATGCCACTCTCTGTGATGGAGAAGCTGGGAATCATTGAGGTACAACCTGCCTTGTTCTCATTACAACTGGCAGACAAGTCAGTAAGACAAGCTTATGGATTAGTAGAGGACGTGCTAGTAAAGGTTGAAGGCCTTTACATCCCTACTGATTTCATAATCCTAGATACTAGGAAGGAAGATGATGAATGCATCATCCTAGGAAGACCTTTCCTAGCCACAGCAGGAGCTGTGATAGATGTCAACAGAGGTGAGTTAGTCCTTCAGTTGAATGGGGACTACCTTGTGTTTCAAGCACATGGCCATCCCTCTATGACAAAAGAGAGTAAGCATGAAGAGCTTCTCTCAGTTCAGAGTCAAGAAGAGCCTCCACAGTCAAACTCTAAGTTTGGTGTTGTGAGGCCACAACCAAACTCTAAGTTTGGTGTTCAAACCCCATATCCAAACTCTAAGTTTGGTGTTGGGAACACTACACACTAAATTGACCTGATCACCATGTGGCTCCATGAGAGCCACTGTCAAGCTATTGACATTAAAGAAGCGCTTGTTGGGAGGCAACCCAATTTTATTTATCTAATTCTATTTTATTTTGTTTCTTTGTTATTTTTGTGTTTCATTAGGTACATGATCATGAGGAGTCACGAAAAAATCAAAAAAATTAAAAACAGAGTCAAAAACAGAAGAAAAAAAATTTTTCACCCTGGGGACGCACGGGCTGGCGTTCAACGCCCAGAAGGTGCATCTGGCCGGCGTTCAACGCCAGAACAGAGCACCATTCTGGCGTTGAACGCCCAAAACAAGCAACAACCTGGCGTTTAACGCCAGGATGCGCACACAGAGGACAATCTGGCGCTGAACGCCAGAAACAAGCATGAAACTGGCGTTCAACGCCAGAATCATGCATAACATGGGCGTTTAACGCCCAGAACTAGCATCAATGGGCGTTTGAACGCCAGAATGATGCATCAAGGCATGTTACATGCCTATATGGTGAAGGAATGGTATTTGTTTTCACCTCAGGATCTGTGGACCCCACAGGATCCTCACCTTAGGATCTGTGGACCCCACAGGATCCCCACCTACCACATTTCTTTTAATCCTAATCACATTCTTCTAATCCAAATCTCATTCTCAATGTCACACTTCCCAAAAACCTTCACCTATCACCTCAATTCCTCTTCCCAATTACCCCATTCACCATTCACATCATACCCCTCTTCCCCATACACCCCACCTACCTCCATAAAAATTCAAATTCAATTTCCCACCCTTTCCCACCCAAAATGGCCGAACCTATACCCTCCCCCCTCCCTATAAATACCCGTCTTTTCTTTTACATTTTCACACAACACAAACCCACATTCTCCCACATAACCGAACCCTCTCTTCTCCCTCTCTCCATATTTTCTTCTTCTTCTTCTACTCTTCTTTTCTTTTTGCTTGGGGACAAGCAAATTTTAAGTTTGGTGTGGTAAAAAGCCTAAGCTTTTTATTTTTCATTCACCATCAATGGCACCCAAGGCCGGAGTTTCCTCAAGAAAAGGAAAAGGGAAGGCAAAAGCTTCCACTTCCGAGTCATGGGAGAAGGAGAGATTCATCTCCAAGAGCCACCAAGACCACTTCTATGATGTTGTGGCAAAGAAGAAAGTGATCCATGAGGTCCCTTTCAAACTCAAGAAGAATGAGTATCCGGAAATCCGACTTGAAATTCAAAGAAGAGGTTGGGAAGTCATAGCCAACCCCATACAACAAGTTGGAATTTTAATGGTTCAAGAGTTCTATGCCAATGCATGGATCACTAGAAACCATGACCAAAGTATGAACCCAAGCCCAAAGAATTATCTCACAATGGTTAGGGGGAAATACTTGGATTTCAGTCCGGAAAATGTGAGGTTGGCGTTTCATTTGCCTATGATGCAAGGTGATGAACACCCCTACACTAGAAGGGTCAACTTTGATCAAAGGTTGGACCAAGTCCTTAGGGACATTTGTGTGGAAGGCGCCCAATGGAGAGTAGACTCCAAAGGCAAGCCAGTCCAACTAAGAAGACTGGACCTCAAGCCTGTAGCTAGAGGATGGTTGGAGTTCATTCAAAGATCCATCATCCCTACAAGCAACCGATCTGAAGTTACTGTGGATCGGGCCATCATGGTTCATAGCATCATGATTGGTGAAGAAGTAGAGGTTCATGAAGTCATAGCCAATGAACTCTACAAAATAGCTGACAAACCTTCATACATGGCACGGCTAGCATTCCCTCACCTCATATGCCATCTATGTTATTCAGCCGGAGTTATCATAGATGGAGATGCCTCCATAGAAGAAGACAAGCCCATCACCAAGAAAAGGATGGAGCAAACAAGGGAAGTTCCTCACGGCCCTCAAGAAGAACATGAGGAAGTGCATCATCAACAAATGCCTCATGGAATGCACTTTCCTCCCAACAACTATTGGGAGCAACTTAGCACCTCCTTGGAAGATTTGAGCCATAATGTGGAACAACTAAGGGTGGAACACCATGAACACGCCCTCACTCTTCAAGAAATAAGAGAAGATCAAAGAGCAATGAGGGAGGAGCAACAAAGGCAAGGAAGGGACATAGAAGAGTTGAAGAACATCATTGGTCCTTCAAGAAGAAGACGCCACTAGAGGTGGATTCATTCCTTGTTCTTTATTTCTTTCTGTTTTCGGTTTTTAATTATTATGTTTATCTATGTTTTGTGTCTTTATTTCATGATCATTAGTATGTAACCATGCCTTAAAGCTATGAATAAAATCCATTAGTCCTTCACCTCTCTTAAAAGAAAAATGTTTTAATTCAAAAGAACAAGAAGTACATAATTTTCGAAATTATTATTGAATTTAGTTTAATTATTTTGATGTGGTGACAATGCTTTTGTTTTCTGAATGAATGAATGAACAGTGCATATGTCTTTTGATCTTGTTGTTTATGAGTGTTAAAATTGTTGGCTCTTGAAAGAATGATGAACAAGGAGAAATGTTATTGAGGATCTGAAAAATCATGAAATTGATTCTTGAAGCAAGAAAAAAAAAAAAAAAAAGAGAAGAGATCTAAAAAGAGTATATAGAAAAAGAAGGAGCAATAGAAAAAGCCAATAGCCCTTAAAACCAAAAGGCAAGGGTAAAAAGGATCCAAGGCTTTGAGCATCAATGGATAGGAGGGCCCAAGGAAATTAAATCCAGGCCTAAGCGGCTAAACCAAGCTGTCCCTAACCATGTGCTTGTGTCATGAAGGTCCAAGTGAAAAGCTTGAGACTGAGTGGTTAAAGTCGTGATCCAAGGCAAAAGAGTGTGCTTAAGAGCTCTGGACACCACTAACTGGGGACTCTAGCAAAGCTGAGTCACAATCTGAAAAGGTTCACCCAGTTATGTGTCTGTGGCATTTATGTATCCGGTGGTAATACTGGAAGACAAAGTGCTTAGGGCCACGGCCAAGACTCAAAAGTAGCTGTGTTCAAGAATCAACATGCTTAACTAGGAAAGTCAATAACACTATCTGAAATTCTAAGTTCCTAAAGATGCCAATCACTCTGAACTTCAAAGGAAAAAGTGAGATGCCAAAACTGTTCAGAAGCAAAAAGCTACAAGTCCCGCTCATGTAATTAAATTAATATTCATTGATATTTTGGACTTTATAGTATATTCTCTTCTTTTATCCTATTTGATTTTCAGTTGCTTGGGGACAAGCAACAATTTAAGTTTGGTGTTGTGATGAGCGGATAATTTATACGCTTTTTGGCATTGTTTTTATATAGTTTTTAGTAAGTTTGAGCTACTTTTAGGGATGTTTTCATTAGTTTTTATGTTAAATTCACATTTCTGGACTTTACTATGAGTTTGTGTGTTTTTCTGTGATTTCAGGTAAATTCTGACTGAAATTGAGGGATTTGAGCAAAACTCTGAAAAAGGCTGACAAAAGGACTGCTGATGCTGTTGGATTCTGACCTCCCTGCACTCGAAATGGATTTTCTGGAGCTACAGAACTCTAAATGGCGCACTCTCAACGGCGTTGGAAAGTAGACATCCAGGGCTTTCCAGCAATATATAATAGTCCATACTTTATTCGAAGAATGACGACGCAAACTGGCGTTGAACGCCAAGTACACACTCCTTTCTGGAGTTAAACGCCAGAAAAACGTCATAATCCGGAGTTGAACGCCCAAAGCACATCATAACTCGAAATTCAACTCCAAGAGGAGCCTCTGCTCGTGGATAAATCAAGCTCAGCCCAAGCACACACCAAGTGGGCCCCGGAAGTGGATTTATGCATCAATTACTTACTCATGTAAACCCTAGGAGCTAGTTTATTATAAATAGGATGATCTACTAATGTATCAATCATCTTTGGTCTCAGTTTTGTTTTATTCTTCATCTTAGGAGATCATTGATCACGTGGAGAGGGCTGGCCATTCGGCCATGCCTGAACCTTCTTTTACTTATGTATTTTCAACGGTGGAGTTTCTGCACACCATAGATTAAGGGTGTGGAGCTCTGCTGTACCTCAAAGATTAATGAAGTTCTATTTTCTTTTATTCAATTCTCTATCTTATTCTTATTCCAAGATATTCATTCGTACTCAAGAACATGATGAATGTGATGAGCTAATAACTCTCATCATCATTCTCACTTATGAACGCGCGTGATTGACAACCACTTCCGTTCTGCGTGTAACAAGGCTTGAATGTATATCTCTTAGGTTCCCCAACAGAATCTTCGTGGTATAAGCTAGATAGATGGCGGCATTCATCTAGATCCGGAAAGTCCAACCTTGTCTGTGGTGTTCCGAGTAGGATCCTGGGAATCCGGAAAGTCTCACCTTGTCTGTGGTATTCCGAGTAGGATTCCGTTCATGAATGACTGTGACGTGCTTCAAACTTTAACCTGCTGGGCGTTAGTGACAAACGCAAAAGAGGGATTCTATTCCAGTAGGAGCGGGAACCAACCGGTGATTGGCCGCACTGTGACAGAGTGCGTGCATTAGCTTTCACTGCGAGGATGGGATGTAGCTATCAACCATGGGTGATGCCTCCAGACTGGTTAGCTGTGCGAGTGACAGCCGTACAGGTTATTTCCCCGAGAGGAATGAAAGTAGCCACAGCTGATAGTGAACCCCTATACAAAGCTTGCCATGGAGAGGAGTAAGAAGGATTGGGTAGAAGGAATAGGAGAGCAGGCGTCCTAGAGCTCTACAGCACCTCCATTCCGCTTATCTGAAATTCCTACCAATGAATCTGCATAAGTATTTCTATCCCTTTTATTATTCCTTTTTATTTATTATTCCAATAATCACAATTCCCCTTTAATCTCTCTAACTGAGATTTACAAGATGACCATAGCTTGCTTCATACCAACAATCTCTGTGGATTCGACCCTTACTCACGTAAGGTTATTACTTGGACGACCCAGTACACTTGCTGGTTAGTTGAACGGAGTTGTGAATTCCACCAGAGCCATAATTAGAACATTGATCACAAATGATACAAGAATTTGAATCACAATTTCGTCCACCAGAGCAACAGTCTCATTCCCCTAAGTTCCCCCCTAACTTCACCCCTAAATTTTTCCAATTTCCTGGACATCATCGACGATGCTGCCTGATTTTCCAGACCAGTCGTTACAGTCACGCCATCCTCATGCCTTGGATAAGACTGATCGGAATTTCTTTTTGCTAAAGCTCTTGCTAAGCCCTCCCATCCTTCTTCAATTTCATCCACCCACACAAAGTATTTGCAATCTCTTGTCTAGAAAAAATAAACCAACCGAATAGTCAACAACAATGTCAAAAATATATTTCTAACCTGAACAAGAACACAGCGTGTACATTACCCCCCACCCAAGACATCTGATGAACCATCTGTTAGGATTTGTCATGGTGCCAGACTCTATCAACACAATATCCCTCCCACACAAGCATTTCCCGTCGAGCATCTTTCCCTTCATCCTCTTCGAACTCGATGAACTGCTGCGAGTTCCATCACTTGCAGGAGAGTTATATCTTCGCAACGACATGCCAGGGCTCACGAGAAAATTCCTTCTCTCCTTATATGCACTTGAAACTGGATGAGGTTGAAGTCAATTGCATTTACTGGGTGTGGTTCGAATTGGGGAAGATGACTCCCTAGGGTTTCCACTTCATGGGTTAATCCTTATAATAACGTTCAAATCCACGTAGATAGGGGTTTGGGGGGTTTGGAGTGCCACGTAGGTTCGTTTAAGCACAAAGCTGGTGTCAAACCAAGGCAGGGTATATCTGTCACACGGACCGCATCTTCAATGGGTACAAAGTTAGTTTCGGTCTTCTATGAGTACAATTGTCAGCGTTTTTATCTTTTATGGATACATTTGGTCATTTATTCACCAAACATTTTATTTCAATTTAGAATAAAAGCATCTATTTTAGAGAAAAAAAAAATATGTGGAAAGACATCTCAGATACTCATTAATTGAGATATAAATAAATTGGAGACTCAATAAAATTCATATAATTTGTGACGATTTAGATAATACTAATTTAATTTTTATTTTTTTTAATTTAAAATTTAGATAAATATAATTAAAATTATTAATTTAATTTAATTAGAAAAAAGTCCTACTTATATAATGTGCTCATGTTAATATTCTGTTAAAAAAAAGGTAACGATATAAAATAATTTTTAAATTACAAAAGTTTTAATTTAAACTTAAATTAAAAATTTTAAATATGAGCGCTTTCTATTTAAATTCAGTTTAATTAACACTATATTTCAATGTTAGTCATGTGATCCACATTTTTAAATACCGAATCCCTTCCAACAACCCAAACAGTTGAGAGCGAATTCAAATCTGATTATAATTAGAGTGGAAAAATAATAACTAAAAAAAAAAATCAACATTCTTTGTTCAATTACAAGACTCTGACGTCGACGGCCTCTGCTCAAAGTTGATGGCCTCTGCTCAAAGTCGACGGCCCACCCCCCTCTCCACCTCCCCACACCGCGTTACGCGGTTTTTCCTTTTTTGCTGTTATTGATAAATAGAACAATCCTGTCGCAAGAGATAATAAACATCACCAAATAAATAGAATAGAAGGTTCCCACTTTTTCTTTCCAGAGAAGACAGAAGTAGAGCAAATAACATGAGAAAGTTCTTATTATTCCTTCAATGCTTGATTTTTCTCGCACTGCTTCTCATTCATCCTTCATTTGCTCCTAGGTAGGTTATACTATTTATTAACTCTTCTTATTAATAAAATATTCTAATGCTAAACAAAAAATAGTCATAATTTATTTTATTTAATATTTATTAAATAATTAATAATTAATAAATATTAAATAAAATAAATTTTAATTATTTTTAGTTAATTTTTTAAAGATAAAATATTTTTTATCTTTAATATTTGTGATTTTTTAAAAAATATTTTAATATTTAATTGTATTTAATTTTGTATATATTTTTTATTTATATTGAAATTGTTTTTTAATGTTAATTTCATCAAGAATGTTGAAGACAAAATTAAAAATATTTAAGAATAATTTGGAAATAAATAAAAAATATTAAGAATAAAATTAAATAAATAAAAAATATTAGAAATAAAATTAAATAAAATTAAACGTCAGAGATATTTTTAAAAAAAATTATAAATCTTAAGAATAAAAAATATACTTTATTTTTTTTTAATTACTAAATTTTCGAATAAAATAATACTCATCAGTACTTTTATCTTGTATACTATAACGACATTCTTTTACGTACCATTAAATAGATGTGAAGTCCATCAAGATTCTATATATAATAACTAGATGAGTCGCATATTTCTTTTAGTAATAATAGATAAGAATGAAACTAGATGTTCCTCGATTAATATACAAAGGGAAAGTATTGTACAATGGAAGTTACGAAGTATTAGAAATATAATTATTAATATTATCTTTTTTCATCAGCTAAAATTTTTGAGATGAATGGTATCACGATATGATATTAGAGCGTTAAATTTGAAAGATCAAGAGTTCGATTTTTGGTGAACTCTAAAATCAGTTATACAAATAGTCTATTATCCCTCTAATAGACTCCATATACAAAATATTATTTTAGGTAAAATGATTTACATCTGATTTGGCTGTTTTTTTAATGTTACAAACCACCTCCTCCATCAAAAGGGGCGGCCGTACCAGTGATGAACCAATACATCCCCGCCTTCGCCGACAAAAGGCCGAGGTTCACATCCCTGACCAATAACGGCAGCCGGTTGGACTGGAGCCTCCACGCATGTGCTGTGTGCATAGGGGGCTTTTGTAACAAAACTAGGAAATAATAACTCCGGTTATTAATTATTACAAGATGAATGTGTGCTTGCTAATGAAAATTGATTCAGTTACAATAAGGATTCATGATTGAATTGTTGAGAAATAGCAAATTAATTTATTTTATTAGTCGATATTTAAATCAATACAATTGCTCTTTTTCTTTCAAATCGACTAAGTAAACACTTCATTTTGAAATAGTTAAAATCATATATAAAATAACGTTAGTTTTGTTTCAAAATAATGATTCAAGAGTTAAATCAATTTGAATTGACTGAATAATTATTTTACTCGTGTACTTAAGTATTAGAATTCGAATTTTATTTTACATATACAACAACCAACCCATTGAGAAAAACAAATAGTAGGAGATATCACGAAAAATTAGAAAAAAATAGAATTACAATATTTTATTTATTTAAGGGGCATCTGGGATCACACGACCCATTAAAGTCTCTGCCACCACCACTAGTAAAAATTCAGGTTTTTATGATGACTGAGTCAGGGGTGAAGCCTAAACATCAAGAAGACTGGAAAAGGTGTATTCCCTAAAAATGAACAAAGTACGATCCCCAACAAGCTTCAGAATGTTCTTAAGGTAGGTCAATCAATTATATATTTTCAGCTCATGGACATGTTATTGTTAATTAGCATTTCATTTCACTTTATGGACATATTCTATCTTATAGAAAATCTTATTTTTGTACATGCAGTTTTTTTGAATCTTAGTGGTGTATTGTTTTAAAGCCAATAGTGAGACAATAATATAAACCATGCATTTCAGGTCCATATTACTAATGCTAAAATATGGAATGCATAGGATCCAAGTATCAAGGAACTGGCTGAATAGATCAGCTTGAGGAGAGAATGGCACGCATAAAAGGAGATCCATCTTTGAAGCATATTTTAGATGAGATAGAGATTGGTGGTCCTACTGCTATGATGAGGTTTGGATGGAAAAATTTCTTATCTTTTTGGCCATTTTAAAATTTCTATCAGTTCAATGTCTTCCAAATTTTAAATAGTTTCTAAAGTGTTTCAGGTTGTTTGTGCAATTTGTAACACTGAGCAGCGGATAAGTATTTTCTTCCAACTTATTTCTTGGAGATGAACTAAGCCGAATTTGATGCATAATTCCAGCTAGGAATTGTTAATATTCTTGCTTCCTCAATGATGCTGAATGTTTTTTTAATCAATTTGCATATAGGAAAACAACAGTTTCATTGCGATGATTGTGGAATATGTAGGTGTAGTTCACTTAGCTGTGTTTGAGTATATCCATATCTTATGTCACCTGAATTTATGACATACAAACTAATTTTTTATGATCTAATTTGAAAACAGGGTTGGTGGTCAAGAGAACTATTTCCACTGCGAAAAGTGTGGTATGCATTCATCATTCAATCAGCATTGTGCATTTTTTTTCTTTTCCTTATGTTTGTTTTTCCTAAGCTTGTCCATACTTTATTTTTCTGTGAATAATTAGAAGAGTTTACTGCTTTCAGGCTTTGGTTTATCAGTATCATTGAATAATTTTTAAATTTAGTCCTTGATCAATGGCATGCAAGGTCATGCTATTCATAGAATAATTTTTTGTGAATAATCTGCAGGGTCATGCTATTTAGTTACACTACGTGACAATCATTTGTGTGGAGAACTCCATGGGCATGTGCATTACTGAAGTTGCTGTTGTTGCAATTATGTAGTTATATGATATTGAAACATTGAAGTTATTTTATTTTATTTTTTTAATGAAAAACAAGTAATAGTTATGAAGAACAATAGCATATGCAATTATGTATGGAACTATTGACATTGAGAACTTTTATATATATATATATAGAGAGTTATCTTGTATTGAGAAATGATTATTTTTTTGGTGTCATTGAGGAATTATTATGTTATAAAAGATTTAGTTTTTAAATTTTAATGTTAAAAATTTTAATTTGAGTAGTGCGTAAATGAGAAAATTAATTTATGGGGGTTTTAAACTGCCACAAAAGTAATTTAAAACTGTCACAAAACACTAGTATAAAACCCTCACTAAACACACACAAAACCCCCACTGAATAGATTGTAGAGGTTTTTAAAAATCCCTACAAAAGACTTCGTGGCACCTCAAATTTTGGAGGTTTTAGAAACCCCCAAAAACTATTTGGTGGGGGTTATAAACCTCCACAAATAAGAAAAAAAACCTCCACAAATAAACAAAAATTTTGTAGTGACTCATCAGGCAGGTGGATGGTATCCTTAAGGAAAAAGTTTTAAAATAACTTTTTTGAATTTTTAAAAGTAATTTTTTTTTTAACTTTTGACTTATGAATAGTAATAATATTAATATTTAGTATAAATTTTAAAATTAAATTATAACTTTTTAAGAAGCTATTTAAGATGTTATAGAAAAATTAAAAAAAAATGACTTTTTTCATAATAATTTTTTTTATTACATTTCTTTTAAATAAACACTTTTAAAATTAAAAACCCAAATATAAAATAACTTATTTATAAATTATTTTTAATATAATAATTTATTATTTAAACTATTTTTTAAACTATTTATCCAAACTAACCCTTAGTCTCAATAATTGAATCTCTTTGCTTTTTATTTTAAGCTTTTGGACCGCTATTCCTCCATTGTTTTTCACTTGTGGAGCTAGAATTTAATTTTTTTTTTTTTTATGTTAAGATTAGTAGTTTTGTTTTTATTGTTTGTTTTTTTTTATCACGTTCTTATAGAGTATAATATTATTGCAATTTATCTCTTATTAGAGTAATAACTTTATCTATATACTAAAAAATTTAGAATTATTTGATAATAAAAAAACTAACTAAAAACTGTCCTAACTTATTTTATTATTTAGCCTTTATTAATTCTTATAATAATTAATTATTATAAGAATTAATAAAATTAAATAAAATAAATTTTGACTTTTGTATCTTCCTAATATTATTTCTAAAAATTAATAGAGATTTATAGTATCTTATATTCATAAAAGATAGGCTAAAGTACATTTTCATCCTATAACTAATTTTTAAATCTTTTAAATAGAGAAAGTTTTAATATTTTATATAATTAAACTTTTATTCATTTAAAAATTTGAAGAATAATTATTATAGTAGAAATAATATTTAGTTTGTAATGAGTGTAGCAAAAACTTGTCCCATGCAATAATACTAAAATAGATTTTATTTTATTTTCTCATCACCATTTCATTTAATTATAAAACATACTCAGTGGTGAACTTTATTTATCGTGAGTTCTTGAATTAAAGTGTCTTTTATTTATCGTTGTTAATTTTATATATTATAAATCATTGATTCTATTAGAAAGATCAAATTAAATAAAAAGAAGAATATTTAAAAATGAGTATGAAAAAATTATGATTAAGAGAGTATTACATTTGGTAAAAAAATATAATTTTAAATAATATAAAATTATATCTATTTTAGTAATTTTTATTATTTAAAGTAATTACTTAAATTCGTTTCTAAGAATTTTAAAAGTAGATATTTTAGTCTTTAAAAAAATTAATACATAGATTAATTTCCAAGATTTTACTAAATAAATTAGTCTTGAAGGATTTTAAAAATAGATATTTTTGTTCCTAAGAAAAATTAATACACAGATCAATCTTTAACATTCTTCTCTGTCAGACATAACAATCTTAATCTATTTTACTTTTACTATATATCAACTTTTATTGTTATTAATTTAACTTTGTGCATGTGGATGATGACACTAATATATTGATACACTTTTTTTGTTGAAAATAAGCAAAATGAATAATGATGCTTTGAAATTCAAATTAAAATATTTTCTTTTAATATAAACATACTTTTTAAAATAGGACATCTTTTAATTATATTAAATATAAAAATATCAAATAATTTTAATATTAAATTTCTTGTGGAATAATTTCTAATAATTTTATTATTATTATTATTATTATTATTATTATTATTATTATTATTATTATTATTGAGTGAATATATTATTTTATATTTTTTATGCAATTTTTTTATATCATAAATCATACATAAGAATTTAATGAATAAATTTATCTTTATTTTAGTCCAAAAAATACAAAAAATTATGATACAGTATTATTGTATAATTATTATTATTATTATTATTAATAATAATAATAATAATAATAATAATAATAATAATAATAATAATAATTTTATTTTACTCTTTTTTTATGGATGAAAATTTTTATGTTTGATAGGAAAAAAAGTTAAAAATTTATCTGTGTATTAATTTTTTTGTGAGTTCTATGGTGTTTTTGTTATGATGTCTAAATTGTTTAATTTATCTTTTAAAGTAAAAAATAAAATATTTAAAGTAAAAAATAAATCATGTAAAATTTATTAAATATTATTCATTTACTTTTTTTAGTAACTTAGGTACAATGTGATAGGTACTATAGTATTCACCTTATTTTTTTTAGGACTAAAATAGCCAATTTTAAAATTCTTACTCCTCCTTAAGAACTTATTTAGATAATTACTTTGCCAGAAAATAAATTGAAAAATTAATTTGTCTGACGGAATAAAATCTTAAAAATATTTTTATGTATTAATTTTTTTGGACTAAAATATTCGTTTTCAAAATCTTTGGAGATAGATTCTAGAATTACTCTAATATTTATTTTATTAAAATTAATTTTAATACACAATTATCAAATATAAATCATTAAATCATTGACACAAATTTATTTCTACTAAAAATTAATTCTATAAAGTTATTTTTATTCAAACTTTAATTTAATAAACACCAATCCAAACACTCACGGAATAGTTTCAAACAAAAAGTTCTGTTCAGATTCGTGAAGTGCGTTACACGGTTAAAAGATTCTAACATTATTGGTTCGGTGAAACATGAATAACAAGAAGCAAGCTCAGAAAGAAAAGGTATGGTGATGGTCACTATTTAAGAAAGACGACGGCAAAGCTAAATTCCATAGCTTCTTAAAAAAAGAAAGGCGGCATTTAATAGAAACGCATCTTCTCCAACAACCATGGTTTTAGCATAATATCATCTTACATTACAATATTTTTTTTGTCTAAAGTAATTTTTATTCGAAACAACATTTAATAAAAGATGTTTTAAATAAACAAAAATAATATTTTCGACTAGTTACCTTTGAATAAGGCAAAAATAATAAAATTTTAGTCATCTATAAAAAAAAAAGTTGTCTATAATATCTGTTTTTGTATGGATATCTAAAAGGTGAGCTCGGCTTTTGGGAGTCGGCGCCGAGTTGTTATATTCGGTGCCGATCTTTGAACCTTAAAGAAGTCCGAGCTTTACTCCGAGGAGATGTCCAATTGTGCAGAGCGTGAGTAAGAAACAAGGGGAGAGTGTACCTGCAAAGGCACTACGAAACTTAAGTCAGTATTGAGAATTCAATGTGTTCTCTAGGGATAGAAGACTATACCTTTTATGAGTGAAGATGGACAGGTCGGTTATGTTTCCGTTTCATCGTCTGAATTGAAGAGTAATAATTGGGTGATAAAATCTAATCGGACGTTTTGATTATAAGATGTCCATTGAGATTATTTGAACTGCCGAACTATAACGTCAGCTTGTCGAGTAATAACATGGATAATGCCGAGTTATGATAGATAATGCCAAGTTATGATGTTGGATTTGTAACGGCCGGATCATAGCCCCCAAGCTTAGCTTGGAAAAGTGTTTTGATGAAGCAGGTTGAGTTTTTAATGAAGCATAAGTCGGCTATTGAGTAGGTGCATAACTTCAGCAGATGGGTTAGGCTTGGAGTACCCACTTCAAGATGCTTAATTAAAAAATTTGAAAAGATAAAAGAATGGAAAAAGTGACAGTTTTTAATGAGGAGAGAGAAGTAATGATGGCATTAAGTGATTTTTGTCATTTCCAATGCTTCCTAGGGCGGTTTGATGTGATTAGTAGTGGGTATAGTGAAATTGAATGGGTTATGTAACTCTTAGTTAACCGCATTGGAGAACCAAGAGTTGGGTTTGCGAATCATTTTGACGTTTTTGAGATAAAGTTGGGTTTGAAGGTTCCAGAGAAAAGAGAATGAGTAAAAGAGGTATGTGGTAGATTTTTCTACTTCTTCTCTCTGCTTTATTGAGTTTCTATGTTTGTTTTTCTGTTTCTGGTTTTGTTGCTAATGGGGTTTGAGAAAGACAAGAAGGGGAGAATAGATTGGTCGTATGATTGGGTTAATAAAGATGTGAGTAGTCGAGTGTCTCTGTTTTGTGACTCAGATGCCATTAAAGAGATAGATTTGGAAAAGGTAGTGAGAGTAGGCTCTGGGATACGTTTGGAGTTGTTACCTTGTTCTGCGGATGATCGTGTTTTTCATAGAGGTGATTCTTCTGAGTTCTTCTACATGTATAGTTGCGTCTTAGAGGAGTCGAGGGTGAAGCTTCCTTTTTCGGAGTTCCAGTGCCAAGTTTTGAAACAGATGAATTGTGCTGCATCTCAACTTCATCCTAATGGTTGGACCTTTCTTCAAGGTTTTGAAGTGTTGATGGAGTATTTGGAGGAAAAACTTACATTGGAGTTGTTCTTTATGATGTTTCAGGCGAAAGGGGTGTGGAAGGGAAATTGGGTGAATCTGAATAGCTCGCCGGGTTTTGGTATTTTCAAGCTTTATAAATATTCGTTTAAGAACTTTAAGGAGATGTACCTCAAAGTTTGGAGTGTTGAGGATGATTTTCCTTTTTATTTAGACGAGAACTTGTGTGAGAGGTTTCCTTTGTGGTGGTATTCAGAACCTCAGAATATCCTCGAATTGAAAACCATTAGTCCGAGGGTTGAGTGTGTGATTGAGTATCTGGTTGAAGCTGTTGACCGTAAGGATTTGATATCTATTTTTGAGTTGTTACAGTGGGATAATAATAGACAGGTTGTGATAGATTACTTAGGTATCCATTCTGTGTTTTTTGCCCTTCTGCTTATTCTGATATTTAGTTTTTCTTACGAAAGAAAATTTTGGTGGTGTTTTCTGTAGGAGGTAAGTATCCTGGAGTCTCTGCAGCTACGTTGAGAGCTCAGGTTAGGATAAGAATGTGGACAAAGATGGATCGACCTCTAAGCCGGAGAAGGTTGCCGCTGCTGCAGGAGAGGTTAATCAACCTCGTCTGAGAAGGAAGAAGGTCGTCTTGAAGAAAAGAAAGTCGGATGTGGTTGATCTGTCTGGGGAATCGGATGATGGAGTTGATGAGCTTCCCTTTGAAGAAATTCATAAGTTTATGGAGTTTATTCAAATTAGTAATCTGATTTGCCATTCTTTGGTTCTCTTCGGCCATGTGCTGGTTGGCTTGCTGTAACTCGGTCACCATCTGAAGGAGTTCAGATGGTGTGGGTGGAAGTTGTTCAGCCATGGCTCCAAGCGAGAACGTCGAGGCCGATGATATATGGAAAGAATTATATTATTGGCCCCACGGTGGGTATCAATTGTTCTTGTATGGATACCTGAAGGGTGAGCTCGACTTCTGGGAGTCGGCGCCGAGTTGTTATATTCGGTGCCGATCTTTGAGCCTTGGGAAAGTCCGAGCTTTACTTCAAGGGGATGTCCAATTGCGCAAAGTGTGAGAAAGAAACAAGGGGGGAGTGTACCTGCAAAGGCACTCCGAAACTTAAGTCAGTATTGAGAATTCAATATGTCCTCTAGGGATAGAAGACTATACCTTTAATGAGTGAAGATGGATAGGTCGGTTATGTTTCCGTTTCATCGTCTGAATTAAAGAGTAATAATTGGGTGATAAAATCTAATCGGACGTTTTGATTATAAGATGTCCGTTGAGATTATTTGAACTACCGAACTATAACGTCAGCTTGCCGAGTAATAACGTGGATAATGCCGAGTTATGATAGATAATGCTGAGTTATGATGTTGGATTTGTAACGGCCGGATCAATATCTAAAGTAATATTTACAAAATGTTATAAAATAAAAACTTTAAGACAACATTTATAAATAAAAATACATTTTATAAGAGTTGTCAAAAAATTAAACAAATAACATTTATAAAATATTACCTAAAATTGTTTATGGCTAAAAATTTTAGAGAAAAACTTTTAATCATATTTCCACCAATTATTTTTTCAATAAAAAAATAACTTAAACAAAACAAAATTTTGAAATACTTCAGTTCCACTTCACACACACACAAGAGAAGGCCTTCTCCCCTGCAACAACACCACCGTATCCTAACTCCCCTTCCTAACAGCGACAACAGGTCAGCAGCATTCAATCGCCGGTGCACTCCTTCACATACAGCGATGGTACGGTACTATCCTCAACGGACGACGGCGCGGTGCTCTCCAGAAGCCCTAACATGGCCACTGCAATAACTCACAGACCGTTTCTTCAGAAGCCCTAACAGGGACAACAGTGCTCAATCGCGGTGCACTCCTCTATGTACGAGGATGGCGCGGTGCTCTCCTCATCGGACACGGTGTTCAATCGCGAGAAATCCCTCTCCCTTCTTTATTCTTTCTCGTTCTTCTTTTATTCCTCCGTTTTCAATTGAGAAAACTGATTTTGATATTCTCTGAATTAATTCATTACGATTTAGGTCTTTCTTAATTTTTAGTTAGTAAATTATTTTGCTGTTCTCTAATCTGCTGGTATGTGATTTTATTGTTCTACAGATTATTGTTATGTATAAAAGTTTGTTATATGTATATAAGAGCAAATAAAAATAATAATATAAAGTGCTATAGAAATTATTGAGCTTAAAGCGAATATTTAGAATTAAATTATCATATCGAGAAGCTGATGAATACATTTGGGGGTTTCGATCTCATTGTTGACGTCAGCCCTTTCACACCAAATTTGGTGGGAGCAATAGGGTAAGCATGAATGAATTAAAGGATAAAGAATTTTTTACAGAGAATAAAATTAGTGCAGGGTAAAAACTTGACACAAAGAATAAATACATAAACATTTAACGATAAATTATATATAAAATAAAATAAACTATGAAATGTCTTTTTTTTTCTCGTACAAAATTTAACAAAAAAATAAAATAATAAAAAATTAATAAAAATATAAAAGGAAAAAAAGAAAAAATACGCTATATTTTATATTAATGTTTTTGTGCTATTTTTTATCACAAAATACATTAATTAAATATGTTAAGACACAATATTTGTATTTATATTTTATTTGTTGACAAAAATCGATATAAGAATTTGTTATCAGTAGAAGCATTAAAATAATTTTTCTATAATTTGTATAATTAAATGGACAATATTAAAGATACTCCAAATAATAAATATAATGACAGAAATTAAATTATTAAACACTAGAATTTTTATTTAAAAAAACTCTTAAAAAGAGGACTAAAAACCCACAAAACCTAGTCCATCAAAATTTTTTCACTATCAAAATAATGAGTACGCAAACAGTATTTCTAATAATACTAGGACATCTCAACAATCAACAAAATAAATTATCAAAACTGATGAAATTAACATAAATCCTCCACATAAGTGTATATCTCAAATCAGACAAAAGAAAAGGTAATACAAGTAGCAAGTTTATCCTAATAATATTTATCTCTACATCAAGAACAACATACTAAAATTTCATAAGAAAAATAACAAATTTACCAGTTCAGTAGAAACATATTAGAACTACTCTTTTCTTCTGTATCTTTCTTTTCTTCTTCTTTTTTTTTTGAAATAAAAATGAGAGAGTCTCTCTCTTTACTTCATGTGGCTTTAAGTCACTTTCTTTTCTTTTTTTAAAGTTTAACTGTGGCTCGCATTTAAATTGGAGACTCACCAACAAATCTTTTTCTCACCGACTCAAGTGAGGATAGGCTGTTCCACTAAGACTTTTTTCTCTTTGTAAGAATTAAACTTTACTACAGGTAAACTCTTAGTTATTATATCTTAACCATTATCATCGGTATGGATCTTCTCAAGTGCATATGATGACTTTATCTCAAGCTCTTGACGTATTCAATAATACCTCACCTCTATGTGCTTCGATCTAGAATGAAGTCTAAAATTCTTGCTGAGGTGAATAACACTTTGATTGTCACAAAATAACACAAACTTCTCTTGATTGATGCCTAACTTTTGTAGAAATTTCTTCATCCACAAGAGTTCCTTAGAAGCATCAATAACAATAATGTATTCTGCATCTGTAGTAGACAAAGCAACATATTTCTAAAGTCGAAATTGTCACGATAGAACTCTCCATGCAAATAAGGTTGGAAGTGACTCAAGCCAACTCATGAGCCAGTTCGAACGCAACTCGTTAATAGCTCTATAAGTTAAACTCGTGAGCTGGTGAGTCAAGTTTGAGACTGAAATTGAGCTCATAAATTAAATGAGTCGAGCTTGAGTTTGGATAAGCTCAGCTCATTAGCTCGTGAGCTGGCTCGATTATATATATATATATATATATATATATATATATATATATATGCATTTAATTTATATTTTTAATATTATATATATACATATGAAATAGTGATATATAATTATATATATTAATGATCTAAACTATTTAAAATTTTATATTTATTTTTTATATATAATTTTGATGTAGGATATAAATAAAAAATTTATAATTTATTGATAGATAAACAATATATAAAATTGATCTTTTTAAATATTTTTTAAAATATATGTTATAATTTATTGATATAGAATTATAGATTATGTTCCTATTATTTGAGTCGGCTGGTGAGCTCGAGCCAACTCGTGAGCTTTCGGTGACCCGAGTTTGAGCTTAAGAAATAGGCTCGATTATTAATGAGTCGAGCCGTGAGACAATCTCAATTTTTGTAAGTCGAGCTTGAGCTTGGTCTAGCTCGACTCACTTCCAATCCTACCTACAAAGTAGACTTTCTTGAATCAAGATTCCCAGCCATATCCGCATCAGTATAACTATCCAATACAGGTTGGCTACTCCCAAAGCATAAATAAACTCTGGAAGTACCATTAAGGTATCTGAGAATCCACTTCACTGTTTGCTAGTGTTCCTTGCCAGGATTAGAGAGAAATCGACTAACAACTCTAACGGCATGAACAACATCCAGCCTGATACAAACCATAGCATACATCAAACTGCCAACCACAGATGCATATAGAATCTTCTTCATTTCTTCTTTTTCTTTCTCATTTGTAGGACATTGTTGTGAACTCAGCTTGAAATGACTAGCAAATGAAGTACTAACAAGTTTGAAATTACTGATGCTAAACCTCTTTAAACCTTCTCAATATACTTCTACTACAACAACCACAGTTTTCATTCTTCCTATACGAGTGATAATTCTGAGAATTTTCTTTGTAGGACCCAAATCCTTTATAGCAAAGGATTTGTTAAGTCTTTATTAAGACTTTCAATTTTCTTAATGTCATGACCAACAATCAACATGTCATTAACATAAAGTAAGAGAGTTATAAAGTCACCATCAGAGAATTAATAAGTCTCACTATATCCATGACCTACCATGAAGGAATTAAATTTTGTGTACCACTGTCTTATCGCCTGCTTTAGCCCATATAAGTTGTTTTTTAACTTGCATACAAGATGCTTCTTTCTTTTAATCTCGAAACCCTATGGTTGTTCCATAAAATTTTTTTTTATCTATGTTACCATAAAGAAATGCAGTCTTTACATCAAGCTATTCAACCTCTAAATTCAAACTAGCCGTCAATCCAAACACAACTTGAATAGAGGGCATGTTTACAACTGGAGAGAAAATCTCATCAAAATAAAGACATTTCTTTTGCTCAAAGCCTTTCACAACCAAATGAGTTTTGTACCTTGGCCATGAAGTATTTTTTTTTGCTTTCAACTTAAACACCCATTTATTCCTAAATACTCTCTTATCAGTCGACAAATTCACAAATTCAAACGTATGATTCTCATGCAAAGGTTTCATTTCTTCTTGCATGGCCTTCAAGTAATCTTTCTTATGCTCATCAGACATAACTTCCTGGTAGTTTTCTAACTCCCCAATCTCAGTGTTTATAACATACTCACGAGGAGAGTATCTCTGCAAAGAATGACGCTCTCTAGTAGATCTTCTCAATTCAGGCTTAACTGATGATTCAGGTGAAAATCAACATCTGGTGAAACTTCTGTATCTGGCACCTTAGGTTGAAGTGTAGGTTCATCATGTAAATCATCACCATCATTATCAACTTGTGAACCTCCCCCATCAACAGGAGGTCTAGTAGAAGAACGAGGTTTATCATCAGTAGAAACATCTAATAATAGTTGTTGGCTTATCTGTCTTCTCAAGGTCTTCAATAGTTTAGTCTAAAAAAAATCACATCTCGACTTCTAATTATTTTCTTGCTCACCAGATCCCATAATCTGTACCCAAATTTTTTGTGACCATAACCCATGAAGATACACTTCTTTGACTTTCCATCAAGTTTGGATCTTTTATATTTTGGAATGTGTACAAATGTCCTACAACTGAACACTCGCAAGTGACTATAGGAGACATCTTTCTCTCTCCATACTTTCTCTGGAACATCACAATTTAGTAGAACTGAAGGAGAAAGATTGATCAAATCTATTGTAGTCCTCAACGCTTCACCCCAAAAGAATTTAGGTAACTTTGCATGAGAGAGTATACACCTGACTCTATCATTGATAGTACGCTTCATTCTCTCTATAACTCCATTATGTTGAGTAGTCTTAGGAATTGTCTTCTCAATCTTGATATCATTTCCTTTATAATACTCTTCAAATGATCTCCTATATTCACCACCATTATCTGCTCGAATACATTTTAATTTTTTTTTCTGTTTCTCTTTCAATACTTGCATAAAAGTGCTTAAAGATACTGAACACCTGACCTTTAGATTTCAAAACAAACGTCCACACTTATCGAGAATAACCATCAATAAAAGTAATAAAGTATGATATACTATCTAGTGTCTTAGTATTCATAGTGCAAACATCAGTATGAACTAAATTTAGAACATGTGATCTCCTATGAAGTTCAGAATTATGAAATGATACTCTAAAATAATGAATACAAGTATTTAAAATTGTACCTTTCACGGGAAGTGAGTACTTTTTGACTAAGATGCTAAGTCCTTTCTCGCTTAAGTGACCATGACGCATATGCCACAAATCAGAGGAGGAATTATTAGCTACATGCACCTCTGTTTTGTCCAACTTTGCTTGCAACCGTAGAGAGTTGTGAGACTATTGTCTTCTTTAGTAACAATGAGAGCCCTTTTGATAATCTTTTATTTTTCACTACTAAAAAAAGTGTAATAACTCTCTTGATCTAATGCCTTCAGAAATCAAATTGAACCGCATATCTGGCGTATGCCTAACATTCTTCAACTATAATTTGCATCCCATGTTAATTTTGAGCCACACATCACCCATGCCAATGATATCACACACCCCTTTATCTTTCAATTTAATCTTGCCAAAATTTTCAACAGTATAAGAAATAAAAAATTCACACCTTGGAGTGACATGACATAAGGCACCAGAGTCCATAATCCAAGTTTAATCATCACAAACAAGATTAACATAGTTTTCATCATATATGATAAAAACATATTCATAAAGAATAACAGCAGTTTCTTTATCATTATATTTACTTTTGTCTTTATTTCTTCCCCTATAATACTTCTTGATATGCCTCGACTTGTCACAGTTGTGATAAATGAAATCCTTTCTTGACTTGTTTCGGCTCTCTGACCTGTCAGAACTGTGAGGTTTTCTACTTTGACTTCTCCTCTGTGACACTGAAACAAATGCTTCTGACTAGGAGGAGGCATTAATCAAACCTCACTTTTTTCTTCTAACTTCTTCATTCAACATGGTAACCATTGCTAACGTTAATTTCTTTTTTGAAATTGAGTTAGTCAGTGTCACAACCAGAACTTTCCAATTATTAGGCAAAGAACTCAACAATAATAAAACTTGTAACTCATCATTTAAAGTGATATCATTGTTTGTCAGTTGGTTCACAGCCTCCTGAAATATACTCAAGTGCTCAGGCATTGATTTACCATTAATATATTTCATTTTTACTAGCTTCTTAATCAAGAATGCTTTGTTTTGCACATTTTCCCTCTTATATAACTCCTTTAATTTCTTCCACATCTTTTCAGCATTAGTTTCGCTGTTAACATGTGAATACACACTAAGATCAAGTCATTGCCTAATCAAAACAACTGTCTTCCGATTCAACTTCTTTCATTCATCATTGGATTTGGTACCTTTGGATTTATCTCCCTCCACAGAATCATATAAGTCCTTATTATACAACATATCTTTTATGAGGGTCTTTCAGATCGAGTAATATTTGGAATTTAATTTAACTATATTTGGCCCCTAATAATTTCCTTCATTTAATCAGTATAGAAATAAACAATCAAAACTTTGATACCACTTTGTTGAAAAAAATTGAGGTTCAGACAAGAACCTGTCTAACAGAAGAAGTACCAAAATAATTTTTTTACAATTTGTACAAATAAATAGGCAATATCAAAGATACTTCAAGCAGTAAATACAATAGCAAAAAATAAATAATCAAATACCAGAATTTTTATCGTAGAAAAACTTCCAAAAGAAAGACAAACAATTCACGGGATCTAGTCCAATAAAATTTTTTCCCTGTTAAAATAATGGGTACACAAACAGTCATTCTAGTAGTAATAGAGTATCTCAACAATCAATAAGATACATCATTAAAATTGATGGAATCAACATAAATTTTTCACATAAATGGGTATCTCAAATCAGACAAAAGAAAAGGCAATACAAATAGCAAGTTTGTCTTAATGTTCATCTCTACACCAGAAACAACATACTAAAATTTCTTAAAAAATGAAGTAAGTTTATCAGTTCAATAAAAACACATTAAAACTATTCTTTTTTCTCTTTTTTCTCTTCTCTTTGTCAATTCCGTCTCGCTCACTATCTCGATATCTTTCTTTGCTTTTTTTTTGAAATAAAATTAGAGAATCTCTCTCAAACTTCATGTGACTTTAATGCTTGTTTGGATGTCATTATCTTGATAAAAAAGATATTTTTTAATAAAAAGAGATCTTTATTATTTTTTTGCGTGTTTGACAAATTTTTAGTAATAAAAGTAAAAGCACTGGAATAATAAGAAAAATATTTTTTTTGAGAAATTGCAATTTACATCTTTTTTTAAAAGATTTTTTTTTAAAAAAAGATGCTTTTCATGTAATAAATAAACAAAAAAATACTTTTATATTGTTATACTCAAACATAATTGATAAATAAAAAGATCTTTTTGCATAAAATATCCAAACAAAATTATTTTTACTTTTTCCTAAGATCTTTAAAAAAAATAACTAAAAAAAATCTTTTTTTAAAGTTCACACAAACACAGACTCACTAATATTATTTATCTTTGTCTTTGTATTTTTTTTCTTAATGTCTGATACTTATAGACAAACACAATCTAATAATACGTGATGAGGAGTTCAACTATAAAACTACAATCTATGTATATAATATATATGTCCAAGTCCAACTAGTTTAGCTTCACTTTTGTTCGATTTGATTTTGTCAAACCAAAAGGTAATCACTATTTTTATTTTGGCAGGTGGATCCGACAATCCTAATTTGGCAGATCCTGCTGTGTATGGTACTTTAAGACACGGACCAGAGGATTTTTTACTTTAGTAGGCTCTAACTTGTTCTGTTTACTGTTAACTCCTGATTATATTATAGATAAATATTCAGGCCCAGTCGACTTCATGTGAAGTTACTAGTTGAGAGTCGTTAGATAAAAATTTAGTCAAATCAGTCAAATCATTTAATGGCTCTTAATTATCAACTTCACATGACGTCGACTGCACATGAATTTCCACCTATATTATATTGTTTTCCTTTTCAATTACATATCAACTTTACCAGTGTTTTGTTTTCTGGCTAGATCTTCTCAACATTATCTCATTGACAAAATGGAATGCAATTAGAACAATGGAAGAAACAATATCAATTCAAAACCTCAAAATAATAGTCACATACAAAGAACATAACATTGTTAGCAGCATTTGCAGTAATCCACACCTTCTTAGTGAATTGTGAATGTCTACATTATTATTTAAGAAAGTAAAACTTGGAGAATAGAACATACAGTTTGAATAACAGTGAGAATTAGCAAAAAAATTCCAGCAATGGAAGCTGCTGTCTTCCATGGAGTGGTAAAATAATCGCGCCTCAGAGTTGCCATTTTACTGTGCCATGGATGATTATAGTAGGCATTCAAATCATGGCAAAGTTTGAGATAATCAACATTAGCAGTCGTCACTGTAATATTCTTCCTAACATCGCTGAATAGCTTAGCCACTGAGCTTTCATAATTACCACCAACCATGTCATCAATTATTCCAGCTTTAATAAGGACACCAGCATCCTTATTTGTGTTGATGAGTTGACCAAAGAATCTAACATAGTCAATGATGTAGTGTTCTTGAGGATAATGACACTGTTCCAAAGCCACAATGTTCCTCAACAAAATTTCTGTCCCATCATCCACGCCAATATGTGGAATTTTAAGAGTACCATGTTCAAATTCCAAGTCTAACATGCATCCATGACTTGATGATGATTCATTTACTACAAACTTCACTCCCGCTTCAACTAACTCGTATGCAGTGTAACCGAGAACTAACGGTTTATGTTCTCTTTTAGAAGGTCGTTGCTTCATCAAGTACAAGTATCTAATCATATCCGTGAAGTGCAATATGCTGCTATCATGTGGTGGTTCCGGTGGTTTGTTGAAATTGAGAGTAAATGAAAAGAAACGAAAAGCAAGCTTCATAAACGAAGGGAATTCATGATGACCGTTATTCAAGAGAAAAGATGAAAAAGCTAAATTGTGAAGCTTCTGGAAAACAAAGAAAGGAAGTTGATTCTCAAGTAATATCAAATCCGATGCTACTCGACTCAACAGCCATGGTTGTAAGAAGATAACATCATCCTTTGCCCATTCATCTGTTAAGAGAAGCTCAATTATGAAAGCAGAGTCTACCAATATTACCCTCACGAATTCGTCAGCTGTGAGATCGATCTTCTCAGAATAACATGCACGGATTTGTGGCTCCAACTCTCGCACGCAACTCACCAATTCAGATAAACTTGCATTGGAACTTTGAATGAAATGTTTGTAATAAAGGAGCTTGTGGTCCTCCATCTTTTGCAGCCTTGAATCTCCATGATGAAGAGGGCCAATTGAAACCACCATTGGAATGTATGCTTCTACATTTGATTGGCGGATTTCATCGGGCACCTTGTAGATGCTGCAGCTTTTGGTTTCAATGAGAGGCTGTTTGTCCAGCAATGCTTGAAGCTCTAGAGTAACATGATCCTGATTTCCCATATCTATATATAAATTAAAAAAACTGATGTTACCAAACAATGTAATGTGCATGTGCATGCATGCTTAATAAAATTGGTAAATTATTATTTCTACCTATAAATATTCAGAACGTTGATATAAATTTATCCACAAATATTATAAATTTGAACAATCGTAAATAAAAATAATAGTTTATCTAATAAATTTTTTTTCTAAATAATAAATAACAGATATATTAATTTGAAAACAAAGGGCTGTACCAAGTTAAAATAACACTCAATTTTGAGATGTACGTAAAGATTGTTTTTTTATTTATTCTAATTGACTTGCCTACTGCAATCATCATCACACTATGTTATTAATAAAAATTAAATAAGAGAGAAGTTCAATGACTAATAGAATTTATTGTTTTTATCCAATATTTTTAGTTATTAATTTAATTATTTTAGTTTAGCAATTTAACAATATAATTTTAGTCCATATTTTTAAACATTGTTGACTAACTGCTGATAAAAAATAATAAATTCTACTGTCACTCTAATATTTTTTGTTAAATAAAGAGGGTTAATAAATTTTGTTCAATAGTTGATAGGAAGCAAGCGAAGATAAAATATTTATCTTTTATACTATAAAAAAAATTAAATAAATGTGTAAACAAAAAATTGATTAAAAACTTTTTTTTTATGTAAAAGCACAAAGCCTACTACTACTATTTCTATGTACATATATTATATGGTATACCTCAATAACATACATACATGGCAAATGAACGAAAGGAAGCAAAAATTGAAGAAGTAGAATAATGCTAGAAAGCCGAAAGATTTAAAAAATGATTGTAACTAGTGATGACTATATTATTGAAGGAAGCGGACGACTATATATAAAATTTGTAAAAGAAAAAAAAGAATGCAAACGAAGCAAAGAATTGAATCTGTTCCTTAATGATTTAATATAGTTTGGTTAGGTACCAATACTTAACTACGTTTTTCTCTTTACTTTATTCTTATACTGGTTTCTGTTAGATTCTATTTAGATTCTTTCTCTAAAACAAAATATGAAGATAATTAGTCGGAAATAAAAAATTTTGATGACCTCTCTAATTTAAGGAATTTTTTAGTCTTTTTAGTTTTAAAACTAATAATGTTTAAGGAAATATTTTTAGTTTTAAACGAATAAACAACGAAGGTATTGATGTATTTGTATGCAGCTTAAAGTTGAAGCACAAGAAGAGGGGTCCATGATAAGGTTGCTCCAGGTTTCTTGTGTCGATCGATACCTTCTCCTTAGAAGTAATGGGGATCAAATCAAGGTATATAAACTGCATACTCTGATCTTATGATAATTTAGATGTTGACATGGGTTATTGAGTAATTTAATCGAATATGTTAAATTATTTAATGATATATTCTCCTCAACTATTATCTTCACCTTGAAAGAAATACAAATATCACATTAATTAGGATAATGCATTTTGCTTTTTTAGAAGTTGTATATTATCTAATTTGTAAATATTTTTTCTTTTTTATTAGAATAAATAACCTATATGTAGCCTTCTTTGTTTAAAAAATATTATTTATAAATGAAGTTGAATCGAATTATGATAAGTTTTGTGTTTGTTTTTTTCTCTAGGTTTAGATTTTTGGTTTGGCCAAGCAAAATAAATTCTTGGTTATCTTTAGCATAGTAGGTTATTAATCTCGTAAAAATTGATAAATCAAATCACATTTCAACATCAATAAAAATTACAATATTGATAGGGATTTTTCACATAAATAACATAAATATTTTATTTTTTAATATATGTAATTCTGGAAAAATTTACGTATTCAAATATTGTAATCTGTCAACTATAGATTGACATAATATGGGATTGTGAAAGAACTCTAAATCTGTGACAAATATCTTAAAGCTTCCATTTCGAATTTTGCCAAAAGTTTATAAGCATATTTAGTTTGCGTAATTAACAAGTTTCCATGAGGCATACAATTAGCTTCAAGGCCTAAAAATGACTAAAGTGACCCAAATCTTTGAGAGAAAAAATTTTATTCAAATCAATAATTAAAGGATTCATTTTTTGTTTGTCGTTGTCTGTAATAATTATATCATCAACATAAATAATAACATAAATAACAAAGGTTATACTACGTTTAACAATTAAAGAGAGATATATCTGATATAGCATTGTAAAAACTAAATTTATGAAGAGTGGTAGCCAATATATTAAACCAAGTTCTTGGAGTTTATTTCAAACCATAAATTGCTTTGTTCAAACAGCACATAAGAGATGGATTTAAGTCTGTATAGTAGCCATGTAGCTGAGCCATATAAACAGTTTCTTTTAGTCTGTCATTGAGAAAGACATTATCAAAATCAAATTGTCTAAATAGCCAACCTAAAAAAACTACAAGGCTGCGTTTGTTTACAGAGACAGGACACTGAGACATGGACACAGAGACACAAAATCATGTTTGGCAGAGGAGACATGGATAGAGACAGTGTGTCCAGAGACACTGAATTAGTGTATTTTGTGTCCATCCTGACAGGAAGGACACAGAGACACTAACAAGGGACACAACTTATTTTTCATTCTTTTTTCATTATTTTTTGTTAATTTTTCATAATTGTATTTTTTTATTACTATATTTTTCATCTCAAATTTTTTAAATGAAAAAGATGAGAATAAATTAGATTCTCATAATTTGTTCTAGTTTATCACCAAACAGAATACAAGAACACAAAATTTTGTGTCTCTGTCCATCAGTGTCTTGTTCTGTCCTATTCTTAATGTCTTGTCCTGTCCTGTTCTCAAAAACAAACGCAGCCCAATAGACAAAATGACTCGAATAGTACTAGGCCTAATCATAGGACTATAAATTTGTTCATAATCAATTTCTTCGCTTTGATGGAAGTTCTTTCCAACCAATCTAACTTTAGACATAAGAATCTTGCCAAATTGATCATTTTTAATGGTGAAAATCCATTTGTTACATATATCAGTGGCATTTGGTGGTCGTTCCTTTAGTTTCCAGGTTTGACATTCATTAAAGCCTTAAATTCAGTGTCTAAGGCCTGAGCAACTGTCTCAGGAATATTGTGTATCAAATCAGGTTCAGCTATAGGGGTTTTTGGCAGTTAAGGCTCTTTGTTTGGTAATACTAATTTTAGATCTGGTTATCATATATGATGAGAATTTGTTGGAGGTGGAGTAACTGGTGATGAGAGTGGTGGAAGCACACCAATTGGTATTGTGGAATTGAGAGTTTGAGATGTGGAATTATTAGAATCGGTACTGCTAGTAATATTTGGTGTTGATGTAGGAGTGAAAGTGCTTGAAATAGTTTAACGGCGGGTTGGTGAACCAACGGGCTAAGTCCGCCGGCCTATTCTCTCATTTTTGTTTCTTTTTTTTATTTTTAAATTATTAAATATTAAAAAAAATAATTTTATAAATATTTTAATAAATTTATAATTTTTAAATTTATATGATTCTAAATTTATAATAAACGACATTTTCAGTCATATTTTTTGAACAAAATAATTAAATAAATATTATTTAAATTAAAATAAATATGGTCTAAAATATTTATTTAAATATTATTTATATCTTTAATCAATCAAAACATTATCCAAATAAAATAAACAAATATTCTAAATACAAATTTGTGAATTGTGCGTTTGTAAGTAAGATTAGGGATGAGTGAGGAGGCTAACGAAAGTAAATTGTGTTCAAGGATATGATTATTTGTTCTGAGTTGGATAATTGAATTTTTATGAATTTGGGTAGTTTTTATTTTAGGTTTTAAAAAAAATAATAAATCTGTTGTGGCAAGGATTGTTGTGATAAGGATGAATGATGTGGATGATTATTTTTTATGAGACTTAGTTTACCAAGGGTGATTGTATTTAATATAGTTTGAAAAAGTAAAGCCTTGCATATGTATAAATAGGGGCATAGGCTGAAGCTTTTACACACACAATCAATAAATTATTCTCTCTCTCCCTTACGTTGCAATACTTCTCCCTCTTTACATTTCTTTATTTTATATTTGTTACATCTTCCTTATTTATTTATTTAGTTATTTTATAACACGTTATCAGCACGAAACTCTAACGAAATTATTAGGAAGATTTCAGGTAACAAATTTTTATTATGTCGAATCTCTTTCATCTTGAATATAATGCTTTTGATGTATTTAGAAATAATTATTTACCATAGATATTAGATGCTGAAATCTATCTTGATTCAATGGATCTTGAAGATACCATTGAGGCTGAAAATAATATATCCCAGAAGGATAAAGATAAAGCCATATTTTTCCTTCGTCGTCATCTTGAAGTATGATTGAAAAATGAATATCCCATACATTAAAAGATCCTGCAGATCTGTGGAAAGACTTTGAAAAAGGTATAATCATGAAAAACGGTGATACCTTCTCAAGCCCGATATGTTAGAGAAAACTTTCTCGACCTTCCATGCATCGAATGTGCTCCTGCAGTAGCAATCAAGAAAAAGGATTTAATTTTTTTTTTTTGAGCTAATTTCTTACTTTCTTGTTGTTGAACGCAACAATGAGTTGCTTTTAAGAAATTATGAAGCGCGCTCAACTGGCGCCGCCCCATTTTCTGAAGCAAATGCGACAAATTATAACCCCAGAAGAGGTAAATAGCAAGATTTTGATAACAAGAAAAATTATGGAAGGAAAATAAATTATGTTCATAAGAAAAGATCTCACCAGAAGTGAGATAAAGAAAGAAACAATGGGTAAAGTATATCAATTGAGGATAAATGCTTTCGTTGTGGTGGAAAGGGCCATTGGTCACGTACCTGTCATACCCCAAGGCATCTAGTTGATCTTTATCAAGCATCATTGAAAAGGGATGACAAAGAAAAGGAAACAAATTTTGTTTCAAATGATGAAAATTCTACCACTCATTATAATGTATCTAATTTCTTTAAGGATTCTGAAGGAAATATTGGCTATTTGATCAATGATGGAATAGTTTAATATGTGTTTGCTAAGTATTCATATGAATAATTTTACTGTGCATGTACTTCTACTCATTTTATTATTATTATCATTTATTTTTTTGAAGAAAAATGGTAAGGACATATTCTAAAGATATTTGCCTTGCAGATAGTGCAAGTTCGCACACTATTCTTAAAAGTGATATATATTTTACCCATCTTGTGCCAAAAGAAGAGTATATTAATACTATTATTGGCTCGGGCAATGTGATAGAAGGCTCCGAAAGAGCTATAATTTTGTTTCCTGGAGGAACAAAATTTGTAATAAATAATGCACTATTATCTACCAAGTCTCTGAGGAACTTGTTGAGTTTCAAAGATATTCGCCGAAATGGATATCATATTGAAACAACGAATGAGGGAAATCATGAGTATTTATGTATCACAACTCATGATTTAAATAAAAAGGTTATATTAGAAAAGTTGCCCTCACTTTCATCTGGGTTATATTATACAAAGATTAGTGCAATTGAATCACATGTCATTGTAAACCAGAAGTTTACTAGTCCAAATGAATTCATAACTTGGCACGACCGATTGGGTCATCCGGGAACAACTATGATGAGGAGAATTATTGAAAACTCTCACGGACATTCACTAAAGAACCAGAAGATTCTTAAAACTAGTGAATTTTGTTGTGCTGCATGTTCTCAGAGAAAGTTAATTTTAAGGCCATCACTAGTAAAGATTGGATTTGAGTCCCCTGAATTCCTAGAAAGGATTTAAGGTGATATATGTGGACCTATTCATCCACCATGTGGATCTTTCAGATATTTTATAGTCCTAATAGACGCATCTTCGAGATGGTCACATGTGTGCTTATTGTCTTCTCGCAACCTGGCGTTTGCGAGATTACTGCTCAAATTATTCGATTAAAAGCACAATTTCCAGAAAATCCAATCAAAGCAATTCACCTTGATAATGCTGGTGACTTCCCAAGCTTTTGATGCTTATTGTATGGCTAATGGAATAAGTGTTGAACATCTAGTAGCTTATGTTCACACACAAAATGGGTTAGCAGAATCACTTATTAAACGCTTCCAATTGATTGCTAGACCCTTGCTTATGAAAACAAATCTCCCAACCTCGGTTTGGGGGCATGCTATTTTACATGCTGTGGCACTTATTCGTTTGAGGCCAACGAGTTACCATCAGTTTTCTCCTATGCAATTAGCTTTTGGGCAGCAGCCAAATGTCTCCCATTTAAGAATATTTGGGTGTGCGATATATGTTCCCATTGTACCACCTAATCGCACCAAAATGGGACCCCAAAGAAAATTGGGGATATATATTGGATATGATTCTCCCTCTATAGTGAGGTATCTTGAGATACGAACGGGAGATGTATTTAAAGCTCGATTTGCGGATTGTCATTTTGATGAATCAAAATTTCCAACATTAGGGGGAGAGAATAAGCTTCATGAAAAGGAACTTAATTGGAATACATCATCGTTGATGCATTTAGATCCTCGATCAGGGTAATGTGAACTAGAAGTTCAAAAGATTATACATTTGCAAAGAATAGCAAATGAATTACCTGATGCATTTTCTGATACAAAGAGGATAACGAAATCTTATATACCAGCGGAAAATGCTCCAATTCGAATTGATGTCCCAGTAGGACAAGTAGCCATTGAAGAAACTTCACGCCAGAAGCGTGGTAGGGTAGAAAATGTCCCAATTCGAATTGATGTCCCAATAGGACAAATAGCCACTGAAGCAAATACACGCCAGAAGCATGGCAGGCCTGTCGGTTCCAAAGATAAAAATTCTCGAAAGAGAAAAGAGGTAAATACTATTCCTGTTGAAAAAGACATAGTAGAGACACCTACAGTTGTCCAAAATTCTGATATAATGTTAACGCCAGAAGACGTTCAGGTACCTGAAAATTGTGAAAATGATGAGATCTCGATAAATTTATGTCTTTACAGGAGAGAAATGGGACCGAAATAAGACAATTGTCAATGAAATATTTGCATATAATGTGGCATTGAATATCATGCACGAAAGTAATGATCTTGAGCCAAGATCAGTCGAAGAATGTCGACAAAGGAATGATTGGCCAAAATGGAAAGAAGCCATGAAGGCTGAATTAGACTCACTTGCAAAACGTGAAGTCTTTGGACTTATAGTCCGTACACCTGAAGATGTAAAACCTGTTGGATACCGATGGGTATTTGTGAGAAAACGAAATGAGAAAAATGAAGTCGTGCGCTATAAAGCCCAACTTGTGGCACAAGGTTTTTCACAAAGGCCCGGTATAGATTATGAAGAAACGTATTCCCCTGTAGTGGATGCGATAACATTGCATTATTTGGTCAGTTTATCTGCATACAATAAACTGCATATGCATTTAATGGATGTGGTAACAGCCTATTTGTACGGCTCATTAGATCGGGATATCTATATGAAAGTCCCTGAAGGACTAAAGATATCTAAACCATCCAATGAATATTCGCAAGGGTTATACCCAGTCAAATTGCAAAGATCTTTATATGGTCTAAAGCAATCTGGACGAATGTGGTATAATCGTCTTACTGAGTATCTGGCCAAAAACAGATTTAAGAATGATGATATCTGTCCATGCGTTTTCATAAAGAAATCTGCATCTGGGTTCATTATAATTGTTGTGTACGTTGATGATTTAAATATCATTGGAACTCCTGAAGAGATTCCAACAATTATAAAAACTCTAAAAGAAGAGTTTGAGATGAAAGATCTTGGAATGACTAAATTTTGTCTCGACCTACAGATCGAGCATACAAAAAATGGGATCTTTATTCATCAAACAACATACACAGATAAGATCCTAAAAAGATTTTATATAGATAAGTCACATCCATTAAGTACCCCAATGATCGTAAGATCTTTGGATGTGGAGAAGGATCAATTCCGTCCTAAAGAAGAGAATGAAGATATCCTTGGTCCTGAAGTACCATATCTTAGTGCTATTGGCGCACTAATGTATCTTGCTAATAACACACGACCTGATATATCATTTGCTGTGAATTTACTAGCAAGATATAGTTCCTCTCCAACCAGAAGACATTGGAGTTGAATCAAACAGATCTTTCGATATCTTCATGGAACTGTTGATATGGGATTGTTTTACCCCTATGGATCCAAGTCACAATTAGTTGGCTATGCAGATGCTGGATATTTGTCTGATCCACATAAAGGGAGATCTCAAACAGGATACCTATTCACATATGGTGGTACAGCTATATCATGGAGGTCCACGAAACAGACGATTGCAGCAACATCTGTAACACCCTAATATTCAAATCCTTATTCTCGAGTCATAAGTCAATGATATTACGGTGGTACGACTCGTAGGTGGATTTTTAATATATAAATATAGGTAATTTCGAAAGAAGTATTAATCGAGAAGCCTGAAAAGAGTAGAAATAAAATCGCGAAGACGTATCACTCATGTTTCGACAACGAAAAGTTAAACTGTGAAGCCGAAAGTGATATACGGACAAGGCATAAAGGAGATTAAGAGATAGATAACAAATAGATATATATAACATAAGTAATAGCCACTAGTCGCGACCCGCGAAGTTTAGGCCGACTAGGGTACAGTATGAAAGTAGTTGACAACAGTATATCCTAATCTCTCCCAAAGGAAACATAAGAGCCTCTATAGGCAAGTTCCAAAAGAGTTCAATACATAATATAATCTTTTCAAAACAAAGGTGGAGAGATTCTAAGCAAAACACAAAGTAGAGAAAATAAATATATTCGCCGTCTCTCAGACGAACCACAGCTCACTTCTGAGCACCTGGACCTGTATCTGAAAAACAAGAGATATATACGGAATGAGAACCCCGGGCCCATGGGTTCCTAGTACGGTAAAAGTGCCAAATAAATACAATGCACTGCAATAAAAACTCACTAAGCATCCTAAACTTCTTCACCAAATATCCATTCTAGATTCTCACTAATCCATGAATAGGCAACTGTCGTAAGCGGATACTAAATCTAGTTCATGTTACACATTAGGGGTGTGCATGGCCCGGCCCGGCCCGAAGACCCGGCCCGGTCCCGAACACTTTAGGGGCTAATTTGGTGTGATTTCATCGGGTCTAGGGTCGGGTACGGGTCTCAAAAATATACCCAGTCATTATTTCGGGTCGGGTTCGGGCCATAGTTCGGGTCACTCGAAATCGGCCCGGTGGCCCGTCACCGTACACAATAAATATTTTATATTATTAGTGATGGATGATGGCTATTATTATGTGGAATTTACGTATTGTAAACCATAATATTTTGTGTTATTAGCCATTATATATAAGACTATAAGTTAATATTTTATATTTAAAATGCATAAGACTTTAGACTAATGCATAATATTGTGTTATTTATATTGATTTAAATATTTGGTGTTATTAGGTAATATTAGTATTAATTATGGTTATGGTTTAATTTTAGAGAAGAGTTGGTTCTTATTATATTTTTCTAAGTGAATTTTACCATGTCAAATAATGGTTGGAGTCTTGAAAATTTGGATATTTTTACATGCTAACTTACAAGAAGGTATCAAGATAATATAATGTTAACGGCCCGGTTTTCACCCGGTTTTTACCCAGTATAGTTGTAGCCCGAAAGAGTATAGATTTCATCGGGTCTAGGGTCGGGTTCGGGTCTCATAAATAGGCCCGGTATATATTTTGGGTCGGGTCTGGGTCACATCAAACTCGGTTTCACCCGGCCCATGCACACCCCTATTACACATGTTTCCCAACTCGCTGAATCTTCCACGAATCAGACTCAGAATCATAAGCAAAACCATCACCAGTTGTTCTACCTCAGCAATTTTGTATCAATACATCATACCCTCACCTGGAGCTAGTGAAACCACATCACTGCGTCTTCCCAGGGAGCTCAAATTATCTCATTCAATGATCATCATCATCATGCAATCGTATCATCAAATCATCTCATCAAGAACAGCCCTCAACATCCACCGACACCAACATGAGGGGTCTCTCAGTTGTACAAACACAAGCAATACAGGCAAGTAATACACAAATAATGTACAAGTAGAACAAGTAGCACATAATCAGGTAATATAGCATATATGATGTAGAAATCTAAAACAAATAGGCAAACCCAAACAATTCAAACATATGCAAATGATGTATGCCTGCCATATGGCTGATGATATCATCTGTTGGTTATATAGCCAACCCGACATGTCCTGGTAGCTAACCATTGGACAGAAACACCCCTTGCGGAACAAGTAGGCTTGAGCTACAACCCCCTTGTTACTACCCGCTCAACCCAGAGCCAGTGGAATAACCACTAATGCGGCTACTACCCAGGCGGGTGTTCAAAAGCTCAACCTGGAGCGAGTGGATTCACCACTACTGCCACTACTACCCAGGCGTCACAATCTCTGACCTGGAGCAAGTGGGACGAACCACAACCCTTGCTACTGCCCAGAATCTCAAAACATACATTCGTTCAGTTTAAAAGCAATCATCATTGTTATCAAATCTCAAACATTAACCTGGAGCAAGTGGGACGAACCACAACCCTTACTACTACCCAGGCATCACAAATACATTCATTCAAAACTCCATAATTAAATTCATTCATCATAAACATCCTTTTCTGTCTCATACCCGGAGCAAGTGGACAACGCCAATGCCTACTACCCGGGGTTACACATCACATTTCAACATTTTCCATTATTATCCATTTAACATATTCATTCATTAATCATACATGCATTTATACTCAGCCATAATCAATAATGGCTTTGTCGTAACCCGGCAATAACTCAGCTATCCGGCTCATGGTTCAATCAAGAACCAGCCATTTATCAATAAATATAGCCCTTCGGCTCATGGCATACACGGTACTTCTACTGTCATCCTCCATATCTCATATAATCATCTTTGATCATCATTGATCACAACTTCTCCCCTTGCTTCATTCGCAAGTTACCACATCCCCTAGCTCCTTCCTCTTTGCTAGGCATATCATAATGATTTAATACATAAGGGGTGAGATCGGAGGCTTAGAAGTATGAGATTTAGTTTTTAAAACTCAAAAATAAACTTTGGCATGAAAACAGGGCCACGCGCACGCGTGGATGGCCACAAAGCTCATCGACGCGTATGCGCCATACACGTGGACGCGTGGATTGAAACACAGCCAGACGACGCGTACGTGTCAACCACGCATACGCGTGGGTGCATTTGCGCCCCAGGCACAAAACTGGCACAACTCTGGTACAACTCTCGAGAAAATGGCTGGGCAATGGGTGCAGCGCATCTACGCGCACGCGCACACCACGCGCACGCGTGGATGGTGCCTTCTTGAAAAACGACGCGTACGCGCCAAGTGCGCCTACGCGTGGAGGGTCATTCTGCTAAAAATTTTCTAAGTTAAAAGCTGCATAATTCACATATTCAACCCCCAATCTTCCGACGGACATAACTTTCTCATTTTAAATCGTTTTTCGCCCGTTCTTCGAACGGCATGGACATCCTGAATCCAATTTCACTTCTAAACAAGTTTGGCACAAAATAGAAATCCATAGTCCAAGTTATGTCCCGTCAAAGTATGCCCAAAAATCATGTTTTCACTCAAAACCGCAAAGTGCCATTTTCAAAACAAACCATTTCCAACTCTTTTCAAAATCAACCAAAACATGCCAATTTCATCCCTTTTCTTTGAAATCAATAAAAGTATATAAAAATCAACATTAAGCCTCCTCAACTCATACACTAACACATTACTACAATTCACAAAACCGCCATATAACCATTTTTACCCATTTCGAACAAATGGCTAAATTACAAACACATTAACATGTCATACATCCTTCCTCATCCCAATTTCCAACAATACTATTTTCAATCAATCATCATTATACATAATCAATATCATACTCACTATCACAAGGTTTCACTCACAATTCAACCTTAATCATTTCTCAAGCATATATCACAACATACATATCTCTCATGCATCATCATACCATCAAGGCATCAATAATCATGATCACATATATGACCACATAACATACCTCAACCAAAACCAAACATACCTCATCTATACAACTTCACCCAAAATTACCAAATTCCACACTTCAACTCCTCAAACCTTATTATTTAATAACCAACCCAATCATTCATATATTCATTATCTGAAATTCATCCAATCACTTGTGTCATCATACAATGCACACATCAACTTACCTTCCTTACCTCTTTTCGGCCTCCGGCCCAAGTTCACAATTTAAATGCATAAACCACAAATCAATACTCATTACCCAGTACATCAAATTCTCAATACACCAAGCATACAAGGCCACACAATTTTCAACCCAATCATTAATTCACATTACATACCAACTATGCATATTAGCACCAACCATTTACATAATCTAAACTTAATCCTAGGGGTATCTAGCCTAGGAATTCTCATCACACCACACAGTACTTAAATGAAACTTAAACCGTACCTCTTGTAGCCAAATCAATTGAGCCTCTTCTTTAGAAGTCTCCACCAACCTTAGTCCCAAGCCTCACCAAGCTCCTCAAGCAACACCAATCTCCCAATTGTGCACCAAGATCATCAAATACACTAACATAACCAATATCACATACATACATCAACCTAGGGCTCATAAAAATGACAAATCACAAGGGTTTGAGCACTTCTTACCTCAGCTCATATGAAGTAGGGATAGAACCCACTTGGAATCCATGTTGGAGTATCCCTAAACACCCAAAAATCACAAGATTTTAACACTAACTACCCAAAAACATGTAACAGTGGAGAATTTCGAAAACTGGGCAGAGATGAATGGAATACTCACCACAAAACTTAGATAAAAATGTAAAGGATGAGAAGAGCGATGCATGACCGCAAACGGCTCGTCAATCGGAGCTCCGTAGCTCAAGTTATGGTGGTTTGAAGATCAAAGAGAGTTAGGTTTTCTCTCTTCTCTTCTCTCTTCTCAATTTCAGCGCCCCAACCCTTCCTTTTAGGATAAAATGAGCTTAAATGCTCATAACTAATGTTTATATATGTTGGGTCTTGGGCCCACTTAGACCCGGTTCACTTATTTTTGCCCGTTGGCCCAATTTTGCACCAAAACCTTTAAGATTAGCGCTCTAAATCGCATTTCAAATATTTCTACCTCCCCTAATTATAATTCCTCATTTCTTAATCATATTTACTCATAATCAATTTTCTCAGCTGCAGTACCAGACAGATCTCAGCCGGTACTGCCGGTCAAAATTCCACTGCGCGCTTTTACGCAGAAAACTATGTCTTCCGACTCGGGAAAATTCACTGAATCCAAATATCATATTTAAATCATCAAATTCCAATTGCCATCTTCCAACCATATTCGCTCCTACTTAACTTATTATTTAATAAATTTCGGTTAGACTGGGTATTACAACATCCTCTAATCATACTGAAATACTAGCGATACATGAAGCTAGTCGCGAGTGTTTTTGGCTGAGGAGTCTGATCCAATATATTCTGTCATCATGTGGACTGATTGATCAGAAGATAGCTCCAACTGTCCTGTTTGAAGATAATACAGCATGTATTGCTCAACTTAAAGGCGGATATATCAAAGGTGATAGAACAAAGCATATTTCTCCCAAATTCTTCTTCACTCATGATCTTCAAAATCAAGGGACAATTGATGTCCAACAGATCCGCTCAAGTGACAATCTGGCAGATTTGTTCACAAAGTCACTCCTAAAATCCTCCTTTGAAAGATTGGTACATGAGATTGGGATGCGCCGATTTCATGACATTAAATGATGTCGGCAAGAGGGGGAGACTGTACTCTTTTTTCCTTAGTCATGTTTTTTCCCACTGGGTTTTTCTTGACAAGGTTTTTAATGAGGCAGTCCCCATCACAAAGGATATTGTACTATTTTTCCTTCACTAAAATTTTTTTCCTATTGGGTTTTCTTTAGTAAGGTTTTAACGAGGCAATAATCTTAAATGGTCATCCAAGGGGGACTGTTGTGATAAGGATTGTTGTGATAAGGATGAATGATGTGGATGACCATTTTCCATGAGACTTAGTTTACCAAGGATGATTGTATTTAATATAGTTTGAAAAAGTAAAGCCTTGCACATGTATAAATAGGGGCATAGGCTGAAACTTTTACACACACAATCAATAAACTATTCTTTCTCTCCCTTACCTTGCAATACTTCTCTCTCTTTACATTTCTTTATTTTATATTTGTTACATCTTCCTTATTTATTTATTTAGTTATTTTATAACAAAATCGACTCTTTTTTTTATTTTAGCAAACTCAAAATTCTAATATAACTCGTTTTTTTTGGCGAGTTAATTAAGCGACTCTGCCCGATAAATTCAAATCGTTTGCCACTCTAATTGGTCTGATATATTAATTTCTCCTAATTTTAATACGCAATTTGGTCAACTCGATAAAAGTGACTTTATTATTACTAGCGTTTTGCCGACATTCCATACGTGCATTATTATTATTATTATTATTTTATTATTATTATTATATCCAACTCTCTCTAAAATAAAATGTAAGTTATCTTTCATGATGTGTTACATTCTAATTGGTCATTATCTTAACTATAATTAAATTATTTTATAATTACTATTTGAGATGGGTAATGGTATAATTTCTTAAAATATAAAAAACTCCATTCCCGTTAAAACACATTTTCAACTCTTCCATTCTTTCTTCATTACGTAGCTTCAAATCCTTCCATGGATGCCGTCGACATTTGTGACAAGAAGTGACAGTCATCATCTATCTACTGCTCTATCACGCAATTTTTCTTTCTTCAGTGCATCATCTTTAACGACATCGTTGAATTTCCTTCTTCGTCAGTAATTTTGCCGTCCTTCCCAACATAGCCAGCGCTGACGTTATTTCCTGGTTCTCTCACTTAATCCCTCTTTCTATCCTAGAATGGTATTAAATTTTGTCATTAAAAAATATATCTTTATTTAATTACATGATGGAACATATATTTATATGTAAAATATAATTTAATAAAATCAATATAATCAGAGTACTTAAAAATATAATTAAAATCAGAAATATATAAATATAATAATAAAATTTGTACTCTAAACAAGTAAACATATTTTTTATTATACATAAATTATTTAAAAAAAATAAATAAATTGTTAAAATTAATAACACAAGTTTAAATTGATCAAATTCGACTTTCTTACAAATATTTTTTATAGTATTTTTATTCTTTTAATTTTTAATTTATTAGTACTTTATTATTTAATTAATGATTAGATAAATTATATATTTTCATGAGAAATTATTTTTTGTATTATCTTAAAAAAAAGATCAATATAACAGTTTAAAAAATAATGTAAAAATGACATTTTAAATAAAAAATAGTTAATATTAAAAATTTTAAATACAAAAATAAATTGTATAGATATTTAAGATATAAATATAAAATATATGTCTAAAATAAATAAAATAGATAAAAATAATTCTTTATTTCTCATGAGTATGTCAAAAATAAATAAAACAGACAAAAATAATTCGTTGTCTATTTTATTTATTTTAGACATACTCACAAGAAATAAAAAATTATGTTTATCAGTTTTATTTATTTTAGGCATGTACTTTATATCTATTTCTTAAATATTTATATAATTTATTTTTTTATTTAAAAATTTTAATATTAAATGCTTTTTATTTAAAATATCATTTTTAGGTTTTTTTAAACGGTTATATTGGTCTCTTCTTTAAGATAATAAAAAAATAATTTCTCATAAAAATATTTTTTAATCATTAATTAAATAATAAAGTACTAATAAATTAAAAATTAAAAGAATAAAAATACTATAAAAAGAATACGGTAAGAAAATTGAATTTTATCATTTTAAATTTGTTTTATTAATCTTAATAATATATTTATTTTTAAATAATTTATGTATGATAAAAAAAATATGTTTACTTGTTTAGAGTACAAATTTATTATTATATTTATATGTTCATGATTTTAATTATACTTCTAAGTATTTTAAATAGATTTATTATATTATATTATATTATATTTTACCTATGAATATATATTTTATCATGTAATTAAATAAAAATATGTTTTTTAATGAAAAAAATTTAATAACTAAACTAACCATTAATTATGTAGGTAAGAAGTGATCCACAGTAGCAAGAGGGATAGAGTGAGACGACAGGAGATAGCGGTGACAGGGAATAACGGACAATGAAAATTCAACAATGTCATTAAAGAATGATGTATTGAAGAGAGATTGCGTGAGAGGGCAGGAGATCGCAATGACGGTGCTGCTTTTTGTCACCACCACGATGGCGATGCTTGGAAGGACCGAAGTTACATGATGAAAAAAATGGAAGAGTGAAGATATGCTTCAATTAACGGGAGCGAAGTTTTAATATTTTAAGAAATTATATCATTACTCATCTCAAACCATAAATTATAAAATAATCCAACTATGGTTAAGATAATGACTAATTAAAATGTGACACATCATGAAGGATAACTTACATGTTATTTTAGAGGGGTTTGATAGAATTCATTATTATTATTATTATATAACTCAATAAACCAAAAACAATATTTAGCTTATTAGTGGTTAAAGAATCCATAAAACTATTATTTGATGAGATTATATTAATTCCCTACAATAACCATTTTTGAATCATTTTTCTAAATTCATGTGAGAGACAAAAATAAAAAGACAAAGATAAAATTAAATGAAACTATTCCAGTTCACTTTATATATAAGAAATTAAGAATAGATATAACATATATAATTTAAAAATCAAATGAAGAAACCAGTATTGACAAATAAAAGAAAAAGCCAAACAAATTCTTTATTCAATCACAAGAATTTGACTGTCGCTCACAGTCTCAGCAGCCAAACGCGATTCCACTATTATAATTTATTTTATTGCAATCCTATAACAAACAGTGGTGCGTAGAGATCTAGAGATCATATTTGAAGATTTCATAAACCTTATATTCGTGAATTACAAAAAAGAAATCCATGTGCCAAGGTTGGTTGGCACAAATACTGAGGAAACCAGTGGCCGAGTTTGTTATTGGCAAGGGGGTCTTGGTCCCCAATATGTTATAAAAATAATGAATAATTTAGAGTTTAATTTTAATATGAAAAGTGTTTTATATAATTATTTAATTATATTCGTTCTTTTAAATAATTATTCACATAATTAATATAAAAATAATTATTTTTATTAATATAATTTTATATAATTAAATATATATGTAAAATCATTTTATACTAACAGTGTATCAATACAAAATTAAATTCATACTTTTACATAGATAGTATTTAGTTTAGTTTATTTGGTTGAAAATTTCTACTGCGTGCAAACTTGGTTACATAATTTTGGTTATATATATATATCGGCTATACATTAATCATTCACTTAATAGCTTTTCATTTTAGATTTAGCATAATAGACTTTGGTTTTAGTTAATTACTTATTTGGTCAGTAGTCTTGTAAATTGTAATTTTTATTCAATCTGATAATCATTTTCATTATTGATTTAAAAATTATTTTGATGGATAATCTATAACAACTTTAAAAAATAATTAATGATGATAGATATTCAATCAAAATAACTAAACTTATTAATGTGTTAAGATATTAACATAAAAATATTTTCCAAACGAATCAAAAGATAAAGTGACCAAATTCGAAGTATAGTAGCAACTAGCAAAGCAAAGGAGAGAGACCCAACTAACACCATTATTGAATCTCATTATTGCATCGAAACTTCCAAACTACACAGTATATAATGAAAGAAAAGAAGAAGCTAAGTATAACCATTATATGCAAGTAGTCCTCCTTGTATCTTGTCGTCACAATGAGACTCTCTTTGTTTCTTCAATGCTTGCTTTGTATCTGCCTAGCACTGCTTCTTATTCAGCCATCCATTGTTTTTGGGTAACTTTATTACTATATATATACTTAATTATAATTTAACCCGTGTACGTCCATGCATGATTAAGTTGAATTAGTATCTAATTGATCTCTTTAGTATTAAATGTAGTTGAGTAAGACGACTTATTTGTTATTATTTGCTATTTAGAGTTGTGTTAATTTTTGTACATTTTATTTTGAGTAATGTTATATAATTAATAAATATTATTATTTTGAACTAACACTTTGACTAATAATATTTACACTCATTTATAAAAAATTATAAAAAAAAATATAATTTATACTTATATTTATCAAAATTTTTATACATAAATTAATACACCGTTTGTATTTACATTTATCAAAGTGTTCACTTTTCATATATATTTTGTTTTGTTTTTGCTCTTAGGGATGACGGAGAGGAACGAGGCCGTTTCAGCGATCATCCGGTAAAGGCGCCACCAAGATCACGTAGGGCCCGTGCTACCCACCCATGAATCAGAATCACAAATAATGAGTCAAGTTGCATATAACTCATTACTTTTTCGTATATCAAGTTTTTTTTTTTCATTTTTATTATTCCATGGAGTGAGTTATGATACTCAAATTAATTGAGTTCCATACCACATCTAATACTATATTAGTTTGATATTATAACCATTTAGCTTCCCTTAAATAATTTGCATAGCTAGATGGGAGCGAGGAACATATAGAAACCTTCCCAATCTGCGTGTGTATGTTAATATCCTTGCTTTTTCATTCGTATTTATTTATGTTATAATTCCTTGGTGCAGTATTAACTAATTCAATTATCATTTACATCTGTACGTTAACTTATTGACTTTCTCATTAGGACACGACGATACAAAAAAAAAATCACATACATTACAAGCTAGAATAAGCAGCTTAAACTTGAATTTACTACTCACAGTTATCTTCTATAATATGACCTTTTATATAATAAGGAACGTTAGAGATCAATATTTTTATAGTAAAAACAAAAATTTGACTAATATTAATTTAAATATGAGACAAATGCAAAGCAAAAATATTAGTCATTTAACTTTTTTTTTTACACGGGTTAACTATTAATTCGATATTCAAAATATTCAACTGATGACAAAATGGTTTCTGAAAAATAATGTTATCGATAAAATAGTCCCCGAATGATTTGAAAATACGACAAAAAGAACCAATAAATATTATATTTTAAGTAACTAACAAAAAATATCATATTTAGCAAACAGTTTATCTATTAGATCTAAAATTTTGTGACAATATTTAAATAAATATTTAAAAGATGTACAAAAAAAATTAAAAAAAATTGATCTCTAAATTTTTCTTTTTATTTTTCAAAAAAATCTGGTCATTCACATTAAAAAATTAAAAAAATTCATTTGAAAAAATCTACCAAATTTTAAGAAAGGAAATATTTTATTTTCTAATTATAATTACAAAAATGTATATCAAAATTTATTTTCTACAATTTTTTAGAATATATATTTAATATATAATTTTTTTATCATTTTATTAAATCTTTTAAAAATTTATTTGTCATTAACATTTTTAAAATTAATTTTGTCAGTTACGCAAATTTTTTTATATTATTTTGATAATTTACTTGATGCACCTATTAATGCATCTTGAATAGTTTGGTACAGGGCGAAAGTTCTCTAATTCTTCCCAGATTGTTTTCAATTGCGTGTAATAATCTGTCACAGATAGTTCTTCTTGCTTGCTTGCATACACTCTTTTTTCAACTCAGCAATCTTGTACATGTCTCCTTGGCAGTAGCGTTGTTTCAGTTCTCTCCATAGTTCTTCTGCCGAGTTGATCCAAATGACACTTTTAGCTATGTTAAGACTTAATGAGTGATTGATCCAAGAAACCACAAATGTGTTGCATCTTTCCCACGCATCAAATAGTAGATCTTCTTGTGTTGGTCGCTGAAGTGAACCATCTATGAACCTGATCATGTTCTTTCCTCTCAAGGCTCTCCACATTGCTCTCTCCCAAACTTGATAATTGTTGTGCTCTAATGCAATAGGAATTAAGGCTGTTCCTGAACTTTCTCCAGGATGCAAGAAATACGGACTTGCCGGATCTAACGTTGGATTTTGCTGGTTATTATTTGAATTCGACTGTATCTGATTTAGCTGACTCAGAAAACTTGTCAGTGTTTGCAGATCGATTGTTGGATTCGCCTCTGATGCCATTTGCGATTGACGCTGGAATTCACAATCAATTGCATAATCTTCTTCCCAATACTCACTAATCGAAAATGGTTACCTGAATCTTGAATCTTGTTCAGACAACATAGATCTCATTAGTCTCTATTGTTTGAGTTTCAAAGAAAGAGAAGAAAATAGTAGAACAGAAAGAAAGTAGACGAAGAATGAGAGAAGAAAAGAGAAGGAAAAATCCAGCAGAAAAGAAAAAGGGGAAAAACTGCAATAGTGAAATTCAACGAAGTTTCTATCGATTCATCCTTTTTGAAGTTCAATTCCTCACTGATTTCTTCCTTCCACGCTCACCGCACCATGTTAAAGTGGTGAAGCGTTCAGGAAGAGAATGGAAGAACTTCACATGATGGGAATTGTGATCAGAGAGCAATAAAAGTTCTCTCATAGCCTCAAAGACTCATTTAATTGAATTGGATTTTTCTTGACTTCTTTCTACAGCTGATTGCGACTATTAAAATAATAACAATTAGCCTCCTAACTAACTATTATTTATAACTAACTCAGCTACTAACTACTCTAACAAGTTACTCTACGTGTTTACTCATGTGACATAAGTTGAAATAAGATAACGAACTTTTAAGTAATCTTTCAAATAATTTTTTACGAAATTTTTATTTGGAAAGTTGGATATTATAATCTTTAACAAATTTTAATTATAAAATTAGTAGTTTACAAATTTTTATTTAGTTAGATAAATTCTTATAACAAATTGTTTAATTATATGAATAGATTTATCTAAGAAATTTTAAATTTTTTTATAGATTGTTATATTTTTATTAAATAATGATGATGTATCTAATTTTATATCACAATTTGATGTAAAAATTATTTTATTTAACAAAATAAAAGGTTAGCGATTAATTTGATAATTAAAAATTCGGTTCCGCTATGTTGCCAACAATATATCTGCCAACTTCTGCCAACTCTTATTTAAATTGTGTTTCATGGAAGTGTGTTTGTGGATGTGTCTAATAAAAATGTCTTTTTTATAACTGTGTTTAATAGAAGTGTCTTTATAGATATATTTTCTGGATGTATCTCTTTATATATGTATTTAAAATATATTAATTATTAGACACATCTACAAACACACTTCCATGAAACAAAAATATAAATAAGAGTTGGCAGAAGTTGACGGATAATATGTTGGTACCCTATACTTTTCCTTAAAAATTTTTAAGAATTAAATGTATATATTTTGGATATTAATCTATACCATTTATTTGGATCGATCAATTTTTCTTTCAATTGATTTTGAAAAGTGTAATTTTATTATACAATAAGATTTTTCTCACATTTCTGTCTTAATCGATCTCACTTAAATCTTGTATGATATAAAATCATATTTATGAGATCAATTTATTGAAAAAAATTTGAAAAGTTCTGATACATTTTCAAAACAAGCAGTGTACGTAAAAGATAGATATTTGTTGCTTCATTATTTAATTAATTTAATATTTAATTCGGGTAAAACTTCTTAAATTTTGAAACACACACTAAACTGTTGGATATATAGTTGTTTGACTTTTACATGCATGAAATATTTTTTATTGCTTTTCTTCTAAGATTTGGCCTTTTATATTAGTTAGTCAGGTTTTTTTTTAAATAAATAAAAAACCAACCAAAACTAAATGGGTTCTATCATGTTGGCATATATATATATATATATTAAAAAGCTTTTAAATTTATTATTTTAGTTATTAATTAATTGTTAATATATAAAAATATAGATTAAAATAATAAAATATATTATTAGATTATTAAACTAAAAAAATTAATAATAATTAAAAATAAAAATAATAAATAATAAATTTCAATAATCTCTAATATTTTTTTTATATAAATAAAGCTGAATTTGAACATGCAATGAAGTCAACTCTATAAAATGGCTTTATTATATAAAAATGATCAAATAAAGAAAACTGTTGTATTGACAATTGAAATAAACCACCGCACAATTTCTTTGTTCAATCGAAAGACTTCTGACTGTCTCAGCCTCAACACCCAACCTTCACTTTAATTAACGCGGTTCCCCTCTCTTTTTTGTCTCCTTGAAGCTTCCATTATTATTTCTTTATTACATGCATGGCTTAAACTCACAGTGACTACAATAGAGATTTTATTCTACTGCCACTTTATTATTGCCAGAATGAAAAAATAACCAATGTCAAATATAAAAACTCATGTTTCAACAAATAGAATCGCATTTAACATAATTAAAGTTATTTATTTATAAAAAAAATATTATATGTCCACTAAAATTAGTTACGACATTTATGTATAAATGTATGTATAATTAACTTATTTTTAATATATAGTTTATACTTTAATATATATTCTACACACTAATAACTAATTTTGATGGTTAATTTCGATTTACATTTAATATGGTTATATTTATAAAAAAATTTGTGTTACGTGTACATTAAAATTAGCTTTTAAAGTTAGCCACTAATATACACATTGAAAATAAATTAAACCATATATGTATTTATACATAAATATATTAGTGACTCATTTTAATGACTAATTTTAATATACAAATAACATTTTTGTTATAAAAATAGTCGGATGTGACATTTTAATTAACTCGACAGTCTACTATCTAAATGTATATTTTACATACTAATCAAAATAATAGGCCAAGTTGAATTTGAGGACCACGATGCAAGTAGTATATATCAAAAAGCATAGGGGCGACTCACCTAACACCATTGAATCTCATAAACTTCCAAATATACTGTATAACGAAAAGAACACGCTAAAAAAGTAGTACAATCATTATATGCAAGTTCTTCTACCTTTAGGCACAATGAGACTCTCTCTGTTTCTTCAATGCTTGCTTTGTCTCTGCCTAGCGCTGCTTCTGATTCATCCCTCCGTTTTAGGGTAACCTTATTACTATGCTTAATTATATATATGACTTGTTTGGTATATTGCTGTTCAGAATTGTGTTTATTATTTATTTATGTTATCAAAGTGTTCACTAATGTTATATATATGAGTAATTATTCGATTCAGTCACTAAAATTTTTAAAATTTGATATTTTAGTTTCACAAGTTTTAAAATACACCAAATAATCTTCGAAATTTATTTCTGATAATTTAATTCCTAACCAATTTTTATCGTTTGTCAATATAGTCTATTGATGTGAAACGTTAAACTTGCACACATGACGATACTTGATTTGGCGATAATTACATATAACCTACAAAAACACTTCAGATGTTGTCCCTGGCTTAACCCTTTGTTATCGGCAACATCGTAATTGGCCTTCCCTTTGCAACGGCTAGAACAAGCTAAACTTTATCCACTATTGGCCATTGAAACAACTGCAGCTATAGGAGATGAACTAGGGTTTCTCATTCTCCGTCGCAACATGCTTAAAGAGGAGAGTGGGGATTGGGTTTAAAATAATGCCGTTTTCTTAAATAAGTTCAAGGACCTAATTATTCATCTTGCACACTTAGATACTTAACGGTCACGTGTGCGCGTTAACGCTTTACATCAACAGTTAATATTATTGACAAACAGTAAAAATTGACTGGAACTAAATTGTTTAACAAAAATAAACTTTAGAGACTATTTTGTATATTTTAAAATTTTAAAAGACTAAAATATCTAATTTTAAAAATTTTAGAGACTGATTTTGATAATTATTCTATATTTTTTTTCCTTGTGCTTTAGGCGTATGGATCACGGCCGAGGCCGTTACAGTGATAGCCCAATAAAGCCACCGCCAAGACCACCCAAGGCTCCTAGCCACCACCCATGAATCATAAAAAAAGATTGAGTTGTGTTGTATGTATAAAACTCACTATATTTTATAGATCAAATTTATTAATTTCTGTTATACTATTGAACTAGTTAAACACATAAATTAACTGAATCTCATACCTCATACCTCATCCAGTAAAAGAACATGAATCAATTTGATATTAAAAAAAAAATATGAGTATGATTATATGTTAATAGTGTAGAGACTGAATATACAGAGCATATATAAAGTGCAGAACTAGAGTTAAGTAAATCAAGTATTTCCTAAGTCAATCAGTTGTTTCCTTTTATATTCAGTCTGTTAAAGTTAGTTGTAGTAGAATTGCCTCTTTAGGTTAGCCTCAGTCTCTGTATATAGTGCAGAGTCGTTAGAGTGTATTACGCATCAATTCATAATACAATACATGCATATTCAGTTACTTCTCTTTCAAGACTTTCCTCTTCAATCTTGAATTTTTTCATATATCGTATGTAAAAATTTAAAGAACCTCGCTAGGAAGACAATTAGGAGTCTAAATAATGTGAACAATAGGTTCGAAATTTGGCCCAATACAAAAAAAATAAAAAAATTCTCCAAATTACCTAAGCTAAAAAACTGAAACAATTATTTTAAAAAATTAACCATCTCGATCCTATTTTACCAAAACATTTTATCCAAACACTCCTCCTAAATCATCTGCCACCCCACCCTTATCAATCATTCACCTTTTTGACATTAAAAATTATGTCTTCGACCACATCGTCCACTTCTAATAAAAATAACCATCCAATCAAAAGTTCACATTATTCACCATTATTATTGTTTTCCTATACCTCCTTGTAAAGAATAAATTTAAAAAAGAGACATACAACAGAAGCTAAACATATGGCACTAAAACTTTACTGCCAAATTCACATTTTCTATAAGGACTAACATGTCCTTTTAAAAAATTCAAAAAAGTTTTTAAATACTTAAAAATAGGAGTATTTAAAGGCACAAAATAAATCTAAGTAACGTGTGATGCAAAGTCATTCAACCTCAATTTGGAGTTAGTTATTATTAATTGAAAAGCTTCCTAGGGAAGCTTTACCATCAACAACATGCATTCAACAAATTAGACGTGGCGCAAATGGCATGAACATCCATTGATGCCATGATTGAGGAACCACTTGAAAACCAGTGAAGAAGGTAACGAATGCCGGATAAATCGCGGCTATGAACGGCAAAATTAAAAGCACACTGCAGTTGAATATATGTCCTATTGATCTGGATCTGAATATGATGCTGGTATTTACTCTGAAGTTAGAAATAACAGTGAGAGTGCATCCATAAAAAATAACAGCGCACTTATAGTCTGAACCGCTTTAATAATCATATATATAGCCACCTAGTCCATATGAATGTGACTTCATTCTTTACCTATTCTCGCATGGATGATACTTCTAGTCTGAAAACTGTTTCAGACAAGTGAAATTATAGTCACTGGGAACACAATTTGTCACTTTCTTTCTTTACTTATTCCCATGGATGATACTAATTTTTAATCCGAAAACATGTTCTTAAAATTAAAACTTTCAGTGCTGCTGCATCATAAATTTCAAAGTCCTTGTAAGAAATTTAGTTATTGCAATCCACGTAACACTTATAAATTAAACACTGTATAATCAAGAAGAAACTAACAATCTTACTTTTTGAAGGCAAATGCTGAAAATTTGGATAGTAGGAGGAAGGTAAGAGTTAATGCAGTTCGCAAGCACGATTCCACCATCATCTCCTTTTCATGCATTGTTCGCGTTTTCCATCTTAAAGAATGGACCTACCATATGTACAGAATCAAAGTAAAAAAGAAATTAAGTACATGAATTGTATCTGCCATGAGGTCACCGAAACAGAGGATTTAAACGGAGACTCACTCGAGATCTTTTCTTCGCAAACTCGCTGATCAGAGGCTCCACTCCACACTGTGATCGATCATGCAGAAAAAGAGTGAGAAAGAGAGAGCAGAGAGGAGAGGAAATGAGATGACTCTATCAGATAACTAACTTTAGCAACAGGAAACTAATTCTACAAGCTAACTAACTTACAACAAACCATCACTGCATGCAAGTTGTGATCAATAACTAACTAAGACCACGTGTTAATAACTTAGCCCTTCATGGAGCTGTGAGGTCAGGTGATAGTAACAATAACCAAATCATAATGTCTTGGCCAAAAAAAAAATTGATTAGTCACTGAATCCACATGACATGATACTATACATCCTTTTGAGAGGGTAAAATTTTGTGGCTGCAGCAACCAGAAGCCTGCAATCTTTAACCAATGATGAAAAATTATTGATTTCTTCTAATTGAACTAATTTAAGCATTTTAGGCCTTTTGTCTCCTGATCTTTCTCTCGAGCACCGGCAAGACTTCGAAGAAGAACAAATGAGAGAATATAAGATGAGAAGATGCTGATGTATGACTAATTTCATATCCCCTCACACTTGCAACTTTAACAATATGAGAACTTCTGATGGTGCAAATGGCAGAAAAATCTAGGAGAATTTTGTCACAGAGAGTGTTAGAATGTCCCAAGCAATTTTTATTAACTGGTTTCAACATAATAAATTCTCTAAACATGAAGCTTATGAAGCAAAGCAACAAATTCAACCACAATCATTCAAAACTCAACTAAAAGGATTAATATAAATTGATTGACATTTCCAGATAGGATATAAACTCAACTAGAACAATAAGTATTATAGTTAGTTGTTCAGATTAAGGTATCGATTGAGGTAATTTTCTTAAATATAATTGATATATAAACAGTTAGATTTAATCATACATTGACATAATGTAAAAAATGTTTGACTTGTAGAATACATCCTTAAAAGTTAAAAAGTTACATTTATTGTAATATATAATCTGTTAATGATGTAAAATTTATTTACAATTTTACATAATAATGATCAAATCATAGTGTACAAGTTTCTTAAAATATGTGCATATGAACTCTTATTTAATGTGCACATATTTTAAGAAACTTTTCCTAAAGTATCAACTAGCAACAAAGAACAAATGTAACCGCAGCATGTCACAAAATAACAAAGAATGGGGCTACCACACCCCACCATATCTCTTACTACATAAGACCATACCACAACCACATAAATAAATACTTGTTGAGATGCTAAATACATTTTATTTTATTCCCTCAAAAACCAGTATCTTTCATCAGCCTATCTATCTACTCAGCACATGCCACGTGGCACTTCATGCATACTTCAACCACATATAACCTTATATCTCTACACTGCTTTCTATCCCCTCTTTTAAGTTTTGAACACAACAAAGCACAAAGCTTTTTTGTGTTAATACTTGCACGTTTTTGCAGCCATGGAAACTGGCATAGCATGCTATACTACCCGTGCTGCTTTCTTGCCTACTGGTATTCCTTTCAAGCACTCTCCTCCTTCTATATCTCCATCTTTTGGCTTCAAGGTAATTAATATAAGCACTACAATCATAACATAGAGTCCATATATATGAAAATGATTCAATACTTGCACTATATATATATATGTGTGACTTGTGAATTGAATGACAGAGAATGAATGTTTCAACTTTACAGAGTCTGAAATCAAGCTCTTTATTTGGAGAATCACTAAGAGTGTCATCCAAATCAACACACAAGGTTTCAAAGGCAAAGGGCGTTTCACACATAACAAGATGTGAAATTGGTGACAGTCTGGTGAGTTTCTTATACATACCAAAAGTTTCCGTTAAATAACTGTCTCACGATAAATATCAGAAGATATAAATCTATTTAAAGAATTTAATTTTGATGAACTCTCAGTGTAAAGCAGTTTTACACAAACGGATGTAATTGGACGACTACGTAGATTGAAATTAAACTCTATAAAAAATGAAACAAATATAGGAACAGACACAACTTTTCTATCTTGTCTTTGTCCAATGCAATCTGAAACAAACTAATTTTGGAATATATTTGTGAATCGTAGGAAGAATTCCTTACCAAGGCAACACCAGATAAGGGGTTGATTAGGTTGTTGATGTCGATGGGAGAAGCACTAAGAACAATTTCTTTCAAAGTGAAGACAGCATCTTGTGGTGGAACACAATGTGTGAATTCCTTTGGGGATGAGCAGCTTGCTGTTGATTTGCTAGCTAACAAGCTTCTCTTTGAGGTTCTTTCAATATCAATTAAGAATTCAATTGCTGTATGTAAAAGAATTCTAACAAATGCTATCTTATTTGTTGCATAGGCTTTGGAATACTCTCATGTATGCAAGTATGCATGTTCCGAGGAAAATCCAGAGCTCCTCGACATGGGAGGTCCAGTGGAAGGTCTCTAATGACAATGCAATTCAATTCTTGGAATGATGTCATTTGTTTTTTTCTGTGATTATGATGCATTTGTGTGTGAATTTTGCAACTTAAACAACAGGTGGATTTAGTGTTGCATTTGACCCCCTTGATGGATCCAGCATAGTGGACACAAATTTCACAGTTGGAACAATCTTTGGCGTGTGGCCAGGCGATAAGTTGACCGGAGTCACCGGTAGAGATCAAGTCGCCGCCGCCATGGGTGTTATGGGTCCTAGAACCACCTATGTCATTGCTGTTAAAGGCTTTCCCGGAACTCATGAATTTCTTCTTCTTGACGAAGGTTGAAACAAAATAAAACTTAATAATATTTTAAAAACTTTTGATTAACTTTAGACCCTTTTATCTTTTATAGTTTTTTGGCAAATGTGCAAAGGTTCATGATATATTGATATGACAAAGTTATATATCTTGTTCATATTTTAGGAAAATGGCAGCATGTCAAAGAGACTACAGAAATTGGTGAGGGAAAATTATTCTCCCCGGGAAATTTGAGAGCCACAGCTGACAACCCCAATTATGACAAGGTCTAACACTCTTAACCAAAGTCTTATAGCAGAAAAAAATTGAGGATTTACCTCTACTATGATGATGACATTTATATGAATGAATTCTTATTCCATCTTTCTGTTTTGTTCATCAGTTAATCAACTACTATGTCACTGAAAAGTACACTTTGAGATACACAGGAGGAATGGTGCCAGATGTCAACCAGGTTATTTATTTATTTATTTACTTTTTCTAACTCAATCATGCATGCCTTATTTTTGAGAAACTACTATCTATTGATACAGTGACATTTTAACATATCTTATAATAAGGATTATACTATTTTTTCTCCCTTCAAATGGCACTCTGTTAACTAATATGCAGTTCTTGTGTAATCCACTTAAGTGTTTCATGAGCATGGAATATATTCATATATAAGTGACAAACCTATTTGGTAGTTGAGACAAGTACATAGTCATATGTAGATATTTTTATGTGAAGTTGATAATTAAGAATCGTCAGATAATTTGGTATATTTGACTGAATTTTTATCTAACAATTTTTAACTATTAATTTCACGTAAAAACAACTAAACATGAATTTTCACACTTAAAAGATGGGGACAATGAAGACAGAACCATGAGACAAATTTTAAACTGTCTCTTGTTGACATCCTTGGCTTCCTTTTTTATTTGAGACACATGTTTGAAGCTCATTTTCATGCTAACAGAGAAAATTTCCAAGCATTCAAAGTGTCTATTTCTTTTGAATTGCAGATTATTGTAAAAGAAAAGGGCATATTCACAAACGTGGCATCCCCATCAGCAAAAGCCAAGTTGAGGCTTTTGTTTGAGGTGGCTCCTTTGGGGTTGTTGATTGAGAATGCTGGTGGTTACAGCACTGATGGTCAACAATCTGTGCTAGACAAAGTTATAACCAATGTTGATGACAGAACTCAAGTTGCTTATGGATCAAAGAATGAGATCATTAGGGTTGAAGAAACCCTTTATGGTTCATCTAGGCTCAAGGGTGGTGTACCTGTTGGAGCAGCTGCTTGATTAAGATTCTTCTTGCCATCCAATTTTCAATCTCAACTTTTATTTTTGCTCTTTTTTTATATAGATAAAATATGTAATTTGTACAACTTAGTCATAGATATATTATGTTTATGACTATGATGACAAACTTGAATTTGTGCTGGTATGACTAGTACATATAGCCATGAATCCCATTGTGCATTAAGCCAATCACTTAATCTGTTCTTAATTTCTTATTACAATCATAAGTTTACGGCAATACAGCCAATACTAGAGGAAGAATAATTCAGAGTTATTTTATTTAATTTAATATTTATAATTTTATGCATCTAATATTTAAAATATATTTAATTTAATGAATTTGAGACATCATTATTTTATATTTATTATTTAATTTAATCATTATTATATGTTTTATATTGATGAAAGGATTAAAATGAGTCTAATTAATTAATTTGGAATATCATTTTGATCTACTGTATTGATACTTAATAGTATATGTGCTAATGACAATTGAATTAAGAACGAAGGTATTACAAAAAGTAAATTTTAAGAACCTTAGCAGTGAGGGATTATTTTGATTCATGTTGAAAATTTTAGGAACTATTTTAGGTTACCTATACTTTTTCTTTACGTTATGATACACGCTGACATGAATACGGAATACGATATAACACAGGATACACTGATATGCAAATTTTAAAATCTTATAAAACATGGGAACATGCATACATATAAGATATAAAGTATTTTTTTAGATAAATCGTAATGATATTTTTATATTTTATTGATATTAAAATATAAATTAATTTTTTAATTATTTTTAATCTCTTATTTTAATTATATCAAATATTTAAAATATCTTTTTGTTTTAATAAATAATAATATATACTATAATTTAAATTTATTTTAAAAATATATGTTAAGAATAAGATTGGACACGCTGATACGCAATGGTATTTAAGTGTGTCTAAATGTGTCCGGAGAAGAATTTTTTATTTTTTATTAAGACACGATTGAATATAACAGACACGCGTATCAAACGAGTGTCGGTGAGTGTCGTGTCCAAAATGTGTCTGACATACGGACACGATAATTCAGCGAAGTGTCTGTGGTTCATAGTTTATGTATTATTTTAAATATATTCAAAGAATTAATATAAGTCACAAAGTGAAAAATCGATGTCCCAATTGATTAAATTGAAAATTCAAGGTAGATGCTATGTCACAGTGAACCCATATTGCCGTTAATTTTAACGCTGAATGTTTCTGAAAGTAAAAAATTCTATTAAAATTAAATATTTTTAAAATAAAAAACCTCATTTTAACCCTAGTTTTTACATGAATTTTGAGTCTCAACATTGCAGAAAAATTTTATTACACTCTTTGTTTTGTTTCAAATTTACCCTATATATTTATAGGAATACTATATATATAAGTCATTTTGTCTTACAAGTCATACAGGTTGGGTCAAACCTAACAAAAACAACTTTCATCTATACGAGTGTGTAAACACACGCTCCATTCAACCGTTTCAATAGCGCGTTCACTCACCATTTGAAAGACGGTTCTTCTTCTTCCTCGATCAAAACCACAACCCTAAAAATTCAAACCACGTTCGAAATCTCTCAAAAAACTATTAAAATCGTCGCCAAACACTCGAGGAAATCAACAAGAAAACTTCAAAATCTTCATCAAAAAATACCGAAACAAAAGAAGAAAAATTATTCAAGGTACTGTTTCACTAGTCGTCAAGGTTTTTCACTTTTCTCTTTCTCATTTCGAACACGAAACACTATATAATCGTATTTCTGTTTATTAAGTAGATTCATTATGTGTTCTTGGTTGAAAATAGATATTACTGTTCTTGTCAAACAGTTCAATCGATGATAACTGTTTTACGTTCTGTTTCGCGAATAGTTTAATGTATATTTTAATGTGTTCTTGTGCATGTTTGGAACTGAGTTTGTATAAATAGAAACTTTTGCTGTATTTCAAGTAAATTCGACTGTAACTAATGATGTTGTTCTTGAATTTGTACTTGTGCTTCTGGTGTCATTTGATGCATGTTTGATTGACTTGAATATCATTTTGAACTCATATTATGTCATGCAATCCAAAAAATAATAGAGGTGTATGTGGCTGATATTTGAGTGTATATCAATCAAATTGGAGTGTAATTGGTGTTGTTGTCCTATAACTGATGTAACTAGAAACAAAGTACTGTCTTGTACTTCTGGTGTCATTTTATGCATGTTTGGTTGACTTGAATATCATTTTAAACTCATATTATGTCATAAAATCCAAAAAATAACAGAGGTATATGTGGCTGGTATTTGGGAGTATATCAAGCATATTCGAGTGTAACTGTTGATGTTTTTATCTATTAACAATATTTTTTATTTCTTATCGTAAAAATGGCAAGTAAGAACCCTGGTGAAAAAAAATACAATGCAAGCACATATATTTTAGACCAACTCAATTTTCTTTATATAAATATAGCTTATTTAAATGATTCTCGCTTCGTTTCTTTATAGAAAATCAAAGATCTGAGATGCTCAACAAGATTATTGAATGAAAAATTCCAACACATTAGCGAAGAAAAGAAAGCCATCGTCCGGGAATTGGGATTTAATGGTTTGATGCACATTCCCCCGATGTATCTGCCACATAAACTCTTGAAGGAGTTAGCATATAGCTTTAATGTGGTAAGAAACAGATTGGACATCCAGTACGGTGAATTGACCATCAACCCCGAAAATATAGGAGCTGCCATTGGCCTGAATGTATTTGGTAACTGATTGCACAAAACCTTTATACTTGCATTATTTGTAATCTATTCTTCGTAATCTATTATTCTAAACTCATATTATCTCATGTAATCAAAAAATAAATGAGGTGCATATGGCTGGGATTTCAGTATATTTCAAGTGAATTGGAGTGTAATTGGTGATCTTGTTTTGCTGCTTTTGTAGGGAACCTGTTTCCAGAAAAAGTTAATTTTAAATAGTCATCTGAGGATGAAAAAGAAGTTTTTAGAAGGTTCTAGGACAAAACATTGAAGAATCTAACAGATGAGATGATGGATATTGGTGTTGACACTTATGAAGATCGGCTTATTTTTAAAAGGATTTTCATCATCTATATTCAAATGGCGTTCTTGTTGCCAACAACGATAAACAAAGTTTCTCCAGTCCACATGCCTCCAATTCTTCATCTGGACAACATAAGGGAGTGGAATTGGGGTAGAAATGTCCTCGAATTCATCATCAAGGGCATAAGCAAGCACCACTTGAAAAAAAATCCATTGATGGCTGCCTCTATACCTTGATGATTGTATACTTTCATGAAACAAAACACAAAAATAAGAATGCAGATGCAATTCCTAGACCGCCCTGGGTAAGGCATTGGAATAGGGAGTTACTGCTTCAGAGGATCAAAGCTGAAATTGAAGGTCATATGGTAACTGAAAAGAATTCTATCTCTAATTTAGGTGTATTTATTTTATGTACATGGTGTAAACTAATGTTTTAACTATTTCAGGGCATCATCAAGAGGGCATAACTAAAAAAAATTGAAGACAATGAAAAAGGAAGAAAAGAAGAAAAACAAAAACAAAAAAACAAAAAAAAGAAGGACATTTCGTCGGAGAGTGATATTGCTATTTTCTCTAAGTCTGAGTCTAAACAAGACTTAGAGGAACCAACAAAAACAAGAAAACAACCAACCAGAAAAACAAAAAAGGTAGTAATATTTTTTGGTGTATTTTATCATTTTTATGGTGTTTTTTGCTAATGATTATTTGCTATCCAGAATGTTATCTAAAAAGAGGAAGCAGATTGTAAAGGATTCCTTTTTGGAAAGCAAAAGTGGATCTGATGATGAGTGAGATTCTGAAATTGTCATTGCATTACTATGTTTTCTGTTTATATCAAAATTTTATGTATTGACAAAGTATTTCTCATTTCTTGTTAGAAGTGAAGAATCGGAGCCAATAATAAAACAAAAATCGAAGAAAAAAGTTCAGACTCCACCAAAAAAGTATCCATTGTTTTTGGGAGTATTTTATCATCAATTTTATTGTGTTTGTATGATTGATACTTCTTTAATTTCCAGGACGCAATCCAGAAAAAGAAAGTACATTGTTGAGGATTCATCTTCTGAAAATGAAAGCACATTGTAAAGCTATCTTACTCTTTTTCATCAAACTTTTATTTGTTAACTTATTCTTTTGTATGTACTGTCAGAATTGATGTCAGAACTAAACAAATACAACAATTTTTTAGAGAATCAAAAAAGAAAAAAATAAGTGAAAAGGCTGCACAAGGGTATGTTGAATTTGGGTGTATATTGTCGATTTTAAGGTGTTTTTCTTGCTGATGATTTTTTTTGCTTTCCCAGGATGCAAGAAAAAAGGGCAGCCATACCGGAAGCTGGGCTCCCATTGATGAAATCTCACTATGATTCATTTGAAACGTAAGATCCTTTATTTGATAAAATTTCGTAGATCCTGATGTAATTAAACAGTCTACTTTTACTGAATGATGTTTATTTTGTCCTTAGAATGCCGGAGGTGAACTTGGGAAGTGAAAATGATCATGTGTTTTAAACACAGACGGATCAAAACAGTGTAAACAAACCAAGTGATAGAATGTAATTTCTGTTTCTATTGCCATTTGCTTAATTCTTGTGTCACGATCTTCTACTTTTGATTCTGTATATATATTTTTTTAGAAAAAAAAAAGTCCATTAATATTTTATTCAAGAAAAAAGGCAGAAAAAAAAAGAAAAATCTACAACTAAGTAAGTTCTTAAAAAATAGAGGTTGTGTTTCTATTCAATGCTTGAGGTGTATTCTGACATGATTTCGGTGGATTTCAGGTTGGGTGTAGAAGATGAATCATTCAATGACCCAGCTCACCAAAAAATGATTGTTGTTCAGAAAGAGACACATTCGCGATCTGAACGGCTCGAGATGTGAGTTTTCTAACTAAATTTCAACCTTCTAATCTTCTATTTTGAAGAGAGTTTATTAACTTTTTATTTTTGTCTTAGTTAAAGTTCCGCTTCAAGTATGACTACCTCCATCAGAGACGAGAGCATCAAGCCCTTTGCAGAGTGAACCAACCCCTCCAAAGTCTCCAAGCGAGAAAATTATAGAAGAAACAATTAAGGGATAAGGAATAATATTTGCTTACATGTCTTTTATAGAGGTGTATTTGGTTCTTATTTCGGTGTATTTCCTGTGAATTAAGGTGGAATTGGTTTTTTTTTTCTAATTCAAAACCTTTTGTTTAACCCTACAATACTCCACAACCCCGATCAACCTACTAAAAGCACACCCACAGAGCCAGCAGCTCCTTTTAAAATGTAAGTTCTACATAATACTACTCTCTTTCGATATCATTCGTCTATTCTTATTCCTATAGTATTTTATATGTCAGCATGCAGTTAACCACCCCCTCAAGTCACTGCTGCATTGGTGATGATGGCTGGTGCACGAAATTGTGATCATCAACAATGGCGCCAAAGACTTGGAGCTCTCAAATGTGAATCACACTTTGTCACAACTTCGCACAACTAACCAGCAAGTGCACTGGGTCGTCCAAGTAATACATTACGTGAGTAAGGGTCGATCCCACGGAGATTGTCGGTATGAAGCAAGCTATGGTCATCTTGTAAATCTCAGTCAGGCGGATTCAAATGGTTATAATGGTTTTAGAATATAAAGATAAATAAAGCATAAAATAGAGATAAAGATATTTATGTAATTCATTGGTGGGAATTTCAGATAAGTGCATGAAGATACTGTGTTCCTTCTGAATCTCTGCTTTCCTACTGCTTTCATCCAATCATTCTTACTCCTTTCTATGGCAAGCTGTATGTTGGGTTTCACCGTTGAAAATACATAAGAACAAGGTCTAGGCATGGCCGAATGGCCAGCCTCCCCAAATAGCATGTGAATTTGAAATTAGGGAAAAAGACTAGGTCCCAGGACTAGACGTTCAAAGATGAAAATACAATAGTAAAAAGTCCTATTTATACTAGACTAGTTACTAAGGTTTACAGAAATAAGTCTAAATGCAGAAATCCACTTCCGGGGCCCACTTTGGTGTGTGCTTGGGCTAAGCTTGAGCTTTACACGTGCAGAGACTTCTCTTGGGGTTAAACGCCAAGTTGTAGCATGTTTCTGGCATTTAACTCTGGTTTGTGACGTGTTTCTGGCGTTTTACTCTAGAATGCAGCATGAAACTGGCGTTGAATGCCAGTTTTCATCGTCTAAACTCGAATAAAGTATGAACTATTATATATTGCTGGAAAGCCTTGGATGTCTACTTTCCAACGCAATTGAGAGAGCGCCATTTGGAGTTCTGTAGCTCCAAAAAATTCATTTCGAGTGCAAGGAGGTTAGAATCCAACAGCATATGTAGTCCTTTTTCAGCCTCCTATCAGATTTTTGCTCAGGTCCCTCAATTTCAGCCAGAAAATACCTGAAATAACAGAAAAATACACAAACTCATAGTAAAGTCCAGAAATGTGAATTTTGCATAAAAACTAATAAAAACATCCCTAAAAGTAGCTAGATCCTACTAAAAATACCTAAAAACAATGCCAAAAAGCGTATAAATTATCCGCTCATCACAACACCAAACTTAAATTGTTGCTTGTCCACAAGCAACTAAAAATCAAATAGGATAAAAAGAAGAGAATATACTATACATCTCAAAATATCAATGAATATTAGTTCTAATTAGATGAACGGGACTTGTAGCTTTTTGCTTCTGAACAGTTTTGGCATCTCACTTTATCCTTTGAAGTTTAGAATGATTAGCATCTCTAGGAACTCAGAATTCAGATAGTGTTATTGATTCTCCTAGTTTATTATGTTGATTCTTGAGCGCAGCTACTTTATGAGTCTTGGCTGTGGCCCTAAGCACTTTGTTTTTCAGTATTACCACATGATACATAAATGCCACAGACACATGACTGGGTGAACCTTTTCAGATTGTGACTCAGCTTTGCTAAAGTCCCCAGTTAGAGGTGTCCAGAGCTCTTAAGCACACTCTTTTTGCTTTGGATCACGACTTTAACCACTCAGTCTCAAGCTTTTCACTTGGACCTTCATGCCACAAGTACATGGTTAGGGACAGCTTGATTTAGCCGCTTAGGCCTGGATTTTATTTCCTTGGGCCCTCCTATCTATTGATGCTCAAAGCCTTGGATCCTTTTTACCCTTGCCTTTTGGTTTTAAGGGCTATTGGCTTTTTCTGCTTGCTTTTTCTTTTTCTTTTATTAATTTTTTTCCACCATTTTTTTTCGCAAGCTTTTGTTATTCACTGCTTTTTCTTGCTTCAAGAATCAATTTTATGATTTTTCAGATTATCAATAACATTTCTCTTGTTCATCATTCTTTCAAGAGCCAACAATTTTAACATTCATAAAACAACAAGATCAACAATATGCACTGTTCAAGCATTCATTCAGAAAACAAAAAGTATTGTCACCACATCAATATAATTAAACTAATTTCAAGGATGAATTCGAAACTCATGTACTTCTTGTTCTTTTATATTAAAAACATTTTTCATTTAAGAAAGGTGAAGGATTTATGGAATTATTCATAGCCTTAAGACATAGTTACTAAATACTAATGATCATGTAGTAAAGACTCAAAACATAGACAAACATATAGCATAGAACCGAAAAACAGAGAGATAAGAACAAGGAAGTTAAGGAATGAGTCCACCTTAGTGAGGATGGCGTCTTCTTCTTGAAGGACCAATGGTGTCTTTGAGCTCCTCTATGTCTCTTCCTTGCCTTTGTTGCTCCTCCCTCATAGCTCTTTGATCTTCTCTAATCTCATTAAGAAGGATGGAGTGCTCTTGGTGTTCCACCCTTAATTGGTTCATGTTATGACTCAATCCTTCTAGAGAAGTGTTGAGTTGTTCCCAATAGTTGTTTAGAGGAAAATGCATCCCTTGAGATATCTCAGGGATTTCTTGATGATGAGCTTCCTCATGCGTCTCTTGAGATCCATGAATGGGCTCTCTTGTTTGCTCCATCCTCTTCTTAGTGATGGGCTTGTCCTCTTCAATGTGGATGTCTCCTTCTATGACAACTCCAGCTAAGTGCATAGATGGCAAATGAGATGAGGAAAAGCTAGCCTTACCAAGGTGAAGGGCTTTTCGGCTACTTTGTAGAGTTCTAGAGGAATGACTTCATGAACTTCTACTTCCTCTCTAATCATGATGTTATAGATCATGATGGCCCGATCCACAGTTACTTCGGATCGGTTGCTAGTGGGGATGATGGAGCGTTGGATGAACTCCAACCATCCTCTAGCCACAGGCTTAAGGTCCAGTCTTCTCAATTGAACCGGCTTACCTTTTGAGTCTTTTTTCCATTGAGCTCCTTCCACACATATGTCCATGAGGACTTGGTCCAACCTTTGATCAAAATTGACCCTTCTAGTGTAGGGGCGTGCATCTTCTTGCATTATAGGCAAGTTGAACACCAACCTTACGTTCTCTGGACTGAAATCTAAGCATTTTCCCCGAACCATTGTAAGCCAATTATTTGGGTTTGGGTTCATGCTTTGATCATGGTTCCTTGTGATCCATGCATTTGCATAGAATTCTTGAACCATTAAGATTCTGACTTGTTGAATGGGATTGGAGAGAACTTCCCATCCTCTTTTTATAATTTCTTGTCGGATCTCTGGATATTCGCCCTTTTTTAGTTTAAAAGGGACCTCAGGGATCACCTTTTTCTTGGCCACAACTTCATAGAAGTTGTCTTGATGGGCTTTTGAGATGAATCTCTCCATCTCCCATGACTCAGAGGTGGAAGCAATTACCTTCTCTTTCCTCTTTCTTGAGGTTTCTCTGGCCTTAGGTGCCATCAATGGTTATGAAAAAACAAAAAAGCTATGCTTTTACCACACCAAACTTAGAATGTTGCTCGCCCTCGAGCAAAAGAAGAAAGAATAGAAGAAGAAGAAGAAGATATGGAGGAGAGGGAGAGAGGTGTAGGTTTTGGCCAAGGGGGAGAAGAGAGGGTAGTGTTGTGTTAAAATGAAGAAGGATGGAGGGGTTTATATAGTGGAGGGAGAGGGGTTTGGTTTCGGCCATTTAGGGTGGGTTTGGGTGGGAAAGAGATTTTGAATTTGAAGGTAGGTGGGGTTTATGGGGAAGAGTGGATGGATGTGATTGGTGAAGGGGTAATGGGGAAGAGAGATTGAGGTGATTGGTGAAGGGTATAGTGTTATTAGATTGTGTGAAGAAGAGAGAGGTGGGGTAGGTGGGGATCTTGTGGGGTCCACAGATCCTGAGGTGATCCTGTGGGGTCCACAGATCTTGAGGTGTCAAGGATTTCTCATCCCTGCACCTTTTAGGCGTGTAAAACGCCCTCTGTATGCAATCCTGGCGTTTAACGCCAGACTGATGCTTATTTCTGGCGTTAAACGCCCAAATGTAGCTTGTTTCTGGCGTTTAACGCCAGTCTGATGCTTGTTTTTGGCGTTAAACGCCAGCTTGGTGCTTGTTTCTGGCGTTAAACGCCAGATAGATGCTTGTTTCTGGCGTTTAAACGCCAAATAGCTCTTCCTCCAGGGTATGCTTTTTCTTCTGCTATTTTTGATTCTGTTTTTAATTTTTGCAATTGTTTTGTGACTCCACATGATCATAAACCTAATAAAACATAAAAGAACAATAGAAATATAGATAAATAAAAATTGGGTTGCCTCCCAATAAGCGCTTCTTTAATGTCAATAGCTTGATAGTGAGCTCTCATGGAGCTTCACAGATGTTCAGAGCATTGTTGGGACCTCCCAACACCAAACTTAGAGTTTGACTGTGGGGGTTCAACACCAAACTTAGAGTTTGGTTGTGGCCTCCCAACACCAAATTTAGAGTTTGATTGTGGGGGCTTTGTTTGACTCTGTATTGAGAGAAGCTTTTCATGCTTCCTCTCCATGGTTACAGAGGAAGATCCTTGAACTTTAAACACAAGGTAGTCCCCATTCAATTGAAGGACTAGCTTTCCTCTGTCAACATCAATCACAGCTCCTCTTATGGCTAGGAAGGGTCTTCCAATGATGATGCATTCATCCTCATCCTTACCAGTGTCTAAGATTATGAAATTAACAGGGATGTAAAGGCTTTTAACCTTCACTAACACGTCCTCTACTAATCCATAAGCTTGTTTTATTGACTTGTCTGCCATCTCTAATGAGATTCTTGCAGCTTGTACCTAAAAGATCCCCAGTTTCTCCATTACAGAGAGTGTCATAAGATTTATACTTGATCCCAGGTCATACAAAGCCTTCTCAAAGGTCATAGTGCCTATGATACAGGGTATTAAGAATTTACCAGGATCTTGTTTCTTTTGAGGTATAGTTTGCTGAACCCATGTATTTAGTTCACTAATGAGCAAGGGAGGTTCATCTTCCCAAGTCTCATTACCAAACAACTTGGCATTCAGCTTCATGATGGCTCCTAGATATTAAGCAACTTGCTCTTCAGTTACATCTTCATCTTCTTCAGAGGAAGAATAGTTGTCAGAGCTCATGAATGGCAGAAGAAAGTTCAATGGAATCTCTATGGTCTCTATATGAGCCTCAGATTCCTTTAGGTCCTCAATAGGGAACTCCTTTCTGTCTGGAGGACGTCCCATGAGGTCTTCCTCATTGGGATTCACGTCCTCCCCTTCCTCTTTGGATTCGGCCATTTTGATTATATCAATGGCCTTGCACTCTCTTTCTGGATTCTCTTTTGTATTGCTTGGGAGAGTACTAGGAGGAGTTTCAGTGATTTTCTTACTCACCTGACCCACTTGTGCCTCCAAGTTTCTAATGGAGGACCTTGTTTCATTCATGAAACTTAAAGTGGCCTTAGATAGATCAGAGACTATATTTGCTAAGCTAGAGGGGCTCTGCTCAGAATTCTCTGTCTGTTGCTGAGAAGATGATGGAAAAGGCTTGCTATTGCTAAGCCTGTTTCTTCCACCATTATTAAAGCCTTGTTGAGGATTTTGTTGATCCTTCCATGAGAAATTTGGATGATTTCTCCATGAGGAATTATAGGTGTTTCCATAGGCTTCACCCATGTAATTCACCTCTGCCATTGCAGGGTTCTCAGGATCATAAGCTTCTTCTTCAAAAGATGCTTCTTTAGTACTGTTGGATGCATTTTGCAATCCATTCAGACTCTGAGAAATCATGTTGACTTGCTGAGTCAATATTTTGTTCTGAGCCAATATTGCATTCAGAGCATCAATTTCAAGAACTCCCTTCCTCTGAGGCGTCCCATTACTCACAGGATTCCTCTCAGAGGTGTACATGAATTGGTTATTTGCAACCATGTCAATGAGTTCTTGAGCTTCTGCAGGCATTTTCTTTAGGTGAATGGATCCACCTGCAAAATGGTCCAGTGATATCTTAGGGAACTCAGATAGACCATCATAGAATATATCCAGAATGGTCCACTCTAAAAGCATGTCAGAAGGACACTTTTTGGTCAACTGCTTGTATCTTTCCCAAACTTCATAGTTTGCTTGAAAGTCTGAACATCCACTCTAAGCTTGCTTAGCTTTTGAGGAGGAAAGAACTTGGCCAAAAAGGCCGTGACCAACTTATCCCAATAGTCCAGGCTATCTTTAGGTTGTGAGTCCAACCATGTTCTAGCTCTATCTCTTATAGCAAAAGGGAAAAGCATGAGCCTGTAGACTTTAGGATATACTCCATTAGTCTTAACAGTATCACAGATCTGTAAGAACTCAGTTAAAAATTGATAGGGATCTTCTGATAGAAGTCTATGAAACTTGCAGTTCTGTTGCATTAGAGTAACTAGTTGAGGCTTCAGCTCAAAATTATTTGCTCCAATGGCAGGGATTGAGATGCTTCTTCCATAAAAGTTGGAAGTAGGTGTAGTATAATCACCAAGTATCCTCCTTGCATTATTATTGGGTTCGGCCATGTCTCCTTCTTTTTCGAGATTCTCTGTAAGATTTTCTCTGAATTGTTGTACTTTAGCTTCTCTTAGCTTCTTCTTCAGAGGCCTTTCAGGTTCAGAATCTGCTTCAACAAGAATGTCCTTGTCCTTGCTCCTGCTCATATGAAAAAGAAGAGAACAGAAAAGGAAGAGGAATCCTCTATGTCACAGTATAGAGATTTCTTTATGTGAGTAGAAGAAGAAAAGAATAGGAGAAGGATGAGAAAAATTCAAACATAGAGGAGAAGAGAGGGTTCGAATTTTTAGATGAAGAGAAGAGTTAGTAAATGAATAAATAAATAGAAGGAGGTGACAGAGAGGAGTTTTCGAAAATTGTTTTTGAAAAATGGTTAGTGATTTCAAAAATTAAATTAAAATTTGAAACAATTAGTTAATTAAAAAGAATTTTGAAAAAGATGGATGGTGATTTTCGAAAATTAGAAAGAGAAAAGTGGTTAGGTGGTTTTGAAAAAGATAAGAAATAAACAAAAAGTTAATTAGTTAGTTGAAAAAGATTTGAAAATCAATTTTGAAAAGATAAGGAGTTAGAAAAGATTTTTGAAATTGATTTTGAAAAAGATATGATTTGAAAAAGATATGATTAAAAAGATATGATTGAAAAGATATTTTGAAAAATATTTGAAAAGGAAATTAAAAAGATTTTTTTAAATTAAAATTGATTACTTGACTAACAAGAAACTAAAAGATATGATTCTAGAATTTAAAGATTGAACATTTCTTAACAAGAAAATAACAAACTTCAAATTTTTGAATCAATCACATTAATTGTTAATAAAGTTTTCAAAAATTTGAAATGAAATTAAGAAAAAGATTTTAAAAATCAAATTTAAAAATTTTTCGAAAATAAATAAAAAAATGAAAAAGATTTGATTTTTGAAAAAGATTTTGAAAAGATAAGATTTTTAAAATTGAAATCTTCACTTGACTAATAAGAAACAACTTATTTTTAAAAAAATTTGACTAAGTTAACCCAAAGATTTCGAAATTTATGAGTAAAATAAGGGAAAGATATTTTTTTATTTTTGAATTTTTAATAAGGAGAGAGAAAAACACAAATATGACCCAAAATATGAAAATTTTAGATCAAAACCAATGATGCATGCAAGAACACTATGAATGTCAAGATGAACACCAAGAACACTTTGAAGATCAAGATGAACATCAAGACTTATTTTTGAAAATTTTTCAAGAGAGGAAAATATGCAAGACACCAAACTTAGAAATTTTCAATGTTTAGACACTATGAATGCAAAAATGCATATGAAAAACAACAAAAAACACAAAACAAGAAAATTTAAAGATCAAACAAGAAGATTTGTCAAGAACAACTTGAAGATCATGAAGAATACATGCATGAATTTTCGAAAATTTTTAGAAAATTAAAAAGATGCAATTGAAACCAAACTTAAAAATTGACACTAGACTCAAACAAGAAACACAAAATATTTTTTTGATTTTATGATTTTATTAATTTTTTTGGATTTTTTCGAAAATTACTTTTTGGAAAATGAAAACAAAGAAAAAAAAATTTTTGAAAGATTTTTGAAAACTTTTTGAAAAGAAAATTACCTAATCTGAGCAACAAGATGAACCGTCAATTGTCCAAACTCAAATAATCTCCGGCAACGGTGCCAAAAACTTGGTGTACGAAATTGTGATCATCAACAATGGCGCCAAAGACTTGGAGCACTCAAACGTGAATCACACTTTGTCACAACTTCGCACAACTAACCAGCAAGTGCACTGGGTCGTCCAAGTAATACATTACGTGAGTAAGGGTCGATCCCACGAAGATTGTCGGTATGAAGCAAGCTATAGTCATCTTGTAAATCTCAGTCAGGCGGATTCAAATGGTTATAATGGTTTTCGAATATAAAGATAAATAAAGCATAAAATAGAGATAAAGATACTTATGTAATTCATTGGTGGGAATTTCAGATAAGTGCATGAAGATACTGTGTTCCTTCTGAATCTCTCCTTTCCTACTGCTTTCATCCAATCATTCTTACTCATTTCTATGGCAAGCTGTATGTTGGGTTTCACCGTTGAAAATACATAAGAACAAGGTCTAGGCATGGCCGAATGGCCAGCCTTCCCAAATAGCATGTGAATTCGAAATTAGGGAAAAAGACTAGGTCCTAGGACTAGACGTCCAAAGATGAAAATACAATAATAAAAAGTCCTATTTATACTAGACTAGTTACTAGGGTTTACAAAAATAAGTCTAAATGCAGAAATCCACTTCCGGGGTCCACTTTGGTGTGTGCTTGGGCTGAGCTTGAGCTTTACACGTGTAGAGGCTTCTCTTGGGGTTAAACGCCAAGTTATAGCATGTTTCTGGCGTTTAACTCTGGTTTGTGACGTGTTTCTGGCGTTTTACTCCAGAATGCAGCATGGAACTGGTGTTGAACGCCAGTTTGCATCATCTAAACTCGAATAAAGTATAAACTATTATATATTGCTGGAAAGCCCTGGATGTCTACTTTCCAACGCAATTAAAGCGCGCCATTTGGAGTTTCGTAGCTCCAAAAACTCCATTTCGAGTGCAGAGAGGTCAGAATCCAACAGCATCTGTAGTCCTTTTTCAGCGTCCTATCAGATTTTTGCTCAGGTCCCTCAATTTCAGCTAGAAAATACTTGAAATCACAAAAAAACACACAAACTCATAGTAAAGTCCAGAAATGTGAATTTTGCATAAAAACTAATAAAAACATTCCTAAAAGTAGCTAGATCCTACTAAAAACTACCTAAAAATAATGCCAAAAAGCATATAAATTATCCGCTCATCAATGGCCAGGACAACATCTTTTATACCGAAAGAATTTTGATGAGCGGATAATTTATACGCTTTTTGGCATTGTTTTTAGGTAGTTTTTAGTAAAGTTCAAGCTACTTTTAGGGATGTTTTCATTAGTTTTTATGTTAAATTCACATTTCTGGACTTTACTATGAGTTTGTGTAATTTTCTGTGATTTCAGGTAAATTCTGGCTGAAATTGAGGGATTTGAGCAAAACTCTGAAAGAGGCTGACAAAAGGACTGCTGATGCTGTTGGAATCTGACCTCCCTGCACTCAAAATGGATTTTCCGGAGCTACAGAACTCCAATTGGCGCGCTCTCAACGGCGTTGGAAAGTAGACATCCAGGGCTTTCCAGCAATATATAATAGTCCATACTTTATTCGGAAATTGACGACGTAACTTGGCGTTGAACGCCAAGTTCATGCTGCTGTCTGGAGTTAAACGCCAGAAAAACGTCATGATCCGGAGTTGAACGCCCAAAACACGTCATAACTCGGAGTTCAACTCCAAGAGAAGCCTCAGCTCGTGGATTGAACAAGCTCAGCCCAAACATACACCAAGTGGGCCCCGGAAGTGGATTTATGCATCAATTACTTACTCATGTAAACCCTAGGAGCTAGTTTATTATAAATAGAACATTTAACTAATGTATTTGACATCTTTTGACCACTTTAAACTCTTTATTCATTCGGTCACTTGATCATGGAGAGGGCTGGCCATTCGGCCATGCCTGAACCTTCTTTTGCTTATGTATTTTCAACGGTGGAGTTTCTGCACACCATAGATTAAGGGTGTGGAGCTCTGCTGTACCTCAAAGATTAATGAAGTTCTATTTTCTTTTATTCAATGCTCTATCTTATTCTTATTCCAAGATATTCATTCGTACTCAAGAACATGATGAATGATGATGAGTTAGATAACCCTCATTATTATTCTCACTGATGAACGCGCGTGATTGACAACCACTTCCGTTCTACATGCAACAAAGCTTGAATGTGTATCTCTTAGATTCTCCAACAGAATCTTCGTGGTATAAGCTAGATAGATGGCGGCATTCATCTGGATCCGGAAAGTCCAACCTTGTCTGTGGTGTTCCGAGTAGGATCCTGGGAATCCGGAAAGTCTCACCTTGTCTGTGGTATTCCGAGTAGGATTCCGTTCATGAATGACTGTGACGTGCTTCAAACTTTAACCTGCTGGGCGTTAGTGACAAACGCAAAAGAGGGATTCTATTCCAGTAGGAGCGGGAACCAACCGGTGATTGGCCGTACTGTGACAGAGTGCGTGCATTAGCTTTCACTGCGAGGATGGGATGTAGCTATCAACCATGGGTGATGCCTCCAGACTGGTTAGCTGTGCGAGTGACAGCCGTACAAGTTATTTCCCGAGAGGAATGAAAGTAGCCACAGCTGATAGTGAACCCCTATACAAAGCTTGCCATGGAAAGGAGTAAACTCAGGATTGAATTGAAGCAATAGGAGAGCAGGCGTCCGAGAGCTCTACAGCATCTTCATTCCGCTTATCTGAAATTCCTACCAATGAATCTACATAAGTATTTCTATCCCTTTTATTATTCCTTTTTATTTAATGATAATCACAATTACTCTTTATTCTCCCTAACTGAGATCTGCAAGGTGACCATAGCTTGCTTCATACCAACAATCTCTGTGGATTCGACCCTTACTCACGTAAGGTTATTACTTGGACGACCCAGTACACTTGCTGGTTAGTTGAACGGAGTTGTGACTTCAAATAAGGACAATTATTGAATAAATCCAATTACAATGAATCAGATCAAAGAACAGTGATCACAATTTCGTCCACCAAGTTTTTGGCGCCGTTGCCGGGGATTGTTTGAGTATGGACAACTGACGGTTCATCTTGTTGCTCAGATTAGGTAATTTTTATTTTATTAAAAAAAAATTCGAAAATCTTTTCAAAATCTTCTCCCTATTTTCGAAAATTATTCCAAAAATTTTTTTTATGCATTCTAGAGTTTCATAAAGCATGTTGAAGCCTGGCTGGCTGTAAAAGCCATGTCTAAATTCTTTTGGACCGAGGTTTCACTCATCCTTATAGAAGAGCTTCTTTGTCTTTCTCAGCAAATTGGCTACTGTATAGGATGTTTCAGTTAAAGCTTGACTGGCCATTGGCCATGTCTAGTGTTTTGGACTGGAGCTTTCACAAAAAGCTTGGCTGGCTATTAAGCCATGTCTAATTCCTGGACCGAAGCTTTGGACTAACATTGCATGATTCCTGGAATTCATATTAAAAATTTTGAATTTCTTATTTTATTTTCTCTATAATTTTTTCGAAAAATCAAATAAAATACAAAAAAAAAAATTAGAAAAATCATAAAAATCAAAAATATTTTGTGTTTCTTGTTTGAGTCTTTTGTCAAGTCATAAGTTTGGTGTCAATTGCATGTTCATCTTTTTCTTGCATAAAATTTTCGAAAAATTCATGCATTCATAGCATTCATCATGATCTTCAAGTTGTTCTTGATGAACTTTCTTGTTTGATCTTCATATTTTCTTGTTTTGTGTTGTATGGTGTTTTTCATATGCATTCTTGCATTCATAGAGTCTAAACATGAAAAATTTCTAAGTTTGGTGTCTTGCATGTTTTCTTTACATTGAAAATTTTTCAAAAATATGTTCTTGATGTTCATCATGATCTTCAAAGTGTTCTTGGTGTTCATCTTGACATTCATAGTGTTCTTGCATGCAACATGTGTTTTGATCCAAAATTTTCATGCATTGAGTATTTTTAGTGTTTTTCTCTCTCATCAAAAAAAAAAATTCAAAAATAAAAAAATATCTTATCTTTTTAAAACTTATCTTTTTAAAATCTTTTTCAAAAATCATATCTTTTCTATTTTTTTCATCATTTTCGAAAATTTCAAAAATCTTTTTCAAAATATTTTCAAAATCTTTTTCTTATCTTTACATTATATTTTCGAAAATTGCATAAAAAAATTAATGTTTTAATTCAAAAATTTCAAGTTTGTTACTTTCTTGTTAAGAAAGATTCAAATTTTGAGTTTTAGAATCATATCTTGTGATTTCTTGTGAGTCAAGTCATTAATTGTGATTTTAAAATTCAAATCTTTTTCAAAACTAATTTCAATCTTATCTTTTCAAAACCATATCTTTTTAAATCATATCTTTTATATCATATTTTTTTCAAAATTTTATCTTTTTCAAAAAAAAAAAAGATTTGATCTTAAAATATCTTTTCTAACTTCTTATCCTCTTATCTTTTCAAATTTGATTTTAACATCTTTTTCAACTAACTAATTAATTTTTTTGTTTGTTTCTTATCTTTTTCAAAACCACCTAACTACTTTTCCCTCTCTAATTTTCGAAAATACCTCCCTCTTTTTCAAAAATTCTTTTTAATTAATTAATTATTTTAAATTTTAATTTTAAATTATATCTTATCTTTAATTTTCGAAAATCACTAACCCATTTTTCAAAATTATTTTCGAATTTCTCTCCACCTCATCTCTTTCTATTTCTTTTATTTTCTTCACCCCTCTTCATCTCCAATCACTGTTTCTATCCTCACCATTGTGATTGGATTCTCCACTTTTATTCCTTTCTTCTTCTACTAACAATAAGGAACCTCTTTACTGTGACATAGAGGATTCCTCTTTCTTTTCTTGTTCTCTTCTTCCCTATATGAGCAGGAGCAAGAACAAGAACATTCTTATTGGAACAGATCCTAAACCTGAAAGGACTCTGAAGAGGAAGTCAAGAGAAACTAAAAATCAACAATTCAGAGAAACCTCAAAAAAAAAAAAAAAAAAGAGAGAAAAGGAAAGACAAAAAGCTTCCACCTCCAAGTCATGGGAGATGGAAAGACTAATATAAGCCATCATAGCTCAGTGGTAGAACATGTGGCTGCAAATCAAGAGATTCCTGAGATACCTCAGGGAATAAGTTGTCCTCCACACAAATATTGGAAACAACTAAGGGGAGGAACACCAAAATTACTAGGAATCATTCAAAAGAAGCAAGGAAGAGACATAGAGGAGCTCAAAAAAGCACCATTGGATCTTCAAGAAGGCGCCACCCTCACTCAGGTGGACTCATTCCTTGTTCTAAATTTTTTTTTTCCTATTTTTCGTTTTTTTTATATATGTTTATCTATTACATGATCATTAGTATGTAGTAACTATGCCTTAAAGATTATGAATAATTCCATGAATCCTTCACCTCTCTTAAAAGAAAAATGTTTTAATTCAAAAGAACAAGAAGTACATAAATTTCGAAAATAGCTCTTGAATTTAGTTTAATTATATTGATGTGGTGACAATACTTTTTGTTTTCTGAATGAATGCTTGAACAGTGCATATGTCTTTTGATCTTGTTGTTTATGAATGTTAAAATTGTTGGCTCTTGAAAGAATGATGAACAAAGAGAAATGTTATTGAGGATCTGAAAAATCATGAAATTGATTCTTGAAGCAAGAAAAAGCAGTGAATAGCAAAAGCTTGCGAAAAAAAAAAAAAGAAAAAAAATGGCGAAAAAAAAATTAGAAAAAAAAAAGAAGAAGGAGCAGTAGAAAAAGCCAATAAGCCCTTAAAACTAAAAGGCAAGGGTAAAAAGGATCCAAGGCTTTGAGCATCAATGGATAGGAGGGCCCATGGAAATAAAATCCAGGCCTAAGCGGCTAAATCAAGCTGTCCCTAACCATGTGCTTGTGTCATGAAGGTCCAAGTGAAAAGCTTGAGACTGAGTGGTTAAAGTCGTGATCCAAAGCAAAAGAGTGTGCTTAAGAGCTCTGGACACCACTAACTGGGGACTCTAGCAAAGCTGAGTCACAATCTGAAAAGGTTCACCCAGTTATGTGTCTGTGGCATTTATGTATCCGGTGGTAATACTGGAAAACAAAGTGCTTAGGGCCACGGCCAGAACTCAAAAGTAGCTATGTTCAAGAATCAACATGCTTAACTAAGAAAGTCAATAACACTATCCAAAATTCTAAGTTCCTAGAGAAGCCAATCATTCTAAACTTCAAAGGAAAAAGTGAGATGCCAAAACTGTTCAGAAGCAAAAAGCTACAAGTCCCGCTCATCTAATTATAATTAATATTCATTGATATTTCTGAATTTATAGTATATTCTCTTCTTTTTATCCTGTTTGATTTTCAGTTGCTTGGGGACAAGCAACAATTTAAGTTTGGTGTTGTGATGAGCGGATAATTTATACGCTTTTTGGCATTGTTTTTAGGTAGTTTTTAGTAAAGTTCAAGCTACTTTTAGGGATGTTTTCATTAGTTTTTATGTTAAATTCACATTTCTGGACTTTACTATGAGTTTGTGTAATTTTCTGTGATTTCAGGTAAATTCTGGCTGAAATTGAGGGATTTGAGCAAAACTCTGAAAGAGGCTGACAAAAGGACTGCTGATGCTGTTGGAATCTGACCTCCCTGCACTCAAAATGGATTTTCCGGAGCTACAGAACTCCAATTGGCGCGCTCTCAACGGCGTTGGAAAGTAGACATCCAGGGCTTTCCAGCAATATATAATAATCCATACTTTATTCGGAAATTGACGACGTAACTTGGCGTTGAACGCCAAGTTCATGCTGCTGTCTGGAGTTAAACGCCAGAAAAACGTCATGATCCGGAGTTGAACGCCCAAAACACGTCATAACTCGGAGTTCAACTCCAAGAGAAGCCTCAGCTCGTGGATTGAACAAGCTCAGCCCAAACATACACCAAGTGGGCCCCGGAAGTGGATTTATGCATCAATTACTTACTCATGTAAACCCTAGGAGCTAGTTTATTATAAATAGAACATTTAACTAATGTATTTGACATCTTTTGACCACTTTAAACTCTTTATTCATTCGGTCACTTGATCATGGAGAGGGCTGGCCATTCGGCCATGCCTGAACCTTCTTTTGCTTATGTATTTTCAACGGTGGAGTTTCTGCACACCATAGATTAAGGGTGTGGAGCTCTGCTGTACCTCAAAGATTAATGAAGTTCTATTTTCTTTTATTCAATGCTCTATCTTATTCTTATTCCAAGATATTCATTCGTACTCAAGAACATGATGAATGATGATGAGTTAGATAACCCTCATTATTATTCTCACTGATGAACGCGCGTGATTGACAACCACTTCCGTTCTACATGCAACAAAGCTTGAATGTGTATCTCTTAGATTCTCCAACAGAATCTTCGTGGTATAAGCTAGATAGATGGCGGCATTCATCTGGATCCGGAAAGTCCAACCTTGTCTGTGGTGTTCCGAGTAGGATCCTGGGAATCCGGAAAGTCTCACCTTGTCTGTGGTATTCCGAGTAGGATTCCGTTCATGAATGACTGTGACGTGCTTCAAACTTTAACCTGCTGGGCATTAGTGACAAACGCAAAAGAGGGATTCTATTCCAGTAGGAGCGGGAACCAACCGGTGATTGGCCGTACTATGACAGAGTGCGTGCATTAGCTTTCACTGCGAGGATGGGATGTAGCTATCAACCATGGGTGATGCCTCCAGACTGGTTAGCTGTGCGAGTGACAGCCGTACAGGTTATTTCCCCGAGAGGAATGAAAGTAGCCACAGCTGATAGTGAACCCCTATACAAAGCTTGCCATGGAAAGGAGTAAACTCAGGATTGAATTGAAGCAATAGGAGAGCAGGCGTCCGAGAGCTCTACAGCATCTTCATTCCGCTTATCTGAAATTCCTACCAATGAATCTACATAAGTATTTCTATCCCTTTTATTATTCCTTTTTATTTAATGATAATCACAATTACTCTTTATTCTCCCTAACTGAGATCTGCAAGGTGACCATAGCTTGCTTCATACCAACAATCTCTGTGGATTCGACCCTTACTCACGTAAGGTTATTACTTGGACGACCCAGTACACTTGCTGGTTAGTTGAACGGAGTTGTGACTTCAAATAAGGACAATTATTGAATAAATCCAATTACAATGAATCAGATCAAAGAACAGTGATCACAATTTCGTCCACCAAATTTCCCGTGCCATCGTTCAACCTTGGCTTTACTGATTCGAGTCAAGAAGAGACACTGACTCAGGAGGGGCGACCAGCGCCTAAAAAGGGATAGAGTCAAGAGAGCTCAATACTAGTTGAAGATTTAGAGGAGCTGGTGGAGCAAGTTGCAAACACCAGGATTGCGGCGGCCTTGAATTTTGCAAAGGATAGAAGTCCCTCGCTCCAAAAGGTGCAGCCTGCCGAGCACTTTTTTGAAAAGTTTGAAACTCCTGCGAGGAGGAGCGAAGTTTCGGGCGACCTCAAAGAAAAGTGCTTCCTTTGGGCCACAAATATAAAGACCTATTTTGTTTTTAATGTAAGAACTCGCCGTCATGCTTCCCCAAAGTCATAATTCTGCAAAATTTGTATAACACCGAAAGAAGTGGGAGACAATGCATCCTCAATGCTCAACAGCCGATGGAGATAACAAAAATTCACTTTGCGTCTTTAAAAGCTGTTACACATATTAAAGTTAAGGTAATCTTAAAATAAGATTAATGATTTTATTATGAGTTATGACTGCAATGTTGATGTAATTAATTTGAGTTTTTTGTTTTTCTAGATTGTGACTATAATGTGTCTAATTCTCAACAAAAAAAGAATTAAAAGATTTGAAGAAAAGTTTACTATCTCTCCCTGATATTGTGGTAAGGTGTATTAAGCTCAAATTTCAGTGTATTTATGTAATATATTGTGTGTAGTAACTAAAACATTGTTCCGTCTGGCTAAACTTCAGATATTTGCCCCGATTTGCTATGGAGAACATTGGTGGATATGGATGGCGGATATTAAAAAGAGAAAATTTCCTGTCATTGACCTGTATCACAAGAAGTGTCCCTCAGAATCAAGAATGAAACTTAATAGATATGTTGTAAGTTGAATCTGTTTTCTCTATAAATTTCTTGGTTTCTGTGTGTTGTTAGCAATATAAGAATTGGGTGTAGTGCTGTTTAAAATAAGGTGTATTATTGGACCATTTGGGTGTAATGAGTTTTAAAATATAGTCTTTTTTATATTTTGCATCTTTTGCTTTTTAGGGAGACTGATTTCTAGAATGAGGGGTATTTGTCGGAGGGCAACCTCTCAGTAAAATGGATGATCAAATTGAACTATCATATGTCAACATTGCGGGACAAAAGACGAGGTATAAATCTTTTTCTCTAGGAAATTTTGTGTTTTCTCTTACTGTCCTATTTTATTTTACCAATTTATTTTTGTTTATAGCTTCGATTGTGAGGTTTATGTAATGAAATGGCTTGGGATAATCGAACTGGAAAACATTAAAATGAAAATATGACAGCGAAAATTGGACACGGGTAATTATGTCTAAAAATAGATAACTCTATATTACTTTACTAAATTAACGAAGTTTAGTAAAAGAAGTTTCTTTTAACTGTAGGCGAAGGTGGACCATTTCAGAGTTGAATACGCTTCGTTGATTCTATTTGATGAGATGAATCAACTAAGAGATAGAGCCATTAAGAAAAGCGAAGCAATCAGATTATCCAAGCTATCTACAACATTGTTGAGTCCATATTGTCAATTACATTCAGAAGATATTGACAGTGATTAGTTTTACTATGTTTAAATGTTGTATAGTTTGTGATTAGTTTGAACATATACTTTTTGTATAGTTTATGAATATTTAATCCAATTTTATTATAAATTTTGTTTGTATAAATAAATTTCTATGAAGGTGTTTGTGCTGTATTCAAAAGTTATTAATTGCAGGTTCAAAAAAATCAAGTAAAAACAAGATCAAATATACTAATATGCCAAATTCCTTTTATAATACACCGAAAATTATCCGGAATACACCTGAATTGCGTGCTTACATATTTCTCTTTAAAATCTAATCAGGAGTTATGAAAATTTAGAAATTTGAATTACTACCCTCCTTAGGTATTGAATTGTATATATATTGTAAATTTAAAACAAACAAATCCCTCTAGATAGTTCAAGACACTAATTTCCAATACAAACAGTAGCATCTCAAAATATATATAAAAAAATGTCAAAAAATAATAACATATTAAATCTAGGATACACTATAGAATACAACTATAGAATCATCATAAAAAATAACGAAAATCAGATTTAGAACTCATAATTAAAGAGGAACTAAAACAATTCAACTAAAACAACAATACAATTCACCCTTGTTCAATTGAAAAAGTCAAAGCATGTTGATATACCAAAAAGTTCTCCGAATACATCCAAATATTTCTAATTTACATTGAAAAGTATGATATAAAATGTAACAGATTCATCAGAACAACTACATTACATTCAATTTAAATAATCAACAATGAACAGCAATTTTCACAAGCAAGGTTCACAACATTATTCACTTAGATAATCATAAACTACTAACGAAAATATTACTAGAATTGAACCACACCTCAGGCACTTCATTGGATTCAAAACAATAATCCACTTTGCTTTGGTTTAGCTGATAATCTGAATTTGAATCATTCATTATCTTCAAAACGACTTCAGAGCTTGATTTCAAAAACGAACGTAGAGAACAAAGAAAATCGAAAAAAATGAAGAAAAATAACACAAGGAGAAACACACGAAAATAAGGAAAGCGAACACAGAGAGAACGCACGAAAATGAAGGAAGAAAAACGCAGACAAAATTTGAAAAAGGAAAATGAAATCTTTTCGAAAAAGGAAGTTATCTATTCGCGCGTTGATTGAAAAATCTGTTAATTTAAGAAGCACGTGAAATACACGTGTTTAGGCCGTGAGGATGAATTAGGGTAAAATGATTTGTATGGACTTTTATGGTAAAATGACTTGTATGTGGAGAATAATTGATATATTTAATTGGTATTAGTTATATCTCAAATATTTTATTTTAGTTCCCGTTTTACACTTAATAAGAGAAGGGATTGATTTTTTTTTAATGACAAAGTAAAAAATTTCAAAATGTCCCTCATGTGAAAAGTCCAAAAACACCCTAAAAGAAGTTAGAATTATCGCACAAATAATGATTCATCATTGTCACCACCATCACTACTACCATTACGGTCACCTTTATCGTCAATTCAACATCAATAAAGTTCAAAAAATAGAGAAAGAACCAAATTATTCATCATCATCGTGTGGCACCACAGTCAAAAGCGGTGATAGTTGCAAAGAAAACATTGTTGCAGATCTAAAGAGAGTTAAAAGGAAAAGATGATAATGGAAAGCTCATAATATTGTGGTAGATCTAAGGAGTTTTCCGTCAATTTGTAAACTTTGTTTCTTCAAAATTTTAATTCATAGACACATTTTTATGAAATTAAACAAGACCGTAAAAAGAACAAATATTTATCTTTTGTGAGGTAGATTTTAAGTTGGCAATTAATTTTGCTAATAAATAATATCTATAATTTTTCTTATTTAGCTTTTCAAAAGCTTTCATAAATATTTTTATAATAGAAGACAATAAGAAAAAAAAATGAGAGTTGAAAACAAATAATAAGATTTTAAATAAGAAATGTATTCGTTGAATTTTTTTGATTGTTTGATTACATGCATTTACATATAGACTATAGAATGTACAGTTGATGAAATCTATTGAAAATTTTCTCAAATCTAGAAGATTTCTTATTCTAATAAAAAATGGTGACTCAACAATTTTAGAAGATCAAAATGAAAAAGAGAAGAAATGGATAAAATTATTATCTGTCTTATAATTAGGTGTCATTATCATGATTGAAATGTAATTTGTATTGTGTATTGTTCTATTTTATGTTTGGCCAATTATGTTAAATGGTCTGATATATCTCATAAGTTGGACGATAGTATATATATCTAGTATCTCTATTTTAAAAAGATTGATTGCCAAAAGTTAGTGACTTAGTAAAAATATTCGCCAATTGTCTAAGAAGAAGTTTTTAGCATTTCTATTTGAGCTTTTTGTCATACCATATGACAATCCACCTTAAAATGATAAGCATGTTAGTAACAATCCAACTTACAGTATGACATGTACATATCAAAACATCAAATGTTATCAAACTTGTAATTGGGTTAACGGAACTCAATTTTTATGAAGAATCTTCTTTAAAGAAAATTTCTCAAACAAGAAGAAATGTGAGATCAGGCAAACTAAGAAAATAAACAGATACATACAGAAACATGATTATATATATATATATATATATATATATATATATATATATATACACACACACACACACACACAAAACACCCAAAAGATAAAAAGTTAGTTACTCCCTCACAGTTATGTACATATATACAACTCAAAACATCTCTGGGGTCTAATCCATATAGGAATTCCCTAATCTGACACCTAGACTAACCTAGTCTTATAACCTGATCTCTCGAAAAATAAAAGTGAGAGTCTAAGATAAAAGAAACACTAAACCGGAAAGCTGCCTAAAAGAAGGTGCTGATGTCGCTACCTAGTTGTCAGAAGTCAAGTCCACGATCTCTATATCCATCTCAAGATCCTCATCGTCCTTAGAAGTCAGATCCATAATCTTTATATCCTCGGTGTCCTCATCGTCAGAAATAACGATGACCTCGGGTGTACTGTAAGGGCTACCATCACTGCTACCTCCTACTGAAGTTGTATCATTAAGAGAAATCTGCTTAACAGCTGAAGGCTGACCAGACGTAACGACTAAAGTCCCGATATGAAGACATCGAAGCCAAACCCAAAGAAAATTTGCATGTGGATCCCAAGGAACCTTCTTATGCAAGAGCCACTCATACTCGTGCCTGGTTGAGTAAGCCCAATTACTAGAGTGGCTTCAAAACCATCCAATACCCATATCATCAAGGCTTGAAGGATGAAATTTACCAACCGAACTTTAAACTCTTTGTCAATAGGAGTAAACAAGACATTCCAGTCCCAATTATCTTGATTCCAAACGTCCTTCATCGTCAGTGTTGTGTCAGTGATATGGACAAAGGAGACAAAATTGGCTAAAACCCCATTTGGATGCCATAGGCCAAACCAAAAGGATTGAGAGAGATGACCAATGTTCCAGCAAAAATCATCCTGCAACTTGTCCCTGACTTTCATGATATCATGCCAAACCGGCGAGGCATTGCTATTATCCCTTCCCTCCAAACTTATATCATCGGACACATATTTAGCCTCAAAACACAAACCCGAAGCTTGTGGATCGGAGACTGTGCATGAATTGCCACAAAAGCTTACCAATTAAGGAAAGATTCACACAATGCATGTCTCTTACCCCCAAACTACCATGCTTGCCGGGAGTAATCATTGTGTTCCATTTGACAAGGTTAAAACATCGATCATCAACTCTACCTTTCCAATAGAAAGTTCTCATGATAACATCAAGCTTCTTACAAAGGGAAGAAGGGTAAAGAGCAACTTGCATTTGATAAAGAGGTAACGTAGAAGCAACTGGTTTAATAAAACATAGTGTACCTACTCTATTGAGGAGCCTCTTTTTCCAATTTGCCAATCTTGATTTAATCTGGGAAAACGTATTAAAAAAGGATGCTCTAGAAGTTCTTGGATGCCCAATATTTACTCCCAGGTATTTGCCCAAATCATTCGCTAGACGAATCTAAGACACCCCTGTCAGGATAGCTCTCCGACCATTAGAAACATTCCTAGAGCATAAAGCCTTTGATTTTTTAAGATTGACTTTTAATCCCGATGCTTTGCAAAAAAGCTCCATGGTTCTCATAATATTCTAAACTTGAGACTTACAGCACTGCAGAAGAGAAGATCATCAACGAACATGAGATGCGACAACCACAGACCTCCCTAAGAGATAGCTACCGCTTTCCAACTACCAGAACTCACTTGGGACTCAATAAAAGTAGCTAAACACTCCACACATATAATAAAGAGATAAGGCGACATAGGATCACCTTGTCTAAGCCCCTTCCGAGAAGGAAAACCATCTAACTTGGCACGATTCCACATGATAGATAGAATAGACGACTGAACACAATTCATGATCAGATTGATGCACACTTGGGGAAGGCAAAAAAAAAAACAGCGAGAGAATTGGCTAGGAAAGTCCAATCAACCCTGTCATATGCCTTTTCCAAGTCAATCTTGAAAGCAATGACACCTTTTTTTGACTTCATCTTCTTGAGAAAAGCAATATCTGGAGCCACAATAATATTATCCGGAGTTCCTCTTCATTGAATAAAACCTCCTTGGGTCGGACCAATAATCTCATCTAATTATTAATAACTTATTATATATATAACTTTCGTCAAATAATTTATATTTATTTGATTTATTTTATTTTTAATTTTATATTTATTTATTTTTAAATTAATTATATTTTTATTTAATTATAAATTTTATTAAGTATTTATAAATAAAAAGTAAAAAATATTTTGTTAATAACAAATTATTTTTAAATAATTATATGATATTTATTAATATTATTTTCTAATAAATATTTTTTTTCAAAGACAGTAGGTTATTTTATTTCAAATGAAAAAAATATTTTGTCCAAATTCAGGACTACACAAAAGAAATTGGAGTTCTCCCATCATTCGCTTAAATATTAGCGAGGCATAGTAAAAAGAATGAAACTAAGAATAAAGCAATGTTGGAATTAAGTTGGGACTTCAGTGGGTAAGTTTACAAGTTCCTGATTTTGTTTGGTAGCAATTGCCAGAAGTTCTTCAAGATTTATAGATTGGCGTTTGAATACCCTCCTACACCTTTATTTCCATATATGCCAGGCAATAATCAAAGCAAAACAGGCTGAATTCTTACTCACAGATCGGTAACTCAGGACAACAATTTGGAGTCTCTACCAATCGAAAAAGGAGATGCAGTTCAGATTTGGGGTGAGGTGTGCTATTGGACTATTGCTCCAAGTTTCTGAAGTATCTGGATAGTTGAAGATGCAATGTAACAAGAATTTTGGTTCAGCATTACAAATGGGACAAGTTGATGAAGTACTTGGAAATCGCTGATTTTTGAGCTACATGACGGGGAGTTTTCCATGGAGGGACTTCCACCCGATACCTGAATCTTGTGTGGGACTGTCAGACTCCAAAGAAAATTCCAGGTTTTTGGTTGTTGCATGATATTTGGACAAAATTCTAGAGAAATATGGTGTAAAAGGTAAGCAACTCTATATCTTGAAGCTACATCATATATCTTGGATCTATTGAGTGTCCATTGAATTTTATCCTCCTCTTCTCCTGGTACTATAGATAGCATTCTTTGGGCAACATCTTAAGATAATATTGAATTAATTAGCAATTGATTCCATTGCTTATATGCAGAGAACAGATCTCGAACTAAGAAGATTGAATGTCCAACTTGGGACTGACTTGTAAGAGCTGGTACTAAGAATGGATACAGAAGTGGGAGCCATGGATCTCTAAAGATTCGGATTGCTGTTCTAGAACCAACTCTCCAATTTAACCCCTTTTCAACGACACTTCTACCTGCAAGGTTACTCCTCCATTCCTAAGAAGGTAAGGACCTCAACTCTGCATCTAGAACAGAATTATATCTGAAATATATTTTTTTTAAGATTCTAGATATAAAGAATTGGAATTAGTGGCAATTTTCTAACATTGTTTACCTAAGAGAGCCAAATTTTGTGCATGTAGGTCTTTAAAGCCAAGCCTCTTTCTTTCTTAGCCCTTGTCATTGTATCCCAACTAATCCAAGCCATACGACATTCCGTAGCTTGTTGACCCCACCAGAATTGATTAAGAATGCCATGAATTTCCTTGATTAGATTATATGGAAGTTTGAAACAAGACATAGTATATATCGGGATTGCTTCTCCTACCGCCTTTAGTAATACTTGTCTTCCTCTATTAGATAAGAGACATCATTTCCAGCCTTGAACTTTTTTGATAACCCTTTCTTTGACAGTAGAAAAGGTGGACTTTTTTAATTTATTTACTAAAGAAGGCAGTTTCAAATACTTGTCTTGAGCTCCAATGTGTGAAATATTCATGGTAATAGCAAGTGATGTGCGTATATTATGAAGAGTGTTATTGCTGAAAAAGATTGCAAAATTATTAAGGTTAACTTTTTTGTCACTGAAACTTTCAAAGTCCCCTAATAAATCTAAGATCCTCCCACAATTGTCTTCTGATGCCTTACAGAATAATATAGAATCATCTATAAAAAATAAATGATTAACCTTAAGATATCTTCTTGTAATCTGGATCCCTTGAATGTGCCAGATTTGCTCTACTTTGTGTAGCAAGAAGAAAAGATCTTTTGCACAAAATAGAAAAAGAAAAGGAGATAGAGGGTTACCCTGACGGATGCCTCTATTTGGTTTAAAAAAATCGTATGGTTGGTCTTCCACAACCACAGAGTAAGAAATCGTCGTTACCAATTCATGAATCCAACCTATCTACGTAGAATCAAATCCCATCTTTATCATGATAAACCACAAAAACTGCCACTCAACCCTGTCATATGCTTTACTCATGTCAATTTTAAAGGCCATCTCATACTCTAAACCTCTCTTTTTCTGCTTGAGGTAGTGCATACACTCATGTGCTATCAGGATATTATTTGAAATGTGTTTCTCCTTTAGGAATGCGCTCTGATTAGTGCTAATAAGTTTATTTATACACCCTTATAATATATGAACCAGTATCATATAGATGATTTTGTAGAATACAGAAGATAAACTAATGGATCGTACCTGGGACATATCACAAGCATAAGAAATCTTCGGAATGAGGCAGATGTTAGTGTGGTTGAAACTCCTTAAAATGCGCCCTCCTCAAAAGAAACTTCTAACTGTCTTAAATATATCCTCACCCACAGTATCCCAGTAAAATTGGAATAATTTAGCTGTCATCCCATCTTTCCCTGGAGCACTCTGCGGGTATACACTAAAGGTAGCATTCTTTACTTCCTCAAAAGAGACCAGACGTTGTAGCTTACGGTTGATGCTAGCTGTAACCTTAGGCTCAAAGTCTAAGAAAAAAGGCCCAGGATCCGCCTGATTGGTGGAAGTAAAGATGTCCTTGAAATACTTTTCTGCCATCCTTGCGATGGCTGCATTAGAAGTAGCCCACTCTCCATTCTCAGCCTTGAGTCTCCAAATCTTGTTCCTCCTAGATCTAGCCTTAAATTTTCGATGGAAGAAGCTAGTATTTTTGTCTCCTTCTTTTAGCCATTTAATTCTAGATTTATCCTTTCAATAGAGCTCTTCATTCAAGTAGGCCCTCTCTAATTTTTGCTAAAGTTCTATTCAGGACCTCCCGTTAAACCTGATACCCTCATTTTTTCTAGCTGTCCTATAATTTCATCAATCTATTTTTTAGAATTTGAAAGACTACTCCTCTGTCATATGACCAACCGGTGTCGAACGAGTTTAAGCTTTTGAACTAGTCGAAACATGGGGGAGCCTTCAATTTCTGTGTTCCAAACCTCAGTAATCAAAATTTGGACTGAATCATCCTCACACCATCGGATCTGGAATTTAAATCTTCTTTTTGAACGTTCAGTTTGTGGATTAGTGTAAAAAAGGAGAGGGGCATAGTCAGACTAAGAACTACAAAAAAAGATTGGGATCTAGTGCGCTATCCTTTCCTCTCGTCCGACCGTTAAACTCAGCTATCTCGAGCTCACTGAACACTAACTTAATCCTTATTCTTTTGAGAACTTTTCCTTTAGCTTTGTGTAATTGAGCTTGACTTAGTTGGTTTCAAAGGGGCCCGTGGTAGGCAACCAAGTCTACTAACCTTCACTTCTTTTTTTTCCGGTATTGCTTGTTGAGATCGGCATAAAAGATAGGGATCGGATGGAGTTCTTTCTTTTTAGAATGTATCTGTCGTTCTTGGAGTTGCCGTTTTTGAGTATGAGAATGAAGAAATGAGATCTTTTAGTAAGCGTATTGCACCAGTTTGACTTGGGGCGGTGGTGATTTATCTCGGACAATCTAAGAACTGCTAGATTAGGAAACAGTTGCAGCCATGTTTCTCCCACTAAGATTCTATCTAATCGTTCTTAAATCAATTCCTCTGCTCTCTACCTATTACTCCAAGTGAAAGGTCTACCAATCATTTCCAAGTCAAGTAAAGCATTATCACCAATAAAATAATTAAAATCTGTTATAGAAGACTGTGATTTAAGACTACCTCCACTTTTTTTCACTTTGATCAACAATAGTATTAAAGTCTTCCAAAATACATGAATTATCTTGTTGCTACGGTAAGATTGCTGACGCCTCTTAAAATTGTGTTGAACGGATTTATATAGTTATTTTTATATTGTAATTGTTTATTAATTAATTTATACATATTATATTACTATATACAATAAGTATTTTTAAAAATAATAGTTATTTTTTAAGAAAAATATTAAAAGACTATCATAATTTATTATTTTTTATATTTAATTAATCATTAGTATTTAAAAATATGAGTTAATATATGTTCTTAAATTACTAAATTAAAAAAATTTGAGTAATTGTTAAAAGTGATAATTAAAATCAATAAATTTTAATGACATTTTAATTAATATATATATAAGTCATAAATCCGAGAATATTTCATTTTATGAGCACATATTCTATGATAATAGCAAGTAATCCCCAAAACTTCATTAATATTCCGGGCATGACCCCACCTACCCCAAAACAAGTAGCAAGTCTATCCTCTTCTTCCATCTCAAGTCGCATCTCATTCATTTTCGTTAAACCCTATAAACTCCACTCTCCACACTCTCCACCTGCACGACGACGTCGTTTCTATCCGTATAACCATGAACCCTTCCACCCTCACTCCTTCATCTTCCCGTTCTCTTCTATCACCCTCTCCCTTCCTCCAACCAACAACCTTAAACCACCAACGACGCCGTTTCAGGGTCTCCTTCCCTCGCTGTTCCGATGACCGCACTTCCTCATCCTCTTCTCCCCCTCCGCCGTCCAAACCGCAGAGGGACCTCAAGGGACTCGAAGTCCTCGTTGACAAGTTGTCGCCGCCTGTCAGGCTAGCCACCTCCGCCGTCATCGTTGCCGGCGCTGTCGCCGCCGGGTATGGCCTCGGGACGCGCTTTGGTGGCAGTCGAACTGCCGCGTTGGGCGGTGCTGTCGCTCTAGGCGCCGCCGGTGGTGCCGCAGCGTATGCACTGAACGCCTCTGCTCCGCAGGTTGCGGCGGTGAATTTGCATAACTACGTTGCTGGAATTGATGACCCTTCGAAGTTGAAGAAGGAAGATATTGAAGGCATTGCCAATAGGTTAGTCTCAATTGCTATTAACATTTTTTTTATTTCTGAAATTGTAAGCGTCGATAGTAGTTAAGTCAAACTAATTTGAAAAATGAGAATTTAATTTAATGAAGTACTTTTAGTGCAAAATAAAATGTCATAAACTTAGAAGGAAAAAAAATGCATTTTTAAAATTGATGCTTTACCATTATACAATAGCTACTCGAGTAATTTTTACTCGGTTTAGTTTCTGCTAGAATGGTTCATTGTGAAATTAGCTGACTTTTTTTTTTCCCTTCAGGTATGGTGTGAGCAAGCAAGATGAGGCTTTTAAGGCAGAGATTTGTGATATATACGCCGAGTGAGTACTTTTTTTTGTTGACTTGTTGCTTGTTAGCAGGCTTGGGTAGTGATAATGATTTTGGCTATAGTTATGCATCACATGATTCATTTGCTTGTTTTTCTTTTCCGATGGTTAAAAGGTTTGTGTCGTCTGTCCTTCCTCCTGGTGGTGAGGAACTTAAAGGTGATGAGGTTGATAGGATAATCAGTTTCAAGAATTCCATAGGGATTGATGACCCAGATGCAGCAGCTATGCATATGGAGGTATTCTTGTCTTAATTGTGGACATACATGTGGAAAAGGATTATTCTTTTTCTCTTATTTTGGAGTGAAATCAGTTTTACCTCTTATTAGTTTGTTGCTTCTTGACTGAACCAGATTGGTAGGAAAATCTTCAGGCAAAGGCTGGAAGTTGGGGACCGTGATGCTGATATTGAACAACGCCGGGTAAGTCAGTTGTGGTGCAACTAAATTTTGATACCATGCTGGCTTTAAATTAAATATTTGGAGCTTGACCATTTTTAGTGAGTCTCCAGTGCAGGCGTTTCAAAAGTTGATTTATGTGTCGAATCTTGTATTTGGAGATGCATCATCATTCCTTCTGCCTTGGAAGCGTGTTTTCAAGGTCACTGATTCCCAGGTATCTACTTAATAATTTACTAATTATGTATCAAATGGGGCTCAGTGTATTGTGATTTGTGAGTTGTATTTTTAATTTTCAATGAGGCTAGTATACAAGCATAGATTTATGATCAGGTATTTTTATTTACCTGGAAAGCATGAACTGATTTTCTGCTTGAATTGCACTTTGTGCTGCTTGTTAAAATTGACAAACTGACGTGGATGTGGTCTCATTTCTTATGATTTTATTATTCTTTGCTGTCATTTTTTTCCGTTCGGATTAGTTGTTAATTATTATCTATTTACCAGGTTGAAGTAGCTGTCCGTGACAATGCTCAGCGATTGTATGCTGCGAAGCTGAACTCAGTTGGCAGAGGTAATTGTGAAAGCATCTAGCCTTATTTGGTTTTAAAAGTGCTCAGTTAACTAAAATTTTGTCGTATTGTCAAATTGTCATCTATTTTCTAGTTTAAGTTTGGCTTGTTAATGGGAATATTGTTTGCCAGTTGGTCCAACTTATATTAATGATGAGACATGATTATGTATTATATTCTTATGTTTATTTTTGGTGCAATTATCATATTAACTAAACGCCTAAAAAGGTTCTAGTTATGTTCATTTGCTATGCTGCTCTATGTTTTGTGTTCTCTAAAATTGGTATTATCCAAACAAACGAAATTTATCATATAATAATATTAAGGAGTTGCAAATTGTTTCATCTTCCTTGGTGCTAACCAATAATATTCTTGCCAGATATTAATGCAGGACAACTTGTTGCACTTAGGGAAGCTCAAATTTTATATCGCCTTTCTGATGAGGTGCAATCTCTTATATCTTTCATAAATTTCTAGTGTTCTTGTTGCTATCATATAGTTCTGTGGTGTAGCATAATTTATTCATTAATTTAAAGGAAATTTTCTTTTGAAGGTTGCGGGGAACTTGTTTAGAGAGCACACAAGGAAATTGGTGGAGGAAAATATTACCACAGCGATTGGTGTTCTTAAATCTCGCACTAGAGGAGTGTAAGATTCGTGGTTCTTGAAAGTCTTCTTAAAATCCCCAATGTAATAATGTCCATAGTTTTCTTGACCCAGATATTCTTTCAATTAAGGGACCAGGTCATTGTGGGTTTTTCATTAACAATTGCCCATGCCTACCATGTTAACATTTGCAAAGGATGCTTGCATCTTAAATTTCTAGATATTCTTCTCCTCGCCACTTGTTTGAGTTGTTTCCTTAATTTTACTGTTCATTTCTTAATGTATTCAGATGTTGCAAATTTGAATTTGCCACTTCTAACTGTCTCTATTTCCAGTCCTGGGGTCAGCCAAGCAGTTGAGGAGCTTGATAGGGTATTGTCATTCAATAATTTACTTACCTCATTCCAGCACCAGATAGATGTGGCTCGGTTTGCCCGTGGTGTTGGTCCAGTTTCTTTAATAGGTATCTTGACTATCTGTTGTTATGTTATTTATTTACCTTTGATCCTGTTTTATTCTTTTACTTTGCAATTGTGATGTTAACTTCAATCAATATGTGGCATAGGTGGTGAGTATGACGGTGATAGAAAAATAGAGGACTTGAAACTTCTTTACAGGGCATATGTTTCAGATGCTTTATCTGGTGGGCGCATGGAAGATAATAAGGTAAATGGCCATAATATTCTAGTGTAAAGCAAATGTGTACTTTGTTGATAAACTAAGATATTTTTGAACTTGAGTTAGGGTCCATGTTCTCCTAGGATTTATTTTGGTTGAACAGTTCATTTCCTGAAAAAATTGTATCGGATCATGCGGAAGATATTGATATATGGACTGGATAAATTAAATTTCAGTTTAGATTGCTATATATTGATGCCATGCTTTCTTAAAATCATATAACTTAAAATTTTACTTACACTTCCTATTGGTGTAAGCCTCCTGCATTTTTGTTTCTGTCTACCATGTTTCAATCTTCCTCTTGACACCAAATTCTGATTGAACAGGTTTTTCAATACATGCTAGTGAGTCCTTGTTAACCATAAATTCATGTCAATTTTTCAATTGAAGTATTTATTTTCAGAACTTCAGTGTAAGGTAGTTAGTTGTTTATGGTGGGTATATTTTAGCTTCATAAAACAATTCTTGGGTCCTTGCTTAGCTTTATATCAGGTGGATTATGTGCTGTTAAGTTGCACAAGCATAAGATTTCAACTTAAATATAGTACATGCAGTCTAATTCTGATTTCATGAATCAGCATTTAGTCAAGCAAAGCCACATAACTTTGTGCTGAAAAGCATGATATTCATTACTCTATAAGTTGTTATTGGTTTGAGATGGAAACTTGATCTATGTAAACATTCATTAATATGTTTACAACTTATTTCAGATTGCTGCGCTAAATCAATTGAGAAATATATTTGGATTGGGCAAACGCGAGGCAGAAGCCATTTCACTTGATGTTACATCCAAGGTATATCGTAAACGACTTGCACAGTCTGTCACAGATGGCGAGTTAGAGATGGCAGATAGCAAAGCAGCATTCCTTCAAAAGCTATGTGATGAATTGCATTTTGATCCAGAAAAGGCCGGTGAACTTCATGAAGGTAAGACTTACTCTTATATCTTCTGTCATGTTCACAGGAGGTTTTAGAGAATATCAGGCTTGAATTATTAAACACTTTATGATTTGTAAGTTCCAATTAGTTCCAATTCATGTGTGGATTGTAGCAAAAAATATACATGCATGTGATTATTAGTCTTACTTTTAACATGATGTGGCTGTTACATTTGCTTTTCTTTTTAAATTCTTAATTACTTCATTAAAATGCAATCTAACTATATCTTCTCATTTAAAGAAATTTACCGGCAAAAGCTTCAGCAATGTGTGGCTGATGGGGAGCTCAGTGAGGAAGATGTTAAAGCTTTGTTGAGGCTACGTGTGATGCTGTGTGTACCTCAACAGACTGTTGAAGCAGCTCATGCAGATATCTGTGGCAGTTTGTTTCAAAAGGTATATTGAATGAGAGAAAAGATGTATCTAATTGTTATTGAATCAGTCATGCATTGTTAATTCTCACTTATATAAACCAATAACCAATATTTGTATATATAGTAAAGTACCTAATTAACGCCTCTGACTCTCCAATAGAATCGGTTATAACAGAATCATATTTGACCAAGTTAAGTGTTGTCTTCTTAGTGCTTATCCCTACATTTATTGATATATATTACTAATCTAATTCATGCATCTTCTTCAATAGGTTGTCAGAGAAGCAATTGCATCCGGGGTTGATGGATATGATGCTGAAACCAAGAAATCCGTACGAAAAGCAGCACATGGCTTGCGACTTACCAGGGAGACTGCTATGTCTATTGCAAGCAAGGCAGTGAGTATCCATTTGTCAGGACATTTATTCTCAATTTTAGAATTTGAATAGGCTTATAACTTGCTAGCTGTTTCTGTATCATTACAGGTAAGGCAGATATTTATTAACTACATAAAACGTGCACGATCAGCAGGAAGTCGTACAGAGTCTGCGAAGGAACTGAAGAAGATGATAGCTTTCAACACCTTGGTGGTGACTCAGTTGGTGGAGGACATTAAAGGGGAGTCGGCTGATGCCTCAACTGAAGAACCAGTGAAGGAGGACATTGTTGTGACAACAGAAGATGAAGAATGGGATTCAATTCAAACACTCAAAAAAATTAGACCAGACAAAGAACTCGTGGAAAAATTGGGAAAGCCTGGCCAGACAGAAATTACTCTTAAAGATGACCTTCCAGAAAGGGACAGGACTGATCTTTACAAGACGTACTTACTTTACTGTCTAACCGGTGAAGTGACAAGGGTTCCATTTGGTGCTCAGATCACTACAAAGAAGGATGATTCAGAATATATTTTTCTAAATCAGCTCGGTGGGATCCTGGGATTGAGTGGTAAAGAAATAGTTGAAGTACATAGGAGTCTAGCCGAGCAAGCATTTAGGCAACAAGCTGAGGTAATTTTAGCTGATGGACAATTAACGAAGGCCAGGGTGGAGCAGCTTAATAACCTGCAGAAGCAAGTAGGTTTACCTCAAGAATATGCTCAGAAAATAATCAAGAGTATAACCACCACAAAGATGGCAGCGGCCATTGAAACTGCTGTGACACAAGGAAGGCTCAATATTAAGCAGATTAGAGAACTTAAGGAAGCCAATGTTGAGTTAGACAGCATGGTATCCGAGAACTTGAGGGAGACCCTCTTCAAAAAAACTGTTGAGGATATTTTCTCATCAGGCACCGGAGAGTTTGATGAGGATGAAGTATATGAAAAAATCCCGATGGATCTCAACATTAACAAAGAGAAAGCAAGAGGGGTTGTTCGTGAGCTCGCACAAGCTAGATTAAAAAACTCGCTTGTCCAGGCCGTGTCGCTATTAAGACAGAGAAAACATCCAGGAGTGGTAAGTAATTTTCTAAAGCTTCATGTATACTTGTGCGAATATATTTCTGGATTCGGTCGTTACAGATAGACATAGTCAATGTGATTGCTTTGTGCCTTTGATTGCATGTGCAGGTTTCTTCTCTCAATGATTTGCTGGCTTGTGACAAAGCAGTACCTGCACAACCGCAATCATGGGAAGTGCCAGAGGAACTTGCTGATTTGTACACTATATACTTGAAGAGTGATCCGGCTCCTGAGAAATTGGCGCGATTGCAGTATCTGCTTGGCATAAGTGATTCTACAGCAGCTGCTCTTAAGGATGTTGGAGATGCTTTGCTCAATAGTACTGCTGAGGAAGAGAACTTTGTATTCTGAGTGTTGTATTAAAATGTTTGCCATTAGGCATACTGGTAGCTGCCACAAGTCTGCCATTTTTTGTTCAGCAGTAGTGAAAGAGAAACGATTATGATGTAATTCTTCAGAATAAAGATGATCGCAGTGTTAGGTGTTGAAATTTCTGATAAGCATTATATTGTAAGTGTTAAATTAATAGGTTGCGGTATTTTTCTTTTTGATTATAATGACTAATGAGTGAAGATGAGTAAAATTACTGTCAAACTATACCGTATCCTATTTTTCCTCTCAAAATTTTTGTAACGTTTATACTCCCCTTCTATTTGGGTCGTGATAACATATGTATTTTCATCATTAGCCTACATCACAATTTGTGTGGAGACAATATTCTGTAATCTGTAGCATTGGGAGGGTAAAGTGTAATCTCAGAGAAATATTGTGTATTTATTTTGCTTTGAATGTTGAATTGATATAGATTTTTTCATCAATGGACGAGATGTGGAATTTTTCAATTACTCTCTTCTGGTTTTAGAAATGTGCATAATATCATTGGATTAGTTGTTCTTTGATGAGTGAGATAATGGGTTCTTATATAAAGTAGACTAATATTGTTTCTTCATAAAACATTAGTTTGATTACGAGAAAGTGATATTGTTTTAAATGTGATCCATTCAAAAATTAATACCTAACATGTTATTTCTTTTTTATTGATTTATAACTATACTTTATCATAAAGTATAAAAATAGTATTCCATAATAACAAGCACCATTTGAAATATGTATAATTTTTTAAAAAAAAATTCTATATGTTTTAGAACATACATATTTATAGCATGGAAATAGTCTCCTCGACAAAAAGGATAATGTTGAACAACACCATAGATAAAATAGTATATTAGAAAATCAACGCAATTGTTTAAACAAAAATGTTATGTAGAGGTGGCAATGAAGTGGATAGGAACGGATTTTTGTCCTATTCGATCCTATTTTATTATACAATAATTCGCATGTAACCTGTTTTGCTTCTATTTATGGTAGTAAGAAGTTAAATTTTAATCCGCTTTTCGTAAGTACTCATCCTATCTCTATAATTATTAAAATCTATTAAATATAATTAAATTTTAAAATTTATATAGCCATCATTACATATATAATATAAATTAAAATAAAAACTTAAATATGATACAATGTTATTAATTATTTTACATATATATATATATATATATATATATATATATATATATACACACCAGGGCAAAGAGGGATAAGTATCACTTAAACTCGATTCTGTTCCACCCTGCACCGAGGCCGGTAGGGACAACGTAGATACTCGTATGTTCGGATAGTGTTGTGGTGTTGCCATCTTTATTACTATGTGCTCATTAAAATTAGTCATCATGCATTTGTATATAAATATATACATTGTTTAACTTATTTTTAATGTATATTTTATATTTTAATATATATTTTATATTAATAACTAATTTTTGTGATTAATTTTAATACACCTAACATAATTGTTGTCTAAATATATATAACACCATCTAAATTGATAGAATATTATTATACGTAAAAATATACTAACCATGCTGGATTCCACTTTTTTTTGTGCCACTAAATAAAATAGGAAAAAATTAAATTAATTAAATTTATTCTAGAAGAAGCCAAAAAAGTATAAATTATACGATTGGAAGAATTTTAAATGTTTCTAAAATACATATGTTTCAATAGTTTTATTTATTGATTTTAATTATAAAAAATATAATATATATTAATTAAAATTACTGAAACATCAGTGTTTTAGAAATATTTATGAAGATTCTTGATGATTTAGAGAAGAAGAAGAGTTGAATCTATGACCTTCATCTTAAATAATAAATTCTCAAATTAGAAACTGAAACTTTGCTTATGTTTAGACGACTGAAAGAATGATTATGTAGGAGATAATTTTATTGTTTCATAAATCGTAAAAAATAGAATCAGAACAAGGAAGAAAAAGATGATCCAATCATGTATCTTGGTTCAGCTATCTTGTGCAATGCAACCTATATCTAATCTCCACCACAGTAATAGTGAAATTTTTACTATCTTTTCAAATATTATATACACCATTTTTGAGATAATTATCACGGATCGTATAGAGTATTCACTCTTGTTTTTTTTAAACTAAAACAACATAATATTGGCAGGTTTTTCAAAAAAATAATTAATTTTTTATTCGGTGCGATTTTCAAAAATTTGGCTAGGTTACCAGCTTTCACCAAATCCAAGCGGACCAAATCAGATTTTAGAAAGACTCACGTAATTATCAGTTTGTACACCAAAAAAAACATAATCATCAATCTAATTTTCTATAAATATGTATAAATATGAGATTAATTAAAGTGATAACTATTTTAACTTTTAATTACAAAGTATTAGATTCAAATCTTAAAAATAATAAAATAGTTTATATAAATTATATTGAATGAATTATACATAGTAGATAATAAGTAACTATTCAATATGATTTTTCTCTTTCCTAAATTTACAACTACATAAAAAATGAGATTACAATAATGCTCTCCTAAAAAAATTAGTTTGTTCTTCCATATCCCATTATTCAATTTTTTTAATTTCAATGATAGTGATAAAAGTTTAATTTAAGATTTTTCATCACAAACATATTACTATTTAATATTTATTGAATATAATTTTTTTAATTGAGTTTTTTTTTTTCAATTGAGTTTATTTTTTATAAGCAAATATAAAAAATATTATACATGAACTAATTTTTTTTAGGTAATAACATCAACTAAGTTTTTAATAACCAAGTCCAATCAAAATAAGTCGATAATTTATTGGCCGAAAATCGTACCCAAACCAAGGTGAGTTATATGTTGCACCTGTCAACATGAAAAGAAGGATGCTCCTCGTTCTTTCTGCAGTGATGTCACACCTGATGGAGTGCCACGTGTAGAAGATGAGCGACGAGAAGGCATGTGTTATAATCTAACTATTCATTTTCATTAGGGGAGTGGATCCTCTCCAGTGAATAAAAAATTGGATGGTGTGCAGTGTTTAATTTAACTATTTATCATTTTCTCTTATTTATTTTTGGTCCCACTATTAAAATTAAAGATGAGAGATTATACTGTATTTTGTCGAGTGTTAAAAAAACTGGAAAGGATCCATTTCCATGTGTTAGGGCCTCTTTTGACCGGTGAATGAGGGGAGTGGTTTGTGGGTTAATTATAATTTAGCTCCCATTGGGCGCTGGTTTACAAATGTTAAAAATTCATGGGTAAGGGCTGAAACCCAAGTTTTGGTGGGCTGCCGTATTTGTTTGGTCTACTTTGGGACCTATAGTGTATTAAAATTTGTGAGCTTAATTTTTTTGAATCCGAAAACATAAAATTACAGAAGTGAATGGGAAAAAAATTTTCAAAATGGAAAATGACTTGTAAGAACCCAAACTTAAGAGAATACGTTGAAACCCTTAAAAAGTATGCACTTAATTTCGAATGGACAATAAATGTTATATATAGGGGCATTTAGTTCATATTGTAAGAGTGGTAAGAGTTCAGTCTGAAGTATAAGAGATGGAGAAGAATATGCAACGATTCTTATTCTTTGCTGTTACAAAGGGTCATAAGCCTGGTGTATACACGAGTTGGGAGGATACGAACCAGTAAGTTGTAGACTTTACCTCCAACGGCAGCGGGAAGAAATTGGCTACCTCCAGTGGAGGCAATCCTTTCTGACCAATCGTATCATGTAAGTTTCGTGAAATTATTTTCATTTTTTGTTAAGTAGTGTATTTATGAAATTATTCAATGTAGTAATGGAATGTGATGTTGTTCAATTTGCAGATTTGTAAGTGTTGTTTATTCTGTACATTTTATGTTCTGTTGTTATTCTTTTTAGGATTGAAAATTAATTAATTTTTCGGTTTTTTGTGCCATGAATTTGCAAAAGGGCTTCCTGTAATTTCGGCCGAGGAGCTTAATGCGGATTTTGCGATTGTAAGCAGCATGGAGGAGTGGTTGCTGAAAGTTTGCTTGGATGCAGAGATTCCTTGCCCCTATTTTGTCAAGGTGGAATGATTTGTCGGAGACCAAAGGCCGTTCTTTGGCTTCACGGTTGTTATTCTTGGTCATCCATTTGAGATAGAGCTATTCGTAACTGGTCGTTTCTCGATTGTTGAAAAAACTGCAAGAGAATATGCTGCTTATGAGATGCTATGCGTCATGCTTGAGGTAACTAGAAAAATATTCGGGATTATAACTACACAAAGGTGAAGTTTTTTGGCGACTCAAATAATGTGCTTTGGGCCAAGGTAAGTCAATTGGAAGAATCTTACGAGAAGCTAAAGGCCAGTTACGAATCACTTGTACGACGCCATGTGGAAGGAGAAAGAGTGTGATCTGTGTGTTGTTTATGTGTTGTTGGTTATTGGTTATGTTGTAATTGTTAAGTTATGTTGTCTGTCTTTTATGTTGGTGATTAAAGCGCAAAAGAACTCTATTTAAGCTTTATTTTGTTGTTGAATGGCATGGTTTAGTAGATAATCCCCGAATTGCGTGGTAATTGATGATGATGGCATGATTAAGGGGCTTAGTTTATAATTGAATGAAATACCGTTGCTGTCAAAATGAATTTATTTTCCCCTGCATTTTTTTGTCATTATTTGTAGAGGACAGTGGTTGTCTTAAATGTTAGTAGAGATATGCCTCACATAAGAAGAAGATCACATTGACTGTGATTTTGTCTTTTTTCTTCCATTGCTCTGGACCTGTTGTTACACAACCCTGTGGTTACACAGCGTACAGATGAAAATTTTTGTTGGCTTGCTTTTGCAATACATGTTCTGTTGTGGTCAGGTGTCATAAATAGAGGATGAGGACCACTTCGACCTCACCCCTACCGTTTATGATGATGAAAAATGGATTAACAGCAAAAAGAACTAAAATGACTTTTAAATAATTATATAATACTGAGATTATGACACTTAAGTTGGAATAACTATATGATTTTATGCATAATCTGAAGATTACATAAACTGATACAAGATATGGTTAAAAACTTAAGAGCCTACTTCAATGCAGGTAAGACATTGTGGTAGGTTAAAAGCCTACTTCCTAAGCTAAGTAAAGAACCAAAATGGTAATGAAGAAAATTAGAATACAAGGGTAGGAAATTTGTTGCTGCTGTATTTGGTTAGGTCGGTTGGTTGGTTTGACAGAGAATTGGGTGGTTGTCTGCATGTTCATTCGGACAATCACCCTGTATGTTTTCATCCCAGGGGAGTATTTGGTCAACAAGCAGCGGTGGGGTCTGCTAAATGGTTGGTGGTTGATTTTGATGCAGTAGAATACCATTGTCGATGAGTTGATTTTGATGATGTCCACACCGAGAAATTGTTCCCATGCCATAGAAGCTTTCTCGAACGTGTCATAAGACTTATAGAGGTTCCCGCTAAACATATAACCAAGAGCATCTAAATCTATTGATCGTATGAGTATTTGATTTGTCGGTGTGCTCGGAGAGTATAATGTCCGAGTCCTCAATCCTAATGATACAATAGCACATTGCAAAAAATCAGGCAACCGTGATAAACTCTGCACATGCAACCGCTCCTAACAATTATTGGAGCAAACCAATTTTTGTCTGAAATGAATATTACAGGATTTGAAAATTGTAGATGTGTACATTAATGGCCACCATGAGTAATGACTAGTAACTGACCTCCCAACGAAGGGCACCGTTGGGAACAGAAATAAGTTCATTATTATACAAGTAATCAACTTGATGAAAGTTAGTTTCTAATGAAAAAAATTCAGTCTTCTCACTTTTTGTCATGAAATTCTTTTTTCTCTATTCACCACTAAGAATTGAAAAAAGAACAAAAGAAAACACAAATAGACAATGAATTCTTTCATATTAGTGTTGGGCCCATTTTTACACTTATGAACTAAGGTTAATAACTCTCTGCCCATTTCTATTTGTAAAAGACACGAATTTGAAGATTCTTGTAACATGAACATGAACAGCAGTTTTCTAATATACACAAAAAATTATATTAAATTTATGTGGTATCAGAAGGTAGGTTATGAGAATTATGATTTTCCATGAATGATAATTGTATATATAACGATAATAATAGTTCAAATGCAAAATTAACTAAGCATGACCATACCGTGGAAGTAAGATAGTATGTGTGAATACATTATTGCATATATATACACTACATGATAATGAATAATGATAAAAGAATTAGTGATTTTGCTTTTCCGAAATATATATGACGTAGTGGTATATGAATTTGATCATACATGCATGTGAGATTTTGTTTTTCGTGGCTTTGTGTCATCAAATTTTTTAGATTAAAAATTAAACTGAAAAGGTTTTGCGACTATTTGTAAGCTTAAACTAATTTTGGGATTCACCAAGGATCGAACTCTTAACCTTTTAGATCTAGCGCTCTAATACCATGTCATGATACCACTCATCCCAAAAATTTCAACTAATAAGAAAAGATAACTATATCTCTAATACTCCCTAAACTTCCATTGTACACATTGTATAAATATTTCATTGGCTCCTCATACTTTCCCATAATCGTATATGTTGCTACTTGCTAGTTGCTACATCATTCACACTTTGCTTTGGTATTATATTTTTCTTCAGATTTTATGAATTGTAATTATTTTATGTCGGATTTATTAATTACTAAAGTGGTCAAATCTAAAAGTTTTAATTAATTTTTTGTCCGTCCATTATAACTCGATCGAAACCGAACTATATCTCGGATTTCATTATTTAAAATGAGTGTTTTTATATCAATCTTTAATTCTTTATGAAATTAATCCCCTCTTTATAGCTGTTTATTATTTGACCTGTAACTGATCATCCTAAACAACAGTTTTGAAGGTATGAATTACTAATAAAAGAACCTTTGAGTAGAACAAAGAGGTATGTTGAATAAAAATATTAGAATCATTGATATTATCTTACAAAAACTGACTTCAATGTCAGATTATCTTCTACATACACCCCCCATGTTTTTCATTGGCCGATGTATATTTCATTCATCCAAAGTTGATCAAGGACAAACTGGGCTGGACGAACCATACAAAAAGAAGTGACTTATCAAGCGAGATAAGCTTCTTATTTTTTTCAAAAGAAATATTGATTTTTTTATAGGAGGTTTGGTTGAGGTTTTTTATTTTTAATTTTAAAATTTGTTTATAATTTGATTTGAAGAGAAGTTCGAGAAATATTTATCCTGCGTATTTTTATACAAGTATCAAATTAGTATCAATTATAAAAATGTACACGTAACAAGATTAAATTAATAATACTGAAAAAAATAAACTTATGTGCTTTTCAGATGGTGTTTAGTTTTGTTTGGTTAACCAAAATTCCATACTAATTGTCAAATTGGTTTCACCAAGAATGAGGTTTTGCATTTCTGTTCACAATTGATTTGTTGTGTTAATCTTTTACACAATTACTAAACACAAGTCACTTTATTTCAAAATCAGTTATCTAAAAACAAAAGCGCTCTTAAATCCTGGCCAGTAGACGTTATGGAGTGCCCCGTGTAAGAACACCTGTTTTGGAAGGTGCGCCACAAATGGAACCTCATTTCTTAGTTACATAAACATTGTTTCACATGCAACTCATCAGCATAGAAAATTTTCATGCTCAGTAATAGGATTTTAATAGTAATGCTTGTTTAATAAACAAAATTTTCTTATTTAGTTTTAGTTTTACGGGTAGACCAGAACATGTGGATTCAGAAGGATATGTAAGAATTATTTAAATAAAATTAGCATAACTGACAACAAAATTGGGAATATAATTCAACACTTCATTCACATCAAAACTCCTTCCACATTATTAAGGGCTCTTTTTACCAACTTAAACTTCTGACTTAGATCTTTGTTGGATTTGACAATGTACTCTTTACCGAAGAATTCAATGCCTTGTCGAAGACCCTCGAGTTCAGGGGCCACGGCCACACGTGTGAATACATTCCAGACGGTGCTATCAGGGTACTCGAAGATGGCCTCAAACAGCATGCGAAAATGCATAACTCTTCTTGGGGATAACAGGTTGAGATCACTGAGCTCCACAGTCTTCAACACTGCAAGGGAGAGGGTGAAAGAGGAAACCATTTCAGCCACAAATTTGGCAAGGTGCATTGACCTCATAAGCTGCATTGAATCAAGTTCCTTAAAGTGGTCCCAAATGCAAAACTGCAATAACGGTAGGGGTAAAAATGAGTCATAAATTAATATCAAGTGCTGTTATGATAACATAAATCAAGCAAAATAATGCAATTCAGTAATTCACATTGGACATCCAAAGCATTTGAGAATTCCTCAGCACTATTTTGTCACATCTGTGCAAGCACCCACATTGGTGCTACTATTGATCACAGTCCAATAGTTTCTCATAATCATCTACCTCTTGTCATATTTTCCATACACAATAGCAATATATAGTTCTGTTTCAAATTAGCATTCATACCAGTTTTATAACAAGGAGAGGAACATTACCTGCAGAGTAAACTTGTGATTTTTGTCATGCTCGCACAACTTCGTCGCCAGCACCGTATAATACTTGTTAAAAACTTTCTCTTGTAAGCAACACTCGAGAAGAACCCGCATTATATCTCTGTCCTATAGCATTAAGAAAATAGATATGTCAACATGGAGGGTCTCATAATTGAAAGAACACAAAGTTTAGTAAACTTAAAAAAAAAGGCTGACCTGCTTCCCAGGTAATTCCAATCGAAGAAGCTTCTCACATGCATCAATATAGTCCTCACCACTCGTTATTATACAGAAGATTGCTCTTCTGGCATCTGTGTTCATCTTTTGTGCCGCGGCAAGCTGAAGCATGCGTTGTGTTTCAAGAATATCTTTGTCGATTCTGTTAGCAACTTCTTCGACATTATCTGTTGCAGAAGCCAAATCCCCAGGTAACCACCACTGACCCTTCTTATCAGGATCAAGTAACTTGCTCCATTTAAGACCTCTAAGTAAAATGTCATCCACTCTTAACTGGAAATAACACAAATGAAACAGAAGTCACTGGGAATGAACAAAAGAATAGTCACTAGGAACACATTTCTTTTCTTCACATCTTTTAAAAATAAAAGTCTTAAAATAAATTCGTTCCAACTTTGTAAGATATCCTCCCCAAAAAAAGTAATTATCTTTTGCAAGTAATATCTACAGAGAAAGGTGATTGAATAATAAACAATGCCACATAAGAATGCAACCTTCTGCAACCACTTCTTAATCCGAGTGTGGTGTATAGGGTCCTCCTTTTGTCTTTTCTTGTTGTTCTTGATGTCACATATGGTTTCAAGCATGAACTCCATCTACAAGTGTTGCCAAGTAATCAGTGCTGAACTATGTGCAGAAAAACCAGAGAACTTCTCTGATAATAAAATATAGCATGCTCACTCTTTTACTATTTCTCTTTTCATGATTATCTCTGGAGGAAGCCTTCAGGTCACTTGTCGTCTTCTGAACACTAACGATCAAATTTTTCATGGAAATTGGATCATCAGCCCTAATTTTCATTCCACAACCTATTAAGACAAATGGAATAAAGATAAAAGTCAGATATGGTTCATCCATTGGGAATTTCTTATAAAAATATCTAGAGAAGTACATTAGTAACAATTATAAATTCACATAAGCAAAGGAGATAAAAGGATTAAAATAAGGAAATATAAGACCAACTCCAAAGACCGAAGAGAATAAAGAGACAATGGTAAACTGCATTAGGTTATCAAAATTACACATACCATCCATCTATTTGACCAGTATACACTCACCTCTCCTCTATTATGTCATTACACTGAATTTGTATTAAAACGAGGAGAAAAAAAGGTCAGTTTTAACACCCCCCACAATCTCATTATGCATAGAGAACACATAAAGATAGAATAATAATTATAAAGACTCTTGTTCTTTTAACATTGTTATTTAAGGGTATTTTTCGTATTAGTACACAGGTGACACACATCTGTTAATTACATTAACACCAGAGGATCTAAGTGTATTGTTTAGACGTGCAGTTGGTATAACATAAGGGAGGAGAATGTATACTGGTCAAATAGAAGATGGTGCAAGTAGTTTTGATAAATCTTAAAGGGTGTGAGCGCAATTTACCAAAGATACAACAAGTCAACCACCACAAACAAATTAAAACAAATACATGAGACCTATCCTACTAATATTGAAGAGAGAGAAATTAGATAAGAAAACTCCAAGTGCTCAATACACCTATGGAATATTTCATAAGATGCATGTATGGCTTGTACAATAAAAAGTTGGCCAAATGCGTAAAAAATGCTTCTGAAGAGTGCAAAAGCTTAAACTGACTTTAAAATCTGAAAATTTATAGCACTCAGTCCCTTAATGTCAAATTGTCCCACCTCCCCACCAAACAACAAACAAACTGCAGAAGGGAACATTACAAACTAGAAAAATAACCAAGGGAAAAATAAAAATCTTACACTGTAGAACTGCCAATATGATAGAGACATCTATCTCGGTCAATCGCTTGCTCAACATGACTAGAAAGTCATATATTAAATCACTAAAGCATTAAAGAAGATATCTGTCAGGGTACAGTTAAAAATCACTTAATACTTCAAAATGATTGGTGCAGTATACCCACCTACAACAGACCCCAAATATGCATAAATAGGATAAGAGAAGTGTAAGATTCCGCAGAGAGAGATTGTCCTCTTTAAGGTACTCATCCTGGAATGAAATATGTGAAGATTATAAACTACAGTCAGTCTGCACAATACAATGAGAGCACAAGGGTGATCTGATGAAGAAACTAAAACTAAAAAGGGCAATATATATATATAATCAGCATGTTGGACTTCTTTTTCAAGCATTACCTCAAAGCATTTGACAAAGGATGCCATAAACTTTGCACTGAAGTCAACACCAACTAAACAGGCCATCCCTGCAACAAATGCAGCAAAAATAGCAGCGTACCTTCACCAAAAGAGGAAGAAGGGGAGAGGGATGTCAGTTAAACTAAAAGCAACATTGTGCAGTATTCAATGTAAGATCAAAGAGGAGGGATCTGACATACTCAAGGACTGAACACGACAATATGAACTAGTATTATAATATTTAAAATAGAAAAATATATGATTCTAAACTCAAAATATGAAAATAATTTGTCCTAAACCAACACCGATTTGTGCACAACCTTTTCCTTTCAATCATATATTTCTTCTAAGCTATACAAAAAACATTATCTGCCTTTTTCCCACTTCTGTGCTGGGTACTCTAGCAGTAGGGCTATAACTAAATTTGAGTAATTGACTGAAGCCCTGTACAATGAATTTTAATGGCTTAATAATATTTATCTCTTCATTTAAGGCTAAAACTGAATTTGGTTCAGGATCTTCAACAACAACAACAAATTCAGTTTTAGCCTTAAATGAAGAGATAAATATTATTAAGCCATTAAAATTCATCATCATCATCATCATCATCATCATCATCATCATGATTATTATCATTATCATTATCATTATTATGATGATGATGATGATGATGATGATGATGATCATGATCATCATTTTGAAAATTTTTCATCGATAATACAATGCTTCCCAATCAAATTATTTTAAATACAGAAACAACAAATCCACCAAATAGCAATTCAACAGGGAAGGTAACTAAAATAGAAAGGCTCAAATGCTTAACTGTTCATTGCCCCGTGGCCCACCTGAGAATGATGCCAAAGCCTCCTCAATCATAATGTGTGAAGCTACACTACTACGTGCAACAGACTGGAAGAGAATTGCATCAAAACTTTATAGAATAGTTCAACTTCTTATGTGGTTAGATTTCATAGAAACAACTTATCAAGCAAACAAAAACTAAATAAACAAGTTAAATGATTGGGGTAGCAACAACACTGTGCATTAGTACAATATGGTGTAATTTGAAGCATACACAAGAGACAGGGGAGCAGTTCAGATGCTTTGACAGTGGACATCCATTCTTTACATAGAGAAAATCACCAAGACCTTTTTTTTTAAAAAAAAAAAGCCAACAGAAGCAGCAACAACATATTCTACTTATAAGAAATATTTTTTACCAGAATTTCAACCTTCATGCTAGAGTTAGCAGAAGGTCATTTGACCCTTTACCTTTAAATATTCCAAATTTGAAAAGAACAAGTACATTGTACTACTCTTCGAGATTAATCATTGAATCTTCATTTTAAAAAATGCAGTAAGATTTTTTTTTTTAAAAAAGAGACAATTGGTAAGATTTCCTAGTGTCTACCTAAGTTTAAGTTCCCTCTCTTTGCAACTCTTTGTTTTTCCATTTCAAAATGACATAAAAAAGTTTCTTTCGATAATGCACCACAAAGAGACAGTTAAGATACAACTAATGGTGCAGCAAACCTGAAAGATTGTTGACAATTCTCCAGTAATTGATTCAACATTAGATTCAGAAAGCCTATTAAGAAGTCCTACAAAAGAACTCAATTTAGAAGAAAATCAATACATGGTATACAGTTAGACATGTGAAGCCAAAACTAAAGCCTGTCCTCCATACCTCGTATACGTCTTCGTATCTGAGTATGCTCTTCAGGTTCATTTCCAGCACGAGCTCTTAAGTGAGGTGCAATATATTTTCCCTTTTCTTTCTTTGCTGGAACTTCAGCAGAAACATGCTCTGATGCCACCTCCATTGCCACGGATTCTACATTATTCGATATGCACAAATCATCATCCACTATATTGTCTTCTTGCTCTTGTCTCAACAACTTTCTTTTCTTATGCTTCCTCCTCATAGTTCCACAATCAGCAATATCTCCTAATGCTCCATCTTGATCAGAAGTTCTCATGAGCTCAAACGCTCTATCTATTGTCTCTACTTCCATCCCTTCATTTGGCAATATTTCCTCCTTATGCTTCTTACTCAACAAGCTCTTCTTCAACCTTTTCTTCGGCAATTCACTAGCACCATGAGTATCCTCTTCTCCAAATAAATCCATAGCAGGCAACATTCCTTCGAGTAATATGTTCAGCCCATCATCCAAACCCCTTAATTTCCCTTCCTTCACCTTAAGCTTCTTGGAAAGCTTCCTTTCCAACTCAAGATCCTTCTTTGCAGCTATATCAGCATCCAGCCCAAAAATCTCTTTGCTACTCTTCTTCCCGGAACTTCCCTTAGAACCCTTCTTCAACTCCTTCATTTTCTTAGTATCAGAGCCACAAATTGCCACTGATACAACACTCTCTTCAGCTCTCACATGTTTCTCAGAATCCGAATCAAACCCTAAACCCTCTTTTTCCTCAAAACTAGTACTAACTGGTTGCTCCAAGTTTGTCTTAGTTTTCTTATCCGAACCATCTTTACTTCTTTTGATAGCTCGAGATTTCTATACATAAACAATAATCGTGAAAAAAAAAGTTACATTGTTCAAGTGAGAAATAGGGCATAAATATTGATTTATGTTTCAGAAAAGAAAAAAGAAGAGTAGAAGAATGAGAATAGAAAGGTACCTGGTGGAGAAGCCATGATTGGTGTTTGGATGCATTCTTTGCCAAACGGGATTCTTTCCTCTGTTCTCGCCGCGATTTCTCAGCCTTTGTTTGAGGCATTGCAAGTTAACATGTAAAAATATCCAAATTTCCAAGGCTCCAACCATTATTTGACATGGTAAAATTCACTTAGAAAAATATAATAAGAACCAACTCTTCTCTAAAATTAAAGCATAATAATAATCAATACTAATATTGCCTAATAACATCAAATATTTAAATCAATACAAATAACACAAGATTATGCATTAGTCTAAAGTCTTATGCATTTTAAACATAAAACATTAACTTATAGTCTTATATATAATGACTAATAACACAAAATATTAAGGATTACAATACTTAAATTTCACATAATAATAGACATCATCCATCACTAATAACACAAAATATTAATTATGTATGATGACTGGGCCACCGGGCCGATTTCGGGTGATCCGAGCTATGACCCGGACCCAACCCGAAATAATGACCGGGTCTATTTTTAAGACCCATACCCGACCCTAAACCCGATGAAATCACACTAAATTAGCCCCAAAAGTGTTCGGGACCGGGTCGGGTCTTCGGGCCGGGCCGGGCCATGCACACCCCTATACCAAACTAGCGCAGTACATTTCTTCTCAGGAATATTGCAGTTTTATATAATAAATTTGTATAAAAGGAGGTAATGTCATTTATTATGATACATGGGACTACAGAGTTAGTCAAAAGGAATAGCAATTTTGGATCAGAATAAAGAACAATTCTTGAATTCTAAAAAAAAAACAACTGATTAGGATCAAGATTTAACCCTGTAATACTTCTCAACTCTAAAACCAAAAAAGAAAAATAAGACGGACCAAATTATGTAGCTGGAGCAAATTTCTTCTTTCCTTCTCTCTTTAGGGGAGTACCCTCTGTCCCCTTGATCATTCTCGATAAAATATCCGCTTGCTTTGTGTTCCCCTCTCGATTAAGGCTCTTGATCAGCTCATCACGGCTACTCCAATCTGTTCTACCTCTTTTCTCCAAAATTTTACACAAGATGGAATATGCATTGAGAGTCTTCCCCGCTGCCAAGAGAGCATCTAAAACCTTATCATAAATTGAAAAGCCTACAATATAGTCTCTCTCAAGAGCAAAATCAAACAGTTTGAGAGCAGCAATTGTCTTTTCTTTCTCACAAAGAACAGATAGTAGGTGGTCTAAATCAGGCTCGAATCCATTTTGATTCAGTAACTCGATACGGCCCAGTGCTTCTTCGACATGACCTCTCATGAGAAGAGCCTCCAAAATTTTAGAAACCAAATCCATATTCTCCTTGATTTCCTTCTCCACCATACATTTCATTACTCTGCTAGCCGTTTGGACCCTGCCATCTTCAAACAAACTCTCCATTACTGACCTAAAAAGAGTTGACTCCGGTACATGTCCACTTTCAAGCATGCTATCCAAAGCTGTCTTAGCATCAGCTGGTTCCCCTTTTCTCAGGTAACTCTCGATAAGTAACCTGTAGGAATCTGCATCTCTTGCAACCCCTCTCCTCCCATGATCTTTAAAATTTCAAAAGCAGAATCAGGATTTCCTTCTTTCGAGTGCCCGTGGATCAGATTATTAAAAGAAACTGAATCCTGCACACCCTTTTTCATTAACTGGCGGAAAAACGTTTCTGCTTTAGCTGTCTGGCCATTTTCACAAAGATACTTAATCATCAGGTTATAAGCACTAGGTTCCATATCGAAAGAACTCTGCGGTCTCAAGATAATTTCCTTCTCAATTAACTTGTCCAACAATTTCACTGCCTTGTCATACACGTTGGCCTTGCAGAAATTCTCAATCAAGACACCGTAATGACCAGCCTCTGTCGGAATGCTCAACCTTATCATCCCTTTCAGCACATCCCCAGCTGCGTCCAAGTCACCGCACTCACACTGGCAACTCAGCAGTTTCATGAAGATGGAATTATCCTTGGGGGCAATATACCTATCCACCATCTCCCGCAACACATTCTTCGCCTCAGCTGCTTTCCCAGCATCAGAAAGCGCAGGCAACAGTGTAGTGAAGGTAACGGCATTCGGCTTAACACCACAAGACTTCATCTCCTCGAAAATCCTCGCGGCATCATCAACCCGCCCTGCCCCTACATACCCTTTCAACATAGTAGTATAACTAATCACATTGGGCACAGTATCTCCCCTCCCCTTCATCTCCGCAAACAACTTCTCCGCCTCATCAACATTCTTAAACCGGAAATACCCATTAATCATAGTGTTATAAGTAACAACATCAGGTAAAATATCCCTACTCTTCATTTCATCATAAAATCTAATTGCAGAATCCAATCTCAAAGACAAGAACATACCCCAAAGCAGCAAATGATAAGTATGCCGGGTAGGCTCGATGCCTTCCCGAAGCATAGCATTGTAGTACCTTTTCGCCATCATATACCGTCCGCGGCGGAGAATGACCTTGAAAAGCGCATCGTAGGACTTCACGGTGCGGTCGACGCCCAGCTCCTTCATCTTCTGGAAGATCCTAACGGATTCCTGAACGATGCCGGCGCGGCCGTAGGCGTCGATAAGGGAAACAAACATGTCCTCAGAGCAGGGGAGGCCTTTCTTGGGGGCGTCGAGGACGATCAAGCGAGCATGGTTGAGCTTCGAGAAGCGACCAAGGATCTGCACCATCTTGAGTGTGGTGCCTGCGTCGTGGACGAAGAGCCCGGCCCGCTCGACCCATCGAAAGAAGCGGAGGGCCTGGTCGGGGGAAGAGGAGGTGCCATGGAGGATGTTCCAGACGAGAGAGGAATCCATGTGTGGGGCCACTGAGCGGATCGAGTTCTGGAGACGGGTGGTCCAGGCCCGGTTGCTAATCATCCTGATGATTATTGTTTCGGGCTTTTCCGGGGAGTGCTGATGGGCTTTGTTTGCTGGGAGTGGTGTATCGGGTTGGGTGGATGGGTTTTGGGGTTCGGAGGAGGTGGCGCCTGGAGGTGGAGGAGGGGGAGGTGGGTGGTGGTGGTGGTCGTCGGGCTCGGAGAGAGGCTCGGCGGTGGAAGTGGAGGAGAAGCGGGGGAAGGGTAGTTTGGGAATGATGAAAGTTGGTCTCCATTGGAGAAGCTTGGAATTTGAGAGGAAACCCATGGATATGAGATTTGGGAATGGAAATTGGAGATTGTCGAGAGTGGGTTTTAGTGTCGAGAGTGAACGAGTGAAGTGAGGAATAGTTGGATGCAGCAGCCAAAAATGGGGGAGGACAGCACTCTGAGGCTTAAGACTTTTGGTGGTTAGGGTTTAACACTTACAGCAGCCCTGTCTTCTTTTCTTTTTGCTGCTTTATTTATTTATTTTTTTTTGTTTTGGTGACATCACTATCAGAATTTGTTAATAAATAAAAGAGTAAATGTCTTTTCCGGTCCATAATGATTTGCCCGATGGACTTCCCACCCCCTAAGAAATCTAAATATCCAAATCGATCCCTATCTATTATGATTTCAGTAGGTTCCAGTCCCTGCAACCGGATCCGAGCAGGTCACTGGCTGATGTGTCAGTAACTTGTCCACGTGGGTTTCTCTCCTTCATAATTGGGACAAATCGCCCCTGTACCTTTGTTGAAACGCTGTGTTTCATTATGAGCGTTATCTCCTGGGTGTTCATATATTTTTTGGCTTAACGTATAATTTTTACTTGTCAAAATAGATTTTTTATGAATTTGTTTATGGTAAGATATGAAGAATAAATTTGCATTAAACTTAACTATCCAAAATTATACCCAAATAAACTTAATTACCCAAAATAACCAAATTAAGTTAGTATAGCGATTAGTTTATTATAATAAATGTGGCGATTCAATCACGTTTTATATATGTAACAATTCATTAAATGAAATTTTAATATGCAATAAACTTAAAACATATGGTTATTACGAATTCTTGATAAAAATAAAAAAGTATGTTAAATTTAAAGATCACATTTTTTATTATTTGATATATTTTTAATATGAAAAGACATAAAATAAAAAGTATGATTAAATTAAAAATTATTATCAAATAATAAAAAATATATATTAATTTTAATTATATTTTTTAAATATGTTAAAGTTTTGATAGCCCGTATAAGTATAATATCCATAAAAATTATACAATAATAATAAAATTCCCGACAAAATAGAAAAAAAAAAACTTGGACAACATTAGTCGGACATTATAGTGGACACTTTATAATAAAATCAAACAAAATAATAATAATTAAATCTGATAAACCTTGAAAGATGGTTATTGAAATAGGGAGGTGGGGGATTGTAGACAAAAAGGAAAAGAAATGTCATCATTTAAAGGGCTCTTTAGGGAATAAATGAATCAGCACCCATAAACACACTGTTTTCTAAATTCTTCATTACCTTGTTGGTTCAAGCTCTTAAATATATATATCAGACAGAGCGTGGAGAACCGGATCATGAGTTTCAATCTTTCAATTGCCACTTTGCCAGCAAAAATTGCATGAGGAGTAATTTATTTGTGTGTGAAGATTTCAACCTCCTATCCATGCTTTTACCATGCAAACCTTTTGATTTAATATGATTATTATGCCAAGATATCATGTATCTTGTATCAGTTGTATGAAAAAAAAAGGGGGCAAAGTTATTAAAATAAAATAATTGAATTTTAAAATTATCATATTGTAATCTTTTAAAACATCTGACATTTTTGTAATTTTTTTTATTTTATATAAAATTTCAACTTCTACATAATCCACTACATCTAGCACCGATCATATGAAAAAAGTGTACAGAAGAAATTGCTACATAATATAAAAAACTAGTAATAGAATGTAGCAATTTCTGAAGGAACACAACAATGCATAAACGTTGTTATGTATAGCGATTTATGAAAAAACAGTGGATAGTTTAATCCTAATATTCTGTAACAATTTATGTACACGTGAATTGTTTGGACATTATTGTTATCCTGTATCCAACTCTCTCGAATAGATCAGGTTAGAGTGGTTAGAAGTATCTTAAATCAATCTATTATTAAAAAAAATTTTAAAAAATGTAAAATTTAATAATTAGACCCGTATTAACAATTTTGGCGAGGTTAAAGATAATTATAATATAATTAATATTTGACAGCTGAAATAATAATATAATTATTTATCAAATAAGCTAAAAAAAAGTATCATTAAACTAATAATCGAAGGAAGTCCAGGTATAAATGGTTGAAAGAAGGGGATAAAAATACGAGATATTTTCACCAAAAGTGTCAAGTTAGAAACCGGAAAAATAAAATCTGGGAATTGACCACCACTAATGGTGAGATGGTTTCGGACCCTGAGAGCATAGCTAAGGTAGCTGAATGTTATTTTAAAGATATCTTTTCATCTTCAAATCCAGAAGAACCGAGTTACCTGTCTGATGAATTCACCCCTTCGGTTGTAGCTTCCATGAACCGAAGATTAGTAAGGCTAGTTACTATTGAAGAAACAAAGAGAGATACCTTCTCTGTTTGTGCTCAAAGTGCACCTGGAGAGGATGGTTTCACAGCAAAATTTTTTCAATTCTACTGGGATATTATCGGTGGAGATGTGTTCAAAGCAGTGAGTAGTTTCTTTGGTGGTGGACGGATGCTTAAAAGCTTCAATCATACTCAAATATGCTTGGTTTCTAAGATCCCAGATGCTAGAAAAATGACTCAGGTTAGATCTATTAGCTTATCTTCAATTTTCTACAAGATTGTCTCAAAAATTCTAGTTCATAGACTTCAAACCTCCATGAATAAAATAGTGAGTTTAAACCAGAGTGCTTTTTTGAAGGGTAGGCTTATTTCTGATAACATTCTCATTACTATTTGAAAACTGAAAAAACAGGATTTGAATGTGAAATGGCGCTCAAATTGGATATGAGCAAAGCTTATGATAGGGTAGAATGGAAGTTTTTATGATTTATCATGGAAAAAATAGGCTTTGCCTCTAGGTGGATTTCTTGGATCCAAGAATTAGTCATCACTGTTTCTTACTCTGTTCTGGTGGAAAGTCAACCATTTGGCTTCTTCAGGCCAACAAAGAGTATTCGTCAAGAAGATCCCTTGTCACCGTATCTTTTTCTTCTTTGCGCAGAAGATTTTTTCTATCTGCTACACAAGGCAGAGCAAAACAGGATTATTCAGGGGATTCAGATTCACAGGAGGAGTCCAAGTGTTAATCACCTACTGTTTGTCGATGATTCTATTCTTTTTTGTAAAGCTTCAAAGGAGACATGTTCTAACATTTTGGCTCTTCTCCATGACTATGAAATAATCAGTGGTCAGAAAGTCAATCTCGATAAGTCTGCTATTTTCTTCAGTCATAACACCCCTATTAATACCCGTCAAGAATTGGCAACTTCTCTCAATATTAGACATGTGGGTGCCCAGGATAAATGCCTGGGACTGCCATCAGTGGTTCAACGATCGAAGAGAGCGACTTTTGGAGCCATTAAAGATAAAGTTTAGAAACAGGTCCAAGCGTGGAAAAGAAATCTCCTTTCAGCAGGTGGAAGGCATGTACTCATTAAAGCAGTTGGTGAAGCAATTCCGGTGTATACTCTATCTTGCTTCCGATTACCAGATTCACTATTCGAGGAGATTCATCGGATCTTGATGCAATTCTAGTGGGGTCAAAAGGGTTCAGAGCGCAAGATGACTTGGGTTAGTTGGGATATGATGTCGAGGCCTAAGAAAGAAGGAGGGCTGGGTTTTAAAGACCTAAGAGCACATAATATGGCACTACTTGGAAAGCAATTTTGGAGAGTCACCATCAACCCAAATTCTCTACTGACAGAATACTAAAAGAAAAATATTTTCGTTATACAACCACACTCACAACTGATAAAGGATCACAGGCTTCTTGGGGTTGGCAAAGTCTGCTAGAAGGAAGAAAAGTTGCAGAAAAAGGTATTACTGGAGCATAGGTTTGGGTTCTAATGTTCGTATATGGTATGACCCTTGGTTACCTCCTCCATACCCATTTTTTCCTAATTGCAACAACAACACAGATACAGGAGTCTACTGGGTCAAGGATTTACTTACAGTGGATCGGCAATGGAAGAAAGAGCTGATAGAAGAAATTTTTTCGCCGGAGACAGCAACCCGTATCCTCTCCACTCCGTTGAATGCCGATGGTGTTGACAAGCTCCAGTGGATCTGGAACAAAAGAAAACAATATGATGTCTCTACGGGATACACGATAGCCTACAATTTCTTTCATGTTCCAACAGCACAACTTTCCCCTTTATTGCAAAATCAAGTAATTTGGAAGCAGATTTGGGGATTAAAAATTCAAACTAAGCTTCAGATATTTCTATGAAGGGCTATTCATGAAAAGTTACCTGTGATGCATGTCATCCACCGCTGATTTTCAACCACCTTGCCCCTTTGCCAAAGATGCAAAGTGGAAAATGAAACAATCACCCACTGCCTCCTTCACTGTGGCCCTGCCTTAGCGACCTGGGATACTCTCTTTCCTTATGCGACTATTGCTCGAAATGGGTCTCCTGATTTCGCGTCATGGTGGCTGCGGGTCACCACAAAAAACTAGGGCGAAGTTGAGACACTTGCTCGAGTTGTGATTGTCTACTGGAAAATTTGGAAAGCTCGGAATAGAGAAGTGTTTGAAGGAAAGAAGACTACAATGGAGGAGATAACTAATGCAGTGATGCGGTACCAATGAGATGAAACTAAGGATTCAGCATATATCCTCATGTGTCGTTCTCTTTCTTCTTAGCCATATCTTTTTGTTATGTCACCTATAGTGAGAATTCTCAATTGCTTTCTGTTTGTCCCTCTTTGGACACTTGTTTCTTTTTTGAAGAAATAAAATTTAACTTACTTTTGGAAAAAAAAACTAATAATCGAAAGTGGTGTTGCGTGGTAGTGCATTATTTATCTTCTTTTGCCTTTTTATTCATGGCTAATTATATGGTGCTTTAAATTGGTGTCTAATTTTTGTTTAACTTATTTTTTACTGTAAATTTTAAAAATTTATTTACTTTTATACTTTATAAATCAAATATTAACCTTTAATTTTTTTTTAGCAAATTAGACACTTATTCGGTACCTAACAGTCTCGGGTCCTCGACAGGTCGGGTGATTCTGAGGAGATGAACGGGTGAGACCCTGAGCGGATGTGGAGCGAAGACCAAAGTGTGAGCTGGAGTCACCGGAGGTGACGTGTCAAAAGCGGGGTGACCACCTGCAAGGACACTCCGACGATCAAATCAGAGTCCATACAGAAGGATAGCCGAATTAGGTAAGAAGTGACGTACCTTGAGGGAGAGCTGACTTCTCCCCTTATATATGGTGTTGGATAGGCCCATGAGTGACCTAGCCCACTAGCCAAGAAACTTCTATGAGCTGTTGCGGTCCACGTGGGAGGATTAGATCGGGCCGGACTTCAGGTCGAGAATTCAGGTGTTGCCCCGAGGGTACCGACCCGTCTAGTGGTATGGGTCGTATGGGGGTGAGTCGAGCATGACGTGAGTCGAGTGTCAGAAACCGACCCGTCAGGTTCTTCCGGTTTGTGAGGGAAGGTTTGGGCCTGGGTCAGGGGTGGTGTCCCGACCCAATGGCGAGTTGGTCTAGATCCTTGATGGTCCGTAATAACACCATTTTTTAAGCACAATAAGTCAATAACAATCACCTTTATTTATTTAGAAAATAGAGAATATAATACTCTTTTGTTCTAAACAATAATAAGAGTACAATATTCAACTGATTATTTTAAAAAATTTTAAAAAAAAAGTTATAATCTAATAAAAAAATTTGAAATTAGAAACTGCTACACCCTATAACAATTTATATAGCATAAAAAAAGGAGTACAACGTATTATTGACAAAAAAATGGTTATATGTCACAATAACTCGAGTTTGATTCTCATTGTTGATGTTATGATCATTTTCATAGATATTGATTTATAAGTATTTTTGTGAAATTCAAAAAATTTAGATTTATATTTTGACTTTATAAGATAGATTATTGTAGAACTAGACCAGGAGGGAAACAACGACAAAAAAAAACAATAACAACAATAATAATAATAATAATAATAATAATAATAATAATAATAATAATAATAATATGGCACTATTATTGAACCAATGCAATGCACTATTGGATCACAATTTCATCTCATGTCAGATAATTTAAAAAAAAATGCTTATGGATTGATTTGCAGCTCAATATGAGAAAGTGAATAGAATTTTTTTTCCTTTTATCCCTCTATTTGAAAAAGTGGTGATTGATTAATAATTAGCAGCAGGTGATTGTGGCCATAATTATCAGAATCGAACCAATAATTAAATCGATCAGATTATTGGATTACTAACTAAATTGATTTATCTGGTCTCACTTAAATAATCAATTGTGCAGAGATTAATAAAAAAAGAAAACATCCTGAAAATTAAAATTATATTGCAAAGGCTGAAATTATGATTTTTTTTTAAGGAAATATATTTTATTGGAAAATAAACTAATATAGCAGCATTCTAAATGTTTTTTATGAAGATAAACATTACTCTAGAAAAGTTTAAGTCACATCCATAAACCTAAAGAGGGTGGTCAGGAGCAGAACAACTACAAAAAGAAGCAGCAACAGGACGAAAAGATACAACTAAAACACGAATACAAAGTGCAGATCAATCAACACTAAACAAAGTAACTAATAATCACTCTTAACACAAAAAAATTTTCACTGGCTACTGACACAAAACAAAACAGCTTGATGATCAATTATCCTGTCTTTTCTTCCTCGTTTCTAAGACTCCATATAAAACCAAATCAACCTTTTCATCTCTTCCACATTCACAGATTAATTGTTGAATATTTTTTTGTTTCTAGTTTTTCATACAGTCACTCTCTTTTTTATATTATTTAGCAACTTTGTTCTAAACATGTAAGGAAAAACAGAAGGGCCAAATAACAAAACATAGAAGACCCCTTCCTAAATGCAAAACAAGAAAATATAACAAAAAAACTTCAACTCAAATGAAAATTCCATCTTCAAACTTAAACGGCTAGAATCTTCCCATTTTCTCTCTTTTTAAAAATAAACTCTTATTTATTACCACTGACCACGCCAAATCAAACCATTGCAAAGTGATTAATTCACTGAGAAAATTAAAGAGTGCCACACAATACCAGAAGAAAGACTCTTTTATTGAATCGTCATCATTTGATTATCAAGCTAGACGATAAATTTTGTAGTGTTAATGAAAATGTCTTCTACTCTATTATCTCTCAATTTATCCAACTTTACTATACAAGCCTCAAAAAGGAAAAAGAACAAAGAAAACAGCAAATTAAATCAATTAATTTTACATACAAATACAATTCATCTAAACCTAATACAAATTAAATCAATCAATTTTACATTCAAATACAATTAGCATCAATAAATTAAAACATAAAAAATCAAGTATAAAAAATTAATAAGAACAACTTATTCAAAATATTTTAAGTTATTTGTTTAGTTTATTATTTTTTAAATTTTAAGTTATTTACCGATTACTCTTTTAAATTATAAATTATTATTATTTATTTAAGTTGTAACTTTTTAATTTTAAATTATTTGCACATAAATTAAAATTAAAAAAAATTAAAAATACATGCTTCAGTTAAGAGGACTCTTGTGTCTGAAGGATTACCATGTGTTCATAACACGCAGCGGAAGAAAAAAAAGTAATCCTTAAAGATCTATTTTGTGCTTAAACTTTATTCCAGTAATATATAGATCAGTAAATCAGATCTAAATACCTGTATGTACGCTAGTAAAAATCACTTTCTCCTTCGATGGTACGAAGGCACTATGCGTATCCACACCGAGACCAATATTTGCTGTCAACCCCTTGACCAATGGACATCTGATCTAAATTGAGAAACCTCTTGCAACTCTTTGCACACCATAAAATTCTTCTCTAAGAATTAGGCTCACATACATTTATGTGCGTAGAGGTAAAGGAATAACAACCCTTGTTATTCTCTCTGTCTTTCTCATGTTATCCTCTACTCTTGGCATACCTATATATAATATGAGATTTGTTGTTGATTTTAAATTTGAATCTCAATTCAAATTTGAATCATATCTTACTATTTTAATTTGAATCTTTCAAATTTATGAATTATATCATAACTCAATTTGAAACAGAATCAGTTAGGATCTCATCCAACTTTATAATTCAAATTTAGAAATAGAATAACTAATTATTCTCAAATCTCATTTAATATTCCCAATTATCATACTATTATTATATTTTTGGTGCTAGCAAAAAATATAATAATATTCCATTTGAATTAATATAATTATTTATTTGATCAAATCAAAATAATAATTAAATAATTCTATAGCAAATATTAGAACACTCGTTAGTGTGTGACCCCATAGGTTCAATACTAAGCGGGTAGTAAATTAGTCATACTAAATTTACTAATCAAGGTTGGCGTCTAACAACACTCCTCAACGACCCGATAGTATAAAGTAATATATTTTTACTAAGAACCTCAGAAGAACAAAGTATAATTCCTTCCATCTTTCCAGCTCTTGGTTAACCCTTAGAGTATGGTTTAATTGTCAAACTCTAACTTGTTACCATTATTATAATGAACTGTGAATGACCTAAGAAACTCATTTCTTCATTCATTCAATCCCCTTGGCCAAGGTTTCATTCATCTCATTCATTATAATCATAGAGCTCAAACTCTTTATCGAAAGTTGACGGATTCCTTATTGACTGATCATTAATTCTACAAGTATTTAAATCATACCCAATATCCATTCAACTAGCACCCTAGAGTATTAGGTGTCCGAAATCAAAGTATAATAAATACGTTGTTAATTACTATGACAGTCGCAGGTCAAAGGAAACTCTATTACTATGTTCATCTTGAGAATATCCTATTGACAAATATGCGGTAATTATAACCATTAGGAATTCTCAGAGTGAGTCAGTTCAATGGTCATATCCCTATATGCACCATATATATATATAATTTAATAAATGAGATCTATTAATCTTCATCCAATGAAGACCATTATATATATATTGGTCTTTCCGGATTATTAATGCCCTTTTTAATAATCCTTTGACCAAGAACAATTTAGATTAAATTATAAAAGATTTATCTCTCAATATTATGATCACTATCACAATGATAAATCTCTAAATTTAATCTAGGACCTTATTATATTAACATTTTAATATAATAACAATAACAAATTATTTGACACGTGATTGATTGGATTGTGGTCATACTACTTATTCCCAACAGTGTCTCGATTCATGAATTTGCTAAGAGAAGTCGATGACGGATAATCAATTATTATTTTTTAAATATCAGCACTTATGCATAATAGATGAGTAAAATGAAATTTAGAAATTTTAATATTAACTTCAATGTAAGTTTATTTATTTGGATTTGTTTCAAGATTTCATTCTATATATTAGAATTTATTTGTTTTAATATTTTGTATTTAAATTGTTATTTTAACTTTATTTTGTACAAAAAATTTTATAATATTTTTTTGTACTTGAAAAATTTTAATTTGTTAAAAAAAATTGTTTTTGTTGAAAATAAATATTTTTTCTATCTTTTTATTTAAAATATTATTATTGATATGTTAATATTAAAAATATAAAAAATAAACATACTTTAAAAAAATACTTTACGTTGTTTGATCTTTATAAAATTAAAATAATTAATTAATTATTAATTTTTAAATTGTAACTATTTTTTCAATAAAAAATAATTTATAATTTTTTTTCAAATTTTATGAATTTGTTAATTTTTAAATTTTAAAATATAAAATATATATTTATATAGTTTGGTACAATTATTTTTGTTGTTATTTTTAAGTTGTAATTAATTTTTTAAATATAAACACTTACACATATTAGATGAGTAAAACAAAATTTAGGAATTTTAATATTGACTTTAATATAAATTTATTTATTTAGATTTATTTTAAGATTTTGTTCTATAAATTTAAATTTATTTATTTTAATATTTTTTATTTAGATTGTTATTTTAACTTTATTTTGTTATAAATATTTTGGTAATATTAAATTTTTTGTACTTGAAAAATTTTAATTTGTTGAGAAAAAAATTATTTTTGGTGAATAAATATTTTTCTATCTTTTTATTTAAAATGTTATTATTGGTATGTTAGTATTAAAAATATAAAAGATAAAACATACTTAAAAAAATGTATTATGAAATCAAATAATTTTATAATTGTGGCACGGGAGACTGTATAGAGAACTTTAGCTTATGATATTCATCGGAGATGGCTTTCAGTGATGAGATTAACTTTTTATTTACTTGGAAAGTAAAATATCATCTTTAAAGATGATGACAAGCTTGAGAAAATTATGAATCAAAAGAACAGAAAAGGTACGATGTTCTTAGCATGGATGGAGACCAACAAAGAATTTGAAGTTGGTCAAACTTTAACGTATGCTGAGTTTCCAAATCAATTTGTTTATGATAGCGAAGAAAAGGGAATGATATCTACGCAAAAGAAAGTATTCTATTGGAAGATTAAACTATGTTCTACCGGGTACATGTGATGATATCTACTATATGAGAATTTTGTTAATTATTCAAAAATGTTGCACAACATATGAGTCTATTAGGACGGTTAATGGGATTACATATCCTAGCTTCTAAGATGCTTTCTATTTTATGGGACTATTGTGTGACGATAGAAAATTCATTGCAGTTATTAATGAGGTCTGGTCATCAATTGAAAAAATTGTTTGTGATGTTATTGATATCTAATAGTGTTAACAAATCAAATCGTATTTAAAATGCAACTTAGACGTTATTGGCTGATAGAATACTATATATGAAGAGAAAAATATTGAAAAACTAAGGTATTTCACTATGTGGTAAATTATTATCACATGTAGAACTTTACTTGCCAAAATCAGTGTTCACTAATGGCCAACTTTTACATTGCTTTATCAAGAGTCTGAACATTTTAATTCTAGACGAAGACAATCCAAACTCATCAACAACAAATGTCATGTTCAACGAAGTTTTTGATAATATATATATTTAGATAAGAAAATAGTATTTTCATTTTAGTAATGTTATGATTTACACTTTTGTACAAATATTTGTCGTAGATATAACTAATTTATTAACTATACTTTCATACTTGAAATAAAATGTATATCATGGAGTACAACATTATATGCCAATTATTTTTCTAACGAGGTTAGCAAAATACTAGGTTGCTTATAAATTTTTATTAGCCTTATAATATAAAATTTAGTGTAAAATTGACATGCTAATATTTATTGTTATATATGTTCTTATTTTTTTAGGTCTCTTTTTTATGGCTCAAGAATATTATAGACTTCAAATTGTTCCATTTGTATTTTACGTTGAATAAAGATAAAACAACATTTTAAGTACATTAGATATTATAATGATGATGATAGTGTTATACTAAACTTGAGAAATTTATGATTATTAAATATTATTTTCGATTTATCATGTCAAATTAAAATATAAATCCCGTGCATCGCACGAATTCAATACTAGTATATATATACTTGTAAACAAAATATCAATACAATAAGAACAATTTATTATACCTAATGCAATCTCATACTCCAGTATATATATTTAATTTATTATGTACTCCTCTCGTATTTCGGTATATAACCGAAATACAAGAGTAGTACATAATAAATTGCATTAGGTATAATACAACTAAAAAAAAGACTCTTGTACACTACACACAGCAGAAGCAGAAAATTAAAAACAGAGTTAGGAACGGTTTTACAACTTGGGGCGTTGCAGAGCACGCCACCGACGAAAGATAGCAGAACTTCGAAGAGGAGCAGAACCTGCAGAGGAGCCAACACGATGACAACGGAGGAAGAGGCAGACGAGGCACGAGGTGAAAACAGAGGCAAAGACATGTGAGGCACGGCGGAGACAAGGCGGCCGGATAACACAGACGGAGAAGGAAGAAGTGAGCAGACACTGGCGGCTCGGGGACGAGGCAGAGTAGCCAGCGAGGGGAGCGACGAGTGACCGTGGGAAACTGTGGTGAGTGAATGAATCTGTGCTTCTTAGAAGAGACCGAGAGAGTGAGCTTGGGGATGCTTGGGGTCTTAGGTTTGCCCTTGGCAAGTAAGGGTATTTGTATTTTAGAAAAAAAAACTTTAAACGGCTTTGACAATTATCTCGAAAGTCAATAAAGTTCTTAAAAAAATTTAACCCGACTCCTGAGTTTTATTTTTATGGGATTAATTAGCTTTTGTGTCAAAAAAATTAATGTTTTTTTTTTGCGTAAGGGCTAATCAATTCAAAAAAAGTCAAGAGTCGGAGTTGGGTATTTTTTTAGAGAACCTAATTCTATCAGGGACAAATCAAATTTCTTCCTAAGACTTAGCTAAATTCACTTCCTAGACTCACACTAAGTGCTCACTTAACTTAGTAAAAAATATCTCTCAGGTACATAATACAAAATAAAAATACAATAAAAAGAGATAAGACATAAATCTAGACTTTTCTTTCTAAGTTTCTCTCTTTACCTTTTCTCTCAATGGTTCTTTTTTAATGTTTTACTTATATGTCTTTTTTTCACTGAATAGAAATAAAGAAAGATACAACATACAAACAGAATATTCAATAATAAACCATGAATGAGACAATGTTGAACAACTCAAACTCTATAAGATTTACTCAATTTCTGAACTCTCAAACATAGCTATTCATCTTGGCGGTTCTCTCTCCTTGCCAAAACTGAAGTTGATTTTTTTTTTGTATAGCGTGAGGTTGCTTGTTCTTTAAAGTTAGCTCCTTGATTTTTGAACCAATTGAGATCTTCACTTTCTTTTCTTTACTCAGACCCCAAAAACATGCATTTGAAATCAGAGTTAAACAAGTAATTTTATTGGTAATAGATCCTCAATAAATTTGATAAATCAGAACCATTAATCTTATACTTTGGCCTCAAGTTTCGATATTAGTCATTGATTCACAACAGAAAAAAATAGGCACCACTTTTTTCATATTACTCGAAATGATTGCTCAAAAATTAAATCCAATTAAACTTTTAATCCACCCACCAATATATTTGTCATTACTAAATAATGTTATTATTTACTAAACTCAATCATTTAAAATTTTTTTCTCTATCTCATTATAGAATCCACTAACGCAATAGTAACCACTTCCCAACTTGATACAAGAGTTGGTGATTGATAGATGCCTGCTCCGAAAAATGCCAAATTCAGATTGAATACTACACTTTGTTGCGTTGACTAATTTAAAAAGATCGAAAACAACAATTTATTTTTTTGGGGTTGATGTTTATCTTTTAGATTTATTAATATTTTTTACATTGAATTCCCAGTTCCCACTAGTTTTTCTTCAATCATTATACTCCCACATCTCATTTCCATCTGGTCATCAAAATAGGAATCAAATTCTCTTTTGTTTTACTTTCAACATGAATATGCATGAAATGATTATTACATTCATCTTCCTAAAGTTCTCGTATATGTTTTAAACTTTCTTGTTATTTAAATATTTTATTTAAACTTCTCCCCAGGAGCACTATTTTTCAATACTGTAGTGGGGGTGCGTAGTGCATAAGTTGGTATTATTGCATACAATGTAACAGCTTGAGTCAAATCTTTTTTCTTGCAAATTTAAAATTTCTAGAGTTTTATTATATTCTACTGTCTGCTCCCTATTGTGAATTGCATAAATATTCTCAACATCGAGAAAAAATAAACAATGTCACCTTATCCGAAAAAAAAAAGGGGAAAACCGGAAAAGTGAATATATAAGTTTTTAATTTTTTATTTTTGTATTTAATCACATTAAAAACTTTAGTCTTACTATTTAAATAAAAACAATATATTTTAATATCCTTAGACGATATATTTAGATTACTTTCTTCGTAAAATCCTTTTTTATTTTTTTTCTTTTCTTCTTTTTTAAGGAAGTTTGTTAGATAAGTCTCACAAATATATTTTGACACTTTAAGATTATAGAGGTAGTTTTTTTTTCTTTTTTTTTTTTTTTCATAAGCGGCTGGTTTTAGGGGTGACAATAGGTAGGGTAAGGTAGGATTTGGATCCAACCCTAATTATACTCGCAGGTTGAGAATTTTTCAATCCTAATCCTACTCACTCTTAATCTGCAGGTACCCGATCTTATTCGCGGATTATAAAAAAGATACAATTTTATTATATAACTTGATGATAATTTAAAATATAACTGATTTTTATGTAAAAAAAAATTGAATTGTCAATTAATAATTTTCTTTTAGTGGCTAAGGATATTTTACATTTAATGAGAGGTATTTGATTCAACATTCACTTAAAATATATTTTTATATAAGTATATAACATATACATATATATAGAGTGCGGGTTGATCGAGTAGGATTGAGGCTCAACCCACATTTCTACCCGATCCATACAAGAATTCTATCCAGACCCAACCCTACCCGCTGCAGATCGAGTTGACAACCCTACCCGCTGCAGATCGAGTTGACAACCCTACCCGACCGGATAAGATCAGATTGGATACCCATGGGTAAGATATATATTGCCACCCCAGTTGATTTATTAATTTTGAAATCTACGTACTTAACTCACTACTAGTATTTATTGAAGTTATGTCTAGCTATTGATTTAGATTTAATTAACTATCGCATGATTTCCACCATTTTACTTCCTCTTGCGTGCAAAATTTACTTGAATATTATTCCGTTTACTTTTGGAAATCTTCATCATCAGTTTGAGATGTAGACGCCACTTACGTAATAGCTAAGTATAGAAGTCTTTGAAAGTTGAAATACTTGGACTACAAGTAATGTGGTTTTGGCTAGTAACGACGACTTTAAAAAGTTTTGATAATGAAAGTATAATATACATAATATAATAATAATTTTTACAATTATACTAGGTTAGAAAAAAAGATTATTAGTCTTTGAATTATCTAACAAATAAATTAGAACAATAAAATTATAATTTAAAATAATAATAAATAATTTAAAATTTTATTTTTTGAATAATCTTTTCATTATCAATACAATTAAATTTTTCTTTCTCTTTTCTCTTTCTCTCTCACTTTATATATGTCACTAAACAATCATTTAAAAATTTATCTCGTATACGATTATAAAAGATGACTCTTTATAATGTTTATAGCAGAAAAAATTCTTTCAATCCATACCGTTTCTACGGATAAAACTAGAATTAATTAAAAAAATATTAATGGATAAATAATATTAAAACGGAGAGAGAAACTATACTTTTGAAATTTAGATTTAGAATACTAACTTAATTTTCATTTTCTTTTATTATTATTATTATTATTTTTTTTATTAAATAATCAATATAATATTTTTATAACATGATGCATGGTGGAATCTTCTTTTATTCTTATTAGACTATGAAGTATAGACCAAGAGAAAAAAAATTTAAGTGGGTCAAATTTATTATTTGAATGGGGGACAAACAAATTTTTTTCTTATACATTACATAGAAGTTTATAATAATTCAGTGAGAACACATGTCCCCACCATACCCTTTAATGTAAAACTGTCGCTAATAATTTTGGCGGATTTGCAGAGAACTTACATTTCTTAATTTTTTTGAGCAACGTTATATGAACAATAAAAATTATCTAAATTCTTGTCATGATAGTATTTTTTTAAAAGTTTATTAAATTGATAGAAGAAAGTATTATATATAATTATATCTCTAATATTTTTTTCAAATACGAGTCTCTTTTAAGTTTGATTAAATTTTGCATAAGTCTTCTTTTTTTTTTTCCTTTGCTTTATACTATTTTTTCTACTTTTGGAATTTAATAATATAAATCAAATTTTAGATCTTTCTAATATTTTTTTTATTATTAAGTTACAGCCTCAACCCAAATGGAGAGACGAGTTTTATGAGTAATTTGTGATTGATTATATAACTCTTTTGCCATTGCCATCAAAATTACAAAACCACCCCACAAATTTCCTACATGCAAAAAGACAAAGTGTTACAATGCAAATATTAAAACAGAATATAAAGGACCCAAAATACATGACTAATCAATATATGCTCTTCAACCTGTTAGAGATCCCCTTTAAAAATTGCCCATTTTTTTTTTATTTTTTTGCGACATTGAAGTCAAACCTTAATGTTGAGCACATAGTCAAATAAATCTTCTCACACCTAAGTGACAAGGACTCCCTCACCAATCCAACAAATATCTTTAGCTATGACAATCTCATCTCTTTATAGCTCATTACTATATTTTAACATAAGTCCATCTATTAATAACAAATTTCAGTCCCAAAATTCACATACAAACTATTGATTGTTACACCAAATAATTATTCTATTTTCATTATCTTTTGTAATTATCCTCCATATATTCATGTGTCCAAAATTATTTTCAGTTGCATATTGAAATTCTAACATCTAAAGACCCTTTAACAAATTCACCCCTGTTTCTTTTAAAATTGAGGTTCCAATTTCTATTATTGTTGAGCCTAGTTTGATTTTGGGTTATATTATGATGACAAACATTGTTTTGGGTTAAAAGCCCAATATTGTTTAATGAGAGTGTTAGTGATGCAGGCCCAAAGTATTCAAGTTCACATTGCTTTAGTCCATGTCCAACAATTGCTTCAGCAGTGAGCCAAAGCTCATCCTCACAGCAACGTTCATTATAAGGCTTACTAAAAGGTAAAGGAAGACAGCTGGAAAGGGAAAAAGGACAAGTGTTAAGCAACAAGGACAGCTGGTACACTCTCATCACTCCAAGGACACAAAGGGAACAACCACTAACTCAAGGACATTAGCTGAGCACTGCTAAGGATCGTGGTTGAGCAAAACACCAATGAACAAGAGCACACACAGCAACAGCAGCAGCAAGGAAATGGAGCAGGATGCAAAAGAAGAGCATGCCAAGGAAGAAAGAAACTCCAAGGACAGCAGAGGTAGTGGTGGAGCTCCTCGGACAGCAGGGAAGTGGAGCAGAATGAAGAAAGGACTGCATGCCATCAAGGACCACTCCAACGGGCAGAAAAGAAAAGAAAAGAAGAAGAAGCTACAATCAAGCCAAGCTGAAGATATAAAAGGAGCTTCATTTTCAACTTCTGAAGTCAAGAGAGAGAGCACGCAAATTCAGAGCACCTTCTCTAACATAGAGCTGGAATCTCTTTCTTCTACTCAAGCTTAATTCTGATATTTTTTGTTATGGCTGTCTTGCGTTATTTTCTGTTTTGAGAAAAGGCTAGTATGTGAGGATCAAAAGCCAAGAGAGAAAAGGCAAGAGTGATGCAAAATAGCCACTGTTTTTCTTTCTGATGTAATCTGGGTGACTGAACTAGGATGAGTTCCCCTTCCAAGTTGGGATAGCACTTTGGGGTTGCTAAGCTTTGGTGTGTAAAGCTTAGGGGTAGATACTAGTTGGATTAGGAATTAATTCAATAGTATTGGTGAATGTAATCTGAGAATTATAGTGAAATTCCACCATGGTTTGTGGTGGAGACTGGATGTAGGATTCTTGGCACTAGGAATCCGAACCAGGATACATGCTGGCCCCTTTCTCTCCTTCTCTCTTCTTTTAATGTTCTGCATATGAGACTATTTCAAATAATCTCCTGCAACTCCAGCAACAGCAAACAGAACTTAAAATCTTTGAGTTTTTAACCAACTTGATTCAACCCCCCCTTCTCAAGTTCAACTAGAACCATCAATTGGTATCAGAGCAAGGTCTCAAGAAGGCAAGCTTCACAGCTTGGAGTAAAGATCCATGGCCAGCAATATGAATCCCAACATCGTGACTTTCACTCTCACTGAAGGGCAGTCCAACAATAGACCGCCCTACTTCAATGGCAGCAACTACTCTTACTGGAAAGAGAGAATGAGAATCTTCGTGCAATCAATCGACTACAACATCTGGAAGATCATCCTCAATGGTCCAGACGTTCCTACCAAACAGAATGCAGATGGAGAAGTTGTGGCTAAGGAGGACAATGAATGGACAGATGAAGAAAAGAAGAAGGTTGAACTCAATGCCAAGGCAATCAACCTGATGCACTGTGCAATCAGTTTTGAAGAGTTCAGAAAAGTGTCAAGGTGTAAAACAGCGAAAGAAATCTGGGATAAGCTCAGACTCACTCATGAAGGCACTAAGCAAGTGAGGGAAACAAGAATTGACATGTTAATGAAGGAGTATGAAATGTTTAGCATGAAGGAAGATGAGAGCATCGATCAAATGTTCGAAAGGTTCTCGATAATCATCAACAATCTGGACGCTATGGGAAGAAGCTACTCTGAAGAAACCTTGGTAAGAAAGATTCTGAGAAGTCTTACTAAGAAATGGGAAGTGAAAAGCACAGCCATCTCTGAAAGGAATGATTTGATCAAAATCACCTATGATGAGCTGAGAGGCAAGCTGCTGGCTTATGAAACCACTCACATGTCTCAAGACAAAGATGACAAAAAGAAAAGTATAGCACTAAAATCAAGAATGACAGCCCAAGGAGAAGAATCTGATGACAGTTTCTCAGATGAAGAAATGGTGCTCTTTGCTAGAAAAATGAGAAGACTACTGAGATACAAAAACAAAGGCAAAGGAAGCTCTTCATCCAAAGATGTCAAGAAAGATCAAGTCAAGTTCACGTGCCATCACTGCAAGGAACCAGGTCACTTCAAGTCAGATTGCCCTCAACTTAAGAAAGGCGAAAAATTCAAGAAAGACAAAAAGAAAGTGATGATGGCAACATGGGAGGACTTGGAGAACGACACCAGCTCAGAAAGCTCAGATCAAGAAGCTCAACTATGCCTGATGGCAGATCATGATGATGAAAATGAGGTAGATCTCTCTGACTTATCTATTGATGAACTACAATACATTATCAAAGACATCTCTGTCAGTTCCAAGAAACTCTTGGACAAGTATGCTAAATGCAAGAAAGAAAATGAGGCTTTGAGGATTGAAAATGATCTTCTTTTAAAAAAGGTTAAGGCAAATGAAACTGGAAATGAAAAGCTTTTAAAAGAAGAAAACATTGCCTTGCGAGCTGAATTAGAAAAATTCAAACTTAAGCATGAAGTTACTGCCTCCACTGATTTGATTTCTGAAAACAAAAAGCTGAATGAACAAATAAAAAATTTGAATGAAGACCTAGCAAAGTTTGTTCAAGGTTCTCAAAATCTGAACAAACTGCTTGCTAGTCAGAGGTTTGGATCTGAAAAATCTGGACTTGGTTTCCAAGAGGAAAATAAGGCAGTTTTCAAACAAAACTTTATAAAATCTGAAGCCTCCTCTTCCAAGCTTTTCAAACCAAAAGGATTCAGCAAACCTCAAAAATCAGTGAGCAAGAATCAGTGCTACAAGTGCAATAGAAATGGTCATGATCCTCCTCAATGTTTCATCTTTCCTAGGTCTTTTGGTAATGATAGAAAATTATATAAAGTTGTTCATGATTTTAATGCTCTTGGGCAACCAAGAAGAATTCACATCAAAGGATCCAAATGGATTTGGATACCTAAGGTTAGCTAAAGAAAATGCAGGTTTGCCTTGCATCCAAGAAGAAAAAGGAAATGTGGTATCTTGATAGTGGATGTTCAAGGCATATGACCGGAAGGGATACTTTCTTCATTAAACTCAACAAATACAATGGAGGATTTGTCACTTTTGGAGATAATGGTAAAGGTAAAATAATTGCCATTGGTAAGGTTGGCAAAGATTTTTCAACTTGCATTGATAGCGTCTTCTTAGTTGATGGGTTAAAGCATAATCTATTGAGCATAAGTCAATTGTGTGACCTAGGATATGCTGTAACCTTTAGGAAATCTGATTGTAGAGTCGTAAATGAGAAAACAGGGGCTGTTCTATTTGTTGCCAAAAGAAGTGACAATGTTTATGGTATCACTCTAGATGATCTAAAAGTTCAAAATGTAACTTGTTTCTCTTCAATGGAATCTGAAAAATGGATGTGGCATAAGAGGTTAGGACATGCTAGCATGTTCCAAATCTCTAAGCTTGTAAAGAAAAACTTAGTTAGAGGTCTTCCTAATATAAAATTTGATAAGGATATCACTTGTGATGCTTGTCAAATGGGTAAGCAAATTAAAACCTCTTTCAAACCTAAGGAAGATGTCTCTACTAAGAAACCATTGGAGTTGTTACATCTTGATCTGTTTGGACCAACTAGGACTCAAAGTCTTGGAGGAAAAAGTTATGGCATGGTAATTGTGGATGACTATACTAGATTTGGTTGGGTGTTCTTTCTTGCTCATAAACATGAAGCTTTTTCGGTTTTTGAGAAATTCAGCAAAAAGGTTCAAAATGAAAAAGGTTTAAAAATTGTTTCAATTAGAAGTGATCATGGTAAAGAATTTGAAAATCAATTTTTTGAATCTTTTTGTGATGAACAAGGCATGTCACATAACTTCTCTTGTCCAAGAACACCTCAACAAAATGGTGTTGTGGAAAGAAGAAATAGAAGTCTACAAGAAATGGCTAGAGCTATGTTATGTGAATATGAAATTCCCAAGTTCTTATGGGCTGAAGCTGTGAACACAGCCTGCTATGTTTTAAATAGAACCATCATTAGGAAGTTTTTGAAGAAAACCCCATATGAACTTTGGAAAGGACATCCTCCTAATCTTAGTTATTTTCATGTGTTTGGCTGCAAGTGTTTCATTCTGAATATCAAAGAAAATTTAGGAAAATTTGATCCTAAAACACATGAAGGGATTTTTCTTGGTTATTCCACAAATAGCAAGGCCTATAGAGTTTATAACAAGAACTCCAAAACCGTTGAGGAAACCATGCATGTCACTTTCTGTGAGACTAACATTGTTCCTAGTGTTTGCATAGATGATAGTCCAGGTTTCGAAGCTGAATTACCCAAGAATGATGAGCCAGTTCAACAAAACTCAAGTTCCCATGAACCTGCACCTGCTTGCAACGAAAATTCTGATTCTGCAGGAGACAATTTGGAATTATCTCCTGTTAATGCAGAAAATACTGATGCAGAGGCCATTGTTGATCAAGAGGAACCTGAATCCTCGAACCAATCAAGAAGACCAAGAGAATGGAGGTTTCTGAAAAATTATCCTGAGAAATTCATAATTGGTGATCCCTCCAAAAGTATTTCAACAAGGTCATCTTTGAAAAGAGCCGAATCCAACAACATTGCTCTTTTATCAAAGATTGAACCTCAAAACATCCAAGAAGCTCTTGCTGATCCATCTTGGGTGTTAGCCATGAAGGAGGAATTGTTGCAATTTGAGAAAAATCAGGTTTGGTCATTGGTGCCTTGTCCACATGGAAAGAAAGTTACCGGCACTAAATGGATTTTCAGAAACAAGCTGGATGAAGATGGATCCATAGTCCGAAACAAAGCAAGATTGGTCGCTCAAGGATATGATCAAGAGGAAGGGATTGATTTCGATGAATCCTTTGCACCTGTAGCTCGAATGGAAGCCATCAGATTGCTCCTTGCATATGCTGCTCATTGTGGCTTCAAGCTGTTCCAAATGGACGTAAAGTGTGCTTTCCTCAATGGCATAATAGATAGAGAGGTTTATGTGGCTCAACCACCTGGGTTTGAAAACAAAACTTTTCCTAATCATGTTTTCAAACTAGCTAAAGCCTTATATGGTTTAAGACAAGCTCCTAGAGCTTGGTATGAGAGGCTTAGCTCATTCTTATTGAAAAATAGCTTTCAAAGAGGAGCCACTGACACCACTTTATTTATTAGAAATTATCATGATCATTTCATTCTTGTGCAAGTTTATGTTGATGATATTATATTTGGTTCTGCTAATGAGGATATGTGTGCAGATTTTGCTAAGCTTATGACCAATGAATTTGATATGAGCATGATGGGAGAACTCAATTTCTTCCTAGGCTTGCAAATCAAGCAAACAGCAGAAGGCATATTCATCCATCAAGAAAAATATGCAAAGGAACTTGTCAAGAAGTTTGGGCTGGACTGTGCTAAGCCTATGGGAACCCCCATGCATCCTAACATCAAGCTTGATAAGGATGAACATGGTAGAGATGTTGATGAGACACGTTACAGAGGGATGATGGGATCCCTAATGTACCTTACCTCCTCAAGGCCTGATATCATCCAAAGTGTTGGAGTTTGCTCAAGGTTTCAATCAAAGCCTAAGGAGTCACATCTCTCTGCTGTCAAGAGGATCATCCGATATGTTCTTGGTACCACTAATTATGGGTTATGGTTTCCTAAAACTGATTCTTTTCAATTAGTGGGTTTCTGTGATGCAGATTTTGCTGGGGATAGGATTGATAGAAGAAGCACAAGCGGCATGTGCTGTTTTCTTGGGAAATCACTTATTGTTTGGTCTAGCAAGAAGCAAGCTACTGTGGCTCTCTCAACAGCCGAAGCTGAGTATATTGCAGCCTCTTCTTGTTGCTCTCAATTATTATGGCTGAAAACTCAACTAGCTGATTATAAACTGAATGTCTCTAATATTCCATTATTTTGTGACAACATGAGTGCTATTAACATTTCAAAAAATCCTGTCTTGCACTCAAGAACAAAGCACATTGAAGTTCGTTTTCATTCTATTAGAGAACATGTGCAAAATGGAAATTTGGATATTCAGTTTGTTAATTCTGATGGTCAGCTAGCAGATATTTTCACCAAACCATTGATAGAAGAGAGGTTCTGTAAGCTGCGAACTGAATTGGGCATTCTTGCTTCATCTCTGTTTTCTTAATTTTTCTGATAATGAGATCTTTTGTGTTTTGTCTCATAAATCGCGGTGAGATTATTTGGCAGATGATGAGTTAACCTCTAAGTTATTATGGAGCTAATGGATTCTAATCTGACCATGATGAAAGATGGACACCATGTGCTGAAACCGTTCTCAGAACTATGGGCTTTTTCTTTATTGAAAACTGTGGGGTGCTTTAAATATTTTTTGAAACAAGTTTTGAAAAGTGGGCTTTCGAAATGATTTGGGCTTTATTTTTTTGGACCTCTGAACTAACTTCAATTTTTTTGGTCTCAAATTTTGGCAGCTACTATTTGTTTGAGTTGGGTTTCATTTTAAAAGCTTATTTGGTTTGGACTTTACCTCAAGGTTGCTTTTCCATTTACATTTGTTTTCAAATTTCCTCTTGTTTGTTTTCATCCGAAACGTACGAAGGTTACAGCTGTAACTTTCAAAGCGTTTTCCAAGATTGGATTTTTATCTTCTCAAGGTGCAACCTTTACACTTCTCAAGCCTATATTAACTTCCCACTGCATGCATCCATTCACACCACACTCTTCACTCTCCACTCTTTCATCTTCTCCAAACCAGTGATTCTATATATATGGCTCGAAAGAAAAGAGCTGCTCACAGAGGCTCCCACAGTGGCACCCACCGTTCTGATCACACCCACTCATCTCCCTCTCATTCCCCCACTCATTCCTCACCATCTCCACCACCAAACCCTTCTCCTGACATGGCCCGCACTAAGACCACTGCTCGCCGCCCTGGCGTTGCTCCTCGCCCTACATCTCCTCCTCCTCCTCCACCAAACACCTCTCAGCCTAGCTCTTCCAAGCCCAGCTCTTCCAGAGGAAAGAGGCCTCTTCACGAAGACGAAGAGACTCACCCCACTCAGAATCGCCATACTCGCGGTACAGTCATTGACTTTGACCTCCGTCCTGTTGCTGAACCTAGACTCTCAAATCCTATTGCTTACAAGTCATTTTATGCTGATTTTCCTGATGAGTCCTTTGATCGTCGTCGTTTTCAATCTCTCATGAACTATCTGTTTTTCTGCAAAGATGTCTACGAGCGTAAACTCTGTCCCCCGAAGCTTGTCAATCTTGACAAACTCCGTAGGAAAGGCCTGAACTTTACCCCATTGTTTGCATATCAAGGTTGGACATCCATACTGTCCATCAAAGAGAAAGTTTACCCTGATTTGGTAAAACAGTTCTATAGCAACATGACCTACAAAGAAGGGAGAATCGCCTCTTTTGTTAAAGGCAAAGTGATCATCCTAGACAAATATCACCTAGGCAAAGCCCTAGATTACCAGGACCGTGGCCCTGATGTCTACACCTCTGGTAAGTGGGATGATTCGCTCAATGTTTCATATTTTGATGCCCTAAGCACTGTCTGCATCAATATCCCTCTCTTAGAAGGTAACACTCCTACTCATAAGTCTCTTGGTCCAGTCCGTGCCCAGCTGCACAGGATTGTAAACCATGTCATCTTGCCTCAGAGCGGTTCTTTTCAACGCGTCTCATTCTGTGACACACTGGTTTTGTATGCACTGCTTTCAAAAATCCCCATCTCTTTTGCTTATTTACTTGTAAGGCATATGTATGCTTGTATCAGTACCAAAAATGCTTTACCCTATGGCATGCTTCTTACAAAAATTTTTCAATATTACAATGTTGATTTTGGGGCTGAAATTGCTAAAGATTGTAACTCATATATCAAAGGGGGTGGTGCAGTAAAGAAAACAGCTCCTAGGCGTCGCCAAACTGATGACAGCACTGATGTTCCCTCTGTTGATGAGGATCCTCTGATTCCCCCTTCCACATCCACTACAATCAAGGTCATGACCCGCATTCTGAAGAATGTGCTTGAAGAATTTATCAATCTGACAGACCTTCTTCTCCACCATGGTGCTGAGCGCAAAAGGAATCAAGTTCTGGAGGAGAATGCTCTCAAAAAGACTAAGGGAAGGATTCGAATTCTGAGAGACTTTGTGGAGGACATTGAGGTTGGCCTCACAACTTCCGACAATGAGGGGGAGGACGATGGAACCTCTGATGAATCCAACTCTGATGCCTAGCTTCTTGTTATCTCATCTGCGATTATCACTTGCTTTTGTTTTGTTTTAAACTTTTTTTTTTCTTTGGATGACTGTAAAAGACTTAAACTACTCTGCTACTTGAATTCTATGCACCAGCCACTAACAAATTTTGTGCAGGTTTTTCCTTTCCTCCCTTGATGACAAAAGGGGGAGAAAAGAAAGGGAATGTTAGTTTGGCTTAGGGGTTAATAGTGATAGTTAAGAACAATGATGCTTTGTGCTGCTAAGTAACTTGTTTATCCTGTGTGGTGCTTAGTGTTAATTGCTCTGTGCTTTCATTACTGTGATATATAGTCTAGAAATATTGGTTTTGGCTGTTCTTAAGTTTTGGTTCAGGAAAAGATGTAAGCCATGATCAAGGGGGAGTAATGCTAGCATTCAGGGGGAGCAACTCACAATCTGAATGTCATCAAAGGGAAGTGTTCTTAACTCAGTTAATTTTTTTATTTTCCCTATTTTATCATGTTTGTCATCAAGGGGGAGATTGTTGAGCCTAGTTTGATTTTGGGTTATATTATGATGACAAACATTGTTTTGGGTTAAAAGCCCAATATTGTTTAATGAGAGTGTTAGTGATGCAGGCCCAAAGTATTCAAGTTCACATTGCTTTAGTCCATGTCCAACAATTGCTTCAGCAGTGAGCCAAAGCTCATCCTCACAGCAACGTTCATTATAAGGCTTACTAAAAGGTAAAGGAAGACAGCTGGAAAGGGAAAAAGGACAAGTGTTAAGCAACAAGGACAGCTGGTACACTCTCATCACTCCAAGGACACAAAGGGAACAACCACTAACTCAAGGACATTAGCTGAGCACTGCTAAGGATCGTGGTTGAGCAAAACACCAATGAACAAGAGCACACACAGCAACAGCAGCAGCAAGGAAATGGAGCAGGATGCAAAAGAAGAGCATGCCAAGGAAGAAAGAAACTCCAAGGACAGCAGAGGTAGTGGTGGAGCTCCTCGGACAGCAGGGAAGTGGAGCAGAATGAAGAAAGGACTGCATGCCATCAAGGACCACTCCAACGGGCAGAAAAGAAAAGAAAAGAAGAAGAAGCTACAATCAAGCCAAGCTGAAGATATAAAAGGAGCTTCATTTTCAACTTCTGAAGTCAAGAGAGAGAGCACGCAAATTCAGAGCACCTTCTCTAACATAGAGCTGGAATCTCTTTCTTCTACTCAAGCTTAATTCTGATATTTTTTGTTATGGCTGTCTTGCGTTATTTTCTGTTTTGAGAAAAGGCTAGTATGTGAGGATCAAAAGCCAAGAGAGAAAAGGCAAGAGTGATGCAAAATAGCCACTGTTTTTCTTTCTGATGTAATCTGGGTGACTGAACTAGGATGAGTTCCCCTTCCAAGTTGGGATAGCACTTTGGGGTTGCTAAGCTTTGGTGTGTAAAGCTTAGGGGTAGATACTAGTTGGATTAGGAATTAATTCAATAGTATTGGTGAATGTAATCTGAGAATTATAGTGAAATTCCACCATGGTTTGTGGTGGAGACTGGATGTAGGATTCTTGGCACTAGGAATCCGAACCAGGATACATGCTGGCCCCTTTCTCTCCTTCTCTCTTCTTTTAATGTTCTGCATATGAGACTATTTCAAATAATCTCCTGCAACTCCAGCAACAGCAAATAGAACTTAAAATCTTTGAGTTTTTAACCAACTTGATTCAACCCCCCCTTCTCAAGTTCAACTAGAACCATCAGTTATATTTGTTTGTTGTCCATTGTATGAAAGTTTGGCCCTTTGTGACAATAACCAGTTCTTCCATTGTTGTTATTACTTCTTTAAGTATAAATTGAATGACCATTTTCACTCCTTCAATTTCCGCAGTCACTATTATCTGTATTTGAAAATTCACACAAGAATACTAGAGAACAATAGTTTATATTTGAAAGATATTATCCCATTGCCATTATTTATTTATTTTTGGATATACTCTACACAAAGCCACTATTATATTTTTCTATCTATCTCTTTTTTCATAAACAAGTCTTTTCTCCACACTCCTCCCTAAACCGTCTGTCCTTCTATAATAGTCCACATTATATTATTAAATTTTTTCATTTAGAATAATGATATAATATTTCTTTTCAATTTTTTTCTTCCTTTACTTTTTTATTCCCAAATATTCTTTTTATTTCTCACTTTTCATATAGACCATATAATAGCAAATCAAATATTGATCTATTTCTTTCTTGCAAATCTAACCACCTTTTGATTGCACCATGTATCAAAGAAGTCCTTAAAGTCATTTGGTCTAACCATGTTTTGATTTAGTCACTCTCAAACTTTTTTCTACCGCGCGCCATATTAATGAAGGATTTGATTAAAAACCTTCCATCTTCTAGAAAACACCATATTGCTTCGTCCTGATACTTGAAATTAAGAAAACATTTTGTAACAAGTTGTTTACTCTTTCACTCAAAAAGGCGTCTTCGCCATTGTAAATTTCAGCACCAAAAATCACAATTTGCTATTATTTCAGCTTTATTTGATGAGATTGCATAAAGTTTAAAAAATTTGTCTTTAAGGCACAGTTTTCCCACTCGTTCATATATCCTCTCAAAATCTTATTTTACATCTATCTTTCACACACGTTCTAATTTCTTTTCACGCAATATCTTTCAACCAGCTACATATTTTGACGCCTTTAACTATATCACTCCAAAGCCCATTTGATTTAAGTTCTCTATTCTCGATGATATATTTTGCCATATTATTATCATTATACAAGGTCATAATGCATTTTTAAAGAGGTTTATTCTTTGCTAAAAATCTTTACCACCATTTTAAATATAGATCTCTGACATCATGTTATAAAATCACTTTTTTTTTTTTAATTTAAGCTATCAAACTGATAGAAAAAGAAAATATGTATAATTATATTTTTAAAAATTCTAAATCTTAATAGTATAAAAATAAAGGATTAATCCAAAGTAACACGCATTTTCCATAAATAATGGAATCCGTTACCTAACCAAGCATTAGGCCATAGCTAAGAAGTCCAACAACAGTAGGATAGTGGAGGGGAAAAAGCAAATATATATATATATATAGTGTATAGCTCAAGGTTGGTATATATAACATTATTTGTAACTGCTCTTCAATTCATTATTCATTAATATAATGAAGATTAGGCTATTTTCCAAGCGTACTGGACCGAACCATGGAACTATATAAGTTTGAAGATTGGAGAGATCGAAATAATTAGTGAACAGTAAAAATATAGTATATATTGTATCTTAATCGTCAAAGCATGCGCACACGCAAGCATTATTGTAATTAAATAAGAATAGCAGCAAATCACGGAGCTAATAATTTGATATGTCAGTGATGTTTAATATTACTTTGCACTTAGAAATATTATCGTGTATATATATACACACACACATGAACAGTTTAATTATCTGAGTTCACAGAAATAAGAATTAGATAATGTCTCACATCCATACATGCTGATGACATGCATCTCTTATTTGATTATTTGGGTTTATGATTTTGTATTAGTTTGATTTTTATATCTTTCTTTTAAATAAGACTTCATAAGATTTTTTATATCTTTCTAAATCTATGATGAATTTAATTTTCATATCTTATCAGTCTAAAAATAAAAAATTTTACACAAATTATTAATCGTATATTATCATATCAGTTAAAATAATTATTTTTTAACTCACTACTTAAAAAATTTATTTGAACGTATAAATCTAATTAAATAAATATATAAAACTCTTTACCATGTCAGTACATTAAAGATAAATTCCTAAAATTATTTCAAGTGAAAAGAATTATCTAATATTTATAAATCATTTTCGACAAATAACTAAAACATTCATATTAAATTAAAACATGATCAATTTCAAAAGAAATTTAAGACTAAACTAAGTTTGAAAATTATTAAATGCTTATTGCATATATAATATGCTATAAATTATTATAAATAGGTGTATAAATGAAAGTTGAAAAAAATTAAAATATATTTATATATACTAATTAAATTACTTCTATTGTATTTGTTGGATAATAGTAGTAGTAGTAGGTGACCAACACTTTTTTTTTTTAATTTTTAACTTATATTTGAACTAATATTAATCAATTCTTTTTTTATACTAAAAGTATTAGCTTTTTAACATTGCTTATTTGTGTTTCCTTTTTCTAGAATGAAGTACTAGTGGACTATGTTTGACTGATTAAGAATCTCTATATTACAAAGTCAAAAATGGAGCGCGCAATAGCAGTATACCATCACTATAAATAAAGCTTTAGGAGCATAGGGTTTTACTTAACACAATAGAGCAAAGTGAGAGTAATAATCACTTTATTCTTCTTCTAAGTGGTGAAGCTAAAATATCTTAGTCTTTAGGGAAAATGGCACGTTTTTGCATGTCAATTATTTTAGTTTGCATTATGTTTAGCATTGTATCTTCTGAATTAAGCTCAAATTATTATTACAAAACATGTCCACAAGCACTCTCCATAATAAGAAGTGCAGTGATGAGTGCAGTTGCCAAAGAGCACCGCATGGGTGCATCCTTGCTCCGTCTTCATTTCCATGATTGCTTTGTCAATGCACGTCTCATCTTTCACTTTCATTCTCATCATGCTCATGCATCTATATATTATTTTATTTTAAGAGAAACCAATATCACAAGCAATTTTCTTTTACCGTGGGTATACAATAATATTTGGCAGAAAAGTATATAATTGTAAATAATTGTGTAGTTTTAGATATAATAAATATATAATTATCATTATTATACGTATAAAATTATAGATAAATTAAATAAGTTAATTTTGATTTAGTTATTGTCTTTTTAGCATTATCATGTGTCACACTACGTTGTTAGTCTAATTTTTGTAATATACTTTGGTAGTAACTAATAAAAATTGTTTCCAAATTTTATTATTCAAGATAGAACGAAAAATAAAGGTTTAATTTCCTGGCAATATATATTTTCAAATATTGCTCTAAAATATTGTTGACTAAAGTCAAAGTTGTAGTAGTGCTTTGTTACTATTATCATCGTCAGTTTGATGCATGCATCAGTTATATAATTAAACTTTGTGGTGCCATATATACTGTTGGTGATTTAATGAAGGGTTAATTATATTGTTGGTCCTATAATTTTATTAAATTTTAATTAGGTATTTATATATTTTTTTAATTAAATTTTTATATTGTTTTTAGTTTTGTAATTAAATTTTTTTTAGTGTAAAATTATTAAAATTAACTAAATATCTTTTTATAAATTGAAAGTATTTATAATTAAAAATTTAATTAAATTTTTAATTGTATGTATTTTGAAAAAAAATATTCTATTAATTTTAATATTTTTAATATGAAAAGAACCTAATTACAAAATAAAAAATAATATAAAAATTCAATTAAAAAATAATATAGGGATTTAATTGAAACAAAGAGAGTAATTAAATCTTTAATAAATAATTATCTTATAATTGTTTGTCTTATATATTAAGATGCTTGATAATCTCATCACTAGAAAAATGAGCTAAATTACATTTTCATATTAAACTTGCATTGTAGGGATGTGATGGATCGGTTCTATTAGATGACACATCAAGTTTTACTGGAGAGAAGACAGCTGGTCCGAATGTGAATTCTCTCCGAGGTTTTGATGTAATTGATGATATTAAAACTAAGGTTGAAGCTGCTTGTCCCAGTGTTGTTTCTTGTGCTGATATTCTTGCTTTTGCCGCACGTGATTCTGTTCTTGCAGTAAGTTCAATTCCATATATAATTCTTCTTAATAACTAAGGGTTTGTTTGGGTGAGCTTTTAAGAAAAGATCTTTTTTTGAGTTATCTTTTTTTAAAAGATTTTATAGAGAAGTAAAAGTAATTTTATATTTGGATATCTCATATAAAAAGGTCTTTTTATCTATCATTTATGTTTGGGTATAACAATATAAAAGTACTTTTTTGTTTATTTATTACATGAAAAATATCTTTTTTTTAAGGAAAAAAGATCTTTTAAAAAAAGATGTAAATTACAACTTCTCAAAAAAGATCTTTTTTTTTTTATTTTACTAGTGCTTTTACTTTTACTATTAGAAATTCGCCAAACACATTAAAAAATTAAAAAAGATTTTTTTTGATTGAAAAAAGATCTTTTTTTAACAAAATAATGACGCCCAAACATGCACTAATTATTACTATAGTTTTAAAATCAGGTTAATACAAAATCCCAAATAATAGAAATCTTATAAGTTATTGTTTGTTAGGTTTACAAACAACTGTTGTCACTTCTAATATAGTCATATATTCACATTTTGATGTAGGTAACATACAATTCATATCTTAGTTCTTGAGATATTTATTAATATATACTAGGAAAGAATATGACGGAAAATTTTGCAATAAACTTATAGAATCCTAAAAAAAAAATATCAAGTATGCTCTTGAGAAATTTTACGCGGATGTACTTAAAAATCTCTAGTAAAAAACATATTAAATAAGCCTCTAAAATATTTGTCTAAACTTATAAATTCCTGACATTGCAATTCTTTAGAAACTCACTTTATACTTGTTTTTTTTTTAATTTAAAAAAAAAATATGCTTCTAAACTTCTCTGTGACTGGTATTTCTTATATTAAGACTTGTTTTGGTAAAATTTTTATTTTTTAAAAATAATTTATAAAAATTTATTTTTAAAAGATAATTTTTTAAAAGTTATAACATCTCTATTTAATAAATTAAATTAAATATGACTCTTAATAAGCATAAACAATAATGAATACATTTAGTAAAATAATTTTTAAAATTTAAGCGTTCTATAAAAGATATTTATATAAGAATTAAATTTAAATATTAATTAATGTATAAGATTATATTAGAATTTTTAATTTTGATAAGTACAAACTATTTTTAAAAATATTTATATCTTTTAAAAATTACAAATATAAGCACATAATCTTTTTTAATTTATTAAACATAACATAAAAAACTTGCATTTTTAAAAAATACAAAGACCTTTACCATAAATTTTACTAAAACAAGCCTAAGTTGAGATATCCTTTGATTATTTTGATAAAATTGTGAAAGAATAGGAAAAGCAAAGAAATAATTTTTATTGATTATTGATTGATTGAATTGAACATATGTTGTAAACTATGAGGGTAAAACTAAATATATATAGAGCATTGTCCTATGAAAGATAAAAGTAAAGATAAGATAAGAAGAGAAGATAACATAAAGATAAGATAAGATAAACTAATAAAGACTAAAATTAGAACTGAATTTATGTATTCTGTTGGGCTGAATTTGTGGGCCACAAGACTTCTTTATTGTTGTCATGGGCTAATATAGAAGAGTAGTTTAATACGCTCCCGCAAGCTGGTGGATGGAAGATGTCAATAATCCACAGCTTGGATAAGTTCCAATGAAATTGTTGAGGAAGACGCGTTTGACGTAGTGACACGGAGGAAGATGCGTGCGGCAGAGCTTGAGCTGACGGCGGCAAAAATATAAAAGGAGATGTTGTACTTGAGCAGCGATCTTCAAAAAATGCGCGCAGCGGAGCTTAAGCTGCCGGCGGCAAAAATATAAAAGGAGATGCTGTACTTGAGCAGCGATCTTCAAAAAATGCACGCAGCGGAGCTTGAGCTGCCGGCGGCAAAAATATAAAAGGAGATGCTGTACTTGAGCAGCGATCTTCAAAAAATGCACGCAGCGGAGCTTGAGCTGCCGGCGGCAAAAATATAAAAGGAGATGCTGTACTTGAGCAGCGATCTTCAAAAAATGCGTACGTATGACGCAATAACTTCAAATGGCGCATTGAGCGCGATAAAAAAAAGAGGGCGCGTGGAGTGCAATAAAAGTGCAGATGAAATTGCTAAAACATATGCAGATTAAACTGCTGAAACAAAATGCAGATATGACTGCTGAAACAGAATGCAGACGAAATTGTCGGAAGAAAGGAGGCGCAGACGGAATTGCTGGTAAAGAACCGGGTAACCAAAACTGGAGTAGGATTTTCACTTGGATGCCTTTAACAAAGATTGGTTGGATCTTGAACTGAATTAAAAGATTGATTATTCATTGTGAGAGGAGATTGAAAAAGAAGCATGGTGATTTTTCACCGGAAAGATGATAACTTATGTATCCTCTTCAAGGAGGATACCAAGGCTCTGATACCATGATAAAATTGTGAAAGAATAGGAAAAGCAAAGAAATAATTTTTATTGATTATTGATTGATTGAATTGAACATGTGTTGTAAACTATGAGGGTAAAACTAAATATATATAGAGCATTGTCCTATGAAAGATAAAAGTAAAGATAAGATAAGAAGAGAAGATAACATAAAGATAAGATAAGAATAGACTAATAAAGACTAAAATTAGAACTGAATTTATGTATTCTGTTGGGCTGAATTTGTGGGCCACAAGACTTCTTTATTGTTGTCATGGGCTAATATAGAAGAGTAGTTTAATATATTTAATTTTCAGTTGGGGGGTCCATCATGGAATGTTGGGTTAGGCAGAAGAGACTCAATGAGTGCAAGTAAAGATGATGCCACTAAAGATATCCCTTCCCCTTTGATGGATCTAAATCAACTTATCTCTGCTTTTTCAAATAAGGGCTTTAACACCAATGAGATGGTTGCCCTCTCAGGTAATTATATTACTCTCATTTCCATTATCATACTTGCTGTCCACTCTCTTTTTGAAATCTTATGCACTAATTTGTAATTTCTCTTTGTCTAGGCTTTAACTAACACATTATTTGATTCATATGTTTAGAAAATAATTTTATTCTGAAAAGTCTAGAGAACTAATATTATTTCAGTCAATTAATTTAAAAAATTTTAAAAACATGCAACAATTGGAAAGAAATGAACATCATAAATAAACATTCGAAACTAAAATGTAAAAATAATAAAAACATCCATAATTCAAGTAAAAAAAATTTAAAAGTGAAACAAATAAAAACCAATTAAGCGTTTGAAATTTAGAATTTTTTAGGAAATTTAATGTTTAGGATTTAAGACAGATGAAGACATATCAACAAGTGGCTGATTGACAGTAGCAATAGATGAAATTGTGGTGTTCCGAGAAAGAAGTGAGAATGAGAAAAAAGATCATTTCCAAAAAAATAATGAGTGAATTTGTTTGATTGTGGTCCAATAATTGGTTATTGACTAAAGTTGGCTATTTTTTTTATCGGCTCTCTAATAGACTTAATTTATTTTACATTTAAAGTTTGGTAAAATTGATATTTTTTATATAACTCTCCTCGCATGTTTTTAGTAGAATTTATATGATTTTAATTTGATTGTATATGATTATGTAAGGAGTGTATTAACATTTTCATGTGTAGGAGCTCACACAACAGGGGAAGCCAGATGCCAATTATTTCGAGGAAGGCTTTACAACGAAACAAGCATTGATTCAACTTTGGCAACATCACTGAGGCAGAATTGTCCAACCACTGGCGGCGACACCAACCTTTCGCCGCTCGATGCCACCACCACTGTCCTATTTGACAATGCCTACTTTAAGAACCTTGTCAACCAAAAAGGCCTTCTACACTCTGATCAGCAACTCTTCAGTGGTGGTTCCACTGATTCTCAGGTCACCACCTATAGCAACAACCCTGCAAGCTTCTTTCTCGACTTTGCAAACGCCATGGTCAAGATGGCAAACCTTAGCCCTTTGACAGGGAACGACGGCCAAATTCGTACTAACTGTCGCAAAATTAATTAAACATAATAATAGTGACTAAGACAACAATGGTGCAAAGCATCCTACTTTATACAAAGTCTGTCTAAGGAAAGGCTACACCTGATGTTGGGCCAAAAATATGATAATTAAGATGAGCAAAAAATAATGCTCTTTTAGTTTTAAGTGTAAGGTGTTATGGTCAGTCAGAAGCTGTTGTGATAGTATCTGAAGGGGAAATAAACCAAAGAAATTGATTTGCTGTTGTTTAGCAAGCAGAAATTTCATCCATAAACATGCTAGAGTTGTATTTTTAATAATACCTTAATGCTACTATAACTTCTTAAAACCCTCTTTTGATAAATGAAAGAAATTGATTTGCTGTTGTTTAAAAATAATAATAAAGTAAAATTCTAATTTATTAAAATGGCTCCTTGTCAAGAAAACTTGTTAAGGGGTATAGACATTATAATTTGAACACTTCTATTGACGTGACGTGAAGAATATATATTTTTTAGTAATTAATAATAATACATAGATACTTTGGCCATCAGAAAACTCTTAAATGGATTTCTGAAAACTCTTAAATGGATTTCTAATTCGCGACAGATCAGTTTTTCACCTGCCAGTCTAGGAGATGCCGTAAAAAACAAAAAAATTGACAACAGTAAATAGATATTTTACTAAAAATAATTATTTAAAGTAAACAGTAAAAAATGCTACTATAGACTCAAGACTAAACTATTCTCTCTGTTGATTTTTTGCTTAATTACTATGTCAATCTCAGAAATTTATCTATCAAATTTTGTAGATATATTAGAATCTATGAAGAGCTTCGGGGTTAGACTTTACCAAATGCCAATTTCTCATTTGAAAAATGTTGACAACTGGTATTTGAGAAGCAAATATATTACATGTGTGTGTCCATTTTCCAAAAAGTACATATAATCTGTTAGTGAGGTAGGAAACTAAATTGGCAAATTAGCTGAGGTTGCAAACTCTAATATATGGATTATCGAACATAACATATCTGGACCAATATGATTGATATTTGGAAACAGCAAGATTCAACCATGGCTTATAGTTTCCATTGTAGTGAATCACAGCAGCATTCTCAATCTCTGTTAGGTTCAGAGCTGGATCATAGCCGAGTCCCAAGACATGCCAGCCTCGGTCTAACGGATAGGTCAGATTATAAAAGGTTATTAGTCCAGGAGGTAACGTTCCGAGCTTCCAGAGGGTTCTATCCTCGTTCTGCAGAAAAGAAAAACAATCAATTCCAGATCTGCCAAGAAGAAATGATAAGTTCACGCACACAAAAGATTGAGATTTGGCTCCAGGGACTGAAATGAACACAGTTTCAGGAAAACAAACACAAATGCAAGAGTGCAACCAATTTCGTAAAATGATATTCAAAGGAAAAGAAACATCGAAAATATTAAGATATATTTGGAGAGATATGAAGGAAGAGGACGAAGGCAAGCAAAACTTACCATGTCTTGCCACCGATGATATATTCCTGTGATATTCCGTTTCTTCCACTCTATCAGGTCGAACATATTCATACCAAATGCCCAGCCACAAGCTTTCGGGCTGAAATTTTTGGAGATCAGTGGATTACTAAAGTTGAGGTATTTATCAAACCTATGGAAGCTCTCCTTGCATGTCTCCACTGCACCATTAACCATTCCTTTCAGATCAACAGACCAAAGAGGTGTCAAATCTTTCTGCACTACAATGTCATCATCCAAGAATAGAACTTTGTTTAATTTCGGATAAACTTCGGGAAGGTAGAACCTTAGGTGATTTAGCATCGATAAATACTTGGGATTTCTGTATTTCAAATTGTCAGATCCAGCAGAAAGTGAGGAAGGATTATTAGCTTTAAAGTAGTATTCCTTAATTCTCGCCGATTCAAGTTGACGTAGGACAGAACAATATGAAGAATTCAACCACTTGAAATCATCGATATTCTGAACTTCAATGGTTGCATTAGCAGGAGGGTTGACAAGAAACCACATCCTCATTGCTGCAAAATTTAATTTATCAGTTACTATATGGAATACTTGCTTCTCAGGATCCTTTGCATTCTGCACCGTAGAATTGACAACCACAGATGTAGCCAGTACATTATCAGAAAATATAGCATAGTGGTAAAGCGATGGATCTTCAATCTTCTGGTCGTCAAGACTTCCTTTCTTATGATAGCCCTGCAGGTAATAATCTGCTGCAAGTTGAAGGGGAAGACAATGCAATTGTCTAGGCACTGTTTTTGCAGCAAGCTGAATCAAGAATGCACTTCTTTTTCTCTGTACGTTCACATTGTCTTCCATAGACTGAAGTGTAGCCCTTAACTTTCTTGCTACCAAGGGGCAGTCATATAGTTGGTCCTTTGCTTCAGAAAGAATATGACCCATAGCTTTTGCTTGATCAAATGCTCTAGGAAAGCCAAGAAAAGAAATATGAATTTTTCATGTTTGAAACAACTTAACAAACCTAATAAATAAGAGTGATGCAATGTGAAAAATACCCAGGCTGAAGCTCAGCATCAGAATTGGCTTCACCTATAGCTTGTTCACTTTCTTTGAAGTGTTTAACAAGCACACTGTAAAGAACAGTTTTGTTCATAGACTTTGCAATGTTGCTATATGCTTTGGCCATTATAATTTGATCTCGCATGAGTTTCAGAGTTGAGTCGGAATTTGGATTCTCGTATTCTACCCTCCATATACTATACTTTCCCTTTTTAGTGGTATGAAATCCTTCTGAGCGCTCAACTGCTGCTGACACGATGTGATTTTCAGTTTCTTTGTCCTGCTGTACAAGCACAGCAGCACGAGCTTTCCTTCTTTCTTGTCGCATCATCTAAGGGATTGAAAACTATTAAAAGAAGCAAAAATCAACAGAGAAAAAAAAAACGACAACAAAAACAAGAAAACAGGGAATAGAACCAACAAGCTTTCTCTAATCTCTATCATTTTTGTTTGACTGAGACGCAAACAGTGGAATTTGATAATTACCCTGCGCTTGATCTTCATTGGAGTCAATGACAGGGAATGGGTGCTTTTCACTCTGTTTTCTTTAGAAATTTTCTCACCTACGGAGAGCTTCGAAGTGTCTTTAAATCTTGAATCAGTTGGAAATGATTCCACCAGTTCCTACATGCATGTTGATAGCTTATGTAATTCATCTATCAGAGTCATGTGCACCAGATCTAAATCATTCCAGATTATATAAATGAAATCAAACTAGAGTACCTGGGATCTCGTTTGATGTTCATTATTTTCATTAGTAGGGTTTTCCCAAATCCAGGAATCAGATAAGTCCCTCATTTTCAACCTAGCCAGTTGAAAATGGCCAGATGCATCGCTGTATGTTGCAATTATATCAATGTCCTGTATACAATCATTACTCTATAAGCACTATTACTGCTTCTCTACCGTGAATATACATTAACTGTCTATCAATACCTTCTCATCGGGAGAACTGTGGACTCTAGTCAGAAAAATGTCTTGTTCCTGCTTGCGCAGCATTAGCAACATGATCAAAATTACAAGAGGTGTATCATGACACGAAACACTCTCTACTAAAGACACTAAGATAATAACAGGTTACTTCTAGTTGGTTTCAAAGTTGATTGACATGTCAAACAACATCTGAGATGAACACACCTTTGTGTGATGACATTGGTCGCAATCATAGAGGGCCTGAGATCCTCTGATATCACTTTCGCTGAAAAATTTTGATGAGGTGATGTCAACTGAATTTATTTTTGATAAGATGTCAACAGAAACTTGACAAGGTAAGATCATTAATATCCAATGATATCAAAGGAAAGGATGGACTTATTACTTGGTTGCTGAAATGTATGAAGAAACTGATGCACCATAAAACAAAACCTGCTGACAAAATTAAAAGAGTGAATAGAGATTCCATTCCATTTATTAACCAGTTACATAGAGATGCGGGTAGTAAACAACAACGCAAAATTGAAAGGAGATAAAGAGATTACCATAAAGAGGAATACAAGTACTGTTCTACACGGTAAACGTGGATAAGTCCCCATGCTAAGTAGAATTGAACTTGATACACCTGATTGAATCTATCTTGTGTGATGGCTCATCTCATCTTTTCATTCATTACTCTTCTCTCAGTTCTTGTTGCCAATTGGGCCAGCTACTAAACTGCCCAGAATTTTATATAAATCAGATATTTGGTAAATTTAAACTATATTTTCTCACAGAGAAGCAAACATATTGAGGCAAAGTGAGAAGGAAAAAAATAGCTAGAAATCAATCCCTCCATGGGTAATGCACAAACTAAGTTCTGCCAAATTCAACACTACAAATGCCACACAAAGTTATAACACATTACTCAAAAAACAGTATGACTAAGAAAATACTAGTTCACAGACTAGACACAGGCAGCTAACATAAACTAGCCATGGCTAGGCTAGCAACCTTGAAATCGGTGCAGTGAAAAACAATTACAGACACTAGTATGGCTTGTTAATCTTGTTATTGTCCCTTTCCCTTAGCCACTGTCATGTTTATGAAGTGTCATTTATTCCCCTCTATTATCACTACAATTGTTGAACCCTATCCCTCTATTTTGAAAGAATAGATGATAGTTAGCAAAAGCAAATGCAGTTGAGGGACAGCACCACACGTCCACACCGCAACTTGTCAGACGCATCATAAGGTTTGAATAAAGGGGAACAAGACTTCAAAGTGAAAAGGTAAGGGGGAAACAATGTATAGCATCTAGTCTATACATCCAACTATCCAAGTATCAACTGCTGTCGTATGTTCATACAATGATGAATTTCATTTCTCAGCAACTTTCGTCACCATTTTCATACTGAATATTTTAGAAACTATACCAAACTGTTATAGAGAGAACATGTAATAATACTAGCTTTAAAACAATATATATCTCCTTTCCCCAAATTGCTCATATCTCCATTTTCCTGATTAGAAATTTGAACTTGAAAAGTCACAAAACCAGGCAAAAATCAAAGAGAGCTTCAAATTATTCAACAACAAATGCCCACACAATGCAATCACTGTAAACACTACTAACTATTCGAAAGGATATTTATGTCATTTCCAGCAACAGATTACACCAATTGAAACAACGATAACCATTAAATGAATCCAAGAACTGAAACCATAAACACAAATTGAATTAACTTTAGAATCACAAGATCAGATCTTAACACCATAATCAAATGATTTACCCCAAAATCAGGCACTATTGGGAAGGGATCTTCATTTCCAAGTGCCAAGCTACAGATCCTCTTGAACGGGATCGATGAAGACGGATGAGCAGTTCGGCGGTGCGGTGCGGTGCGGTGGTGCGGCCGGGTAGCAGTCCTTTTTCTTCTCTGTCACGCGATCTCTGTTTCTCTCTCTCTCTGTTTTATTCTATTTGGTTCAATTTCTCTTTAATTCATTTTTTTTATGGAATTTCTCTCTAATTCATTTAGTTAATTAGTTCCTCAAATAACAAATATACATCACATTCACATCCTTCTTCAAAATATTTCTCCCTTCAATTTACTCTTTTTGAAAAATTAATTTATAATCTATAACTATTATAAAGAGTATTAAAGTGTTTTCTTTTAGCAACTACTTTTAATTTTTGGTTTTTTGCATTTTTTGGCTATCAATCTAATATTTTTTAAAAAAGTTAAATAATAAATTACACTTTATTACATATATTATTATATTATAAATTTAGCTAGGTACGTATTTAACGCCTAAAATAAATTTAATATATTTTAGAATAAATTAGATAGATAAATAGATTAAGAATTAATATTAGATAGATATCCTAAACTAAATTGTGTTACATGTTTATTTTGTTTGTAATTCTATATAAATCGAATCAATTAAATTCAATTTACACTAATACATATTCGATTTATTAAAACATAAATGTGGTATTAATTTTAAAACATAAATGTCAATAAACAAATATTTTTCACATATAAGTTATTTAAACGTATAAGTCCAAGTTATTTACACATATAAGTCCATACAAGTCTCTTTAACCTAATTTATTTCATGCGCTATTATTTAACCAACTTTTCAATCAACGCGTCAATATATAACTGCCTTTTTCAAAAGAATTTTGTTTTTTTTTTCGAATTTCCTCAGCATTTTAGATCTACGTTCTCTTCCATCTCTGCGTTTCTCTTCGTTCGTTCTCTGTGTTCTCTTTCTTCAGTTTTATGATTTTCTTCGTTCTCTATGTTTTTGAAATCAAGCTCTAAAATCAATTTTGAACAGTTATCTCATTCTTGAAGATAATGAATGATTCAAATTCATATTATCAATTGAACCAGAGCGAAATTGATTATTGTTTTAAATCCAATCAAGTGGCTGAGCTGTGGTTCGATTCTAGTTAATGTTTTTGTTAGTAGTTTATGATTCGGTAGGTGAATAATGTTGTTTTTGTTTGTGAAAATTGATGTTCATCGTTGATGGTTTGAATTGAATTTAATGTAGGAGTTCTGCATTAAAAAAATATTTTTGTGTATTTGCAGTAAATTTCTGTGTAAAACTAAGATATTTATGTGTATTATTAATAATTTTTGGTGTATTTGTACTGATAAGTTCACCATAATTTAAAACTCTTCTTCTTTCTCCTCCTCATCTTCTACTCCTTCTTCTTTTTCATTATCATCATCATCTTCTTCTTTTTTTTCTTATTCAACTTTTTCTTTTTGTTTTACCTTCTCAAATTTCTTCTTATTTTACTCTCTTAACAAGAATAAAAATAAAAAAATCAAACAAAGAATCTTCGTCAAGCAGGATCTTTGTATACACATGGTCGGGCTTATCCCTTTTAAATCACCAATGGTCCATCTAAGAGCTGTTTTATGATTTCTCAGTACATGGATCAACGTTTCCTCTTCATCACTGCTCAGAGATGAGCTTATAATCACTGGATAAGAGTCATTGTCTCAAAAAAAAAAAAAAGCATATTTCAAAGAGGGAGGCATGAGTTTCAATTCAATCACGTGAGACCCCTCCTTAGGTGGTGTTGAATCATCAAGTTCAATCAAATCAGCTTCCAAAGAAGGTTCCAAAACACTATCAAGTTCCTCCGCTTCCAAGATCTCTTGAATCGATGGCTCAATCAAATCAATTTTTATACATCCCTCAGAATTACTGGGATATTGTAAGGTTTCAAGCACATTAAGAACAATTTGCTCATCATTCACTCTCAAGGTATGCTCTCCTTTTTGTACATTAATGAGAGCTCTCCTAGTAGCCAAAAAAGGTCGCCCCAGAATAATGGAGGAATTAGCATCTTCCTCCATATCCGAGATTACAATATCAACAAGAAATATAAATGTTTCTACCTTCACTACAAATTCTCAACAACTCCAAGTAAAAATTTAATAGAATGATCAGCCAGTTGAAGAAATATTCTAGTGGATTTTATCTCATCAATCTGGAGCTTTCTCATCAAGAAAAGTGACATGAGCTTGATACTTTCTCCAAGATCACACAATGCCCTCTAGATAGTGACATCATCAATGGTGTAAGGAATCAAAAAGTTCTCCGGATCTTTCATCTTTTTCGGGAGGTTCCGCTGAATAATTGCACTACATTTCTTAGTAAACACTACGGTCTCACTCTCCTTCCAATTCCTCTTCTTCATTAGAAGATCTTTCATGAATTTAGCATAGAGAGGCATTTGCTCCAGAGCCTCAGCAAAAGGGATATTACCCTATAATTTCTTAAAATCCTCCAAGAATTTTAAAAACTGCTTGTCATTTGTTTCCTTTTAGAGCATCTGGGGATATGAAATTTTGGGCTTGCACTCGAGCACTAAGGCTTCACTTTAGGTAGCTCTACCTCGTCTTAAACCAGGGGAGAGGAGGAGTTGGGAGAGGCATGCTCAACAGAGCCTTTGGCTTCCTTTATAGCTTCTTTAGCACCTTCCTCATGGTCTTTGGTCTCTGTACCCACCAATTTTCCACTTCTCAAGTGGATGGTCTTGCATTCTTTCTTTGGATTTGGAATTGTATCACTGGGGAGAGTGTTGGAAAGCCTCTCAGCAACTTGCTTACTTATTTGTCCCATTTGAACCTCTAAGTTTCTGATGGAAGCACGGGTTTCCTGTATGAATGATTGTAAAATAAGTTCCAATGATGAAGATTGTGGAGGAGGATGGGGTGCCTAGACTGGTGGTGGTATGTTTTGGCAGTTATAAGGGGGTTGTTTGGTTGAGGGTGTTATGGGTTGAAGATGCTATGGTGGGTGTTGTTGTTGTTGAAATTTGGTTGCCTTTGATTCTGATTTTTCCAAGCAAAGTTTGGTGATTTCTCCATCCCGGATTGTAAGTCTTGAAAAATGAATCATTAGTAGGTGATTTTGAAGAATTACCCATATAATTGACTTGTTCAGAAGAGGGTTGCTCATAGTCATAGCTTCTGAATTGAGACACTCCACAACCCATGTCATATGACGTATCTTGGATATTTATGGCTGAAACTTGCATGCCTCGCAAGTGTTGAGTGATGGCATTAATCTGCTAAGACATGACTTTTGTTCTGAGCAAGAATAGCATGTAAGGCATCCAATTCCATGACACCCTTCCTCATGGTTCTTTCTGAAGGATACAAGTACTGATTATTGGCCACCATCTCTATCAAATCCAAGGCTTTATCAGTGGTCTTCATGTGCAAAGAACCTCTTGCAGAATTATCCAATGAAAGTCTTGAGGTCGGAGTGACACCATCATAAAAATTCTGCAGTTGTACCCAATTTGCAAACATGTCTGGAGGGCATTTTCTCACTAGAGCTTTGTACCTCTCTCAAGCTTGATAGAGAGACTCGCCATCAAGCTGTCAGAAAGTCTGAATATCTGTCCTCAACTTATTAGTCAACCTCTGAGGCGGGAAGAATTTGGTTAAGAACTTACTAACCAAATCCACCCAGATTGCTATACTTTCCTTGGGTTGTGTCTCAAACCACTGACTAGCTTGGTCCCTCACAGCAAAAGGGAACAACAATAATCGATAAACATCAGCGAGAACCTCATTGGTCTTGACTGTATTACAAATTCTCAGAAAATTAGAGATGAATAAGTTGGGGTTTTCTAGAGGGCTTTCACTAAACTAACAATTCTACTGGATCAAAGTGATGAGTTGAGCCTTCAACTGGAAGTTGTTGGCATGCACAACCGGTGGTACAATGCTTCCCACACAATTCCTAGGATTGGGATTAGTATATGACCCCAGTGTTCTCCTAACAGGCGGGACATTGTTTGGGGGGGGGGGGGGGTTGTTAACAACAACATGCTCATGGTTATCTGTCATACTGACTTCAAGTTTCTCTTCTAATTTGTCCCTGAGATTTTCTGTAACTCTCTGTGCTCTGACTTGTGCCCTGTTTCTCCTACAAGTCCTTTCGATTTTAGGATCATATAGAAGAAGTTTTTTATCCCTGTTTTCCTGGATAAACAATAAAAAATAAAGAAAATTGGGATTCTCAACATCACAGTAAAGAGATCCCCAGTAAAGCACACGAAAATAAAAGAAAAATAATAAGAAAATAGAATGGAAAAAATTAAAGGAAAAAATAAAAAATGAAATTAAAAACAAAGAAAAAATCTAATATAGGTAATCAATCAACTGGTAGTTGTTAATCATAGTTAATCTCTGGCAACGGTGCCAAAAACTTGATGCGAATTTTACACCACAAACTACCGGCAAGTGCACCGGGTCGTACTGTGTAATAAACTTAGGTGAGTGAGTGTCGATCCCATGAGAATTAATGGACTAAGCAAGCAATGATTGCTTGACTATTCTAGTTAGACAAGTAAAATTGAGAGTTTGGAGTATCAAATAGCATAAAAGACAATGAATTAAACAAAGCAAACAGCAAAGGAGATAGTATAAAAATAGTTAAGACTTTGGAGATGTTTAGATTTTTGAATTAGCACTTATTGTTAACTACTTTGATTATGCAAAGATTTAGTTTATGGTAAACCCTAGGTGATTGAACTCCAATTCCTTGGCAATTCAATCTCTTCTAACCTAATCAACCGTTAATTTCGTGATCACTTAATTAAGTTAAAAGGTTAAATTCAAATTCTAGTTTATTAGCCACACAATCGTTAAAAACCCAAAGATAATCCGATTATATGTCACGTATCACATATTAAATACAGATAATTAAAGAATTATGAGAAAAGAGTTTCAAGCTTTTATTCTAGTGATGTAACTTTTCAAGATTCAAAAGGAATTCCAGTTAGATTAGGGTTATTTTCCAATATACTTTAATTCATAGGATGAAGAATGAACCAATTCTTAAACATAAATCAATGCATTAATCAAAAGTAGAAGAACAAGTAATACCAATCCATCAAAATAAATAGAGCTCCTAACCTTAACAATGGAGGTTTAGTTGCTCATAGTTCAGAAAAATCCTAAAAGTCTGAAAAAAACTGTAAAATTGCGGAATTCATAAAAATGAAGAAATCCCGCAGGGCAAATCTTTTCCCTTTTTATAGCCCTAATTGTCATTGATATCAAACATAAATTCAAACCTAAAAATCTGTTCTTATTTGTTAATTTGATTTCAAAATCAAAATATTTCCTTCGCATCTTTGATGTAGGTGCGTGTGCTCCCGACGCAAATTCTCACTCTCGACGCTAAACGCTAGACTAGTGGCATTTATTGCCACCTATCCAGTAGGTCTTGCACGCTTTACGAGGTCCTCGACACTAAACGCCGAGTCGTGGCGTTTAGCGCCATGACGAATGAATTTTTGATGGTATAGAATTTCACAAATGAATTCTCGTTGCAAGTATAGTTTCTAAACCAATCAATAATCCTTTCATACAAAAAGTTGTTTGTCACTAGTACAAACCCCTAAAATTTATAAACCGAAGTATTCAAACCTCGGGTCGTTCTCCCTAGGAATTATAATAAAGTGTCTTGTTATTGGTTGTGAGTTATTTTGGGGTTTTGATAAGAAGCATGAAAGATAAATGACAAGAAAGTAAACTAACAACTATAAAAGGCTCTTGGCAAGGTATGAAAATTAGAAGTCCTATCCTAGTTATCCTCTTCAATTGTGATGAGAATTGTTCATTGCTACCACTTAGTTAACCCTTACTAAATAAAGGAAAGTCAAGTGGATGAATTGACTTGAGCCACAAGTCCTAGCCAACTCCCAAGGAAAGACTAGCTCTAGTGCACTCCAAACCAATTAGCAATCTCTCCAATTATCAATCAACAAAGGAATTAGATAACTCAAGAGTCACTAATTACTCTACCTAGGCCAAGAGGAACAAAATCTATACTATATCTAGAAGAGGCATTTCAACAAACACATAAAAGGCAATAAAAGTAAACAACATAAATTGCAAGAATTAAAGAGAGATCTAACTACAAAGGCAGGAGATCAACAATAGAAAAGCAAAGAAGAACAATTATTTTGAATTACTTCTTATTGAATTGAAAGAGAAATGGAAGGAACAATACTAGATCTACAACAAAATATAAGAACAACATAAAGGAAATTACAACAAAAGAGTAAAAGAAGAAGAATATGGCAACAAAGAATTGAGAGATAGAAGTAGAAGAAAGCAAAGATTAAAATCTAGATCTAAGAACTAAACCTAATCCTAATCCTAATTCTAGAGAGAAGTGAGAGCTTCTCTCTCTAGAAACAAATTCTAACTTCTAAAACTAAGCTAATGGTAACAAACATCTAAAGTATGAAAAGTATCTTGATTCCCCTTCAATCCTTGGCTTAAATAGCATTAGAAATGAGTTGGATTGGGCCCACAAGGCTTCTAAAATCGCTGGCCACATGTTGCTTTAAGTGAACTAGGTGGCAGCAAAGGCGCGTGCGCGTACTTTGCGCGTGCGCGCCACCATACTTGTAGCAACTATGGCAAATCTTATATCGTTTCGAAGCCCCGGATGTTAGCTTTCCAACCCAACTGGAACCGCATTATTTGGACCTCTGTAGCTCAAGTTATGGTCATTTAAGTGCAAAGAGGTCGGCTTGACAGCTTTCCGGTTCTTTCATTTCTTCATGAGTTCTCCAACTTTCCATGCTTCTTTCTTCATTCCCTTGATCCAATCTTTGCCTCCTAAACTTTAAATCACTTAACAAACATATCAAGGCATCTAATGGAATCAAAGAGAATTAGATTTAGCTATTTTAAGACCTAAAAAGCATGTTTTCACTCTTAAGCACAATTAAAGGAGAATATAAAAAACCATGCTATTTCATTGAATAAATGTGGGTAAAAGGTGATAAAATCCCCTAAATTCAATACAAGATAAACCGTCAAAACGGGGTTTGTCAACCTCCCCACACTTAAACCAAGCATGTCCTCATGCTTAAGCCAAGAGAAAGCAAAGGGATCAACATTTATTCAATGAAAACTAACTAAATGCAATCTACCTATATGCAACTATCTACATGAATGCAATTGCTTGGTCAAAATAAATTAATTCCCAAGAAGCATATATAAGCACAAGGGCAAAAGGTATTAACAACCATGCCAAACCACAATTGAATTGAGCTATTAAATACTTTTACAAACTTGCATGAAAGGAGATGATCATTGGTGGAAACATGTAATTGAGCATCAAACCCTCACCGGATGTATTTGCACTCTATTCGCTCAAGTGTTTAGGGTTGATTCACTCAATTCTCTCCTAATCATGCTTTCTAAGATTTGTTTTTCTTCTAACAATCGACATATATTTCATGCATACATACAAGTATCATGAGGTCTTTTCTTTAGGTTGTAATGGGGCTAGGGTCAAGGTAGGATGCATATTTGGTTAAGTGAGTTTGAAATTTGAATCTTTGATAAGCTTAAACTTCCCACCTAACCTATGACATCCTATACAATTAAATTCCAACCTAACTACCCATTTTTCACTCTTTCACATACTCATGTATTCCTTTTTAATTTCACAACACCTATGCATTGATTTTATTGGACTATACTTTGATTTGGGGCATTTTGTCCCCTTTTTATTCCTTTCTTTTTTTTTCTTCCTTTTTTTTTTCTTTCTTTTTCTCTATATTTTTTTCTTTATTCTTTTCCATATTATTTTTTTTCTTTTCTTCTTTTTTTTTCTTTTGTTTTTCTCATTTTTTTTATACAAGAGCATCAATGCATAATGTCTATTCATTTGATTAACACACGAGCATGTACCCAATTTCCAATAATTTCAGTAAAAATACAAAACTACCCTTTTATTCACCCAATGTCCCAAGGTTCCCACACTTGAATGGTGCTCACACACACTAGCCTAAGCTAATCAAAGATCCACATAAGGACATTTATTGTTTTTCGCTTTAAGGCTTGTAATGTGCTAAAATAAGAACAAGTGGGTTAATCGTAGGCTCAAAGTTGGCTAACAATGGAAGATAAAAGGTAAGGCTATTTGGGTAAGTGAGCTAATGAAATGATGGCCTCAATCATATAAATGCATGAATACACAAAATAATGGACATAAAGAATCAAACAAATCAAAGATTACAATCATAGAAAGAGAATAATGCACACAAGAAGGAAAAATAAGTGGTTATAAGATGTAACTACACCATTAGGCTCAAATCTCACTTGCTTGTGTTCTTAGCTCATAAATTCATGTTCCACAATATATATGATTCAAGCAAGTTCTATGAAAAGTTTTCCACTCAAATCAATTAATGTGCCCTATAGATAGAAATCTTGAAAAATTCATTATTTTGACTAAGCTTATTGTGTATACATATGCAAAAATTAGAAAATGCAAGTAAAAACCATAAAATCCTAGAATGAAATGAAAAAGTGTTGGGATTAGAAATTTGTCACCCAAAATCGCCGAACGGTCGGACGACCTCCCCACACTTAAAAGTTTGCACCGTCCTCGGTGCATACAAAGATGAGCAAGGGGGATGGGTTGCTACAATTGATGAGTTCCTTCAAAAGGTTGTGCGGATGACTTGTTTGTTGCCCCATTTAAAAGCTTTTCCTTTCTCCCTCCGTATTGGTGGCCAACCCAAAAGGAAAGAAAGAAAGAAAATTAAGCCTATAACAAAGATATCAAGACAATTAGAACATAGGTGGGGGCTAATGCCAAATAAGAGTATGATTCCCTACTACATGTTAGCTAAGCATGTGAGTGAGAAAACAATGTAAGCTAAGGCATATCATTAAGCTCGATGCAAGAGTAAAGTTAAAGCATGAAGAGTGTATTGAGCATCAAGTTCAAATGAGAAGAAGTGGGTCATGAAAGACAATATGAGGTCATATCAATGCACAAAGACACAAGAGTCATACAAGAGGAAGCATTGATTTAAAAGTTTAATCACCCAACAATATCAAATAAGTCAAGAAGCACCAAAATAATGCAAGAATTTCTCAACAACTGAGTGTAAGAATCCAACACCATTATTGAAATGACACTTAGAAAAAAAACTGAAAATATGCTACAAAAACTAAATGAAAATGGGAAGAGTAGAAGTATGCGAATGCGATAAGCAAAAGAAAATGGAAGATGAGAAAAAAACTCTTTTTTTTTTTTACCGACGCGTGCGCGTCATGCGTGCTTACGCGTCGATGTGCATATTGGTTGAAGGACGCGTACGCGCCAGGTGCGCGCACGCGTGCGTCGAGTTAGGCCGGAGGCATAGTGTTGGCCCAAGTCTGGCACAACTCTCGGGTAAAAGTACCGGGGGTGCAGATTGTGCAATCGACGCGCGCGCGCACAGTGTGCGTGCGCGCGCATTGCGAATTTAAGATCATTTGTGCGTACGCGCCATGTGCGCGCACGCGTGGATAGACTTGTGCCTTAGGCCCAATGTTCGCAAAGTGCAGGCCTAACTCTCGGGTTTTTGGCCGGAGGTGAAATTTTGCATCCACGCGTACGCGTACAGTGCGCGTCCGCATGGATGGTCGAAAAATGCTCAGTTGCGCGTACGCGTTAGGTGCACGCACGCGTGGATGGTGTTCTGTTTTTCAAAATTTTTCTAAGTTCTTGCACCAATCCAAGCCTTTCAATCCTCCAAACAACTACCAAAACACCCTAGAACCTTATTCAACATACTATACTACTAACTAAACTTGATAAAACAATACAAACAAGAAATTAAACTAATTTTACCAATATTTACAAAAGATAAAAATGAAAATGAGAATCTACTTACAATGGCAACTCAATTCACTTATTAACACCTTAGCTGAATGAAATTTGGAGTTTTAAGGAGTCAGTGCTAAATGCCAGTGGGGTGGTGTTTAGCGCCGAGGTGATATCAATGAATTGTCTTATTTTTTTCTTTATAAAATGCAACAACAACTCAAAATAGCATTCATAAGGGCTTAAAACACCTAAATCTTATAAGAAATCAACAAATCACCATATAAATCAATAGAAAAATATATGAATGATGCTCACGCATCCCATCTTTAAGATAGATTGCAAGAAGGGACCTTTCTTGAGACCGTTGACTAGCCCCATGATCGTTGTTTCTGTAGGTAGGCTTTGGATTTCCAAGCATGCCTTGTCGAATATTTTCATTCATGTATACCCTTAAAGACTCGCCGACTTCTTGTTTGACTCCCAAGAGGCTTGGTGTGTGCTTGGTTTTATCCTTTTGTATTGAGAACTTTGTGAGGAAGCCTCTGGCTAGGTCGTCGAAGCAGGTGATGACCGACCTTGGAGGACAGACTATCGAACCATTTCATGAATGCCTTGGTCAGAGTGGTTGGGAAGGCTTTGCACCGAGTCGCGTCGAAGGCATCAGCCAAATACATCCAACTTTTGAAATACTCAAGTGGTGTCGAGAGTTGGGAGTCCCATCATAGAGGTCTATGTCCGGGCTTTTAAAATTTCTTGGAACTTTGGCCATCATGGTCTCTTCCGTAAATAGATTGTCACTTCCCAGGGTTGTAGCTTCACATTCAGTTAGAGTTTGTCTCCTTCTAAAGTCAGCAACGACAACAGAAAAAATGCAAAAAATGTAGCAATATCTTTTTACCACGCTTTTAAAGCGTGCCAAAAAGTGGAGATACAACCACGCTTTTAGAAACGTGCCACTGAATTGGTTTTGGCTACGCTTCAAACGCTTGCCAATAAGAGACATACATCCACGTTTTTGAAGGGAGAAAATAAGAAAGTATAAAAAAATTAATTTTTTATTGATTTACATAATTATTTACATGCGATAATTATAATTAAAAAAATTACAATTCTATAATAAAACCGATAATTTAATTTACACACTGCAAATGTAATGCCAATAAGGCATAACAACCTCTTTGTTTCAAGCTGAAATATAGAGAAAAATGTTTGACCCATTTTTGGCAAATTTACTGAGAAACCATCAATTGAGTGTTGATTACCTCATCAGTTCTGCAAATTAACAAAAAGCAACACAAATCAATAGAAAAATGGGAAATTTTTTGTCCATACATGAGTTCATAGAACTATAAGCCAAACTAACCCATGATGTAAAATTCTACAAACGAATTCATAGAAGAAGATCACCAAAGAAGTAGCAAGAAATTCAACAAAAAAGAAAAGAAAAGAAATTCATAATCATAAAGAATCCAACAACAGTCAAAATCAAAGGCACTGCACTACACTACACATCATCATATGATTCTTGTTTGCATGCAAAAAGAAATTAAGCAAGATAGACCGGAAACTACTCTCCCATGCATAACATCTAAGCCATGTCAGAAAATCCAACAATAAAATGGTTAGAACTTGATATTTAACTAAATTTAAAAAAAAAAATTATTATGAAGTTCAAAAGAACATACTTTATAGTGTCCATAGCTGCCAAAACTTCATTCATAATGCCAATTCTCTGGTATGTACGTTGTAATCCTTCCTTAGACAACTTCTGCATTCTATTGATGATAAACATCTGCTCCCACAAAATGCAACATTAAATTCATGGAATCTTATAAAAATAATTCAAGTTTTTTAGTATGGTTAACAACCCATACTATTAGCTCATGAATGAATTTCTTAAAAAATAAAGTTATATCCATTACCACCTCAGTATATTAATGCAAAGAGACTAGAGAATAAAAGATATGCAGAGAGGAACGGAAGCAGTATACTATAATAAGAGTGCATTTTAACTAATTGATTCAAAGCAGTGTAGGGGTAAAACAAACTAGAGAAAACCAGGTGAACTCCTGTACTGTAATGGAAACATAAGGACTAGCATCAAAGCGCCCAAAAGGGAAGCAACACCTAGTTGTTGATACAAAAGAACCATGGCAATGGTAATGCGGAATGGAGCTGACCACAAAGTATGAAGTGACTGGCTATATTTGCTGTTTGGGTAAAAAAAATCCAGACGTTAATTGCAAAACAATAGTATTAAAACATCAAACATATTCAGAGAATGTTTGTGGCACAAGAATATAGAAAATGCATAAACCCTGGAATTAAGCTACAGTAGTACAGTGACTAAATTGATCACAAGCTAACCTGTCTAATGACATCATTAAGACCAGGACAGAGGCCTCCACAGGTAACAATTGCAGCCTTTACTTCTTTTGGTTTATAATATATCTTTTTTCGCGGCCCAGTTCGATGAACCCTAAAATGAGTTCAATATCTCTCAGCATATATGCTAATCTTATAAAATAAGATGAATTACACGATGACTTAAAAGATATTGAAACCAAAAATCAGATGTAAAAAACTATTTGGTAAAAGAAATTTATCCAAATCTAGTGAAAGCAACACAGAGTCCCAATCATGATGAATAAAAATAGTAAAAAAAATTGGCAACATGGCAGTATTTATTTAAGTATGAATATAGAGTGCAAAAAGCCAATTATTCTTTTTTGAAATTAAAAGACAAAAAGCAGATATTTATTCCATAGTAGTAGCATGATTACTTTCTCACCAAAATGTTAATTAAAATACAAATTTAGACTAATAGAGAACAATGAAGAACATAATACCTCTTTCTTTTCACTTTTGGTCTGAGCTGGTTAATTAGTTTTAACAATTTCTTCTACAATTTCAAAACATTACAAACTTAACTACAATAGCATCAACACATAATGAACAATAATGTCTTGATAGTTATAAAACAATGAAAAAGTTTACCAGTGTGATGCTCATTATAACTGGAGAAAAAAATCACCGGAAGCAGAATTATACCCAGAAGATGCTCCTCAATTTACAGCAACTTGACTTAAAAAATGAGCAGCAGTTACTCCTTTTACAGTGTTTCCTTTTACAGCAACACTGGTGCAATAACACATGAATTTTCACAAATACATAGAGAGCAACAACAACAAGAAGGAGGAATGATAAGTACCTTAAGTTATTTGGATCCTGACCTGAAATTAGCACAATCAGCAGCACCAAGCCACCATTTTTGAAGTTAGTTCTTCATCCCTGCATTGATCAAGGTAAATAATTAAACTAAATTAAAAACAGACAATGGCTTCCTTAAATTAGATCAGGCCATTTCAAAAGCCAATACACATTTAGAAATAAAACACATTCAAAAGCTAAAACCTCCAAATTAACCGGGACAACAGCGGCATCAATTCTGACAATACTCCAGTAACAGTGGCATCGGTAGTCCCAACAACATGATCATGGTTGCAGCAAAATAGAGAGTTCAAATTCAATGGAATCGGAAATGGAAACAAATTCAATGGAATTGGAAACAGAGATAGCTTACAATGAAATAACAAAGCAGTAACAACAGGGTTTTCGGTAGGGGTGTTCACGGTGCGGTTTGGTTCGGTTTTTTAGGGAAAAGTCATCCGATCCGATCGCCTAATTAAACTGCAGTTCGGTTTGGTTTGATTTTTTATCAAGGCCATCCGAACCAAACCAAACCAATTAAAATCGGTTTGGTTCGATTCGGTTTGTTCGGTTTTTTCAATCAATTCAGAAAAAATACTACCATACTATTTCACAAAGTCATCACATTGAAATCGACAAACATAAATACACAATAGCTAACAAAGTCTTGATCTAATAAAATTTAAGCAATAAGCAATATTGTATACATTCGTTCACATTATGGAAGAAGAAAAATGAAACAAATATGGATGTTAAAGGGTGAAAAGTTGCTGAAAATTCTCAACGCAAGATCAGCAAAAGAAGTATGAAACTCTGCTTTTAATTGGAAGTGGAGGATATGGATAAGCAAAGAGTAAGAGGAAAGTGGTCAAGGCAGCCCAAAAATGTGTTCCTGCAACAAAAGTAGGAAGGTGAGAAATGTGTTAGAGCAATTCAACTGCAAAGAATATAAATCAAACTCTTCTTCACTATTTTGTTATGCAATAGTTTCATGATGAGAAGATGCTTATATAAGGACACATATATCATATATGCAATTTTACTAATGTAACTATAATTTTCAACAAAAGAAAAGTCACTGATTCAAAGATCCCAATCTTATCAAGATATTCATATTAAAAAAAAACACAGCAATTCATTTACAGATGAAAAACGGCACTGAGAAGCACTTAATTAGGACAAAACTACAAGTGTTATACAAATAGGACAAATTATTACTATCATTTTTATCTATCAATCCAATTTCTTTGGTCTAATAATTCAAGAGCAGAAACACAACAACAAATAGATAAAAAATAAAACAACAAATAAATTAAACAATGATCGATGAACTAGCAATCAGAAGCAATTTCCCTAAACAATGAACAACAAATAAAACAATGAACACTGAACCAGCAAGAAAACAACAACCAGCAACAATGAAATCAAATAATCAATGAATCAATAACAAGTAAAACAACAAAACAAAAAAACAACAACTATTATCAATCAACCATTACTTCTATACGCTGTACATAAATCAGGTGATTTAAAACTCTGTCTTCTAAAAAAATATTATAAAAATATGAATGTTGCAACAACATAATTCACTATATGTTGATTATGTTTTACAGCTCAATCATCCTTATCTCCAAGGATTGAATTCAGCAAAGAGAACTATAACCAGATAATAATATATATCCAAGAAAAATTGAATAAATTATTAGAAACAGGTCAAAATTAGAACAACAATAAAATTAAAACAACATAAATTAGAACACCAAACCACAAATTCAAGTTAGATAATTAACCAGACTCAGTAAATCAAGAAGAAAAAAAAGGCAAGACAATTAGAAATACAACCAAACTAATTCTAAAAATTTTCATGTGGTGCACCAATTCCACAAATTCTTCCTCTTTCCTGCATTATCATCAAATATACAAGAAGTTCAAAATCAACCCTAAATCAAAATTACCCAAAATAAAAATAGAACAAAAGTTCAAAATTAAAAAATAAAATCAGAATCAACAGCTCAACCAAAGAATCAAGAACAAGCTAACCAAGTGTTCATTACAAATTAGAATTAATAGGAAGACTAAATCAGATTTAACAAAAAATAGAATCAGAACAAAAAAATAAACCTGAGGCCTAGGTTCCATTACAGAGGATGACAGAGAAGAAGAGACTGGACAGACAACACGGCTTCAACGACGAATGGATGACGGGCGACGTGCGACGAACGGCGGCGGCTTCGACTGCGAGAGAAGGAAAGGGAGAGGCTGCGACTACGAGAAAGGGAAAGGGTGATTACAAACTGCAAAAGGAAGAAAATGGATGGGCTGTGACTGTAATGGTTTGAGAGGCCAATGTGAGGAGGAAAGTGGAGAGAGACTCTAGTCCAGGAGCTGTGCGGCGCAGAAGTGAAGGAGAGTGAGTGAGAATGTTTGGGTATTGCGTTATTAGGGTTAGGTTCAAGTTTAGGGTTAAATTAAAGTAGCAGTTTGGTTCGGTTTGGTTCAAGTTTTGTATGTTAGAACCGAAAACCGAACCGAACCGAAGAAAAAATAGCAAATATTTAATTTTTCAGTTTTTTTTGTTTTTGGTTTATTTGGTTTTCAGTTTTTTTGGTTTGATTCATCGGTTTTGTTCGGTCTGGTTCGGTTTTGATCACCCCTAGTTTTCGTTTTCGGGCAGCTCCAGTGGCGGTTGTGGCTCCACCAAAAATTTAATAAAACAGGGTAATGGAACGGTAGCAGCTCCGGGAAGGTATAGCTCGACGGCAGACTTCACCCCCGACCAGAGGCATGACGGTGCAGCCTCCAGTAGTGGCGACAGAATGCGCGACAGTGGCGGTGACTTCGCACAGCACGACGGCGACGGGACTCCCTCTGGCGGCAGTTCCCGCGATAGCTTCTTTCGTCACTTCTCCTCTCTCACAGCTTCGGTCTCTCGCTTCCTATGGCGTGCTTGCTTTCTCTCCCTCTGTGAACAGCAACGACAACAGCTTGGAGTATGGCGGCATGGCGCAACGGCAGCGGCAAAACGGGCTTGATGAAGGCAGAACAACGATGATGAAACTGACAGCGGCAAGGCGTGACAGCGATGACATCTTCCTCTCTCACAAGCTTGTGTGATGCTCTCTCACTCCCTCCATGACGGCACAGCAGCAGCGAGGTGGTAGTGATGCCCACTGCACAGTCTCCATTTCTCTCCCTTTTCTCTTCTTCATATCTTCTTCCTTCTTCCCGGAACCCCCTCTCTTCTTTCTTTTCCCTTTCTTTTTTCCCCTTCTTCCCTGATTCTATTTTCCCACCTTTTCTTTCTTATTTTTCAAGTGTGTATACAGCGGTGAGGATAAGAGGTACCAGTGTTAGAGTTTGAGCGAAATTAGGCTTTTTGATTTTCAATTAGAATTAAAAATTAGAGATTTTATAAAAGAATTTGGATATAATAGATATTTAGGTAAAATTAAAGGATAGAATAATAATTTTAAAATTAAATATACTCTATCAAAAATATTTTAGGAACACTATTTATTAATATATTGTTGAGTTGAAATAATTATTTTTAATTTAAATTATAAAATGAACAGATTAATTATACTTTATAAAGTACAGTTTAAATCTGAAATATCAATTATCTAATTTAAATCATTTAACTTTATTATTTTTTCATTACCAAAATTTGGTTTCGAATTATATAAAATAGTCAATTTCAATTATACCAAATATCTAATTATACTAAAGATAATATAAAAAATCTTAATTAATTTGAATTTCAATTAGGGATAAGTATTATTTTGGTCCCTAAAGTTTAGTCTCGGAATCGAAATAGTCCCTCACGTAATTTTTTATTTAGAATCGTCCTAAACGTTTTATTTCATATTAAAATTGTCCTTTTTAATAAAATTTTTAATTTTATTACTAAATTATCCATACTTTAATAAAAAAATTATAATTTTTTTTAAAAAAAAGAAAATAACGTATTGGGGGGAGGGGGAGAAAGGAAAAGGGTATGCAATGGGGGGAGGAAGGGAAAGGGGAAAGGGGAAAGGGGAAAAGAAGAGGGGGAAGGGAAAGGGGAAGAGGGAGGGGAGACGGAATAGGCGGCAACACAGTGACCACTCACCATCACAGTCGCATCTTCTCCATCTTCGCGGGCTCCCTCTCTCTGTCTCTCTCTCTCTCTCTCTCTCTCTCTCTCTCTCGGCGGTGACGCGACGACCTCCACCTCGCGGCGGGACGAGGTTGAGCGGCGGCTGGGCGCAACTCATTCCTCACCTCGACGGCGACGATGTAACAGCGGCGACTCCTCCCCCTTGGTCACTGGCTCACGTCCCTCTCTCCCTCTTCCCTGGGTGCGACACGATGGCGACGGCGACGCGTGTGACGACGGTGACTCCTCCTCCCTTGGTCACTGGCTCGCCGTCACCCCTTCTTCCCCCTTTCTTTTCTGCTTCTGCTTGAGCTTCTTCTGCTTCTGTGTCTTCTTCTGCTTCTTCTATTTCTGTCTTTGCTTCTAATTCTAATTTTGATTTGTTATTTTCTAATTTTATTATTGTTGTATGTTGATTTTGTTGTTGAATTTGATGTTGTTTTAATCTGATTTGATGTTCTTGAATCTGATTTGGTGTAGTTGGTGGTGCCAAAGATGCTGATGGTGGTGGTAAAGGTGCTTGTAGTGGTGGAGGATATTTTTGTCCATAAAAAGGTAAAAGGATGATTTTAATACAAAATAAAATATTTAGGACGATTCTAAATAAAAAATTATGTGAGGAACGATTTTTTTTCTGACCCTAAACTTTAGGGACCAAAACAATACTTGTCCCTTTCAATTATTATCAAAATTACTTATGACTCCTAATTACTTTTAAAATTCAATGTATCATAAAGCTTTATTTAATTACTTTTAGTAAAATAATTTTCTTAGAATAAATTTTTTAACAAATATATTAAATTTAATTTTCCAAAAACTTGGATTGTTACAACAACATGAAATAAGGACTAAATAAGGACTCACATTTTTTCTCACAAATTAGTAGCAACATGAAATAAGTGAAGAAAGTCTATCAGTTGTTAAGCAGTCGCTAATCCCTCACTAAATAAGCTTTTGATTAGTGACTCAATTGCGATCACTTACTTTTACATTTTCTCGGTTAGTTTTGGATTTATTATAACTCTGCGATGGATTTCCAACGAGATTAGCGAGTAATTTGCTACAAAATAGGTAGGATATAGCTTTTGTTTTGCGATAAAGTTGCAATTGCCAAGTCGCTCGCTAAACTAAACTTGCGACAACTTAGCGACAAATATATTTCGCCCGCCAATCAGCGACTTGAAATCAGCGAACGAAGTGTGTTAGTTGTTAAACGGTCGCAAATTTCTCGCTACTTAGGTCCTAGGTGCTCAATATCCGTATTTCCACTTTAGCGACTAATTAGCAAGGAACACTTCCCTAGCTGAATGATTTATACATTGCGACGACTTAGCGACGACTATTTTCTGTCGCTATCCTAATTTTGAATTTGACAATATTATGCGACAAATTAGCGAGAAACTAGTTGCTCGCTAAAAATAAAAACTTTAGTGACAAATTAGCTGGGAAATTGTCCATCGCAGAATTCATTTCAAGTCTTTGTGATGGATTCGCTAGTAACATTGTTTCTCGCTAATTGTATATCAAACAATTGCGACGGAATAGTGACAATAATATCCCTCGCTAATTAATTTGTGACTAATTTGCTAGAATATTGTCACTTGCTAATTAATTTATGACAAATTAGCGAGAAAATTTTCCTCACTCTTTTTTTAGCTACAAAAGTCAATTTGTGGGAAACAAACTTACTCGTGAATCTCTCGCTAATCAGTCGCTTCTTTCAAGTTCGGATATTTTGTGACCGCTCATTAATTTTGTCGTTAGTGCGTCACTAATTCCTCGCAAGTTAGTGACGGATTCGTGACAAAAAATATTTCTCACAAAAATTCGTCGCTAATTTGTCAAATTCTTGTAGTGCAGATTCTAGTCTTTCTAGCTTTTCTTCCAATTTTCTACTTCTCTTTGTAAGGTCTGCTCATATTCGTGTTATCATTCTAACTCGATCTCAAGATGCTCTAATTGATCTCGATGTCTATGTACCGATTGCATGAGTTTTGTAGGGTTTTGATCCCCCTAACTCACTAGGTTGGTGGGTTTCTGATGAGCGGATAATTTGTACCCTTTTTGGCATTGTTTTTAGTATGTTTTTAGTATCTTTTAGTTAGTTTTTATTATATTTTTATTAGTTTTTAGTTAAAATTCACTTTTCTGGACTTTACTATGAGTTTGTGTGTTTTTCTGTGATTTCAGGTATTTTCTGGCTGAAATTGAGGGTCCGGAGCAAAAATCTGATTCAGAGACTGAAAAGGACTGCAGATGCTGTTGGATTCTGACCTCCCTGCACTCGAAGTGGATTTTCTGGAGCTACAGAAGCCCAATTGGCGCGCTCTCAACGGTGTTGGAAAGTAGACATCCTGGGCTTTCCAGCAATATATGATAGTCCATACTTTGTCTAAGATTTGATGGCCCAAACTGGCGTGGCAATTCAGCCTCAGAATTTCCAGCGTTTAACGCTGGAACTGGCATAAAACTTGGAGTTAAACGCCCAAATTGGCATGAAAGCTGGCGTTTAACTCCAGAAAAGGTCTCTACACATTAAAGCTTCAATGCTCAGCCCAAGCACACACCAAGTGGGCCCGGAAGTGGATTTTTCTGTCATTTACTCATTTCTGTAAAACCTTAGGTTACTAGTTTACTATTAATAGGATCTTTTGACATTGTATCTGTACCTCATGACACTTTTACACGTTTCTTTGTGTACTTTCCACGGCATGAGTCTCTAAACCCCATGGTTGGGGGTGAGGAGCTCTACTGTGTCTTGATGGATTAATGCAATTACTACTGTTTCTTATTCAATCATGCTTGCTTCCGTTCTAAGATATCACTTGTTCTTAACCCGGATGAATGTGATGATCTGTGACACTCATCATATTCTCAACTATGAACGTGTGCCTGACAACCACCTCCGTTCTACCTTAGATTGAGTAGATATCTCTTGGATTCCTTAACCAGAATCTTCGTGGTATAAGCTAGAACTGATGGCGGCATTCAAGAGAATCCGGAAGGTCTAAACCTTGTCTGTGGTATTCTGAGTAGGATTCAATGATTGAATGAATGTGACGTGCTTCAAACTCCTAGCAGGCGGGGCGTTAGTGACAGACGCAAAAGAATCAATGGATTCTATTCCGGCCTGACCGAGAACCGACAGATGATTAGCCATGCTGTGACAGAGCATAGGAACGTTTTCACTGAGAGGATGGGAGGTAGCCACTGACAACGGTGAAACCCTACATACAGCTTGCCATGGAAGGAGCCTTGCGTGTTTGATGAAGAAGACAGTAGGAAAGCAGAGATTCAGAAGATGGAGCATCTCCAAAGCCTCAACCTATTCTCCATTACTGCAAAACAAGTACCTATTTCATGTTCTTTTGCTTTTCACAATCAATCCTGATAATTTCTGATATCCTGACTAAGATTTACAAGATAACCATAGCTTGCTTCAAGCCGACAATCTCCGTGGGATCGACCCTTGCTCACGCAAGGTATTACTTGGACGACCCAGTGCACTTGCTGGTTAGTTGTGCGGGATTGCAAAAGTGTGATTGCAATTTCGTGCACCAAGTTTTTGGCGCCGTTGCCGGGGATTGTTCGAGTTTGGACAACTGACGGCTTATCTTGTTGCTTAGATTAGGACTGTTTTATTTTTGTTGGTTTAGAGTCTTTTAGTTGAGTCTAGTTTCATATTCTAAGTTTGGTGTCAATTGCATGCTTTTGTTTTCTTTTAATTTTTCGAATTTGCATGTCCTTAATCTCTTTTTGATCTTTAAAAACTCTAAGTTTGGTGTCCTCTTTGTGTTTTTCCCTTAAAAATTTTCGAAAATTAGTGTTTGATTTTCTAAAAATTTTAAGTTTGGTGTCTTTTTGTTGTTTTTCTCTTTCCTCTTTTTAAAAAATCAAATCTTTTTCATAAAAATTTTTCAATCATATCTTTTTAACTGCTATTTTCAAAATCTTTTTAATTAACTAATTGATTCAGTTCTCAATTTGCTTTGATTTTATTTTCTTTTTGATTTTCGAATTTTTTTTAATTTCCTTTTGTTTTATTTTATATTTTTTCGGTTAATTCAAAAAAAAAACAAAATTTATCTATTTGCAATCATTATCATTTTCCTTTTGTCCATTATGGACCTAAGAGGGATTGATCAGTCCAAAAGGACTCTGGGGTCATATGCTAACCCCATTACAGCTGCATATGGGAGTAGCATCTGTACACCTCCCATCAAAGCAAGCAGCTTTGAGCTAAATCCTCAACTCATTATCATAGTGCAGCAAAATTGCCAGTATTCCGGTCTTCCGCAGGAAGAACCTACTGAGTTTCTGGCACAGTTCTTACAAATTGCTGACACAGTACATGATAAAGAGGTAGATCAGGATGTCTACAGACTATTACTGTTTCCATTTGCTGTAAAAGATCAAGCTAAAAGGTGGTTGAATAACCAACCTACAGCAAGCATAAAGACATGGAAACAGTTGTCAGACAAATTCCTGAATCATTTTTACCCTCCAAAGAGGATGACACAGCTAAGGCTGGACATCCAAGGCTTTAAACAAGAGGATAATGAATCCCTTTATAATGCCTGGGAGAGGTATAGAGGTATGCTTAGAAAATGCCCCTCTGAAATGTTTTCAGAGTGGGTACAGTTAGACATCTTCTACTATGGGCTTACAGAAAAAGCTCAGATGTCTTTAGACCACTCAGCTGGTGGATCTATACACATGAGGAAGACAATTGAAGAAGCTCAAGAGCTTATAAACACTGTTGCTAGAAACCAATACTTATATTCTAGCAATGAGTTCTCTCCAAAAGAGGAAGTCATGGCAGTAGTCACTGATCCTAATCCTCAAGAACAAATGAATGAGCTTAATCAACAATTGCTCCTGATGACAGAACAGTTAGCAGAATTTAAAGAAATACTCCATGATACTAAGGTTGCTAACAAGAACATAGAACTGCAGTTGAATCAAGCAAAACAGCAAATATCTAAACAGATAACAGAAGAATGTCAAGCAGTTCAACTGAGGAGTGGGAAGACACTGAATAACACTGCTCAAAAGAGCAAAAAGCCAAACAAGGAACAATTGACAGAGGATAACCAAACCACTGTTCAAAATCCCTCTGAGGACAGTAAGAGCCCAGAGAGGAATGTTATTGGCGTTCAAACGCCAGAAAGGGAAGGAAAGCTGGCGTTAAACGCCCATTCCTTGCCCAGTTCTGGCGTTCAAACGCCAGAAAAGGGGGAAAAGTTGGCGTTAAACGCCCATTTTCCACCCAATCCTGGCGTTCAAACGCCAAGGGAGGTTCAGACACCTGAGAGTGCTGACAGTAATCCCTCTAACAAGGCTTCTTCAACCACTTCTGTAAGGAATAAACCTGCAGCACCTAAGGTTGAAGAATATCAAGCCAAGATGCCTTATCCTCAGAAACTCCGCAAAGCGGAACAGGATAAGCAATTTGCCCGCTTTGCAGACTATCTAAGGACTCTTGAAATAAAGATTCCGTTTGCAGAGGCACTTGAGCAAATACCTTCTTATGCTAAGTTCATGAAGGAAATCTTAAGTCATAAGAAGGATTGGAGAGAAACTGAAAAAGTGTTTCCCACTGAAGAATGCAGTGCAGTCATTCTGAAAAGCTTACCAGAAAAGCTTCAAGATCCTGGAAGCTTTATGATACCGTGCACATTAGAAGGCGCTTCCACCAAGACAGCCCTATGTGATCTTGGAGCAAGCATCAATCTAATCCCTGCATCCACTATCAGAAAGCTTGGGTTAGCTGGAGAAGTCAAACCAACCAGGATATGCCTCCAACTTGCTGATGGTTCCATTAAACATCCATCAGGCATAATAGAGGATATGATTGTCAAGGTTGGGCCATTTGCCTTTCCAACTGACTTTGTGGTGCTGGAAATGGAGGAGCACAAGAGTGCAACTCTCATTCTAGGAAGACCTTTCCTAGCAACTGGACGGACTCTCATTGATGTACAAAAAGGGGAAGTAACCCTGAGAGTCAATGAGGATGAGTTCAAGTTGAATGCTGTAAAAGCTATGCAGCATCCAGACACTTCAAATGACTGCATGGGCGCTGACATTATTGACTCTTTGGTGGAAGAAATTGATGAGCGGATAATTTATACGCTTTTTGGCATTGTTTTTAGGTAGTTTTTAGTAAGTTCAAGCTACTTTTAGGGATGTTTTCATTAGTTTTTATGTTAAATTCACATTTCTGGACTTTACTATGAGTTTGTGTGTTTTTCTGTGATTTCAGGTAAATTCTGACTGAAATTGAGGGATTTGAGCAAAACTTTGAAAAAGGCTGACAAAAGGACTGCTGATGCTATTGGATTCTGACCTCCCTGCACTCGAAATGGATTTTCTGGAGCTACAGAACTCCAATTGGCGCGCTCTCAACGGCGTTGGAAAGTAGACATCCAGGGCTTTCCAGCAATATATAATAGTCCATACTTTATTCGGAAATTGACGACGTAACTTGGCGTTGAACGCCAAGTACATGCTGCTGTCTGGAGTTAAACGCCAGAAAAACGTCATGATCCGGAGTTGAACGCCCAAAACACGTCATAACTCGGAGTTCAACTCCAAGAGAAGCCTCAGCTCGTGGATTGATCAAGCTCAGCCCAAGCATACACCAAGTGGGCCCCGGAAGTGGATTTATGCATCAATTACTTACTCATGTAAACCCTAGGAGCTAGTTTATTATAAATAGAACATTTAACTAATGTATTATATATATCTTTTGATCATTTTAGATCTGAAGAGCATCTTTGAATGCATAGTTCTTAGACCATGGGGGCTGGCCATTCGGCCATGCCTGGACTTTTTACTTATGTATTTTCAACGGTGGAGTTTCTGCACACCATAGATTAAGGGTGTGGAGCTCTGCTGTATCTCAAGTATTAATGCAATTCTATTTTCTTTTATTCAAATCTCTCTTATTCTTATTCCAAGATATTCATTCGTACCCAAGAACATGATGAATGTGATGAGTAAATAACCCTCATTATCATTCTCACTCATGAACGCGCGTGATTGACAACCACTTCCGTTCTACATGCAACAGAGCTTGAATGTGTATCTCTTAGATTCCCCAACAGAATCTTCGTGGTATAAGCTAGATTGATGGCGGCATTTATGAGGATCCGGAAAGTCTCACCTTGTCTGTGGTATTCCGAGTAGGATCCTGGGAATCCGGAAAGTCTAACCTTGTCTGTGGTATTCCGAGTAGGATTCCAGTAATGAATGACTGTGACGTGCTTCAGACTTGCAAGTGTTGGGCGTTAGTGACAAACGCAAAAGAATCAAGGGATTCTATTCCAGTAGGAGCAGGAACCAACCAGTGATTAGCCGTGCTGTGACAGAGTGCGTGAGCGTAGTTTTCACTGCGAGGATGGGATGTAGCCATCAACCATGGGTGATGCCTCCAGACGATTAGCCATGCGAGTGACAGCCGCAGAGGACCATTTTCCCGAGAGGATTGAAAGTAGCCACCGCTGATGGTGAACCCCTATACACAGCTTGCCATGGAAAGGATTAAGAAGGATTGAGTTGAAGCAGGAGAATAGCAGGCGTCCTTGAGCATACAGTATCTCCATTCGCTTATCTGAAATTCCCACCAATGAATCTGCATAAGTATTCTATCCCTTTTATTATTTCTTCTTTTTATATAATTTTCGAAACCCATAACTATTTAATCTGCCTAACTGAGATTTACAAGGTGACCATAACTTGCTTCATACCAACAATCTCTGTGGGATCGACCCTTACTCACGTAAGGTTTATTACTTGGACGACCCAGTACACTTGCTGGTTAGTTGAACGGAGTTGTGAATTCAACCAGTGCCATAATAATGATTTCTCTCACAATAGTTTTTGTGCACATACCAAAGAGCCAATATTGTTGATCACAATTTCGTCCACCAGAGATCAATATGACTGAAAGCCTAGAATCAGAGCTTGAAGACATCTTCAAGGATGCTCAGCCTGATCAAGAAGAACCACAGGAAACAAAGGAATTTTCGAAAATTCCTCAGGAGGAGGATAAGCCTCCCAAACCTGAACTCAAACCACTACCACCATCCCTGAAATATGCATTTCTGGGAGGGGGTGAAACTTTTCCAGTGATTATAAGCTCTGCTTTAAATCCACAGGAAGAGGAAGCACTGATTCAAGTGCTAAGGACGCACAAGACAGCTCTTGGGTGGTCCATAAGTGATCTCAAGGGCATTAGCCCAGCTAGATGCATGCACAAGATCCTGTTGGAGGATAATGCCAAACCAGTGGTCCAACCACAGAGGAGGTTAAATCCAGCCATGAAGGAGGTGGTGCAGAAAGAGGTCACTAAATTACTAGAGGCTGGGATTATTTATCCTATTTCTGATAGCTCCTGGGTGAGCCCTGTCCAAGTTGTCCCCAAAAAGGGAGGCATGACAGTGGTTCATAATGAAAAAAATGAACTGGTTCCTACAAGAACAGTCACAGGGTGGCGTATGTGTATTGACTACAGAAGGCTCAATACAGCCACCAGAAAGGATCATTTTCCTTTACCATTCATAGACCAAATGCTAGAAAGACTAGCTGGTCATGATTATTACTGCTTTTTGGATGGCTATTCAGGCTATAACCAAATTGCAGTAGATCCTCCGGACCAAGAGAAAACAGCATTTACTTGCCCTTCTGGCGTGTTTGCCTACAGAAGGATGCCTTTTGGTCTGTGCAATGCACCTGCAACCTTTCAGAGGTGCATGCTCTCTATCTTCTCAGATATGGTAGAGAAATTTCTGGAAGTCTTCATGGATGACTTCTCAGTATATGGAGACTCATTCAGCTCCTATCTTAACCACTTATCACTTGTCCTGAAAAGATGCCAAGAGACTAACCTGGTTTTAAACTGGGAGAAATGTCACTTTATGGTGACTGAGGGAATTGTCCTTGGGCACAAAATTTCAAGCAGGGGAATAGAGGTGGATAAGGCAAAGGTAGAGGTAATTGAAAAATTACCACCACCTGCCAATGTTAAGTCAATCAGAAGCTTTCTGGGGCATGCAGGATTTTATAGAAGGTTTATAAAGGATTTTTCGAAAATTGCAAAACCTTTGAGTAACCTGCTAGCTGCTGACACACCATTTGTGTTTGACACACAGTGTCAGCAGGCGTTTGAGACCCTGAAAGCTAAGCTGGTCACAGCACCAGTCATCTCTGCACCAGATTGGACATTGCCATTTGAATTAATGTGTGATGCCAGTGATCATGCCATTGGTGCAGTGTTGGGACAGAGGCATAATAAACTTCTGCACGTCATTTATTATGCTAGCCGTGTTCTAAATGATGCACAGAAGAATTACACAACCACAGAAAAAGAATTACTTGCAGTGGTTTATGCCATTGACAAGTTTAGATCTTATCTAGTAGGATCCAAAGTGATTGTGTACACTGACCATGCTGCTCTTAAATACTTACTCACAAAGCAGGATTCAAAACCCAGGCTAATAAGATGGGTGTTGCTTCTGCAAGAGTTTGATATAGAAATAAGAGACAGAAAAGGGACAGAGAACCAAGTAGCTGATCATCTGTCCCGAATAGAACCAGTAGCTGGGGCGTCCCTCCCTTCTACTGAGATCTCTGAGACCTTCCCAGATGAGCAACTCTTTGCCATTCAGGAAGCTCCTTGGTTTGCAGATATTGCAAATTATAAAGCTGTGAGGTTCATACCCCAAGAGTACAGCAAAGTGCAAAAAAAGAAATTAATTTCAGATGCCAAGTACTACTTCTGGGATGAACCATATCTCTTTAAGAGATGTGCAGACGGAGTAATCCGCAGATGTGTACCCAGAGAAGAAGCACAAAAGATCCTATGGCACTGCCATGGATCACAGTATGGAGGACATTTTGGAAGTGAGCGAACGGCCACTAAAGTCCTCCAATGTGGCTTCTACTGGCCTACTCTCTATAAAGATTCCCGAGAGTTTGTGCGTAATTGTGACAGTTGCCAAAGAGCTGGTAACTTGCCTCACGGATATGCCATGCCTCAACAAGGGATATTAGAGATAGAATTATTTGATGTATGGGGAATTGACTTCATGGGTCCATTCCCACCATTATACTCAAACACTTACATTCTGGTGGCAGTGGACTATGTATCCAAGTGGGTAGAAGCAATTGCTACACCCACTAATGATACTAAGACCGTGCTAAAATTCCTCCAGAAACACATCTTCAGCAGATTTGGTGTTCCCAGAGTACTAATCAGTGACGGGGGCACTCATTTCTGCAATAGACAGCTACACTCTGTTATGGTTAGACATGGAATTAGCCATAAAGTGGCAACTCCATATCATCCACAGACAAATGGGCAAGCTGAAGTCTCTAACAGAGAGCTAAAAAGAATCCTAGAACGGACTGTGATAGCCCGAAGAAAGGATTGGGCAAAGAGCTTGGATGATGCTCTGTGGGCATACAGAACAGCATTCAAGACTCCTATAGGAACCTCTCCATACCAACTGGTGTATGGGAAGGCCTGTCATTTGCCCGTGGAACTGGAACATAAAGCCTACTGGGCAACCAGATTCCTAAACATGGATGCTCAGTTAGCTGGTGAAAAAAGATTGCTCCAGTTAAATGAGCTAGAGGAGTTCAGACTCAATGCCTTTGAAAATGCAAAAATTTATAAGGAAAAGGCAAAGAAGTGGCATGACAAGAAGTTGTCAACCAGAGTCTTTGAGCCAGGACAAAAAGTTATGCTCTTCAACTCTAGGCTCAAATTGTTTCCAGGAAAACTCAAATCTCGGTGGAGGGGTCCGTATGTGATCACAGGAGTGTCACCATATGGATATGTTGAGCTTCAGGATATTGATTCTGACAAAAAGTTCATTGTTAATGGACAGAGAATCAAGCATTATCTTGAAAGCAATTTTGAGCAGGAATGCTCAAAACTGAGACTTGAGTGAGTCTTAGCAAAGGTCCAGCTAAAGACAGTAAAGAAGCGCTTGCTGGGAGGCAACCCAGTCATTAAGAGGTTATATGATTTGTTTTTACAGAGGCAAGTATCAAAATGAAGGAATTCACAGAGTTACAGAAGGATTCAGCTCAAAAAGCAGAGAAAAAGAGCTTACTGGCGAAAAAATGCCAGTAAGGGGCATTTTGGGCGTTAAACGCCAGAATGGGCACCATTCTAGGCGTTTAACGCCAGTAAAGGTGCCATTTTGGGCGTTAAACGCCAGAATGGGCACCATTCTGGGCGTTTAACGCCAGGTGTGCAGCATCCTGGGCGTTTAGAAAAACGCCCAGTGATAAAGGAATTCTGGCGTTTAACGCCAGCCAGGGCACCTGGCTGGGCGTTAAACGCCCAAAAGGGGCATCAAATGGGCGTTAAACGCCAGAATGGGTGCCATTCTGGGCGTTTAACGCCAGAAAGGTGGGGGGGACCACAATTTTGTTTTCAACTGAAAATTTTTCAAACTTTCCTTTTCTTACCCATACTTTTCTACAAAAATACATCTCAACCCTTCATCATTCAATCTCAAATTTTCAAAAATCTAGAACCATTCTTCAAATCTATCTCAAATCAATTCCACATCTCATTCAAAAACTCACCCTTTTTTTTCAAATTCTCTCCATATCTTCTCAAATCTCTTCTTATTTTTTCGAAATCTCCTTCCCCCCCCTTTATAAGAACAAGTTCGGCCTCACCATTCCCCCACACCATTCGAATTTGCTCGTCTCCTCTCTCTTCTCCTTCCTTTCTTTTGCTTGAGGACAAGCAAACCTCTAAGTTTGTTGTGCTTTTCCGTGATCACTAAGCCAAGATTCATCAATATCATGCTCCTAAGGGAAAACAAACCAATTTAAGAGGAAAGAAAGAGAATAATCCAAAGAATCTTTGGAATCAAGAGAAGTTCTTAACCAAAGAACATGAAGACCATTATCACAAAATAATGGGTCTGAGGTCAGTGATCCCGGAAGTAAAATTTGATCTGAAAGAAGATGAATATCCGGGGATCCAAGAGCAAATTCGAAACAGAGGATGGGAAGTTCTAACCAATCCTGAGATAAAGGTTGGAAGGAACATGGTTCAGGAATTCTACTCAAATCTGTGGCTAACAGATAAGCAGAGAATGACTGGAACCGCTTACCATACCTACAGAACCATGGTCAGAGGGAAAGTTATGTACTTTCATCTGGACAAAATAAGAGAAATCTTCAAGTTGCCTCAACTGCAAGATGATCCTGACTCCTTTAATAGGAGAATGGTGAGAGCAGACAAATGGTTGGATCAAGTTCTAGAGGACATATGCCTCCCTGGAACTAAGTGGATAACCAATTCTAAGGGTGTCCCAAACCAACTCAAGAGGGGAGACCTCAAACCAATTGCAAGAGGTTGGCTAGACTTTATTGGGCGTTCCATACTGCCCACTAGCAACCGTTCTGAGGTAACTATCAAGAGAGCAGTGATGATTCATTGCATTATGCTTGGAAGAGAAGTGGAGGTTCATCATGTGATTGCTTGTGAGATCTACACAATTGCAAATAAGAATTCCACTGAAGCCAAACTGGCTTACCCAAGCTTGATCTCCTTGCTCTGTAAAGAGGCTGGGGTAAAGATGGGAGTAGATGAATTCATACCCATTGAACACCCAATCACCAAGAAGTCAATGGAAGGACAAGTGCAAGACAACTCTATCAAAAGGAGGGCGCAGGAGTTCCTCCCTGAATTTCCTGAAATTGGCTACTGGGCCAGCCTAGAAACATCTATCACCAAGTTGCAAGAGACTATGGAGCAACTTAAGGAAGAACAGCAGAATCAGAACTGCATGCTCTGCAAATTGCTGAAGGAACAAGAGAAGCAAGGGCGTGAACTCCAAGAGTTGAAACGCCAAAAGCTCTCCTCTCAAGCTGAGGGAGCATCCACTTCTCAAAATCAAGGTTGTTGAGTCCTAACTCTGTGAAAACCTCTATCATTAGGAGCCTAGTTTAAATTTTCTAATTTTTTCTTTTAGTTCCATTTTATATCTATTCCTGAGTCTTTGTCTTAATTCATAATTAATAAAATTTAAAGTTTATGCCTTAAAGCTATGAATGTCCTATGAATCCATCACCTCTCTTAAATGAAAAATGCTTTAATCACAAAAGAACAAGAAGTACATGGTTTCAAAATTTATCCTTGAAACTAGCTGAATTAGTTTGATGTGGTGACAATACTTTTTGTTTTCTGAATGAATGCTTGAACAGTGCATATGCCTCTTGAATTTGTTGTTTTGAGAATGTTAAAAATTGTTGGTTCTTGAAAGAATGAGGAGAAAGAGAACTGTTATTGAGGATCTGAAAAATCATCAAATTGATTCTTGAAGCAAGAAAAAGCAGTGAATACAAAAAAAATATAATATTTTCGAAAAAAAAAGAGAAAAAAAATAAAATAAAATAAAGTTGTGATCCAAGGCAAACAGAGTGTGCTTAAGAACCCTGGACACCTCTAATTGGGGACTCTAGCAAAGCTGAGTCACAATCTAAAAAGGTTCACCCAATTATGTGTCTGTGGCATGTATGTATCCGGTGGTAATACTGGAAGACAGAGTGCTTTGGGCCACAGCCAAGACTCATACACTAGCTATGTTCAAGAATCATTATATTTAACTAGGAGAATCAATAACACTATCTGAGTTCTGAGTTCTCATAGATGCCAATCATTCTGAACTTCAAAGGATAGAGTGAGATGCCAAACTGTTCGGAGGCAAAAAGCTACTAGTCCCGCTCATCTAATTGGAACTATGTTTCTTTGATATTTTGGAGTCTATAGTATATTCTCTTCTTTTTATTCTATTTTGATTTTCAGTTGCTTGGGGACAAGCAACAATTTAAGTTTGGTGTTGTGATGAGCGGATAATTTGTACCCTTTTTGGCATTGTTTTTAGTATGTTTTTAGCATCTTTTAGTTAGTTTTTATTATATTTTTATTAGTTTTTAGTTAAAATTCACTTTTTTGGACTTTACTATGAGTTTGTGTGTTTTTCTGTGATTTCAGGTATTTTCTGACTGAAATTGAGGGTCCGGAGCAAAAATCTGATTCAGAGACTGAAAAGAACTGCAGATGCTGTTGGATTCTGACCTCCCTGCACTTGAAGTGGATTTTCTGGAGCTACAAAAGCCCAATTGGCGCGCTCTCAACGGCGTTGGAAAGTAGACATCCTGGGCTTTCCAGCAATATATGATAGTTCATACTTTGCCCAAGATTTGATGGCCCAAACCGGCGTGGCAATTCAGCCTCAGAATTTCCAGCGTTTAACGTTGGAACTGGCATAAAACTTGGAGTTAAACGCCCAAATTGGCATGAAAGCTGGCGTTTAACTCCAGAAAAGGTCTCTACACATGAAAGCTTCAATGCTCAGCCCAAGCACACACCAAGTGGGCCCGGAAGTGGATTTTTCTGTCATTTACTCATTTCTGTAAAACCTTAGGTTACTAGTTTACTATTAATAGGATCTTTTGACATTGTATCTGTACCTCATGACACTTTTACACGTTTCTTTGTGTACTTTCCACGGCATGAGTCTCTAAACCCCATGGTTGGGGGTGAGGAGCTCTGCTGTGTCTTGATGGATTAATGCAATTACTACTGTTTTTTATTCAATCATGCTTGCTTCCGTTCTAAGATATCACTTGTTCTTAACCCGGATGAATGTGATGATCTGTGACACTCATCATATTCTCAACTATGAACGTGTGCCTGACAACCACCTCCGTTCTACCTTAGATTGAGTAGATATCTCTTGGATTCCTTAACCAGAATCTTCGTGGTATAAGCTAGAACTGATGGCGGCATTCAAGAGAATCCGGAAGGTCTAAACCTTGTCTGTGGTATTCTGAGTAGGATTCAATGATTGAATGACTGTGACGTGCTTCAAACTCCTAGCAGGCGGGGCGTTAGTGACAGACGCAAAAGAATCAATGGATTCTATTCCGGCCTGACCGAGAACCGACAGATGATTAGCCATGCTGTGACAGAGCATAGGAACGTTTTCACTGAGAGGATGGGAGGTAGCCACTGACAACGGTGAAACCCTACATACAGCTTGCCATGGAAGGAGCCTTGCGTGTTTGATGAAGAAGACAGTAGGAAAGCAGAGATTCAGAAGATGGAGCATCTCCAAAGCCTCAACCTATTTTCCATTACTGCAAAACAAGTACCTATTTCATGTTCTTTTGCTTTTCACAATCAATCCTGATAATTTCTGATATCCTGACTAAGATTTACAAGATAACCATAGCTTGCTTCAAGCTGACAATCTCCGTGGGATCGACCCTTGCTCACGCAAGGTATTACTTGGACGACCCAGTGCACTTGCTGGTTAGTTGTGCGGGATTGCAAAAGTGTGATTGCAATTTCGTGCACCAGTTTCGGAGTTGATTGTTCGTGTTTTTGTATTTCGCAAATTTCTCCTTTTGTTATGGTTTTTCATTCTCCCAGGGTTCGGGGGTATGATAATTGCACGCACGGTTATCATGATGTTGATTTGGTTTTGATTTTGATGCAGTGTGTCTATCTTCGAGATGATCCTCAGCCATGGTTGGGTGCAGACTTTTAGGTCTTCGGCAACAGTGCCAATATTCCGAGGCTTACCTAGAATCAATGTGGCTTGGATCTGAACGTGAGGTCCAGACTCCTTTTGGAATGAGATACTTCTCTATCTTCTAGGCAAAGTGATGTTGTCCGAGCTCTTTGGAGAGGATGGTGGAAGGTACCTGCAAGGAACTCTGATGTTTAAGTTAGCAAGGACTTTAGGCAGATTTTTAGTATATTGGAGTTCGAATGATACCTGAGAGTGTCAGGGTATTTATAGTTGCAGGTGAGCTAATAACCACTTTAATTATGAAGTGATTCCACCTTTAATGATAGATAATTGTTCCCTTTTATTAGGGTGGTTGTTGAGATTAATTAAAATAATTTAAAATATTATAATTTACGATACAATATATATAATATTTAAAAATAATTAAAATATTATATCACTAAATTATCATTTAATTGTTGAAATTAATTACTAGTCCAATTGCTAATGAAAATTGTGTTTGAACTCAATTATGTTTCTAATTAATTTTTTTTTTTTTACGGAATGTTTCTAACTAAACTTAGATCTCATATATATATATATCAAGCTACATGTATATCACAATATATATATTAGAAATATGTTATATATCAAATATTAAATAAATTGAAATATACTTGAAAAGTAATAATATGTTATAGGAAGCATTTCAGGTGAGGCATTGTACTATATTGAAAGTCTAGTGCACCATGCCTGTGAACCATTAAGATATAATATAAAATATATAAAGGAGTGAGATTATGGGAGAGAGGAATGTTGTGAAAATGAGATAAATGGGTGCATGGTGGACCTTTAACCTGTTTTTTCATTGTCAAGTTCATAGGTATGGAAAAAGTCCATAATATCCACTACGGTGTAATGATGTGGACTAGCTTATGACTTATGTCATGTGCCCTGTAGTTGGCTTACAATGAAATGGTGAGCCAAAATTTATTTGGTTGAATTAAATTGTTAAATAAAAATATTTTTTAATAATTTTTTTAATATATTTAATGAAATTTTAAAAATAAAAATTAAAAAACTTAAAAAATATTTTTTAAATTATAATTTATAATTTTTAAAAAATAACTTAAAAATATTTTAATTTTAATATTATAAATAAATAAAAAATATTTTTATATTATCGTATCAAACAAAAAAAAATATTTTTACACAAAATATTTAAACATAAAATTATTTTTACCTTTTAAAAAATTTACGGAAAAATTTTTTCCTAAAGATACACATACAAAAAAATCTGTAATTTTGTCCATTTAAACCAACTTTTGATTATATCTATCACAAATTTCATATTCATCTAATTTCTATTACTCTTGCATCTTTATTCAATTTATTATACACATATTGACAATTTATCAACTAATAATAACACTTTCAATTGATAAAATATTCAAAACTTGCATAACACAATAAAAAAAATAACATTGGCTTATATTAGAAATCATTAATTTTAAGACTTTAATTTGTTCATTTATTTTTTAGTAATACTTCAATTGGTTTTTAATAATTTTTTTCAGTATAAAGTAGTTTTTAATAAAAAAATAGTTTTTAATCTTTTAGAATATCAAACATATTAGGAGTTTTTATTTAAAAAAATATTTTTTAATTTGTGTTAAAAAGAACAAATTTAATATAGTCTTATGCATATTATTTGTTAATTTTGTGGATAACTTTATTTAACAAATAGTCTTATTTTGTTGAGATATATTGATAAATTTAAAAAAGAAAATATTTCATAAGTAGTATTTTCTGCAAAATTAAAAACCAAAACAAAAAATTTATCTTTATTTCATAGACTATGCATGTAAAATCATATAAAAATATTTTAATTATATTAAAATATTATTTTAAATTAATCATTTATTTTTTATAACTTTTAAAATATAAATATCAATAAAAAATATATATACTTCTATTTGAATTCAAATAAAATATAAAAATAAAATATAATAAAAAGCTAAACTTTGTGTTTTAATTCAAATTCATTAAAAATGATACTTTTTATAAGTTTATCAATTTAAAACAAATTCATAATGATTTCTTAAATTTTATTATAAATCATCATTTAATTTATCATCATCTATGGAATCATTACCAAACTTTTTTATTTTGAATAGATGCACCTAACATATAGTCCTACATATGACATATGAATTTAAAGTTAAATTTTTTAGAGTTTGAACTAATATATAATAATATATAAACATTTGTTATACTATATTTATTTTACAAATTAAATAGTGATTTAACTAATGTTATGCTTTAATTATTTTCAAAATCATATTTGCATAAATTTAGTTAGTATTCTTACTTTATTTTATTATAATTATTTATTATTTTAAACTCTTAAGTTTAAATTTTTGTGCCACCTTAAAAAGTTATATATTATTAGATAAATTATTTTAAAATTAAAATGGGTAATTTAAAGTTATAAATTTATAAAAAACACAATTTTATAAATAAATGTGATTTAAAAAAATAGATTTCAATTTGTATTAGTTTTATATTTTTATTTTATTTAAATACAAATGAAATTATTTTTTATTAAAATTTATGATTAGAATATCTTTTACTATATGATTTTACTTACATAACATGAAAAAATAAAAGTGATTTTCTTTGTTGTTTTATAATTTTGTATTTTGTGTTTTTGAAATACTCATTTCTTTCTTAATTTTTAAGTTTGTACAATAAAATTAATAAATAATATAAATAAATATAAATTACCTTTTTATAATACAAATTTAAAAATTAAGGTTTTTATTTTAAAAAATAATCTGTTGTAAAATTTTATAAAGTATAAATTAATTCTCATTTTTTAAAAAAAATAATATTATTGAGGAATTAAATTATTTATAATTTTAAAAACAAAAAAAAATTATTTTATTAGAAATAATTTGCTATTTTTTTAATAGAAAATTTTTTTATGATAATTTCAATGAAGTGTTATTCTTAATTTAGATATTTTAACACACAAAAACTTATAGAATTTAACTATTTTAACTATATTAATCAATCTTAGCATTTAAAGGAAAAAAATATGATATTTAAATTACACTACTTGATATTTCATATATAAAATCATTTCGGTACTTCTACGTTAATCTTGCTATTTTTATAAAAATATTAATATTAACAAAGAAGTTGAAATTTTTTTAATTTATTTTTTTTACAAGCAAACAATAAAATTTTGTTGACAGAACTCTTTTAAAATCTCTTTTCTATTTACTTAGTCATCATTCTTAATAATAGAGTCTTTTTTCTCTTTTGGTTATTTTCTCTTATAATTAATTATTCATTAAGTGAGAAAAAATATATATCAACCTATTACGTTGGGTAACCGGAAATTGATGAACTGGACTCGTGAGGTTGACCCAATCGTCTTGGGAAGAAGGCCTTCAAACTTTCTTCCGCGTTCAAGTCCGACTTGTGTTCGAAGGAAGGAGAAGGGGTGATACCTGCAAAGACACTCCGATGCCTAAGTCAGCAAGGGTCTAAACAAGTTTAGAGAGTATGGAAACTTAGAGTTAACTGAGGGTTGTCAGTGTACTTATAGTGGTGAACCCATAACCACCGTTGGAGTGGTTCGACCTTTTAAGGAGGATAACCGTCTCTTTATCTTAGGGAGGTTAAAATTTGACTCCTGAAATGGGGTTGAGAGATTTTAGGAGCAGTTACTTATTTGAATGAGTGTTATCTGCCAGCTAATCTGACTCCCGACTTCCTTTTAGTAGAGTTTGCATAGAATCCGATCTCTTGGATGGAGGTTGGTTGTGATGGGAGGCCAATCTATGAATTGGGCCTCTTTGTCTTATTTGGTCTTGGGCCTTAGTGTTGGGTTAGAGTATGAACAGAACCTATATATAAATATACATAAATATACAATGGTTAATTTAATAGCTAATTTTTAATATATACAATAATATTTTTATCTAAATAATACATAAAAAAAATAATAACGGTTCTTCTATTTTTGATAATGTCATTTCCACATAATTTTTTATATTATATATTTGTATTTTTTTAAATGATATTATTAAAATAAAAATGTTCATATTCATTTTTTTATAGAAAATATAGTTATATATATGAATACTTAAATTTAATATTTAATAAGTTTGATAAAAAATAACGTTCTCAACTTTTTTTTTATTTCAATTTAACTAAAATTCACAAAGTTTATTTTTTAAAGAAAAACTAAAGAATTTTTTTTTCTTTTAAAAAACATATGGTGATAAAATAGATGAATTTAAAATTTCGTTCTCTCTGCGTCTCCCATAGCAGCTGCCCCTTATTGTCCTTTTCATTCACTTTTCAAGGATAAATTGGTCATTTCCTGCATCACTTAAAGACAAAATAAAACTTGCAACATAACCGTACTTGGCGTACTGATCTTTAGAAAAATACCTTGGAGCACTTGAAACGTTTCCTATGTTATATATATGAACACATGAAGTGTCATGACCTTGCACTTAAATAGTTGCAATTAAAATGTTGATATGTTTTTTGTGCTCATACTAGTAATATCCACCACGATTGGTTTTCCTGCAACTAGATCTAATTTCTCCTTGATTTCCAAGTAAAGGCTTAATCTTACCCATCTTAACCATGGAAGTTGCAAAATCCTTAGCAAAAGCATTAGGGTTACTATTATAAAGCTTCACCAACTGATCACTCTCACAACCATCACCCTTATAGAGCTCTTGATCAGAATGAAGAACTCCCTTGTTCTGCAACAAATCACTGTAATAGTTGTTGTCAAAACTTGCAGTACTAACATCTAAAGCTGTCAAATTTGAACCACCACTGGGAGGACAAGATTGCTTCAATGATGTTGCGAAATTTGAGTCTATGTTGGTGTCATTGTAGAGCCTTGCTTTGAAAGAATCACATTTTGCGAATCCAATTGTGTGTGCGCCGGAAAGGACCACCATGTCTTTGAGGTTCAGCCCATTTGGCTGGAAGAATCGGCCGAGAAGATCTGAGAAGTCGGCGTTCGCCAACGGAAGGTGGTTGTTTGCATCCTCTATGCTTGCAGATGTTGCATCTCTTCTGCCTAGCAACACTTTGTAGTAGTATTGTTTACCTCCCATCTGTTAATATAATACCAAAATATGTTGGCTTTGGAAATAGTTATATGAATTTATTTTGATGTATTATGAGCGTAAAATAATTTTGTATTTATATCTAATTATGTACCGTGTCAGTAAAAATAAATATTTTTATATTAACTGTATGAATAATTATTTAAAAAAATGGATATAATTAAATTATTATATTGGTACATAATTAAATTAATTAAAAAAGTTTTATTTCTATTGTCATGGTATTTCTGTTTGAAAGGTAATATTTAATCACAATCTATGTATTTTGGTATTTGGTAAAATATTTGTTACGGATCCAGCCCACGGACCCCGGACCCATGACCAAAACCCGAACCCGGCTTACCGGGTCAACCCATCTCGACTTTCTAGAAGGCACCGAATCGGCCCTCTAGATCCTCTAACTAACTTTCGAATTCAAACATCTCCCTTATCTTAAGCAAATAAGATAAGATAAGATTATCACCATCACCTATAAATAGAGGACCCAGGTCCCTCCAGGTATTCATTCATTCCACACACCTTATACCTCTTAGATCTATTCTGACTTGAGCGTCGGAGTGTCTTTGCAGGTACCTCCCCCCCCCCCCCCCCCCGCTCCATCAGGGCCGTCCAACATCCGATCCGACCCGCAGGTTCCCGATCCTCTTCTCAACCCGTATCAGAAGCATTCTGTACATTGGCGCCGTCTGTGGGGACCTGCAATAATCAGACCGGATGGAGGGCATCCTGGAGGATAACCCATCAAGCCAGGACGACTCCCAACCGCGTCGTCCGATCTCAGAACACCATGAAGCCACAAACCAAGCAAAAATAGCAAGCACCATCCACCACGCAAACGAACACGTCACGACGGACCCACAACATCCCGAGAAAACGAGGGACAAAGCGGCACAAATCATCCAGGATCTCTGTCTCCGGGTCCAAGAACTTGAAGGCAAGCTAAACGACCGAGAAAAACACAATAACGAGCATGGAAGCCAGGCAACTTCCAGGTCAAGATCCCACCACGGAAGGTCGCTAATCCGGCAGCACAATAGGAGAGATGATCGCAGCACCTCACGCAACCGCCGACGCGAGAAGTCGCCTGAACGACGATACGACAAGAAGCACCATCGCAGCGATTCTCGGGATCTAAACCGTCAGCATGATTCAGACGAAGACCGGAGATACCGAAGCACCAAACGCACGAGAAGCGACCATACCATAATGGGAGCTACGCCCTTCACGGAAGGAATCTTAAGAGCAAAACTCCCCAAAGGTTTCGACAAACCCACCGACATGAAGTACGACGGAACTAAAGACCCTCAAGAGCACCTAACGGCCTTTGAGGCCAGAATGAACTTAGAAGGAGCATCCGACGCAGTCCGATGCAGAGCCTTCCCAGTAACCCTTGCCGGGCCAGCGATCAAATGGTTCAACGCCCTCCCAAACGGATCCATAACTAGCTTCCACGACATCACAAGAAAATTCATGGCCCAGTTCACAACCCGAATCACCAAAGCCAAACACCCCATCAGCCTGTTAGGGGTCACACAAAGGCAAGAAGAATCCACAAGAAAATACCTCGACCACTTCAACGACGAATGCCTAACGGTCGACGGACTCACGGACTCCGTTGCCAGCCTCTGCCTAACTAACGGACTCATGAATGAAGACTTTCGCAAACATCTCACCACCAAACCAGTGTGGTCCATGCACGAAATCCAGAACGTCGCCAAAGATTACATCAACGACGAGGAAGTCAGCCAGGTCGTCGCCGCCAACAAACGGCAGCACGCCGCCACCCAACACGGCAACCCGACTCCCCGTCATAACGCACCACCCAAAGAGAACCAACGAGACCACCTTAAACCGACCCACAGACCACCAAGAATAGGAAAATTTTCCAACTACACTCCCCTAACAGCATCAATTACTGAGGTATACCACCAAATAGCAGATCGAGGCATCATCCCCAGAGCCCGACCACTCAAGGAAAGGACAGGAGGAAACAAAACCCTCTACTGCGACTATCACCGCGGATACGGCCACAAAACACAAGATTGTTACGATCTCAAAGACGCTCTTGAGCAAGCTATACGAGACGGCAAACTCCCCGAGTTCGTCAAAATCATCAGAGAACCAAGGCGCGCCGACAGAGACAAATCACCAGAAAGAGAAGGACGCAACCCAAGAACTCAAAAACCACCCAGGGAAAACACCGAAGAAGATCCGACCATCATAGTGAACGTCATCACGGGCAAAGACGTGCCGAATAAGTCAAAACTAACAATGAAAAAAGACCTCAAGATAATGGCCGTCAAAAACCACGACCGAGACACCTTTGCCGACAGCACGATAACCTTCCTACCCGAGGACTGCCAGCACGGCACCTCGGCCGGAGATGCCCCCTTTGTCATATCAGCCCGAATCGGAACAGGACTAGTAAGAAGAATACTCGTGGACACGGGTGCCGACTCCAACATCCTCTTCTGAGGAGCTTTCGACAAACTCGGGCTCCGCAACGACAACCTCCAAACTCATCGCCACGGCGTCACGGGCCTCGGAGATAACTTCCTCAAACCAGACGGCTCGGTTACTCTCCCCATCACCATAGGAACAAGCAACCAGAGAAAGACGATCCTATCCGAATTCGTCGTCCTAAAAGACTCCACAGCCTATAACGTCATTCTCGGGAGAAAAACAATCAACGACTTCTCGGCAGTCATCTTCACCAAATACCTTCTCATGAAATTCAAAGCCGAAGACGGCACCGTTGGAACTATTCACGGAGACCGAGAAATTGCAGCCGAATGCGACAACAATAGCTTAGCCCTAAGGAAAAAATCCCAAGACGCGGCCGGAATATTCCTTGCCGACCTAGACGCACGGCTTGACGGCCAACCTAGACCGGAACCAGAAGGGGACATGGAAAAACTACAAATAGGGCCAACCAAAGATGAATACACGTTCATCAACAGAAACCTCCCACACGACCTCAAAGAAGAACTCTCGCAACTTCTGAAACAAAACAGAGACCTATTCGCATTCACACCAGCCGATATGCCGGGAATAAGTCCCGACCTGATGTCTCACCACCTGGCAGTAGACCCCCTAGCCAAACCCGTGGCGCAAAGAAGACGGAAAATGTCACCAGACCGAGCCGCCGAGGTCCAAAAACAAGTAAAAGCCCTACTCGAAGCCAACTTCATCCGAGAACTCCCTTACACGACCTGGCTAGCCAACGTCGTACTAGTTAAAAAGACTAACGGGAAGTGGCGAATGTGCGTTGATTACACAGATCTCAACAAAGCATGCCCAAAAGACGCCTTCCCCCTACCAAACATCGACGGACTAGTAGATGCAGCATCCGGACACCGGTACCTCAGCTTCATGGACGCATATTCCGGCTACAACCAGATCCCGATGCACCGACCAGATGAAGAAAAGATAGCATTCATCACCCCGGACGGAACCTACTGCTATAAAGTAATGCCCTTCGGCCTGAAAAACGCCGGAGCCACCTATCAGCGACTCGTTAACAAGATATTTCGCAACTTAACCGGAAACAAAATAGAAGTCTACATCGATGATATGCTCGCCAAAACGAAATCCGGTGAACAACTAACCGACGATCTAAAGGTCATAATGAACACCTTGCGAAAGCACCAAATGCGACTCAACCCAACAAAGTGCGCTTTCGGAATGGAAGCAGGAAAATTCCTCGGATTCATGATCACACAACGCGGAGTTGAGGCAAACCCGGAAAAATGCCGTGCCGTCCTGGAGATGACGAGTCCCAAGAACCTCAAAGATATCCAAAAGCTCACCGGCCGACTAACCGCACTATCCCGGTTCCTCGGAGCCTCGGCACAAAAGGCAATCCCCTTTTTCAAACTTATGAAAAAAGGGATTCCGTTCAAATGGGAGAAAGAATGCGAAGAAGCTTTCCAACACTTCAAAAAGGTCCTAACAGAACCTCCAATCCTTGCAAAACCTCAAACAGGGGAAACACTATACTTGTACCTCTCCATAACGGAAGAAACAATCGCAGCAGCACTCGTCCGGGAAAACGAGAAAAAGGAACAAAAGCCCATATACTTCATAAGCAAGGTGCTACAAGACACGGAAGCCCGTTATTCACGACTAGAAAAACTGGCTCTCGCACTCCTCTCGGCATCCCGACGACTACGACAATACTTCCAGGCCCACCCCATAACGGTCCGAACCGACCAAACGGTCAAACAAGTATTACAAAAACCCGACCTAGCAGGAAGAATGCTAGCATGGTCCATCGAGCTATCCCAATTCCAGATCAGGTTCGAGCCCCGAAACGCCATCAAAGCACAAGCCTTGGCCGACTTCATCGCCGAAATGACTCCGACGAAGCTGACACCCGAACCATGGAAACTGCACGTCGATGGCTCATCAAACTCCACTCACGGAGGCGCCGGAATCATACTCGAAAACCAAAATGGGATCACAATTGAACAATCAATAAGATACGACTTTCCAGTATCAAACAACCAAGCAGAATACGAAGCCCTTTTGGCAGGCCTAAACCTAGCTCGGGAAGTCGGCGCCAAGATACTCGAAGTTAACACCGATTCCCAGGTGGTATGCTCCCAAATCAACGGGAGCTACCAAACCCGGGACCCCCTGCTCCAACAATACCTCAAAAAAGTAAGTGAAACAAAAGAAGGATTCGAAAACGTCTCCATACGTCACGTCCCCAGGGAGCGAAACGCCAGGGCGGATCTACTTTCCAAACTAGCCAGCACGAAGTCAGGACACGGCAACAGATCGCTAATCCAGGAGGTCGTTAAGTCGCCTTCCGTATCAACGGAAATCAACGCACACCTAACATCCTCAAATCGGGAATCTTGGACATACCCGATCTTGCAATATCTCCGCGACGGAATCCTACCACCAGACCCGAAAGAAGAGAGGAAGATAAAAAGAGAAGCCGCTAACTACACCATCATAGCAGGACAGCTATACAAACGCGGATTCTCGCAACCCCTACTCAAATGTGTAGAACCCGAGGACACGGAATACATACTCCGCGAAATCCACGAAGGCTGCTGCGGTCACCACATCGGAGGAAAAACGCTAGCCCAAAAAATCATCAGGGCCGGCTACTTCTGGCCCACAATCATTCAAGATTCCATACAACTCACAAAAAGCTGCGACAAATGCCAAAAGCATGCCAATATCCACCAAGCCGCCCCACACCAACTCAGCGTTATATCGGCTGAACGGCCATTCGGCAGTTGGGGAATCGACCTCGTCGGACCCTTCCCCACGGCACCCGGCCAACTTAGATATCTCATCGTCGCCGTAGACTACTACACCAAATGGATTGAAGCCGAACCCCTGGCCTCCATCACGGCAACCCAATGCCGGAAATTCGTCTGGCGACAGATCATTACTCGGTTCGGAATTCCCGAAGTCATCATCTCCGACAACGGAACCCAATTCACAGACAAAAAATTCAGAGAACTCTTAGAAGGATTGCACGTATCCCATCGCTTCAGCTCGATAGAACATCCCCAAACAAACGGACAGGTGGAATCCGCCAACAAAATTATCGTCAAAGGACTTAAGAAACGACTTGACGAAGCCAAGGGATTGTGGGCAGACGAGTTGGGATCAGTCCTATGGTCATACCGAACAACACCCCAAACAAGCACGGGAGAAACGCCCTTCCGACTCACATACGGCGTAGAAGCTGTCATCCCAGTAGAAATCGGAGACCCCAGCCCCAGAAAAACGGTTGGAGGTAACGACGAAGAAGCAGAACGAGACCTCATAGACGAGGCAAGAAGCATAGCCCACGTCAAAGAATTAGCACTCAAACAAAGGATCAGCCTAAGGTATAATCACGGCGTCATCCGACGAGAATTCGCGGGCAACGACCTCGTCCTACGACGAAACGACATCGGCCTCCCGACCCCAGGAGAAGGAAAGCTCGCACCCAACTGGGAAGGACCATACAGAGTCAAGGCCATAATAGGAAAAGGAGCGTATAAACTCGAACGACTAGACGGCAGCGAAATACCAAGAACTTGGAACGCGGCCAACCTACGAAGATACTATACTTAAATAAGTCACTCTTTATTGTTTCTTTTAATCACCCTTTATTTCCCTTTATTTTTTATTGTTCATTCTTTCAGAACCTCGGGTACTCTTTCCCTCACGAAGGGTTTTAACGAGGCCCAACTATTCAAATAAAATTTTTTACAAGTTATTTTCACTTCATCCCCATTACAAGTCACTCTTTATTGTTTCTTAAAACACCAAACGAAGACACGGCCATCGCTGGAGGACTGATCACCCTCCAGGCCGAACACACGGGTACCCAAAAAACCGACCAAACAAACGGTTATGATAAACGAAACTAAGGCCCGAACGGCTAAACAAAACATCCCAAAAACGGATCATATGAAGACCCAAAAAACGGTCATAAATTTCACACAAAACAAAGTTACGGCTCTCAAGCCACTAGAAACAAATCTACACATAGTTCAAAACTAAATACAAAGCAACTATTCAAATATCAACAATCCGCCCATCACGGACGGTCTTGAATGCTCCCGTCATAGACACATCCACACCAGGGGCCAACACCTGAAATTGCGCCTTCATCGTCTCCTCGGTTGCAGCAACGGCATCCCCAGCATCAGCCAACAAAGCCGCTTTCTCCTTCTTCAGGGCTTCGACCTCAGCCTTCAGAGTTTCCGACTCGGCGAGAAGCAAGGCAGCTTGAGAACTCGCATCCGAGGAACGTTTCCGCTCTTCAGCCAGTTGAGAAAGTAGCGAAGTCTCAACACCGGCAAGGCGGAGTATCTCCGCCCCGGAATCCTCCGACGACTTCTCCGCCTTCTCCTTTGCAGTCTTCGCAGTCTCAAGCTCTTCCTTCAACTTGCTCACATCGGTTTGGGCCTGCCGAAGCTTCTTTTCCAACAAACCCACTTGAGCCATCACAGGCTCGGCCTTCCGAACAACCGCGGCAGAACGAAGAAGAGCACGATAAACCGACTCAGCCTGAAACGAGACGTCACAACCATCAAAAAATGACTCCGTTCCAGGCATTAAGTGCTGATCAATGAAACCCGTGGCATCAAAACGCCGATCCATCACACTAGGGACCAAGCCCTCCTCTTCAAAAGTTTCACTACCCGGCTCCTCCGGCCTACTTCTCTTCCGAGAAGCCTCGGTAGAAGCTAGTACAACGACTTCCGGCGATCCGGGAGGAGCTTCAACGCCAGTGTGCACCCCCGAGGAAACCACCTCTTGAGGAACAGCCTGAGAATCTGCGGCTGGAGTCGGAGCCGGAGAAGGAGACGACGACCCCTCCCCCCGACCCAACGCTGCCCTCAACCTCGCCAAAGTAGTCAGCCCTCCAGCCATCTCAACTAAAAAAGAAACAAGAAAGGAGTTATTACTTAAAAAAAAAAAAAAAAAAGGGAAGCAAAACACACCAATATATGTCCGACACGCCTCAGGATCCCCCATAACGTCTCGAGGATTTAACGGGCGTTCACCAAACAAATGCCACAAAACTTTGGCAATATCCTTATCCTCCCGAGACAAATCATCGTAGGAGATCTTAGTTAAAACCGACGGCCCGGCACCAAAATTCCAATAGGTCGGAAACCGGCGCTCGCCCTCCAAAGTAAGCCAAAACGGGTGGTGCCCCCGAACGGGGCGCACCTTAAAGTACTCCCATTTAAACCCATGAAACGAATCTTCAAACAACCCGAAGATCCGGCGATGGGGCTGAGCACGAAACGACATATATCCTTTCTTGTGCTTCCCCTCCTTAGTCGGAAGAGTGCACAAGAAAAGAAAGAGGAAAACGGGAACCGAAGCCGGGAGCTCGAGGTACTGGCACACCAACTCAAAACACCGAACAGCCGCCCAGCTGTTCGGATGAAGCTGAGACGGTGCCACGGAACACCGGCTAAGCAAACCCTGAACAAAAGGCGAGAACGGGAACCGCACACCGAGCCGAGTAAACATGGACTCATAAACCCACATCCAGTCCGGCACGGTGGGTGAACGGAGGTTCAAGTAGCAAACGCGCTCGTCGGCATCAGGAAGGACGAGCTCGTATCGCCCCTCCTCTTCACCACCGCCACAAATCGCCCCCCGATCGCGGAGCCGTTGGAGATCATCCTCCGTCATCCGCGACGGAACGCCCCATACATCACTGGTCACCCAACCGTAGCGATTGGGGACGCCCCTGGAAGGGGCTACCGGGGCACCCACACTCTCATTTCGCCGACGCTGCATACCTAAAACAAGGGAGGAGCACCACCATCAGCCTACCAACTCCGCACAATATCAAAAAACAAAAACCTAAACACCACTACAGTCAAAGTAGGAAACGGCGGTGCTCAGCCCCTTCCCCAAACTCGACAGAAATACCAAAACACAGCAAAACAAAAAGGAAGCAGATAAAACAAAGCATGGCAAGAACAGAAAACAGCACACACAGACAAGCGTACGAAAGAAAAAGCAAAAACAGAATATACCAACCTGGTAAATTCAGAAGAAAAACTCGAAGGAAAATAGGAAAATGAGGCAAAGCAGAACAGCACCAGAAAGCAAAATCCACTAAAGCAGTTTTTTCTCAGAAAAGGGAGAAGTTCTCTTTCAAAAGAAAAAACGGACGAGAGAAATAGAAGCCAAAACGAAACGGTTTCAAAAAGACGAAAGGACACAACTGACCCTGGACATAATGAAAATAATAGGGGCAAAAAGGAGAAAACACCTCCTCAATAAATGCCCCCCTCGGAAAAGCAAACTAATCAATTACGCCTCAAAAAACGCAACAGGCGCAGCAGGCACGGAAAGGTCACGTCAAAGACCAAAATGCGGTCAGGACAGATCCTTTACCAAATGAAATCGGGAAACCGACCTCGTCACCAAACGAACACTCGAAGACACGATGAGAGAACATCTCAAACTCTCAGCGAGAAACCGACCTCACTCGCTCTCCCGCTGCGGGGGCAACTGTTACGGATCCAGCCCACGGACCCCGGACCCATGACCAAAACCCGAACCCGGCTTACCGGGTCAACCCATCTCGACTTTCTAGAAGGCACCGAATCGGCCCTCTAGATCCTCTAACTAACTTTCGAATTCAAACATCTCCCTTATCTTAAGCAAATAAGATAAGATAAGATTATCACCATCACCTATAAATAGAGGACCCAGATCCCTCCAGGTATTCATTCATTCCACACACCTTATACCTCTTAGATCTATTCTGACTTGAGCGTCGGAGTGTCTTTGCAGGTACCTCCCCCCCCCCCCTCCGCTCCATCAGGGCCGTCCAACATCCGATCCGACCCGCAGGTTCCCGATCCTCCTCTCAACCCGTATCAGAAGCATTCTGTACAATATTAAAATAATTTTTTATTTATAATTAAATAAGATAAAGGTAAAATATGATAACATGCGTCCGTTTCGTTTGATATTTTATATAAAAAATGAGTATGAAAAATATTTTTTATGTTGGTTTTATTTTTTTTTAAATAGATTAAACTTTGTATGATAATTTATCATTATATATTTATTCCCTGGTTTTATATGAGAAAAAAATTTCTATGGTGTGAAATAATGTGAAATGTCAAAAAATGAGCAACGTAGGAGGTGGTGATTTGTAGAATAGAAATATTATTTTTATACTAAAATTAATCATTAATTATTTTTTTATGTATAAATATATATGTTGTTTAATTTATTTTTTATATATATTTTGTATAAAAATATATATTTTATATTAATGATTAATTTTAGTATATACATAACATAGTTATTTATAAAAATATATGAACAAGTGTAATTTTTTTTCTTAAATTTTTTGAAAAATGAAATTGCTAGGACGAATTGTATTTTTTTTTTGAAAATTAAATTCTCTTACAACGAATTCTCTTTGTTTAATAACAATATTTAGGGGGTGAATTCAGAAAATTCTATAATTTGAAAGAATTACTTAAGTATTTTATTAGATTCATTGTATCTACATTAAAAATTTACCGCTTTTGACGGGTTTTTTTTATACACAAAACGTCTTCGGTGGCCTTTGCAGATTTAATTTTAACGAAACATTTCCATTTTTGCAAAAATCACCGTAAAACACAAATACACAATAAATATACAAATCAAGCATTCATGGATCATATTCATATAGAAATCAAAGACGTTAAAATCAGCCCCAAAAAATTAGTCCGTATATGTATAAATATATATAATTTAATTTAATTTTAAGGGCAATTTACATATTTAAATAAAATCAATGAATCCTTCACCCAAATGTGCAAAACAGAAATATGTTATGTGGTTGTGCAAATTCGATTATTATATAAACCGTGGGAGCCAACCACGGTTTATTATTTGAACATAAACCGTGGCTGACAGGGACGGTTTCTAGAAGGAAAAAAATGGGTATAAACCGTGGCCACCAACCACGGATTAGGAAGGGAAAATTTTAGGCATAAACCGTGGGTGGCTACCACGGTTTATGAGGATATTGGCTTTAAACGTAAAACCCTGTAGGCTCCCACGGTTTACGTTTATATTACTATATATACATAATCCACTGAAGATGAGCACGGATCATTTGGAAGGAAAAAAAAATCTGCAACCTTCATAGTTGGGAGAGTTTGAGAGAGAGGGTTGGAGGATTTGGTGGGGTTTGGGTTGTGGAATCATGGAGGATAAAGCTCGCTTGTACCGATTAAATGGAATTACTCATGTGGCTGGATCTATTGATGATGAGGTTAGTCCTTATTGTTAATATTATTCTCATTATTTATATAATTAATATTATTTTTTCATTATTAATGTAGTCAATTTATTTTATTAGCATTGTTTAGATAATTAATTTATTATTTAGATTATTAATTTTGTTACTATTATGATACTCGTAGTTATCAGTATTACCTTTATTTTTATTAGTACATGTAACTGTTGGTCTCATAAATGCTGTTATTCGTAGTAGAGTTATTGTTGTTGGTATTGTTATCATTATTTTGCCTTTCGTGATCTTTCTTACTATAATCTAAAAGAAAATGGAAAACATATGTATATATTTAATTAAATTTTTTTCTAAATGTAATATGATTTGTTTAGTATTGGTCGTATGTTGAGGGGTTTCTTTACCTACATATTGCAGCCCACTAGGGTTATTAGTGGCGTGAGGAGGCAACAGAATATGCCTTTACACAAGCGGATCATACCGTACCTGGAGACCGCCGGGTTGTATCATTTGGCTAGGTTAAACAGTCACTGGTTCTGGGTTGACGAGCCTCTACTCAGCGCATTTATTGAGCGGTGGCGTCCTGAAACGCACACCTTCCACATGCCATTTGGTGAGTGCACTATCACGTTGCAAGATGTGGCATATCAGCTTGGTTTGCCGATCGATAGGGAGCCTGTCAGTGGGTGCCTGACTGACTTTGAGAATCTGATGGAACATGGTAGACCGGCATGGGACTGTCATATGCCTGCCCACGGACCCCTGGATCCTGCAAAGGTGCAGAACCAACAGCCTCCGTTCGATCTAAATCAGCTGCGAATGATGGGGATGCCACTAGCGGAACGGACGGTGCTATCACAGGCATCGAACAAGACGCACCTCCAACGCCACTTGAGTTATGAAATGGAGCTGATACCCAGAACTATCCACCCCAACATCCAACTTTGCGAGTAACTCGTGTATTCTGACCTCTGGAAAACTTCTGACACAATGGAACAGAACCCTAATGTCTTCATCAGCCGCTAGCACAAACGTGTCATACTGAACCCGGGTCGAGACAACTGCGATGGGAATCTTGTAGAATAACTTCTTCACAAACTTGCTACCAGAAATCCCAAGCTTCTGTAAAATACTGTTCTTTAGATTTGACAACGTGCTTGTTGAACTGATGAAAACACTTACCGGTTCTCTATCAGTGAACTTCACACCATATCTTTTGTTTTTTTGAATTTTTCCAGAGCAATGCACTAGAACAAGAACACTCTCCTCCTCACTTGCCATTATGATAATGATCTCTCTCATGCACCTGAATCTCACCAACATATATATAGATCTTCACTCCTCATAAACCGCTGTAGGCTACATGGGTTTATGTAAATTCCCATTCCTTCATAAACCGTTGATGGTAGCAAGGTTTTATGAAGACTTTCATGCAATCATAAACCGTAGTAGCCTCCCACCGTCCCTGCCAGCCACGGTTTATATTCAAATAGTAAATCGTGGTTGGCTCCCACGGTTTATATAATAATCAAATTTGCACAACCACGTAACATATTTCTGTTTTGCACGTTTGGATAAAGAATTCATTGATTTTATTTAAATACGTAAATTGCCCTATTTTTAATATATATTTTATATTTTAAAATATATTTTATGTTAATAATTACTTTTAATGTACAACTAATATAATTGAATAAAAATATAAATAAAAGATTGAATTTTGTGAAACTCACAATGAATACAGAATCACGAGCAGCAAGAGCAAGTATATCTGCACAGGAGACAAGAGGGCCATTGCAAGCTTTGTCGACAGCTGCTTTGATTTCATCAACAACATCAAATGCTCGAAGTGAATTGTTATTTGGGGTTGCTGTCTTTTCTCCCTTCATCTCCGGAGTGTCATCTAGTAGAATCGATCCGTCACACCCCTGTACTTTTCCAAATACTTTAGACCATCTTTAAACGCTTTTATATTAAGATTTCAATATGTATTCTATAAAGTTATACATCTATTATGATAAATGTTATTATTGCTATCTTGAATTCTTTATGGTAGTTATAATGTCCATGAAATTTTGACAATACTTAAAAATATAATAAAAATTATGTTTTTTTATTACTATTGGAAAATATCTTTAATTATTTGAAAATAAAAATAAAGAAGAACTATAAAAAAATATAAATAAATTAAAAAATTTTTCAAATGATAAAAAAAATATCATCTTAATTTTTACCATAATTTTTAAGTGTGTTATCAAAAATTTTTTTAATCACTATAAGTCTATAACCACAAATAATTTAGATGTCATAGCATTATAGCATTCACAATATCTATATGCATCAAAACAAAGAATAACATTATATAGCTTCCGCATAATTATATCACTACAAGAAAAACTAATTTACTGGCAATAACACTATAACCATTATTTCTTTTGGTTAATTTCTTTTTTGTTAAAATTATATATTTGTTGTTATTATTATATATTAGAATGACAAGTTATAAAGTGTTTGTGATTATTAAAAAGTTTTTAATGGCGACCGCTATAATTGTCACTAAAATTTTTAATAACAGTATAAAACGACTAATGTCTAATTATCAATAAATGTGTAGTTATTTTTAGGGCAAGTTACTTAAATAAATAGAATAGAGAAAACGTTTACCCAAATGTGCAAAACTGATTCTTGTTACCTACATGTGCAAAAAGCCATTTCTATGTAATCCGTGGCAACCCACTACGGTTTCAAAACGTGCATAAACCGTGGCAGGTTATAGCGGATTATGGCCAAAAGATATAGAGTGTAAACCGTGGTAGGTCATCACGGTTTATTAAGGAGAGATGGCGTGTAAACCGTGGAGAGTCACCACGGTTTATGAAGAAACTTATTTGCACATAAAACCTTGTGGGTCACCACGGTTTATGTGTGGTAAATAATGGCCAGAAAACCTTGTTAATTTTATGTCCAATAGAAAATGAATTTATTAGCACAATAAATTTATTAACAGAATCTTAAATTATGTCTTATCAACAACAGCTTTTTATAATAGAAAGAGTACAATAAAAAAAACAGATAATACTAAGAAAATGGTTTTTATAGTGCTTAAAAAATTGATGTCTATTTACTAAAAAATAAAAAATTAATATTTAATTTAAAATGATGAAATTTAATAAATTTAAAATATTTAAAATTTGTTATGTAAAATAAATTAGAAAAAAATTAGACTCCAATAATAAACACCATGAAATTTTTGGATTTTTTTCTATTATAAAATAAAAAAATAAATTACACTAACATTAATGTTTGGAATCTGTGTTTTTATTTTTTATTTTGAGTTTTTATGAAGTTTTCAAAATCTTATGCGAACTTATAAAAACTACTCAAAAGTTCGTTTAAGCTTAAGGTGACCTCTCTCATTATATTCATCTTTATTTTTTCATTTATAAAATAAAGATTTATTACACTATAACATATTAATGAGTACAATAAAATAATTACTTGTTAATATTGGTATATTAATATTCATTAACATGCTTATTGATTAAATCTTTTATATAGATTTAATAAATTCACATATAAGTGTATATTGATACATTAGTATTTGTTAAATTTAAAATAAAAAATATTTATTATATTATAAGAATATTAATGAGTACTCTAAAAAAACTTAATAAGTAATTATTTTATTATGTTCATTAATATTTTTTATAGTATAATAAATATTTAAATATAGTGTAAAATGAAAAATAGGGATAAACATAATGAAAAACTAATTGATAATACATGTAAAAATTTTATAGTATATATTAGTCAATAATACATAAAGAGAACGAAAAAATTTTATTATAAATATTCAATAGAAATAGATGATTTTTTTTTTCTTTATAAAATGTACTATATAGTGTGTATTTATTAGGCTGCCTTTGTTTTCAACAACAAAATAGGATAAGACACTGAAAATAGGACAGGACAAGACACTGATGGATAGAGACGCAAAATTTTGTGTTCTTGTAATTCTGCTTGGTGATAAACTAGAACAAATTATGAAAATCTAATTTATTCTCATTTTTTTCATTAAAAAAATTTGAGATGAAAAATATAATAAAAAAATATAATTATAAAAAATTAACAAGAATAATAAAAAAATAAAAAATAAGTTGTGTCTCTTGGACATAAAATTAACAAGGTTTTCTGGCCATTATTTACCACACATAAACCGTGGTGACCCACAAGGTTTTATGTGCAAACAAGTTTCTTCATAAATCGTGGTGACTCTCCACGGTTTATGCACGCCATCTCTCCTTAGTAAACCGTGGTGACCTATCACGGTTTACACTCTATATCTTTTGGCCATACCTGCTACGGTTTATGCACGTTTTGAAACCGTGGTAGGTTGCCACGGATTACATAGAAATGACTTTTTGCATATGCAGGTAACAAGAATCAGTTTTGCACATTTGGATAAATGTTTTCTCTATTCTATTTATTTAAGTAAATTGCCCTTATTTTTATTATCACTAAAAGTAAAATAAATTACTACCAAAATAATAATAAATAATAATATTATTATATTAAATTAAATTAATTTATATATAATAAAATATTATTGAATCTAGATAAATAATAAATAAGTTTGACTGTAAATCATAGGAGTATATTAAAAATTAAAATTAATTAAGGTGATTGTTATGGTGTCTAAAAATGTATGTCTAATTTATCAAAATAGTTAAAAATTAATATTTAATTTTAAAAATATAAAAATAAATAATTATTAAATACTCAAAATTTATCATAAATAATAAATTAAGCAAAAGTTAGACAATAAATTATAGGCACCATAAAATTTATCATTAATTAATTTGTTAATTTGAAATAACAACATTTAAAATCATGTTATATTTTATATGGTTTATATTAAGACTTGATTTGATAACATTTTTTAAAAAGATGTTTGTGCTTTTAAAAAGCAAAAACTTCTCATTTTGCTAAAAAATTATTTTTTTGAGTTATTTTTTTAAAAAAAATCTTTTAAAAAAGTAAAAATAATTTTATGTTTATATATTACTATATCTCATGCAAAAAAAAATAACTTTCTATCTATCAATTATATTTTAGTACAACAATATAAAAAAAAAATTTTATTATGTAAAAATATCTATTTTTTAAGAAAAAAATATTTTTTAAAAAATGTAAATTGAACTTCTCAAAAAAATTTTATTTTTATTTTTTTAATACTTTTATTTTTACTACTAAAAATTTTTCAAATACATTAAAAAGAATCTACTTTTATTGAAAAAAAATTTCTATCAACTTAATGACATTTAAACAAACACTTAATCTGCATTGTTAGTTTCATTTATTAATAAAAAACTAGTTGTTCATATTAAAAATATAGAAGATCAAATATATATATATATAAAGAAAAAAATTATATGTTTGTATATTTCATTAAAAATAAATAAATAATATAATTCATATGAAGATTAAGTTATATGGTTACGCTTTATATATTATCAGATGTTATTGTATTAAGTGGAGAGTAAATTATCAAATTTTCTATTAGAGAGAGAGAGTACCAAGTGGAGAGTTAATTATCAAATTTTCTATTTTAGAGAGAGAGAGAGTACTCTAGATATCACTAGCTAAAAATTAAGAAAAAATGATAATATCACTTCATACATAATTTTTTTGAATAAAGTTAAAAAAAAGTGACATTATAACAATAAGAATGAGAATATCTATTTTTAGATGTATATAAAACTCACATTAACGAAGCAGTCATGGAAATGCAAACGCAACAAAGATGCTCCATTTCGAGGTTCACTATGGATTGCTTGCTTCACAACTGCTCGTACGGTTGGCAATGCTTGAGGGCACACTCCCTTATAGTAGTCAGGACTCAACCCATCATCACCGTATGTTGGATTCAAAAATATTGACAAAGAAACGATAACAACCACATTAATAATATATTGATGGAGATTATTGGGAGCCATTGTTTATTGTTATGCTTCAATTGCATATGCGCAGTTTTGTGGGGTTTATATAGAGGGAACTGCAACTATCCCTACTCATTTACATTTAAATAATTAAATCCAAACTCCGGTTATAAATGATGTGGGTACAAATTTATTTTTATCTAAAATTAATTTTATAAAATTATATTCATTTAAATTTTAGTTTTATAAATATCAATTCAAACACACATTAAGTAGTATTGATTTGGATTGACTTTTTTTTAGTTAAAAGATATTTATATTAAAAATAAAATAATTTATTTAATTTTAAATATATTTAGATACATCTTTTAGTAAAGTATTTTTTAAAAAAATTAAATTATTTATTTTTTAAAAAAACTAACAATAATTTACTTTATAAGAAACAAAAATAAAAAATATTTTTAATACCTTTTTTAAAAAAAAACTTCTATCTAAGTGTAAAATAGTTTTTGTCTATTAAAAAAAAAATTTTAAAATAAAAAAATATTTTTTCAAAAGGCAATCCGATCCTCATTTTACGGTTTTTTTAAGCAAAACTCTTCCACTAATTAAATAAGGTGCAATAATTAATTTTATGGATTTTTGTTAATATATTATCTTTAAGGCACTTATTATGGTCAAATGTTATCCGTTTTTAATATTTTAACGTAGTAAAACTCTAGTTTGAATTTGACTTATTAATTAGTATAAAACAAATATAAGTCAATGAAAATAATAAAAATTTTGCTAATAGTCATCCTAATAAAAGGTAAGTGTTAAAAATACAAAAGCAAAAATTTAGAATACTTGTTAGCAAAATTCAAGAATTTAATAATACTCTCTCCATTACTTATATATTATCAATCACTTTGAATTTTTTTTTCCATAATATATGTTGCTCATATTTTTTAAAAAATAAGTTACTCAAATAAAATAATTAGGACCTAAAATGATCACATTATAACTTTTTCAAACTAAAAAAATTACAACTTTGTTATATTTATAGAAATCACTGCTGATAGAAGATTCAAAATCAATATAAACTGTTACTACTACTAGCTGCTATTTACGTGAAGAGAAGCTAAAGCAGAAATCATTATATATAGTAGCAGTTTCTAAAATAATAATAGAATAAAGCTTAAACCGTACTCTGATCTTGGATTGGAGAATGTCCTCTTTATTTTTGAACTTCTGTTACCAATGTCTTGTGCATTGTTATGTTTCTTCTTTATTTCAAATTTTGGAACATAGTTAATGAACAAGTGTAATTACTCGTACCATAATAATTTTGAAATTATAATTTTAAATAATTTTTTTAAAATTAATTTAAATTATAATAATTTAATTAATAAAAAGGTAATATGTTATGCATTATTTGATTTTTTTAATCTAGTATTAATTGAATTAACTATAAAATAGTTATTAATTGGTTTTAATAATCTACTTTTTTCAATAAATCAGACATATATACTGAATATAATCATAAATAATATAGTAATAGTCAAATCCACCAATAAATATATTGGCTATTATCACACTATAAAACAAATTAAATATAAAAGCTATTAGCACTTATAAATCTATAAAATTGCACTGTCTTTCATTCGTGCAAGGATTTACTTATCAAATAAACTTAAAATATGAACAAAAAATATTTATAAAATGGACCTAGCATCACTTGAAAGAATCATGGAAAACAATCAACTTACCTTATCATTCATGAGAATCATTTTTATGTAAGTCGTCTTATTCTTGTCAAATTTGGATGGAATTTTCCATAACCTTATAATTCTTGCTTTTATTTTTCAAACATTTTCATTACATAATCTACCATAGGGTAATACTGTTGATAGAATCGTAGTTAGTAGCACTTAGGTATGAAAAATAATAAACAGAAGAAGATCTATATCTTATGTACGAATTTTTTAGATGATAAATAATTGTAACAATATATATATATATATATATATATATATATATATATATATATATATATATATATATAGACACACACACTAATTATACATGGTAAAAATTAGCAAATATTTTCAATGGAGATAGTTGCTACAATTATGTGAAATTTATACTATTATGTTTTATTAACCTTTATGATTAATTTAATAGAGATACTTACTCAATATATATGTTATCAATATTAATTATATGCTAATATTTTTAGGAAAGGGCTAAAAGAGGAGATATATAAATATATATAATATTATTGCTATATAGAAAGCATACATAAATTGCTACAATTTTTTATTATATTATACAGCTTAAAATTATAGTATCATGTTATTATTAATTTAGATACTTGTTATAATTACATCAAATTTAATTATGACTCTAAATAAATAAAATATTTAATATTTAATATTCTTTTTTTCTTTTTTACATTCAATATTTACTGTAAATATAAAAAGTAAAAAAATTAATGAAAAATATGAGCAGAAAATAAAATATATTAATTAAAATTCAATTTGTTATCTAATTAATGTTGTATTTATACGATATAAATTTACGAAAATATTATGAATCACAACCTTTTTTATTCTACAAAAAAATATTATATGTAACCTTTAGTAGTACAAAAATAATTATAAGAATTAATTATTGATATTGATACTAATCACAATTGATTATTGATACCCTAATTTTTTTAAAATATATTTTACCTTTTTAAAATATAATGCATATACTGTGTAGACCTTTATTTATTATTATTATTATTATTATTATTATTATTATTATTATTATTATTATTATTATTATTATTATCAAATTAAATGGATCACTATTAATGTGTGCATTATTAACTATTTTCTAATAAAATTATTACACTTAAATTAGAATTAGAACTATATCAATTGATATAATTAAAATAATTAAAAATATTGATAATTAATAAGTAGTTTAATAACACATTAAATATTAATTTGATATAATTATAATAAAAATATTTTTTTAAATTAATATAATCATTATTCATGAGCTAATTTTAATATAATTAAAATAAATTTATTTAAAAAAAAGAGTTCATGTGTAATTTTTAAAAATTATAATAATTTTTTTATTTATTATTATACGTATATATTAATTTTGTTAAATAATTATATATATATATATATATATATATATATATATATATATTACGGTAGTTTTTTTAATAATATATATATATATATATACATACATAAATAAAAAAATACATGAATTATATTTTGTTAAATTTGATGTTATTGGTTATTAAAAATATTTAAATTACATATATTAATTATTTTTTTGTTATAATTATTTTGTTTTATATATATGATTTTTTTTTTATTCAACAATTGTGCAATAATTTTTTATTTTTTATATTCATATATATTTCTCCATTCTGACTCCATTGTTTTTTTAATAGTGGTATTTTAATTTTTTATTTTTCTTTTTTTCACGTATCTTTCTTTTTTTTTTTAAATAGTGATGTTTTAATATATTTTTTTAAATACATTTTTTAATAATTACATTACTAATCTAAAATATAAAATGAGAAAAAAAGATGATACATATATCCAAGAAAAAAATAAACTTAAAAATTAGAAGAAAAAATTATATTAAAAAATATAAAAAATAATATATTCAAAAAGAATAGTCGTAATATATAAATTGAATCAACAATTTAAATTTCTCTAGAACTAATTTAATCAAATACTAATATTAGAAATAAATTACTTCAATAATATTTAATCTATTCTACTCCTTAGACACGTATAGATTAGAGTCATTCTCGTAACGACAACCAACTGAAACAACATCGTAAGTTCAAACATTTAGAATTCGTTCAAATTTAGACCATTTTCTTGTTCTTTGAAAACCTTATGTATCTCTTATAGAGTTGAATCGCAATTCATTTTATGAAAAAAGAGTTACGAATGTGGCTTTGATGTGTTAGAGACCAAAATTCGGAAGTCACTATTTATATCTGAGTGTGACACTTATTAAACCCTAAAGCCAAATAAAATAGTATCTCTGCTTTTATTCTCATTTAATTCTAAATCAAAAGTAATGATGACTTATTTAATTCAGCATTTATGATAATAAATGAGATGACCATTATATAAATCATTTAATGTAAAATAGCTTAATTTGCGATTATAATTAATATATGTATTACCCATGAATAGATTAGAAAATAATAATTTTGTAACAAAATAATCATTCAATTTGAATTATAATTAATTGATTGATAGAAATTATAATAAATTGTATGATATTTAAATAATTAACCAAATCAATTAGTTGATATAATTAATTTATTATAATAAATTGAATTTAATGAGTTAAAAGAAATAAATCGAAAAACACCATCAGAAACATGCCACGACAGTTTTATCATTAAGTGCAGAAATTTAATTTTTATATAATAGAATAGATATTTACAGATTATTATATTAAACACAAACTAAAAAAACACACTAAATAAAATAAAAATATCAATGGTAAAATATAACCTAAAAAATTAATTAAATTAAAAAAACCTGTGATGAATTATAATAAATCTATATATGAGAAGTAAAAATAAAATAAAAAACTAAAAATAAAGTAAAAATAACAATTAAAAAAGTAAAAGAAGATAGAAAAAATAATGTGTAGAGTAGATAAAAAATGTATTACAATAAAAGATTAATATAATTAATTAATACAAAGGATGAAAGAGAAAAATCAAAATACAATTTTATTAAAAAAATTTCAAAAAAAAAAATATTTTAAAGAAGAACCTATTAATCAACTTTTATAAAAATATCACAAAAAATTTAAATTATCTTTAAATAAAATAATAATACCCTTAAGAATTATTAATCAAAATAAATAAATAAAAGAATTAATATAAAATAAAATCATAAAAAAATATTAGCAAAATTAAGATAAAAAAATAAAAATAAACAATTATAAATATTTTACCTAAAGTACAGAATAGAGAGGGAGAAAAGGGATATATAAAATAATAAGATAATAAATTGAATTAATTGAGTTTCATTTATTTCATTGCTTTATATATTATTTATTAAATAATTTAATATTTATCTCGATAAAATTAAATAATAAATTATTTATAATTAATTTAATTTAATTAATAAAAAAATTTAAAAAATGTGATATTTACTCTAATTAAATTAAATATTTGAAGTTATGATTAATGTAATTTAATGAATCAAATAAAATATTAAATGATGAAATATTTATCCTAATCAAATCAAATTACATCATTGATTAGTTATAATTAATACAATTGAATGAATCAAACACATTAAATTGAAAAATAATTGAGTTATTTGTGTCTTAAGGACATATTTTAAAAACATTTATTTTTCAATAATTTTTATAAAATATTTTTTATAATATTTTTAATCTATGGTCTAAAGACACAATTATAATAACCCATTAAAAAGTACTTAGTTAGTTAATACAAATAATTAGTGTAATTGATTTAGTTCAATAAATTAAAAGAAATAAATGTAAAAGGAAGAGATAAAGAGAAAGCGAATTATAAAAACGTGTAGCCATTAAAAAGCAATAAAAAAGTCTCTTTTAGTTTTTTATTTATTAATTATTAATTTATTATAATTAATTTCATGACATTTATTATACGTTATTCATCTTACAAATTAATACAATAAATTAATTGATATCAATTATCGATAATTAATTTTAATTGATATAACTCATTTCGCTATACTTTCTAAATAAATAATTAAAAATATACGTCTCAATTTTTTGTTAAAATAGAATAAAATAAATTACATAAATTGAGTAGATATAAATCTGAAAATTATAAAATTTTATTAACAACTCAAATAAATTAGTACCATAAAACTAAATTTAATGTCTATTTTAAAGATAATTACTAACTTTTTATTCTTTTAATTATTAATAATTTAAATAAAGTAATACCCTATAACTTATTTTGTTATCTATTTTAAGTAATTACTAATATTCTATTTTTCTAATTATTTGCTTGTCTTATTTATCATTTATGCTTTCAATCAATTATATTAATAAATAAATAAACTAAATTAATCCGGTTATACTTGGACTACTATTCAACAATTCAACATAATTTTTTTAATTTGGGATTAACTATTAACGATAGAAAATAAAAAATTTAGAGTAATTCAATATCATGAACATTAATTATTATTGTGAAATAACCTAAAATCATAATGTAATTTATTTTTAAAAACATAATCAAGTATTATTGTTAATTATGAAATAACCTAAAATCATAATGCATTTTATTTTTAAAGAAACAATTATCCATTAATATCTATAAATAGAAACTATCGTCAAAATATTTTGATTAAAAGTATGAGGAGTTAATTACTATTCATTATTAATAATATATCGATTATACCAAAAAGTAAAAATATAATTTTCTGCATTTATACCATTAGAAGAATTACCACCATGAGTAAAATTTTATCAAAAAAAAAGAATAAAATTGCATACATAGCAAATTTAAAAAATAAATATCGTTAAGTAATTATGCTTTTCTTAATAAATAATAAAAAATTAAATATCATAAACAATATTCTTTCAAAAGTAACCCATTTAAGTTGTTATGTTTGGCATGGTTTATTTGTATATTATTTAAATTGACATTATTTTTAATTATAATAATCATTTATCCTTAATAATTATTTTTAGAATTTAATAATTTATCATGCCTTACAATAATTATCTATAAAAGAATATATATCCTGAAAAAATTATTAAATAAATTTATTTTTTTTGTCTTATTTTCACATTAAAAAATTTTTTGTTCTGTCTTTTTTAATTGTTATTATATTATTAGAATTGTTATATAATATTAAAAAAATTCTTTAAAAATAGAAATAGCTAGCAATGGCACCTTGAATAATTAATTCAATAGAATTAAATTTAAACAAATAAGATGATTCAATCAATTATACAAATAATAGCATATTTATAAATATTAATAATGAAAATAGTCTCATTAATGTAAATGATCAATACAATAATTATATGAAAAAATAACTAATTACATAATTGTATAATTTTCAAGATCCTATATAGTTGAATCTAATGGACAAATAAAAAATATCTATATAATAATATCCTAATATTTTAGCATATTATAAATCATATTATAAATTTATATATCATATTATAATTTTAAGTCAACTCCTTAAACACATTATAACATAAACCATCTAAAAAGATACACCAAATTAACGAATATCACATGGATCACAACATACACTCTAAATGGTTACGATATTTCAAATAAAAAGAGTATCAATACAGAGAAATCAATAAATATAACCAAAATAAAGAGCAACAAAAAAACACACAAAAAAATAATAATAAAGAGAATCAATAAAAACATTAACATATAAACCATATACACGAACAATGTATATAATAATTTTGAATCACAAAAAAAAACTATATATATATATATATATATATATATATATATATATATATATAAACCACATACACAAACAATGTATATATTAATTGTGAATCACAAAAAAAGACTATATATATGAATTGAAATACACATGACAAAATAGAATATTATAAAATAAAGTTATAGTAAGATTATTTAAAAACAACGTAAAGATGACACATCTTTTTTGTTAATCAGAAGCTAAAAGAAAAAAAGTATGCGCCTAATAATAAGCAATTAAAATAAAAAAATTTTAAAAAATAAAAAATGAAATGTATAAATAAAGATAAAAAAATAAAAATTAAATAAATTATAAAAATTGTACCTTAAACACGAGAGAGAGAAAGAGAGGAAGAGAGGAAGGAAGGGAGAGAGAGAAAGAGAGCGAATGAGTAAAGAATATTTGATCTTGTATAAATAGATGGTATTGAGAAAAATAAACTAATTAAATTAATTCATATATTTCATTATCATATTTATTATTTATTAAATAATTTGATATTTACTCCAATGAAATCAAATAATTAATATAATTAACCAAATTAATTAATTAATATAATTCATTATAATTAATCAATTCATATAAATTATAATAAATGGTGAGATTTGAATGTCTAATCAAATTAATTAATTGATATAATTAATTAATTATAATTGATTTGCTTTAACGAATTAAATGAAATAAATCAGGAAACACCTCAAGAGTATGACATATCAGTTCTATCATTAAGTGTAAAAATTTGATTTTTATATAATAGATAATAGAATAAATAGAATAGATAGATAATGAAAATATTTTCTTAAATTTGTATAATTATGCATTATTCATTAAATATTAATTGTAATATTGTAATATAATTAAAATAAAGATATTTTTAAAATAAATTTATTTAGAGAAATATAAATTGGTCCAATGCCATTATCATATAATTATCATATTATTATTATTATTATTATTATTATTATTATTATTATTATTATTAAAATGATTAAAAATATTTTTGATTGATAATTGATAAGTAGTTTAATAATGTATTAAATATTAATTTTATATAACTATAATAAATATTTTTTAAAATTAGTATAATTATGCATTATTACTTAAATGCTAATTATAGTATAATTATAATAAAGTTATTTTTATAAAATAAATTTAGAAGAGAAAATAGTGCATTCATTTTGGCGGAAAAATAAATTTATGAGGAATCGACACCTCACTTTCATTAGTTAGGAGAAAACCCAATTTTAGTATATTATGTAGATGTAGATGAACACTTAGTGTATGTTTGGCTCAGAAAGATGAAGGCACCTTCAAAAGTCTTGAACGTTGCACCAAATTTGTTTGGATAATTTTTTTAACATGATTTTTACTCTCGAACGTACGTTTACTTAAGCAATATTTTGTAACATTTACTTTCAATTCTTATCATTGAGAATTGATTGTAAAATTTATTCTTTCAACTACCCTTTTTCACCTTCTTACTTTTATACATACATTGTTATCTTCATTTTATTTATCAATTATCTTTCTGCACCTTCTTCATCTTTTTTATATGCAAGGTCATTTTTATTTTATTTCTCAACTATTCTTCTTCATCTTCTATCTTCATTTTATTATTTTTGTTTAATTTTTGATAAACCAAACACACACTTACTACGAGATCTTTCTTTGTATAAGAAATCATGTGAGATAGATGACAGTTTCAGTAGCAGTTCGATCTCTGATTAGCTAATTCAGGGAGGTGATTATCCTCTCTATTCCTTTCTTTTTGTACATTTCGGTAAGTAAGGTAAGTCCAAAAGTACATGGAGAAGTTAGTGCTGCAACTGATGTTCCTGTTGCTGAGTTGTTGCATATTGTACACAATGATTATAATCAGGAGAGTGGTGATTCTGATTACTCTGTAGGCAGTGACTTTGACAAGGAGCAGGAAAATGATGTGATGAGAATCAATGATGATGATGAGATAAGTTCTGATTCCAAGAGTGATGAGTATGACACATAAACCGCTACTGTATAGTGGTTTATACTTTGTTCTATTATTCTTTCAGAAACCACTGTTGTATATAACAGTTTCTGCTTCAGTTTTAAACAGCGGCTGGTAGTAATGGTTTATGTTAATTCTGAATCCGTTATTACCAGTAACGGTTTGTATAGATATGAAAAAGTTACAATTGCGTCTTCAGTTTGAAAAAAGTTACAATCTGATAATTTCGGATTCTAATTATTCTATTTAAGTAACTTGCCTTTTTTAAGATAAATACACTGTTACATTGTCAATTATATTCTTTATGTATAAATAGAATTTAATTTTGTACATTTATATCTAGTTAAATTCATACGTAATTTAAAAATTAGTTAATTCCATTAATGTGACAATAATGATTAGATGATTATGTAAAACTCTTATATATCGTAAATTAAATTTGTCATTGTTACTGTTGTTGGATTCCGTCAATGTTGTTGTCATCGCTTTTGTCGCTGCTGCTGTCGCCGCTTCTACTGCCCTCTTCTTCTTGGCGCTGGTGCTTAGGTAATGCTTCTAAATTTTCTTTTTGTATTCGTTATTCTAGTTTTGATTTGTTATTATAACTTTGGTTCTGATTTGTTATTATAAGTTTGGTTCTGATTTATTATCATAATTTTGTGTTCGTTATTTGATTCTATTTGTTATTATAAGTTATTACAATTTTGGTTATGATTTGTTATTATAATTTTGTGTTCATTATTTTGGTTCTGATTTGTTATTATAATTGTGTTTGTTATTTGATTTCGATTTGTATTAGTATAAGTTTAGTTCTAATTTGTTATCATAATTTTATGTTCCTTATTTGATTCTGATTGTTATTATAAGTTATTATAATTTTGGTTCTAATTTGTTATTATACTTTTGTGTTCGTTATTTTAGTTCTGATTTGTTATTATAATTATGTTCTTAATTATTTGATTCTGATTTGTTATTATAAATTTGGTTCTAATGTGTTATTATAATTTTGTGTTCATTATTTGATTCCGGTTTGTTTTTATTCTAATTAAAACATATTTTGAGGTGTTGTTATTAAGTTATTGGTTTGATTATGAATAAATTAAAACACCTAAGTAGTTACGAACTCAACTAATTAGTTAATTGATTAGGTTATTTTGGATATGTTGTGGTTGTTTGTAAGTTTTAATTCATGATTGAGGTTGATTGGATTTGTATGAATCGTAAAGGTGGATATATGTCCAACTTTAGGGGAGATTATGCTAATTTTATTTTCAAATAATATAAATGTACACAAAATTTGTGTTCTATTTGCTTATTTTATGTGATATAAAGTGTTTATAAATTTTATAGTTGATATAAATGTACATTGTGTTTGTGATTAGTATTAATTGATATTCTCTTTACAGACATGACAAGGGGTAGAAGTGTACACAGATCGACCACATGGTCGTGGTTGAGGGAGGGGTTCTACTAGAATCTCTGGATCTTTTCAGTCGTCCCCCTCTACACCGACTATCCCTGTAACATCACAGGCAATGGGTGCACAGAACTAGTCATTTATCATGGTCCCTAATCCCAACTACGTGACTCTTATTGCTGCACCACCCCTGCAGCCAGGAAGTCGTTCGTCTGTTTTGTCAGATTGGACTCCTCCATCACCTCCATCCACTCAGCAGAACACTACCTCGACCATGACGCCTCCAACGACAGACACCATGCTGCTGGAATCCTCTAACGGATCGTAGTTATATGCCCCTCCACCACCTCTCATCGTACGGATGAAGATTTGGCCTAATGGGACTTTAGCGTAAGTACTATTTTAAGTCTTTTATATGTAAATCATTTTAGTTAGTCAGTTTAATTTAGTGACATTCAATTTTACTAGTTTTAGTGGATTTAGGTTATTAAGATAGGTTCGATTCAGTTTAGTAGGTTTGAATTGCAATTTTGTGTGTGATAATTCTTGATTGTTGATAGATGTTGCTGTTTAAGTGAATTTTTGATGATTATAATGGTTGACATATTCTAGTTATAGATAAAACTCGAGTAAAGACCCAATCCGGTCTTTGTCCATTTTCACGAAAGACAAAGTGATCCCTGTAAAAAAAAAGAGACTCTTCGGTCCTCAACCTTTTTATTTTGGGACAATACAATCCCTCTATTAAAATTGTTAAATAATAACAAAAATTAATTTTGTGGGGAGTTTCATTTGTATTTTGTGGGGGGTTTTTAACTCCCACAAAAAATTTTTCAACAATATAACCAACTATTACCACTATTCCCACTACCTTTTTCATTCTCATTATTATCACTCCTACCTCTATTATTTTTATTATGTAACCCTACTTTATTATCATCATTATCTCCTCTACCGTCATCATCACCAATACCCATATTATCAACATTAAAGTTCTCTTCTTTCATTTCTTATTCGATATTATTTTATTCCTTTAAAAGGTATTGTACTACATTTTTTTTGTGACATCGTTTTCATCAATGGTTTTCCTTCACTTAATTACCATTGGGGAAGAAAATAAAAAAAACAAATTTATTAATAGTTTGTGGAGGTTTAAAATCCCTACAAAATACAAATAAAACTCCCACAAAACTAACTTTTATTATTATTTAATGAATTTTTTAACAGAGGGATCATATTGTCCCAAAATAAAAAGGTTGAGGGTCGAAGTGTCCATTTTTTGGACAGGAATCGCTTTGTCCTTCGTGAAAATGGACAAGGACTGGATTGAGTGTTTACTTATAAAACTCTGCCAGAATTTCTAAAAAATTCTAAATATAATTGAGTTTTATAGATTACTTTGAAGTTATAAATGTATTAAACCTAAGTTATAGATGTACTAAACCTAAGTTTTCCATTGATAGGTTTGCGCCAAATAACAATGCATGTACAAAAGAGTGTACTGATGTGATCGACTGTAGGATTAGCAAGACGATGATGATGATGACAACTTTCAGTGACTAGGGTTTTTTATACACTATTTGATTGTATCATATTCTCTGTTATTTGACTTTTAATTTTATTCGTGCACTTGATAATTTAATATATTTGACTTTTATTATTTAGAATTTGACTATTAATTGTGCAAAAAATAAATTTAAATAAAAAATTGAGAATTTTACGACTAATTTCATCAAAAAAATATTTTTAAAAAATTGAACTTACCATCGAATTCTCCGGCAAAAATATCCGATAATAAAAATGCGAGAACAAAACAATTTGTCGCCAAATTTACCGTCAGAAAAAAATTCGCCGGTAACTAACACCAGATATTCGTAACTTAAAAGCTAAATCCGCCACTAAATTTGCCAAAAATTACTGGCAGACAACAAAATTCGATAATTTACTGGCGAAGTTTATACCATCGAATTAGAACCGACACAAAATTCGATGATGAATTTATTACCAGCGGATTAATTTTATTTTTCTACTTATAAATCTAATGATATTCAGCATTTTTTTCTGGAAACAAACAAATCAAAATAAACCCTTTAATTCACTAATAAATACGGAGGAACTAATTTGAAAATTGAGTTCACTAAAAAAAATATAATTAATAGTCAAACTCATCCCACTTAATCCGCATGCTTTAATTTGGCAGGGTGACAAGCAGCACCCACTATTTTTTACATAAAAATAATAAAAAAAGATTTTTTTTATATTTTTAAATCATTTTTTAATTTATTAATTTTATCAAGTATTTTTTATAAATTTATTAGTTACCAAGTTAAGAATTTCATTTTTGTATTTTAATAAACTTGATAAAAATTTAAAAATTTTCAAAAAAATTTATAAAGAGCAAAGTAACATTTTTTTAACCACTTATTTTAACATAACAAAATGTGGATCAACTCACTTATTATCAATTTTTTAATAGGAAGAGACTAGCCAATCTATTTGCCATTCCTAATTATTATTTTAAGACCACAAAAATAAATGTCTTTAACGTGAGCATATACAAATATTTCAAGACATACAATTTTTAATATAAACATCAACTTACATCTAGGGGTGTAAGTTATCGAACCGGATCAAAATTTACTACAAAACCGAACCAAAATTTATAACAACCGATCGGTTTTTTATTGTTTTTTTCGAATTAAACCAATCGGTTCGGTTCGGTTTTCGGTTGTTTCGGCAAAAACCGAACCGAACCGAACCAAACCGAATAATAGGTTCAGAAATACTCGTTTTTACAAATTTGCCCTCTAACCTAATAACTAAACCCCCAAATCCCTAACTTAACACACCACTCAGTGCAGCCACACACAACCCCCAACACAAAGCTTCAGTAAACTCACTCTCCCTCTTTCTCCTCCATGCCTGAGACTCTGAGAGGATGAGAGCCTGAGAGAGCCAGTGAGCCAGAGAGCTGCCGTCATCCTTCAGAGTTCAGTCGCAAGTCGTCCATCGTGACCGTGAAGGATGTCGTTGATCTCCATCGCGCCATCTCTAACCGCAGTCTTCACGCCGTCGTCGATCTTCGTCTGATCCGTTCTTCTCTGTCGCCGAGCAACAGTCTCCGTCGCCGAACAAACCCTTAGTCCGAGCCCTCTCCTGCAACTCAGTGTCTTCTTATGAGATTAGTAACTTGATTTTTTCATAATTTGTTGTAATTTATGAGATGTTCTTGTTGCTGGTCTGTTCTTGTTGCTCTCATAAAAGTTCATTGTCACAAGGTTGTTCATGCATGTCTGTTGGTACCTGGTGGAAATTTGGCAACAAAATTGAATCTTTGTGATAAGATTTGCCACTCACATACATACATACATGATACATGATGGAGAAATTTTCATTCTACTGCCAAAAGCACGCGTTGCATTTTCTATATATGTTTTTATTTTATTTTATTTTGTTTCGTATCTTATGGTGAATGAATGTGTTTTTTGGCATCTTGGAAGCTGATCTCACAAATAATTTTATTTATGCCAAAAATATTATATGCCAAAAAGTCTTGAAATGTATTGAAATGAAGAGCAAGTTAGAGATAATTTATGCCAAAAATATTATATGCCAAAAAGAATATTTAAGAATCTATTGAGTTGAAGTTTGAAATGGAGAGAGTGCAAGTGATAAATATTTCCTGTAAAAGTTTAGGAAGAATTTATCTTTTTAGTTGTGTTTATCTTTTTCTTTCATAAGAAAAAACAATATATTAGGAACATATAAAAGAACTATAAATTATTAAGTTGTTCAATAAAAATATTCTTTAAATGCTGTTGCTACTTTATCTTTTTAGCCTTTGATTGTTTTTATCTTTATATATTGCTGTTGCTTTAATAACCTAATATGTTGTTGCTGTTGCTTTAATGACCTAATATGTTGCTGTTGCTTTATTTTGCTTTAATTAATGTGTTTTGAACTTAGTATATTTCATAATTTGTTGCTGTTGCATAAATGCTGGAAAATGGCTTTTTGAACAAGTTTGAATGCTGATTTCCAATAAAATTGCTGTCTTTGTTGTTCATTGTTATGTATTCATAGTTTATCTTTATAATCTATATTGATTTCTTTGTTTTGTATTTGTAGAAATTGCATTAACCGGAGAAGATGATGGTGAGTCTAGTGTGGATTCAGATTAAGCATGGTGGCTGTTTTGGTTTTTATTTGGTTTAAAGTGGTTGTTTCACTTCTTAAAGTGTGTTTGTTTTTATTGTTTGCTAGACATTTTTAATTCTTTGTTTTATGTTTAATTGTTGGGACAAGTTGAATTTGTATTGAATTTGGATGTCATGTACTCTTGTTATTTTAGTTGATTGACGGTTTTAAATTTCATTTTATGATGATTTAATTCTGATTATTAGGTTTAAAAAAATCGAAAAAACCGACCAAACCAAACCGTTGTTGGTTCGGTTCGGTTCTGTTGTCTAGAAAACAGCAAACCGAACGGTTGATATTGTTGTAAAACCGAACAGGTCGGTTCGGTTGGTTTTCGGTCCAAAACCAAACCAAACCGAACCGATTACACCCCTACTTACATCAATATATACTAGTATATGCCATTCAATCCATGACAGACTTTGAGTTCGGCTACCCCTTCCATAAGTGGTTCTACCACCTCTACTTCTGAAGCCTCTTTCCCCTCTCATGTTTGAGCTTGTTTGGGAGTTTATGACAAAATTCGACTTTATATTTAAGTTGGCCATCAAAATTTTACATAGTGATTTCACATTTTGTTGTTTTTGCTGCAGAAATAACGAAAACACAGCATCAACGTTGGGAAGTGGCTTTTATGAGCATTACTTGTGATCTCACAACAAGATATTGATCATTGAAGCTTCTTAGCATCCATACGTATGTCTTCTTTGTGTTTTCTTACAACATCAAAACCACAGTCACAGGAGAAAAATTGTCTAGTTCCTCCTAAAGCCCCTTTAATTTGTTGAAATACGCAGTGATACTCAAATCACCCTGTTTGGTTGCAAATAACTCTTCTTACAATTCCGCAATTCAAAACAAGTCACCCTGATAATATCTGTGTTTCAACGTATTCCAAATGTTAGCGACTTTGTTCATGCACATGACACTTTGCCCTATCTCTAGACTCAAAGAAAGGTTCAACCAAGACATAATATAGGTGTTGCACCTATCCCATACTTCAAACAAAGAGTCTTCTTGTGCTGGCTTAATAATGGAACCATCAACAAGCTTTAATTTGTTCTTTGACTTCAACGCTCTCCACATAGCTCTCTCACATGCATGATAATTGTTCGCACCAAAGACTATTGAAACTAAAGGTATTCCTATACTTTCTCCAGGATGCAGAAAATAAGGACTCACCGGATCCATGATCGGATTCACATTCGCACGGCTTGTAGCTGATTAACCTGATTCAACAGGTTTGCAAGAACTTGAACGTCAATGCTCTGTGGCATATGTTCTGCCATTTCTGGTGAATGTCGAACAAAAGGAAAAACTTCAATTTCTCAATTTCTCAAAGAAACTTCAATTTCTGAGAACTGTCAAATTCTACCGCCAGATCCCGAGCTTCCTTGCTCAAGATCCTTCTATAGTAACACGATTCTTCAGATCAGGACCTTCCACACTTGATTTCGTGATCGAAGCCTCTACTTCAGTCCACGCTCACCGCACCATGTTGAAACAGCCATGGATGAAGCAGAGCAACTCTCATCAACTCTGTGAAGTGAGTTCAAGTATGAAGAGAAGAGAAACAAAGGGGAACAAATCAAGAGAAAATTAAGGAACAAAAAGGATAACTATCAGAGAGAAAAGAACGGGAGAGAAGAAAGAATCTGATTTCATTTCATACAAAATTGATCTAGAAGAATGTAACCCTCAACTAGCTATAACAATAGATATATATCGTTTCTAACTAATCTTTATAATTGACTTGTTGCACCAGTTACCAGTTGCATAGCACACTAACAACCTAACTAACATCAATTTCACTAGCTAATCCTTTTTATATGATTTAACTGTTGTACTATAGAGTCTTTATCATGTAACAATATTCGTCTAACACGCGTGTCTATTGTGTCTAATCGTATCTTAATAAAAAAAATTATATTCCTGACATGCTTGGACACACCTAAATATCATCACATATGTCAGCGTGTCCAGTCTTATTCTTAACACGTACTCTAAAATAAATTTAGAAATAGTATATATTATTATTTATTAAAACAAAAAAAATATTTTAAATACTTTATATAATTAAAATAAGACATTAAAAACAAATAAAAAATTAATTTATGTTTTAGTGTCAATAAAATAACTAAATATCATTATGATTTATCTAAAAAATATTTTATATTTTATATATATACATGTCCCCATGTCTTATAAAATTTTAAAATTCGTGTGTCGGCATATTTTGTGTCATGTCGTATCCCATATCTATATCGGTGTCTGTATATCATAATTCGGAAGTGATCTAATCTCTTATGTGGATGTTTTGAATAAACAATACAAAACTAGGATTCAAAAGAATTGCATTCTACATGTAACAAAAAGTTTCCAGAAATTTTAATTTCGTTAAAAAGACTTCGTGTCAAAATAATTCCAAAACCCATGCATTCTTGGTGATAGGGATGCACATAGTCCGGTCCGGCTCGAAGATTCGATCTGACTCCGAACATTTTAGTAACTAATTTGGTGTGACTTCACTGGGTCTAGGGTCGGGTAAGGGTCTCAAAAATAGATTCGGTCATTATTTCAGGTCGAGTCTAGGTCAAAGCGAACCCGACTTCACCCAACCCATGTGTATCCTAAAAGAACTAAAAAAGACATATATGTTTTAAATTAATTTTAATATTATGTTATATTAATTATAAACTTATTGTTTTATTTTTAATCACACTTGTTGAATTTAAAAATAGATCAAAAAAGCATTAAATTAGAATTTATGGACAAATTCAAATTCAAATATGGATATCAACTTTTTGGTAACAAACTTTTTCTATATAAATAAGTGCATCATACATAACTTTCTTTATAAATAAGTTTCTTTATAAATGATTGTTAAAGCTTTAAAAACTCGATTTTCACTCGGTTTTGATCCGGTATAGTTGTGGCCCGAAAATATTTAAGTTTCATCGGATTTAGAACCGAATTAGGATCTAAAAAATAGACCTGGTGTATATTTAAGGCCGAGTCTGAATAAGAACAAATCCGGTTTCACCCAATCTATAAACACTCCTGCTTGGTGATACTTACTTTCTTGTCTTTTACATTTACGTGTATACAGTTTGGCAAGATGTGCCACTGTATATTTCAGATGAGATAAGATTCAATTTATTCGATTATTTTAATTTCAAATATTTAAACTAAAAATCAAATGATTCTTAAAAAAAATTTGTTGTTCAAAATTACTATTTCCAACTTTTTCATATCGTGTTTCGTCTATATTCACCATGACTTAATTTTATAGTCAGTTTATCACCATATCTACTCCAACATCGACACTATCACTGCAATTACTATCATGACTATAGCCACTGCTGCCACAACCACCATCTCTGCACTCGTAGTGCCGGTGGGGTTTGGTAGTTGTTTAATACGCAGATATATAGATATTTACAACAAGAAGGGAGAGAGGTGTGTTTGTCTGTTTGAAGATGTAAGGAGTTTGAGAATTAGTGATCTTTGGTTGAATTAGAAGAAAATCAGCATGTACCTTATGATTCAATTCATCTGTGCAAATCTAGCACTAGAGAAATAAAATAACCGTTTTCTTCATTTCCATGAAGGCCAGGAGACAAATGGTGGTGTTTGGATAAATCTTTTTGAAATATCAAAAGTAAAGATAAAGAGCAAAGATATGAACAGAAGCAGCTCTTAACCTGGTTTTTTCTTGATAAAAGGCAAAAATTAATTATTTTCTTCGTATAAATTTTACATTTCAAGCCTTCTTTTCCCCTCTCCTTTCCTCCAAAACCCAACTAACAAATAATACCTTAGAAGCTTATTCAAACAAGCTACACAAATTTAAGTCCCTTTCTTTTTACATAATCTAAGTATCATGTTTATTGAATATTGAAGAAGGTACTTTTCTTAAGAGAACAAAAACAATGATGCACCCTAAACCAGCTACTGAGACTCCTACACAGCTAGTCAGGCTTCTTATAGGGAAAAAAAATTCATTAAAAGGGTGAGACTACAAAGTATGCTTACTCATAAATTTAAAGGAAAATTAAACAGCTAACGTTATCCTTCGAGGGCCTCGGCAATTCCTTCAGCCTAACAAATTTGACAGCGATTAGGAAAAAATTGTTCCTTAGCGGTCATGTGAAGCAACAATCATGGTGAAACACAACTGTTATTGTAAACTAAAGAAAATCGGCTTCAAGCCAAATATGACTTTTTGCCATGAATGTCTAGATCTCGGCAGTAGGTTAGAGGCGATACAGAAATAAAGTTAAAGAATGAGTTTAACTATAATGTAAGCAGTAAGGCCTATGATTTCCATGAAATGACAACAAAGAGTACCACTACTATCACGAACAAAACAACTCGGGATATTCTATATGTTGTGTTGTGGGGGCCTAGTGCTCCCACAAAAATTTGGGAGACATTTTAGAAAGTATACTTATATATGCATGTTTGACCCTGTGTTATAAAAGTTATTTATTGTGCAAATATATTATTTTTGCCCCACTACTAAACTTTTTGGATCTGGAATTGAATGTACTGGTAGAAGGCAAGAGCATAAATCAAGTGAAACTATATGCAGCGTGCATGCTCCTAATACATGATGTAGTATCCTTAACAAGCTGATTACAAACATCTAGCTAGAACTAAGTCGCCGCTTGGCAGTATCATATTAGCGTAGAACTCATAAAGTCATAAGAATAGCACACTGTTCTGAATTTCAGTTCCATCACATCCTAATGAAGGAATGCCACATGTTTCCTAGGAGGAAAAATGACTAAAGGGAAGCGGATAAGGAAAAGAAAGGAAGAACAGAACACTAGGTCAAAGTCAAAGCAATCCTTGATCAATGTTTTCTACTCTCAACCTAGATAACAGGCATAAGGGAACCCTTTTTTTTTTTTCCTATTTTCCAAATGAAGCATTCAGTAAGCTTGATGGCATCATACCTAATTTATCATTCACAAGAAAGATATTAACTATTTTTTCTTCCTTAAGCTGGATACTTCGTTAAATAAACAAATCAAATTATCACCTAAAATGTAAAAGGATTACATAATAACAGGGTATTATACTCAAAATAGAAAAATGAATGAAAATGGGATTAGAATTATTACATGGCAACTTGAATGGCAACTTTCTGCAAGATCAATCTTGGTGAATATTCTGTATAGCTGCAGTGATACTTTTACAATCATATTCCATGATCTTCATCCAGTTCTCGAAGTCTCCAATTTCCTATAAGTGCAGATGAAAGTTTATATTAAGCTAAGCACATTTGATCAAAATCTAGTAATCTAGTTTTGCTTATGTATCCGCCAATTTTACATAACCATTTCGCGAAAATGGCCTTCTGTGAGGAAGTACTTAATGCCTTCTAGCTTCTAGTGCTCAATGAGCTATACTCGCTAACCCTACCTTTCCCGATTCCCTTGAAAAGCCTTTTAGACCTCCTGAGTAACCAAACTTGTATATGGTTTTCAGAGATGATCATCACCGTTCTATAGATTGCAGTTCAAATAAGTATGGATTTCAGTTACCTAAGTTTCAAACTCAATGTTAACTAAAAATCTGCACGGTTAATGAACACTAGATATGCATTAACACTTACATAACTGAAATCCACACATACAGATCGACCATATTGACAACTATGTCTAAACACAATGTACCAAATAACATTTCAGAAAAGATAACTACAACCACCACCACCACCACCATCATCATCATATAGATACGAAATCGTCTAAGCAATTCCAAATTCAACACTCAACCAAAACAAAACAACAAAATGACAAACTATGCAACACCCTCCTTGTAACTTGTAACATTTTAGTATATAAAACGAATTAAGAAGAAAATAAAAAGGATTGAAACGAAGAAAGGTAAGTACTACCTTAACAGCAGTGTTGAGAGCATGAGTTGCAGCAAGCCACTGATCCGTTTGTTTCATGAACTTAGCAACAGTGGCAGAAAGAGCTCGAATCTCTTGCTCTATTCGCTTCTCATACATGAAAGAATCTTGCACCCCACCATTTACAGCCTCCACTAACAGCTCAGAAACTCTCTCAGCTTTCTTTATTGCCTCCTTCTTCGCTTTCTCTGCTTCCCCATGAAATGGGCATGGATAGAACACCAAAAAGATAAAATCTTTTGAGAGAAAAAGAAAAAGGGGCAATAAAAATGAATAGAAATATGGGGAATTGAAGGGAGAAATTGAAGTACCAGTGTGGTGGCGGAGGATGAGGGAGTTGTGGCTATGGAGGGTGAGGAGGTTTTGGAGAGAAGATTGGAGACCCTTTGGATCAGCGTTGAGGTTGGGTCTTTGTGCGTCGGAGGAGGAAACAGAGTGTGCACGCGACAGCGGAACCTGCGACTGCGGTGATGCTCGGTACATTCTTTCTTTTCTGGCTTCTGCACCCTGCAGCTTCAATCACCAACACTATCATAAACTAATTTCACCAAATCTAATATAATTGCAATTACACCCTTAAGATGTTTCAATATTACACTCATTACCAATTCACCATTGACTCATTCTAATTTTTTTTTTTTTTGGGATCAGGAGTTGTTCTAATTTTACAACCTGAGTAGATAAAAATGTAAGGATTTTTTATATGTAGTTTTATGTATTAAATTTAGTGTAATATTTTAAATTAGTCCTTAAATAATTTTTAGTCGAATAATTTAATAATTAATGAATTTTAATTGTTAAATTAGTCTCTAATATTTTATTTTGTTAGATATATTATTGACATCAATCTTTATATTAAATTTTAATAAAAAATTAGACAAATTAATTTTTGTTATTATTTAATAAAAAACATAATAGTTTCTAATAATTTTTAAAAGTTTTAGATTAGTCTATCCATAAAATAAACAATCTGATGTAAATACTAATTTTTCTAATGAAATGAAAGTTTAAGTAATGATTTAAAATTTATTAAGGTATTACTCATAAATTTATGAGCAAGATTTCTACCATATTTTTAAACATTGTTCATATTTAAAAGAATTACCAATAATCTTAGTCTAAATTTTAAAATTTTCTACTGTATTTTTACGGTTTGAGTTTTGTTACGGATATTGTTTTGGGTGTTTTTATTTAGAGACTGAAATTATTAATTTTTTTTAGTACATATATTGAAAACTTAATTTTTAACTTACCAATTTAAAATTTATATTTCGGAAACTTTAACGAGTGCCTTAGAATTTATCTTTTTTATTATATTTCAACATTAATAAGGACTTTAGTCTTTCAGTTATAATTTTGTAATGGTTTATTTTATTTTTTGGTAGGTTTTATTTTATTTGCAATGGTTATAATAAATTAGAATGATAAAGAAGAAGGATTTTTCTGTTTTATCTCATCTAACTAACTAAAACAAAACCATAGAATGTGTGAAAAAGAAATGAGTCACATATTTATGTATCTTGATTCAATCATTACATGTATGTAATGAGACATATATCTAATATCCACCATAATTATAATAGAATTTTTATTAAAGTGAATTACAAATAGTCAAAATATCAAATACCAATATTTTTTTTTCTGGTATAAAAATATCAATACTAATTAAAACATACTAAAATTTACAACATAAATGACCAAAATAAATGAATAGTCTTTGGGTTGGTGTCAAACTTCTACCTATTTTGAGTATTTTCTCCATTTTTGTGCAAAAGTTTTTATTTATTTATTTTGGACATGAATAGTCTTTTTTTGGACATGAATAGTATTTATTCACATATTTATTATTTTTTCTTCCTCAGTTGGTAGGAGTTGAGTCCGAGACCTTTGAAATAGAGAGCCAGAGAGAGAGCGAAATGCCGTGTGAGCTAAGGCTCATTGGCACCCAACTTGGTTTTTTTTTTTGTTTCGGTCGATGCACCCAACTTGGTTTGAATAGTCTTTCTTTGTCATATTGAGCTGATGTTTCAATTAATGTTTTGGCCCAAATATTATTTTTGAATAGTCTCCTTTTGTTTCATTTTTTGTGTATATGTTAAATGAGCTTGTCTTGGCCACGACCAAAGAAAAAATTAGCTTGTCTCAAATCGTTGCTTAGCCTATATTCCTTTTCCTTGTTGATTAAAACTGTTCTTCTAAATGTACAAAAAAATAACCTCTTCTTCTAATGTATGAACAAAAAACAGAAAAACTTCTTGTCAGATTTATTGTTTCTGCAATTCTGCTCCACAGCTTTACTTCTCAATTTTGCAACTCGACTTTATATAAAATATTTCTCTGTTTCCACTAATGTGTGTCTCTTTAAATGAAGCATTTTCTTTAATTAAAACTTCTCTTTTAATTGTTGTCCATTTTGCCTTTAATCTCTACTTGTCTTCAATTTTCATCCTCTGGTGATTTTTTTCATTCTTGATAGTTGATACCTCACAAGATTCTTCATAAATATCCTGCATATATAGCCTTTTGACAAAGAACAAATGTACACATTAAAACCATCAAGTATATATTTCGTTTATAATATCACAAAAAATTAGCATTGTGATGAGCTAAAATGTGTATAAATTTGTTCAGCGACTTAAAATGGCGAAAAGCTGAAAATGCAATGTATATTTAGCTTGTATTTGATTATATCCATAATAACGGAGACAAGGACATAAAGGGAAAAAAATTGATTATTGGAGTTATAAACACAAAGAAATAAAAATTTATAAGAGAAAATTGTGACTCTCCATTGTGTGAAAGACACATATTATGAAAGAAAAACTAGAAATTTTATTTCCACCATATATCTTTTATATATTTAAATTTTACTCCTTTAAAATATTAGCACATTTTAAAGTTCTATTAACAATAATAACTATACAACATAAAATACATAAATACGTATGGTCTTTATTTTTATTAGAAAAAAATAGCCATTTGTATTATGAAAATTACAAACGCTAATAAAATTATCTATAAAAAAACGAAATTAATTTTGTATTCATAAAAGATGAAATTTGTTGGATAAAATTAATAAAATGCTAAATTTTAGTTGACTCTTAAAAAATTATCTGAATTTCTTAAATTACTTTTGTCATTTTCACTAAATTATCACTATCACATTTTCTCTCTCATCTCAACTCTAATAATTCAGAATCAAAATCATCTAACTTAAACCTCAATCATTATTCAATTTTTCCAACTCCAAATTAGTGTCAAACAAAATTCATTTCTTATAAATATAAAATTAATTTTATTCTTTTACAAGTAAATTTATCAACGTTCATAATTTTTATAGGTACAAATAATTGTTTTTTTTTTTATTATCTTAAAACCAGAAACCAGATACAGCTTTATTATATGTGAGGCTGAAACATTTTTGCTCCCGTCCACAAAAAGACGAAAATACTATAATTTTCCAATATATGAAACATGAATATATTGAATGAAAAACTCCTCTATAAATATATAATGAGTTTTAAAATCGAATAGACCAAACTTCAAATCATATATACATGATAAAACTTGCTTGACTAACATACCTATCTACATAACTACGTCGATATATCCATTAACGCACGTTAGCATGAAACGTCGGCTCACCTGCTGCAACTATTTCAAGTTCAAACATGATGTACCCAAACTGTTCAAAGATGAGCAACATGCTCTCTTGTTAACTTATTTTTAATAATTTTGGATCTCAAAAAATTAAATTTTCAACAAAATTATTTTTAAAAGATTGAAATTATCATAGGTTCTTAAAAAAAATATACTTTTTCTAACAAAACACACTATCTAGATATTATTTAGTATATTTATCAAACGAAAGACAATATTATAGTGGAAATATTTGCATTTTATCTATTTATATTTTATATTTAAGTTAAGTACGATTTTTGTCTCTAAAGTATAGGCTGAAATTTTTTTCGTCCCTAAAGTTTAACTTAATTTTAAAATCGTCTTTCGAACCAAAATACATTTTTCCTTATTCACCAAAATACAGTTTTGTATTCTTCTCCATTACAACAACATCTCTTGTTTTTCTTTTTCTTCAGCAACAACAACAATGAAACAAAAACAATGTAATAAATATAAAAAACAGAAACAAAAATAGAAATAGAATCAGAAGTAGAAGAAACAAAAACATAAACATAACTGAAAATAGGAGCAGAAGTAGAATTAGAAACAGAAATAAAAGCAAAAACATAAACAGAATCAGGAACATCAAAACCAGAATAAATAGAAGCAAAAGAACAATGGATTAACAAAATAAAAAATAAAATCAGAATTAGAACATAATGTAATTAACAATGGATTAGCAAAATTAGAATCAGAATCAAAATTGGTGGATTAACAAAATCTGAATCAGAAATAATGTGCTTAATAATCTGATTAACAAAAAAAAAAAAAAAAGCAGAACTGGAACCTAGGGAAGATAGGTTCCCGAACCTTGCGAAAATCGGCGGTGGTGGTGATGGAGAAAAACTGCTGGCGGAGGACGAGAGTGCGGTCAAGGGGATGCCCGCTGAGGGGATGGGTAGTGGCGATGCGGATGACAGAGCGGAAGTTGTCGCAAAGGAGCTGGACCTTCTTGGCAAGTTCGGCACAGTCGTGTCTCCTCTCTCCCTTGCGAGCTCTCTCTCTCTCTAGTTTTGATTTCCGACGGCGACGGCGGCTCCAAATCTTGCCGGCGCCGTTCCCCCTTTCTCCCTATTCCTTTTTTTCTCTTTTTCTTCCTTTTTCCCTTCTTTTTCTTCTTCCTTTTCGCTTTCTTCTTCTTTTTCCCTTCCTTCTCCCTCGTGTGATTCCGTTTTCTTTATCTTTTTTTTTTTATTTTATAATTTTTTTAGTTAGGAATAATTTGGTAATAATATTTAAAATTTAAGTAAAAATAACTATTTTAAAATGAAATTAAATTTTAGGGACGATTTTATAAAAAAAATTAAAAATAACAAAAAAATTTGACATATATCTTATTAGAAACCAAAATCGTACTTAACCCTTATATTTACTATGAATTTCGAGTATCCAAGAGCGGGAGCACCCAAAGAGGCTTTCACCTTTCAACGCTATTTCCATCGAACGAGTTTTTGAAATGTGGCAATGTTATTTCATTCCTTTGAATGTGATTTTGTCAAAAGCAGAATCATTTAGGTGTCAAAACAATTATTTATTCAGCTTTTGTTTATTTGTTCATTTTTTGTCAACATACTTTATTAATCGTAAATAAACCAATCTAATACACCCAAAAAGGGAAGGATCCACGGTTTTTCTTGTTTTTGTCTCTTCCCAATGAGATAAGATTTGGATCAAGTATCATCTTCAGACTTCAATTCTAGCTTTCAGATGTGCCCAGAATAGTGCAATATTATGAAAGTGAAAGATTTAGACAAGTAGAAAAGAATTTCACCTTTAACTTTTCTATAAATGAAGGAAAGAAAAAATGAGAATGATGAGTTAAAAGAGCTCATATCACACTCATCAATTTGTCATATAGTTGTTTGAAGTTTGAACTGAGAATATAAATAAGCCAATCAATGAATGTTGGATTTTTCAAACTTAGAAAGGGAGGTTCAAAAACGAAATGATATAGCAACCAATTGTTTGGTTTTGTTGGTTCTCTTGTAACATCTTTCTTTAATTTTTCTTCTTCTTGTGAGCTAGCAATCACGCATATATTCTACTCTAGCATGTGGGATATGGCTAAACACTATGAATGATGATAATTAATAAGTATTTAGACTTGAAGACCAAGCTATTAATGGAAAGGAAAAATAAAATAAAATAAAATCCTACTTATATACTTTTTTATTAATTCTCTAGTTAGCAAGTATTTTAATAACTATTTCTAATCAAATCTTGTTATATCTTGTAGGCGTCTTTCTGCATTTGTCTTCTTTACTACAAAAAAAAAAATCTTTTGAAATAATGATCAAATTAAGCAACCATTCGAATTAGTCGCTACGGATTTATCAGCCAATTTTTAGAAAACAGAAGATCAGTAATTATTAAATGGATTATTATTCTGATAATTTCTTCTAAACTTCTTTTCCTTTATGCTTCTTTTGTTTTTCTTTTTCTTCATATGCATCTTTTTTATTTATTTTTTCATGTATTTAAAAATTTTATGCAAAAGAATAAGAAAAAGGAAAAATAGAAACAACGAAAATTTGAAATGCATAAAAAAAGAACACATAAAATTTTACGCTAAACAATTTATCGTAAGAAAAACAATGGTTACCGTTGGATTTATCGTCGAATTCTTTAAATATATATGACGGTAATCAATTTACCGTCGGATTTACCATTGAAAACAATTAGACAATATAAACTTCGTCGGTAAATATTTACCTTCAGATTCATTTCGTCCAACATTAATTACCGTTAGATTTTGCGATGGATTAGTAATTCAAGAAACCAATTGGTTACCCGCGGATTGTTCCGATAGTAATGTTGGCATCAAAACATGTTGTTTCGCACTATGTTACCGTCGGATTATTCCTACGATAATTCCGATGGTAAAATCAAATTTTTTTTTTGGAATTTAAAATAAATGGTCAATTTTAATTTAAAATTTAATTTTTTTCACACAATTAGTGGTTAAATCATAAATAATACAATGTGCAAATTAAATAAAAATCAAGTTCACCGAATAAATGTATGAAATAATAAAACAAAAATCTAATATCTATAGATCCAGGTAGTGTCATCGTCATTAGTCCCACGGCCCTGAGTCAACGGTGCAGGAGGCGGTGACAATGTCTGTGTGTCACCAGCACTGCCGTTGCCACCAGCAACGGTGTTACCACCAGCAGGGTTGATACAAGTGACGCGCATCTAGGCCTGGTACACCTTCATCTGAGCCTCTATACGTTGCATCTGCTCTAGCGACTCCCTAAATTCCAACCTGAGCTCATCCGTAGACGTCACACGAGTGAGGATCTCCTAATACTTCTTCTGATAATCGTTAAGCTTCTGAATCTGCTGGTGAAGGCTGCACTAGAGATCCTGCACCTGGAGCCTCAAATCCACGCCTTCCTCGAGCTGGATAGCTCGGCTGGTGGCGGAGCCTGATGATGGCCTCAGATTCTATAAATCTTCTTTTGGTGGACTCTGAGGCTATGTTATAGTAAGAATGCTTGCTGGCTTGCACTTTATCTTAGACGTCTATCTCACTGTGAAACTCCTAGTTCTAAGACTAGGGATCAGTTGACTACGCATCTTCATCTGTATTTTGATGATAGTCATATGGACCCAGTGAAGCGCAGTTGTCCCTATGACTTTTGCTCTTAGCTGCACCCCTATCAGGTATGTTTGTTGGTTTGCATCTTATTTGTTTATGATCTCCTGCTTTGTCGTTACTTCTCGTGATGTCATAGCAAGGTAGTCAGCAAATCAGACATAATATATTTCTTCTACACATGGGCAGGGCAAACACATCTAAGCGATTCAACATTCGTAGGAATGGGAAATAGAAAATAGAGTATGAAGGGACTAGTTTTAGAAATTTTATTAGTTAGCTAGAAATCAACAGGATGTCATTACTTTAAAGCTGCTAGCTTAGCAAATTCCCTTTTTGTATTAGTATCAATGCACAAATGCTCATCTCTATCTGTATAGATTGCTTGATTAATGCAATCCTCTTGATACAAAGAAGTTTTAAATTTAGGTAAACAAGATAGAGGATATAAACTAGCTAAAAATATTTAAAATAGAAACAATGAAAGTAATTACTGCCCATTTCTCAAACCAGCGTTGCCTGGTCTCAGCGGGAATCTTCGCGTAGCTGGGCCAAGGCTGGTCGTACATCAGCTTGATGACATTCATCATTTTCTGAGTACACGCGTTCGGGTTCGACAAAAACCTAACAACAACCCACAAACAAGAATCAACCCTAATCATTAAATCTAAAAACAGGAACCAGGAATCATAATCATGAAAACTAGAAAACAATAACCAGCAATCTAAATCAACCTATATCCACTAAACAGGAATCACGTTTCAGGAACTTTCAGCAATAACAGGAATTATAATCATGAAAACTAAAAAACAATATCTAGCAATTCACACTTAAATCAACCAAACTAGAAACAACTCAGGCACTTTCAGCGATAACCATGAACAGAAAATACATGAGCATTGAACATGTTACTTATTTCGTACCGCCATCAAGCCAAATGCATAACCGTGTGGTAGGAGGTGGTGGAGGGGCATCATTTGCTGTCTCACTTCTGTGAGTGGACTCTGGGGTCGCAGCATCCATCACTCGAGTTGGCGTTGCTGTGGATGCGGGTTGTTGAGCGGTTGGAGGTGGCATCGCCGCCGTGGACGGAGCTACATAGTTGGGGTTAGGGACCATGATGAACGATTCGTCCGCTAAACCCACAATCTGTGGCGTCAACGGCATGGTTTGAGTAGAGGGAGAGGATCCAAAAGTCCCGGGGATACTGGAGATATCCTTCCTCTACACTGACCATGGCTACGACCACGACCAACAGCCTGATTCGCAACGCCTCTTCCTATTGAGATGTCTGCAAATAACAGTCATCAACGCAGCAATTAACACAATTAGATCATTTCAAACAATTCAACCATTCAAGACCTAATGCATTGAATCTAACTTAACTTAATCAACCTATATCCGCTAAGATTAGAGAACTAACCCTGAATTAACTTTGAAACTGATTCAAAATTGAAAGTGAAATTTGAATCATATCTAAAATAAATTAAACTAAAGTTAAGCAATTAGCAAACAATCTCAGCAATAATTTTTTAGTAAAACAGTCATCAACACGGTAAATTTCTCAGCAAAATAGTTATAAACTAAAATCAAACAATTAGCAAACAATTTCTTAGAATGAATAAGTGTTTTAGTTAGTAAATTTACAAACACTAATTACTCTAAATTAAATCAACAATAAACCCTAAATCAATCCTTACTAAACCCAAGTTCCTCTAAACTAATTTAAATCATAAACCGTATCCAAAATTAACCTGTTACGGCCTGGCCCAAAACACATACGGGTCGACCCGACCCCTTGAGAATCCGACCCGAGCGGTCGGGTACTCCGCACTCGCCACGATGCCTGGACACGCGTCCTCACCAGCCCCCCAACACAGCTGTGAGGAAGCTTCGAGGAAAGTGGGCTCCTTCCCCTCAGGGCCCACCTCTGACACAGTATAAATGGGAAAGGACCTGCCCTTCCCTCAAGGTACGTCACACATTCCACCTAACCCATTTACTCACCTGCACATTAACTGACTAGAGCGTCGGAGTGTCATTGCAGGTGACATCCCCTCCTTCCACAACGAGAGCTCGGCTACCCAGCAGACCGGATCCTAGCACAATCGTGATTGAAGCGTTCCCAGTTCCACATACTCCACCCGAACCATCCGGTAACCGCGCAACTGAGCATTGGCGCCGTCTGTGGGGACGCCTAAATGGACGTCGTGCCGGGCACCGGAGACCAAGGCCGAGGAGCCGGAGCAGAGGGGGCAGCCTTCGTCGCCTCGCCAAGAGGACGGCGAAGGTCCCCCCGACAATGCACTGAACCACACACAAGGACGCGACCCTTCGGAGGAACTGGTGGCGACAGCACCAGAATAATGCAGGAGCTACGCCACAGGGTCCAGAACCTGGAACGGCAGCTGGCCGACCAGGAGCACGACCGATGGTGCACGAATTTGTAATCCGCACAACTAACCAGCAAGTGCACTGGGTCGTCCAAGTAATACCTTACGTGAGTAAGGGTCGATCCCACGGAGATTATTGGTTTGAAGCAATCTATATTTATTTTATTAATCTTAGTCAGGAGGCCAATAAGGTTTAAGTGAAATTACTAGATTTGATTATAAGAATAAAAGAGAGTAATAGCGTTACTTGTTATGCAGTAATAAGAAATATGTTGGAGTTTTGGAGATGCTTTGTCCTTCGAACTTCAACTCTTCCTTAAAATCCTTCAACACACGAAAAGTCCCTTCCATGGCAAGCTCTATGTAGGGTGTCACCGTTGTCAATGGCTACCTCCCATCCTCTCAGTGAAAACGTTCCTATGCTCTGTCACAGCACGACTAATCATCTGTCGGTTCTCAATCAGGTTGGAATAGAATCCATTGATTCTTTTGCGTCTGTCACTAACGCCCAGCCTTCAGGAGTTTGAAGCTTGTCACAGTCATTCAATCCCAGAATCCTACTCGGAATACCACAGACAAGGTTTAGACTTTCTGGATTCTCATGAATGCCGCCATCAATCCGGCCTATACCACGAAGATTCTGCGTAATGAATCTAAGAGATACTCATTCAGTCTGATGTAGAACGGAGGTGGTTGTCAGGCACACGTTCATGGTTTGGGGAAGGTGATGAGTGTCACGGATCATCACCTTCTCCATAATTAAGCGCGAATGAACATCTTAGATAAGAACAATCGTGTTTGAATGGAAAATAAAGGAATTGTATTAATTCATCGAGACGCTGCAGAGCTCCTCACCCCCAACAATGGAGTTTAGAGACTCATGCCATCAAAAAGTATGTAATTCAGATCTGAAAATATCATGAGGTACAGAATAATTCACTAAAAGTTGTTTAAATAGTAAACTAGTAACCTAGGTTTACAGAATATGAATAAACTAAGATAATTGGTGCAGAAATCCACTTCTGGGGCCCACTTGGTGTGTGCTGGGGCTGAGACTAAAGCTATCCACGAGTAGAGGCTTTTCTTGGAGTTGAACTCCAAGTTATGACGTGTTTTGGGCGTTCAACTCCGGATCATGACGTTTTTCTGGCGTTTAACTCCAGACAGCAGCATGTACTTGGCGTTCAACGCCAAGTTACGTCGTCTATCTTCGCGCAAAGTATGGACTATTATATATTGCTGGAAAGCCCTGGATGTCTACTTTCCAACGCCGTTGAGAGCGCGCCAATTGGACTCCTGTAGCTCCAGAAAATCCATTTCGAGTGCAGGGAGGTCAGGATCCAACAGCATCAGCAGTCCTTTTTCAGCCTAAGTCAGATTTTTGCTCAGCTTCCTCAATTTCAGTCAGAAAATACCTGAAATCACAGAAAAATACACACACTCATAGTAAAGTCCAGAAATATGATTTTTGCCTAAAAACTAATAATATTTAACTAAAAACTAATTAAAACATGCTAAAATCTACATGAAATTACCCCCAAAAAGCGTATAAAATATCCGCTCATCACAACACCAAACTTAAACTGTTGCTTGTCCTCAAGCAACTAGATAAATAAAATAGGTTTTAACAGAAATTAAGAAGTAATAATATTTTAGAATTTTAAATGAAGCTCAGATTCTTATTAGATGAGCGGGGCTTGTAGCTTTTTGTTTCTGAACAGTTTTGGCATCTCCCTTTATCCCTTGAATTTCAGAATGATTGGCATCCATAGGAACTCAGAATTCAGATAGTATTATTGATTCTCCTAGTGTAGTATGTTGATTCTTGAACACAGCTACTTTATGAGTCTTGGCCGTGGCCCTAAGCACTTTGTTTTCCAGTATTACCACCAGATACATAAATGCCACAGACACATAACTGGGTGAACCTTTTCAGATTGTGACCCAGCTTTGCTAGAGTCCCCAGTTAGTGGTGTCCAGAGCTCTTAAGCACACTCTTTTGCCTTGGATCACGACTTTAACCACTCAGTCTCAAGCTTTTGCACTTGGACCTTCATGACACAAGTACATGGTTAGGGACAGCTTGATTTAGCCGCTTAGGCCTGGATTTTGTTTCCTTGGGCCCTCCTATCCATTGATGCTCAAAGCCTTGGATCCTTTTTACCCTTGCCTTTTGGTTTTAAGGGCTCGTGGCTTTTTCTATTGCTCCTTCTCCTTTTTTTTTTTTTGAGACTGCTTTTTCTTGCTTCAAGAATCAATTTCATGATTTTTCAGATCATCAATAATATTTTTCGTGTTCCTCATTCTTTCAGGAGCCAATATTCATCAAATTCAAAGTACAAGTTATGCACTGTTCAAGCATTCATTCAGAGAACAAAAAGTATTGCCACCACACATAATTAATTATAATTTTTATTATTAAGAACTCAAAAAATATAGATTACTTCTTTATTCTAAAAAAAATTCTACTACTTTATTCATGCCTGATGATGATGAGAAAAATAAATTATAGCCTAATTGGAAATAAAATCAAAATAGACATACTAATTACTACTAAATATCTCCTAAGGTAAATTTCTATAATAATACTATCACTAAGTTAAAGCAGAAAAATTGGAACTCAGCAACCTGTTGTTTTGAGGAGTAGATGTTCCTCTAATCTGTGGGGTGCTTTTCAAGGATTAATTTTTGGCGCTTTAGCTCCCTTAGATCACGCCCCTGCTCTTCCTGTTCCTTAAGCAGTTTGCAAAGCATGCTACCTTGATTGTTCTGTTCTTCCTTTATTTGGTCCATAGCTTCTTGCAATTTGGAAATAGAAGCCTCAAGATGTTCCCAATATTCGAATTGAGGCAGTTCTGGGAGGGCTTCCTGTGCTCTCCTCTTGGATGAATCATCTTGTTGTTGTTGTCTGACCATTGATATTCCAGTGATTGGCCTTTCAACTAGGATATACTCTGTCATTCCCATCTTTACTCCGGCATCTTTGCAGAGCATAGAAATTAAGCTTGGATAGGCCAATTTGGCGTCCTTGGAATTCCTGTTTGCTATTTTGTATAGCTCACATGAGATCAGTTGATGGACTTCTACCTCTTTTCCCAACATGATGCAGTGAATCATGATAGCTCTTTTGATGGTTACTTCAGAACGGTTGCTGGTAGGCAATATGGAACGCCCAATGAAATCCAGCCAGCCTCTGGCTACTAGTTTTAGATCTTCTCTCTTGAGTTGAATTGGAGTGCCAGTGGTGCTGGTAGTCCACCTGGCTTCAGGGATGCATATGTCCTCTAGAATCTTGTCTAGACCTTTGTTTACCCTCATCATTCTCCTGTTAAAGGAGTCTGGGTCATCTTTCAGTTGAGGAATCTTAAATATCTCCCTGATCTTGTCAGGATGAGTATGAACAATCTTTCCTCTGACTAAGGTCCGATGGTCATAGAGAGCAGCTCCAATTATTCTCTGCCTGTCTATCTGCCATAAATTGGCATAGAACTCCTGAACCATGTTTCTTCCCACTTTCGTTTCAGGATTGGTCAGAATTTCCCAATTCCTGATTCGAATTTGCTCTTGAATCTCTTGATATTCATCTTCTTTCAGATCAAATTTGACTTCTGGGATCACTGATCTGTGACTCATTATTTTGTAATAATGATCTGAATGTTCTTTAGTTAAGAACTTCCCTTGATTCCAAAGTGGCTTTGGAGCACTCTCTTTCTTGCCTCTTGAAGTGGGTTGTTTTCCTTTAGGAGCCATGATCTTGATGAGTATGTTTTTGTGATCACGGATAACCACACCAAACTTAGAGTGTTGCTTGTCCTCAAGCAAAAGAGAAGAAAGAAGAGGGATAGGAGGAGAGCAAGTGTTGCAAGGTGATGATGAGTGGGACGCCGAACACAATATATGGGGAGGGGGGTGGGAAATTTCGAAAATAAGAAAAGGATAAGATAGAAGATATGATTTATAAAAGATAGATATGATAAGAAAAAGATATAGTTTAAAAAGAGAAAAATATGAATAAGATTTAAAAAGATAGATTTGAATTTTTAATTTTGAAAAAGATTTTTAACGAGATAATTGAGTTTTGAAAACAAGTTTTAAAAGAGTTTGATTGGATTGAAAATTAATTTGTCTTTATGGATTAAGATACATTTGATATTTTTGAAAAAGGGATTTTAGAAATTAGGATTTTTAGAACACTAACTTGATTTGAGGGATGATAATTTGAAATATGTTTATGCAAGAAATCATGAATTGAAACATAAAAAATTAGAAAATTTGTAAAGAGAAACGAATTTTACCTCCTCCCCACCATCCTGGCGTTAAACGCCCAACTGCTGCATGGTTTGGGCGTTTAACGCCCAAATGTTGCTTCTCCTGGGCGTTCAACGCCCAGCTGATGCATCTTTCTGGCGTTGAACGCCAGGAAGTCCTTTGTTACTGGGTGTTTTTCTAAATGCCCAGGATGCTGTCAATCTGGCGTTAAACGCCCAGAAGGTGCTTCTTTCTGGCGTTTAACGCCCAGAAGATGCTCTTTTTTGGCGTTTAACGCCCAGAAGGCTACCCTTACTGGCGTTGAACGCCCAGTGGGTGCTTCTTTTGGGCGTTGAACGCCCAAAATGTTTCTTACTGGCTTTTTCATGCCAGTGAGCTTCCAATTTCCCTCATAACTCTGTGAATCCAACCAATTGCTATTTTACCTCGAAGATACCTTGACATATACCTGTAAAAATTAATACGAATAAAATTAAATTTTGTGATTGGCTGGGTTGCCTCCCAGCAAGCGCTTCTTTAATGTCATTAGCTGGACTATCACTGAGTTTTAATCAAGTCTCAGTTTTGAGCATTCTTGCTCAAAATTGCCTTCAAGATAATGTTTGACTCTTTGTCCATTAACAATGAACTTTTTGTTAGAGTCATTATCCTGAAGCTCTATGTATCCATATGGTGATACGTTTGTAATGACATATGGACCTCTCCACCGGGATTTTAATTTCCCAGGGAATAATTTGAGCCTAGAATTAAATAGCAGAATTTTCTGCCCCGGCTCAAAGACTCTGGATGACAATTTCTTATCATGCCATCTTTTCGCTTTTCTCTTTGTAAATCTTTGCATTTTCGAAAGCATTGAGTCTGAATTCCTCTAGCTCATTTAACTGGAGCAATCGTTTTTCTCCGGCTAACTTGGCATCAAGGTTTAGGAATCTGGTTGCCCAATAGGCCTTGTGTTCCAGTTCCACTGGCAAGTGACATGCCTTTCCATACACAAGCTGGTATGGAGAGGTCCCTATAGGGGTCTTGAATGCTGTTCTGTATGCCCACAGAGCATCATCCAAGTTTCTTGCCCAATCCCTTCTACGGTTAATTACAGTTCGTTCCAGGATTCTTTTGAGTTCTCTATTTGAGACTTCAGCTTGCCCATTAGTTTGTGGATGATATGGAGTAGCTACCCTGTGGCTAACTCCATAACGAACCAGAGCAGCATAAAGCTGTTTATTGCAGAAATGAGTGCCCCCATCACTAATTAACACTCTAGGGATACCAAATCTGCTGAAGATGTGTTTCTGGAGGAATTTTAACACTGTTTTAGTGTCATTGGTGGGTGTTGCAATAGCCTCCACCCATTTGGATACATAATCCACTGCCACCAGAATATAAGTGTTTGAGTATGATGGTGGGAAGGGTCCCATAAAGTCAATGCCCCATACATCAAACAACTCAATCTCCAAGATCCCTTGCTGAGGCATGGCGTAACTGTGAGGTAGATTGTCAGATCTTTGGCAACTGTCACAATTAAGTACATACACTCGGGAGTCTTTATAGAGAGTAGGCCAGTAGAAGCCACTTTGGAGGACTCTTGTGGCTGTTCGCTCACTTCCAAAATGTCCTCCATACTGAGATCCATGGCAGTGCCATAGGATCTTCTGTGCTTCTTCCTTAGGCACACATCTACGGATTACTCCGTCTGCACATCTCTTAAAGAGATACGGCTCATCCCAAAGATAATACTTTGCATCCGTGATCAGCTTCTTTATTTGCTGTCTACTGTACTCTTTGGGTATAAATCTCACTGCCTTATAGTTTGCAATGTCTGCAAACCATGGCACTTCCTGGATGGCAAAGAGTTGCTCATTCGGAAAGGTTTCAGAAATCTCAGTGAGAGGGAGGGACGCCCCTTCTACTGGTTCTATTCGGGACAGGTGGTCTGCTACCTGATTCTCCGTCCCTTTTCTGTCTCTTATTTCTATATCAAACTCTTGCAGAAGCAACACCCATCTTATAAGTCTGGGTTTTGAATCCTGCTTTGTGAGTAGATATTTAAGAGCAGCATGATCAGTGTACACAATCACCTTTGATCCTACTAAATAGGATCTGAATTTGTCAATGGCGTAAACCACTGCAAGTAGCTCTTTTTCTGTGGTTGTGTAATTCTTCTGGGCGTCATTTAGAACACGACTGGCATAGTAAATGACGTGCAGAAGCTTGTCATGCCTTTGTCCCAACACTGCACCAATGGCATGGTCACTGGCATCACACATTAGTTCAAATGGTAATGCCCAGTTTGGTGCAGAGATGATTGGTGCTGAGACCAATTTAGCTTTCAGGGTCTCAAATGCCTGCAGACACTCTTTATCAAAGATGAATGGCGTGTCAGCAGCTAGCAGGTTGCTTAGAGGTTTGGCGATTTTTGAAAAATCCTTTATAAACCTCCTATAGAATCCTGCATGCCCCAGAAAGCTTCTGATTGCCTTAACATTGGTGGGTGGTGGTAATTTTTCAATTATTTCAACTTTAGCTTGATCCACCTCTATTCCCTTGTTCGAGATTTTGTGCCCAAGGACAATTCCTTCAGTCACCATAAAGTGACACTTTTCCCAGTTTAAAACCAGGTTGGTCTCTTGGCATCTCTTTAGAACAAGTGCTAAATGGTTAAGGCAGGAGCTGAATGAGTCTCCAAACACTGAAAAGTCATCCATGAAGACTTCCAGAAATTTTTCCACCATATCAGAGAAAATTGAGAGCATGCACCTCTGAAAGGTTGCAGGTGCATTGCACAGGCCAAATGGCATCCTTCTGTATGCAAATACTCCAGATGGGCATGTGAACACCGTTTTCTCCTGATCCTGGGGATCTACTGCAATTTGATTATAACCTGAATATCCATCCAGGAAGCAGTAGTATTCATGACCTGCTAGTCTTTCTAGCATCTGGTCTATGAATGGTAAAGGAAAATGATCCTTTCTGGTGGCTGTATTGAGTCTTCTGTAATCAATACACATACGCCACCCAGTAACTGTTCTTATAGGAACCAGTTCATTTTTTCATTATGAACCACTGTCATGCCACCTTTCTTAGGGACGACTTGGACAGGGCTCACCCAGGGGCTGTCAGAAATAGGATAAATAATCCCAGCCTCTAGTAATTTAGTGACCTCTTTCTGCACTACTTCCTTCATGGCTGGGTTCAGCCGCCTTTGTGGTTGAACCACTGGTTTGGCGTCACCCTCCAGTAAGATCTTGTGCATGCATCTAACTGGGCTAATGCCCTTAAGATCACTGATGGACCACCCAAGAGCTGTCTTGTGTGTCCTTAGCACTTGAATTAGTGCTTCCTCTTCCTGTGGCTCTAAGGTAGAGCTTATGATTACAGGAAAGGTATCACCTTCTCCCAGAAATGCATATTTCAGGGATGGTGGTAATGGTTTGAGCTCGGGTTTAGGAGGTTTCTCCTCTTCCTGAGGGATTTTCAGAGGTTCTACTATTCTCTCTGATTCCTCTAGGTCAGGCTGAACATCTTTAAATATGTCCTCTAGCTCTGATTCGAGACTCTCAGCCATATTGACCTCTCTTACCAGAGAGTCAATAATATCAACACTCATGCAGTCATTTGGGGTGTCTGGATGTTGCATGGCTTTGACAACATTCATCTTGAACTCCTCCTCATTGACTCTCCAGGTTACTTCCCCTTTTTGGACATCAATGAGGGTTCGGCCAGTTGCTAGGAAAGGTCTTCCTAGAATGAGAGTTGCACTCTTGTGCTCCTCCATTTCCAGCACCACAAAGTCAGTAGGAAAAGCGAATGGCCCAACCTTGACAATCATGTCTTCAATCACGCCTGATGGGTATTTAATGGAGCCATCAGCAAGTTGAAGACATATCTTGGTTGGTTTAATTTCTTCAGTTAAACCAAGCTTTCTGATAGTGGATGCGGGTATTAGGTTGATACTTGCCCCAAGATCACATAAAGCTTGCTTGGTACAATTACCCTCTAATGTGCATGGTATCATAAAGCTCCCATGATCTTTAAGCTTCGCAGGTAAGCTTTTCAGAATGACTGCACTGCATTCTTCAGTGAGGTAAACTTTTTCAGTTTCCCTCCAATCCTTCTTATGACTTAAGATTTCTTTCATGAACTTAGCATAAGAAGGTATTTGCTCAAGTGCTTCTGCAAACGAAATCTTTATTTCAAGAGTCCTGAGATAGTCTGCAAAGCGGGCAAATTGCTTATCCTGTTTCGCTTGGCGGAGTTTTTGAGGATAAGGCATTTTGGCTTTGTATTCCTCAACCTTAGTTGCTGCAGGTTTATTACCTACAGAAGTGGGTTGGGAAGCCTTTTTAGAAGGGTTGTTATCAGCACTTGTATGTGACTGATTCCCCATTGGCATTTGAATGCCAGTGGTGGGGGCTGGAGTGGCGTTAGACGCCACTTCCTTATTTGTTACTGGCGTTTGAACGCCAGAACCATGTTCCCTTTGGGCGTTCAACGCCGGATTCATGCTTGTTTCTGGCGTTGAACGCCAGGAATGAGCATGGTCTGGGCGTTCAGCGCCAGCTTTATTCCTCTCTGGGCTCTGATTGTCCTCAGAGGGATTTTGAGTATTCACTTGTTTATTTCTTGGTTTCCTGCTGCTTTGAATTGAGGTATTTAATGTTTTCCCACTTCTTAATTGAACTGCTTGGCATTCTTCTGCTATTTGTTTTGACAGTTGCTTTTCTGTCTGCTTTAATTGTACTTCCATATTCCTGTTAGCCATTCTTGTTTCCTGTAATATTTCCTTGAATTTGGCTAGCTGCTGAGTTAGAAAGTCTAATTGCTGATTGAATTCATTTGCCTGATCCACCGGACTGAGTTCAGCAGTTACTGTTTTAGCTTCTTCTTTCATGGAAGATTCACTGCTTAGGTACAGATGTTGATTTCTGGCAACTGTATCAATAAGCTCTTGAGCTTCTTCAATCATTTTTCTCATATGTATAGATCCACCAGCTGAGTGGTCTAGAGAAATCTGAGCTTTTTCTGTAAGCCCATAGTAGAAGATGTCTAATTGCACCCATTCTGAAAACATTTCAGAGGGGCATTTTCTTATCATCTCTCTGTATCTCTCCCAGGCATCATAAAGAGATTCATTATCTCCTTGTTTGAAGCCTTGGATGCTTAGCCTTAGCTGTGTCATCCGTTTTGGAGGGAAATAGTGATTCAGGAATTTTTCTGACAGCTGCTTCCATGTTTTTATGCTGTTCTTAGGCTGGTTATTTAACCACCTCTTAGCTTGATCTTTTACAGCAAATGGAAACAGTAATAATCTGTAGACATCCTGATCCACTTCCTTATCATGTACTGTGTCAGCAATTTGCAAAAATTGTGCCAGAAACTCTGTAGGTTCTTCATGTGGAAGACCAGAATACTGACAGTTTTGCTGTACCATGATAATGAGCTGAGGATTCAACTCAAAGCTACTGACTCCAATGGAGGGTATACAGATACTACTCCCATATGAAGCAGTAGTGGGGTTAGCATATGACCCCAGAGTCCTCTTGGACTGTTCATTCATACTTACTTCCATGATGGAATACAAGAGATAATTTATATGTTGATTTTTTTTTATATATAAGAAAAACGAAATAAATAAAAGAAATTGGAAATATTTTGAAATTGAAATTTGAATTTTTATGTAAAATTTTCGAAAAAAATAAGTTCAAAATTAGTTAGAAAATAAATTTTTTTTTTGAATTTTGAATTTTATGATGAAAGAGAAAAACACACAAAAGGCACAAGACTTAAAATTTTTAGATCTAATGCTCCTTATTTTCGAAAATTTTTGGAGGGAAGACACCAAGGAACACCAAACTTAAAAATTTTAAGATCAAGACACAAGAAAAACTCAAGAACACCTTCAAGATTCACAAGACCACCAAGAACAAAAGGAAGAACACCAAACTTAAAATTTTTAGAAAACTTTAATAAAATTTTCGAAAATTATGAAAAGATTAACAAGAAAACACCAAACTTAAAGTTTGGCACAAGATTAAATCAAGAAAAATTATTTTTGAAAAAAGGATTTTCAAAAGTATTGGTGCTCCCTCATCAAGAATATAAACCAATATTCTAGCCAAATGGGCAGAAAAGGTAACAATTGTTCTGAGCAGGTATATTTCTTTTTGAAAGACTAATGCTTTGGATTAGTACAAGAAAAACAAGAAAAGACACAGAACAAGAAAAACTCAAGATCAAACAAGAAAAATAAACAAGAACAACTTGAAAATCAATGAAGAACAAAGAACACAAGTCGAAAATTTTGAGAAAAAAAATAAAATATGCAAAACACACCAAACTTAGAACAAGACACTAAACTCACAAAAATTAGCAATTAATTAAAAGAAAAATAATAAATTTTGAAAAGAAATTTTTGAAAAGAAACTATCCTATCAAGATTTAATGACTCTGTAACACTAAAAATAAAAATAAATTATTTCTAATCTAAGAAATAAAATAAACTTTTAGTTGTTCAAACTCGAATAATCCCCGGCAATGGCGCCAAAAACTTGGTGCACGAATTTGTAATCCGCACAACTAACCAGCAAGTGCACTGGGTCGTCCAAGTAATACCTTACGTGAGTAAGGGTCGATCCCACGGAGATTATTGGTTTGAAGCAATCTATATTTATTTTATTAATCTTAGTCAGGAGGCCAATAAAGTTTAAGTGAAATTACTAGATTTGATTATAAGAATAAAAGAGAGTAATAGCGTTACTTGTTATGCAGTAATAAGAAATATGTTGGAGTTTTGGAGATGCTTTGTCCTTCGAACTTCAACTCTTCCTTAAAATCCTTCAACACACGAAAAGTCCCTTCCATGGCAAGCTCTATGTAGGGTGTCACCGTTGTCAATGGCTACCTCCCATCCTCTCAGTGAAAACGTTCCTATGCTCTGTCACAGCACGGCTAATCATCTGTCGGTTCTCAATCAGGTTGGAATAGAATCCATTGATTCTTTTGCGTCTGTCACTAACGCCCAGCCTTCAGGAGTTTGAAACTTGTCACAGTTATTCAATCCCAGAATCCTACTCGGAATACCACAGACAAGGTTTAGACTTTCCGGATTCTCATGAATGCCGCCATCAATCCGGCCTATACCACGAAGATTCTGCGTAATGAATCTAAGAGATACTCATTCAGTCTGATGTAGAACGGAGGTGGTTGTCAGGCACACGTTCATGGTTTGGGGAAGGTGATGAGTGTCACGGATCATCACCTTCTCCATAATTAAGCGCGAATGAACATCTTAGATAAGAACAATCGTGTTTGAATGGAAAATAAAGGAATTGTATTAATTCATCGAGACGCTGCAGAGCTCCTCACCCCCAACAATGGAGTTTAGAGACTCATGCCGTCAAAAAGTATGTAATTCAGATCTGAAAATATCATGAGGTACAGAATAATTCACTAAAAGTTGTTTAAATAGTAAACTAGTAACCTAGGTTTACAGAATATGAGTAAACTAAGATAATTGGTGCAGAAATCCACTTCTGGGGCCCACTTGGTGTGTGCTGGGGCTGAGACTAAAGCTATCCACGAGTAGAGGCTTTTCTTGGAGTTGAACTCCAAGTTATGACGTGTTTTGGGCGTTCAACTCCGGATCATGACGTTTTTCTGGCGTTTAACTCCAGACAGCAGCATGTACTTGGCGTTCAACGCCAAGTTACGTCGTCTATCTTCGCGCAAAGTATAGACTATTATATATTGCTGGAAAGCCCTGGATGTCTACTTTCCAACGCCGTTGAGAGCGCGCCAATTGGACTCCTGTAGCTCCAGAAAATCCATTTCGAGTGCAGGAAGGTCAGGATCCAACAGCATCAGCAGTCCTTTTTCAGCCTAAGTCAGATTTTTGCTCAGCTTCCTCAATTTCAGTCAGAAAATACCTGAAATCACAGAAAAATACACACACTCATAGTAAAGTCCAGAAATATGATTTTTGCCTAAAAACTAATAATATTTAACTAAAAACTAATTAAAATATGCTAAAATCTACATGAAATTACCCCCAAAAAGCGTATAAAATATCCGCTGAACCACCGATCCTAGCTACTCCCCATCTCCTGAAAGCCGAGAGAGAGACTCCCACCGAAGTCTCCTACGACGTGCCTCCGCATCCCGAACGGAAGCGGAGAGCACTCGAGAAGAGTCACCCATCCCGAGAAGACGAAATGACACAATCATCTACTCCCGAGGCAAGGAAGCGCGCCACACGGGACGAGAGGGCGAAGGCGGGGAAGAGAGGTCCGAGAGGACATGGCGACCCGTGATAATGGGCGCCACCCCGTTCCATCGATCCATCCTCGAAGTCCAGTTGCCGAAGCACTTCGACAAACCAAAGGACATGAGGTACGATGGAACCCAAGACCCTCTGGAACACCTCACAGCCTTCGAAGCTAGGATGAATCTGGAGGGAGTAGGGGACGAGGTGAGATGCCGAGCCTTCCCGGTGACCCTAGCAGGACCCGCGATCAGATGGTTTAACGGCCTCCCGCAGGGGTCCATCTATGGGTTTTCGGACATCAGCCGCGCCTTCCTAGCCCAATTCACAACACGAATAGCAAAGGCAAAGCACCCGATCAACCTTCTGGGGATAACCCAGAGACAAGGAGAGCCGACCAGAAAATACCTGGACCGGTTCAACGACGAATGCCTGGAAATTGACGGCCTAACCGATTCAGTGGTCAGCCTTTGTCTGACGAACGGCCTCCTCAACGAGGACTTTCGAAAGCACCTTACCACGAAACCAGTTTGGACGATGCACGAGATCCAAACGGTAGCCAAGGAGTACATAAATGACGAAGAAGTCAGCCAAGTTGTTGCTGCCAATAAACGGCACTCCGGCTACAACCAACCTAGGTAACAAGGTAACGGAGAAAGACAAAAAGAACAAGCCAAGAAGGAGCGCCGAACAAGGCACCCAGGCCATTCCCCCGGGTCGGAAAATTCACCAACTACACTCCGCTCACTCTTCCCATCATGGAAGTTTATCAGCAAATTGCCGAGAAAGGAATCCTACCGAAGCCCCGACCACTCAAGGACCGTACGGGGGGAAGCAAGAACTTCTACTGTGACTATCACAAGGGCTATGGTCACCAAACACAGGACTGTTTTAACCTGAAAGATGCACTAGAACAAGCGATAAGGGAGGGTAAACTAACAGAATTCTCCCATCTCATAAGGGAGCCGAGGAGGCGTCATCGCGACCAAGACGAAGAAGGCAAAACCCGGTCGGCAAAGCGGCGACAAGAGCCAGAAGACAGAGATCACGGCCTCACCGTGATAAACATAGTGACGGCCAAAAACGCCGCGCCAAGGTCACGATCGGCGCACAAGAAAGATGCTAAGGTCTTGGCGGTCTCCTCTTCGTTGGTGCGGAGCTCTAAGAAGCCCCCTTCCATCTCCTTCGGCCCGGAAGACCAGTGGTTCGACGAGGCCCCTGAAAACCCACCCATGCTCATCACGGCCAGAGTGGAAACCGGTTTCGTCAAACGAATCCTTGTCGACACGGGGGCAGACTCGAACATCATGTTCCGCAACGTGTTTGACGCACTAGGGCTAAGGGACGCCGACCTGTCGACTCACCAGCACGGGGTCATTGGGTTGGGCGACCACTTCATCAACCTGATGGAGTAATATCCCTACCGGTCTCAGTGGGACAGGCTCAAGGCCAAAGATCGGCGATAGCCGAGTTCGTGGTCCTCCGAGATTCCACCGCCTACAACATCATCTTGGGAAGGAAGACGATTAACGATGTTGAAGCGATAATCAACACAAAGCTGCTAGTCATGAAGTTTGTTACCGATGATGGATCTATAGGGTCCATAACAGGAGACCTTGAGACGGCAGTCGCTTGCGACAACGCCAGCCTCTCCCTAAGGAAGAAATCCAAAGAGGCGTCTGGGGTGTTCCTAGCTGACCTGGACGCCAGAGTAGACGACAAACCCAGACCAGAACCAGAGGGGGACCTGGAAAAATTCATGGTCGGCGACACGGAGGAAAAATTCATGTTTGTCAACAGGAATCTCCCACATGAATTGAAGGAGCCCTTGGTAGAAATGATCAGGGCCAATGAGGATTTGTTTGCCTGGACACCGGCCGACATGCCGGGCATAGACTCCGAAATTATGTCACACCACCTGGCCGTCAAGTCGGAAGCACGCCCGGTAGCCCAACGGAGGAGAAAGATGTCGCGGGAGAGGGCAGAGGAGGTGGCCAGGCAGACGGCCAGCCTCCTAGAAGCAGGTTTCATACGAGAACTAGACTACTCGACATGGCTCTCGAATGTAGTTCTAGTAAAGAAGCACAGCGGCAAATGGAGAATGTGCGTAGACTACTCCGACCTTTACAAGGCATGCCCTAAAGATTGTTTCCCCCTCCCTAACATAGACGCACTCGTCGACGCTGCGGTGGGCTATTGTTATCTGAGCTTCATGGACGCCTACTCCGGCTACAATCAGATACCGATGCACCGTCCCGACGAGGACAAAACAGCGTTTATAACGCCGGGGGGAACCTTCTGTTATAAGGTGATGCCATTTGGCCTAAAAAACGCAGTGGCAACGTACCAAAGGCTGATGAACAAGATATTCCACGACCTCATAGGCAAGACAGTGGAAGTTTATGTAGACGACATCCTCGCGAAAACAACGCGACCCGACGACCTCCTGACTGACCTGGCAAATGTATTCGTGTCGCTCCGACAACACGGCATGAGGCTTAATCCCCTCAAATGTGCCTTCGCCATGGAAGCTGGAAAGTTCCTAGGATTCATGATAACCCAAAGAGGGGTAGAAGCTAACCCGGAAAAATGCCAAGCGATACTCCTGATGAAGAGACTGGGTTGTATCAAGGACGTCCAGAGATTGGCAGGGCGACTGACCTCGTTATCCCGTTTTCTCGGAGCTTCGGCAACAAAGGCCCTGCCCTTCTTTAACCTCATGAAGAAAGGGATAGCATTCGAATGGACGCCCGCATGCGAGGAAGCCTTTAAACACTTCAAGGAAATCCTGGCGGCACCCCCTGTGCTCGGTAAGCCAAAGGCCGGGGAGCCATTATATCTATACCTCGCCATAACAGGAGAAGCCCTGGCCGCGGTCCTAGTGCGAGAAGAAGGGAGGGCTCAACAACCAGTCTATTTTGTGAGCAGAGCCCTACAAGGGGCAGAACTAAGGTACAGCAAACTGGAAAAGCTAGCTCTGGCACTCTTGACCTTTTCACGGAGGTTAAAACAATACTTCCAAGGTCACCAGGTTGTCGTAAGAATGGACCAAGGAATCCGACAAGTACTTCAAAAACCCGATTTGGTGGGAAGGATGATGACTTGGTCCATTGAACTTTCCCAATACGACATACGATACGAACCCCGGCAAGCAATCAAGGCACAAGCAATGGCAGATTTTCTAGTAGAAGTAACGGGAGATCCAACCGAAGAAACGAGCGCACGGTGGAAGCTCCACGTGGACGGAGCCTCCAACCAGATGACCGGGGGCGCCGGAATCATTCTGGAAAGCCCAGCCGGGGTCGTATACGAGCAGTCGACCAGGTTTGAATTTCCCGTCTCGAACAACCAAGCAGAATACAAAGCCCTCTGATAAACCCCATTTTGAGGGTTTATCTTGTATTAATTTCAGGGGTTTTATCAATGATTCCACACGCTTTTCATATGAAAATACAAGACTTTGTGTTCCTTTCCTAATTTTTGCCTCATGGATGAAAACATGCTTATTTTGCACTAAATTAGATACATTTCTAATCTTCTCTTGGTGCCATTCGATGCCGTGACCTGTGTGTTAAGTGGTTTCGGAATATAGGGCAGGGATGAACCGGAAAAGAGAAGGAGAATGGGCGCAAAGGAAAGGAGCATGAGAAATTGAGCTTTGGGAACTTCAGCAAGGGCGCGTGCGCGTACCTGGCGCGCCCGCGTGGATTGCGCAGCTAGAAGTCAAAGCCAGAAGCCAAGCCACGAGTCGGCATGTGTAGTGGCTAAGCCATAATCCCCATGGGTGCGCACACGTACGTTGCGCCTCCGCTCACATTACAAGATGCTCCAGTGGCGCGCACGCGTGCTTTGCGCGTGGGCGCCGATACTCGAATATGATTTTTTTAAGAGGTCACGTGACATGGGCGTGGAGACAGTTGGAGATCTCATTTTGGGGAAGTGCCTTGGCGGGAAGAGCTTAAGAAGACCAGGGATTGAAGGGTTAAGGGACTTTTTGCTCATTTTTAGATTGTTCTAGATATTTTGCTATTGTTAGTTACACTCTTGGAGAGGTAGAAGAGAGATTCCAAGCTCTCATTAGGGTTCATCTTCTTCCATTTCTGAATTCTCAATCACTCTTTGGTGAGATCTATTGCAATTCTCAATTTACTTTGTTCATGTTATAGATCTTCTTCTCTAATCTCAATTAGTGCTTGTAATTGCTCAATTCTCATAGATCCTAGATTCAACTTTGTAGTTTTGGATTCTATCAATTTCTTGAGAAGTTCATTTGCATTGTTGTTCTTGGTTAATTGTTGTTAGTTCCTTGTGTTGAAGCACTTTCAATTCTACTTTCTTTTCATTTTTACTATGCCTTTCATCCTTGCTCATCAATTGTTTGATAAAATGCCAACACTAGTTATGGAGTAAAAGTTTCTTACTTGGCATAGGGTTTGGACCATTAGAAAGAGTTGAATAGTTTATGTCAATTGTTGATTTGGAATTAGAAATTGCTAATTGACTTGGAGTGCACTAAAGCTAGATTTCCCTAAGGTAAAACTAGGACTTGTGACTCAAGTTAGTTACTCTCATTTGATTTTCCTCTATACCTAGGGTTAACTAAATGAAGCAAGGCCTAATTGTTGTCATCATTGAAGGAACTATAAGGATAGAATTCCTAATGCCAACCCTAGGCCAAGCTTTCTAAAGATTGATTGTTTGTCATCTATTTTTCTAAACCTTCAAAGAATCATAACAAGGCTTCCTAATCAATAAGATGCATTCTCTAGCAATTTCAAGGGAGGACGACTCGGGAGACTAGTACTCTCGGTTATAGATTGTAGGATTGTTTGATGCAAAGTTTAAGTGTCGGTTAGACTATACTCACGATCATATTCATCATTGAATTCTAAATCGACATGCTAAAATTTCGTTTATCACCCTCATAGGGGGCTTGGCCCTAGCAACGGAAGTCAGAGCAACGAGGTTGGAAATATGCAGCGATTCACAAGTCGTCACCTCCCAAGTGAATGGGAGCTATCAAGCCAGAGACTCATTGTTACAAAAGTACTTGGAAAAAGTCAAGGATTTGAGCCAAAAGTTTGAAGAGGTCACGATCCACCACGTGCCCAGAGAAAGGAACACAAGGGCAGATCTCTTATCAAAATTGGCCAGCACCAAACCGGGAGAAGGTAACCGATCTCTCATCCAAGGTATGATGAGGGAACCGGCGGTCACTCTGCACCTATCAAGGCTAGACCCCTCATAGATGGACCCCATCACCAGCTTCTTAGAAAACGGTAAACTTCCCGACGACGAAAAGGATGCCACGAAACTGAGAAGGGAAGCGGCCAAGTACGCGATCATCCAGGGACAGCTATTCAAGAAAGGACTCAACCAGCCCCTACTGAAATGCCTACACCCCGACCAGACGAGCTACATCCTCAGGGAAGTCCATGAAGGTTGCTGCGGACATCACATAGGGGGCAAAGCCTTAGCAAGAAAGTTAATCCGAGCTGGGTACTATTGGCCGTCAATGATGGCAGACTCGAAAGAATTCGTTAGGAAGTGTGTCAAATGCCAAGAAAATGCCAATTTCCACAGAGCACCGGCCTCCGAGCTAAGCTTGCTAACGTCTTCCCGGCCATTCTCATAATGGGGAGTCGACCTCTTAGGGCCCTTCCCGGTTGGCCCAGGACAAGTCAAGTACCTTATTGTCGCTATTGACTACTACACCAAATGGATAGAGGCCGAGCCGCTGGCCAACATATCCTCGTCCAATTGCAGGAAATTCATGTGGAGGCAAGTGATAACACGGTTCGGTATCCCAGAAGCCGTCATCTCGGACAACGGAACACAGTTCACCGACAAGAAATTCACAGAGTTCCTCACCGGCCTGGGCATAAAACAGAGGTTCTCCTCGGTGGAACACCCCCAGACAAACGGACAGGTCAAGTCCGCAAACAAGATCATCCTGCTAGGACTTAAGAAACGGCTGGACAATAAGAAGGGTGCTTGGGTTGACGAGCTCGCCTCGGTCCTCTGGTCCTACCGTACAACCGAGCAATCTTCCACTAAGGAGACTCCCATTTGACTAACGTACGGGTTAGATGCGGTAATACCTGTGGAAATCGGGGAACCGAGCCCACGACTACTTTTGAAGGGAGTAGAGGAAGCTGTAGAGAAGGACCTGATAGATGAAGCCAGGGAGATGGCCCACCTGGCTGAAACAGCGCTAAAGCAAAGAATGGCCCTGCGTTACAACGCCAAAGCACTCAAAAGAAAGTTTAAAGCAAACGACCTCGTCCTAAGGTGCAACGACATCGGCTTGCCGACCCCGGGAGAGGACAAACTGGCAGCAAACTGGGAAGGACCCTACAGAGTCAAAGGGGTGATCAGTAAGGGCGCATACAAGCTGGAAAAGCTCAATGGCAAAGAGATCCCGAGGACATGGAACGCAGATAACTTAAGAAGGTTTTACTCCTAAGTCACTTACTTTGTAACAACACCTCGATACCTTTGTTACAGTGATAAGATTTGCTTAGTTACCAATTGTTATGCTTGCCTATATTTCTGTTATTTTGTGATTACCTTTTTTGAGCGACCACCGTGCAAACGAGGATACACGGCCCCGGGGCTGATCACCCCGAAAGCCCCCTAGGCCAAGGACGTAACAAACGGCCATAACAGAAAAAACGCGACCTCAAATAAATGCTGACTTAACGGTAAAGGCGAGTAAACCGGCAGACATTGAAATAAAACAAGCATAGTAATCAAACGAACACACGAACAAACCGGCAAACCCACTAACGGGCGGAAAAAAGTTTCAATCCGGAGAACAGTTCTACAAAAGTTCAGTATTACAAATATCACTTCTTCGGCATGTCGACAACCTTCCCGTCCTTAATGGTTTTGAAGACGCCAATTGCCGATACATCGAAATCAGGAGCAATAATCTTCACTTGAGCTTTGAGGGCCTCTTCAGTCATGAAAATCGCATTCTTGCCCTGCTCCTTAACCTCCTTGTGTCTTTTCTTAAACGCATCGGCCTCGTCCCGAGCGGTCTTAGCAACCGCAACCGCGTCATCCCGTTCTTTCTCCAAAGCGGCCACCCGACCTTGCGCGGCGCTCAACTGGCTCTTCAGGGTCATCTCTTGCTCCGTCAGACGAGACACAGACGCGTCGGCAGTTTTTAAGTTCTCCTCGGCTGACGTAGTCTTTTTCTCGGCGGTTTCGAGCTTATTCCCCGCCTCGACTAGCTGCCCCTGAAGCGTTTCAACTTGAGTTTTAAACTTGTTGTTGGCGGCGACTGCGAACTCAAGCTTCCGACGAAGTGAGGCCATACCCGAAAGCTCGAACTCAGCCTTCCGGGCTATGGCCGCGTCGCAAAGGAGGGTGCGGTACATCCATCGTGCCTGCCCAGAGAGGTCGGTACCATGGAAATATTCCTCTGTGCCAGGGAGCAACTGAGCATCTATGAATGCCCCGGCATCAAAGTTTCTTTCCATGACAGTAAGGACCCCCTCGGGACTAGACTGCGACCTCTGTGTCTTAGGGGTGGGAATGACAGACAGCTCTTCCTCCTCCTCCCGACGTGAAGAAGACGAGTGCCCGGGAATGGCCACTTCCTGAAGAATTGGGGACGCGGACGTCGGAGTGGCAACATTCGTGGTTATGGTGATGTCGGGAGGCGTGGGTGCCGTCTGGGCTGCCTCGCCCTCAGGAGCCGCCGCCGATTGTCCCCCGGCCTCTTCGCCGTCATCCTCCTGAAGGAAGGTATGGAACAAGTTCTCCATGCCAGTCACTTCGGCAGAAAGTCCCACTACAAACAAGAAATGAACAAGTTAGCAATTAGTACAGCAAAGGCAAGAATAAACAATCATGGAAACGACGACACGACAAAGACAACTCACGAATATAATCTCGGGTGGCCTCGCGGCTACCCATAAGGAGGTGGAGATTCACATTATTCCTCCCGAAAATGGCCCATAGTATGTCGGCTATCTTCCGGTCCACGGCCGACATCCCTTTGTAGGTAACCTTGATGAAAGGATTGGACCCCGCACCGAAACTCCAGTACGTCGGGATGAGGCGCTCCCTTTCCAACGACAACCAAAAAGGGTGACGACCCTTAACCGGCCGAACTTTAAAATACTTGTCCTTGAACCCATTATAAGATTCCTCAAACAAGCCGAAAATCCTTCGACCTTGGGCAGACCGGAAGGACATGAACCCCTTTTTATGTTTTCCTTCCTTCGAAGGGTTCGTAAGATTAAAAAAGTATAAGAAGACGTCGACAGAGATCGGCAGCTCCAAGTCCTCGCACACCATCTCGAAGCAGCGGATTGAAGCCCAACTGTTCGGATGCAACTGTGATGGCGCCACCGAGATCCAGTTAAGAAGGCCCATCTGGAAGGGAGAGAAAGGGATGCGAACCCCTACTTGGGTGAACATGGCCTTGTAAAACCAGATCCAGTCGGCAACCCGGGGGCGTCGAAGTTTATCTCATACAACCGCTCGTGAGGAGCAGGAACATACACGTCGTAATTAGCCTCTTCGTCGGTACCCCCACACAGGTACTCGGCCTGACGGAATTCCGTGAGCTCCTCCTCACCCATCTGGTTGGGGGAGTCCCTGAGGTCGGAAACAACCCAGGATACGGGTCGTAACCCGCAGCGGAAGTGGAAGCCTGGCCGACAACACGAGGCATACCTACAGTGGGGGCACTGCTCGGTTAGTCCATGAGGTCAGAAGCCCGGAAAAACCCACATATCACCTATCCTACAACCCAAACTAAGCGTAGCTAAAGAGGAGACCAATTAAAACCAAGTCCAGAATGGTAACCCCCCTTGGCACACCATAGTCGACAAAAAGAAAATACATCTACCCACAGAAATAAAAAGTAACAGACACCTATAACAAGCATGCAGAAAACCATTGAGGCAGAAGGAAGATGGTAATTACCTGGATTATTGGGAAAGTCCGGCAAGGAGCGAAACACGCGAGAATGCTGAAAAGAGCTTCTGGATGATGGGAAACGCAAGAAAAAGGAGGACCGAAGATGGGTAGGAGAAACAAGAATGGAAGAAGAATATGCGAAACTGTTTAAAACTGCCTTAGGAAGAGCGCGAAAGGCCTGGGGGCAAAATGGTCTTTGCATATGGGGTTTTTTAATCCATTATGAGCATTCAATGCCCCGCGCGAGAAACGAGGCGACGAATGAGCACCCCGAATAACGAACGGGCACGCACACGAAAGGCGCATCCCCCACACGAACGGCCGACCTAGCGACCATGAATAAAGGGAACCCGCCACCAACAGCCTACGCGGATGATTGCCGGCGTGTTGGGGGCACTGTTACGGCCTGGCCCAAAACACATGCGGGTCGACCTGACCCCTTGAGAATCCGACCCGAGCGGTCGGGTACTCCGCACTCGCCACGATGCCTGGACACGCGTCCTCACCAGCCCCCCAACACAGCTGTGAGGAAGCTTCGAGGAAAGTGGGCTCCTTCCCCTCAGGGCCCACCTCTGACACAGTATAAATGGGAAAGGACCTGCCCTTTCTCCAAGGTACATCACACATTCCACCTAAACCATTTACTCACCTGCACATTAACTGACTAGAGCGTCGGAGTGTCATTGCAGGTGACATCCCCTCCTTCCACAACGAGAGCTCGACTACCCAGCAGACCGGATCCTAGCACGATCGTGATTGAAGCATTTCCAGTTCCACATACTCCACCCGAACCGTCCGATAACCGCGCAACCGAGCATAACCTAATTTAATAAAATTAATATATTAACCTATATGAAACCTTGATAACAAAAATTAAACTCCAAATACTCTATTCTAATTTAATTAACCTATGTGAAACTAACGTACTAACCTAATTTACTCTTGAATAAAAAAAATTAAAAAATTGATATTCTTATAAAACATGAATTATGGTCATTACTAACATAATTTTAATTTTTTCGATTTCAATGAATATCTTATAAAAATTTTGACAGAGTCTCCCTATCATTAGAATTTCTCTATCCTTCAAGGGTTTCATCCACACAAAATATCCATCAACCCTTCTCAACTAGTTAATTTTGTCAATCATTATTAAGATAATATACAAACAGTTCAATCATTATTAATACAGTCAAGTATTTTTCTAACAATTTTAGCAGCAGAAATCAGCAAATAGCTCAATAATCCAACATTTTTCAACAATCTCAGAGTTTATTCTAACCTATCTTAACCACCTAAATCCACTAAAATAGAAAATTAGAATAACTAAACTCTACTAACTAATCAATTAATTTGATATAATAGAATTCAAAATAAACATAGTTCAAACAAAATATCTTGAATGCAGAACAAGAGAAAACAGAAGTGGCAGAGGCGTTGCACCAGCGGCGGCAGGGACCCCACTAGGCAGCGGCGGTAGCGTCAGAGGAAGCGGCCGCAACATTTGCGGCAGTGGCAGCGAAGGAGGTTGACGGAGAGGAGAGAGGAGAAGGTTAGAGAGAGAGAGAGAGAGAGAGAGAGTGAGTGAATTCGAAATGAATGGGAAGAGGGTTCGCGTTGCCAATTTAAGGCACGGTTACCATCGGATTATTGGCGGATATTTTTGGCTTTAACGCAATGCGGATCACAAAAATGCAATGTTTCATTAAACGTTTCTACTGTCAGATTTTTTTATGGTAAATCCAACGGTAAAGTTTGGTGCGTATTTGTCATGGTTTTCTGCCAAAATTTACCGGTAGATTTACCGTCGTCGGAAGCAACTATCTGACGGTAATCATTTGACATAACGAATTTCTTATCAAATCCGTCTCTAAATCTGACTGTAATCGTTATCGATAAATCTGACGGTAAATCTGACAGTACTCAGCATTTTGTTGTAGTGACAAATTGTTTTGAGGTAAATACACAATTTTTTAAGAGAAATGTAGGAAGAAAATAAAAAGAAAATTATTAACAATAAATACATAGGATTTTATAATTGGGGTTTTGAATAAGATCAGATAACCTTTTTATTTTGAATTCTTATTACTTTTTATATTGAAAAAGTAATAAAAAAAAGTTTTAAGCTTTTTATCATCTTGTCGCCAAGTTATTTTTCTATAAAACCTCTCCTACAGTATAGTCATCGCAATAAAGTTTAACCACCAAGTTCGAGATAAGTTGGTGTGATTCTTCTACGCCTAGGATATCGAACCAAAAAAAAAGGCATGAAATAAAAATATATTGGCTATTTATTGTGAGACCCTAGTTCTTGACTATTTATTTAAAGGTAAACACAATTTTTAAAAGAAAAACAAAAAAATCATAAATTTTTCAAGATAAATAATTAAATTTTTTTAAAAAATAAACACAATATCTAAAAGCCAATGAGTTATATCTCAAATGACATAGTCTCTCCATACTCATTTAAAGAGGTCGCGGGTTCCCAAAGAAACTAGGTTTAATGTCATAGATTTTTTTTTAAGTAAAAATTTTGTGTTGCTTTAGTTGTTCAACTAAAAATTTGCACAATTCACAATAATTTATATTTTAAAATTAAATTATCTGTGCTTTTTAACTAAATTTTTATTATTGTTCTGTATTATATATTCAACTAAAAAATGAGTATAATTTAAAAAATGTGTTTGTCAACTAAAATTTTCATATTTTTCATTTGTGCTATGTTTATGTTATATTTCGATACAATTTAACTTAAAACTGATTTGATTAAATAAAAGTATTCATTAATAGTGGATTTGAATAGAAAAAATTGAAAGATATCAGTATTTGAATAGAAAAAGAGAATTCGCCGAGAGTAAGAAATAGAAAAAAAAAACGAAAATTAACAAGGAAAGAAGAGCAAAAAACAGAAAAAGATGAGGGAAAAAAAAAGAGAAATGTAGCTGAGGGAAAAAAAAACAATGTTCTTAAAAGTGTAGAGAAGAGAAGAAAATACCAAAAAAAAGGAAAAAAATGTGCATCTAAAAAGAAGAGAAAAAAAAGTAGGGAACAAAAAAAGAACAGTTCTGATTTTAGAGAACTCAATTGAATTTAGTTCTCAGAACTAATTGGTCAGGTAATAATAATAATAATAATAATAATAATAATAATAATAATAATAATAATAATAATAATAATAATAATAATAATAATAATAATAATAATGTATTTAATAATTATAAAAAACAAACACTTATATACTTTTAGAGCATACCTAATATAATATTATATATATATATATAGGTACAGTGACGGATCCAAAAAATTTTGATTGTGAGAACAAAATATATATAGCATGATAACTTTTATAATAAAAATATTATATTTATATAAAAAATTAACTAGCAAATTATCTACTATATATATATTATTTAACTTATTTTCAATATATATTTTATATTTTAAAATTTATTTTGCACAAATAATTATTTTTTATGTATACGTAGTATAATTGTTGGTATAATTATATTTTATTATTATAAAATATGATTAGTCTTTAGAATATTCAATTACAAATTAAAAAATTTAAATAATATCATATAATTTAAAATTTTATTTTTTTATATTTTAAAAAGATTGAATAATTTTTCATTAACAATATAATCAAAATGTCTCTTTTTTATATATATGTTGTTAAACAATAATTTAAAAATATTTAAATTCCACCTTTCATACAATTAACTCTAACCTTAATGATATTCATAGTTAAAAAAGTTTATTCAATTAGTGTAATCGTTATGAAAAAATTAAAACTAATTTCAAAAGAAAAAAACACTAATAAATAGATAATATTCTTTTAAGTCGATTTTTAAGAAAAAATATTAATCTTATTTAAAGTTAAAAATTTATCATTATAATGCATATCTATATGAAGTTTTTAAATTAATTATCAAGTATAAAAAATTGAATAAAAAATTATTGTAAAATTAAATTTAATAATTTAATTAGAACAAATAAATATTATTATCATATATTATTCAAAAAAATTTCAAATTGTAGTGGTACGCTTGCCCATACAATATAAGTAGATCCGTCCCTAGATGATCTTCCTTGCTTATATTTTAAACAAAAATTGGTGAAATTACTAGCAGCACCCTAACTAACACAGGCATATCTTTTCCTTTTTGTCTTTTTTGTAATAAAAAAAAGCACATAATGACATAAATATGCCTTCAAGAAATTTTTCTAGGTGCTTTCCCTCTTCTTAATTAAAGTACCATCTATGTATTATTGCATTGTTAACACGTCAAATCTAAGCAGAATTACGGAATAGCATGCATACAATTCTAACAGAATTCCGATCAATGATTACAAATAAGAAGAATTATTTAATTTAATTCAACCTTCAAACATTAGTAAATAATGCATGCCGCAGCCTATGCTTTACAAGAAGATGAATATTCTCCTTCTTACATTTGTATTTTTTAATTTGTTTATTTTGGTATATTATGATTTTTTTTTTTCTTTGGAACACATTTAATTTGCTAGTTGAGACATACGTTGCATGCATGAACATATATAAAACTGAGTGAATTTTTACTGAAATGATTATATATTTATTATTATTCTTAACAATGAATAAAATGTGTGTAAGTAATATATATGAGATAGGAAAAAAAAATTAGACAAATTAAATAATTTTTTCTTGCTAGTTACTAGCCGAGCAGCCAAGAGAACATAGCACTAGCAGTAGGTGAGGTTGTAGTTTGACTTTTCTTTAATTACCAAACTGTCCTTGTCAATTCCCATGTGAGTTTTGTATTATTATTTAGGTACGTATTTGTCCAATAGTGATAGTGTTACACTTTTTTATCATTGACACTGCTTTTTCATATGTGACGTGTTATGGCAACTCATCGCATTCCCCTAATTAAGTTTTCATGCTATATACACATAAAAGTGAATAAAAAATACAAAAAATTCTCGGTATTTTTTTGGTCATCTCACGTGCAATTTTCATCCCCGTTTTATGTTTTCATAATAGATAATAGATAAGTATGGGTCATATGATGACAATTTTTGTTCTTTTTATTTGTCGTTTTCAATTTTAGTAGCGTATAAAAGAAACAAATTAAAAGCATGGATGTCTTTCTTTTTCTTCCTTCTTGGATGAATCCTACAAATAAAGTTGCATATATATATATATATATATATATATATATAGGCTTGCATGTCTTGGCATGCATGCACCTCTCAATTTGGAATTGGTGATTGTTATATGATGTGTAAATGGTGCTATTTAATTTAATAAAAGAATTTAAAAATTAATATTTAATGTAAAAATATAAATATAAAAATAAATATTTTTAAATATTTAATATTTATTTTAAAAAATAAATTTGACATTAAATTAAAAGACACCAAAAAATTTTCTTTTGAAATTACATAGTTCTAGAAATATTTATAGTTTAGATTATTGAATTGGGTTAAATTAGATTAAAATCGACACTAAATAGTTTATCGGGTATGTTTCAAAGATTTAAACTTAGACCTAAATTAGCTTAAATTAAATCAAGTTAAATCAAATTGACCTAAGATATAATTAGTATATATAATTTACAAAATTTTATATAACAAATTAATAAAATTTTATCTTAAAAATTGAATTTAATAAATATTATATAATATTTATATAAAAATAAGAATTTTTAAAATAAAAATAACACTATATAATATTAAAAATATTAATTAAAATATAAAATATAACATTTTATCATGAATTTTAATACAAAATATATATTTTTATATTATAAAATATGATTTGGATAAGAACACATCTAATCAAAATATGACCTTGATTTGATCAAAAAAATATCAGATAAAAATAAAAAATCAAATTCAAAATATTTGGGCTGAATTTTAGGTCAAGTCGATTCTTAAATATGCCTACACAAAAAATAAAAAATACTTTTTAACAAAATAAAAATAGAACTTGAATTTAAAATTTGAAATTTAAACATCAATTAATACCCATTTGTTTCTATAGGAAATAAATGGTTTGAAAATCCGAATCATAAAGGATTATTATTGTTGGTTTGAGATAACTTAATATTTTCATTACATTCAGAAGCTATTGCTTCAAAAGAAAAGTGTAAATGTTGCGTAAAAGTTTGTTAAACTTCTTATTTATATGTTGTTGTCAACTTTATAACTAACTCATAATTCATATGAGAAATTATGTGTTTCTTTTTTCCCTTTGCCAGTTTTCATATGTAACATATAGATAATGACACATAATAAGGTAAAGTACTCTGACATTCTTTTCATTTTAAAGAAAGTGTTTTATTAAAAATTTCATGTAAAGCTTTTAATTATAAGCTATATTTTGAATATGATGAAACAGGTTAATTTTTTTTATAACATAAACTATTATTGTGTTAGAGATGTAATTATGTATATATTTTTTTATATCATTTTAAGTTTTTAGAATAAATAATAGTATCATAAATGATATTAGAACTTCTATAACTTAAAAGTCTAAACTTTGAACTTTATTAACTCAAAAAAAAAATCAATATAAAGCTAATAAAAAAAATCCATGCAAAAAATTTCTGCAAAAATAGCTAATTAGGCGATATACAAGTTTTGTTTTGTTTCTTTCTTTTCCTCTTTAGTTTGGTCTAATAAACAGTGTAAGTATTATTAATTTAATATCATTAAATAATTTTTTAATTTATACATTATTGTGAATTTCAACTAAATCCTCGAATAACATTATATTACCTTGATAATCAATTTTGTTAAATTTCAAGAAAACTTGGACATCAATAACTATTTAATTTACTTTAATAATCTTTATTTATTTAATTTTTAAAATTATATTATACATAACAAAATAGAGTGATATAGTAAAACATTAAACCATTTTTAAATTTTATAAAAAAAATTATATAATTAATCTAAATTACGAAAATCACAATTCAACAGTTAAACTTATAATCCATTCAATATTTTTTTTGTGTTATACAACATTGAATGAACCACTACTTATTCAATCCCAAAAGCTTATAAATAGTATGTTAAATCGGTCTCTTTTTTACATTTGAGATAAGAAGGGCCAAACTTTATTTTTTTTTATCGTAAAAATTTTGATATTACAATAAAAAAATTATTTATTTTAAAAAATTAATCTAATAAAAAACGATATGAATAGTCATACACTATATCAATAACACAATCCAAGTTGATTAAACAAAAAAAATATCAGATAAATCGTACGTACTTAATTAAATATAATCAGATGTACATTAAAATTAACTATTAATATAAAATATATATTAAAAATAAATTAAAATATATATTTATATAAAAATATATAATAACTAATTTTAATAGTTAATTTTAGTCTATACTCTATAAATAATCTTTTTAAATTTAGTAACTAGTGGCCACAGCTATAATCCACTTAAAGTCAAGAATCTCTATAATTTTATTAGTCTTAACTGTACGTTAATTTCTTCTTGGACTGGAATTGTATGCTAAGATTCTTAATACCCAATTGAGTGATGAGGGAGGAATTCCAATAAATATGATTTGGATAGCTAACCAACTAACATGATGGTTCCCTTTTTTTTTTATCCTTGGAAAGAAAAAGGGAAAAGAAAGCCATATAATAAATTAATATTTAATAATAATAGTTCACCACAAACCACGGTTCTTCTACTTTGTACCGAGATGACTTTTCCAAACCAAAAATCAAACTTTATCACTTTAAATATATATTTATTTTATATATAATATCTGTGTGCTCTTCAAATTACCCAATGTTGAATGGATGATGGCTGCTGTTTTGGCAGACAAAATTATACAATCATTTGGATTTTGGATACATACTCTTTTGTAGGGTAGAAATTCAGGTGAAATTGTTTTCACTTTAAGTTTTTATCGTTTTGTATATATATTTTAAATATATTATATTTTCGAAGAGGACTATCAAGCAATTTGAATTTAACAAATTCAAAAAAAAGATCAAATTAAGTTTATATATGTGATGATATATATTATATAAAAATTTAGTGTTCAAAATTTAAAAATTTGATCCAATTTAGTTTCTTTAATTTATTTAATTCTATCTTGTATATACTCACATGTTGAGTTACTTACATGATCCTTCTCTAATTTTTTTTTTCGTGTTTAAAGTTGATCCTTAAATATAATTCTCTCACTACGAAATTAAATTAACAGATTGCTGATCTTGACTGATAATAATGACGGCTACCATGTATGTTGAACAAGAACATGTTTGGGATAAGATGTGTAAATTATCCCAATTATTATTTGTATTAAGGTCTAGTTAATTATAATAGAAAATAGTAGTTTTATTATAAATGAGTAATAGTATAAAAAATATGTATTGTAACATTCATTATGTAAATTGTGAAATATCAATCTCTATTCCCCCCCCCCCCCCCCTTAATTCCAAATTCTCAACTATTACATGGAGTAGTTATGAAAATGAACGGTTCTTAATTTGGAGCTGAAGATTAACGAGGTTAGTGCACAGAGCACAGGAAGATGATAGTCACTATTTATTTATTTTTAATTTAATAAGTACATTGATGGCCAAAACGAAAACGACTTGCTTTGTGTAATTTTTATTAATCATTTTTAATAGTTATTTGAACATGTGCTTTTCTATCCGGAGACGTTTACGTCTCTTTCTTGTTTAACTCCATTTTCTATGATTTATCGTTGAGTAATGTTTTATGTACATTAAAATTAATTATTAAATTAATTATTAGTATAAAATATATATTAAAATATAAATATATATTAAAAATAAATTAAGTCATATATATTTATATATAAATATATTAATAATTAATTTTAATAATTAATTTTAGTGTATAAATAATATTTTTATTTAAGATTTTATCCTTTTATTCTACACTGCACACAAACGATCGAACACACTAGTCGGTTGCTTTAGTAATTATAAACAAATATAAAGCATCGAAGACTATATACATCATAAAATTGACCAAAAAAATTGACAGACGCACACAGAGAGTAGAGATGAAGCAATCTAATATTGACAGACAATTAACCTTGTGATTTCTATTAAAACCGGAAATTATTTATATTGAGATTGACATAAAACCACGGGTAGAGCCGGATTTTAGCATTATTGGATGAAGAATGTCACCATCAAAATTTATTAGTTTTGATTATTAACTAGTTATTAATATTTAAAATATAAGATAAAATATGTTATTAAATTATTACACTAAATAAATTAGACTAAAAAGATCGAATTAATAATTAAATAATAATAAAAAAGAATTTGATAATTTTTTAATATTTTTTATTTTTAGTTTAACTTAATTAGTTGAGTACATATATTGATTATATCCACTTTTTTAAAAATATATTTTGGTCATTATTTCTGTTAAAATTAATAGAATATAATTTACACTGCAAAAAAAATACTAATTTAAAAATGACGAAAATTTGTGCTCACTAGTTTTTTTTACAGTAATTCTAACAAATATGTCTCGTTGCAAAAGTTTTTAACACTTATTTATTGTCAAAAAAATTTGAAACTAAATTCTACGGTAATATATAAAAATAAAAAAATATTAAGTTATTGTCAAATTTAGTTTCCACAAAATTTAATCAAATATATTATAGTTTGATGGTTGTGATCTAAATATAATTGTAGATCTATTTTAAACAAATTTAAAATTGATTGTAATTTTTGTTAAAACAGTCGCTAAAAATACAAATATCATAAGGAAAAATATAGGGAAATAATGAGAATTTTGAACAATGTGAATAATAGAATAAAAAAAGAAAAATTAAGGTCTTAGTGAGATGGAATAATTTGGGGATAAAGTGCTTTTTTATTTTATTGAGCTAAATTTACAACTTATTGTTCACATTATTTACAAAAATCATTGTCTATCTAACAAAACCAATGACACAAATATAAAAGTTAAATTATTCTAAATTATACACATAATAATATTAATTATTCTAAAGCGTTCAGATAAAACTAACAATGTCAATTATTCAAAATAAACGTCCTATGCATCAACTTAGTTGTTGACGTCGTCCTCCTGACGATCTTGGTCATCCTATTGCTGTGATTACGGCTAGGACCACTGTTAATGATGATCCCACTCCCGAGCTTGCATCATCTCGTAATAGACGGTCATCTCCTATCTCATTTTGTGAATCTTTTCTCGTTCCCTCAAGATCTTTACACAAGCCACCTTTATCGTCCCTTCTTTCTCATGCTAGACCGACTAACGTTGATTGAAGTGAGTGATCAATTCGTAAATGCAGTCTTCAGTCTCGTAGATCTACAAACACAGTTCGGCCATGGTCTCCTGCGATGTCAAAGAAGCACTCGTAGCTAAGGAGGCTTACGCTAAAGGACAAAATATGTGTATATATTTGACTAAATTTTTTATACATATGACAAAATGTGCATATATTTGACTGAAATTTTAATTTATAAGCATAATATTCTAAAATTCTTTTTTTATAGTTATTTATGTATAATGATGAATGTCATAATTATATAAGTTATATTCATTTATTTTATACATTACACGAAAAATTCTGATAACTTTCGGATTTACTATCGTGACAATTATAGTCGAAATTACCGTCAAATTTAGTGACGGATTCAATGAGGAATTCGTCAACCAAAATAATTACCGGCGGATAGTTTCTTCTGGCGGTAAAGCTGCCAGTAACTTTTTACCGGAAACAAAAAAAAAAAACACACGCCAAGTTTAGCGTCGGATTTATCGTGGAAATAATTCGATGGTAGACACGTTTAACGGAACGCTGTGTTTTGGTGATCCGCACCGTATTATCATCGGAAGTATCCGCCGGTAAATCCGACGGTAATCGTATCTAAATTGGCGCCACAGATTCCCTCCCCCATTCATTTCGAATTTAGTCTCTCTCTCTCTCTCTCTCTCTCTCTCTCTCTCTCTCTCTCTCTCTAACCTTCTCATCTCTTCTTTCCGTCAACCTCTTCCACTGCCACTACCTCTAACGTTAGCTCTGACGATGCCGAACCCCACTACCGCCGCTGCTAGACCTCCCTGCCGCCACTGCACCTCCGCCCCCTTCTCCATTTTCTCTTGTTCTGTATTCAAGGTTTTAATATCTAAATTTTGTTTGTTTCAAATTTTGTTATATCAAGTTAATTAATTAGTTAGTAGAGTTTAGTTAGTTTAATTTTTTATTTTAGTAGATTTAGGTGGTTATGATAGGTTAGATTAGGCTCTGAAATTGCTGAAAAATGTTCGATTATTGAATTGTTTGCTGATTCCTGCTGTTTATTTTTTGAAAAATTCTTGACTGTATTAATAATGATTGACCTGCTCGTTTGTTAGCTTAATAATGATTGAATATATTAATAAGTTAAGAAGGTTTGATGGTTATTCGGGTTGGATGGAACCCTTTAAAGGTGGCTAAATCCGAATTATAAGGGATATTCTGTCAAAATTTTTATAAGATTTTCAGTAAAATCGAAAAATTAAAATTATATTTTTGAAATTGTTATAATTATTTATTGGGTTGCTATATTTTTTATTCGATTGTTAATTTGAATAATTATTTTGAAATTCATTTATATTCTTGATTTTATTACTTTAGTGTTATGATAAATATGTATGGCATTTACAAGAAAACTATATATGTATATATTCATTTTGGTTCTTATGAAAGAAGATTTTCTCCTTTGCAATTACACGTTTATTACTCTATAGGCACTTGTTAATTTGCTAATGAACCAAGTCATTTATCCATTCTAATTTAATTATTTTGTAACTAAAACACAATATAATTTTCCTTTTTTTTTAATTTACTAAACTAAAACACTTTCATAATTTTTTGTTATTTATTGAGTTTCTTCTTATGTTATTATTTATTAGTGTTTGTTATGTTATTAATATTTTATTAATATATTCCCTGTACAGACATGACAACAGGTAGCAAAGGTAGATCAAATGGATTACGCGTGGTTGTGGTCGACGGTGGACTTCCACTGAATCTCCCAGGGCTGCGCCCAGCCATTACCCTCGACCCCGACTACCCCGTCGAGCCCTATGACATTACAGTCGGATCCATCAGACCAGCAATTCATCATGGTCCTAAATCCAAATTGGGTGCCTCCTTCTGCTACGCCCCTTGCAGATGCAGCAACAACTTCGACGGAGCTCATGGTTGGTGATTCCTCCAATGCCCCCGAGCAGGATGCCTCTCCACCACCGGCCGTCATCCCGATGAGGATTCGCCTCGATTGCTTACAGTCGTGAGTTCAATTTTTTTAATATTAAGTTTGCTTATCTTAAGTTTGTTTGTGTTAAATTTGTTTATTTTAAATTTGTTAATGTTAAGTTTGCTTATCTTAAGTTTGTTTATCTTAAGTTTGTTAATGTTAAGTTTGCTTATCTTAATTTTGTTTATCTTAAGTTTGTTTGTGTTAAGTTTATTTATCTTAAGTTTATTAACATTAAGTTTGTTTATCTTAAGTTTGTTAACGTTAAGTTGCTTATCTTAAGTTTGTTTATCTTAAGTTTGCTTATGCTAATTTCATTTATGTTAAGTTTGTTTGTGTTAAGTTTATTTATGGTAAGTTTGTTTATCTTTTGTGTTTGTTAATGTAAAGTTTTTTCTCTGACAGGTTTGCACCAAACCCTAATACTTGCACATAGGAGATATTCAAGGTCATTAAGTCCATGTATGACCACCTATGGCCGACCTATACCCGGATCCCGACTGAGACCAGAGAGCGCTAGTTTTAGAAGTGGGTGGTAATTAATTAACTAATGTTGAACTATATTTGAATTAATTAACTATATTTGAACTGTATTTTATTCCGTCTAACTAATCTTGGTGAACTACTTTGTGCAGTTGAAATTCATATGGGATGCAGAACACAATGTCATGATTAGAAAGATCTATGACCACCAGGCAGCCAAGCAATTTCAGTAGATGATGAGCGACGTGCGTCAGAGAAAGACCACCTGACGAGATGGATCCGTCCAAATATCAATCGTGAGCTGGAGGCCTATTTTAGAGATAATAACGGGTTCAAGCATCGCCGTCGGACAAACGTCGCTAACAGGGCTTCGCACAGGTTGATGAGCGGATAATTTGTACGCTTTTTGGCATTGTTTTTAGTATGTTTTTAGTATGTTTTAGTTAGTTTTTAGTATATTTTTATTAGTTTTTAGTTAAAATTCACTTTTCTGGACTTTACTATGAGTTTGTGTATTTTTCTGTGATTTCAGGTATTTTCTGGCTGAAATTGAGGGATCTGAGCAAAAATCTGATTCAGAGACTAAAAGGACTACAGATGCTGTTGGATTCTGACCTTCCTACACTCGAAGAAGATTTTCTGGAGCTACAGAAGTCCAATTGGCGCGCTCTCAACAGCGTTGGAAAGTAGACATCCTGGGCTTTCCAGCAATATATAATAGTCCATACTTTGCCCAAGATTTGATGGCCCAAACCGACGTTCAAAGTCACCATCAGAATTTCCAGCGTTAAACGCCGGAACTGGCACCAAAGTGGGAGTTAAACGCCCAAACTGGCATAAAAGCTGGCGTTTAACTCCAAGAGAAGTCTCTACACGAAAATGCTTCAATGCTCAGCCCAAGCACACACCAAGTGGGCCCGAAAGTGGATTTTTATGTCTTTTACTCATCTTTGTAATTCTTAAGCTACTAGTTCCCTATAAATAGGACCTTTTACTATTGTATTTTCATCTTTTGATCATGTTTTTATGATTGAACCCTCTTTGGGAGGCTGGCCTCACGGCCATGCCTAGACCTTGTTCTTATGTATTTTCAACGGTGGAGTTTCTACACACCATAGATTAAGGTGTGGAGCTCTGCTGTACCTCGAGTATTAATGCAATTACTATTGTTCTTCTATTCAATTCAGCTTGTTCTTATTCCAAGATATCACTTGTTCTTCAACTTGATGAATGTGATGATCCGTGACACTCATCATCATTCTCACCTATGAACGTGTGACCGTCAATCACCTCCGTTCTACCTTAGATTGGGTGGATATCTCTTGGATTCTTTAACCGGAATCTTCGTGGTATAAGCTAGAATTGATGACTGCATTCAAGAGAATCCGGAAGGTCTAAACCTTGTCTGTAGTATTCTGAGTAGGATTCAATGATTGAATGACTGTGACGAGCTTCAAACTCGCGATTGTGGGGCGTTAGTGACAGACGCAAAAGAATCACTGGATTCTATTCCGACATGATCGAGGACCGACAGCTGGATAGTCGTGCCGTGACAGGGTGCGTTGAACATTTCCACTGAGAGGATGGGAGGTAGCCACTGACAACGGTGAAACCCTACATACAGCTTGCCATGGAAAGGAGTAAGAAGGATTGGATGAAGACAGTAGGAAAGCAGAGAGACGGAAGGGACAAAGCATCTCCATTCGCTTATCTGAAATTCTCACCAATGAAATACATAAGTATCTCTATCTTTATCTTTATGTTTTATTCATATATCATCCATAACCATTTGAGTCTGCCTGACTAAGATTTACAAGATGACCATAGCTTGCTTCATACCAACAATCTCCGTGGGATCGACCCTTACTCGCGTAAGGTTTATTACTTGGACGACCCAGTGCACTTGCTGGTTAGTTGTGCGAAGTTGTGTTTATGCCATGGTATTGAACACCAAGTTTTTGGATTCATTACCGGGGATTATTTGAGTTGTGAAAAGTAGTGATCACAATTTCGTGCACCAATTTTTTGGCGCCGTTGCCAGGGATTGTTTCGAGTATGGACAACTGACGGTTCATCTTGTTGCTTAGATTAGGTATTTATCTTCAGAGTTCTTAAGAATGAATTCTAGTGTTTCAAGGTGATGTTCTTATCATCACCAAAGCTGATTGATTCTCATCAATTTAGCTCTTGAATGCAATGTCCTGCTGAAGCTTGGCTAGCCATGTCTAATTACTTTAGACTAAAGCTTTAGACTAACATTGCATGATTCCTGGAATTCTCATTAAGAATTTTGATATCTTTATTTTATTCTTCCACTTAATTTTCGAAAAAAAAAACCAAAAAAAAAAATTCAAAATCATAAAAACCAAAAATATTTCTTGTTTGAGTCTAGTGTCTCATTTTAAGTTTGGTGTCAATTGCATGTTTCTGTTCTTTTTTGCATTCATTCATGTGTCTTCATTAATCTTCAAGTTGTTCTTGATGATTTTCTTGCTCTAATCTTTGAATTCTCTTAACTTGAGTGTTTTGTTATTTCTCATGTGCATTCTCATTTTGTTAGTGTCAGTAGTATACAAACTGTTAAGTTTGGTGTCTTGCATGCATTGTTATTTGATTTTAGTTGCATTTTGATTATTCCTCATTATTAAAAATCCAAAAATATTTTTAATTTGTGTCTTTTCAAGTCAATAATACAGAGAATTGAAGGTTCAGAACATACAGCAGAGGAATTACACAGAAAAAGCTGGACGTTCAAAACGCCCAGTGAAGAAGGAACACTGGCGTTTAAACGCCAGCCAGGGTGCCTGGCTGGGCGTTTAACGCCCAAAAGGGTAGAGCTTTGGGCGTTAAACGCCAGAATGTGCACCATTCTGGGCGTTTAACGCCAGGATGGCACATGAGGGAAGATTCTGTTTTTAATTCAAATTTTTTTCAAGTTTTCCAAAAAAAAATTTTCAAAATTAAATCTTTTTCAAATCATATCTTTTCAATCAAATCTTTTTCAAAATCAATTTCTTTCCATTTTCAAAAATACTTGCTATCAATTAATGATTTGATTCAACATCTCAAGTATGTTGCCTTTTCTGTTGAGAAATGTTTAATGTCTGAATCATATCTTTTCTTGTTAGCCAAGTCATTAATTTTTTAAAATCAAATCTTTTTAAATTGTTTTTCAAATCATATCTTTTCAATCATATCTTTTTAAAACCATAACCTTTCAATCATATCTTTTTAATCACATCTTTTTCAAAATAGTTTTCAATCATATCTTTTAATTTCTAATTTCAAAATCTTTTTCAAAAATGACTTGATTTCTTTTCCACTCTTAGTTTTCGAAAATCAATTAAAGTTTTTCAAAATGTTTTTAAAAAAATCTTTTTAAATTATTTTCGAAAATTCCTTCCCCTCTTCTCACATCCTTCTATTTATGGACTAACACTATTCCTTAATGCTCAATTCGAACTCCATCTTTCTTGATAAGTTCGAATTCTCTACTTCTTCCTTCTATTTTTCTTTTCCTCTGACACCTCAAGGAATCTCTATACTGTGACATAGAGGATTCCACATTTTCTTGTTCTCTTCTCTTTCATATGAGCAGGAACAAAGACAAAGGCATTCTTGTTGCAGCTGACCCTGAACCTGAAAGGACCTTGAAGCGAAAGCTAAGAGAAGCTAAGGTACAACTCTCTGTAGAAGACCTAACAGAATCCTTCAAAGAAGAAGAACCCATGGCAGCCGAAAACAACAACAATGCTAACAATGCAAGGAAGGTGCTGGGTGACCTTACTGCACCTACTCCCGACTTCTATGGGAGAAGCATCTCTATCCCTGCCATTGGAGCAAACAACTTTGAGCTTAAGCCTCAATTAGTTTCTCTAATGCAACAGAATTGCAAGTTCCATGGACTTTCATTGGAAGATCCTCATCAGTTTTTAGCTGAATTCTTGCAAATCTGTGACACTGTCAAGACTAATGGGGTTGACCCTGAGGTCTACAGACTTATGCTATTCCCTTTTGCTGTAAGAGACAGAGCTAGGATATGGTTGGATTCACAACCTAAAGAAAGCCTGAACTCTTGGGAAAAGCTAGTCAATGCCTTCTTGGCAAAGTTCTTTCCACCTCAAAAATTGAGTAAGCTTAGAGTGGAAGTCCAAACCTTCAGACAGAAGGAAGGAGAATCCCTCTATGAAGCTTGGGAAAGATACAAACAATTGATCAGAAAGTGTCCCTCTGATATGCTTTCTGAATGGAGCATCACAGGTATTTTCTATGATGGTCTGTCTGAACTGTCCAAGATGTCATTGGATAGCTCTGCTGGAGGATCTCTTCATCTGAAGAAGACGCCTATAGAAGCTCAAGAACTAATTGAAATGGTTGCAAATAACCAATTCATGTACACTTCTGAAAGGAATCCTGTGAACAATGGGACAAATCAGAAGAAAGGAGTTCTTGAGATTGATACTCTGAATGCCATATTGGCTCAGAACAAAATATTGACTCAGCAAGTCAATTTGATTTCTCAAAGTCTGTCTGGAATGCAAAATGCACCAAGCAGTACTAAGGATGCTTCATCTGAAGAAGAAGCTTATGATCCTGAGAACCCTTCAATAGAAGAGGTGAATTACCTGGGAGAACCCTATGGAAACACCTATAATTCTTCATGAAGAAATCATCCAAATCTCTCATGGAAGGATCAACAGAGACCTCAACAAGGTTTCAACAACAATAATGGTGGAAGAAATAGGTTTAGCAATGGCAAGCCTTTTCCATCATCTTCTCAGCAACAGACAGAGAATCCTAAGCAGACCAACTCTGACTTAGCAACCATGGTCTCTGATTTGATCAAAACCACTCAAAGTTTCATGAATGAAACAAGGTCCTCCATTAGAAACTTGGAGGCACAAGTGGGACAGCTGAGCAAGAAAATTACTGAACTCCCTCCTAGTACTCTTCCAATCAATACAGAAGAAAATCCAAAAGGAGAGTGCAAGGCCATCAACATGGCCGAATTTGGAGAGGAGGAAGAGGCAGTGAACGCCACTGAGGAAGACCTCAATGGACGTCCACTGGCCTCCAATGAGTTCCCTAATGAGGAACTATGGGAATCTGAGGCTCATACTGAGACCAAAGAGATTCCATTGGACTTACTTCTGCCATTCATGAGCTCTGATGAGTATTCCTCCTCTGAAGAGGATGAATATGTCACTGAAGAGCAAGTTGCTAAATACCTTGGAGCAATCATGAAGCTAAATGACAAGTTATTTGGTAATGAGACTTGGGAGAACGAACCTCCTTTGCTCACCAAAGAACTGGATGACTTGTCTAGGCAGAGATTACCTCAAAAGAGACAAGATCCTGGGAAGTTTTCAATACCTTGTACCATAGGCACCATGACCTTTAAGAAGGCTCTGTGTGATCTAGGGTCAAGCATAAACCTCATGCCTCTCTCTGTAATGGAGAAGCTAGGGATCTTTGAGGTACAAGCTGCAAGAATCTCACTAGAGATGGCAGACAATTCAAAGAAACAAGCTTATGGACTTGTAGAGGATGTTCTGGTGAAGATTGAAGACCATTACATCCCTGCTGATTTCATAGTCCTAGAGATTGGGAAGTGCATGGATGAATCCATCATCCTTGGGAGACCCTTCCTAGCCACAGCAAAGGCTGTGATTGATGTGGACAGAGGAGAATTGATCATTCAAGTGAATGAAGAATCCTTTGTGTTTAAGGCTCAAGGATATCCCTCTGTCACCTTGGAGAGGAAGCATGAATAGCTTCTCTCAAAACAGAGCCAAACAGAGCCCCCACAGTCAAACTCTAAGTTTGGTGTTGGGAGGCCACAACCAAATTCTAAGTTTGGTGTTGAACCCCCACATTCAAACTCTAAGTTTGGTGTTGGGAGGTTCCAACATTGCTCTGAGCATTTGTGAGGCTCCATGAGAGCCCACTGTCAAGCTACTGACATTAAAGAAGCGCTTGTTGGGAGGCAACCCAATGTTATGTTTAATCTATTTTCCTTTGTTATTTTATGTTTTTTGTAGGTTGATGATCATGAGAAGTCACAAAATCAATTGAAAAAGTAAAAACAGAATGAAAAACAGAAAGAAAAACAGCACACCCTGGAGGAAGACCTTGCTGGCGTTTAAACGCCAGTAAGGGCAGCAAATGGGCGTTTAACGCCCAGTCTGGCACCATTCTGGGCGTTTAACGCCAGAAAGGGGCACCAGACTGGCGTTAAATGCCAGGAAAGGGCAAGAAGCTGGCGTTAAATGCCAGAAATGGGCACCAGCCCGGCGTTTAACGCCAGAATTGGCACAAAGGGTGCATTTTTGCACGCCATTTGATGCAGGGTTGAAATTTCCTTGACACCTCAGGATCTGTGGACCCCACAGGATCCCCACCTACCCCACCACCCTCTCTCCTCTTCCCCAAAAACCCTTCACCTATCAAATCCCATCTTTCTCTTCACCACTCACATCCATCCTTCATAAAACCCCACCTACCTCACCATTCAAATTCAAACCACTTTCCCTCCCAAACCCACCCATTCATAACCGAACCCTAACCCTCTCTCTACCCCTATATAAACCCATCTTCACTTCTTCATTTTCACACAACCTAAACACTACTTCTCCCCCTTTGGCCGAATCACAAAGCCATCTCCATCTCCTCTATTTCTTCTTCTTCTACTCTCTTCTTTCTTCTTTTGCTCGAGGACGAGCAAACCTTTTAAGTTTGGTCTGGTAAAAGCATTGCTTTTTGTTTTTCCATAACCATTTATGGCATCCAAGGCCGGAGAAACCTCTAGAAAGAGGAAAGGGAAGGCAAAAGCTTTCACCTCCGAGTCATGGGAGATGGAGAGATTCATCTCAAGGGTGCATCAAGACCACTTCTATGAAGTTGTGGCCTTGAAGAAGGTGATCCCCGAGATCCCTTTCAAACTAAAAAAGGGTCAACTTTGATCAAAGGTTGGACCAAGTCCTCACAGTCATTTGTGAAGAGGGCGCTCAATGGAAGAGAAACCAAGAGGGAAGCCGGTTCAACTGAGAAGGCATGACCTCAAACCCATCACTAAGAAAAGGATGGAACAAACAAGAGATCCCACTCATCATGAAATCCCTGAGATACCTCAAGAGATGCACTTTCCTCCACAAAACTATTGGGAGCAAATCAACACCTCCCTAGGAGAATTGAGTTCCAACATGGGACAACTAAGGGTGGAGCACCAAGAACATTCCATCCCCCTCCATGAAATTAAAGAATATCAAAAAATCATGAGAGAGGAGCAACAAAGGCAAGGAAGAGACATTGAGGAGCTCAAGCACTCCATAAGATCTTCAAGAGGAAGAACAAGCCGCCATCACTAAGGTGGACCCGTTCTTTAATCTCCTTGTTCCTTATTTTTCTGTTTTTCAAAAAATCATGCTTATGTTATCCATGTTTGTATCTTATGATCATTAGTGTCTTAGTGTCTATGCCTTAAAGTTATGAATGTCCTATGAATCCATCACCTTTCTTAAAATGAAAAAAGTTCTTAATTGAAAAAGAGAAGAATTGCATGAATTTCAGATTTTATAACAGATTAATTATTTTGATGTGGTGGCAACACTTTTTGTTCTCTGAATGTATGCTTGAACAGTGCATATGTCTTTTGAATTTGTTGTTCATGAATGTTGGCTCTTGAAAGAATGATAAAAAAGGAGACATGTTACTGAGGATCTGAAAAATCATAAAAATGATTCTTGAAGCAAGAAAAAGCAGTGAATACAAAAAAAAAAACGAAAAAGAAAAAGAAAGAAAAAGAAAGAAAATAATGAAGTTGTGATCCAAGGCAAAAAGAGTGTGCTTAAGAACCCTGGACACCTCTAATTGGGGACTCTAGCAAAGCTGAGTCACAATCTGAAAAGGTTCACCCAATTATGTGTCTGTGGCATGTATGTATCCGGTGGTAATACTGGAAGACAGAGTGCTTTGGGCCACGGCCAAGACTCATAAAAGTAGCTGTGTTCAAGAATCATCATACTTAACTAAGAGAATCAATAACACTATCTGGATTCTGAGTTCCTAAAGAAGCCAATCATTCTGAATTTCAAAGGATAGAGTGAGATGCCAAAACTATTCAGAGGCAAAAAGCTAAAAGCCCCGCTCATCTAATTAATACTGATCTTCATAGATGTTTTTGGAATTCATTGCATATTCTCTTCTCTTTATCTTATTTGATTTTTAGTTGCTTGAGGACAAGCAACAATTTAAGTTTGGTGTTGTGATGAACGGATAATTTGTACGCTTTTTGGCATTGTTTTTAGTATGTTTTTAGTATGTTTTAGTTAGTTTTTAGTATATTTTTATTAGTTTTTAGTTAAAATTTACTTTTCTGGACTTTACTATGAGTTTGTGTGTTTTTCTGTGATTTCAGGTATTTTCTGGCTGAAATTGAGGGATCTGAGCAAAAATCTGATTCAGAGACTAAAAGGACTATAGATGCTGTTGGATTCTGACCTCCCTGCACTCGAAGAGGATTTTCTGGAGCTACAGAGGCCCAATTGGCGCGCTCTCAACGGCGTTGGAAAGTAGACATCCTGGGCTTTCCAGCAATGTATAAGAGTCCATACTTTGCCCAAGATTTGATGGCCCAAACCGGTGTTCAAAGTCACCATCAGAATTCCCAGCGTTAAACGCCGGAACTGGCATCAAAGTGGGAGTTAAACGCCCAAACTGGCACAAAAGCTGGCGTTTAACTCCAAGAGAAGTCTCTACACGAAAATGCTTCAATGCTCAGCCCAAGCACACACCAAGTGGGCCCGGAAGTGGATTTTTATGTCTTTTACTCATCTTTGTAATTCTTAAGCTACTAGTTCCCTATAAATAGGACCTTTTACTATTGTATTTTCATCTTTTGATCATGTTTTTATGATTGAACCCTCTTTGGGAGGCTGGCCTCACGGCCATGCCTAGACCTTGTTCTTATGTATTTTCAACGGTGGAGTTTCTACACACCATAGATTAAGGTGTGGAGCTCTGCTGTACCTCGAGTATTAATGCAATTACTATTGTTCTTCTATTCAATTCAGCTTGTTCTTATTCCAAGATATCACTTGTTCTTCAACTTGATGAATGTGATGATCCGTGACACTCATCATCATTCTCACCTATGAACGTGTGACCGTCAATCACCTCCGTTCTACCTTAGATTGGGTGGATATCTCTTGGATTCTTTAACCGGAATCTTCGTGGTATAAGCTAGAATTGATGACTGCATTCAAGAGAATCCGGAAGGTCTAAACCTTGTCTGTGATATTCTAAGTAGGATTCAATGATTGAATGACTGTGATGAGCTTCAAACTCGTGATTGTGGGGCGTTAGTGACAGACGCAAAAGAATCACTGGATTCTATTCCGACATGATCGAGGACCGACAGCTGGATAGTCGTGCCGTGACAGGGTGCGTTGAACATTTCCACTGAGAGGATGGGAGGTAGCCACTGACAACGGTGAAACCCTACATACAGCTTGCCATGGAAAGGAGTAAGAAGGATTGGATGAAGACAGTAGGAAAGCAGAGAGACGGAAGGGACAAAGCATCTCCATTCGCTTATCTGAAATTCTCACCAATGAAATACATAAGTATCTCTATCTTTATCTTTATGTTTTATTCATATATCATCCATAACCATTTGAGTCTGCCTGACTAAGATTTACAAGATGACCATAGCTTGCTTCATACCAACAATCTCCGTGGGATCGACCCTTACTCGCGTAAGGTTTATTACTTGGACGACCCAGTGCACTTGCTGGTTAGTTGTGCAAAGTTGTGTTTATGCCATGGTATTGAACACCAAGTTTTTGGATTCATTACTGGGGATTATTTGAGTTGTGAAAAGTAGTGATCACAATTTCGTGCACCACAGGTCGTCAAGGTACACGGGTAGGTTGGCGACCTTAATGAAGATGAAGATCAGACTAATAAGAACTGAATTAAGCTGAGCTGATATAAAACTACGTCGTTGGTTTAACTTCCTTATTGATTATTGACGCGTGAGCATCTTATACCCATTTCCCCTTGTTTTCTAGTTATTTTTAGTTAGAATTTAATAAGTTTTGTTATATTTTAGTGTTAAAATCCTCTTTGGATGCTACTTTAAGTTGTGTTGGTGTTTTTATTATTTTAGGTGAAATTTGGACAATTTTAGCAAAGTTTTGTCCAAAAACAAAGGAAAAAGTAGATGCAGTCAACCATGACCTCCATGCATTCTAACAAACATAACTTGAGCTACAGAGGTCCAATTGATGCGGTTTCAACAGCGTTGGAAATCCAACTTCTAGAGCTTTCTAACAATATATAATAATTCATACTTTTCTTCTGAAATCACTACCTCGGAGGGAGCTAAACACCAAGCCCAATGTTTAGTGCCTAGGAAGACCGAACCAGTGCCCAACTCACTGCCTCTCCCGGCGCCAAACGCCACCAAAGTAGCGTTGAATGCCTACAACAGACCTAGACCTGAGAAATATTCGTAATTAATGAAGAATTGAAGATACCAAGCTTAAATTACAAGGAGGATCATTAGTTAGAGAGTCATTAAGAAAATATTTGATTTGCTTAGATTTGATTTTGTTTGAATTTGAATGTTTAGATTTGATTTTGTTTTGATTTATTTTGAATTTGAATTCTAGGTCTAGCCTCACAGGTTCTACTATAAATAGGGGACTTCCTTCCTCTCCAAGGGGCACGCCTCCCAGAGGGGGATTTTCTCTCTTAGCTTCTGCATTTTGAGAACCCTTGTTTTCTTTGTAAGTCATGAGCCACTAAACCTCCTTGGTTAAGGTTAGAAGCTTTGTTTATCTTCTATGGATTAAGACTATTACTTTTCTATTTTAATTAATGTATTGATTCTGTTTCAAGAATTACTTTCGTTCTTTATTTTATGAATCTGGGTGGAATGAAAGTACGACCCTTTTTCTATATGCGTTCTTGTGATTCTTGAAAGAGTTATCTCGCATGAACAATAGCTTGAAAGTAAATTCCTCCTAAATTACTAATTACATGAACTAATTAGGATATGTGACATATAATACTGTTAGCTTTGGGTAATTAGGGTTTTTGTAGCCATAAACTAGTTTTGAACTTAACCTTCTAATTAGAATTAAGTGACCATGACGATGGCGGTTAATGAAGGTTAGAGGAGATTAAATTACTAAGACATTAGGGTTTAGTCCTTTACAGTTTGTCATAGAATGAATCTTGCATGATTAAAATAGTTGGTAAGAAATCTTAATCCAAAAAAGTGAACATCTCTGATACCTTAACTGTTTTTCTCATATATGTTCTCATTACTTGCATTTTCTACTCTTTAATTTACTTTTTAATGCCTTTGAAAACCACCCAACCAAATTTTCTATTGCCTAACTAAACCAATCATTTGACCATTGTTGTTCAGTCCATCAATCCTCGTGGGATCGACCCTTACTCACCTGAGGTGTTACTTGGACGACCCGATGCACTTGCCGGTTCAGTTGTAGATAATCCTAAAATTCGCACCAAGTTTTTGGCGGCGTTTCCAGAGATTGACTGTGATTGACAACTATTAGTTGTTTGATTGCTTAGATTAGGTGTTTTTAGTTTTTGATTTATTTTTATTTTTGTTTTTTTTCAAAAATCTAATTCTTATTTTAATTAAAGTTTTCCCTTATTTTTGAAATTAAGTTTGGTGTCTCCTTAGATATTTAATTCTTCCTAGTTATTCTACTTATTGAGTTTGAATTTTATACTCATGATTGCTTGTTAGTTGTTTTATTTTCTTAATTATTCAGTTTATTTTCCATGATTTTATTTTTCTTTTATTTTCATTTTTCTTCATATTTTATTTTATTTTCGTTTTTTTTATTTTTATTCTTCTTTATTTTATTTCTTTTAAAAAAATCTGTTCTTTCTTCCTTGCTTTTCTATTTACCACATGGTGCGTTTAATTTTATTTGGTGTTTTGTATTGAGGAAAAATAATGGAGAGGGATCACATGGGTTACTACTCACACCCAAGGAGTGATTCATATTATTGTGGATGGAGAAACTACCTGGATTTTGGTTGGCAAGGCCATGGAAACTACAGTGCTCCATATTCCATCTATCAATAACCATCATCTTCTTATGCATATCAAAGACCCTCATTTTTTTATCCATATCAAGAATCATCAACTTCTTATTCTTATCGAGGACCATCAATTCTTGAGTTTGTCATAGAAGAATTAAGGAATACTGCTCAAAGTTGAATACAAGATATAAAAATAAGTGTAAAAAATATAGAGAGATATGTGGAGTTGATTACTGAGCGTTGGGCAAAGAAACAAGCAAACTCCCTCACAAGAGAAGCAATAAAAATTCCTACAAAATAATGTGAGAAAATCATTCAAATCTGTCCATCCTCCAGTAAATCAGAGAGCTACATAGATGGTGATTTATTGAACCACCAATTCAAGAGGTTCTTGATGAAGGGTACACTCCACCCATCACGCAACACCCAAGTCTTGAATTCAGAGTGGTGAAGTTAATCAAAGAAAGCACTAAAAAGGGGGTTGTGACCAAGGAATAAAAGACCACATCCATGAAAGAAAGAAGGTCAATAAAAAGCAATCCAACCGCTAGCCCAACAAGCACTGTGAATCAAGTTGATAACAATAAAATAAATCTTGTTAGGAGGAATTCAAATTCGAGGACACTAATCTTCTCCTATTCTTTCTTGGAGTCATTTTTTTTAACCAGCTGGGAGAAGAGGAAAAAAATTCAACAATCAAGAGTCAAGCTAGTGACGTTAAAGAAGCGCTTGTTGAGAGGCAACCTAACCATGAGTATCCTTTAGTTTTATTTCAGTTTGATTTTCAATTCTTATTTTTCATTGATTTTCATAAGTTTTCCTAGGTTTAATCTTGTTTGTGATCATGCACAGTACTTAGAACAGGGACAGAACAACTCAGAAGGAAGGACATAATATCCTGGAGCAAGGAGTGTTCTGGCGCTAAATGCCAGGTTGGTGTTTAGTTCCAAAAAGGGAGCTAGGAGAGCTAGCATTTAATGCCACAAAGAGGAAGCAGAGGCTGGCGTTAAACGCTAGGTGGGCATTTAACGCCTAGCTAGGGCATAATTTCTGGCATTTTGCACCCCACCAAGGGAACTAAACGCCAAGCTGGCATTTAGCGCTAAGTTTTTCTTTGCTTGGGGACAAGCAACTTTTAAGTTTGGTGTTGCAGAGCGAGCTCTCTATTTATATTATCATCAGTGGCACCAAAAGGAGGTGAATCATCTTTAGAGAGGATTCCCAGGAGGGAGTAGCAGCCGCCATGAATGAGGTGGTTGAGTTTCATTATCTCTTGCTCTATCTATTTCTGATTTTTTTCAATACTTTTATGTTGTTTCCTGTCATTTACTTGTTTGAGTCTTTGCATGATCATCAGAGTATTTTATTGCTTTCTAGTTTAGTTATTTATTTTGTTATTTTATGTTTATTTTGAAAGATGTCTCATGTATTATTCACTAAGCTTGAAAGCACCAAAAGAAAAAGAAAAGAAATATTAAAATGCATGAGACTTGAGTTATATATATTATGAGTTTTTCTAGTTACTTTGATGTGGTGGCATTATCTTTAATTCTGAATGTATGAATAAACAATGCATATTTGATATTGAAGTTAAGAATATTAGTTCTTGAGGTACAGGAACTTAGAGAAGTCTTTTGAATTCTCTAACCAAGTAAGACATTGATCCTTGAAGCAAAACAAACAGCAAAAAGGAAAGAAAAAGAAAATAAAAAGAAAGGTCAAAGGCTCTGTGCATCAATGGTTAGGAGGGTCAAAATTGATCTAAAGCTCGAAAGAGTGGCTTTCCCTAACCATATGCTTGTGGTAGAATGTGTCAAGTAACCCTTGAGACAAAACACCAAGAGTCGTGACCAAATACAATTAAAGAGTATGCCAAAAGCTCTGAGAACCACTGACTGAGAAGAAGTAAAAGAAAAATTAGAACTTAAGGAGTTTCTCAGTTAACTGCTTGTGGTGTTCTTGTATCAAGTTAAGCTTGATGACAAAACACTTAGAGTCACGGCTAGGCTCAAGGTGCAAAGCACAAAAGAAAGATAAAAAAAGATGTGTTCAAGGATTAATCAGAGCTTCAAGATAAAGAGAATCCATAATATCATCCGAGTTATAGTGCTGAAGGATATTAATATTTCTGAGCTTCAAAGGATAATAAGATGCCAAACCTATTCAGAATTGGAGTGTCATTAGCCGCACTCAGTACTTAGACATGATCTTAAATGAACACTCAAGTCTTGGGCATTTTTCTCTTTTTTTCTCAGTCCTATATTGTTTTAGTTGCTTGAGGACAAGCAACAGCTTAAGTTTGGTGTTATGATGCGTGAGCATCTTGTACCAATTTCCCCCTTGTTTTCTAGTTATTTTTAGTTAAAATTTAGTAAGTTTTGTTATATTTTAGTGTTAAAATCTTCTTTGGATGCTACTTTGTGTTGTTTTGGTATTTTTATTATTTCAGGTGAAATTCGGGCGATTTTGGCAGAATTTTGTGCAAAAACAAAGGAAGAAAATAAATGCAGTCAACCCTGACCTTCCTGCATTCCAACGAGCATAATCTGAGCTACAGAGGTTCAATTGACGCGATTTTAACAGAGTTGAAAAGCCAACTTTCAAAGCTTTCCAACAATGTAAAATAGTTCATACGTTTCTTCTGGAATCACTACCTCGGAAGCATGGCATTTGGCGCCCAAGAAGACCGAACTAATGCCCAACTCACTGCCTCTCCTGGCGCCAAACGCCACCAAAGTGGCGTCGAATGCCTACAACAGCCCTGGACCCGAGAAATCTTCGTAATTAATGAAGAATTGAAGACACCAAGCTTAAATTACAAGGATGATCATTAGTTAGAAGAAAAGATTTGATTTGTTTAGGTTTGATTTTGTTTTGATTTAGTTTGAATTTGAATAATTAGATTTGATTTTGTTTTGATTTAGTTTGAATTTGAATTCTAGGTCTAGCCTTAGAGGTTCTACTATAAATAGGGGGCTTCCTTCCTCCCCAAAGGGAACGCCTCCTAGAAGGGGATCTTTTCTCTTCCGCATTTTGAGAACCTTTGTTTTCTCTGTAAGTCATGAGCCCCTAAACCTCCTTGGTTAAGGTTAGGAGCTTTGTTTATCTTGTATGGATTAAGACTATTGCTTTTCTATTTTAATTAATGTATTGATTCAGTTTCAAGGATTACTTTCGTTCTTTATTTTATGAATCTGGGTGGAACGAAACTTTTTCTATATGCGTTCTTGTGATTCTTGAAAGAGTTATCTCGCTTAAACAACAGCTTGAAAGTAAATTCCTCCTAAATTACTAATTACATGAACTAATTAGAATATGTAACATATAATTCTGTTAGCTTTGGGTAATTAGAATTTTTGTGTCCATAAACTAGTTTTGTAACTTAACCCTCTCATTAGAATTAAGTGACCACGATGATGGCGGTTAATAAAGGTTAGAGAAGACTAAATCACGAAGGTATTAGGGTTTAGTCATTTACAGTTTGCCATGGAATGAATCTTGCATGATTAAAACAGTTGGTAAGAAATCTTAATCCGGAAAAGTGAGCATCTCCGATACCTTAACTATTTTTCTTATATATTTCACACCATTCTCATTACTTGCGTTTTCTATTCTTTAATTTACTATTTAATGCCTTTGAAACCCACCAAACCAACTTTTCTGTTTCCTAACTAAACCAATCATTCGACCATTATTGCTCAGTCCATCAATCCTCGTGGGATCGACCCTCACTTACCTGAGGTATTACTTGGATGACCCCGTGCACTTGCCAGTTCGGTTGTGGATAATCCTAAAATCCGCACCAATTATCAAGTTAGTTAATTAGTTAGGAGAGTTTAATTAGTATAATTTTCTATTTTAGTGGATTTGAGTGGTTAGGATAGGTTAGAATAGGTAGATTAGGGTCTGAGATTGCTGAAAAATATAGAATTATTAAGCTATTTGCTAATTCCCACTGTTGAGATTATTTGAAAAATGCTTGACTGTATTAATAATGATTGACCTGTTTGTATGTTACCTTAATAATGATTGAATAAATTAATAAGTTAAGAAGGTTTGATGGGTATTTGGTTTGGATGGAACCCTTCAAAGGTGGCTAAATCCGAATTTTAGAGAAGACTCTGTCAAAATTTTTATAAGATTTTCAGTGAAATAAAAAAAATTTAAATTATGTTTTCGAAATTAAAATTTAGATTTCCTGTAATTTGGTTCATATATATTTGTCTGTTATTGTTTAATTTGTTCATTTATTTTATTGATTAGTTGATATATTAATTTGTAGTCTAAGTCGTTAGATCGTGAGGCGACAATGGCGGAGACCTTCAAGTATATGCATACTTTGAAGGCAAACAAGGAGAGATTTGCTGACGAGCAGTCTGTGGCCCATTACGTGAGTTTAAATTAATCCTAAGTTTCAACTTTATTTGGTTTAAAGTCAATTATTTAACTATTATCCTACTCACAACTAACGTGTGTAAGCAGGAGGAGTACACACAAAGGTTGGAGGCTGCGACCCATCAATCTCAGCCGCCTAGTGAGGCCAACGAAGCTGGCCCCGAGACCTCAGTGGTGGATCTTGATCAGATTTGACATGAGATTGCCTTTGAACCCCACAGGAATTGCTGCTTCGGGTTGGGGTCGTTCTTTGCCAGTGGCCTCTAATCCTCCACGTTGGCGGCTTCCTATGCATCTGCCTCTACCACCAGCCCTGCTGATCCCCAGCAAGTTATCGACTTGAGGGAGGAGGTGAAGAAGCTAACACAGGAGCTTCACCAGCAGGCGGAGCAATCTGAGCAGAGGTATCAAGACTTGCTTGCACCCGTTGCTGTCATCTCAGACCTGACAATGAAGCTGGAGCAGCTCGATCAGTTGCGACAACAGATTGAGGAGTACAGCCAGCAGATATATGTTGGAGACAGCAACGTTGCTGGTTCCAGCGGCAGTGCTGTTGGTGCGATCCAACGGCAGCACCTACTCCACCGCCGCCTCAGCAGGGAGACCACGACGCCGCCGACGACAACGATAAAGATTATCGGGATCTGTATGGTTTTAGGGTTTTATACATTTTTATTTGTCTACTTCATTGTATAATACATCGAAGACATTTTATTTTATCCACACCATTTAATTTTTAATAAAATAATTTATTCATTTATCATAACTTTAAATTTCTGCTAACAATTTTGTTAACAAGAGTCTACTAATTGTGGTTTAACGGTGTCAAAAATTTTAAAACATAAAATTAACATTACCATCAGATATATTTGATGGTAACCATCAACACAAACTCGACAAACTATTGAAAAAGACCGACGGTAAATCCGCGGGTAATTAGCGTAGGACAAGAAAAATTCGCCAGTAAGCAGTTTTTGGCGACGTTTATACCATCATCTCAAGGACGACGGTAAATTCGACGATAATCTTTTTACTGATGAATTTATGTGATGAATCTGACAATAAATTCAGTGGTATTCAACATTATTTTTGTAGTGATATATGTACCAGGATAATAAAAGTAGACACAAATTGACCTCAATCTTTCTCTACCTATAATAAAACATGTTATAATAACAAACCGTCTCAATGCAAGGTGGATAATTACCCACTCTAATCAGGTTAGAGCATGCAGAGCAAATATTCGCAGATTCAAATAGTATTATCATTTCAAAATTAATATATTATTTTCTAATTAATAGTATTATCACAGTGTTATCACAAATCATACATACTATAGTACAATACATAGGAAAATTAAATAATTTTTAGTATGAACGAAGGTTTTATAGGCCTTAAAAAGGAGTTGAATCAAGGCATTTTTTAAAATTTGAAACATGTAATAGAACAGTATGAGATTTTTTCGGTTTAATCTCTTACAATAGCAGAAGATAAAATAAAAAAGAGTAGAGAAAACGATACCAGCATGTATCTTGGTTCAACCTCGAAATGCAATGAGGTCTATATCTAGTCTCTACTACAATAATGGCGAAATTTTATTATATCCAATTCAAGATTATAATCACCAATGCTAAGACTAAGACTAAGACAAAAAAATAAAAAAATAAAAAATCACACCAAACTGATTCTATGCCAAGACAAACAAAACAACAATTTTGTGTTTCACAAACCAACGCCAAGACCAAACCAAATCGTCAATACCAAACAAAAAAAAAAAGAGAAAACTCGATTTGAAGTTGTGTTGGCTTTTCTTCCTAATTTATGACTTTTCACTCATAGGTTTTTTTATAATAATCTCTCAATGAAACATAGGCCTTTTTTATACACTAGGAAGACTCAAAAATTGAATATCAAATAGAGACTAAAACTGAAGAAGAAGACACTCAACGGGCTGATATTTGTTTTTAGAATATTCTCCTTGAGAGCCTTGAAATATGATTTTTCTTATATCATAAACCTAACTTTTTTGCTAGCCGGTGCAACAAATCAATTTTTATAAAGACTTGATACTTTTCTTTCTTTAGGTAGCAGCACAAGTTTCTATATTTCTGTCATATATTGTCCTAGATAGTTGATTTTTAAACATAATCAAATCTCACACTAGTTGTTTGCTGTCGAATCTCTCTCATAATTGTCATGATTGTTTCTTTTTTTATTTAACAACATTAATCTCTTTCATATCTTACTCTTAATGGTTGATTCTTTTTAAATAAAATCAAATCACCATACATATTAATGCTAATCCTAAAACTTTATAATGCATAGGGAAAAGCTCTATATCCATGTAAAAAATACATGGATGTTATCCAAGTAACTTCCTCCACACATGTGTTCCCCCACCCTACAGTCGTTTGTTATACACGCGCCTCATATAATGTATTGCGTTTTCGTTCTTCTTCTTCTTCTTCTTCTTCTTCTTCTTCTTCTTCTTCAACCTAATAAAATTCGTCGTTCTCCTCTGTTCACGTTTTTCTTCTCTGCTCGCATTCTTCGTTATTGATCTGCATTGAATTCAATGTGATAAGCTCCGTCGTTCTTCTTCTTCTTCGTTTTCTTCTTCGATCTACACTTCAGAATGAAAACAATGAATGATTCAACTTCAAATCAGTTGAATGAGGTTATTACGTTGAGACAGCTAGGGAATGATTGCTACATGCTATCACAATAATCTTAAACATTGAACAAAGTAAAAGGTGGCCACCGAACCAAGCAACATTCATTTGGTGAACCGAATCACAAAGGCCACCGAACCGAACAATGTACATGTGGTGAATAAATGGTGATCAACTTTCAATCAACAAGAATAGTATTTCTCCTTCTCTTCCTCCTCCTCCTCCTCCTTCTTTCAAATTTTTTCTTCTTCTTAAAATTCGTCGTTTTTTTCTGTTCGCGTTTTTCTTCTATGCTTGCATTCTTCATTATTGATCTATATTGAATTCAACGTAATAAGCTCCGTCGTTCTTCTTCTTCATTTTCTTCTTCGATCTACACTTTTGAATGGATACAATGAATGATTCAACTTCAAATCAGTTGAATGAGGTTATTACGTTGAGACAGCTAGGAAATGATTGCTGCATGCTATCACAATAATCTTACACATTGAACAAAGTAAAAGGAGGCCACCGATCGAACCGAACAACATTCATTTGGTGAACCAAAATCACAAAGGCCATCGAATCGAACAATGTACATGTGGTGAATAAATGGTGATCAACTTTCAATCAACAAGAACATTATTTCTCCTCCTCTTCCTCCTCCTCCTCCTCCTTCTTCTTTTAAAATTGCGCTCGTAGATTCTTCTTTCTTGAGTTCAGTAGATAGTATAACCAGGGCTTTGAAATTAGTTGTTACTCTGTTCAGTACTTCTTTTGACGATAATATTAATGAATTATGTCAAATTAGACAGTAAATTTAATAAAAAATTCGCAGTTAAAATCTAATATTAAATTCGACAATACTCAACGTTTTTTATATAGAATGACTTGCTACATACTAAATTCTCTTTCCTTTTTACACGAGTGATTTGAGAAAATCTCTCTCTCTATATTATTCGATCTTTCTACTCTATAATTCTACGAGAGAAGTGCATTATTCAAAAGTAGAGAGTAAAGTAAAATATGATCGACGAGCCTTGATGGCTTCTATATCAACTGCTGCCAGCTATTATTATTTGGCTTTTCGTGATTTGAAGCATTAAAAAAATGTCTATGTCCATTTTATTTTTTTATTAATTACATACCAATCATTTATTCCAATGACCTTATCTTATAGGATTATTTTTTATTTATTTAATAAACACGATTATTTATTTAATAAAACTACCATGATCCAGAAGAATATAAAACCACTTGAATAACAAAACTTTTTCTTTTGAATTTTAATAGCAAAAACTCACGTGAATATAAAAAATAATTAAAAATTATTAAATAATAATTTAATTAAATTTATTAAATTATTTAATAATTTTTAACTAATAATTTTACATAAAAATAATTATATATGAAACTCTACTAATTTTAATAGGGTTATATACCTAAGACTTAAATTTTAAAAAAATATTATTTTTTAAACAAGCTAGCCACAAATTAAATAACGAAGTTTGCTCATTCAATTTGTAAATCATTACAAATATTAAAATATATTGAGTGCTGAATAGTATCGTTATTATAGAATCGTTAAAACCGCCTATAAATAACATTAAAAGTATATTAAACACCAAAGCATATATTCCCATAAACTCCAGCCTCAAAATTTTGATTAAAGCCCCATCATCTTTAGTTTGTATATATTTTTTATAAAGTTCAAATATTTATTATTATGCTTATTACCTTTTTCCTTTTATGTAATTGCAGTTATGTAGTTTGCTCTGGCAAAGTGGCAAGTGTCAACTTTATGAATTGTCAACCTCGCTATTTAATTTAGGCTCACTCGATCTGCATGAAATATAACTTTAATGTCATCATCAAATTAAATTAAATTTCCATTACATGAGGGCATAATAAATAATCTTATTAGGTCTAGAGATTCGATTTTGTGTCACCTATTTTTCATTAATCAATGCATGTCCATATAATCACAATATAATGCAAGCTTTTTATGCCAACTTTTCATTAATTAATAATTTGTATGTGATAAAATAAATGTTAAGATGTAAGCAAAAGAGAAGTGGCATTTCTCCTTTAATTTTGTAACAAAAAAAAAATTAATAAAATAAGGAGCATGGTTCCGTTGCTATTTTGTCGTCAAACATGGCGCCATGTTCTTTAATTAATCCCAGCAGCAACAGGTGTCTGTCTGTCCTTGTTTGTAAATAGAGGTGGCCTGATCCGAAGATCTGATTTGGATTCAACACTTTAAGAAATAATTGAATGTAATTTTATTGGGTTTAGATTATGTAAACGAGTAAGAGCCTTAAAAATAAACTTAATCATTATTTAAGGTCGAGTCTGGATCAAATTAAGAAGACTAAAAAAGATATATATGTTCTAAATTAATTTTAATATTATGTTATATTAATTATAAATTTATTATTTTATTTTTAATTACACTTGTCAAATTTAAAAATAGATAAAAAATATAAAATTTAAAATTTATGAACAAATTCAAATTCAAATATAAATATTAACTTTTCAATAATAAATATATTTTTTTTATATAAATAAATATATTATTATTTTTTAACATAAAATTTTTCAAGATCCGAACTTCACTTGTTTAAATCCAGTTTTAATATAATCCAAAAATAATATGATTTTACTAAATTTAAAATAAAAAAATTTCAAAAATAGAACCATTATTTAGAATGAGCCTAAATCAAGACAAACCCAGCTTTATTCATCCGACTCACCCTAAATTGTGACCATACAATTTCAATCATAAGACCGTGCTTCCACAATCTTCATTTCACCACAACATGCATTACAAATCAAACTTTCAACTTGACGTAAGTTTGGTAAAAATAATCAAAGTAGCAGTAGTAAGAAGAAGATATCTTACGCTATTTTTATTAAATTTATAATTAATTTTTTATAATTTAAAAGTTTTTAAATAGATTCTTACGCTATTATTTTAAATTTTATAATTAAAATTTTATTATATAAAAAATATTAAAATTAATAAAATATTTATTTTTAAATAATTAAAAAAGTCACATTTAAAGATTGAATCTTTAAATTTAAATATCTTTTTATTTTAAAAATATTTTATTATTTCTAATATTTTAGTATGATTTTATTTTTTATTAAAAAATAAAGCTTTTTAAACTTTTATATTTCCAATGTTTCTATCTAGAAAAGAAGAATAATAATATTCGGAATAATGCAACACACGTTGATTAATCTGATTCAAATTCAATTCAATTTAGCATATATCAAAAGACCTCTAAACGTTAATTATTGTAATTTCATTAACATCAAATAATCATGCAATTATATTCTCAAATTAAAAACTAAACCAAAAGATTCTCTTAATTGACGGTGCATAAAGAATTTTGTTTCTTAATTAAATTAAAAGAAATGAGAGTATATAATGTCATCCTCACCAATCATTTCCCTACGTAGAGAGACGTAGTCTCATATATAATATAATAGAAATAATATGACATGCACTAATTAAATTTGTCGAATTTTGATGATTAGGCGGCGGTTTGGGTTGCCATATTTAACCACAGACATATATACGCCCCCTCTCTATTTTTTAAAAAAGTCTTAGAAATCAATTTTATATCATTAATATTTAATATAAAAAATATTCAATTTTTAACATATACAAAAGAACAATATTAGAGAGTCATTATAATTTATTATTTTTAATCATCACTTAATTATTAATATTTAAAAGTATGAATTAAAATATATTATTGAATTAATAAACTAAAAAAATTAGATTAATGACTAAAAAAATGATACTCAAAATTAATAAATTCTGATAGTCTTCTAATATTTTTTTATATAAAAATATCTAAAACTTAATTAAAAAATATAAAATTTAAATTCAACCAAAAAAATTATTTAAATTTTATATTAGACTTATTTAATAATTTGTAATCATGTAAGCTAAAATTCTTTGCTATAGTGTCAATTTTTTAGTTTTAAATTTTTAATTTTTTTGATAGATAGGAATATCTCAACAGCCAATAATAAAAGGTAGATAATAGTCAAAGATGATTAAAATAATTAAAAAAAAAACAGACAAGCAGCCAAGAAAGAATAAAACAAAATAATAAAAAGCAATGTCTATAAATTGTAATATAATCCCTTCATCATAACATATCTCATTCTTGCAACTTATTCATTCCTTCATTATTATCTTGTATCTTAAGCTTTACATACATACAAAAATGGCGCGAATTTCTTGGAAGTTTGGTTTGTTGATGATGATGATTGTCCTTGTAGGAAGTTGTTCGGGTCAACTCTCAAATGAGAACTTCTATTCAAAGAAGTGTCCGAATGTGTTTAAAGCAATAAGATCTGTTCTTCGATCTGCTGTTGCTAAGGAACCTCGCATGGCTGCTTCTCTTCTTCGTCTTCACTTTCATGATTGCTTTGTCAATGTAATTTTCTTCATTCCCGAATCACCTTAGTTAGTTAGCTTAATCTATCTCATTTATTTTCCTTTTCTATCTCTCTGTAGTATCACTTAATTGTTTAAAAAAAATTATACTAATAACTACATAATAAAATCAGTCACTAAAATATAAAACACATATTAAAAATAAATAAATAAATATATATATATATATATATATATATTTATACATAAATATTTAGTGATTGATTTTAATGTATAAATAATATTTTTATTAAAAAATATTATATGCATGTAAAATCAATTATTATGAATATATATTTATATATAAATATATATAGTATTAATTAATTTATTTTAATATATATTTTATATGAATAATTAATTTAGTTATTGATTTTTTTGTATACTTAATATGATTGATGTCTTTAATAACCGAAGTCTTTATTTAATTATGTTTTATTATTAGGTTTGAAAAAAAAAATATTGAAATATATACTCAGAGATCAGACTTGACAAGTTCTTTTTTTTAAATTGAATTTTAGATAGATAAAAATTTTCTTTAAGACAAAGACATTTTTGTTGTTTTTTATACTAAATTTTGTATTGTTTTTTTTTAATATCTTTATATCTCTAGTCTAAATTCAATTTTTCTTACACATTTATGATATAAATATAATATTTTTTTTCTCCAAGAGATGTATGTATTCTTTATATCCAAATAAGTGGTATTCTGATTCTTTTTGGAATGTTTTAGACAAACTCTTTTATATAGGGAATATTCAATTAGCTTTCTCTTTTTCTTTTTTGGACATGAGCTTTCTCCTTTTACAATGCTTTAGTTGTGAGCAGTGATGAATTCCAAAAATTTTAACAGTAGAGGCCAAAATATATAATATAACAATAATTTTTATAATAAAATTATTATGTATATATAAAAATTAGCTATTAATTTATCTATTAATTATTATGTTTTTATATATAAATATATGTGTTATTTAATTTATTTTTAATGTAGATTTTATATTTTAATATATATTATATACAAGTATTTTTTTTATGTACATATAACATTGATTATTATTAAATTATATTTTTTATTGTAAAATATAATTAATCTTTAAAATATCTAATTTATAAATTAAAATACTATAATAATAATTTAAATAATAATATATAATTTAAAATTTTATTTTTTAGATTTTATATTTTTAAAAAATTGAGAAACCATTTTTTTAATAATATAATTCGAATATTTTTCTTTCTATATATATATATATCACTAAACAATTATTTAAAAATATATTTCTCATACAATTAGAACTCAACTCAACCTTATTGATATTCATAGTTAAAATTTTTTTTCAATTAATACAATTGTTACAAAAAAAACTAAAACTAATTTTAAAAAAAATAAATAATATTCTTTCAAGTTGATTTCTTAAAAAAACATCAATCTCATTTAAATTGAAAATTAATCATTTTAATAAATATTTAATATAAAATTTTTAAATTAACTATTAAATATTAAAAATTAAATAAAAAATTATTATAAAATTAAATTCAATAATTTAATAAAAATAAATAAATATTATTATCATATACTATTTAAAAATTTTCAAATTATAATAAAGACACTTGCCCGGTCACCACAACACAAAACATAGATCCGTCCCTGGTTGTAAGCCAATCACATACGGTATTATGAAAATGAAGAAATTTCATTTGAGTTTCCCTTAACAGCGTAAACTTTGTATGTATGTGGATAATCTCACTATACTATTACTATATACCCTTGTATTTAATACTTAATATGCTATATAAAATATATGAATGTCTTTTCTTTTGTAGTTAGTTATGCTACTCACCATTCATATCCATATATTATTTTCTTCTTGTCTCTTTCATATGTCTTCATTATTGAATGTTGTGACATTTTGTTTAGGTAGACAACGATGTGACATCTCTAATAATGGAACAAGTGAAACACATATAATAATGATAATAAAATAACAAAGGAATTTTAATGGCCTAATCACCCTTAATATGGTTATTATTGGTTTCTATAAGCACGAATTCTTTTAAGCTAAGGCATAGGACTAACAATAACAGCCCATTGGTTTCAATCACTGTCATGGATAAAATTTAACAATATCCAAATATTCTTATATATTATATTCAAAAATATTATATATTTATATCTAATTTATTTTTAATATGTATTATATTTTTATAATTAATTTTTAAAATATTGATGAGTAACTAATATTTTGGTTGATAATAATGGTGCTTATGAACAGGGTTGTGATGGATCTGTGCTACTTGATGACACATCCTCTTTCAAAGGAGAGAAGACTGCAGGTCCAAACAATAATTCATTGAGAGGCTATGATGTTGTTGATGCCATAAAGGCCAAGGTGGAATCAGTGTGCCCTGGTGTGGTTTCTTGTGCTGATATTCTAGCCATTACAGCTCGAGATTCTGTTGTTCTTGTAAGTTCTTCCATTTAGATCATCCATTGCTTGCTGTTAGATCAATATATTCGAATACAATTCGCACTCAGTTACATTCATTTAAAGGATACAAAAAGATTTTAAGTAAATGCGATTTTTAGTTTTTAACTATTTGCGTGAAAGACAAAGCTTCTATTTACAATTTGAAGATCTCTAATTGATTCCAACTATTTAAATAATTGGTCTAAACGTTCTATGTAAATGGTAATCTGTTAATATGTTAGGGCCACTTAGACTAGTTGCTTAAATGATTGGAGACTAATTGGATTTTGTGATAAAGCGAGTAAGTAATTTTGTGTGCATCTAAGTTCTATTTAAAGGTTTATAGCTAGTTAATAGGTTGCTACCTGCACATAAGGCACTGTGAACATGAATCGGATCGGATCAGATCGGATTTAATATATGCACTAAAATTATTGGATTGAATTTAATATTCACAAAATATAAAAATATTTTTAAAAGCTTATTTTTATTAAAAAATATCAATAAAATTTATTTTTTTTATTCTTTTAAATATATTTACTCTTAAAATAATATTAAACATACTTTTCTTAAATAATAAATTAAAATAATATAATATATATGATAATTATTAGTTAAAATAAAATATAAAAAGAATATTTACTTATTTATTTCTTTATTTTTGCGAATACACAGATATACGGATCGGATATGCGGATATCTACACAAAATCTGCAATCCGATCCTATTAGTGGGGGATCAGATCCGATCCAATCCGATAGCCTTGCGGATCGAATCTATGTCCGCAGTTTTCGGATCGAATTCGAATATGATTCATGAACACCCCTACCTGCACAAGGCTAAATTCGAATTTTTAATACTTATTTAAGCGGACTAGTAAGCAAAACAACAGACCAACCCAACTTGGTTAGTTAAATATAATTAGTTAATTAGCATGTTTGTTAATGTGCAGCTTGGAGGGCCTAATTGGAATGTAAAACTAGGAAGAAGGGATTCAAAGACAGCAAGCTTGGCAGCTGCAAACAGTGGTGTGCTCCCACCTCCAACTGCTACCCTCAGCCAACTTATCTCCAAGTTTCAAGCTGTAGGCCTCTCTACCAAGGACATGGCTGCCTTATCTGGTACATATCTCTCTCTTTCTCTTCCATTATTTCACATACATTACCACAAATACATATAAACATTATGATTTCATATGGTGGACCTGGACATGACATTTAAACAACCAAGAGGCACAACTCTTTTTCCAAACATGTCACTTCTATAATATAATTCAACACAAACAGATAAGCTTGTTCAGTAGACTCAGAAAATTTGGCTAACTAATTGGTTAGTTATGTTTGGAGCACATTAAATATATATTCTTTCATTTGCAAAATAGTAAATAAGGTATAGCATTAGGGGACACTAATAAATGCTTTAGTTGTATATGCTTGTCACACATTCAATTTCTACAATAGATTAACATATGTTATCATTGAGCAATCATTATTTGGTCAAATTCAAACGTATTGGAAACATGTTTGATAAATGTCTTAAGAAATTTAACCGTTATTTGTAACAAGTCAGCAAAAAAATTAACAGAATGACCAATTTGACTCACGCCGCGATTTTCAGGAGCACACACAATTGGGAAGGCAAGGTGCACTGTCTATAGAACTCGCATATACAATGACACCAACATTGACAGAACATTCGCCAATGCAAGAAAGAAGAATTGTCCAATAATTACTGGAACACCAAAGGACAACAATGTTGCACCCTTCGACTTTAAAACCCCGAACCATTTTGACAACAGCTACTACAAAAATCTCTTGAACAAAAAGGGTCTCCTTCATTCTGACCAAGAACTCTTCAATGGAGGATCCACTGATTCATTGGTTAGGACTTACACAAACAATCAGAAGGCCTTCTTCGCCGACTTCGCGACCGCAATGATTAAGATGGGGAACATCAAGCCCTTAACTGGTTCACAAGGGATCATCAGAAGGAACTGTAGGAGAGCAAATTAGAAAAAAAAAAACAAAAAATCAGATAAAGATAAGTTAAGGCCTGTTTGGCTCTTGATTTTCTGAATTTTTGGAAGAATAAAAGCGAAAGCGACGAAAACAAATAACATCTTGTTTTCTGTTTTCATTTTTTCCTTTACAAAATACGGAAAACAACTGAAAATGAGAACAAAAGTCAAATAGGCCCTTACTTTTTTATTTTTTTTTATTTTTCTTTTGAGTACATATACCCCCAAAAGTGGGGGAGGTGATTTAAACTGTTTAGTTGTTTTCTCTTGCTTTGGAAATTTGTTTGTTGTAATCAAAATATTGTAAGGAATAAATTACAAAGAGTGTTTTGATAAGTGCCACCTTTCAAATGGTGTGTTTATTGTAGTTTTAGAATTATTACCAAACTCACCACTTAGCAATCAAAATTGCACTTGTTTGTATACATCTCTTCATCGTCATTCAGAGGACCTAACTTCATCTTAACAGATAACTCCAATAGAGAGAAGACTATGTCTATCACTTAAAAAGACTATCGACACTTATTGGACGTATTGAGAGTGAATAAAGAGATCAAATCCCTATGAGTAACTCTATCATTGCGTTTGGAAAGAAAAATGTGACAGAAACCTGATATAAAGACTAAGAGATAGAGACTAAATTAATAAATTAAGTCTTTATATTATGTTTAATAAAAATATATAAAACTGAGTTATGTCTTAATATTATATTTAGTTTAAGATAAATATGATATTGTAGATTTAAAATTTGAAAAATTAAATAAGAGTAGCTTTTAAAAGAAATGTCATTAAAGTTTTAACTTCCGTTTTTTAAATTTTCAATTACTTATATTCTTGCTTTTTTGAGATACTGAAGGGATTGAAATTTTATATTTCAAATTAAAATTTTAATTCTAGTCTCTAGTCACCAAACATAATACTGAGTCTCAATCTCTTAATTTCAGTCTCTAAAAATAAATAGTCTATGTAAATGAATTGGACAGTTAATAAATAACTGAATGAGTCAACTAAAATGCTTGTCAAAGAACAACTTGCATAACTCAAAAACAAAAGCTAGACATCAATTTTTTTCTTCACATCCTTGTAAGGTTTGTTTACAATTGGATACATATTACATATAATCCATATTTATTCTCTTTGCAAGAAATTGTAAATGCATAAATTAGCAACATTCTTTAAGAGTCAATTGAATACCTTTTGGATGGTAGAAGAAGTTGGATAACAAAGACTTATACTCTAAGGGAATAGTCTGAGGTTGAACTAGGATGCAATGGTGAACGTAAACAATAGAGAAGGGGAATTCTACCAATATAGTATATATGTCTTTCAATTGAGGTTCATATTGCTTTATTATTATATATTGCATGATTAGATTAGTGACCAAATATATATCAATTCTACATTTGTTCTTGAGGATGTTACCTCAAATAGGTTGAATTCCATGTGATTGTGAGTTGTGACTGGTTAATTTTCCGTGTTGTTTTTTATATTGTTTTCGCAATATAACTTACATCTATTTATCTTTCATTAAAAAAAATTATAGATATCAGTAATTTAGAGAATAAGAGATTAAATCTAGGCCTCTTTTAATTTTATTTGAATAATTTTAGACTTGGATGGAACTTTGGAATTCTATAGAGTTGTCTCAGAGAAAAAATAGGAGATACTTTTATTTTGTTTTTTGTCGATGGAGGAGCCAAAATAAAATTGTGTACAACGTATACAACAGTAAAGTCTAGTTGGATAGAATAAAAAGGAGATTATTTTGTTTTGTCTCCTAAAATATAAAACTAGAAACAGAAAAGAGAAAGAGTGACACAGTCATATATCCTGATTCAGCTACTTAGTGCAATGTACCATACATCCTGTTTCCATCACAACAATGATAGAATTTTCACTATCTTTGAACAAGATTACATTCACCAATTTTTCTAGAATTCAACCCAATCCTATCTGAGACAAACTCAACTTCTACCCAAACCAGATTTGACTAGAAACTCACCTTAACTTTCAAATGCAAAGTTCTCACCCAACTTACAAGAAAATTTTCTTAGGATCATGAAAATAAAACAAAAATACATACAAAAGATTTCTAAAATAAACATTGGCTATTCACCAAGTCTAACTCTCTCTGCCTTTTTTCTCTTAATGACCTTTTCTTACATTTCTCACCATAATGTCTTTTTCATTGAAACAAAGAAAGATTATACTGCGAAAACAGAATATTCAATGAGAATCATGAAGAAGAAGAAGATAATAGCTTTGTAAGCTATGAGAACCCAAATTTTTTACTCTCACTCCTTACTCCAATCCTTGGCCATTTATCCCTTTAATAGAGGAGTAAAGCTTCCAAAGTTTGAACCTTGGCTTGCATATAAATCTCGGGTAATTAATAAATAATTAGTTAATAAATTAATTATTATTCAAAGAAATTAAAAAATTAAATTTGATAAGTTAAAAGAGTAAAAAAAATTAAAATACAAATTTCGACACTAATTTTAAAAATTTTGGCTCAAAATTAGACCAACGGATTAAATCAGTTAAACCGGACCCATATTAAGCCCAAAGCCCAACATATATACACTCAAACTTAGCATTTCAGCCATAAGAACCCTCCCCATTTGTGAATCACGCTGAAATGGAAGGGAGAGACTACAAAACCCCAAACATTATTCACTTTAATGTTCAATTGCCCATAACTTTCAATTCGAAACTCCCATCGTCGCGTCGTTTGCGGTCATGCGTTCGTCTTGTCAAGCTCTTCGATTCTAATCTAATAAAGTGGTAAGGGTCCTTAAGTTTGTGCCAGGTTCTCTGTTTTTCTTTTCTCACATTTTTTATTTGGATTTTGAGGTATTTTGATGATTTTGGTGGTTTAGGTACAATCTAACATTAGATAATTGCTGGATTTTATCCAATCACCAATAGGTGAGGTAAAAAACCATTAACCCTTTTGAACCTTCCAATTTTATGAGGTTAGGATTTTGAAATTGTGTATGTATATGAAATTAGATTGAATACATGTGAAATTGAAGTCAAATTTATGAAGTGGTGTGCTTGGAAGTAGCTTTGGTGACATTGGAACTTGGAGGATTGTGTGACAAGAGGTCTTGAGGTGTTTTGTAGCTTAGGAGGGATCGGTCAAAGTATAATTTTGGTTTCTCATAGTTAATGTTTAATGTCACGTGAAAACTTAGGCTAGTGGCCATAATATAGGCTTGAATGCTTTGAATTATTGGGTTTGGTGGATTAAATGTGTACATGTATATAATGTATGATGAGTATGATGATATTAATTGAAGAGAATATGTGTTGGAATGAGGGTGAAATTGTTGAATATGTGTGTGTGTGTGTGAGAGAGAGAGATTGAGTATAATGATAATTATTGATGATATGAACTGTGATGTATGATGATTGTGATAATGAGTATTGGTGAGATTTGGGCCCAAGGTCATGATCGGTAAAAAATTAAGATTGGTGTGGTTTGTATGTTGGCATGTTGAGGCATGAATGTGATATATGTGAATATGATTGGTATTGATTTGGTTGAGGAATTATGGAAGATATGTATGAAAAATGTTGAATAGGTTGAGAGTTTTGGATGTTAGTATGTTGTAAAATGAATGGGAGGTGTTAATTTGAATTTTGGGGCTGTTTTAGTTATGAAACTTTGGTTTATAATTGGGAACTTTGGAAAATTAGAGGTTTGGTACTTTTTGGTAAAAGTTGAATTTTGACCAACTTCGACAGGTCATAACTTGGTCTCCGGACCCCCCAAATTTTGTAAAACTTATTTTGAATAAAAATTGGATCCGTGAAGTTTATAATGTTTGAAGAACAGGTTAAAAGTGAATCTTTATGAAAAAATTATGCTTGTTCGAAGTTAGGTGTGTAAAACTCGTTTTCTACAACTTAACAACTTTTTGAAGGATTTTGGACCCATGCGTACGCGACATGCCACGCGACGTGAGCATTGAGCTTTACCCATGAGTCTTGCATACGCATGAGGCATGCGTACGCATGACCAGCCAATTTTGCACAAGTATTTTTGAGTTCTAAACCATTTCTCTAACTTTCCAAGCCTCTTTAATCCCTATTTAGGGTCCATTAGTGAGTTTTTAAGCCTTAGAACGAGGGTGAATATGTTGAATAAGTTAAGAGAATATTGGGAGAAAATATGCAAAGAGATAACTGAATTAATAAAGTGTTGGTGATGTTAAATAAGAAGTGATTGATAAATACGATGATGATAATGATGAATTGCAAATTAAATGAGAGATGGATTGATGATGATTGAATTTGAATGAAGGATGATGAAGATTGATTTTAAAGTATGATATTTGAATGATTTGAATGATATTGAGGTATATGTGACCAGGTAACATGCAGTGGTGTTGTCCACCTACTCCGGGTATGAGTTGAGACTGCGGGTAAGATGCAGTGGTATCATCCACTTGCTACGAGTAAGAGTTGAGAAGCTAGGTAAGATGCGATAGTGTTGTACACTTGCTCCGGATAAGAGTTTGAGACTCCAAATAAGAGGCAAGGATTGAGTTTTGTCACTCTTATTTTGCGTTGAGAATTGTAGCACCGCCTGGATAAGACCCTTGCTCCGAGTACGCGGGTAAGATGCAAGGGTTGCGGTGTTGTCTCACTTGCTTTGTGTTTAATGTTTTGTCCAGGGTTCGCTACTGAACATGTCGGGTTTGGCTATATAACCGACAAATAAGACTTATCGGCCATAGGTCAAATATGCATCATGTGCATTTGTATGATTTTTTTAGTATGCATTTGTTTTGGATTGCCTGATTGCTTATCTGTGATTAACTACTATCTGATCTATTTGTTGTAACTGCTATCTATATCTGTACTTTTCTTATCTGTTTTGTCTGTGTTTGTATCTGAGAGGTCCTTCATATGGCGGAGGTTTGATGAGGGTTATTCCACTGGTGATTCGGAGGCTTGAAGGAGATAGGAGGTGAATGAAATGAGAATCCTTTGGGTAGATTACCAAACTTTATAGTTTAATATTGATTTAAGTTTGATTTCTAACTGTTAGAGTTCTAGGAATGCCTCTAGCTTTTTCGGAACCTTTTATATTAACTATATGGGAACTTTTACCATGCCGAGAACCGGAGGTTCTCATTCCATATATATATATTGTTATTTTTGAAATGCAGGTTGGGAGACACCTCACTGAGCATATGAAAACTTTCAAGAAGCGAATAACTATATTTGGGTTTAGCGTTCTGGTTGTACTTGTTTATATGTATGTTCATAGTTATTCTCCGCACCTTGTATTTTGTATTTTGTCCCTCTTAGAGGTTGATATGAAGAAACATGTGTTTATTCTGTAGTTCAAGTCGTATATTGAACTATATATATATATATATATATATATATATTCTTTTAGAAGGCATAACGCCTCACCACCTCTGATTTACGTCCTAGGCGTAAAGCTCTGTGTGGTAGGGTGTTACATTGCACATGTTTGACTTCTTCTTCCCCAATATCAGTAGCAGCAATTGCATCACAGAAAAGAGATAGAGTAGCAGCAGTGGTTTAACAGTACATGCATCCATACCTTCCATCTTCTCTTTCATCCTTTTTAATATTGCTTCTTGAATTCGAGCCCTTTATTTGTGACTTCTTCTTCCCCAATATCAGTAGCAGCAATTGCATCACAGAAAAGAGATAGAGTAGCAGCAGTGGTTTAACAGTACATGCATCCATACCTTCCATCTTCTCTTTCATCCTTTTTAATATTGCTTCTTGAATTCGAGCCCTTTATTTGTGCTTTGACTCCAAGTAACTTTTTTGTCCATTGATTTCTTACAAAGCTCCATAACCTTCAAATCCTTAAACTTTCCAATTCGATGTATGCAGAGAGTAGGTTTTCTTCCACAAACTTCAATATTGCACAAAGATGGAAAGATTTTTTTGATGAGCCTTCGGATGCAATCTTTGCTTTTAGTCCTAACTTTTTTTACTTTCTTCTTCTTCGCTTGAAAATGGTAATCCACTTTTTCACTTCTGATTTAGCCCTAATTAGAGTTCATTTTTTTGCTTTCCTTCTGTGATTTCACGTGGGTGAGAGAAAGAGAGAAGAGAGAGTTTGGTTCGGTGGTATGTGATTTGGTTCTGATGAAAATAAATTTTCATTGTTTAGTTAGCAACTAAATAAGTGGATGGGCTTTGATCACTAGTTGGGTCATATGTTTGTTCTTGAGTCAGATTCTTTCCTTCCTTCTTTCTTGATTTTGGCCTGATGTTTGCTTTTGTTTTTTGTGGGATATTGTTGGTGATGGTAACAAATATTCCCTTGGACCATGAGTATGAGTTATGTTAGCCATTTATTCTTTGGAGATTTTCAGCCTGAAGCTTATTGTTGGGCTAGTTTATTTTATTTTAATTTTCTGCACACTTAAACAAACTAATCACGTACATAATTGGCTTTTACCCCGATAATAATATTTAGTCATCATCAATTAATTTATTATTTAACTTTAAACTCAACAATCTCTCCCTTGATGACAAACATTATAAAATGAATTGAAAAAGAAATCAGAAGAGTTTTAGGATCTTTCCTTTGATGATTATGCTTTGATGTAAAACTCCCCCTTTCTTTTATTCACTTAACTCCCCCTAAATGCTTGTATTTTTTAACCTGATATCAAAAAAATTTACATAGAAACAATGCTAAATACCCAAAAACTATTTCACACAATTTAGTACATGAGAAAACCTGTGTGATTACTTGCCAATATTTACAAGGCTATTTTTCCAAACAAAATCATCAAACAACCTTATTCAATTAGAAATAGATACCAATCAAAGCTATGATCAAAAAACAGTTATAATCAAGTTTCTCAATCAAAGCTGCAAATATCAATATCCCTAAACAAACAATTAGTGTTAGCATCATATTCATAAACAACCTAAAACAATTCAATGCAATTCATTTTCTTTCACTTACTCTCCCTTTTGTTATCAAGGAAGGTAAGTAAATCTGCACAAAAATTGTTTAAGAGTTTAATACTCAATGTACCAGTGCGAAACAGTTCAAAATTAAGTGCCTACAACTATTACAGTCATCCAAAAAAAGTAAACAGTATTCAAAAGTATCTAAAGACTAAAAATTATAACATCAGAAAATAGATTCTTAGAAAGCATCAGCATTAAATAGGTGCTAGATATCAGATCCCTCATTCTTGGTTTCCATAATGTCTTATTCTTCATGTTCAGACAATATTTGATCATTTTGTATTGCAAGTCTCCTAGCTTGTTGACTGAAATTGATCATTTGCTTTGTAAGATTAACAAACTCTTGTAACACATCCTTGACAATTCCATTAATCAAATATTTGTTGGAATTTGATATGCCTACAGCAGAAGGAGGAGGGACACTCTCATATTCTTCTTCCTCCATAACCGCATCTCTAGTGGCCTTAGTTCCTTTCTTTTTTGTCTGTTTGACTACACCGCTACCCTTAGGTTATGAAATTCTATTCTCTTGGTGCTCATTGTTCATATCAATAGCAAAATACTCAAAGATGCAAGTTAAAAATATACCATATGGTAGATAAATATTTTTATCACTTTTAATACAATCATGCATATGGCGCATTATTAAGTAAACAAATAAAATTTCAGTTTTGTTGAGTATTGCATAGAGAACCAGTGTGTGTCACAAGGGGTAACTTGTTGTTATGAACCACTTTGAGGCAAGAGAATGCAGGTAATGAGACGGTGAAGTTGAGTTTTGACAGGATCTAGGGCTTTGTGGTTAGAAATCATACCATCCATAAGGAAAATGTTCTCACAAATGTTAGCCAATACATCCTTATGTGATATGCCCAGATCATTACCCCATTTTTCAGAGATGTAGGCATTGACACCAACATCGTAATAATCTAGAGCATCACCAATGGATTCTTTGTTTAAATGTATTTTATGGCCTTTAACATAAGAGCGAACACTTGCTTTATAATAATACACGTTGGCATAAAATTCTCTAACCAAATATGGGTAAATTGGTTTTCTGATTTCAAAAATTTTCTCCCAGTTCAAATAAACAAAGTTTTCTTTAAAACAATCTCTTTATTGGTTGGAGCATTCATATCAGCCACATATGTAGAACACAGAAGTCTTTTAGAAACAACATATTTATGAAATTCATAGTTCATACTGGATGAAAATCGATGAAGATTATAGTGAGAGTGAGGATGTTTACCGAAATGGGATTTAAAGTCAATAGGATCAAGATTTGTGGGTTCTTTCACAGAGTTGAGAAAAGGTCTTTGGTTACCTTCGGAAGGACGAGTGAAAGGCGTCAAACGTTCTTGAGGATGAGAAAATGAACGAGGAGGTGGTGATGTTGGAGGTTCTTCATCCGTCATAGGTCTCTTCCCTTTCGCAGTATTAGCCCAAGATGTACCAACATTAGTGGGTGTAATGGATAGACGTTGAGAATTGGTTTTAGTTCTTGCCCTTGGTTCGGAAACAAGGGAGGAATGTGAGGAAGAATAGGAATGGATGTGGATGTGGTTATGAACTTGCCCTTTTGGTGGTGGATTTCATGGAGCACGATAGGTACTCATGCCTCTTCGAGTTGCTACCTTCTTTCTCATCTTTATGAAAGCGCAATGAATAAGAATGTGGAAGTGATGGAGAAGATGAGAAGTTTTTCAATGAATAATTGCTATAAATATTTTGAACCCATTTTGAAAATATAAAGTGATATAAAATGAAAAGGTGTTTCATAGAAATTTGAATTTTAAAAATGCAAGCAAGCTGTTTCGAAAAGACAAGTCAAATATAACATTATGTAAATGAGAATTTGATTTGACTTCAAGAGAAGCCCTAAAAGAAAATACCCTTTTTTATGTGAATGATCAATGGAAATAATGAGGTTTATGTCATAGAATAGAATTTCTTCCTTTTGGGACTAATGGTGGTTTTAAGGGAATACAATGACCTACTAAAGATTCAATTTTTTGACCCAAATCAATCAATTTTACCAACATTCTATTTGAAATTCAAAGAACCTAGAGGGAGTCATCATCTGTCCAGTTTTTATCTCCTGTCATTCTGAGAGGCAAAAACACACAGAGAGCTACATCATCAACTTAATTCAAGAAATCAGACACAATAATGCCCAATGCTTTTTTCAACTTACAAAATCTATCTTCAGATAGAGGTTTAGTAAAAATATAAGCAAGTTGATCCTCAAATTTTATAAATTGTATGTCAATTTTACTTTTTTGCACATGTTTTCTAATGGAGTAAAATCTCACTTCAATGTGCTTAGTTCTTGAGTGCAAAATAGGATTTTAGAAAATGTTAATTGCACTCATGTTGTCACAAAATAAAGAGATACTATTGACTTGAAATTTGTAATCTCCAAGTTGTGTTTTAAGCTATGTCAATTGAGAACAACAAGAAGAAGCAACTATATATTCGGCCTCGGCTATGAGTAACACAATGATAGTCTGTTTCTTGCTTGACCACATGTTTAGGGATTGTCCAAGGAAGCAACAGATTCCAGACGTGCTTCTTCCATAAACCCGGTTGATGCGTGAGCATCATTAGTGTCTTTTCTATATGATTTTTCTAGTATTCTGTTGATTTAATAGAGAATTTTTAGTGAATTATGTCCCATTGGATGCTACTTTGAGTTTTTGTGGCTTTTTATTGTTTTTAGATAGCATTTGGATGGAGAATTGGTGAAAAATTCATGAAGAAGCAAAAGAGGCTCATGTGTACGCATCATGCATGCGTACGCATCACTGGCGCAATAAGAGAAGTCATGCGTACGCATTTGCTGCGCGTATGCACAGCAGTGCGAGCTCAAAAGGACCAATTCTTCTCTGAACAGATAGCGCTAAATGCCATGACTCAGCGTTTTGCACCGAAGGACTCATAAATTGTACAAATATCTCTGGACATTTGGCGCTAAACGCCACCTTACCGGCGTTTAGCGTTGGGAACATTGAAGTATATGCAATGCTCACTGTATGGGTGGCGCTAAATGCCCAATCACCAGCGTTTAGCGTCAATAGCGTGAATTAGAATGGGGACTACATGCGTGCAACATATCAACGGAAGGCATATCTTTGATTTTTTTTAAAAAATCAAATAACTGATTAGAAAAGATTTATTAGGTTTTAATTTAAGTTTAAAACCAATTTCAATTAGGACTATAAATAGGATAGAGATTCGCCCTCGCGGGGGACTTCTCTTCTCCTAATTCTCATTTCATAATTTACAGTTTTTCTCTCTTAGGCTCTTTTTTACATTATGAGCCACTAAACCTCCACTGTTAAAGTTATGAGCTCTGTTTACTTTGATGGATTAACAATTATTTGTTCTTCTACTCTTGATACATTGATTAATGTTTAAGAATTGGTTTTGTTCTTCATTCTACGGATTGGTGTGTATTAGAAAATAACTCTAATCCAATTTGAATTCTCTTGAATCTTACAAAAGTTATATAATTAGAATTACAGCTTGAAACCCTTTCTCACAACTGCTTAATTATCTAAACTTAATGTGATATGTGACATATAATTACATCATTTTTGGATTCTTAGGGTTTGTGTGGCTTATAGATCAGAATTTGACGGTTGGTTGGATTAGAGGAGATTGAATTACCTAGGAATAGGAATTCAATCACTTAGAGTTTTTCATAAATTTAATCTTTGCATGATCAAGGTAGTTGACATTGAATATTAATATGGACATTTAACCATCTCCAAAGGTTTAACTCCATTCTCATACTATTTTCTCAACTATTCACTATTTACTTTTCTTAATTTATTGTCTTTTATGCTATTTGATCATCAAAACTTTTATTTCAACTTGTCTAACTAAAACAATTAATCAACCATTGCTTGCTTAGTCTATTAATCCTCGTGGGATCGATACTCACTCATCTGAGTTTATTACTTGATATGACCCGGTGTACTTGCCAGTAAGTTGTGGTTTGAAAAATCTGCACCACCGGTTGGTGCGCGAATATGTGACTTGCACAATTAAACCGGCAAGTACACCGGGTCGTCCAAATAATACCTCAGGTGAGCGAGGGTCGAATCTCACGGGATTGCCGGATTGAGCAAGCTGTGGTCATCCTGCAGATCTTAGTCAGGCGAATAGAAAGATAGTTGTAGGCGCATAAACAAGGAATAATAATAAAACATAGAAACAGTAGTGAGAGATCAGTTAAGGTTTCAGAGATGCTTATTCTTTTGGATTAACACGTCATACTAACTACTCAAACGATGAATGATTCCTTCAATGGCAAGGTTGTAAGTGATTAAGCCATTGGTTGTGGTCATTAATCTCCTCAGGTCCAAACCAAACACCCGAACAGGCTAGATCAATCTGGGAGAGGGTGAAGCGCACGCAATTCAATCTCTTGATGATCCTACTCAAAACGCCACAAACAAGGTCGGATCTTCCAGATCAAAGAATGACGCTCTATGATTAGCCCTTAGAGCCATAGGAACCTTAATTACCCCTGACTAACGGGATTTCATGTCACAGGTCCCAATCAGCCCAAGTAACTTGTTGGAACCCATGATGCACTCTCGAGCTGTAGCTCAATAATATCCGAGTCAGGACTCGTAAAGAGCTCATGTAGAACAGGGAGGTCATACCCCAAATTCATAAGGATGGAGAATGAAAATGAATCATAGAATAGAATCAAACATAGATTGAAGTAGAAAAGTAATTGCATTAATCCATAGGAATCAGCAGAGCTCCTAACCTTAACCTAAGAGATTTAGTTGCTCATAATGTATAAAAATAATGTGTATGTGCTTCTCTCCTCCTGGGAGGCATAATCCTCAGGAAGAAGGAAGTCTCTTATTTATAGTAAATACTAGACCTAAAAGATATTACTAATAATTAAGAATTATAAAAATGAGATAAACTAAGCTAAAGGTAAAAAAATCCACTTCTGGACCCACTTGGTGAGTGTTTAGGCTGAGCTTGGCGTCCAACTTGGTTGAGTAGGTGTTGAACGCTCACTAGGGAGTGTCCACGCTGCTTCCTTGCTCCCTGACGAGCAGATAAATGTCGGTCAAGATTACCAAAAATATTTTTCCAAATCAAAGTCGCAAGTATAGTCTTAACCGACGAGATTTTCGCTAATCAGAGTTAAAAAGTGTGTCACAATTAAATTCAATAACCGGGAGTAGAATCTTGAGTCGTTTCCCTAGGAGTTGACACAAGAAGTAAATTATTGGGTTTGATTTTCCTGGAGATTTTTGAAGTTGAGAACAAGAAAAATAAATAACTAGAAAATTAGAGCAACAGTTAACTAGCAAGAGTTGGTAATTAATCAATATAAAAAGTCTTGGTTAAGGGTGAGAATCCGAATTTCTATCCTCATTGTCTTTCCCAAGTGTGATGGTAAAAGCTCATTGCTCTCACTTAGTTATCCTCTAACAAGTGAAGGAAAGTCAAGTGAAACAATTAACTTTAACTCACAAGTCCTAGTCACTTCATAGAGAAGAACTAAAGTTGGCGAGTTTCAAGCTAAATAGCAATATTCAATTACCAATCAACAGTCGAATATAACAATTCAAGTGGCTCCAATTACTCAACCCCAAACCAAGCAAGGAAATCTACTCCATTTGGGTAATATATAAGAAGCAATAGCAACCTATTTTATTAAGATTCGAGTACTATGAATACAACCATTCTTGCATACAAGCATAAATGTAACATCTACCATTTAAGTCTTTATGCAATATTTGAATAGTGATTTGTCGTCACATTATATATTTGTGCACATCCTCTCATCTCTATTTCATAAAAAATAGTGAAAGTTTGGATTTATTTAAGAAAAAAAGAATATAGTTAAATATATTGAAAATTTTAGAATTTTTAACCCCAAGATCATCCATGTTAAATTTTAAAGAAAGATAGCTAAAAGCGTGGAAGCGTACCTGAATTCATGAGCATAGTTGATAGAGTTTTGGTTTTTTGATTTTTCTCAACAAAAGCTTTTCGTATGTCTAATAGGGTTGAATCACAACTCCTCTAATAGAAAAAGAGTTATACAGAAGCAGCTTTGATGCGTTGGGGACTAAAATCCTGAACTCACTATTTACATTTGAGTATGATACTCATTAAACCCTACAACCTAAGTAAAATAGTATCTCTAGTTTTATTCTCATTTAATTCCAAATTAAAAGTAATAATGATTTATTTAATTTAGTATTTATGATAATAAATAAAATTACTGTTATATAAATTATTTAATATAAAATAACTTGATTTATGATTATAATTAATATATATTACTCATAAATAATAATTTATTAACAAATAATCACTTAGTTTGAATTTCAACTAATTAATGGATAGAAATTATAATAAATTGTATGATATTTAAATGTCCAATTAAATTAATTAATTGATATAATTAATTTATTATAATAAATTCAATTTAACAAATTAAAAAAATAAATCTGGCTCTTAAAAAATTCGTTATTAAGTGCAAAAACTCAATTTTTATATAATAGAATATATCTTCGTATTATCTAATTAACAATGTTCTAAAAATCGGATTGGATCGGCTAGTTTGACTGGGTTAACTGGGAACCGGTCATCTAGCCGGTCCGATTGAGTCCTAAAATCGTTTTGTAAAAAAAGGTTAAAAAACCGGTCAAATTAGTAGTTAACCGGTAAACCAGCCGAACTTACTGGGTTTTTTAAAAGTCTGGTTTTGCCATTCTCATTAGAAACAGCGGCGCAAAAAAAAAAAAAAAACAACAGTCAAAACCATGATTTTGAAAATCGGATCAGACCAATCGGTCGGACCGATTCAACCGTGAACCGACAACAATAACGATTTTGACGGCAAATCAGAAAACCGGTAAAAACCGTTGAACCGGCATAGAACCGGAGGGTCAGACCGAACCGGAACCCGGCCGGTTTACACAAAATGGAAGCTCCTTCGTTTCTTTCTCCCTTCCTCCCTATCTTTCTTTCGTTCAGAAAGAAATCACACAAACCCAGACAAAAAACCCTAGCACTGTAGGCCAACACCACCGCCGCAAGGAGTGGCATACTGCCGCCGTCCGTCGCACTCAAAGTTCGCCATCCGTCCATCTATCTAACTTTCCTCGTGCTCCAAGTCTTCAACCCCTGTTCGCTGTCACCGATCGCGGCTACTTGCTCGAGCTCGGCGTCCGTCGTCTTTGTCTGCTCAGCCGCGCTTCCATCGCCGTTTGTTTGCCGTTCACGTTCGCATCTTCGTTCAGCTGTCGTCTTCGTTCGCGTTCTTCGGCGTTCACGTTCGCTCGGCGTTCATCGTTCGCGTTCACTCGCCGTTCACCATTCGAGTTCGCATTCGTGTTCGTCTGGAAGCCACGTTGCTCTGCTTCAAACTCTCCGACCAACCCGCGCGCTCCACCTAGCCGTCGAACTGCTCTCTTTTGTCGCCGCCGTAAGTTCCCTAAACCCGCAACCAGACAATACACTCACACAACACCAATACTCTGCTTCAAACTCTGCAACTTCTAATTTCTATGACAATAAGTAACTATTTGATTTGGTAGTGGTTTGGATTTTTTCATAGGCTGAATTAAAGTTACAATAGTTATGTTCTCTTCTCTATCACATCGATATTAAGCTTTGAATTCTCTTATTTCGTTTTAATTTTACCGCACTCAAGATGTTTGATGAAATGCTTTAACCATATTTCTGGTTGGTTTTATAATTTCTAGCTTTTAGAAACTTAGTAGGTTGATTGCATGTGAAATTAGAATAATTGGATCTTAGTAATTAGGAAATTTTAGCTGCACAAATAGCATCTTTGCTGAAAACATATTAGCATGATGATTCCACTTGCATTAGTGTTCTTCTGGTAAATTTTAACTGTAATTGTGAACTTGTTAATTTGCTAATTGTTCTTGTGTTGTTGTTTTGTTGTTCTTCTGTCACTTCTAATTTTTTTTTGTTTTTGCTGTGATTTTCAGTTCTTGAACTTGTTAAGTTGATCATTTGCTAAATTGTTGGGCTGCTGTTGTTTTAATTTGCTAAATTGCTAGGTTGCTGCGATTTAATTTGTTAAATTTGTTGCTGTAACTTGAATTTGTTGCTTCCCAGTCACAGAATCAGAACAGAATGCTCAGTTAGAGCTTGATAGATTGCCTTTGCTCACTGATTGTATTTGATGATAAATTTTAAATTGATAACTTTTAAATTTTAAATTTGCACTGTCTATATTACTGATTCACTGTTCCTTCCGTGCTTTTTGTTGTTGTTAATCATTGTGACGAGCTTTGTTAAAATTTGCACTGCCTATATTACTGATTCACTGTTCCTTCAGTGCTTTTTGTTGTGTTAATCATTGTGATGAGCTTTGTTAAAATTTGCACTGCCTATGTTACTGATTCACGGATTCATCCCTCTTGTCATCATCATCGGCATGAACTCCGAACCAAAACCCCAACTCTCTGGATAAAATTGTAACGAAATCTGATTGGGACTTTTTCTTCTACTTAAGGAATGAATCAGAATGATGAGGGCCAAGTTGTGAATACACAAGTGTCAACGGACTATAATATATATTGACTTTGTGACATTAGAAGGTGTAATAATAACTATAATGGAGTCATGTTATTTGAATATTGAGGTTTAACATCTAAACTCTTAGCTTCTCAACCCTGTTTGATTCTTCATCTCAGGCAATTGAATCGAATCAGCCAGGCCTTCCTCTTCTTTTTCTTTTAGTTGATTCTTAATTTTTCTAATATATGTAACTTTCTGAATCAAGTGGATCAGATTATGTAGTTTTTTTTATCTGGGATATTTTCGGTGACACATTAGAAGAGCTATTTTGTTATTATGTTTGCTATAATAATATTCACATGTTGTGTATGCTTGTGATTGTTCTGTGTTTACATTTTCTTTCCAAGTCACTTGCTGTGGTTGTTCTTTGAGTTAAGGCTTTGTATTTGTGTGTGAGAATGTGTGATAATGTTGAATGATGTTGCATCTAGTAGGAGTTCTTGGAGTACCCTTATCTTTGGTCCTTTATAATTTATTTATTATTTTATTTTAAAACAATTTTTTCGGTTGAACCACCGGTTGGACTGGTTGGACCAATGAACCAGTGATTAAAACGGTTTGATGACCGGTCCGGTTTTCAGAACCTTGGTCAAAACACCCAAAAACCCACTAAACCACCCAATCCCTTCGAGCCTAACGCCTCCCTCTCCCCTTCGAAGTTCGAACCCTAATTTCCTCAACGAGCTGAAGGCTGAAGCCAGAAGGAACGCCTCCACTCCACTGTCCTTACCACTATCGGCACCGGCAGTGGCCACCAGCCGTTGCCACCATCGCTACTTGAAGCTTCTGTCGCTATCATCGTCGTCGGGTGGTCCGTTTGATGCTTCTGTCGCCGTCGTCGTCGGAAGGTCGGGTCGTAGCTTCTGTCGTCGGCCGCCTCTGTCACCGTAACCCAGTCCCACACTCATCTAACTCTCCTCTCCTCTCTGAAACTGAAGTAAAATTTTGAAACCGAAAGAAGAACCCTAATCCCCAAAGTTTGTCATTGATTAGTTACTCCTGCAGTCTTGGAGGTATATATTAGATCTCATATTCTTCACATGACCATTTCCTCTCTGATTGATCGTTCTTTTATTTTTCTGTTGATAGTTGAGTGGTTGAATTGCTACCAGCGCAATTAGTCTTTTTTTTTGGGGGGGGGGGGGGGGGGAGTTACTTGCTGTTTGTATGATGAAAAGTGTTAATTTGCAACCTTCAATGTGTTTGGCATTTGAAAGGTTCATGGAAAATTTGGATGGAGAGCAATTTGCACATACAGTGGCAGATTTTCTAACAAACAAGTTATATAGGATAGGCTTAGACGTTTGGGATCTATTTGGTGTGAAGCTCAGGATTTTTTTAGAGGATGTTCCTTGTCAAACATGTTAAGAGATTGGATACTGATGCTTTATAGTTAATAGCTCTTCTTTTGACTGATTTTTGATCTTATACTCCTTCAGTGATATTCTTCTTTATAAAAGAGAAGAAGTCAGAAAAATAAAGCAAGAAGATATTGGAAACTATGCCAAACTAGACATAATGATGGGGATATACAGGGTCTTAGTAGTTTGATTTCTAGAAATATTTTCTCTTTACACGTTTATGCAGTCCAAAGATTTTCACTTTCGCTCTCTTTATTCAATTTATAAAATTATATATAAGTTTTTTAATAATTTTATTTAATATTTAATTAAACCGGTTGAATCTCGGTCGAAACAGTAAACCATTGAACCAGTAATCTTACCGGTTTATTGACCGGTCCAGTTTTCGCAACCTTGCTAATTAATCTGCTTATAGGTACCAAAGTATTACTCAGTCCTCCAACCTCCAGCCTGCCTCCCACATTCAGTCTTGTCCACTGCCTGCTAGACTGCCTCTCATCCCCTTTGCCACCTCCTCACTACCTCCGGGGGCCTCGCCAGTCACGATTCGCCGGCTTCACCACCTCCCTCATCGGCGACTCCTCACTCTGCCTCGTCTCCTTCGTGGCCAGAACTTTAGCCTCCTCTTCGTCAGCTCCACGCCTCCACGACATCGTTCAGACCCCAGATCCCCAGCCTCTATCGGCGCCGTCTCCGTGGAAGCCGCATCTGCCAGTCTCCGCCATCTCCTCTGTCTCGGTGAGCTTCTGTTATTTTTAATATTTATTGTTGGATAAAATTCAAAAATATAAATCTGTAAATCTGATGATATATATATATATGTACATATTCATTTATATGAAATATGTATGAACTCGGGTGTGTTTGGAAATTTTTGAATATTTATTGTCGCATATACATTACAGCTAAAGTATGTGTGTTTTGGAAACTTTAGACTTTAGATTTTTTGATAGATTAATTGTTGTTTGGAGTTGATTTTTTTAACATCTTCTATGACATTTTTTTGTGACACTTTAGATGCTTTAAGATTATTTCAAATGGCAAATAGGTCAAGTGAAGAGCACAAACGAATAGCGTTGCCCATAATGATAATGAGATTCAGATTATTTTTGTCTGACTCTTGTTTTATTTTAATTTATGTTTGGATGGTATTCATGATTTTATGAATTTTAAGTGTAGCATGCTGTTGAGACACTAGTATAAACTAAATTCATGGACTAATTGGAATCATAGAACTATAGCTATGAGGAGGTAAAACATTTAACTACTTTTTACGATGGGATACGCTAACTAAATCCATAAGCAGTTTATCTGAGTTTGAGAAATTCCAGAGTGTTTCTGTACCAAGTATTACATATCAGTGACATATACAATAATTCTGGACAAACAATGGTTCAATGCAAAACCAAGTGAACCAAAGATGTGCAAGAAAATAATGGGAGGTTAATTAACAGGGTTGAGAATCGTTTTCTGCATGCTTTGCTTTGAAGCAGTGACATTTTCTCTCTCTTGATGAAGCAAGTGCACACTGCACATGTCAGGAAAATGGTGTTTAACTTTTCTCTTTATTTCATGATTGTTGGGTTGAAAATTGTCTACATGTCTTCCTAAATGCCACCCTAAACACCAAACTAGGCTTCCAACTTTCAATTGTTTAATTACTGCACAGTTCCAGTTTCTATTCATCAATTTCAAATAAATTTTAAATTGTCATTTTGTTTATTTATTTCTGTGAATTATGTGATGTAAATTTGAAGTTGACATGCAAGTTTGATATTTTAGGATTGATTTTATTTTAGTTATGGCAACTGCAACATACCCGCCGCCCCCACCATATTATAGGCTCTACAAAGATTACTTGGAGGACCCTAAGTCTGCTCCAGAGCCTCCTCCTCCCATAGAAGGGACCTACGTTTGTTTTGGAGGCACCTACACTGTAAGTGTTTTTGGCCTCTTTTCCCTGTGATTTGATAGCTTAATATGGCCTTGTTGGAATAAGCTATGTAATGATTGGAGCGTAAAATGGGTGTAAGTGGCTTTGACTAGGTACTTAATAGAGAGGTGATTATACTAGAATATTTAAATTTTAACTATCCGTTAAGGTTAGTTATTCTATCTGTAAAATGTTTTATGAGAAGAACCCTCAAATAAGTTGCTAGGTTCATCCTTTGTGAAGGCGCATTATATTTCTTCTTGTTTTGTTTATGAAAAGAAGTCCCAAAGAGCTTTTGTAGGCTTTGAAAGCTGTTACAGTGACCTTATACATGTCTGAGTTAGAGATATATCTAGCCAGTTTGTTACTGAATTTTTGTTTTTCTGTTTGGCAGTCTTTTCTTATTACATGGGTATACTGAATTTCATTTTATTTTATTTTTGAAATATTTTCTTAGGGTAATGTCAATGTGTTCGGGGAGGGGGGGGGGGGGGGGGGGGGGGAGGTAGTGACCCGTAGAGGTAACTGGGTATCCACAAATATCCACCGTTAGTCAGGTATCCATAAATATCTTTGAAATTTAAATAAATAAATTTTAATACCATAATCTATACATAAAGTAAACTAACAAATAATATAATATTATGTTTTATAGATAATAAGTATAAATAGAAATCAACATTATTATATATACATATATATGCTATCTACTATTTATAATATATATAATGAGAGTTGGGAGGAGTTTGGTGCACAAAATTTTTATGCTTTGAACTCCTTGGCATATGAACAACTTATCCTATATTTATTGACCTTATACTTTTTTTCTTTTTTTTTTTTTTCTCTCTCCCCTCGTAGACTAGTGATGTTTTGCCAAGCCTGGAAGAACAAGGGGTGCGCCAACTCTATCCAAAGGGGGCTAATGTTGGTAGGCTACTTTTTACTCTGCTATGTTCATTTTGCTCTGTTTTAGCTTAGGAGTTGATCTTTCGACTGTTATTAATCTGATTACATTGACTGTGTTTGCATGGGAAAGTACTTGATTGGTCACAAAAGGAACTATGTGGCACATATTAGAAATAATAAATTTTTGATTGAACCAGACAATGTTGGTTAACTTTACTAAGAAGCCAACTTATAGGGGTAGTAGGGCAATGCAAAATACTATTTAGGTACTGGGAAACTATAACATACTCCCTCACAATCAATACTAGACATTTGTAAAGTGTTTAACTAGTCATCTGCAGACGACCCAATAATTAAGCAGGCCCAACTCCACTGCAAAATTTAGCTCATTGGAGGAGAGTTTCCAAAACACTTGTTAAGGCGATCTACAGACCAATGTGAGAGTGAGACTTCAACAATGATGTAATTTTGTGATTGCTTCATGAATCATGAAGGCTTGTATTGTTTTTGGACTGTGCATTAATGCTTTTGCTGATTCATGCTTAGTAATTTAGATGTTAGGCTTGTTGTCAATTTATTTGGGAGCCCGATGTTGGATATATGATTGTTGTTCTCTTACTAAATAGAAATCAGATTTACATCAATTGCATGGAAATTTACTCTAAGAAAGAGTAATTAATCACTGAGCCACTAACATTAGAGACAAGATCAATTACAATTTTGCAGTTTATACATACACCTGGTTAAACGAGGGTAATGAGTCCTCTAGTTTGCGGTATGCATGTGTCCAGGTTTACTGCTTCGATCTTATTTATTAAGTTGATTGAATTTTCATCATACATAACATAATCCTCATGCAAATTTTTAAAGCTAGTACATGCATCCACATTTTACAGCGCGTAAATTTAAGACGAGAAACGGTTCATGCTGCATTTTCTCTTCCATTATAGGTTGCCCCAGCATAATCAATGACGATACTCTTTAAATCATCTTGTATTCCATCTCATATTAAAAGATTATGATCTTGTATAGATTTCAAGAAGGAGCTGAGATCACTGAATGGAGAATTGCAGCTACACATTTTGGAGCTTGCAGATATTCTTATTGAGAGACCATCACAGTATGCAAGGAGAGTTGAAGAGATTTCGACTGTATTCAAAAACTTACATCACCTTTTAAATTCCTTGCGACCTCATCAGGTATATAATGTTCTAAGTATAAATATATGCATGTAACTGTCATGCTGCTGTTCCTTTTCTTTTGCCATTATTTATGTTTGTTTACTCTGTAGGCAAGAGCAACATTAATTCACATTTTGGAACTTCAGATTGAGCGTCGTAAAGAAGCAGTGGAGGACATAAAGAAGTATGTATTACGTTTTCTTGATATTCTTTTTAAATCGAATTGAAACCCTGGAACATATTCCTCTGTTCACCATGTTGAAATGACATTCTTCTTTCATGTGAGCTCTCGTTCTTATGCGACATCACATGCCCTTGCATTTAGGCTTTAACAATTTAGTTGATTTTACCTCGTGAGCTATCGTGTTCTCAATAATTTTGACCAGTTTACCCAAGTTAGTTCATTCATTGCTTGTACTTAATCCTTGCATTAGATGCTTCCTTCTAGTTGGTATCCATTGGTTGACAATCACATCCTCTTTTACCTCTCCTTTAGAATATCTTTGTAAACTATAAATTCAATAATGATACTTAGAACCCCCTTTTTTATGTCAAAATTTAGACACCATCATCCCAGCCATTAATGATATATTGTGGGGCCATAAATTAAATCTCCATACAAGATTGATGATTGAGATGTTGTCTAAACTTTGACACCAAAAAATAGGGTCAAGTATCATTGCTCCTAGAAATTTCTGGAATCGAATAATATTTCGCAATAAAGTCTAATTACCTGCTTCATTTTTCCTTCATGGAAAGCAGCTTTTTGTTAAAGTATTTTGGATTCCTTTGATGACATAAGTAGCCACCTTGCTAATAGCCCATAATTTGTGATAGATCCCTCTAGAGTTTGTGATCAGTTTTACTTGAAGGGTTAAAACTTAAAACTGCTGCATGGATAATAACTTATGTAATAGAAACAATGAGAGATATTAACTGTCATTGCTGTGATGATTTCTGGCCCCCTTTATTGCTTTTAGATTCAGAATTCTTGACACGGTTTCCTATGGTATGGCACTGCTACTATTAAATTGTAGAAGACAATTCTTGACGTAACCTTGCGTTAAAAAAATGAAATTGCAGTGCCTTTGAAACTTGATCTAAAGTTAAACTGTGAATATTCCAAGATAGTTGCATTAAATTGATTGGGGAAACACAATTCACCAATTCACCTAATGTTTATTGTTTGAATTCTAAAGAAGTCCTTGGTACTTTAGTGTAACATTTAGGTTCTATAATGTAACACCCTTTTCTTAAAAATGTTTTTTAAGATGGATTATGTAGTATAATTGCTAACACATGCTTCTGCTTGCTGTAAATGTTTCTCATTAGTATTATTTTCTTTCTAACCATATGTTTCTTTTCAGGAGAAGAGAAGAGGCACGAAGACTACTTAACGAGTCCCTAGCAACACTTGATGATCAATAGGACATTTTTCTGCATTGAATCAAGTTAGCAAAGCCGATCCCTATATGAGAAATTAATGTATTTATAACTTTATAGATTTTCTACTTTATACATGTGGTCTAGAATTGAACGCTATGCTTGTGATGTTAAATCTATTTCTGGTGTTGCCTCGAAAATTTTCGGTTACGTTTGTTTAATGTTTTTCTTTTCTATTTTTATTTTCAGTATTTTATGTTTTTAATATTTTGCAAAAATAAAAAATGGGTGAAATAAAACATGATTTTATTGTTTTTACTGCTATTTTTTTCTTCACATCCGTACTAATTCTACACGCTTCATTTTTCTTAATTGTATATTGACCGGTGACAATTCATTACTAAACTTGTTACTAAAACTACACATCTAATTAGTTGTATATTGACAGTAGTCTAGTATGTTTAAGGTGATTAATAAATCAATATGCTTTCCAAATTCCAACTTTGAAGTCAAGGCTAGAGAATTTTGAAAATTTCTTAAATGGGCACTTTTTATTATGGAATGTAGTTAATTTATACTATGTTTAATTACAGTAATAATGATGCATATTAGTTTGTATTTTTAAGATCAGTGACAGTAAGCCATCAATCGGGAGTCTTGGAATAATTTAATCACAAAATTCATTGCCAGAATTATTACTAACCTCACTGCTTAGTGATCAAAACTACACTTGTTTGTGTGTATCCAACAATAATCACACGAACCAATCGATAGCTTCCAATAGCTACACGAGAAACACAATTTTTTTGTGTGTATCCAACAATAATCACACGAACCTATCGTTATTCTGAGCACTTAAAAAGACTATTTTTTTTTCTTTTAAAAAACATAAAGAACTCAACATAATAAGATGAACATAAGAAAGAAAATAAAAAAAGAAGTACGAAAACAACTCATATAAAGGGAGAAAAAGAATTTCAATTGCTTAGTCAATTCTGCATTGCCATCAACAATTATAAGAATCATTACTATTCGATTCCTTGAAGTTTTTTATTGATACAACAACGATCTTCGCGATGTTATGAAAATTTCGTTGATTCCCTTCTAACCAAATACTGCAAACAACAGAAAAGAAACCTCAGCCACTTCTTGCCTTCTTTCTTTTTCGTTGCCATAGCTATCCATTTTCAAAATGTTCTTTTATAGTGCCTAAAAAGGTTCATTGATGACCAGCATCATAAGGCCATATATACCACAACTACTAAGAAAATTCACAAGCAACAAATAAATGGTATACACTTTCAATATCTTACTACACAAACAGACAAATATTATCATTAGGTTCAATAATACTCACTCTACAGAATCTATCTATTAACTTTACTAAGACAAACCAAATAAATGGTTCAAAAGAGTTAGTAGTAAACATACTTTTTTTTTTTTTTTTATCAAACTTTCACACAATAATATTTTCTCTTTCCTTAGCCAATTGTAAGACACCGTGGACCTGATTTAACATTCCAATTTTTATTGGTAAAGATTTTTTTTCCGCTGAAAATTTCAAACCCACTCTATTCTATCCTAAAAATCCACATTTTTTAATGATGGATCCTTTATGGTTCGAAATTGAAAAAAGCCTTGAAAAAAATGCTTTCATGCTACCACATTGCGACTAATTATTGTCCCAGCTAGTTCTCCTCCCATCGCCTAGCTCCAAAGATAAACCATGGAGACTCATTAATGAGCATATCCGTGAGTGACCCATCTAAAATTTTGATAATATTTATAATTAAGTAAATTTAATTTGATCATAAAAGTTAGCTCAATATCGAAGAAGATTCCTCAAGAATCTAATGAGACTATTTTTTTAATCAGTGTAAGATTTTAATGGCAATGACTATAAATACTTATTCTACAAGTTTTCCTTCCAATTTATATGTTAAAAAATGGTTGTCATAACTTCTGCTAGTATAGAAAATAACGGAATAAACTTTCCAAAACTACTACATAAGGAGAAATTGTAAGGAAGCTTTTTGAAACACTACTATGCATTCACCTCATCCAAGGGGGAAGAAAAAAAGGAAGGAAATATTAAAACATGATTGATGAACCCAAAACTTCAACAAACAGAATATATATAAAAATTTAAATATAGAATTTGGTTAAAGACAACCGAAAACAATGCCCAAATCTTCCTAAGAAGCTCCAAGCAGATGCTGAAATATAACAACACTGATACATGGATATGGTAAGACATGATATGGATAACAACACATGAAATTAACAGAAGTAACAAATATTAAGAAATCTTAAACTATAAATTAAGAGACTTTAATGTGTCATAAATCTATTGCCTCAATGTAGAATTGTAGAACAATGATTATTTAGCTACTTAGTGTGAAGCTTCACCTATACTGATACAAATATTCAAAAATGAAATGAAAAATACAAACAATAGGGATTCAAGCAATATCTAATACAACATGTATTGGCTCCCTGCCAGTACTTTCAATTATTTCTAAGTATATAGTGCTTTCTAGTTTCTATTGCTGATATCAAGGCAACCATTTTTTCAGAACTTCAAGATTGCCTTCTTACCCCTTTGAAATCGAAGGACGACGAGAAGGTCCAGATGGATCAGATCCCTATCTAACTGAATTGGAAGTTAATACATAACTGAATGTCATTGAACAACTTGTACAAGTCAGCAACAAAAGCTAGACATCATGTTTTTGTAACAAAGAAGATTTACATGTATAATTTTTCATCACATCATTGTAAGGTTTGTTTACAAGAGGATACATATAATCCATGTTTATTCTCTTTACAAGAAATTGAAAATATATAAATTAGCAACATTCTTTAAGAGTCAATTCAAAACCTTTTGGATGGTAGAAGTTGGTAACAAAGAATCAGCCCCTCACAGCACCACCATGCCTTCGATCTCTAAAATGATTCAGAAGAGACAGGGCCTAAACAGAACCAAATCTCAGTCACCACATTTTGTAACAAAACAAAGAAGATAAAGAGGAAACTTAGATATGAAACCATAAACAAAAAACTATACCTTCTCTTTAGCCCTTGCGGTGCCTGATCGTGATAAAGCTACTAATGGTGGAACAGCTCCTTCTTGGAGTACCATGTTTAAATATCTCGGATGGTTTACGCATAAATGTAGAAGAGCTGCTGCTGCATTCTCCTTTCCTCTAGTAGAACCCAACTCAACAACCTCAACCAGAAGAGGAATGCCACCTTGCTGCCCAATGGCAGTTCTTCCTTCCGGTATTGTGGCCAGATTTGCTAGAACAGCCACAGCCTTATCGACCATTCCGGCTGCAGGGTCCATCAAATCTACAAGGTGCTTCACAGCACCAGCTTCTACAATTCGATCCTTGTTTTCGTGAAATATTGACAAGTTAAATAAAGCAGTGGAAGCATCTTTCTTACCCCTTGGAGTTCCACTACTTAATAACTCAACCAGAGGTTTAATAGCCCCGGCCCTCCCTATCCTGATCTTGTTCTCCTCAACCACTGATAAGCTGTAAAGAGTAGCCGCCGAGTTCTCCTTTGCTTCTGCACTACCTGTCTCAAGGACATGAATCAGCGGTTCAATTGCACCAGCATTTGCAATTGCATTTTTGTTGTTGTCATTGATTGATAAGTTAAGAAGTGCTGTAACAGAGTTTTCTTGGATTGTTGTATCGGTTGATAGAAGCAAATTGACCAACAAGGGAATGGCTCCACAGTTTGCAATCACAATTCTGTTATCCATGTTGTGCTTAGCAAGAAGGCGGAGTTCTCCTGTGGCTTCCCTTTGAGTATCAAGAGAAGAGCTCTTCAAGAGCTCAATCAACTCCTTAACCCTGGATTCAATACCGGATCCATCGCCTCTTGGTTCAACAGGAGGAGAAGAAACTATCCTAGGGACAAACCTCTCTGACGGCCGTTGTAATACAGTTTTTCTTGGAAACCTTGGCTGCACCAGTTGTGGTGAAAACTCGGGCTCACCTTGTGGAATTGGCCTGGCAGCAGCATCCAGCTCGGGAGCTAATTCCTCAGAAGCATCTCGACTGTGGATTGGACTGGTTGATGATGGAAGAGGACCATTGTTGCTATCACCCTGTATGCCTTGATGAAAATTTTCACTAGAGTGTTCACTGGAATCAGAATAAGTTCTTACATGGTTTTGAGATTGCTCTGATCTCAAGGCATTTGAAGCTTCTCTTCTAGATGGTGAAGTTGATGATTGCGAAACTAAATCCACACTTTCTTCGTCCGAGCTAGCAGACCTGTCATCTGAAACTGCAGATGATATTCTTACAGGATCCACATGCTGTGCATTATCCACGCCACTAAAGGAATCTTCTGGAGTTGAACTAGGATGCAATGGTGATGTTTCCTCTTGGTGGTTTGCACTGAAAGAAGTTCTAACAGTTGATTCCTCGGTTGAATCAGACTCAATAGATCCATGAAGGAGAGATAGTTGATTTATGTTTGTGGACTTTACTGGATCAACTAGTATCACATTGTTTGTTTCGCACCAATTAACAATTAATGCTTTTACAGTGTAGTTAGGTATTAGGTTGGAATGAACCAGAGTCTGACGAGTCTTTGGACAAACCATGAGCCCAAGATCAATCCAGTCCTTGATGAAAGTTCGCTCATAGGTTTGCCCGGATGACACAATGACTGGATCTGTCATCAATTCCAAAGAGAGAGGACAGCAAAAATCAGCAGGTACCGAATCCGGGATAGAGCTCTGAGCTTGCTTGAGAATGATGATTCGCTCGTGCATTCGAGTCACAACAGAGATCATTCGATCAATATACTCAGCTTCTGCAATGTTTTCAGTTTGTTCAGCATTCTCCTTCAACCTTTCAAGGGCCACAGCTTCAATCAAAACATCTTGATTAGACCTTAAGTCGAGGATCTCAGCAATATTTGCTAGAATCTCAGAACTTGGTCCTTCACCTTCCAGTTGTTCATTTATAGCTTCCTTAATGATTGATGTCATATCATGCCCCAAATCATCAGGTAGACATTGCTGTGAAGCCTTCAGCTTCTGCAAAATATTGAACCCTATAGACTGAACTCTAGCTATCAACGGTTCAGCTTGCATCACCTAGTGATCAAGAAAGAGGAAATAATGATAATCAACACATGCTTAACAGGAAAACTCTACAAGAAAGCAGTTAGTACTCATCAATCACTGCAAATATAAGCTCAACTTATTTTACGAGTTCTAAAATTTAATTTTGGAGGGAAAGGAAAGGCTTAGAGAGTAAAATAGATTACTTCAAGCCCTTGCTTTTTCCTTCCTTACCTTCCAAAATTAAAACTGAAGATCACACCTTAAAATACATATCTCTTCTCTAATTGTGAATTAAGGGATTTAATGAGGACTTACAAAGTAAAATTTACTGGATAGTGGATGCCAATTCTCGAAAAGCTCCCTCAACTCATCAACAGACTGACTAAGTTCCTCAAATAACTTTCTAAGCTCTTCATCAGCAGATATATCAGAATGAACAGCTGTGTCGATAATTGGCTTCAACAACTTAAGTGTCTGCTCTGCACTTTGGCAATACATTGATACAGGTTTTGAGTTCATGTTTCCAGAAAATGATGGATGCAAAAATGAGGATATGCCATTGGAGAGCACATTTAACAAAGATATGTCCATAATACCTGTATTAAGAAACAAAAAATAAAACACTCAGCATCAGTTTTGAAATATGTGTAACAAAAAAATTAACATTTTCTGGAGGGAAATTTATCATTTTGTTTCTACTCCAAGAAAATACATAAAACCATCTGAACAACATATTTTTCTTCAACATGTGCTATTGCTACTTTCTCCTCCTTGATTATCCAGACTTGAAACTAGCTACGTAATCATTGGCAACCATGCATAACATAATTAAGCTGAACTCAACTCAACACAACTCAACAAAGAGTAAAAACAGATTCAACTATGTTTATCATATCAAACTAGACCTTAACAGCTAATTGAAAAAGGAAAATTGTCAAGCTTTCATTTTTCATTTGAGAATCAAGAAACAGAAAACACTACAATACACCAAGCAAGATCATCAAAGTGACACACAACCAATACATACAATTGAATAAAGTAGCAAAATTAGAAAAACTTCAAACAACTTTCAAATGATTTAAACAACATTGGTCAGTATAACAGAAATAACATGCGGATTACCGGAAATATTGGATGAAGCAAAGAAAGAAGCGTTGAAAACACCGTAGAACACCGGCTTCTGTTTCAGCTGGAAATGAAAGGGACGCGGTAGGGAACAAGGAGAAGAAGATGATGAGAATCAGTGAATTATGTTGGGACCTTTCAATCCTTTGACGTTGACTTCAAAAATGGCTTCTACATTTCTATGTAAGCGAAATATCAATATGAAAATTGTTCATATAAAGCGTTGAACTTTTCTAAAACTTTGATTTTCTTTTATTTTGACATTTGTGTCTGACTATTGAGTATTGGGTTTGACTTTCATTGTAGTACGCTTTGAACAAGTAGCGCATAGATATTACTTCTCCGCGTTACTTGTGTACGAAATTTTGTCGCAACTGATTCCAACCCAATTTTTTTTTTTTTTTTCTTAGAAGAAATTGCAACTCCGCTTAAAGACAAAACTAACTCAAAAAATTGTATCTGAATTATTTTATTAATTAAAAATATGATAAAAATATAAATTTATAAATTGAGATGTTTTACATGATTACGTTAATAAAAATGGAGGCGTTTTTTAATTTTAATATTGGGTTTATAGTAATATGTTTTAATAATATATGAAATTTGGTATTTTTTTTCATATGAAGATCACAAATCTGATTCTTCGATTTGAAAAGTTTAACTTTTTAAAATTTTTAAAACACAAAATTGCTTCTCCAATTTATAATTTTAATATTTTAAAATTTTTAAAATACAAAATCAACCTTTTAATTTGTGAACTTATCATGGTTCTGAAAACCGGACCGGACCGGCCAGTTCGACCAGTTCAACTGCGAACTGGCGATGGAAGCGGTCCGGTCCTCATGTGAAAACCGCCCTCAGGAAAACTGGGCAAAAACCGGTGAATTGGCCGAAAACCGGCCGGTTGGGCCGGACCGGTGACCGGCCGGTTCTTATGAACGACGCCGTTTTTCGTTATTTTAAAAAAAAAAAAATTTCCCCCCCGACCCGACCCGCTCGTTCACCCCCCTTCCCTCGACCCCCAGCCGTTCTCCTCAGTTCTTTCTTGCTTCTCACAATCTCAGTCTCACTCCCTAACCTAACCCTAGCCATCTGAGAAGCACCAGCCCAGTCGCCCTCCAGCGTCGCCGCGGTCTCAGGTGGTCAGCGCCGCCGCCGTCGCCTGGTTCCCCAGCACCAGTAGCCCTCCTGCCCCTCCATCGTCTTCACTCTTCAGCTTCTCAACAAAAAAGCCCTCTCATCGTCTTCATCGTCGCGTGGTCCTCAACACCGGAAGCCGGCCGTCGAACCCAGGTAAGTGTCTCGTCGTCCTCAGGTTCTGTGAACTTGCTCTGCTAATCTTCGTTCTTCGCCTCTTCGGTGAACTTCCTCTGTGAACTACTGAACTTCCTCTTCAATTTCTGAAGAAACATGAACTTGAAACTGTGAACTTCGTCTGCTGTTCAAACCTAGGGAGTTTTTTTTTCTTAGTTGATAGTGAAACAGAAACATGGCGGGAGGTAGAATTTTTTTAGCTTGTATGCATAATTGTTGAAACAGAAACAGAAACATGAATGGAGGCAAAATTGTTGTTGCTTGTATGCAGAATTGTTGAAACAGAAACAGAAACATGTATGCTGTAGGTAGAATTGTTGTAGCTTGTAGGCAGAATTGGTGTTTGTGTTTGTGTTTCTTGGTCACTGTCTTGGGACCAATTTTGGAATGTTAATGGAAACAAAAAAAAGGTAGTCTTGTTGAATGGCTGAATGGCTGAATGCTGTTTTTAATTTTGTATCTGTCTTGTTTGTTGCAATATGATATCTGTCTTGTTTGCTGTAATATGGTCTTGTTGATGTTTTTTTATTTTTCATTGTGTTGTTGTTGTTTTTAATTTCAGTTATGGATAATGTTGTTAATCAAGAAGCAATTGCTGATAACAATGCTTCTGTGAATAATGCTGCTAATTCAAATGATGCTGCTAATCCTAATCCCCCTAGTGCTAACGATAGTCAGTCACAAGGTTCTTCTAACCTACGGGAAAAAACAGATTTAGCTTGGAAATATGTTGCTCTACAAATGGTGAATGGAAAACCACAATACCAATGTTTATTTTGTCTACAAGTTTTCAATGGAGGTGGAATTCACCGGATGAAGAAACATCTAGCAAAGATTACTGGAGACGTGAAAAAATGTCCTAAAGTTCCATATGATGTGGAGAAACAGATGGAAAGCTTGTTGAAAGAAATTCAGACCAACAAAAACAAAAGAAAAGTTAGTTTTAGTGAAGAGGGTGGTGATGAGGTAGAGGATGCAATTGATGAAGCAATAGCCCAAGAAGAACAGCAGCGTACTTCGAGTCAGCAAGTGGTTGGAGGCGATCCAAAGAAAAAAGCCAAAGTCATTCCTGCTATGTTTGCACCAAGAACGACGCCAGGAGCTCAACCAAGTATTAGGAGTGTTTTGCAAAACAAAGAGGCGATACACGAGGTTGATAAACGGTTTGCTCGGTGGATGATGGATTGTAAAATTCCATTTAATGCAGTGATGTCGCCATTTTTCCAAGATATGTTGGATGGTGTTGCTGGTATTGGACCTGGTTACAAGGGTCCTTCTTATGACAAGTTAAGGGTTCACTTGTTGGCTGATCTTAAAAGAGAAGGTCAAATGGTAGTTGATAGTTATAGGAGTGCATGGAAGGAAACTGAATGTACCCTCATGGCTGATGGTTGGACAGATCAAAGACAAAGGACGTTAATCAATTTCCTGGTGTATTGTTCTAAAGGTTTGTGCTTTGTGAAATCAATAGATGCTTCCAGTATTGTTAAAAATGCCCAACACTTGTGTAATTTGTTTTCTGAGGTTATTGAATGGATTGGCCCTAATAATATTGTGCATGTTGTGACTGACAATGCGGCCAATTATGTTGCTGCTGGTAGGCTTATCAATAGAAACTATGATAATATCTATTGGTCACCATGTGCTGCTCATTGCCTTAATCTTATTTTAAAAGATATAAGCAGCATGGCGCATATTTCTAACCTTGCAACACGCGCTTCAAAGATCACAGTATTTGTGTACAATCATACGGTTTTCTTATCTTGGCTAAGAAAAAAACCTCATTGGAGAGAAATTGTACGTCCTGGTCCCACCCGTTTTGCAACTGTGTTTATCACATTGATGAGCATCTTTGAACGTAAAAAGGATTTGCAAGCATTGGTTGTAGATTCAATTTTCACTGATCACAAATTAGGAAGGAGTGCTACTGGTAGAGCTGTGAGTGCTACTATCTTGGATTGCAAATTTTGGGATGATTGCTTTACTGTATGTAAACTTGTGGGCCCTCTAATTAAATTGCTGAGGCTTGTTGATGGCGATGACAAACCTTCTTTGGGATATGTTTATGAAGGAATGCAAAGGGCAGAAGATGCAATTAAAGAGATGTTTAGGCAAAACAAGACTGCATATCAGCCGTACACAGATATTATCAACTCAAGATGGGACAAGCATTTGAAGAAACATCTTCATGCGGCAGCTTACTTCCTGAATCCTTCATTCTTTTTTAATGAAAATTTTAAGGAAGAACCTGATGTTATGCGAGGTTTGCTTGATATTGTTACCTCGTATTGCAAGTGTAACAATTTGGATTCAGTTGATGCAATGAAGGAAATACAGTTATATAGAGATCGGAAGGAAAGTTTTGATAGACCAGAAGCTATTCGAGCTGCATCTCAACTTAAGCCTGGTAAGAATATGGCTGAATATTTGTTTTTTTAATAGTAACTTGTTTTAAGCTCCTATGTTCTTAATTGATAACTTCTAATATGTTATGGTTTTATAATTGGTAGATGAATGGTGGAGGTTATTTGGTAGCTCTGCTCCTTGTTTACAAAAGATAGCTGTTCGCATTCTTAGCCAAGCATCTGCTTCTTCTGGGTGTGAGAGAAATTGGAGTCTTTTTGACCAGATTCATACAAAAAGAAGAAATAGATTGGAGCATGATAGACTGAATGACATTGTTAATGTTACTTATAATTTGCGTCTTAAATCCAGGTAACATATGTTTCATGAAATATCATATTGTTTCATACGTAATCTTTATCTTAACAAATTTGTAAATTGTTAAATCTTCATACATTGTATTTAACTTTTTAGGAAGGAAAAAGAAAAAAGAAAGCAAAAGACACAATATGATCCAATTGATTATGAAAGCATCAGTCTAGTTGACTTTTGGGTGACTGAAGAGGTTGTAGAGAAAGAGCCTGATCTTCCTAGTAATGTGGATGACTTATTGCGTGAGTATAGTATATTTATTTTCTAATGATGTATTACAATGTAGTTAGTTCATAATCTAATGATAACATGTGTATTTTATTAGGTGAAATTGATGCTGATTTATATCAAAGTGGCGGTGGTAGTGGTGGTCTTTATGCTGCATCTGTTGATTCTTCTGCTGAAGAGGGTGGGAATGAAGGTGAAGATGTTCCCACCGAAGCAGATTTGCAACAAGTTTTTGCGGATTTTGATGATTGATAAATCATGATGTTGGGATTTAATATTTAGATATGTCTTTATATTATTTAACTTTTGAGTATGTATTTTGATAAGATTATATGAATTTGGTTGATGAAAGTTTATGTAGTGTTTTAAATTTCGAAGATATTTTAAGTTTTATATTAGACCATAATTATATTTTAGGATGTTTATTCATAATTTATTTATTATTTTATTCTAAAACGGTTTTTCCGGTTGGACCACCGGTTAGACCGGTTGGACCAGTGAACCAGTGAACCAGTGACTTGAGCGGTTTGATGACCGGTCCGGTTTTCAGAACCTTGGAACTTATATAAATCTGACCATCTAATTTGTAAATTTTCGAATTTAAATTTATCTTTTCTCAAATTGGATCATCAATTTTTCTCCCCTTTTAGAATTTAAAAGAAAAAAATTGGCTCTATATTGATTAAACACATACAAGCTCTCCATAACCATAAACAACACATCTTAAAATTTACGTCGAAAAAATAGAAGAGTCAAATTTAGGAGATAATTTTATTATATTTTTAGACAATTTGAGAATATTTTAATTGATAATAAAAATTGAAAGTGTTTTTATTAGTACCAAGATAATTGGAGTGAATTTTGAATCGTTTATCTTAAAAACAATTATGTTTTTACACAGATTAAGTTTCAGATGTGACTGCCTTTAGGATTGTTGCATGAATGAAGGTGCTTTCACATAGAAACAACCACCGTTGTTCTACTTTTTTACTTGATCAAATGTCCTCTGTTCTCTTTTTCTAAATTTGATCAGTTCCTGTTGACCATTTATGCAACTCATCTTTAGCCTTGTAAATGCTGAGTTTGGGCTTTTTTTTTATTTTAAAAAATAATGGCAAGTTCAATCTTAAAACGATCTCTAAATTTGTAATTGAGTCTTAAACTCATTTTTGAACTTAAAATTACTCTAAATTTGTTCTTGAACTTAACAATAATTGTTTTTGAGATATTTTTTTACAATAGATTGATGACATAGTTGGACGGAGATTACATTAAACTTGTAAACGTCGTCGTTTTGTTTCTGGCAACAAATACAACTGAAATGACGTGGTTTTCACTCCACCCATTGCCACCTCATCACTCCCAAAATCGACGCCTCTCTCTTCAATAAGAGCACCGGATCTCGCTGCCAGACATACTACCGTCACCATCGCTGTTAAGCTAGCTTCTCTCCCTTTCGATGACTTTGAAAATGTCGAGAACCGTGTGATCATCAATTATCTGAAACAATTTATTAAGAAAGATCCAAAATTCGACGGTTTGTTCTGCTTTCTTCCGCTTCCATGCTAGTCGCCTACCACGGAGGTGGTGTTATCGAGAGGAAGGGAGAGCTCATTATGGTAAAATTCAACGAGAAAAAGAGGAAGAAAGGGCAAAAACTGAAGAATTTTTCCAAGTTCACTTTCATCTTCAACTTTAGAAAGAAAATGATGACGTTTATAAGTCCGGCATGGTCTTCGTCCAATCATGTCAATACGTCATCAATCTGTCGTCGAAAAATACTTTAAGGAAGACAATTGTTAAGTTCATGAATAAATTTAGGGTAATTTTAAGTTTAGAAATGAGTTCGAAACTCGATTGCAAGTTCCGGAATCACTTGAAAATTTAACTCATTAATGTCTTAGTAACATTGCACCATAATTCTAAAAATCTTGATTGCTTTGACCAGTCGAATTGAGAACCGAAAGCCAAGTCGGTCAGGTTCTCAAGTAAAAACATTTTGTTCCAAAATCGGTGACGAATCTAAAAATCAAATGAAAATTAGATTTTTAATTAAGTCTTTTGAAAAAAATAAGGGAAAAATCCAACAAAGTTTCGGCCGTCGCAGTGATGATTGGATTTTTGACGGTTTAGAATTTCACTAATGAAATCTCGTTGTAAAGTATAGTTTCTAAACCAAACAATAATCCTTTCATACAAAAAGTTGTTTGTCACTAGTACAAACCCCTAAAATTTATAAATCGAAGTATTCAAACCTCGGGTCGTTCTCCCTAGGAATTGTAATGAAGTGTCTTGTTATTAGTTATGAGTTATTTTGGGGTTTTGGATAAGAAGTATGAAAAATAAATGGCAATGAAAATAAACTAACAACTAACAAAGCTCTTGGCAAGATGTGAGAACTAGAAATCCTATCCTAGTTACCTTTCTCAATTGTGGTGAGAATTGTTCATTGCTACCACTTAGTTAACCTCTAACTATGGAGGGAAGTCAAGTGGATGAATCAATTTGATTCCTCAAGCCCTAATCGTCTCCTAAAGGAATGACTAGCTTTAGAGGTATTCAAATCAATTAGCAACTTCTAATTATCAATCAACAAAGGAATTAGACAACTCAAGAGTCACTAATTACTCTCCCTAGGCCAAGAGGTACAAAACCTACACTACATCTAGAAGAGACATTTCATCAAACACATAGAGTGCAATACAAGCAAACATTATTAAATGCAAGAATTAAAGGAATCTACAACTACAAAAACAAGAGCTCAACAATAGCAAAACAATGAAGAACAATTATTATGAATTACCTCTTATTGAATTGAAAGAAAATGGAAGTAGCAAAAGTAGATTTACAACAAAATATAAGAACAATATAAAGGAAGTTACAACAAAAGAGTAGAAGAATGATGGATGTAACAACAATGAATTGGGAAGTAGAAGTAGGAGAGAAGATGAATCAAAACCTAGATCTAAGAACTAAACCTAATCCTAATTCTAGAGAGAAGTGAGAGTTTCTCTCTCTAAAACTCTAAACTAATCCTAAGTATATTCTATATACTTCCTTAATTGATTCCTTCTATGCCTTCCCCTTAATCCTTCATCCTTATATTCCTTTCCCTTAGCAATTGGCGCCAAAAATGGGTTCAGAAACCCTCCCAAATCGCCAGGCACGTGTTGCATTAATGAGGTCATGTGCCGTCATCGACGCGTGCGCGTACGGTACGCGTGCGCGTCCCTGGCTTGTTTTGCAATGTGCGCGCGAGCGCCTTGTGCGCGTGCGCGTGCATGGCCTAGATCAATTCTTTGGCTTTTTGTGCTTCTCTCCACTTGCATGCTTTCTTCCTTGCTCCCTTGATCCATGCCTAACCTATTTCATCCTGAGATTACTAGCAAACACATCAAGACATCTTATGGAATCAAAGAAGAACTAGAATTCATCAAAATAAGGCTTAGAAAGCATGTTTTTACACTTAGGCACAAATACGGGAGAGACTACAAAACCATGCCAATTCATAGGTCAAATGCGAGAAAAGGTTATCAAAATACCCTAAATTCAATACAAGATAAACCCTAAAAATGGGGTTTATCAACCTCCTCACACTTAAACCTTAGCATGTCCTCATGCTAAAATAAGAAGGAACTAAGGGTTATGACATTTGTTGAATGCAACTAAACTATATGAATCCTATCTAAATGCAATTATCTAAGCAAATGGAAATGCTTAGTTCAAACGAATCAATTCCCAAGAGAGCATGTGTAAGCACAAGAGCTAGGCAATAGGAATTAAGTCCAAACCACAATTGTATTGAATTATCAAAAAGAGTTCAAACTTGCAAGAATATAGATAATATGGGTGAACACATGTGATTGAACTTTTGAACCCTCACCGGATGTGTATCTGCTCTATTCACTCAAGTGTTTAAGGGTCAATCCACTCAATTCTCTTCTAATCATGTTTTCCAAAATTTGGTTTTCTTCTAACAATCAACACTTATTTAATGCTTGCATACATTCATCATGAGGTCTTTCATTTAGGTTGTAATGGGGTTAGGGTCAAGGTAGGATCATGTATGGTTAAGTGGGCTAGGATTTGAATCTTTGATTAGCATAGACTTTCCCACCTAACTATGTGATGACCTATACAAGTTCCAACTATTCTAACTACCGATTCTTCACTTTTTCTTACATATTCATGCATTCTATTCTATAACACTTATGCATTGATTCCTTTTTATTGAACTTCACCTTGGGGCATTTTGTCCCCCCTTTTTTTTTATTTTTCTTCTCTTTTTTTTTCTTTCTATATACATTTTTTTCTTTTCTTTTCTCTCTTTTTTTTCACTTTTATTTTTTTTTCATTTTTCTTTTTCTTTTAAACTATATACAAGAACATCAATGCATAAGGTCTATACATTTAGTCAATACATGAGTATGTACCCAATTCCTAAACATGAAAGTGTACTACCCCTTTTTATCCCATCCAATGTTCCCAAGCCTCACCAACTTTGAATAATAAACACTCTCACTAGCCTAGGCTAATCAAAGATCCAAACAAGGACTTCTCATTGGTTTTCCGCCTTGGGCTCGTAATGTGCTAAAATGAGAATAAGTTGGTTAATCGTAGGCTCAAATTGGCTAACAAGGGAATATAAAAGGGTTGGCTATTTGGATAAGTGAGCTAATGAAATGATGGCCTCAATCATATAAATGCATAAATACAAGAAATAAATGGACATATAGAATCAAGCAAATCAAGGATCATAATCATAGAAAGAGAGCAATTTCACACAAGAATGGAAGATAAGTGGTTATAAAATGTAACCACATCAATAGGCTCAAGTCTCACAAGCTTGTGTTCTCAATTCAATACATGCTTCACAAAGTATGAAATTCAAGCAAGTTTCACAAAAAATTTTCTTTCAATCAATTGGGTTAATGCCCTATATTTAAGCTTCTTGAAAAAAAAATCCCAATGTTTGACTAAGCATTGTTGTGATTGAAAAATCTAAAAATTTCCTTAGTTTACCCTTTTCTTTTACTTAAAACCAATTTCTTATGCAAAAAAGGTGATACTAAGTTTGCAATTCAAAGTATGATTTCTAATCACAACCACAAACTAAAAAGAAAGATAAGCAAAAATGCATAGAGAAAAATCCAACTAAAAGTATGAAATATAAAGATATCCATAAGCATCAAAAGCATCAAAATATCTAAAATCCAAAATAAGCAGTAAAGGCATCCAAAATAAACTCAAAATGCATCAAAATATATACAATGGGTATGCAAAATAAGATAACTAGGATGGTAGCCGAAAAGTTTACCGGTCCCCAAATAATGCTACCGGTGCCCTCCCCACACTTGAAATCAAGCATCGTCCTCGATGCTAAACCGGCGGATCAGTGGGAGGTACAACGGTAGGCTTTGGCTGTGGCTGTGGCTGTGGGACCGGCTCCGCATGAGTCTGAGCCGTCTCTGTGGTGTCCAGAGCAACTGGAGGGGCATTCTGCTGAATCGGTGCCTCCGCACCCTCCTCCTGATGATCCTGCTCATCGGAGGCCGGAGAGTCGGGAAGCGGAGGTAACTCAGCTCCCAGAGAAATGAGCGTCTGGTCCATCCGATCCAGTCGGCGTCTGACATGGCGTCTCTCGCGCTCTAGAAACCGAAATAGACGCTGGACCAGTAGGTAGGTAGGCTCAGGTGCTGCAGGAGGAACTGTCGATGAAGATGGGGCTGCTGCTGTGGAGGAGGATGGGGCTGCTGTAGGGGCTGATGGTGAGGGTGTCCCCACTACTGCTCTAGCCCTAGAACGGCGTCTAGCATGGGGTTTCTCGTGCACCCAACCACCCCAGGGAATAGTAACCTCCCTGTCATCTGTATCGGGGGGTGGTGGTATCACATCATCCTCTAGCCAGGGGACCTCAGCTAGGGCCGCCATACTTGTGACCAAGGTAGGAAATAGAAGTAGGCCACGAATATGCGCCCGCCACATGCACTATCGGATAAGTCGAGGAAAAGAGACATCTTTCCCCTCCATAACACACCCAATCAGTAGAAGCATCTCTATGGGGATCTCAGAGAAGTGGGTGGTAGGCAGGACATAGTGGGCAAAGATCATCTGCCAAGTCCTGGCCTCTCTAGTCAAGTGAGCAAACAGCATCCCCTTAGGCTTGGTGTTGGTCGCATCCATGACCCAAGTAGCATCTGGTAACCCAATCACGCGCCTAAGCGCCTCATAGTCAAAGGTCATGGTATGGATAGCCAACTCGGCCTGCTGATGGGCACACATGTCATCAGGAATGTGTCGACACTGTAACGCCTCTCCAATGGCAGTCTCAGTAATCATGATCTCTCTACCTCTCACCTGAACCGAGTCCAAAGTCAGACGGAAGAAGTTGCAGTAAAATTCCTTCACCCAAGAAATGTTGATATCTCCCAAATCTCTATCAACAAAGTCCAAACCCAACTCTAGGATGCGACTAGTAATCGACCGTCTCACATCATTGGGTAGGAGCAATTTCTTCTCAGTATTCAGCTTTGTTGTTCGATATTTGGAAAATCGAAGCTCACAGTAGAGATTGGGAAACTTAGTCGGATCGGTAGAAGGTAACTGCTGATTTTATTTTTCTTCGTCATTTAAAGGATTCTTAGCATAATGCTTGTAGATGGAGGGAATAGAAGGTGCATAGTGTTTTCTTTTCTTGGAAGAGGTGGCTATAGCCTTTCCCTTATCCGACATCCTGAAAAAGAAATATAATAGAATATAAGCAATAAAACACTTAGCATGTAACAAAGAAGGCATGTTCAGGATACAATTGGCTAATAACAATCATGATGTTGAAATGAACTTGAAAAGAATTGGTAACAAGTAAGCATAAGTGAACAAATAAACCAAGAATGTAATCTTCATTAAAGGCAACAACTCTTATTCGAAAGGCAATAATATCATCATATTTTTGAAAGAATTGTTAAAGAGGGTTAAAGGTGAGTGGAAGTTAAATGGTTAAAGAAATTAGTGAGTTAGAAAGGTGGATTAGTGCTATGATGATATTTAGGCTCAAAGAAAAGAGAGGTTGCGGTTCATGTTCACAATGAATGATGCAAATCCGGGAAGTGGAAAGGCACGGAAATTAGCCCAAAATTGAAATAAAGACCAAAATGAAACTAATTTTCTTGAAAATCGGGCAGCATTCCGGCTTAAAATTGGACATTCCTGGATAGCAAAATAGCACAAATAGCATGATCACAACATCAATCAAGTACAGCAGCAGTGGTCTAGCATGCAGGCAACACAATTTGCACAAAATAGCAACCTAAAAAGCAGCATACATACCCAAGAAAACAAACAGCAAATATGCACATACGGAGCACTTATCAGGCCTAGAATCCTCTATCCAGTCCTAGCTACCTAACAGCAAATATTTCTATCTAACCTAACATACAAAGTTCTAATTCTAACTAACTACAAACAACTAACAGTAATTAACAGAAACGGAAAATTAAAACAAGCAGAGTTGGTGCAAGAACCTGGGAGCAGAGGAACTAAGAATGGAAAGGAAATTGGGAGTAGGGCAACAAAATCAGAAGTCGCGCCGCCGTGAACGGTGGCGGTTATGGCAGAAGAGCAGCGGCGGTGGTGGCAACGGGAGAACGAGAGGCTGCGTGGAGGAGGGCCGGCGATGATGGTTGCGGCGGTTGGGTGTTTGACCGAAGGGAGGAGAGAATGAGTGGATGGGAGAGGGAGAGTTGATGGTGGGCGATGGCGGTTGCTACGGTGGCCGAGGTGAACTGGATGAGTGAGAGGGAGAGAGGAGAGAGAGGTTGGGTGGTGGTGAGAGAGGGAAAGAAGATGGCCGTCCACCGCTGCGCGGCGGTTATGGGAGAGGAGAAGGAGAAGATGAAAATGGTGAGGGAGAAGAGGAGAAGGTGCGCGACTGCGCAATGTGCTTCGCGCATTAGGGTTAGCCTATTTTCGGATCGACGCGAACGCACACCATGCGCGTCCGCGTACGCTGATGAAAATTTTGGACCCACGCGTGAGCGTACAGTGCGCTCAGGCGTGGATTGGCAGTTTATGCAACGGCGCGTGCGTGTACAGTGCGCGCACGCGTACATGTGGTTGGGCCTGAGGCTTAGAGTGGGCTTGACGCACGCCCAACTCTCGGGGCAAAGGCTTAGAGTGGTGGCAGCACGTAAGGACGCGCGCGCGGTAAGTGCGCGTCCGCGTACATTGATGATTTGTGATAAGGCGCGCTAGCGCGATGCGTGCGCTCGCGTCTGTTCCTCCTTGGGCATATGGGCGCGCACGCGGCAAGTGCGCGTCCGCGCGAATCGAATTGGGCCGGGGACTTAAGGATGGCCCAGAGCTGGCTCAACTCTCTAGGGCTTGGCTTAAAAACTTGCTGCAGCAAATCGACGCGGACGCGGCAGGTGCGCATTCGCACGAACTTCCATGTTCTCAGAATCGGCGCGCACGCACGTAGTGCGCGTCTGCGTGGGTCATGTTGGGCTCAGGGCATAATGTTTGCCCAAGAGAGGCCCAACTCTCGGGTACGTGGGCGATGATGTATCAGCTCAGGGACGCGTGCGTGTACATGGTGCGCGCGCGTCCACCCCTTTTTTTTTTCGAGTGAAAGATGCTGCAGCGCTCCCCATACTATTCACAACTCTTTATGCATCTACTTACTAAACACAAGAATGCAATTCAAAAAATGCAATATGATGTTATTCATCTACTACTAAACACAACATACATGTGACTAAGCTAACGATTGAGTTGTACAAACAAATTTATTGTGAAACATCTACCTACAATGGTAACTCAAGTCATTTATTAAGCAGATTTAAAAAAAAAGAGTGGAAAGAGTTTACCATGGTGGGGTGTCTCCCACCTAGCACTTTTAGTTTAAGTCCTTAAGTTGGACATTTTGAGATGCTTGTTGTCATGGTGGTTTATGCTTGTGCTCATCCTTGAATTTCCAAGGATCCATGCTTCTCAATTGGTTGACAGAATTTCCAACCATTTCCATCAAGCTTGGGCAGAGTTCTACCCAAGATATGAGTCCCCATAGTTGGTCTTCACATAGCAAACCGGGATCCCATATCTTATCTTCACATCCGTCCGTTAGTTGAGTTTCATGATTTTGTCGGATGAGTGGTTGACATAAGGGTGACTGACACATAGAATTCTCTTTAATCCGCCAATGCTTCCTTCTAAGCCCATATATGGTGATTTTCGTACCATCCTTATTCATACACCGTAGAGTCTTGGCCTTTATGATTTTTATACCGAAATTCCAACCACTACACAACTCTTTCCTATTCTTAAGTCCACAAAGAGCTCTAAGTTGACCATCATTTTCAATTAAACCATATTCAAGTGAGACAGTAAAGCTTAGGGATGAGAGTTTTACCCACTTGAAAGTTGATTTCGGGAGGGGGACCTCCCCACACTTAAACAATGCAAGGTCTACTTCTTTAGGCTCTTCTTTGGTTGTTTCCACCTCTTCAATCCCCTTTTTTGCTTGGCTTGGTGCTGTCTTCAAGAACTTCATCTTGGCCAACGGGAGGTGATTCAATTTGGGATAGGAATTCATGGATGAATGAATCCATCTTTTGATCAACCCCTTCATATTCTTCAATTTCAATATACACCATGCCATTTCCGTCTTCCTTGGGAGGTTGCTCTTTTATAATTTTAGCTTCATGTCCAAGGGGAGAGGATTCCATTGTAGAGAGAAATTCATCCATGATTGAATCCATCTCTTGATAAACTTCTTCCAAATCTCCAACGATGGTATGCCTTGGAGGTTGCGCACCCTTCTCAACATTAATTTCAAGCTTCTTGGAAGAGTGCTCCATGATGCTACATTCCCATGGACTTTCAACATCTCCTAAATCTTCAACCACTTCTTCCTTTTCTTCAATGATCATAGGCTTCTCCAATTGTTCCAATACAAAATTCGACTCCTCCTTCTCCACCGGATTTTCCACTTTCTCCTTCATGCTTTGTTCTTCTTTTGACTTTTCACATGGGGCTACGGAAGCACCTTGAGTGTTCAAGCATTGGTGGGCTAAGGTAGACACTACCTTGGTCAAGTTGGTCACAAACTCAAGTGTATCCCGCTTCATGGCCTCTTGTCCTTGAAGTAACAAAGTGAGAGAATCGTTTATTGGGGCTTGTGGTGGGTAGGAAGGTTCATCATTTTGGAGAGAGGGTTCATAACAGGAAGGTGGTTCTTCTTGGTAAGGTTGTGGAGATTGTGTGTATTGAGGTGGTTCTTGGGAGTAATCTTGGAATTTTGGTTCCATGTATGGCTCATATGGTTCAAAAGTTAGATGGTGTGTTGAATATGGATTGGGTTCATATGGGAGCGTTTGGTGAGAATAGGCTTGTGAGTATGGTTGAGAGTTATGTTGAGGATATGGTTCATAGGCATATGGTGGTGGTTCTTGAAGGTCACAAGGTGATTCACCATAGCCATTGGATTGATATGCATCATAGAATGGCTCTTCTTCATAGTGCATTGGTGGAGGTTGTTGCTATGAAGATTGATCATAAGCATATGGCTCCTCCCACCTTTGATTGTCCCATCCTTGATACACTTCTTCATTGAAGTTCTCACCACCTACAACATAGTTGTAATCACACTCATAGCCAAAGTGAGAATTCATGATGAAAAGAGAAAATAAAATTCTACAACTAGCAAATAAAGCAAAAAGCAAGATATTTACACTATTCACATATGTACAATAACCAATAACATAACACCATTACAAATCCCTGGCAACGGAGCCATTTTGATGATTGGATTTTTGACGGTTTAGAATTTCACTAATGAAATCTCGTTGTAAAGTATAATTTCTAAACCAAACAATAATCCTTTCATACAAAAAGTTGTTTGTCACTAGTACAAACCCCTAAAATTTATAAACCGAAGTATTCAAACCTCGGGTCGTTCTCCCTAGGAATTGTAATGAAGTGTCTTGTTATTGATTATGAGTTATTTTGGGGTTTTGGGTAGAAGCATGAAAAGTAAATGGCAATGAAAATAAACTAACAACTAACAAAGCTCTTGGCAAGATGTGAGAACTAGAAATCCTATCCTAGTTACCTTTCTCAATTGTGGTGAGAATTGTTCATTGCTACCACTTAGTTAACCTCTAACTATGGAGGGAAGTCAAGTGGATGAATCAATTTGATTCCTCAAGCCCTAATCATCTCCTAAAGGAATGACTAGCTTTAGAGGTATTCAAATCAATTAGCAACTTCTAATTATCAATCAACAAAGGAATTAGACAACTCAAGAGTCACTAATTACTCTCCCTAGGCCAAGAGGTACAAAACCTACACTACATCTAGAAGAGACATTTCATCAAACACATAGAGTGCAATACAAGCAAACATTATTAAATGCAAGAATTAAAGGAATCTACAACTACAAAAACAAGAGCTCAACAATAGCAAAACAATGAAGAACAATTATTATGAATTACCTCTTATTGAATTGAAAGAAAATGGAAGTAGCAAAAGTAGATCTACAACAAAATATAAGAACAATATAAAGGAAGTTACAACAAAAGAGTAGAAGAATGATGGATGTAACAACAATGAATTGGGAAGTAGAAGTAGGAGAGAAGATGAATCAAAACCTAGATCTAAGAACTAAACCTAATCCTAATTCTAGAGAGAAGTGAGAGTTTCTCTCTCTAAAACTCTAAACTAATCCTAAGTATATTCTATATACTTCCTTAATTGATTCATTCTATGCCTTCCCCTTAATCCTTCATCCTTATATTCATTTCCCTTAGCAATTGGCGCCAAAAATGGGTTCAGAAACCCTCCCAAATCGCCAGGCACGTGTTGCATTAATGAGGTCATGTGCCGTCATCGACGCGTGCGCGCACGGTACGCGTGCGCGTCCCTGGCTTGTTTTGCAATGTGCGCGCGAGCGCCTTGTGCGCATGCGCGTGCATGGCCTAGATCAATTCTTTGGCTTTTTGTGCTTCTCTCCACTTGCATGCTTTCTTCCTTGCTCCCTTGATCCATGCCTAACCTATTTCATCCTGAGATTACTAGCAAACACATCAAGGCATCTTATGGAATCAAAGAAGAACTAGAATTCATCAAAATAAGGCTTAAAAAACATGTTTTTACACTTAGGCACAAATACGGGAGAGACTACAAAACCATGCCAATTCATAGGTCAAATGCGAGAAAAGGTTATCAAAATACCCTAAATTCAATACAAGATAAACCCTAAAAATGGGGTTTATCACGCAGTCGTCGTGTCTTATGCCACCCTTCCAGGCGTCATGGTCGTTTCCTCACATCACGCTTCCAGGTGGTGTTATCGTCTCCTCTTGCATCTCGTCTTCCGGCTATCGTTCCTCGTGCATCTCGTCTTCTTGTCTTCATCTTCGTCATTGTTGTTTTATTGTCTTAGTTAGTTCTGGTTCGATCCCTCGTCCATCTCTGGTCCCATCCTCTCTCTTTTTTTCGACGAACATCTTTTATCTCCCTCTTGTCTCTTTTCTGTTGTTGAGATTTTTGAATTTATTGTTGGGTTGGTTTAGATTTAGCTTATTGTTACGGTTGTAAATTCGATAAATTGAAACAATCCTGCTACGTTACTAACATCATTTCTGTCAACATCTGCCAACTCTTATTTATAACTGTGTTTAATGGAAGTGTCTTTGTAGATGCGTCTAATAAAAATGTCTTTTTTATAGCTGTGTTTAATAGAAGTGTCTTTATAGATATATTTTTTGGATGTGTCTCTTTATACCAACATCATTTTTGCCAACTTCTGCCAACTCTTATTTATAACTGTATTTAATGGAAGTGTCTTTGTCGATGTGTCTAATAAAAATGTCTTTTCCATGGCTGTGTTAAATAGAAGTGTTTTTATAGATATATTTTTTTGATGTGTCTCTTTATATGTGTTTAAAATATAATAATTAATCATTGTTGGCAAGAAGTTGACAGATAATATGTTGATACCCTATACTTTTTCAAATTAAAATGGTTCACGTTGTGATTGTTAATTGAATTGTTGATTTATTTAATTTTACTGTTTTACCATTTATTTGTGTATTTACATGGGATTATAATACTTTAGTTAATGTTGTACTTTAAATTTGTATATTTTTAAAATTTATTTTAGAATATTTATACTTTTGTGTATTATTTATAATTTTATATATTATTTTATTAAAATTCAATTATTTCAGTTCTACCAACATTTAAATTGGTGAATAAGTAATTATAGTGATTTGATAAATTAATTTAATTTTCAGAACGTGGAATGCAAGTATGCAGCAATAAAATATATCAAAATATAAACAATTTCGTTGATAAGGACACTTTACTTTGAGACTTAAATTAAAACAAAAGTGATGAATGAGTAAAACAACAATGGAAGAAGAAAGCAGAACAGAATCAAAGGACATTTGAGACATAATTACATGAGGCAGCGTTTCATTAATGTATTTTGGATACAAATACACAAATACAAATATTCAAAGAGATATAGACACAAAAATATATAAATAATATATTTGTAATAATTATGATTTTTCTACGACTAGCACCATTGTTATTATTTTTACCATCACCACCATTATCATCATTAATTCTTTAACTTCAGTCTAAATTTATTACCATCAACAACCTAACTCAATAATGAATTCAGCAATTATTTTTATTTTTTAAAAAAGAAAAGACAAACTAAATTCAACAATCAATTAAACAATTGTATTTTTTTGAAAAAAAAAACCTAAAATAGAGATTGAAAGAGAAGGTGAGGGAGAAGTTGGTGGAGATGGATGTGGCAAAGTGGAGGCAGTACAGATATGTGAGACAATGGTGATAGAGTGCAGGCGACTTAGATCTGAAGCAAGGTGGATATCGAGGAGAAAAAAAGGCAGATAAATCATAGACAGACATAAAAAAAGAAAGTGAGGCAGATGAAGCAGAGGTGGAGGCGAGCAAATCAACGGAGACGGCAATGGTGAGAGAGAGGTGTTTGCAACGAAGACGAAAAGTGAAAGAGAGGTGAAAGAGAGGATGACAAGGTGGACAAAGAGGGAGTCACCTGCAGCAATGACGATGACAGTGAGAGAAGGCAAAGGCGAAGGGGAAAAACAATTGCGGAGGGAGAAAGCAGCGACAGATATGAGGGTGAAAAGGGAGTGGGCAGAGAAAAGGAGGAGAAAGGGGTAAGGGGTTTAGGTTAAGGGTAAAGCTAGAATTTTAAAAAATAATAAGGGATAAAAGTGGAAAAATTCGTGTTTCATCATTTGTGTCTTCGTGTCACAACCTTAAAAAAAATACACTGAAGACATATTTTATGTGTCTTTTTGGACTCCTGTGTCTATTAAAATTTAGTATCTCAACAACTAAACGATAGACATATACCACCATATTTATTGTAACACCTTTACTACCAGAACGTCATGCTTCCAGTTACGCCACCCTGATAGCGGGGACATTACAACATCTATATATTTAATAATAAAATAGAAGCTTTTAACTCGAAACTGTATTGACTTTTTTTTGAAAAACTGAAAGTACTTTTTCTTTCTTTTTACAAACACGTATACATACAAACCAATCACAACACTTCATATATATATATAATAAGATCCTTTATACCAGTAACTTACATTACAATCACAACTCCTATCCCTTTTCGTAAAAATATAATAATAATAGCGAGGGAAAAAGATACGACTATAGGGAGTGAGAACCTAACCACGCAGTCTCACCAGAGGAGTTTTAGAATGGTCATAAGAATATATATATAAAAGAAAGTTGTTTTCAACCACATTGATCATTACTCATCTTATGAACCTTTTCAAAAATCAACAATTAATTATCCAAGATCCAGATTTATATTTTAATTATAAAATTCTTAAAAGTTATTTAAATTGTATGAATAACCGACATATTCTAAGTATAGGTTCATTAAATCTACACTGAACCAGTTTGATTTTTCATACTTCTCTAAACCTCAAACATAAATCAATCACGGCTCTCGCCCATCACATAATCAATCACATCCTTCGGCCAAGCATAATCAATCAACACTCAAACCACCATAAACCGAACCAACCAGTCACAATTACAAGTAATGAAGTTCAAACACAATCAAGAGCAATTACAGTAAGTATGGCAATTAGTAGTTAAACAAAAATATTCACATAAGCAAACCAAATACAATATGCACACCCAAATAATATCACATAGATACATATGATGCATGTTAGTTTTATTGGCCCATGAGCTCACGTGTCGGTTATCTTGCCAGAACCTGACACGAGTAAGCAGGGCCACAAACAAGCGGGATTCACCACCATCCTTGCCAATAATAGTAAACCATGAGTAAGTCGGATTAACCACCGTCCTTACCGGGAACAAATCTCAAATCAGTACGCAAGCAGAATTTGTCATCGTCTTTGCCAATCTCAGTAAATCAAGAGTATGCGGGATTAACCACCGTCTTTACCGGAAACAAATCTCAAATCAGTATGCAAGTAGGATTCACCACCGTCTTTGCTTAGTGATCACATCTCAGTAATATTCACAATCAATCATGGTCAAAATCATAACTCAATTCATAATCATAATCAAAACCATAAGTCTTTATACTCATATTTATCACGATTCAAAGTCATACTTGGCCCATTTACTTTCAATAACAATATATATTTAGTTCACATCATGCTAAGAATCACTTTCATTTCTCATTGAATCTAAAATTCACAGTCGGGATTACATACCAGTTAGAAACTCAATCCATTGGATTTACTCACACTCACTTCAGAGCTTAAAAATCAGTTATCAAATATCATATGGGGGTTACGGTGAATTACAAACTTGCCGAGAAGGCTAAACAGTAAAAAATAAAGTTCTTTTCCAAGAAAATAGGGCGTGTGTGCACGCATAGATCAAAGCCAATTCCTGTCGGGTGCGTATGCACCACCGTATGCATATGCACAGCTTGCAACTTTTTCTTGGCGTGCGTACGCACCACTCCTGCGTACGCATAGGATTCATCAATGCCCCTTTATAGTGCGCATGCACGCCTCTGCACGTACTCACACCAACAAAAATTCTAGTGTGCTGCAAAACTCCAAAGTTTCAGTTTTAAAACCTGGTTTCCAAACCTTCATAACTTTTGCTATAAAATCATTTTCCATCCATCCTTCGAACGACATAAACTAGTTACCCTAGTTTTATTTAAAAAGAAGTTTTATAAATTTTTGAGGTCCGAAGACCAAGTTATGGCCCATCAAATTTAGTCAGAAAGCACTTTTCACCCAAAATCTTAGCACATTTAAAATAGACCCTTTTCCAAATCATTCTTATGAAAACAAGTTAAATACTCATTTCATCCCTTACAAAAATCCCACTTTCCTTACATCACACCATTTAACACTTTTTCTCAAATTATTTTCCTTTAAAACCATTACTACTTTTTGTAACATTTTCAGAACCTCTAAAGCAACTTCACTTAAAATCATTTCTCTTCTATAAAACTCATTTTCACTTTAATCAAAATCTTCGAACAAACTTCAAAACCATTTCAAGTTTAAATCTCTTTCCAAAGACTCAAGAATCATCTTGTTTGCCAATTACAGTGCTAATTGAAACAACATAATCATTTATTCTTAAATCAATCACTTAATTACTTTAAATCAGGATTTATTAATTAAACTCCACGGCAAAGTCTCTAAACTTTAGGGGGCGACAACCAATCTCATTTACCTTATGATTTAATTTAGTCCAAACTTATAAAAATTTTAGCAACACCTCCCTTAAAACTCGGACTTTACCACTCTCTCTAAACATCGCACTTTCTCTTTCTCTTTCTCCTCGGGTTTGACGTTGACGGCGACAGCGACATCCATCCCCACCGGCACCGTCCTTTTCCTCTTCTCCATCACTTCTCCTCTCTTCATTCTCCCTCTTCTCTCTTTCCCCTTTCTTTTTGTTTCTCCTTTCCGTTGTTGGGGGGAGGGGGTGGCTGCTAGGGTTTAGCTAGAGTGAGTGAAGTGTGAGTATGTGTTAGAGTTTTAGGGTTTGTTGTGGATAAAGAGAGTAATGGTAGTGTAGGTATTTTTTAATAAAATTAAGGTACATAGTAGTAATTGAAAATCAGATTTAACCCAACAATAATTATCTATAAAAATATTATTTATTCATCATCTTACAAATTATTTTTGAATAAATATTCTAATTCAAAAGTTAGAGATAATCAAATTAATTTTTTTATTTATAAAATAAAGTTCAAAATCAATATATTCAAATTGAAATATATAAAAATCTCATTATTTTTTAATTATTAAAATTTTAAATTATAAATAAAAAATACCTGATTATTATAAAAATTATATGAGTGATAATTAATTTAAAACTCAAAACCTCGTAACTTAACTTTAATTATCTCTTTATAAGATAATTGTTTAAAAATATAAATCATAAATAAATATCAATAATTTTAATTAATTCATAATTTAATTTGTAAAACACTAAAACTTCGAGGTCCTACATTTATACCTTAATGGACATATATAACAAACAAACAGAGCCTGAATTTTTTTGGTCGTGATTGCCCACATCAGGAAGCCAACATATATCATTGATCATTCTTGTTTTTAGTAACGGTTATTGAGGTGTAAAAGTATACCACTATTTCCTATCAAAATCTTAATCCCTAACTCGTGTATATAGGACTTATCTTTCTCCTCTTTATTGGTTATTAAACTGTATGTATATAAGCACTAAATTTATGGTATCAATACGAAAATAATGTCAGAAATAGTGTGTAAATTTTAACGGACTAAATTAATTTAGAAAAAAATATTATAAAGGATCATTAAAAAATTAATTATTAAAAAAATTATTAATACAAAAATTATTAGAAAAGATTAATTTTTATAATATTTAGAGAGAGACCATTTTTGTTTTAGAAAGACAAATATATTTTTAGATAATTTATTTATTTATTTTTTTATAAACATAGTTTCTTTGATTCTCTATTATATTTAAATTTTTATTACACACCTTCATCTATTATAATAATTTGTTGTTAGTGAATTTTCTAATCTCTAATTCACCATTAGTAAAATTTTTTATTTGTATTTTTTTTATTTGTTTATCTTTCGCAAAAAATTGCTTCTCTTGACCCTTGTGTGTAATAACAATTATTGGTTTATCATATACGCTTGTTCAATATCTTTTTAATTTTAAATTAAAATTGTGTAATTCAAAACTAAAATTAATAAAATAAAATAAAAATCTCAGAACAAGAAACACCTTTTATAAAATTTTTAATTAATATAATTTTATTACAAATCAAAGATATAATGAATAATTGTGCATTAGCTAAAGTTAAACAACTCTAATATTTCTATACTACTATCCTTATGCTTCTATACGTACAAGTAGATGATGTTAGTACACTAGGTTCATTTGGGTGAAGTTGATGCTGAAGTTGAGCAAGAGTTAGTTTAGATTTTTCATATTCAATATCATTCTTTTTGGCCTGGCATCACCTTACTCAGGCTCAACTACCTAAAAATCTTCAGAGTTCACTACAAATGGTATGGCATTGGTAGGGGTGGCAAACGGGCCTAAACCCGCTGGGCCGGCCCGCGTAACCTGCCAAAAAAGGCGGGCTGGGCTGAAAAATTGGGACCGCCAATAGCAAAAGCCCGCTTAACCCACACCGCTTAAACCGCGAGCTTTGGCGGGCTTTGGCGGGGCGGGGCGGGCTTCCCCGCCGGGCTTAGTATTTTTTAGCGAGGGGGTATTTTTACAATTTTTTTTTACCAAAATCCAACTTCTCCCAACCCAACTTACAAGAGAATGAAGATGAAAATTGAGTGTTTTGGATTATGTTTATTTTGTTTTAGAGACAATATTTATAATTATGTTTTAGATTATGTTTATTTTGCTTTGAGAACAATATTTATAATTATGTTTTGGATGAAAACTTAGTTTATAATTATGTTTATTAGATATTTATAATTACAAAGACTAATGTTTGTGAATATAAAAATTATAATTTGTTTATACTTTTAGAAATTATAATAGTTAAAAGTAAAAAATAAAAGAAAATTTTTTATGTCTTTATATATATTATTTAATAGTTAAAAGTAAAAAAAAGGATATTTGGCGGGCTTGGCCCGCCAACCCGCCGTTAGGCGGGGCGGGCTGGGATTCTGGGACCGCCTCAATAGGCGGGGCGGGGCGGGCCAGCCCGCCTAAGGGCGGGCTTTTGGCGGGGCGGGGCGGGGCGGGGCGGGCTTCCCCGCTTGCCACCCCTAGGCATTGGCATATCTTGACAATGTATACAAATCTATATAATTTAAAAAAAAAAAATATAACATTATTAATAAAATACTTGTAGCAATCAAAGTTTAGAGTTTCACTGTCATTTTCACAAACAACCAAACATTCCAACTTTTTGAAAATGACCAAATATCCTAAATCACACAATTGGCTAATGCTTAGAAGGTTGTGTTTCAAACCCTCAACTAAGAATATATCTTTAATGAAAGTGGAGAAACTCGATCTTACCAACCTTACCTATGGCCACAATCTTTCCTTTTCCATTGTCACTGAAGTCACAAAGTCTCCATCGTATTTGTCAAGTTTGATAAAGAATGTGAACTTTTCAGTCATGTACTTAGAGCATCCATTATCTAAGTACCATATGTCATTCTTCTTCTTGGATACTAGGCAAAATTGCACAATACTTTAAATGATCTCATGTATCCAAATCATTTTAGATCCTTTAATGTTAAACCTTCTTGGTTGTCTAAGTGCATTGTACTTGCCAATCACTTTGTAAATTTTTTCACCAATTTTTCTTTCAAAAATAATACATTGAATAAGTAAATGACCAACCCAATTGCATTTTTGACAAAAGTTTTTCCTTGCTGATTTTTCAATGTGATTAGAATTTTGAAAGCCTAAGTTTTTGGATGTTGAGGCTTCATCTTCAAAGCATGATTTTTCAAAAATAGATTCATATTTTTCTTGATATCCCAACCCAGTCTTCACAAATAAAGGTCTTTGACTAGCTAATAATTTGTTCAAGTTTTCAGAACTTTGGACAAATTTAGCTATGTCTTGACTTAATCCCTTAATCACATTTTGTAATCTTTTATTTTCTTCAATGCAATTTAAATAGGTAACAACAGAATGCTTTCCATCAAGACTTTGACTTTCAGATCTAAGCCGTTTGTTTTTCTCAACAAGATCAATAGAATTTTTAGCTTCTTTCGGCTTCTTTTAATTTTTCTCTAAGGTAAGCATTTTCAGCCTTTAAGATGTCATTTTCAGATTCAAGTTCATGACATTGATTCAAAAAAAAATTCTAATTTTTTCAGTGAGGTCATCAATCATAAGATGAAGTTCTTCATTAGAGGGTTCAAGAAAGATTACCTCATTTTGGTGACTGTGGTTGGCCATTAAGCATGCTTGAGAATTATTGTCAGACTCTTCACTCTTTTCACTGTCATTCTCTAGATCTTTCCAAGTCATAAGTCCCTTCTTCTTGTCCTTTTGAGACTTGTCTTCTCTCTTCAGCTTGGGACAGTCATATTTGTAATGTCCAGCTTTTTTGCAGTTGTGGTAAATGACTTTGCTGATATCCTTCTTTGGATCCTTTGAACTGCCTCCTTTGCTTCTTCCTTTTAGTCTCATCATCTTTCTAATTTTTCTAGCAAAAAACACAATCTTGCCATCTGATAAACAGTCACTAGATTCATCATCCAATGATTCAATACAAGATTTAAGAGTCACTCCTTTTTTTTGTATCATTTTTTATGTGAGTGATTTTATATGCTAGTAACTTTCCTCTCAACTCATCATAGGTCATTTGATTCAGGTTGCTACCTTCAAAGATGACAGTAGTCTTAGTTTTCCATTCTTTAGTCAAGCTTCTCAAGACTTTCCTTACCAGCACTTGTTTGGAATGAGTAATTTCCATAGCATCCAAGCTATTAATGATGATAGAGAACCTCTCAAACATATCATCAATCAATTCTCCTTTCTTCATAGAAAATATCTTATATTCTTTGTTCAGCATCTCAATCTTTATTTCTTTTACTTGTGTGGTGTCTTCATGTGTAACTTAGAGTTTATCCTAGATTTTTTTACTGTTTTGCATCTTGAAACCTTCTGGTATTCCTCGAAGCTGATTGCACAATTTAGTATGTTGACTGCCTTGGCATTGAGTTCTACCTTGTTCTTGTCATCTTCATTCCACTATGCTTCGACTTTGGGAGTAACAACACCATCAGCGCCAGTTTTGGTAGGAATTTAAAGACCATTCATGATCATCTTCCAGAGGTTGTAATCCACCGATTGAACAAAGATCTTCATTCTTTCTTTCCAATAGTTGTAGTTTTTCCCGTTGAAGAATGGAGGTCTGTTGTTTGATTATCCTTCAGTCAGTTTATATGCCATTGAGTTAGATCCCATATTGTTTGCCATCCAGATCTTTTCTCCAAGTTATGAAGCTTGATCTTTTTGAGACCAGTCTCTGATACCAATTGATAGATATCAGTGGCTAAGAGAAAGAAGGGTCAAATTTTGGCTTCTTTTGATTTTTATTTTCGAACCAGGATTCTGTTAAGATATTTTGAGTAAGAAACATGAGACCTTTTGTTTTTGTCTCTTGACACGGTAGGAGCCAAAACAGTGTTATGAGCAAGGTGTATCACAGTGAAGTATAGCTAGTAGTAGAATCAGAAGATAATTTTATTTTGTCTCCTAAAGTGCAGAACCAGAAATAGAGAAGAGAAGAAGAAGAACACGGCCATATATCCTGGTTCGACTACTCAGTATAATGCATCCTACATCCAGTCTCCATCACAACAATGATGGAATTTTACTATCTTTCAACAAGATTACATTCACCAATTCTCCCTAGGATTTTAACTAATCCTATCTGGGACAAATCCAGTTTCTAATCCAAGCCAGACTTGACTAGGAACTTACCCTAGCTTTCAACAGCAAAATGCTAACCCAACTTGTAAGGGAATCTCCTCAAGATCATGACAACAAAACATAAAAACTTCTAAAGAATTTCTAAAGTAAACATAGGCTTTTCTCCAAGTCTAACTCTCTTACCTTTTTTCACTCAATAGCTTTTTCATACAATCCTCACAGTATTACCTTTTTTTATTGATAATAAAGAAAGACTAGACTGAGAAAATAAGATATTCAATGAGAACCATTAAGGAGAAGAATGACTAGCTTAGTAAGCTATGGAAATCCAAACATTGTGCTCTCACTCTTTGCTCCAATCCTTGGCCGTTCATCCCTTTAATAGAGAAATGAAGCTTCCTAGGCTTGAAACTTGCTTCAGTACTTATTTGACTTCTTATCCCAAAATCAGAAGCAGTAGCAGCGTGATAGAGAAGAGATAGGGTATAAATAGTGACTTAACCATACATGCAACCATACCTTCTATCTTCTCTTTCAACCTTGTTCATCTTATTTGTTGAATCTGAACCCTTCATTCTTGCTTTGTCTTCAAGTCAGATGCTTGAACGTTGATTCACAACAGAGCTCCATGATCTTTACTTTCTTCATTTTTTCAGATCGGTGCTTGCAATGTAGAGGATTTCTTCAGCAACCTTCAACGAAACACAAATGTGAAAATTTCTTTTTGTGATTTGTCCTTCTGATTTAATTTTACTTTTTTTCTCTAGCCTCTTTGACTTCCTCTTCTTTGCTTGAATTTGGAAACTTGTTTTTTGTTATTCAATTTTGTCCTAGCTCAGAGCTTCCTTTTTCTTTGTTTTACTTCAGAGAGTTCACGTGGGTGATGTAAAAGAAAAGAGAAGAGAGAGAAGAGAGAGTTTGGTTCGGTAGTGTGGTGTTGTTTAAATGAAATGAAAACTGAATCACTTAGTTAGAAACTAAGTTGGAAGATTAAATTTGGATATGAACCACTAATTTTGGGCTTAGGTTTGATCTTGGGCCAATTTGTTTCCTTCCCTTCTTTCTTATAGTCAGCCATTCAATCTTTGGATCAAGAGTAATGGTATGAATACTTTGTTTAAGTTGAACCTCTCTTGGACTTATATTCATACTTCTTGGGCCTAGTATGATTAAATTATGTTCTGCACACTAATCAAAACAAATCACACATATAGTTTGGCTTTTATTCCAATACAGGTTAGTCATCATCTTAAAATATTTTGCTTCTTCAAACTCAACATAAAGTTACAATCCACTATACATATTAAACAAAGTATAAAATTATACAAACTTCATGAGTAAGATATTGTTTTTCAATTTGGGTAAGAGATAATCGATACAAAGAAAAGTAAAATACAGAATATGAGATTGAAAATTTTAAATTCTTCTAACATAACACATGATATAAGGGATCTTTTGAAACACTAGCTAAATTCTGCTTTGGTTTTGAGTCAAGTACCAGTTTCAATTTGTAACCAAAGCAAACGGATAATATACTCAACAAAACAAATTATTTATTTTTTACAATAACAAGATAAATTAATATAGAACATATATAGATTTTTAGTGATACTTCTTTCTGTTCATCATAGACAAACAAGTAAACTGAAGTATCTTCATTCAATTCAAACAAATGATAAAACACATAATCCATCAAATTCTATAACATAAAAAAAAAGTTAATAATATTAGCAAATTTTGCACGGTGCACCTAAAAAAGTAGATTTATGAAGAATTTAGAGACAGAGAAGAACTCATTGGAAGAGCTCCAATAGACCAATAGTGACAAAAGCACCTGTACATAAGAAAATGAAACAAACAAAAACAAAAAAAATATAAAAAAAAGATAAAAAAAAAAGAATAATATGATGATTTTATCATTTTAAATCTTATTTATTAATTTTTTAATATAATATCTATATAATTCTTTTTAATAATTTTGATATAACTAATTTTTTATTAAGAGAAATGCTACTTATCTTTTAAATTTTTAATTTTTAGTCAACTTTTTAATTTAAATAATATTATTTAATGAATTTAAATATCTACTTTTATGAAAAGTTATTTATTTTTTAATTTCTTTCTCTTTTAAATGCTGAATTAAGGATGTTGCACTGATTTGTGAATTAGAGTCTTTTATGAATTATGATCCTTGGCACTAATTTTTTTTCATTAATTTATTATCAATTTTACGGAACCAATCAATAAATTGACTCCTATGTCATATCTAAAGTTTTAAGGACCAAATAATATATATATATATATATATATATATATATATATATTAGAAAAAGTAAGAATGATTAGACTATGATTTATTAGCTCATCAAAGGGATTAACTCAGATTAATTACAGAAAAAGTAATAATGATTAGACTATGATCTATTTAGGATTTTAGGTGCATGGCGCTACTTAACTGGAAACAATGAGTCAGATTGGAAGACATGATTCTTAAAAGCAAAAAATAAATAGAGAGAGACACAGAAACACCGTGTACTTGAGCTGTTGGTGTCTTCTCAAATTTCAATTGGACTACAAACCATAAAGCAGCAGAGGCAGAACAATTATTTGGGCCTCCCGTTAATCATACATATAATAATTTAGAGTCAACATTCATTTGGTCTCTATCCATTTACTAGTGGAACGATCTTTCACGAAAGAAAAAAAAATGGTACATCCTATTTCTAAAATTTCATCACAGATAACGAGATGAGTAAAGAAAATAGACTTGGTAAATGGCAAAGAAAGAACGTGATATTCCGGTTGTATTAGTTTTATCTTTTTTTTTTTTTTTTTTTTTTTTTTTTGGGGTTGGGGTTGGTTTGGGTTTGGTGTTTTCTTTTAGTGGTGGTATAAGGGATTCATTTACATATAATATCTTTCTATACTAGTAAACTTGGAAGAGCTCAAGCTGACATGGCATTTTAATAGAATTATGAGTTTTTTTTTTAAATGAAATTGTCCTAAAATCAGATCTTTCTATCAATATATATATATATATATATATATATATATATATATATATATATATATATGCAAGCTACAAAATATGATCTAATGATGATTTCTACCAACTACGTAGGTATGGTTTCGTAGGTCTGAAACTATTCTCACTTCTCAATACTTTCATAGACATTGATACGTGTACTTGGTTAGAAACTTTCAAATCAATTTATGAATTTTGTGTTTCTTGGAAAAGACCACAGAGTTTGTGAAATTTGCAGGGAACAGAAATCATTGCGTCTTCTCTGACTTCGTTGGTAAATGTTTCTGCATTTCTTTTTTTTTTTAAAGGAAGGGGAGAGAATTTTGATTATTATTATTATTATTGTTTTTGTTGTTGTTGTTGTTTTGTTGCAGTGTGGGCGGAGCTTACATTTTAGTTGAGAACAGAAGATCTCTTATTTAAGGGATGACCCAAGAATAAATCTGTGAGATACGAGGATAGGGAATGCTGCAAAACGAGAGAACAAAGCCAAAAGAGAGGAACATGTATAAAGGTCTTTCTCTAGCATTTCTGTGACACGTTTCAGATATAACTCATTTGTTGATAATGTTGCTGATTTTGCATCTATTATTTATGTTGATTTATTGCTTTGGTTTTATCCTGGAAAATACTCAGCATTTTTTTTAATAGCTTTATGACATGTTAATTATATTCAAACCACTGAAACTGATTTACAGAATAACTTGAGTGAGAGAAAATAGGAGTTTTGAAAAAGGAAGGAAAGAGAAGAGCAGGAAATGGAAAGGAGGTAATCCAAAGAAATTAAAGCTTTATTTTGTGGAGACAATCAAAGACCCTTTTGGCATAACTTTCATTCTATATGTGGTACTGTTAATCTTATGGTTGTCTTTAGGATGAGTTTGGGATGTGGTTGAAATAGAGAAAAAAATTATCTAGATCTATATGCACATAAATTTTCTAATTCATGCATAGCTCACCCCTAGAGGATGTACAGCGTCTTCTAATTGAAGTTTCAAGCTAAGACATATTTTGTGATGAGATCACAAATCTTATTTATAAATGAACCTCTTATGGTCTCTACATGTGTTCTCTTTCTTTTTTAACTCTTTAATTGCAATATCATAAGTTTATTGGACTTGAGACTAAGATATCAAATCACTTGCAATCATGTCGTAAGAATTTTATTATATTATAAATCTATGATGCCAAAAGTTGTGAAGCCAAAATTGGAGAGCAATAATAAGTGATAATGTTTTTCTTTGCCAGATAATTGGTTAAGTTGATCTTGAACGGTCAGCAAATAAAGCTATCAAGAGTTGGAACCTCAACTTTGAAAGGAACAGATTGGTGAATTCAGTTAAAATCATAGCTTCTCTTAAATTTTGGCATCCAACTTTAAAAGATTTTCGCTACATTAATATGTGGACACGCATTGCAAAATGAGTGAAACTATGAGCATAACTTGGTTTAACAATTTCTAGCTCATGTGCAGATTGGTGACTGGCTGGATTGGAAATAAATGATGGTAAGCTCTAAATGATATATATATATATGGTCATTCTGTAGGGATATGCGAGTTTGTTCTGCCTTATACCCAACGATGTTGATTTTCATCTGGCTATTAGGGATGATTGGTGGCACTTATGTTCCTTGCTACCTCTCTTTCTCTTGGTGGTAGAGTTTTTGGAACCAATCTACTGAAATACGGTGGGAGGAGCTTTTAAGTAAAAAATATGGGGGATGGAAGAGTAAAGAAGATGGGACATTAGGAATGATTATGTTTGGTTGTTATTGATGTCATCTTTATGCTGAGAGTGGCGGTTTTATTTTGACTCTCTTGCTTTTGCAAGGTTATACGCATTTGAGGGTGGAATATCTTGGCAGGGGTGCTGTTGTAGTTGGTGTCTTTCATGTTGGGATTGTTGTCTCTCTTTTGTTGTGTTTTTTGTTTTTATGTTTTAGCTTTATCATTGATGTTGTTGCTAGGCTCTTAGTGTTTGTTTTGGGTGGTTGTTGGGTGATTATGTATCCATGATGCCTGTTGGGTGATTAAATTAGGTACCTTTCAATTATAATCTTGTCTTTTTTTCACTGTTAAACAAGTGGTTGATATTATTATTATAAATTTAGTTAAAGCATTATGAATACTTCATGCTGAAAAACAATGTAAAAATATAACAGGTTTGCTATTATTGTAAATTTCATATTATTATACAACTATCTGATAGCCAATCACATCCACTATATTAGTTCAAATGCTTGATGAGTGTTCCGTGTCTTATCATGACATATTAATGGTTTGTATAGTAGTTTTATTGAATGAACGACCTAGAGACTTTGATCATTCGATTCATCTAACTTGCACATTAATTTTGGAAAATCCAATGTCCAGTGATATGGTATTTTTGAAAATACAAGCACCTAGATAACAGATTATGGATAAACTAGAACCCTTAATTTTAAAATTGGATATCATATATACTTTTACTTTTATCTCTTAAGAGTACTGATAGATTTTTCATTTGATATAATTTCTCTATAAAATGCCTTAAGGATGAATATCTCACCTGTTTAAGTTTGATGTGCTGCTTTCTCCAAATTGTATGTAGCAGATTAGGAAAGAGAATAATGTCTTGTGTAGTTGCTTATTTTTTTTGTTCTTTTAATTTTGTAGATAATACCTCGTACAAGATAGAAAATTGGATGGAGCCCAGGAGAAAAAGTAGTGACCTAAATATAACCATATCATGTCTATTAGAGTTACCTATATCGTTTATTTTTTAATTTCTTACAGTTTTCCTATATGATGATCTGATATACTTTATTTAATTCTGTGTGGGTTAAGATGATATCATTCTTCTCGACAAAGACTAAGGATCAAATTACGCAATTGAAGCTCTAACTCAGTAGCCTCACTAAGTTGGCGGAGAATTTTAAAATACACACCAGCTTCAAAATTCAACAGAAAATGATTTTTCCAAGGCCATCTTAGCCAGTGGTGCATCAACATGTGGATCCATGGGAATCAGTAACCAACATGAAGGTTGCAATTCATATAAAGCCCTGCTAATCATGTTTGATTAATTTTGGAATAACTTGTTTGATTATTCCTTTTGATTGATATTGACATTAAGCACACTGGTAATTTTTAATAGCACTGGAAGTGTTGGAACCGAAATTTGTCCAATGCTAAATACATGCAATATTAATTTTGAGTGGTTGGAGTCTTTCTTTTCTCACTTTAAGCACTAAGCTTGATTTGATGTGCATGCATTAAGTGCAAAAAATCATTCACTTTTGTATTTTATTACATTAAATGTTCAATGCTTCTTTGATTTGATAATTATGAACTGTAATTGTCATTATGTCATTAAAGGAGTGAGATTATAATTCTTGATACAGAATGTCGAAAGTGATAGAAAATTCAAGTAGTTTGTTAGTTTGTTATTCAATAATAAATTTATCTTAGAGCTAACTCTGAGATATCCATTATTTAAAGTATTTGTTGCTTTTGTTAATATGACCCTTTAATAAAATATAAGACTGAGAATATATTCAATTTTGAGCAAATAAAATCTACAATATCAGTTACCAAGATTTATAATTCTATGAATGGCTCAAGTGAAATGGCAAAAATGTTGATTTTTATGATTTTTACTCTCCAAGTTGTCAAGGATATTAACCTGTGAACTCTAATGTGATTGTATTTCTAATATACTTGACTTAAATTTTTATAGGAATATGTGATCTTTAGTCTTCAACTCTTCACCCTTTTAATGAGGCCCACATGTCGTAACAAGAAATCTTTTGCCATTAAAAAGATTATATTATCTTTTTGTTTTTCATTAATTAGTTTAGGTGCTTCATTGTGTAAAAAACTGTAAATGCACATATGTAATGAGAAATTTCAATCAAAGAGAGTAGGTTATTAGTTAAGGAGAGTAGGTAATGATGTACTTCTCTAACTTGTGCCTCAGTCTTCTTTCTCTTTCTCTTTTACAACCTAGAATAAACTGCCTTCAATAATGAGCTCTCAACTTGCAACTTCATTCATTATAGAGGAACTTGAGGTCATTTTAAGGCTTCCACTACACTGTTTCAACTCCCTTTTTCTTCTTTTTGTTTTCTTGAATTTTATTTATTTATTTATTTATTTTTTGGCATTTAAGTGTGGATTTGTTTCTTAAGATATTTGAAATTGAGATAAAATTTTAATCTCTTCTTATGTCTTGAATTTTTTTTATTATCTTTTATTTTTTTTTTCTATTTTCTAACATTGAAAAATTGACATAACAAGAACAAAGCTTTTTTTTTTTCAGTTTAGAATTTTTTGGGCAATTTTAGTTATAACTTATATAAACTTTGTTTACAGAGCAAAATATGCACTCTCAAATTTCTGCCCACCTTACCTGTGATTCTTTTAAATTTTTATCATTTTTTGTCTGTGCAAAGTTTGAGCATCGTTTTTGTCAATTATATTGATTTATTGTGAAAATGACGGTGTTTATTCAATTTTCTATAACTTGAAACTATTATTTTTTTACTTTTTTTTCTTTTACTAACTGACATGAAATCACTAACTGAATTCTTCAATAGCTTAATTTTGTTTTGACTTTTACTCATTGAGATAAAATTATGATTTGTTAATTATAATATGTCATTAGTTACATCATGTTAGTTCCTTTTGGAGAAACATGTGTAACTTATTTTGATTATTATCAAATTCGTTCTATTTTAACTTCTTTTATAGTGTCATTTTTTATTATTCAGTATTCTTACGATGTTTAATTAGTGATGTTTTGTTCAATGATGTAATTGCATTCTCTTTTCATTTTTGTAGGTCTTACAATGACGAGCAGATTGGCTAGGAGCGGACTTCATCAATCAGACTGTAATTTTAACAATAGATCAATTAACTTTGATTATGTTGATATGTAGTCAAAGTTACACTACAGTGTATTATCTCGTCCAAAATAATTGTTTACTTGGACAAATTGGTATCTACTAAACTAGAAATCAATAAGTTGAAATGTTATATGGAGTTTTCTTATAATTTTGAGTCTATATTTTTTTTATTAAATTGACGATAAAAGATTTCTTTGTTTTATATGTAGTTATAGTTTTATAGGTAGGTTCAAGTTAAAGGTTATCATATGTTAGGATATATATTTAGTTTTTAGGGGTTAAATTTTATGTTATCTCAAAAAATTCAAGTTTTTAACTTTTTTTTTATGATTTTTGGAGAATTTCTTATTTTGAAATTTTCTTATGTTGGTTATTTATAAAACATATTTTATTTCATTTATGGTTGGTTAGTGTCTTAAATTTGAATTATACACATTATGTATAAATTATAGTTGATACATAGTGAGCGTTACATACTTGAGTTTGTGTTTGTTACTATATTTATATGTTCTTTTTTAATATTATGTTTGCATTTTTTTTTTACCTTTTCATAATTATATTCACATGCTAAATATCATATTTTAAGTGATATATATTATTTAATATTATTTAATACAACTATAATATTTTTAAAATAAAACTTATCTTTTCAAGATATAAATAATAACACATACGCCGTGCGAATGCACGGGCTACTCTACTAGTACAATTTAGAGGTGGAAAGCACAATTATGTGAATTATCCCATTAATATTATTTAGAGTAAACACTTAATTCGGTCTTTGTTCATTTTTACTAAAGACAAAATGATTTTTGTCCAAAAAAAGGATACTGTGACCCTCAATCATTTTATTTTGGGACAATACGATTCTTCTGTTAAAAAAATTATTTAAATAATAATAAAAATTGGTTTTGTGGGGATTTTATTTATATTTTGTGAAAATTTTAAACCTTCACAAACTATTAATAAGTTTGTTTTTAAACCCCTACAAAATACAAATAAAACTTTCACAAAACCAATTTTTATTATTATTTAAATAATTTTTTTAACAGAGATCATATTGTCCCAAAATAAAAAGGTTGAGGGTCGAAGTGTCCCTTTTTTTTTGAACAGGGATCGCTTTGTTCTTCGTAAAAATGGACAAGGACCGAATTGGGTATTTACTCTATTATTTACAAAAGAGTAGTGCTAGGACCCAATAATCTAAATGTACAATGAACTAAATCTTTAATTCATGAATAGAATGAACATCACTAATACTATCCAAATACCAAGATAAATAAACATCTACCTTTCGAATCTAAAATTTTAATATCATGAAACCACTCATCCCAAAAGTATAACTTGATAAAACAATGTAACACTAATAATTATATCTCTAATACTTCTTAAACTTCCATTATAAACATTGTATCCTTAAATTATTGCCCCTATACTTTCCCTTTACAAAAACACATTCGAAATGGAAGGAAGATAGAGATAGAGGAAGTAAGGAAAGGCAGAGAGCAGCAGCAATGGCTTACATCTCTGCTTCAACAAGAACCATCCTCTTCTTATCTCACTCAACCACCAAACTCTCCCTTTTCCCTTTCAAATTACCCTTCCCTCACTCTCCATTTCACCAGAACCAAATACACTCTCCAACACCAACCTCAAACTCTGCTTCGCCCTGAGCGCCGCTAATTCCCCGCCTTTGAAGGTCTACTGCGGCTTCGACCCTACTGCAGAGAGCCTCCACCTCGGCATCATCGTCCTCTCCTGGTTTCGCCGCTGCGGCCACCAACCCGTTGCCCTCATCGGCGGCGCCACTGCCCGCGTCGGCGACCCCTCTGGCAAGTCACTGGAGCGGCCGGAGCTCGACGTTGCCACACTCGAGAGGAACACGGTAGGTATATCCCAAACTATCAAACAAATTCTAGGTCTCTCTCTGAATTCGAACTTGGAAGGTTCTAATGTTGTGATCTTGAATAACTATGACTGGTGGAAAGAGTTTAGTTTGTTAGAATTTTTGAAGAATGTTGGTAAGTATGCCAGGGTTGGGTCTGTGATTGCTAAGGGTCTTAGGAAGAGATTGGAATCTGAACAAGGAATGAGTTATACTGAACTCACCTACCAGTTGTTGCAGGGATATGATTTCTTGTACTTGTTTCAGAATGAGGGTGTGAATGTTCAGATTGGGGGGAGTTATCAGTGGGGTAATATAACTGCTGGGACTGAGTTGATTCGGAAGATCTTGCAGGTCGAGGGCGCTTACGGACTTACATTCCCTCTTTTGTTGAAGAGTGATGGTACTAAGTTTGGAAAATCAGAGGATGGCGCGATTTGGCTTTCACCTGCGATGTTGTCACCTTACAAATTTTATCAGTATTTTTTTCACGGTTCCAGATGCAGATGTTATTAGGTTTTTGAAGATTCTCACGTTTTTGGATATTGAGGAGATAGCTGCATTGGAAGGGAAGATGAAGAAACCGGGTTATGTGCCTAATACTGCTCAGCGCAAACTTGCTGAGGAAGTTACAAGGTTTGTTCGCGGAGAGGAGGGTTTGACTGAGGCACTTAAGGCTACAGAAGCATTGCGGCCGGGATCTAAGACAAGGTTGGACTGGAAAACTATCAAGGGAATAGCTGGGGGTGTACCATCTTGTTCTTTGGCTTATGACAATGGTTTGAACTTGTCCTTGGTAGATCTTTCAGTCTCTTCTAGTTTGTTTGAGAGCAAATCTGCCGCGCGCCATTTGTTGAAGCAAGGGCCGGGTCTTTACTTGAACAATAACAGAGTGGATAGTGAAAATAAGAGGATCGAGGAAGCAGATATAGTGGATGGGAAAGTTCTCCTTTTATCTGCTGGCAAAAAGAATAAGGTGCTCGCAGAATAGCATGACAGGGAATTCTTAGATAGCTGAATATTCTTTGATGACTATTTATAATTGCAGTTTTGTTGTCTTCTTATGATACCTTTGATTTTTGCTGCTAAAGAGTAAGTATCTTTATCGGTTTTGGCATGTGATGGATTTTCTAATATGGTTTTCTAGCATGCTGTTTTAATTTTTTTTCTATTAGTGGTAAAATGTAAAAGCAAATAAGCAATGCAGATGTGCATTCATTTTTTGGGGTTTCTAACATTGCAATTGTAAACTTTTGAGTATAGTGCCTCTTGATTTTAGAATGCAACAACAGCTGCCGCGGTTAAGCACTTCAGCCTTTTCTTGGCTAGAGAATATTGAAGTAAATACATTGAGTAGTTATTTTTTAGTATTTTCCTATAGTATTCAGCATAAGTTAATGAACTCAGAAGATACTTGCAGTTTTGAACGTTACTCCTCTGTTGGCATATTTCAAGTCTTGCCACATAACTGGCAGTGTTTATCATAGTTAAATAGTGGTTGAACAAATTGGAGCTTTGTTTGCCTTCCATTTGCTCGACCTATTGATGTGAATTTATATGCCTATGGAGAATCATTATACTGATGATGCCTGATCCTTTTAGAGAGAGAAGAAGAAAATGTTCTCACCTAGCCCTGCCTAAAACCAACAACTTCTGGTTTCTAGGCTTGTTTGGTTCTACCGATATAGAACCCGTTGTGGTTTGATTGGGGATCTGAGACGTCATTGAAGAAAAAACTGGACGAGGATACTCTAATGGTATTGTCTCTGTTAAGGTATGCTTTCTTTACCTATCCTTGAATAGCAATACTAGTTCTATCACTATCATCCATCCTCATGTTGAATGGTTGGTTTGTCATTTGTTCTAAGGGCATACAACTAGGCATTCTGACTTCTGCGAGTAACAATTTTCGTTGAATCTTGAAAAGGAAAACTCAACAAAAATGCTTTGCTTTCATTGGTTTAGATGTCTCTGATTTTCCGCCATTGAGTATAAGAACTCAGCTGACCCCTAAGGCTTTGTTGTTGTTATTGTTGAGTATAAGAACTCACTTTAAGATAAAAATAAAAAAAAATAAAAACTCCCTAGTATCATATCAGAGTGGCCGCTTTCTAGGATATCCCCTTTACCTTTTCTTTATTGTCCATTAATTACATTCATCCAATTGAATCTGGAAATAACCACTAAACATATGCATTCTGAAATATAGAGCTTATTTTCTATTTCGATCTGCACTTAAAGGAAATGGTGTTGAGGAGTAATAAAAGTGAACAAGGCATGAACCATAAAATTTTGCCTGGATACTTTGTATGCTAATATTTTAGTAGCAAATCCCTTCCTTTAGTTTCGTACCTTGTTCAATAATTTTACATGTCCTTTCATGATTTTCTCTATTTGGAGTCTGGTGAGAAGAAAAATTATTATTTTGATAAGGATAGTCCTGGACTCCTGATCACTCTCTAGGTGAATTCCCTGTTCACGCTAATTCTTCTCATCAGAAATTCACAAAGCACATACTGGTTTTGGTGCCTGGTCCAAGGAAACAGATTTTTGAGCAATGTTGTCACTAGCAGACCATATCAATCCTATTTTAGTACTTCTTTTATTATAATTACATTTAATTAATAGTAAATGAATCGATTTGGAATGAACAAAATACTAAAGATTTGATTTCCTTGTTTTGTATTTTTGCATCAATTTTTTATAAGAAAAACAAAAAAGGGCATTTGCAAATTACTGTTGCTAATATGAACATTTATGTTGAATGCCTGCCTCTTGGAGGGGATAAAAAGTGAAAAGTAGTTGAGACTGAAGCATAAGCTATGCTGAAATGAACATTGATTAGGAAGTTGGTTGTGAAGTTGGACATCGTTATCTCCTTTGTAAGTCTTGATTGCCAATGTGGGAATGCAATAAGAAAATATGTTTTCATATTTATTTATTTCCTGTGTGTGTGTATTAATTTCATCCTATCAATATAAACTAGTCTCTATTGATACAGCTTTTACACGGAATTCATGCATTCTTTATCTACTTTCTTTCCACTCAACAGGCATTTGGCTCTGAAATATTATTCGTGCTTAGTAAAATATTTCTTTATCTACTTTCTATCCACTCAACATGGCATTTGGCCCTGAAATATAGTGCTTAATAAAATATCTCGTTCTATTTTGGAATTTGACCTTGAAAATAACTAAGATCAAGGATTATAAATTATAAACAAACAACAACAAAGCCTTGTCCAACTAGGCGGGCTCAACAGTAGTGGCTGGAAATTATAGCGTATATTTCGGAACTTTACTGAATAATTCCTAATCATGGAGCTAATTATATGTTGAAACTTCTGGGCTTATATTCTCCGGTACTGATTATTCATCATTTCCAACCTCATTTTCTGTCATTGTCCAGTTTCCTTTCATGCTCTCAAAGAAAACCATATAATACCAATTCTTGCTGTAATTTTGTATTCCTGAAATATCCAAATTCCAGGATTATGAGTGAATCTTAAAACAAATATTTTACCGTGTTTGTGTATTTTATTTGTCTTTGGCTGCATAGATACAAATCCATACTTCAGCATCAAGCAAATCTGCACTAGAAAGTTGGCTAAACTGAGTCTATATGCTATGCTGAGTAATTTGATAATCAGTTTATAACTTTCTATATATGAACTTTCAATTTCAGGTCAAAGACACTTGGCCAGAACCTGATGATTGTTCGTGCCGCCTGACAAGAACCAGAATGTTCCTCGGAAAGACAGGACTCTACATGCCGCATTTCCCACGGAAATTCTGAAGCAAACTCAATTTTCAAGTTCGAGAGGTGAGTTTTGGCCAATTTGTCACTTCTAATTTTTAAGTAGGGCCTTGGTCCACCCTTGTCGTGGCTAACGTTGGTTATTGAATTTTTTTTTTTTTTTCGGTTAGGGATAGCAATGGAGTGTCACTGGAGTAGGTAGAGTTAAACTCCAAAATGGTCCCTGAGATTCCAATTGCACCAATTACGTCCCTGAGATTGAAAAAAATGCACTATAGTAGTCCCTGACCCATTTTCCATTAACGACGTGATGACATGGCATGATGACGTGGACTGTAAGTAACACGTGTCACTTCATGATTTGGCCACGTGTAATGGTAGGGTGATGTGTTGACTAGTGACACGTGACATGCTGACGTGGATAGTTGTGCCACGTGTCACAATGTTATTTGGCCACGTGTCGCAACAGTATTCGTCCACGTATCATCCATTATGCCATCGTTGTATATGCACCAAATTAGTCCCTCACTTTGTATTAAGTGACTCATTTTAGTCCCTAAAATTGAATGTCGTGTACCAAACTAGTCCCTTCATCAATTTTTTCTCATTTTTTTTCTATAAATTCAAAATTCTCAATATTTTTTAATGCATTAATTTCAATTCTATTTTTTCACACGTTCTTCAAATAAAAGTGTTTTTATAAAATATTTTTTCTTTTGCGAATGCCCTATTCGCCGACTTCGAGTTGACGTTAAGGCCTTTCAAGCACATTCACTACCATCTCCAACCTCTTTCAATACTTTTATAAAATATTTTTTTTCTTGCGAATACCTCTAATAGCCGCCGTTTTGGAGTTGACGTGAAGGCATTTCAAGTTTCCCTCATTATCATCTCCGACCTCTTTCGTCTAGACTGCAGAAATCAAAAGTGGTAGTGAGGGTGGTTGAAGTGCCTTCAATCTAGCTCATTTATACATAACGAAAACGTCTATTTCATAAAAAAAAATATTTATTTTAATTATTAATTTCTTGTTAAAAATACATGTTTTTTTATGAAAAAAATGTGTCTAATCAATCATATAATTATTTTTTTTATAATAATATACTTATATATTACAAAATTTATCAACATTAAATTATTAAAAAAAATTATATAATTAAAACTAAAATCTTAAATTTTTTTATAAAAGTATTTGTATTTAAACGATATATGAAAAAATAGAATTGAAATTAGTGTATCCAAGATATTAAAATTTTAAATTTAAAAAAATGAGAAAAAATTGGTACAAAATGCCAATTTCAGAGACTATTTTGGGGTTTAACTCAGAGTAGGTATTCCTCCTCCCATTTCCATTAAAAAAAAAAAATGCACCACAATCCCTGCTGTCTACATTTATTTGTCCATGGCAAGGCTGATATCCATACTTCCTATAAATAGTATAACGAATTTTAAAGAAGTCCAAAAAAATTACAAACCAAACATTCATAATAAATTTTACAAACTAAACATTTCTAGTTCATTCATGTAAGATACTTCGGTCCTAATAAATTTTTGGAGGCAAACTACTAAAATGATATTGTGAGTTCGTATCGTTGATAAAAATAATTTTAAAAGATACGAATAATAAATAAACTACTTAAATACTTAAAAATGTAATAAAATAAATTTAATTTTGATACATTAATAGTATAAGATATTTTACACAATTGTTTAATTATATTCGTTTTTTTGAATGATCATTGACTGTGTCAATATGAAAAGTAATTATTTTTGTTGATATGACGTTACGTAATTAGATATATGTGTAAAAGTACTTTACACTGACAATGTATTAAAATTAAATTTTAAAAATAAAGTCGATATTAAATAAATGGTGAATTCTATTCAACCCTCTCTAAGTTAGAGAGTAAGTTACCCCTTGTGACATGTTTTATTATTAAATGAAGAGGTTAATACCAAATCGGTACCCGAAAGATTTTAACGCTGACAAAATGGTATCTGACTTTTACTATTGACAAAATAGTCCCTAAAAAATTTTAAAATTTGACAAGCGTGTCCTCGAACTCGCCGGAGCAAATCTCCGGCAAGCACAATGCTAACGTGGCCGCCGTGACTTGGCAAACCACCCCCAAACCTTAATCCCTCCTCTCCATCGCAGCCCCCTTCCCTCTCCCTCCCCAATGCACACTCCCCCTCCCTCTCCATCGCAACCCCCTACCCAATGCACACTCCCTCCCCATCGCAGCCCCCTTCCCTCTCCCTCTCCATTGCAGCCCCCCTCTCCAACGCACACTACCTCCTTCCCTCTTTCTCCCCAATTGCAGCAGCAAAAGCCTCAATAACAGCAGAAACAACACCATCAGAACCCAAAACAGAACCAATAGAAGAACCTGCACATTCAAAACCTAACCTTGCTTGTTCTTCCTTCTCTCTTTTCTCTCATTCCTTCCTTCTCTTATCGGAGGACCATAACAATAACAATATCCATTCACACACACAGATATTTACACAAACACATAACCTACATATATAAATATAAAGAGGGAAAGAGAAAAAGGCTGAGGGGCTGAGGAGATGCGGCTATTCCAAGCGTTGTTGTCACTCCGATGGTGGTGGTAATGGTCCTTGATAGTGCTCTTGCCGTTGAAGTTACTATTGCTGTTGAGATTGTTGCTGCGATAGAAAGGAGAGCAAAGTGTGCATTGGGGTTGCTGCTGTTGTTGTTGCCTGTTGTTGTTGTTGCTGTTGATGTTGAGGTGGTTGTTGCTGCGAGTGTGCATTGTGCATTGTGATACTAGAAATGAGAATGAAGAAGGTTCTGAGTCTAAAGAAGAGCAGAAAAGAAGCAGCAAGCTACCTAATCACAAACGAGGAGTGAGAGAATGAACAAGAGCCAAAGCAAGCAAAAAAGTTCAGAGGAAGTGATACTAATGAGAAGGAATTTTAGGAGCTTTACCAGAAGATAATGTATACAAGACAGAACAAAGGAGAGGAAGACTCAATGGCTGAGGAGGTGGGCCTAACCATACCCCCTACACAGCCATGAGTGTCCTAAGTTGGAACTGTCGCAGAGTGGCAGGCGCCGCGATAGTAGCTGAGCTTAGAAGTTTATGTAAACAATATAGGCATGCCTTAGTATTTGTAACACCCTACCATACAGAGTCTTATGCTTAAGTCATAATTCAGAGATGGCAAGGTATTACGACCTCTAAAATAAAAATTTAGTACGTATAGTAGTATGAATGATTGATTATAACTAGGAGCCTTTGTAGAAAAAGGGGTAAACAAAAACCGCAACTTAAAAGCGCAACACTCCGATCGATAACGTAACGAACAAGGATAAACCAACGCGAGATTATATATATACAAAAGAGTGTCAAAAACAGGAATATCAAGGCTCAAAATCCGGCTGCGAAGATAACCGGTCCGAGCATAACAATATATACATATGATAAAATAAGGAAAACCCCAAAGGAAACCCAAAGGGACACAAATACATAAAACCTATTCTCCAAAAATCTCCCATAAGAGGAGTCATCACAGTATGTATTATTTAATGGAGATAAAAGTATCTAAGCAAAACATATAAACCAAAACATAGTCCCCAAGAACAAGAAATCTTCGCAATCTAGAAGTCTCCAGCATGCCTCAGCGGGAAACCGTACGTCCTGCATCTGAAAACCACAAAATCCGCATGGGTGAGAACCAGAGGTCCCCAACATGGTAACAGCTTCCACATATATAATACATAATAATGGAGGAAAGCCGAAGGCAATCCTAGAACTTCCTCCAGATAATATCAAAGCTTATAAACAAGCTAAACCATATAAGGGCATCTGACTAAAGATTCTTCAGTCTAATTAATACTTCCCTTTCCAATTCCTTCAAACCCCCCCAACCACCAGCAAGAGTATATTATAGCAAACACAGTTATATCAGACAAGGAATATACAAATAGGAGCAGTTAAGACATTTAGACAATTAGCAAGTAATATGCAGTCAAATAGGCAATCTCAAACAATTCACATAGTATGCATATGATGAATGCCTGTCCCTAGTGGCCGATGATATCATCTTGTCGGTTATAGAGCCAACCCGACAAGTCCTGGTCGCTAACCATTGGACTGTCCCTCTGTCGCGCATCCCCAACTCGAGTTATACTCGTTATAAACTTGATCATAAACATGATCCATATCCATCACCCTCACTGGTGAATATTTCGGGGGCGAGCTCATCCGGGTCTTTCACAGTGCCCGGCCACACTTACGACATAGGGTCAACAGAGTCTCGAGCCTCCACCTGGAGCACGTGGTGGCTAGCCACTGCTTTCTCCCAGGGATCTCGTGCCTCTGATAGTGGAAGTGCAATTCACAATATCAATAATTCAGCATAAACATGCATGAATCCTCATCCATGGATCAACGTCCATATCAGCCATTCCGGCTCACGGTTAAATCCATAACCAGCCAATATTCATAGCATACACAGCTATTCCGGCTCACGGTTAAATCCATAACCAGCCATTTCATTAACAATTACAGCCTTTCGGCCCATGGCATAACAAGCACTTCCACCACCATCCTCCGCATCTCACTTAATCATCTTTGATCCTCATTGATCATTCATTTTCCCTTGCTTCACTCGCAAGTTACCTCATTCACTAGCCCCTTTTTAATAGCTAGGCATGCCATAAAGATTTAAGACATAAATGGTGAGGTCGGAGGCTTAGAAGTATGAGATTTGGCTTTTAAAACTCAAAAATCAACTTTGGGATGAAAACAGGACCACGCGTACGCGCACTCCACGCGCACGCGTGGATGGCCTCAAAAACTCATCGACGCGCAAGCGTCATGCACGCTAACGCGTGGATTCAAAATTTGCCAATCGACACGCACGCGTCAACCACGCGTACGCGCGGGTGTTCTCGTGCCCCAGGCACAACACTGGCACAATTCTGGCATAACTCTCTGGAAAATGGCTGGGCATTGGGTGCAGCACCATCGGCGCGCCCGCGCACACCACGCGCACGCGTGGATGGCACTTTCTGGAAGATCGGCGCGTACGCGCCAGGTGCGCCCACGCGCAAGGGGTCATTCTGCTAAAAATTTTCTAAGTTAAAAGCTGCAGAATTTACAGATTTAAACCCCAATCTTCCGACGGACATAACTTCCTCATTTTAAATCGTTTTTCACCCGTTCTTCGAACGGCATGGACATCCTGGATCCAATTTCATTTCTAAACAGATTTGGTACAAAACGGAGATCCGTAGTCCAAGTTATGTCCCGCCAAAGTGTGCCCAAAAACCATATTTTCATACGAAACCACAAAGTGCCATTTTCAAAACAAGCAATTTCCAACTCTTTTCAAAACCAATCAAAATATGCCAAGTTCATCCCTTTTCTTTGAAATCAATCAAAATATATCAAATTCAACATCAAGCCTCCTCAACTCACACATTGACACTTTACCACAATTTACCAAAATCACTATCTCATCATTTTACCCCACTTCACCCAAGTGGCTCAAACTCAAACACATTGACATATCATATACTATTCCTCATGCCAATTCTCAACAACACCAATTCCAATAAATCATTATTGTACACAATCAACATCATACTCACCATCAACATGGTTCAACCCACAATTCAACCATAACCAATCATCAAGCATATATCAGAACATGCATATTTCTCATACATCGTACCACCAAGGCATCAATAATCATCATCACATATATGACCACATCATATATCTCAATCATTCAACAACATCAACAATTCAATGCCTATCTTAGGGCCTCTAGCCTAAGTATTTCCTACCACATTACATATTAGATACGGGAAACCGAAACCATACCTTAGCCGACTTTCCCAAGCTCCACCGGAGCACTTCCAAACCACTTATCCACAAGCTCTCAAGGCCTCAACACCTCCAAGAATAGATTTTTCACCACCAAATCCTTTCCAAGCTTTTCAAAGTCACCAATTAAGCTCCAATATTCACATATACACAACCTAAGCCACAACCATCATACCCATACACAACATCTCAAAACCCAAACATCATAAAACAACAAAATACACTAGGGTTGAGAATCTTACCACACCCAAGGTCCAAGGAGACAAGATTAACCTTCTCCTTTAAGAGAGTTGGGTCCTATAACATCAAAGAACCCAAAATCTCAACATTTCACCCATGAAACTCGAAAATAAGGGCTGGAATTTCGAACAGAAACTTGTGGCTTACCTCAAGATTAATTGTATGAGTTTTGTAGAGCTCTCCGCGGTGAACGCGTGGCCGCAAACGGAGCGGCAATCGGAGCTCTAGATCAAAAGTTATGGTGATTTGAAGATCAACCAAGGGAGAGAACTTGAGAGAGTGTTCTTCCTCCCTTTCTCTCTAAGTTCAGCGTGTTTTTGAGTGTTGTGAGGAGAGAGAGTGCTGAAAACTAGGGTTTTGGTTTAGTTGTGTTGGGCCAAGGGCCCACTTTGGGTCCGGTTTGGCCCGTTCGGTCCAATCTTGGTCCGAATTCTATAAAATTGGTACCAAAATTCTCGTCTCAGTCTCCTCTATCACATTTAGCCATAAAAATCACATTTTAGGCTTTCTAGAATAAATTCTCATTTATGGGTTAATTAGCCGTTAATTAACCGGGTTTTACATTCTACCCACCTAATTGGGAATTTTGCCCACAAAATTCAAATGCAATTACCTGAGAATAAATGCGGATAATCCGTTCGCATCTCCGACTCAAGTTCCCAAGTGTGTTCCTCAACACCGCCTCGACTCCAAGCCACTTTCACTAAAGAAACCTCTTTTCCACGCAACCGTTTGATACTAGTATCATCAATTCTGACCGGAGCCACTGGAAGCGTCAAATCTTTCCTTAACTGAACCGATTCAGGTTCTAACACATGGCTAGCATCAGGAGTGTACTTCCGAAGCTGCGACACGTGAAACACGTCGTGCAGGTTCGAAAGATGAGGTGGTAGAGTCATCCGATACGCCACCGGTCCAATCCTCTCCAGGATTTGAAATGGACCAATGTATCGAGGATTCAACTTCTTTGCTTTAATCGCCCTACCTACTCCCGTGGTCGGAGTAACCTTAAGGAAAATATGGTCTCCTTCCTCAAATTCTAAGGGCTTTCGCCTCTGATCGGCGTAACTCTTTTGACGACTCTGCGCCGTAAGCATCCTATCACGGATTTTCTTGACTTGTTCAGTAGTCTCAGCTATCATTTCCGGTCCCAACAAGCTTCTCTCTCCAGCTTCATACCAACATAGCGGAGATTGACATTTCCTCCCATACAAGGCCTCATACGGAGTCATTCCGATGCTCGCATGATAACTATTATTGTATGCAAACTCCACTAATGGCATATACCGATCCCAACTCGCCGGTTGGTCCAAAACACAAGCTCTCAACATATCCTTTAGTGTTTGGATCGTCCTCTCAGATTGACCATCTGTTTGAGGATGGTAAGCCGTGCTCAAGTTTAATCGGGTTCCAAAAGCTTTCTGAAACGCACCCCAAAACCTTGAAGTAAAACGAGGATCTCTATCAGAGATTATAGTAGCAGGTACACCATGAAGTCTCACAATCTCCTTTATGTATAACCGTGCTAGCTCCTCAAGGGTGTAAGTCATACGAATGGGCAAGAAGTGAGCTGACTTCGTCAATCGGTCCACAATCACCCAAATAGCATCAAAACCAGCCCTAGTCCTTGGCAATCCTGACACAAAGTCCATTGCAATACTTTCCCACTTCCATTGTGGAATCTCTAAAGGTTGCAACATACCGGCGGGCTTTTGATGTTCAATCTTTACCTTTTGATAAGTTAAGCACTTTGAAACATATTCCGCCACATCATTCTTCATACCCGGCCACCAAAACATCGCCTTCAAATCATGGTACATCTTAGTACTTTCCGGGTGAATGGAGAATCCGCTTTTGTGTGCTTCCTTTAAGATATCTTGCCTCAAAGTGCCAACATCCGGCACAATGATTCTACCCTTGAATCTCCATAACCCATCTTTTTCTTCCGACACTGATGAGCGGATAATTTGTACGCTTTTTGGCATTGTTTTTAGTATGTTTTTAGTATCTTTTAGTTAGTTTTTAGTATATTTTTATTAGTTTTTAATCAAAATTCACTTTTCTGGACTTTACTATGAGTTTGTGTGTTTTTCTGTGATTTCAGGTATTTTCTGACTGAAATTGAGGGTCCTGAGCAAAAATCTGATCCAGAGACTAAAAAGGACTGCAGATGCTGTTGGATTCTGACCTCCCTGCACTCGAAGTGGATTTTCTGGAGCTACAGAAGCCCAATTGGCGCGCTCTCAACGGCATTGGAAAGTAGACATCCTGGGCTTTCCAGCAATATATAATAGTCCATACTTTGCCCAAGATTTGATGGCCCAAACCGGCGCTCAAAGTCACCTACAGAAATTCCAGCGTTAAACGCCGGAACTGGCATAAAATTTGGAGTTAAACGCCCAAACTGGCATGAAAGCTGGCGTTTAACTCCAGAAAAGGTCTCTACATGAAATTCCTTCATTGCTCAGCCCAAGCACACACCAAGTGGGCCCGGAAGTGGATTTTTCTGTCATTTACTCATTTCTGTAAACCTTAGGACACTAGTTTTACTACTTATAGGATCTTTTGACATTGTATCCGTACCTTATGACCTCATAACACTTTGTACACGTTTCTTTCCACGGTATGAGCCTCTAAACCCCACGGTTGGGGGTGAGGAGCTCTGCTGTGTCTTGATGGATTAATGCAATTACTACTGTTTCTTATTCAATCATGCTTGCTTCGATTCCAAGATAACACTTGTTCTTAATCCGGATGAATGTGATGATCCGTGACAATCATCATCATTCTCAACTATGAACATGTGCCTGACAACCACCTCTGTTCTATCTTAGATTGAGTAGTTATCTCTTGGGTTCTTTAATCGGAATCTTCGTGGTATAAGCTAGAACTGATGGCGGCATTCAAGAGAATCCGGAAGGTCTAAACCTTGTCTGTGGTATTCTGAGTAGGATTCAATGACTGGATGACTGTAACGTGCTTCAAACTCTAACCTGCTGGGCGTTAGTGACAGACGCAAAAGAGGGATTCTATTCCAGCAGGGGTGGGAACCGAACCGGTGATTGGCCGTACTGTGACAGAGTGCGTGCATTAGCTTTCATTGCGAGGATGGGAGGTAGCTGCTGACAACAGTGAAACCCTACATACAGCTTGCCATGGAAGGAGCCTTGCGTGTTTGATGAAGAAGACAGTAGGAAAGCAGAGATTCAGAAGATGGAGCATCTCCAAACCTCAACCCATTCTCCATTACTGCAATACAAGTAACCATTACATGTTCTTTTGCTTTTTACAATCAATCCTGATAATTTCTGATATCCTGACTAAGATTTACAAGATAACCATAGCTTGCTTCAAGCCGACAATCTCCGTGGGATCGACCCTTGCTCACGCAAGGTATTACTTGGACGACCCAGTGCACTTGCTGGTTAGTTGTGCGGGATTGCAAAAGTGTTATTGCAATTTCGTGCACCAGACACTCTCCACTATTTTCCTTGCTCAATGGCCGGTAACACCTTCCATAACGCTTCATCATTTTGATGAGCCTTTAGGAGTTCGGACTTAAAATCACTTGAGATTTCTAATCTGCTCAAACACAAAGTTCCGGATACTTCTCGAGCACCAATTTTCAGACTCTCGAATCCCTTGAGCAACTTCTCCTCTTGAAGCATCATCCAAGCCGCATACAACGACTTCCGACTTAACGCATCCGCCACTACGTTCGCCTTTCCCGGATGGTAATGCAACTCAAAGTCGTAGTCCTTCAGCAATTCCATCCACCTTCTCTGTCTCATATTAAGCTCTTTCTGATCGAAGAGGTACTTCAAGCTCTTATGATCAGAGAAAACTTGGAACTTAACCCCATAGAGATAATGCCTCCACACCTTCAAGGCAAACACAACCGCAGCGAGTTCCAAATCGTGCGTAGGGTAACTAACTTCATGAGGTCTCAACTGTCGTGAGGCATACGCCACCACATTATGGTGCTGCATCAGCACGCACCCTAGACCCTTTAATGAGGCATCACAATACACCTCAAATGGCTCATTCGGCTCGGGTAGCACTAACACAGGCGCAGTAGTCAACTTTTTCTTCAATGTCTGAAAGCTCTCCTCGCACTCAGGAGTCCAAACAAACGGAGTGTCTTTGCGGGTTAACTTTGTCATTGGTAACGCTATCTGTGAAAAGCCCTTGATAAACCTTCTGTAATAGCCAGCTAAACCCAGAAAACTCCTTATCTCTGTTATGGTGGTTAGTTGTTTCCAATCCATCACCGCCTCCACCTTAGTTGGATCTACTGCTATTCCCTTTTTACTCACCACATGGCCCAAAAACTTCACCTCACTCTTCCAAAACTCACACTTAGACAGTTTTGCATAAAGTTTCTTCTCCTTTAGAATATGCAACACGGTCCTCAAGTGTTCCGCATGCTCTTCTTCAGTCTTGGAATAAATCAGTATGTCATCAATGAAGACAACAACGAATTTATCCAGAAACGGACGGAAGACTCTATTCATGTAATCCATGAATACCGCAGGAGCGTTCGTCAACCCAAAGGACATCACAGTGTACTCGTAATGACCATAACGAGTTCTGAAAGCAGTCTTAGGGATATCCTCACCCCTCACCCTTATCTGGTGATAACCGGATCGCAAATCAATCTTGGAGAAAACTCCAGCTCCTTGTAACTGATCCATGAGATCATCAATTCTTGGCAGTGGGTACTTATTCTTTATTGTAACCTTGTTCAACTGCCTGTAATCCACACAGAGCCGCATACTCCCATCTTTCTTCTTTACTAGTAGCACAGGAGCACCCCACGGAGAGACACTTGGCCGTATAAAATTCTTTCCCAACAAATCCTCTAACTGAGACTTTAGCTCGTTCATCTCTAACGGTGACATCCTATAAGGAGCACTTGAGATTGGTCCCGCCCCGGGCACCAACTCAATAGCAAACTCAACCTCTCGGTTAGGTGGAAACTCATCAATATCATCGGGAAATACTTCCGAAAACTCACACACAACCGGAATCTGCTCCAACCTTTGATCATCACCCGAAACACCCGCGGTTAGCAACATGATACCCTGACATTCGGTTCCAGAACAGTTCACCATCATCGAATTCAAGTAATAATTATTCACCACGACCGGCCCTTCTGTATCTTCCGGCATAAAGTACACCGACTTTGTAGAACAATCAAGCAGAACATGGTTCTTAGATAACCAATCCAATCCCAAGATAAGATCAAGACCGACCATCGGTAAGCAGATTAAATTATGAACAAAATCACGCTGCTTGAACTTAAAGGAAACTTCCGGGCATCCTAGCCTAGTTACCGTGGCTTCATGGGTAGCATTGTACACCCTTAGATCATAACCTAAAGTTACAATCTTCAACCCTAACTCATGGGCTTTCTCAAATGCAATGAATGAATGTGATGCTCCCGAATCAAATAAAGCATTTAAAGTTTGACCAGATAATTTACAGTTACCTCGAATAAGTGTCTCGGATCCCTCAGCTCCTACAGCTGAAGTGGTGAACACCCGACCAGTCTGTTGTGCCTTCCCAGCACCTTGTTTCTGCCTCTCCAGACAACTGGCGGCTTTATGCCCCGCTCTTCCACAATTGTAGCATAAACCCCATCCGGCCTTGCATGGTGCTCCCGGATGGTGACTCCCACACCTAGTGCAAGCTGGATCATTCTGAGGCTGCTTCCCAAACTTCTTTCCTTGGGAGTTGTTGTTGTTGGGCCTCCTGAAAGAGCCTCCCCTCTTGAAAGACGGACCTCTAGGTGCAAAGCTCTTCCCTCGGTTCTGTGGAAATGAACCTTTGTGACTCCTTTTCTCAGCGGTTGCCCTTTTCACACACTCTTCAGCAACTCTACACTTGTTCACCAATTCGGAGAAAATCCTGATCTCCATTGGTCCCACTGAACTGAAGATATCACTCCGGAGTCCTCCTTCATACTTAACACACTTCCATTCCTCATATTCCACCGGAGTCCCTTGGCACATACGAGAGAACCTAAACAGCTCCTCAAACTTGTCAGTATACTCTGATATGGACATAGTACCCTGCTTCAGCTGCAGTAACTCAAGTTCCTTAGCCGTCCTGGCAGAAGTCGGAAAGTACTTCTTATAGAACTCTTCTTGAAAAACATTCCAGGTGATATAGTCATCACCCTGCTGCAGAAGACGGCGGATACCTTGCCACCAATGGGACGCTTCACCTGTGAGCATATAGGTAGCAAACTCGACACGCTGCCCTTCAGGTACCACTTGTGCTTGCAGTGCTCGCTCTATAGCCTGAAACCATGTATCAGCTTCAGTCGGGCTAGTAGTTCCCTTGAACTTAGGTGGATTAACCTTCAAAAAGTTTGCCAGTGTCATCGGGCCTTGAACTCCACCTCCATCATTACCATGGTTGTTCATCTGTTGACCAAGAGCCTCAGCAGTGGCTTGCATAGCAGCAGCCATGTTCTCCAACGCAGCCATAAAGTTCACCGGGTTATTAGGGTTATTCTCTGGTGCACGAGCATTCGTACGACCTCTCGCACTACCTCTACCGCGTCCACGAGGCGCCATCTGGTTCCTATACATACCAAACAATCGATATTAAGTTTATCAGTCTCAATATCGGAAGTCTAGTACTTCAAAGTCCCAAATGCATGCTCATGAACGTTTATGCCGATTATATCAAGCAGATATACTAATAGCACATAACACACACACAGAGAATGCACAGAAGCATAGTCAGTCCATCCCTCAGGCTCTATAGGAACAAACTGCTCTGATACCATAATGTAACACCCTACCATACAGAGTCTTATGCTTAAGTCATAATTCAGAGATGGCAAGGTATTACGACCTCTAAAATAAAAATTTAGTACGTATAGTAGTATGAATGATTGATTATAACTAGGAGCCTTTGTAGAAAAAGAGGTAAACAAAAACCGCAACTTAAAAGCGCAACACTCCGATCGATAACGTAACGAACAAGGATAAACCAACGCGAGATTATATATATACAAAAGAGTGTCAAAAACAGGAATATCAAGGCTCAAAATCCGGCTGCGAAGATAACCAGTCCGAGCATAACAATATATACATATGATAAAATAAGGAAAACCCCAAAGGCAACCCAAAGGGACACAAATACATAAAACCTATTCTCCAAAAATCTCCCATAAGAGGAGTCATCACAGTATGTATTATTTAATGGAGATAAAAGTATCTAAGCAAAACATATAAACCAAAACATAGTCCCCAAGAACAAGAAATCTTCGCAATCTAGAAGTCTCCAGCATGCCTCAGCGGGAAACCGTACGTCCTGCATCTGAAAACCACAAAATCCGCATGGGTGAGAACCAGAGGTCCCCAGCATGGTAACAGCTTCCACATATATAATACATAATAATGGAGGAAAGCCGAAGGCAATCCTAGAACTTCCTCCAGATAATATCAAAGCTTATAAACAAGCTAAACCATATAAGGGCATCTGACTAAAGATTATTCAGTCTAATTAATACTTCCCTTTCCAATTCCTTCAAACCCCCCAACCACCAGCAAGAGTATATTATAGCAAACACAGTTATATCAGACAAGGAATATACAAATAGGAGCAGTTAAGACATTTAGACAATTAGCAAGTAATATGCAGTCAAATAGGCAATCTCAAACAATTCACATAGTATGCATATGATGAATGCCTGTCCCTAGTGGCCGATGATATCATCTTGTCGGTTATAGAGCCAACCCGACAAGTCCTGGTCGCTAACCATTGGACTGCCCCTCTGTCGCGCATCCCCAACTCGAGTTATACTCGTTATAAACTTGATCATAAACATGATCCATATCCATCACCCTCACTGGTGAATATTTCGGGGGCGAGCTCATCCGGGTCTTTCACAGTGCCCGGCCACACTTACGACATAGGGTCAACAGAGTCTCGAGCCTCCACCTGGAGCACGTGGTGGCTAGCCACTGCTTTCTCCCAGGGATCTCGTGCCTCTGATAGTGGAAGTGCAATTCACAATATCAATAATTCAGCATAAACATGCATGAATCCTCATCCATGGATCAACGTCCATATCAGCCATTCCGGCTCACGGTTAAATCCATAACCAGCCAATATTCATAGCATACACAGCTATTCCGGCTCATGGTTCAATCCAGAACCAGCCAATATTCATAGCATACACAGCTATTCCGGCTCACGGTTAAATCCATAACCAGCCATTTCATTAACAATTACAGCCTTTCGGCCCATGGCATAACAAGCACTTCCACCACCATCCTCCGCATCTCACTTAATCATATTTGATCCTCATTGATCATTCATTTTCCCTTGCTTCACTCGCAAGTTACCTCATTCACTAGCCCCTTTTTAATAGCTAGGCATGCCATAAAGATTTAAGACATAAATGGTGAGGTCGGAGGCTTAGAAGTATGAGATTTGGCTTTTAAAACTCAAAAATCAACTTTGGGATGAAAACAGGGCCACGCGTACGCGCACTCCACGCGCACGCGTGGATGGCTTCAAAAACTCATCGACGCACAAGCGTCATGCACGCTAACGCGTGGATTCAAAATTTGCCAATCGACGCGCACGCGTCAACCACGCGTACGCGCGGGTGTTCTCGTGCCCCAGGCACAACACTGGCACAATTCTGGCATAACTCTCTGGAAAATGGCTGGGCATTGGGTGCAGCACCATCGGCGCGCCCGCGCACACCACGCGCACGCGTGGATGGCACTTTCTGGAAGATCGGCGCGTACGCGCCAGGTGCGCCCACGCGCAAGGGGTCATTCTGCTAAAAATTTTCTAAGTTAAAAGCTGCAGAATTTACAGATTTAAACCCCAATCTTCCGACGGACATAACTTCCTCATTTTAAATCGTTTTTCACCCGTTCTTCGAACGGCATGGACATCCCGGATCCAATTTCATTTCTAAACAGATTTGGTACAAAACGGAGATCCGTAGTCCAAGTTATGTCCCGCCAAAGTGTGCCCAAAAACCATATTTTCATACGAAACCACAAAGTGCCATTTTCAAAACAAGCCATGTCCAACTCTTTTCAAAACCAATCAAAACATGCCAAGTTCATCCCTTTTCTTTGAAATCAATCAAAATATATCAAATTCAACATCAAGCCTCCTCAACTCACGCATTGACAATTTACCAAAATCACTATCTCATCATTTTACCCCACTTCACCCAAGTGGCTCAAACTCAAACACATTGACATATCATATACTATTCCTCATGCCAATTCTCAACAACACCAATTCCAATAAATCATTATTGTACACAATCAACATCATACTCACCATCAACATGGTTCAACCCACAATTCAACCATAACCAATCATCAAGCATATATCACAACATGCATATTTCTCATACATCGTACCACCAAGGCATCAATAATCATCATCACATATATGACCACATCATATATCTCAATCATTCAACAACATCAACAATTCAATGCCTATCTTAGGGCCTCTAGCCTAAGTATTTCCTACCACATTACATATTAGATACGGGAAACCGAAACCATACCTTAGCCGACTTTCCCAAGCTCCACCGGAGCACTTCCAAACCACTTATCCACAAGCTCTCAAGGCCTCAACACCTCCAAGAACAGATTTTTCACCACCAAACCCTTTCCAAGCTTTTTAAAGTCACCAATTAAGCTCCAATATTCACATATACACAACCTAAGCCACAACCATCATACCCATACACAACATCTCAAAACCCAAACATCATAAAACAACAAAATACACTAGGGTTGAGAATCTTACCACACCCAAGGTCCAAGGAGACAAGATTAACCTTCTCCTTCAAGAGAGTTGGGTCCTATAACATCAAAGAACCCAAAATCTCAACATTTCACCCATGAAACTCGAAAATAAGGGCTGGAATTTCGAACAGAAACTTGTGGCTTACCTCAAGATTAATTGTATGGGTTTTGTAGAGCTCTCCGCGGTGAACGCGTGTGATGAGCGGATAATTTATATACTTTTTGGCATTGTTTTTAGTATGTTTTTGGTATGATCTAGTCAGTTTTTAGTATATTTTTATTAGTTTTTAGCTAAAATTCACTTTTCTGGACTTTACTATGAGTTTGTGTATTTTTCTGTGATTTCAGGTATTTTCTGGCTGAAATTGAGGGACCTGAGCAAAAATCTGATTCAGAGACTGAAAAGGACTGCAGATGCTGTTGGATTCTGACCTCCCTGCACTCGAAGTGGATTTTCTGGAGCTACAGAAGCCCAATTGGCGCGCTCTCAACGGCGTTGGAAAGTAGACATCCTGGGCTTTCCAGAAATATATGATAGTCCATACTTTGCCCAAGATTTGATGGCCCAAACTGGCGTTCAAAGTCACCTCAAGAAATCCCAGCGTTAAACGCTGGAACTGGCACCCAAATGGGAGTTAAACGCCCAAACTGGCATAAAAGCTGGCGTTTAACTCCAAGAAGAGTCTCTGCACGAAAATGCTTCATTGCTCAGCCCAAGCACACACCAAGTGGCCCGGAAGTGGATTTTTATGTTATTTACTCATCTCTGTACACCCTAGGCTACTAGTTTTTTTCTATAAGTAGGACCTTTTACTATTGTATTAAGGAGGTCTCGGTAGCTATCTTCGTGTTTTATGCTATCTTAGATCATTGGGAGGCTGGCCATTCGGCCATGCCTAGACCTTATGCTTATGTATTTTCAACGGTGGAGTTTCTACACACCATAGATTAAGGTGTGGAGCTCTGCTGTACCTCGAGTATTAATGCAATTACTATTGTTCTTCTATTCAATTCCGCTTGTTCTTTGTCCAAGATATCACTTGTTCTTCAACTTGATGAAGGTGATGATCCGTGACACTCATCATCATTCTCACCTATGAACAAGGTGACTGACAACCACTTCTGTTCTACAAGCAATCAAGGCTCTAGTGAATATCTCTTGGATTCCTGATTGCACGATGCATGGTTGATCGCCTGACAACCGAGTGCTCGCCTGACAAACGAGCCAACCATTCCGTGAGATCAGAGTCTTCGTGGTATAGGCAAGAACTGATGGCGGCATTCAAGAGAATCCGGAAGGTCTAACCTTGTCTGTGGTATTCTGAGTAGGATTCAATGACTGAATGACTGTGACGTGCTTCAAACTCCTAGCAGGCGGGGCGTTAGTGACAGACGCAAAAGTATCAATGGATATTATTCCGGCCTGACCGAGAACCGACAGCTGAATTCCGCGTGCTGTGACAGAGCATATGCAATCGTTTTCACTGAGAGGATGGGAGGTAGCCATTGACAACGGTGAAACCCTACACGAGCTTGCCATGGAAAGGAGTAAGAAGGATTGGATGAAGACAGTAGGAAAGCAGAGAGACGGAAGGGAAGGCATCTTCATGCGCTTATCTGAAGTTCCTACCAATGAATTACATAAGTATCTCTATCTTTATCTTTTATGTTATTTTCGTTCATCACCATATCCATTTGAGTCTGCCTGACTAAGATTTACAAGATGACCATAGCTTGCTTCATACTAACAATCTCCGTGGGATCGACCCTTACTCACGTAAGGTATTACTTGGACGACCCAGTGCACTTGCTGGTTAGTTGTGCGAAGTTGTGTAATGCCATGGAATTGAACTACCAAGTTTTTGGAGTTCATGACCGGGGATTATGAGAGTTGTGAAAAGTATTGTTCACAATTTCGCGCACCAAGTTTTTGGCGCCGTTGCCGGGGATTGTTCAGTTTGGACAACTGACGGTTCATCTTGTTGCTTAGATTAGGTATTTTTTTTCGAAATTCTTGAAGATGAATTCTAGAGTTTCATGATGCTTTGTTGAAGTCTGTCTGGCTGAGAAGCCATGTCTAATTTCATTGGACCGAGGTTTCAACTTATCATCACAAGAGCTTGTTGATTTTCATCAATCTTGCTTTTGGAGCAGTGATCTGCTAAGGCTTGGCTGGCCTTTGGCCATGTCTAGTGTTTTGGACCGAAGCTTTCTTTGAAAGCTTGGCTAGCTGTGAAGCCATGTCTAATTCCTGGACCGGAGTCTTAGACTAGCATTGCACTGGTTCCTGGAATTCTCATTAAGAATTTTGATATCTTTTTCCACTTAATTTTCGAAAAAAATAAAAAAAAAACAAAATCATAAAAAGACCAAAAATATGTTATGTTTCTTGTTGAGACACTAGTCTCATCTTAAGTTTGGTGTCAATTGCATGCATTCATTCATGTGTCTTAGTGATCTTCAAGATGTTCTTGATGATTTTCGTGCTCTAATCTTTGAATTCTATTGACTTGAAGTATTTTGTGTGTCTCATATGCATTCTCATTAGTGTCAGTAGTATACAAACTGCTAAGTTTGGTGTCCTGCATGCATTGTTATTTGATTTTAGTTGCATTTTGATTATCCTTTATTATTAAAAATCCAAAAATATTTTTAATTTGTGTCTTTTCAAGTCAATAATACAGAGAATTGAAGATTCAGAACATACAGCAGAGGAATTGCACAGAAAAAGCTGGGCGTTCAAAACGCCCAGTGAAGAAGGACAGACTGGCGTTTAAACGCCAGCCAGGGTACCCGGTTGGGCGTTTAACGCCCAAAAGGGTATAGTTTTGGGCGTTAAACGCCAGAATGTGCACCATTCTGGGCGTTTAACGCCAGGATGGCACAAGGGGGAGAATTTTGTTTTCAAATCAATTTTTTTTCAAGTTTTCAAAGTTTTTCAAAATCAAATCTTTTTCAAATCATATCTCTTCAATCAAATGTTTTCAAAATCAATTCCTTTCCTTTTTCAAAGATATTTGCTATCAATTAATGATTTGATTCAACATTTCAAGTATGTTGCCTTTTCTGTTGAGAAAGGTTTAATGTTTGAATCATATCTTTTCTTGTTAGGCAAGTCATTAATTTTTAAAATCAAATCTTTTTAAAATTGTTTTCAAATCATATCTTCTCAATCACATCTTTTTAAAACCAATCATATCTTTTCAATCTCTTCTTTTTCAAAATAGTTTTCAATCAAATCTTTTTTATTTCTATTTCAATTTTTTTTTCAAAAATCATTTTATTTCTTTCCCACTTTCATTTTCGAAAATTAAGTAATGTTTTTCAAAAATATTTTCAAAATCTTTCACTTAATTTTCGAAAATTACTTCCCTTCTCCTCACATCCTTCTATTTATGGACTAACAATATCCCTTAATGCAAAATTCGAACTCCATTCTTTCTGATAAGTTCGAATTTTCTACTTTTGTCTTCTACTCTTCTTTTCCTCTGACACTTCAAGGAATCTCTATACTGTGACATAGAGGATTCCACATTTTCTTGTTCCCTTCTCTTTCTTATGAGCAGGAGCAAAGACAAAAGCATTCTTGCTGAAGCTGACCCTGAACCTGAGAGGACCTTGAAGCGAAAGCTAAGAGAAGCTAAAGCACAACTCTCTTTAGAGGACCTGACCGAATTCTTCAAAGAAGAAGAACACATGGCAGCCGAAAACAACAATGCCAACAATGCAAGGAAGGTGCTGGGTGACTTTACTGCACCTACTCCCGACTTCTATGGGAGAAGCATCTCTATCCCTGCCATTAGAGCAAACAACTTTGAGCTTAAGCCTCAATTAGTTTCTCTAATGCAATAGAATTGCAAGTTCCATGGACTTCCATTGGAAGATCCTCATCAGTTTCTAGCTGAGTTCTTGCAAATCTGTGACATTGTCAAGACTAATGGGGTAGACCCTGAGGTCTATAGACTTATGCTATTCCCTTTTGCTATAAGAGACAGAGCTAGAATATGGTTGGATTCTCAACCTAAAGAAAGCCTGGACTCTTGGGAAAAGCTAGTCAATGCCTTCTTGGCAAAGTTCTTTCCACCTCAAAAATTGAGCAAGCTTAGAGTGGAAGTCCAAACCTTCAGACAGAAGGATGGAGAATCCCTCTATGAAGCTTGGGAAAGATACAAACAATTAATCAGAAAGTGTCCTTCTGACATGCTTTCTGAATGGAGCATCATAGGTATTTTCTATGATGGTCTCTCTGAACTGTCCAAGATGTCTTTGGATAGCTCTGCTGGAGGATCTCTTCATTTGAAGAAGACGCCTACAGAAGCTCAAGAGCTTATTGAAATGGTTGCAAATAACCAATTCATGTACACTTCTGAAAGGAATCCTGTGAACAATGGGACAAATCAGATGAAAGGAGTTCTTGAGATTGATGCTCTGAATGCCATGTTGGCTCAGAATAAAATATTGACTCAACAAGTCAATTTGATCTCTCAAAGTCTGTCTGGAATGCAAAATGCACCAAGCAGTACTAAGGAAACTTCATCTGAGGAAGAAGCCTATGATCCTGAGAATCCTTCAATGGAAGAGGTGAATTACCTAGGAGAACCCTATGGAAACACCTATAATTCTTCATGGAGAAATCACCCAAATTTCTCATGGAAGAATCAAGAGAGACCTCAACAAGGTTTCAACAACAATAATGGTGGAAGAAATAGGTTTAGCAATAGCAAGCCTTTTCCATCATCTTCTCAGCAACAGACAGAGAGTTCTAAGCAGAATACCTCTGACTTAGCAACAATGGTCTCTGATCTAATCAAAATCACTCAAAGTTTCATGACTGAAACAAGGTCCTCCATTAGAAATTTGGAAGGACAAGTGGGTCAGTTGAGCAAGAAAATTACTGAACTCCCTCCTAGTACTCTCCCAAGCAATACAGAAGAAAATCCAAAAGGAGAGTGCAAGGCCATCAATATGGCCGAATTCTGGGAGGAAGAAGAGGCAGTGAACGCCACTGAGGAAGGCTTCACTGGGCGTCCACTGGCTTCCAATGAGTTCCCCGATGAGGAACCATGGGAATCTGAGGCTCAAAATGAGACCATAGAGATTCCATTGGAATTAATTCTGCCATTCATGAGCTCTGATGAATATTCTTCCTCTGAAGAGGATGAGTATGTCACTGAAGAGCAAGTTGCTAAATACCTTGGAGCAATCATGAAGCTAATCGACAAGTTATTTGGAAATGAGACTTGGGAGGATGAACCCCCTTTGCTCACCAAAGAACTGGATGACTTGTCTAGGCAGAAATTGCCTCAAAAGAGGCAGGATCCTGGGAAGTTTTCAATACCTTGTACCATAGGCACCATGACCTTCAAGAAGGCCTTGTGTGACTTAGGGTCAAGTGTAAACCTCATGCCCCTCTCTGTAATGGAGAAGCTAGGGTTCTTTGAGGTGCAAGCTGCAAAAATCTCACTAGAGATGGCAGACAACTCAAGAAAACAAGCTCATGGACTTGTAGAGGATGTTTTGGTGAAAATTGAAAACCATTACATCCCTGCTGATTTCATAGTCCTAGAGACTGGGAAGTGCATGGATGAAACCATCATCCTTGGCAGACCCTTCCTAGCCACAACAAAGGCTGTGATTGATGTTGATGGAGGTGAACTGATCATTCAAGTGAATGAAGAATCCTTTGTGTTTAAGGCTCAAGGATACCCCTCTGTCACCATGGAGAGGAAGCTTGAAGAGCTTCTCTCAATTCAGAGTCAAACAGAGCCCCCACAGTCAAACTCTAAGTTTGGTGTTGGGAGGCCACAACCAAACTCTAAGTTTGGTGTTGAACCCCCACATTCAAACTCTAAGTTTGGTGTTGGGAGGTTCCAACATTGCTCTGATCTTTTGTGAGGCTCCATGAGAGTCCTCTGTCAAGCTAATGACATTAAAGAAGCGCTTGTTGGGAGGCAACCCAATGTTTTATAATTAACTATTTTCTTTTGTTATTTTATCTTTTTTGTAGGTTGATGATCATAAGAAGTTACAAAATCAATGAAAAAAGCAAAAACAGAATGAAAAATAGGAAGAAAAACAGCACACCCTGGAGGATGCACTTACTGGCGTTTAAACGCCAGTAAGGTTAGCTGTTGGGCGTTTAACGCCCAGTCTGGCACCATTCTGGGCGTTTAACGCCAGAAAGGGGCACCAGACTGGCGTTAAACGCCAGAAATGGGCACCAGCCCGGCGTTTAACGCCAGAAATGGCACAAAATGTGATTTTGTTAGCCATTTGGTGCAGGGATGACTTTTCCTTGACACCACAGGATCTGTGGACCCCACAGGATCCCCACCAACCCTACCACTCTCTCTCTCATTCACCAATCACCTCAACTCCTCTTCCCCAAAAACCCCTCACCTATCAAATCCCCTCTTTCTCTTCACCACTCACATCCATCCTTCATAAAAACCCACCTACCCCTTCATTCAAATTCAAACCACTTTCCCACCCAAACCCACCCTCAAATGGCCGAACCACCCTCTCCCTCTCTCCTATATAAACCCTCCTTCACTCCTTCAATTTCACACACCTTAACCACCATCTCTCTTCCCTTTGGCCGAATACAAAGCCATTCCCTTTCTCCTCATTTCTTCTTCTTCTACTCTCTTCTTTCTTCTTTTGCTCGAGGACGAGCAAACATTTTAAGTTTGGTGTGGTAAAAGCATTGCTTTTTGTTTTTCCATAACCATTTATGGCATCCAAGGCCGGAGAAACCTCTAAAAAGAGGAAAGGGAAGGCAAAAGCTTCCACCTCCGAGTCATGGGAGATGGATAGATTCATCTCAAGGGTGCATCAAGATCACTTCTATGAAGTTGTGGCCTTCAAGAAGGTGATCCCCGAGGTCCCTTTTTCACTCAAAAAGGGTGAATATCCGGAAATCCGACATGAGATCCGAAGAAGAGGTTGGGAAATTCTTACCAACCCCATTCAACAAGTCAGAATCTTAATGGTTCAAGAGTTCTATGCCAATGCATGGATCACCAAGAACCATGATCAAAGTGTGAACCCGGATCCAAAGAATTATCTTACTATGGTTCGGGGGAATTACTTGGATTTTAGTCCGGAAAGTGTAAGGTTGGCATTCAATTTGCCCATGATGCAAGGAGATGAACATCCTTACACTAGAAGGGTCAACTTTGATCAAAGGTTGGACCAAGTCCTCACAGTCATATGTGAAGAGGGCACACAATGGAAGAGAGATTCAAGAGGCAAGCCGGTTCAATTGAGAAGGCATGACCTCAAACCCATGGCTAGAGGATGGTTGGAGTTCATTCAACGCTCAATCATTCCCACTAGCAACCGGTCCGAAGTTACTCTAGACCGGGCCATCATGATTCATAGCATCATGATTGGAGAAGAAGTGGAAGTTCATGAGGTTATAGCCCAAGAACTTTATAAGGTGGCGGACAAGTCCTCTACCTTAGCAAGGTTAGCCTTTCCTCGTCTCATTTGTCACCTCTGTTATTCAGTAGGAGTTGACATAGAGGGAGACATCCCCATTGATGAGGATAAGCCCATCACTAAGAAAAGGATGGAGCACACAAGAGACCCCACTCATCATGAGATCCCTGAGATGCCCCAAGGGATGCACTTTCCTCCACAAAACTATTGGGAGCAACTGAACACCTCCCTAGGAGAACTAAGTTCCAACATGGGATAACTAAGGGTGGAGCATCAAGAACACTCCATCATCCTTCATGAAATTAGAGAAGATCAAAGAATCATGAGGGAGGAGCAACAAAGACAAGGAAGAGATATTGAGGAGCTCAAGCACTCCATAGGATCTTCAAGAGGAAGAAAGAGCCGCCATCACTAAGGTGGACCCGTTCTTTGATTTCCTTGTTCTTTATTCTTCTGTTTTTCGAATTTTATGCTTATGTTTATCCATGTTTGTGTCTTGTGATCATTAGTGTCTTAGTGTCTATGCCTTAAAGTTATGAATGTCCTATGAATCCATCACCTTTCTTGAATAAAAACGTGCTTAATTGAAAAAAAAGAAAAGAATTGCATGAATTTTGAATTTTATAATAGTTTAATTATTTTGATGTGGTGGCAATACTCTTGTTCTCTGAATGTATGCTTAAACAGTGCATATGTATCTTGAATTTGTGGTTCATGAAGGTTGGCTCTTGAAAGAATGATGAAAAAGGAGACATGTTACTGAGGATCTGAAAAATCATTAAAAATGATTCTTGAAGCAAGAAAAAGCAGTGAATACAAAAAAAAAGGAAGCAAGCGAAAAAAAAATGAAAAAGAAAAAGAGAAAAAGAAAGAAAAAGAAAGAAATAAGGTTGTGATCCAAGGCAAAAAGAGTGTGCTTAAGAACCCTGGACACCTCTAATTGGGGACTTTAGCAAAGCTGAGTCACAATCTAAAAAGGTTCACCCAATTATGTGTCTGTGGCATGTATGTATCCGGTGGTAATACTGGAAGACAGAGTGCTTTGGGCCACGGCCAAGACTCATAAAAGTAGCTGTGATCAAGAATCATCATACTCTACTAGGAGAATCAATAACACTATCTGGATTCTGAGTTCCTAAAGAAGCCAACCATTCTGAATTTCAAAGGATAGAGTGAGATGCCAAAACTGTTCAGAGGCAAAAAGCTAAAAGCCCCGCTCATCTAATTAATACTGATCTTCATAGATGTTTTTGGAATTCATTGCATATTCTCTTCTTTTTATCTTATTTGATTTTCAGTTGCTTGAGGACAAGCAACAATTTAAGTTTGGTGTTGTGATGAGCGGATAATTTATATACTTTTTGGCATTGTTTTTAGTATGTTTTTGGTATGATCTAGTCAGTTTTTAGTATATTTTTATTAGTTTTTAGCTAAAATTCACTTTTCTGGACTTTACTATGAGTTTGTGTGTTTTTCTGTGATTTAAGGTATTTTCTGGCTGAAATTGAGGGACCTGAGCAAAAATCTGATTCAGAGACTGAAAAGGACTGCAGATGCTGTTGGATTCTGACCTCCCTGCACTCGAAGTGGATTTTCTGGAGCTACAGAAGCCCAATTGGCGCGCTCTCAACGGCGTTGGAAAGTAGACATCCTGGGCTTTCCAGCAATATATGATAGTCCATACTTTGCCCAAGATTTGATGGCCCAAACCGGCGTTCAAAGTCTCCTCAAGAAATCCCAGCGTTAAACGCTGGAACTGGCACCCAAATGGGAGTTAAACGCCCAAACTGGCATAAAAGCTGGCGTTTAACTCCAAGAAGAGTCTCTGCACGAAAATGCTTCATTGCTCAGCCCAAGCACACACTAAGTGGGCCCGGAAGTGGATTTTTATGTCATTTACTCATCTCTGTACACCCTAGGCTACTAGTTTTTTTCTATAAGTAGGACCTTTTACTATTGTATTAAGGAGGTCTCGGTAGCTATCTTCGTGTTTTATGCTATCTTAGATCATTGGGAGGCTGGCCATTCGGCCATGCCTAGATCTTATGCTTATGTATTTTCAACGGTGGAGTTTCTACACACCATAGATTAAGGTGTGGAGCTCTGCTGTACCTCGAGTATTAATGCAATTACTATTGTTCTTCTATTCAATTCCGCTTGTTCTTTGTCCAAGATATCACTTGTTCTTCAACTTGATGAAGGTGATGATCCGTGACACTCATCATCATTCTCACCTATGAACAAGGTGACTGACAACCACTTCTGTTCTACAAGCAATCAAGGCTCTAGTGAATATCTCTTGGATTCCTGATTGCACGATGCATGGTTGATCGCCTGACAACCGAGTGCTCGCCTAACAAACGAGCCAACCATTCCGTGAGATCAGAGTCTTCGTGGTATAGGCAAGAACTGATGGCGGCATTCAAGAGAATCCGGAAGGTCTAACCTTGTCTGTGGTATTCTGAGTAGGATTCAATGACTGAATGACTGTGACGTGCTTCAAACTCCTAGCAGGCGGGGCGTTAGTGACAGACGCAAAAGTATCAATGGATATTATTCCGGCCTGACCGAGAACCGACAGCTGAATTTCGCGTGCTGTGACAGAGCATATGCAATCGTTTTCACTGAGAGGATGGGAGGTAGCCATTGACAACGGTGAAACCCTACACGAGCTTGCCATGAAAAGGAGTAAGAAGGATTGGATGAAGACAGTAGGAAAGCAGAGAGATGGAAGGGAAGGCATCTTCATGCGCTTATCTGAAGTTCCTACCAATGAATTACATAAGTATCTCTATCTTTATCTTTTATGTTATTTTCGTTCATCACCATATCCATTTGAGTCTGCCTGACTAAGATTTACAAGATGACCATAGCTTGCTTCATACTAACAATCTCCGTGGGATCGACCCTTACTCACGTAAGGTATTACTTGGACGACCCAGTGCACTTGCTGGTTAGTTGTGCGAAGTTGTGTAATGCCATGGAATTGAACTACCAAGTTTTTGGAGTTCATGACCGGGGATTATGAGAGTTGTGAAAAGTATTGTTCACAATTTCGCGCACCAGCGTGGCCGCAAACGGAGCGGCAATCGGAGCTCTAGATCAAAAGTTATGGTGATTTGAAGATCAACCAAGGGAGAGAACTTGAGAGAGTGTTCTTCCTCCCTTTCTCTCTAAGTTCAGCGTGTTTTTGAGTGTTGTGAGGAGAGAGAGTGCTGAAAACTAGGGTTTTGGTTTAGTTGTGTTGGGCCAAGGGCCCACTTTGGGTCCGGTTGGCCCGGTTTGGCCCGTTCGGTCCAATCTTGGTCCGAATTCTATAAAATTGGTACCAAAATTCTCGTCTCAGTCTCCTCTATCACATTTAGCCATAAAAATCACATTTTAGGCTTTCTAGAATAAATTCTCATTTATGGGTTAATTAGCCGTTAATTAACCGGGTTTTACAGTATTTCTAATGGAAACTAAAGCAAGAGATATAAGAATCATTAAATTAAAAAGAAGGTCGTCACTAGACAATTACTTTTGTGTGGAACTCTGGATTTTTTCGGTGGGCTATGCATTTTATGGAAGAATAATATGAATGTTGTTGTTTATTCTTGGTCACAAAATTTCATTAAAGCATATAACAGATGGGAAGGTAATTTTGTTTATGGTAATCCCACTTTCAAACATAGAAGGAAGTTATGGAGAACCTTATCTGCAAATAGAGGAGACTCAAAAAATCCCAGGTGCTACATTGGAGATTTCAATGAGGTCTTATACTAAGAGAAGAAAAAAGGCAAGCATCCTAAACCCAAGATACAGATCGAAGAGTTTAGAGAATTTTTCAACGAGAATGCACTTATGGACCTGGACATGAAAGGAAATAAATTCACTTGGTTCAGTAATCCTAGAGACGGATTCGTTACTCAGGAAAAAATGGATAGAGCCTTGGTCAACTAGAGTTGGAGGAGCCTATATAATCATGCCACCTTTACTGCCCTCCCTGTTGTTTCTTCCGATCATTGTCCCTTTCTTTTCCAATTAAATCTAGAGCAAAGGAGCACCAAACTGTTTAGATATGAGGCATTTTGGGAAGACAATGAGGAATATGAGAAAACTATCGAGAAAGGCTGGAACAAAGGGGGTGCAACAAATGGAAGTTGGCTCGAGCTTTGATGAGCGGATAATTTATACGCTTTTTGGCATTGCTTTTAGATAGTTTTTAGTATAATCTAGCTACTTTTAGGGATGTTTTCATTAGTTTTTATGATAAATTCACATTTCTGGACTTTACTATGAGTTTGTGTGTTTTTCTGTGATTTCAGGTAATTTCTGGCTGAAATTGAGGGACCTGAGCAAAACTCTGAGAAAAGGCTGACAAAGGACTGCTGATGCTGTTGGATTCTGACCTCCCTACACTCGAAATGGATTTTCTGGAGCTACAGAACTCCAAATAGCGCGCTCTCAATGGCGTTGGAAAGTAGACATCCAGAGATTTCCAGCAATATATAATAGTCCATACTTTATTCGAGATTAGACAACGTAAACTGGCGCTCAACGCCAGTTCTATGCTGCATTCTGGAGTCAAACGCCAGAAATACGTCACGAACCAGAGTTGAACGCCAAAAACACGTTACAACTTGGCGTTCAACTCCAAGATAAGCCTCAGATTGTGTAAAGATCAAGCTCAGCCCAAGCACACACCAAGTGGGCCCCAGAAGTGGATTTATGCATCAATTACTTACTTTTGTAAACCCTAGTAGCTAGTTTAGTATAAATAGAACATTTTACTATTGTATTAGACATCTTTGGTCTCGGTTTTATTCTATTATTCATCTTAGGAGACTATTAATCATGTTTTGGGGGCTGGCTATTCGGCCATGCCTGAACCTTCATCACTTATGTATTTTCAACGGTGGAGTTTCTACACACCATAGATTAAGGGTGTGGAGCTCTGCTGTACCTCAAGTTTTAATGCAATTACTACTATTTTCTATTCAATTCAGCTATTCCTATTCTAAGATATTCGTTGCACTTCAACATGATGAATGTGATGATCCGTGACACTCATCATCATTCTCACCTAGGAACGCGTGACTGACAACCACTTCCGTTCTACTTTAGGCAGGACGCATATCTCTTGGATTCCTCAATCAGAATCTTCGTGGTATAAGCTAGAATTGATGACGGAATTCATAGGAATCCGGAAAGTCTAACCTTGTCTGTGGTATTCCGAGTAGGATTCCGGAATTGAATGACTGTGACGAGCTTCAAACTCGCGATTGCTGGGTGTGATGACAAACGCAAAAGAATCAAGGGATTCTATTTCGACATGATCGAGAACCGACAGATGATTAGCCGTGCTGTGACAGAGCATTTGGACATATTTCACTGAGAGGATGGGATGTAGCCATTGACAACGGTGATGCCCTACATACAGCTTGCCATAGAAAGGAGTGACAAAGATTGGATAAAAGTAGTAGGAAAGCAGAGATTCAGAAGGAACACAGCACCTCCATACACTTATATGAAATTCCCACCATTGAATTACATGAGTAACTCTATCTTTATTTTCAGCTTTATTTACTATCCGAAAACTCTATAACATTTATTATCCGCCTAACTGAGATTTAAAAGATGACCATAGCTTGCTTCATACCAACAATCTCTGTGGGATCGACCCTTACTCACGTAAGGTTTATTACTTGGACGACCCAGTGCACCTGCTGGTTAGTTGTGCGGAGTTGTGATTAAGTGTGATTCACGTTTGAGAGCGCTACCAAGTTATTGGAGCCATTGTTGATGATCACAATTTCGTGCACCAAGTTTTTGGTGCCGTTGCCGGGGATTGTTTGAGTTTGGACAACTGATGGTTCATCTTGTTGCTCAAATTAGGTGATTTTCTTTTTGTTTTGTTTTCAAAAATGTTTCAAAAAAATTTATCCCTATTTTTAAAAAAAAATTTAATTAAAAATAAATTATTCTATGGCTTCAGAATTTTTAAGAATGAATTCTAGTGTTTCATAAAACATGTTGAAGCTTGGCTGGCTGTAAAGCCATGCCTAACTCAATTGGATTGAGGCTTCCAACCGTCCTCATAGAGGCAAGTAATTGAAATATCAGCTGTTGTATGCCTGATTTATATCCTAAAGCTGGCTGGCTATTAAGCCATGCCCAACCCTTGGATTGGAGCTTTAGGCTAACATTGAAAGATTCCTGGAATTCTTCTTAGAAATTTTGAATTTCTTATTTTATTTTTCCTATATGTCTTCAAAAAAAAATATACAAAAATACAAAAAAAAATCATAAAATCATAAAAACAAAAAATATTTTGTGTTTCTTGTTTGAGTCTTGAGTCAATTTTTAAGTTTGGTGTCAATTGCATGTTTTTAAAAATTTATGCATTATTTTTCAAAAATTCATGCATTCATGGTGTTCTTCATGATCTTTAAATTGTTCTTGGTAAGTCTTCTTGTTTGATCTTGATGTTTTCTTGTTTTGTGTCTTTTATTGTTTTTCATATGCATTTTTGCATTCATAGTGTCCATGCATTAAAGATTTCTAAGTTAGGTGTCTTGCATGTTTTCTTTGCATCAAAAATTTTTTTAAAAATATGTTCTTGATGTTCATCATGATCTTCAAAATGTTCTTGGTGTTCATCTTGACATTCATAGTGTTCTTGCATGCATTATGTGTTTTGATTCATAATTTTCATATTGTGAGTCATTTTTTTTTGTTTTTCTCTCTCATAATTAAAATTTCAAAAATAAAAAATATCTTTTCCTTTTTCTCTCAAAATTTCAAAAATTTGGGTTGACTTAGTCAAAAAATTTTAAAATTAGTTGTTTCTTGTAAGTCAAATCAAATTTTCAAATTTTAAAAATCCTATCTTTTCAAAACTTTTTCAAAAATCAAATCTTTTTCATTTTTATCTTATGATTTTCGAAAATTTAAAAATTTTTTTCTTAATTTTATCTTTATTTTCGAAAATTATGCTAACAAGTAATGTGATTGGTTCAAAAATTTGAAGTTTGTTACTTTCTTGTTAAGAAAGGTTCAATCTTTAAAGTCTAGAATCTTATCTTTTAGTTTCTTGTTAGTTAAGTAATTAATTTTAATTTTAAGAATTAAATCTTTTCTAACCATATCTTTCTAATCATATCTTTTCATTTTATCTTTTATATCATATCTTTTTTCAAAATTTTATCTTTTTTTTCAAAAATTTGATTTAAAAAATATCTTTTCTAACTTCTTATCTTCTTATCTTCTTATCTTTTCAAATTTGATTTTCAAATCTTTTTCAACTAACTATTTGACTTTTTGTTTGTTTCTTATCTTTTTCAAAACCACCTAATAACTTTTCTCTCTCTCTAATTTTCGAAAATACCTCCCTCTTTTTCAAAAATTCTTTTTTTAATTAATTAATTATTTTAAATTTTAATTTTAATTTTATTTCTTATCTTAATTTTCGAAAATCATTAACTCCTTTTTAAAATTATTTTCGAAAACTTCTGTCTCTCAACTTATTCTATTTATTCATTCATTTACTAACACTTCTCTTCATCTCAAATCACTGCCCCTATCCTCACCCTTGTGTTTGGATTCTCCTTTCTTTATTCCCTTTCTTCTTCTACTAACAATAAGGAACCTCTTTACTGTGACATAGAGGATTCCTCCTCCTTTTCTGTTCTCTTCTTTCTCATATGAGCAGGAACAAGGAAAAAGGCATTCTTGTTGAAGCTGATCCAGAACCTGAAAGGACTCTGAAGAGGAAACTAAGAGAAGCTAAATTACAACAATCCAGAGACAACCTTGCTGAAATTTTCGAACAAGAAAAGGAGATGGCAGCCGAACCCAACAACAATAATGCAAGAAGGATGCTTGGTGATTATACCACACCTACGCCCAAGTTTGATGGAAGAAGCATATCAATTCCTACCATAGGAGCAAACAATTTTGAGCTGAAACCTCAATTAGTTGCTCTAATGCAATAGAACTGCAAGTTTCATGGACTTCCATCAGAAGATCCTTACCAGTTCTTAACTGAGTTCTTGCAGATCTGTGAGACTGTTAAGACTAATGGAGTAGATCCTAAAGTCTACAGGCTCATGCTTTTCCCTTTTGCTGTAAGAGACAGAGCTAGAACATGGTTGGACTCTCAACCTAAAGATAGCCTGGACTCCTGGGATAAGCTAGTCACGGCCTTCTTGGCTAAGTTCTTTCCTCCTCAAAAGCTGAGCAAGCTTAGAGTGGATGTTCAGACCTTCAAACAAAAAGATGGTGAATCCCTCTATGAAGCTTGGGAAAGATACAAACAGATGACCAAAAGATGTCCTTCTGACATGTTTTCAGAATGGACCATGATAGATATATTCTACTATGGTCTATCTGAGTTCTCTAAGATGTCATTGGACCATTCTGCAGGTGGATCCATTCACCTAAAGAAAACACCTACAGAAGCTCAAGAACTTATTGACATGGTTGTAAATAACCAGTTCATGTACACTTCTGAGAGAAATTCTGTGAATAATGGGACGCCTCAAAGAAGGGAGTTCTTGAAATTGATGCTCTGAATGCCATATTGGCTCAGAACAAAATGTTGACTTAGCAAGTCAACATGATTTTTCAAAGTCTGAATGGATGGTAAAATGCATCCAACAGTACTAAAGAGGCATCTTCTGAAGAAGAAGCTTATGATCCTGAGAACCCTGCAATGGCAGAGGTAAATTACATGGGTGAACCTTATGGAAACACCTATAATTCATCATGGAGAAATCATCCAAATTTCTCATGGAAGGATCAACAAAAGCCTCAACAAGGCTTTAATAATGGTGGAAGAAATAGGCTCAGCAATATCAAGCCTTATCCATCATCTTCTCAGCAACAGACAGAGAATTATGAACAGAATACCTCTAACTTAGCAAATTTAGTCTCTGATCTGTCTAAGGCCACTTTAAGTTTCATGAGTGAAACAAGGTCCTCCATCAGAAATCTGGAGGCACAAGTGGGCCAGCTGAGTAAGAAAATCACTGAAACTCCTCCTAGTACTCTCCCAAGCAATACTGAAGAAAATCCAAAAAGAGAGTGCAAGGCCATTGATATAATCAATATGGCCGAACCTAGAGAGGAAGGAGAGGACGCGAATCCCAATGAGGAATACCTCATGAGACGTCTCTCAAGTAAGAAGGAGTTCCCTATTGAGGACCCAAGGAAATCTGAGGCTCATATAGAGACCATAGAGATCCCATTAAACCTCCTTCTGCCATTCATGATCTCTGAAGACTATTCTTCCTCTGAAGAGGATGAAAATGTAACTGGAGAGTAAGCTGCTCAATATCTAGGAGCTATCATGAAGCTGAATGCCAAGTTATTTGGTAATGAGACTTGGGAAGGTGAACCTCCCTTGCTCATTAGTGAACTAGATACCTGGGTTCAGTAAACTCTACCTCAAAAGAGACAAGATCCTGGCAAATTCGTAATACCTTGTACCATAGGCACCATGACCTTTGAGAAAGCTCTGTGTGACCTAGGGTCAGGCATAAATCTTATGCCACTCTCTGTAATGGAGAAACTGGGGATCATTGAGGTACAGCCTGCCTTATTTTCATTACAAATGGCAGACAAGTCAGTAAGACAAGCTTATGGATTGATAGAGGACGTGTTGGTAAAGGTTGAAGGCCTTTACATCCCTGCTGATTTCATAATCTTAGACACTAGGAAGGAGGAGGATGAATGCATCATCCTTAGAAGATCTTTCCTAGCCACAGCAGGAGCTGTGATAGATGTTAACAGAGGAGAATTAGTCCTTCAATTGAATGGAGACTACCTTGTGTTTAAGGCTCAAGGATCTTCTTCTTTAACAATGCAGAGGAAGCATGAAAAGCTTCTCTCAGTACAAAGTCAAACAAAGCCCCCACAATCAAACTCTAAATTTGGTGTTGGAGGCCACAACCAAACTCTAAGTTTGGTGTTGAATCCCCATATCCAAACTCTAAGTTTAGTTTTGGGAGTCTACAACATTGACCTAATCACCTGTGTGGCTCCACGAGAGCCCACTGTCAAGCTATTGACATTAAAAAAGCGCTTATTGGGGGCAACCCAATTTTTATTTATCTAATTTTATTTTTATTTTTCTTTCATGTTTTATTAGGTACATGATCATGTGGAGTCACGAAAAATTATTAAAATTAAAAATAGAATAAAAAACAGCAGAAGAAAAATCACACCCTGGAGGAATGACTTACTGACATTTAAACGCAAGTAAGGAGCATCTGGCTGGCGTTCAACGCCAGAACAGAGCATGGATCTGGCGTTGAACGCCAGAAACAAGCAACATTCTGGCGTTCAAACGCCAGGAATGCACCCTAAGGAGAGCTGGCGCTGAATGCCAGAAATAAGCATGGAATTGGTGTTCAACGCCAGAAACATACTGCACATGGGCGTTGAACGCCCAGAATGCGCATCACTTCGGCGTTTAAACGCCAGAATTGGATGCAAAGGCATTCTACATGCCTAATTGGTGCAGGGATGTAAATCCTTGACACCTCAGGATCTGTGGACCCCATAGGATCCCCACCTACCATATTCTCCCCTCTTCTCAACATTCATCCTCTCTTCCCCATAAACACTCTTCCCCAAAAACCCTTCACCAATCACCTCAATCTCTCTTCCCAATTACCCCCTTCACCACTCACATCCATCCACTCTTCCCCATCAACCCCACCTACCTTCAAAATTCAAAATTTCTTTCCCACCCAAACCCACTCTAAATGGTCGAACCTACTCCCTCTCCCCTTACTATATAAACCCCTCCATTCTCCTTAATTTTCACACAACACAACCCCCTCTTCTACACCTTGGCCGAATACACCTCCCTTACTCTCCTCCATATTTTCTCTTCTTCTCCTTCTTTTCTTCCTTCTATTGCTTGAGGGCGAGCCATATTTTAAGTTTGGAATGGTAAAAGCATAAGCTTTTTGTTTTTCTATTACCATTAATGGCACCTAAGGCCGGAGAAACCTCTAGAAAAGGAAAAGAGAAGACAAAAGCTTCCACCTCTGAGTCATGGGAGATGGAAAGATTCATCTCCAAAGCCCATCAAGACCACTTCTATGATGTTGTGGCCAAGAAGAAGGTGATCCCCGAGGTCCCTTTCAAGCTCAAGAAAAATGAGTATCCGGAGATCCGACATGAGATCCAAAGAAGAGGTTGGGAAGTTCTGACCAACCCCATTCAACAAGTCAGAATCTTGATGGTTCAAGAGTTTTATGCCAATGCATGGATCACTAGGAACCATGATCAAAGTAAGAACCCGAACCCAAAGAATTATCTTACAATGGTTCGAGGGAAATACTTAGATTTTAGTCCGGAAAATGTGAGGTTGGCGTTCAACTTGCCCATGATGCAAGGAGATACACGACCCTACACTAGAAGGGTCAACTTTAATCAAAGGTTGGACCAAGTCCTTATGGACATATGTGTGGAAGGAGCTCAATGGAAAAGAGACTCTAAAGACAAGCCGGTTCAACTAAGAAGACTGGACCTCAAGCCTGTGGCTAGAGGATGGTTGGAATTCATCCAACGCTCCATCATCCCCACTAGCAACCGATCTGAAGTTACTGTGGATCGGGCCATCATGATCCATAGCATCATGATTGGAGAGGAAGTAGAAATTCATGAAGTTATCTCCCTTGAATTCTACAAAATAGCCGATAAGCCCTCTACTTTGGCAAGGTTAGCTTTTCCTCATCTTATTTGCCATCTATGTTACTCAGCTGGAGTCATCATAGAAGGAGACATCCCCATAGAGGAGGACAAGCCCATCACTAAGAAAAGGATGGAGCAAACAAGAGAGCCTACTCATGGAACCCAAGAGACGCATGAGGAAGCTCATCACCAAGAAATCCCAGAGATGCCTCAAGGGATGCACTTTCCTCCCAACAACTATTGGGAACAACTCAACACTTCTCTTGAATATTTGAGTTACAATATGGATCAATTAAGGGTGGAACATCAAGAGCACTCCATCATTCTCCATGAAATTAGAGAAGATCAAAGAGCAATGAGGGAGGAGCAACAAAGGCAAGGGAGAGACATAGAAGAACTCAAGGACATCATTGGTTCTTCAAGAAGAAAGCGCCACCATCACTAAGGTGGACTCATTCCTTGTTCTTAATTTTTTCTGTTTTTCAGTTTTTATGCTTTATGTGTGTTTATGTTTTGTGTCTCTACTTCATGATCATTAGTATGTAGTAACTATGTCTTAAGGCTATGAATAATTCTATAAATCCTTCACCTCTCTTAAATAAAAAATGTTTCTAATTCAAAAGAACAAGAAGTACATAAATTTTGAAATTATCCTTGAATTTAGTTTAATTATATTGATGTGGTGACAATACTTTTTATTTTCTGAATGAATGCTTGAACAGTGCATATTTTTGATCTTGTTGTTTATGAATGTTAAAATTGTTGGTACTTGAAAGAATGATGAACAAAGAGAAATGTTATTGATGATCTGAAAAATCATAAAATTGATTATTGAAGCAAGAAAAAGCAGTGAAAAACAAAAGCTTGCGAAAAAAAAGCAAGCAGAAAAAGCCAATAGCCCTTAAAACCAAAAGGCAAGGGTAAAAAGGATCTAAGGCTTTGAGCATCAATGGATAGGAGGGCCCAAGGGAATAAAATCCAGGCCTAAACGGCTAAATCAAGCTGTCCTAACCATGTGCTTGTGGCATGCAGGTCTAAGTGAAAAGCTTGAGACTGAGTGGTTAAAGTCGTGATCCAAAGCAAGAAGAGTGTGCTTAAGAGCTCTGGACACCTCTAACTGGGGACTTTAGCAAAGCTGAGTCACAATCTGAAAAGGTTCACCCAGTTATGTGTCTGTGGCATTTATGTATCCGGTGGTAATACTGGAAAAAAATGCTTAGGGCCATGGCCAAGACTCATAAAAGTAGCTGTGTTCAAGAATCAACAAACTTAACTAGGAGAATCAATAACACTATCTGAAATTCTAAGTTCCTATAGATGCCAATCATTCTAAACTTCAAAGGAGAAAGTGAGATGCCAAAACTGTTTAGAAGCAAAAAGCTACAAGTCCCGCTCATCTAATTAGAATTAATATTCATTGATATTTTGGAATTTATAGTATATTCTCTTCTTTTTATCCTAATTGATTTTCAGTTGCTTGGGGACAAGCAACAATTTAAGTTTGGTATTGTGATGAGCGGATAATTTATACGCTTTTTGGCATTGTTTTTAGATAGTTTTTAGTATAATCTAGCTACTTTTATGGATGTTTTCATTAGTTTTTATGCTAAATTCACATTTCTGGACTTTACTATGAGTTTGTGTGTTTTTCTGTGATTTCAGGTAATTTCTAGCTGAAATTGAGGGATCTGAGCAAAACTTTGATAAAAGGCTGACAAATGACTGCTGATGATGTTGGATTCTGACCTCCCTGCACTCGAAATAGATTTTCTGGAGCTAAAAAACTCCAAATAGCACGCTCTCAACGGCTTTGGAAAGTAGACATCCAGAGCTTTCCAGCAATATATAATAGTCCATACTTTATTCGAGATTAGATAACGTAAACTGGCGCTCAACGCCAGTTCCATGCTGCATTCTCGAGTCAAACGCCAGAAACACGTCACGAACCAGAGTTGAACGCCAAAAACACGTTACAACTTGGTGTTCAACTCCAAGATAAGCCTCAGCTCGTGTAAAGATCAAGCTCAGCCCAAGCACACACCAAGTGGGCCCCGAAAGTGGATTTATGCATCAATTACTTACTTCTGTAAACCCTAGTAGCTAGTTTAGTATAAATAGAACATTTTACTATTGTATTAGACATCTTTGGTCTCGGTTTTATTCCATTATTCATCTTAGGATACTATTGATCACGTTTTGGGGGCTGGCCATTCGGCCATGCCTGAACCTTCATCACTTATGTATTTTCAACGGTGGAGTTTCTACACACCATAGATTAAGGGTGTGGAGCTCTGCTGTACCTCAAGTTTTAATGCAATTACTACTATTTTCTATTCAATTCAGCTATTCCTATTCAAAGATATTCATTGCACTTCAACATGATGAATGTGATGATCCGTGACACTCATCATCATTCTCACCTATGAACGCGTGACTGACAACCACTTCCGTTCTACTTTAGGCCGGACGCATATCTCTTGGATTCCTCAATCAGAATCTTCGTGGTATAAGCTAGAATTGATGGCGGCATTCATGGAAATCCGGAAAGTCTAACCTTGTCTGTGGTATTCCGAGTAGGATTCCGGGATTGAATGACTGTGACGAGCTTCAAACTCGCGATTGCTGGGCGTGATGACAAACGCAAAAGAATCAAGGGATTCTATTTCGACATGATAGAGAACCGACAGATGATTAGCTGTGCTGTGACAGAGCATTTGGACCTTTTTCACTGAGAGGATGGGATGTAGCCATTGACAACGGTGATGCCCTACATACAGCTTGCCATAGAAAGGAGTGACAAAGATTGGATAAAAGCAGTAGGAAAGCAGAGATTCAGAAGGAACACAGCACCTCCATACACTTATATGAAATTCCCACCATTGAATTACATGAGTAACTCTATCTTTATTTTCTGCTTTATTTACTATTCGAAAACTCCATAACATTTATTATCCGCCTAACTGAGATTTACAAGATGACCATAGCTTGCTTCATACCAACAATCTCTATGGGATCGACCCTTACTCACGTAAGGTTTATTACTTGGACGACCCAGTGCACTTGCTGGTTAGTTGTGCGGAGTTGTGACTAAGTGTGATTCACGTTTGAGAGCGCTACCAAGTTATTGGAGCCATTGTTGATGATCACAATTTCGTGCACCAAGCTTCTTACTAGAATGAAACATTGCAAGGAAGAGCTGGAAAAATGGGGTAAGAGAATGTTTAAAAGGGCTGATAAAGAGATAGAAAAATTTAAAACCAAGCTTCAAAGGCTACAGAATAGCTCCTACACCTACCAACAGCAATAACAAATCCAAGAGACTAAGGAAGCCATTTTTAGATTGTGGAACCAAGAAGAAAAATTTTATAGAGAAATAGCAAGAATTAAATAGATAAAATAGGGAGATGAAAACACCACTTTATTCCATGCTACAGCCATTCAAAGGAGAGACAGAAATAGAATAGAGAAATTAAAAAATGGTGACGGGCAACAGATTCAAGAGCAAGCGAAAATTATGCAACAAATCAAGAGGGATGGTGGAGATGAATGAATACATCAACAAAATTCCTAAGAGGTTCAATGAAGACATGAATGAATTTATTAACTGAAAAGTCAATGATGAGAAAATTAGAGATAAAGTTTTTAGCATGGGTAGCCTTAAAGCGCCAGAACCGAATGGATTAAATGGCTTGTTTTATCAGAAACACTAGGAGGTGGTAAACAAAGAACTTTATGCGGTAGTTAGAAGATTTTTCAGGAATAGCCTCTTACTGAAGGAGGTCAATGAGACTCATGTGGTGTTGGTTCCAAAAGTCAAGCAAGTGGAGAGTCTCAATCATCTAAGGCCCATTAGCTACTACAATTTTATATACAAAATTATCCCAATGGTGATGGTTATAAGACTAAGAAGGATTATGGACCAAATTATTTCTCCCATCCAAAGTGCTTTTATAGGCAGTAGACAAATTCAAGATAATATTGTAATCGTCCAAGAAGCTTTTCATGCCATAACCAAGAGAGGCAAGGATAGTTCAGACAATCTAGCCATCAAACTTGACATGAACAAAGCATATGACAGATGGTGCAGAATTTACAACCACAAACTAACCGGCAAGTGCACCGGGTTGTACCAAGTAGTACCTCAACTGAATGAGGGTCGATCCCACGAGGATTGATGGACTAAGCAACAATGGCTAAGTGATTTACTTAGTTAGACAAACAAAAATTGATGTTTGAGAGTTCAAAAAGCATTAAATAGGAAACTCAGAATATCATAAGACAGGCAATAAATAAGTTGGGAATAAAATATGGAGATAGCAGTTAAGGCTTCAGAGTTATCTATTTTTCGGATTGACTTTTCTTATTAATTTATTTTAATCATGCAAGATTTAATTCCTGGCAAACTATATATGACTAAACCCTAATTTCTTAGACCTTTTTAGTCTCTCCTAAAATTCATCAACCGCCAATTCCTTGGTCAATTAATTCTAATTAGAGGGTGAAGTTCAATTCTAGTTATATGCCACAGAAATCCTAATTGCCCAAATATAAGAGGATTATATGTCACATATCCCGTTAAATCCAGATAATTAGAAATTTAAGAGAATATGTTTTCAAGCTGTTGTTCAAGTAAAGAGATTTTCCAAACTATACAAGAACTCAATTAGAAAGAGGGTCATACTTCCGTTCACCTAATTTCATAAAATAAAGAACGAAAACAATTCTTGAAATATAAATCAGTACATAAATTAAAATAGAAAATACAAGGAACAGAATTAATCCATACAATAGACAGAGCTCCTAACCTTAACAGTGGAGATTTAGTTGCTCATGGAAAAGAGTGAAAACTAGGATTCAGATAAACTGTAATTTACAGAATGAGGTAGAATAATCCAGAAGAGAAGTTTCTTTTTCCTTTTATATCTAATCCTAATTAATTTAAAATCTATTTTTTAAAACTAAAATAATATCTTTTCCTATTTTAAAATAAAATACAAAATTCAATGAAAATAAATCTGGCTTCATTCGCAGCTTTTCTTGAATGCTTGGGGACCAATTAGCTTTTCTTGACTTTTCTTGAGGTTTTCCAAGTTCAGCGTGGACTTTTGGCTTCTTTGCTCTTTTTCACGTCGTTTTCCACGTTAAACTTGAAATTTCCCAAGTTCAGCATGAGTCTTCAACCAAAAATACACCAGTTAGGTCGTATGCCATGCTGAACTTGGAACGTGGACTTGGCAGAAGCAATTACCCAAGTTGCACGTACACTCCACGTTGAACTTTGAAAATTCCAAGTTCAGCGTGGAGCTGGTAGAATTGACCTTCTACAGAGTGTTCAAAAATTCTCCTAAGTGTCTGGTTCCTGTCTTAAAATATTTGCATGATCAAAGCACAAGTAAAACTAAGGAAAACAATAAAAATTCAAGAAAAATCAAACAAATAATGTAATCAACGCAACGAAAAAATAACTAAGGATACGAAATCATCGGGTTGCCTCCTGATAAACGCTTCTTTACCGTCACTAGCTTGACGGTTAGCTCCTCTAAGGAGGAGGATCATAGGGGCTTAGCTTTTCTCTCCTCACTGTGAATCTTCTCCATGTGTCCTCATAAAGTAGCTCAATATGATCAAGAGAGAGGATTCTGTTTACTGTATAAGTAAACACTGGATTTCTAGTCAACACCACCTTCATTCCTAGGGAGAAGTCTTCAGTAGGGATCTTTTTGCTTCTCCTTCCCCTGGGTACTTTCTTCTTTTTGGGAATCTCCTTCTTGGTGGATGATGCATTCCCGATACCAAACTTAGGTTTGATGTCAGGAGGGATTTTATTGATTGTTACTAAAGGAGGTTTGAGCTACAAATTCTGCCGTGTATCATCAGGAGGTTCTTAAAGGTTTGGATTAATAAGCTCAGTCTGCATGCACCTCTCTTCTTCACCTACTGAATGTATATCTTTGAAGACATGAAAGACTAGTTGCTCATTATGCACTCTAAGCACTAATTCACCTTCTTCTACATCAATCAGAGCTCTTCCATTGGCGAGGAATGGTCTTCCTAGAATTATAGAGGCATTCTCATCCTCCCCTGTGTCAAGAATCACAAAATTTACTAGGAGGAAGAACTTACTCACTTTGACCAAGATATTCTCCACTAATCTGTATGTAGGCTTTATGGATTTATCTGCCATCTGTAACACTATCCTTGTAGGTTGTGCCTCTTGAATTTGCAGCTTTTTCATCACAGACAAGAGCATTAAATTGATGCTTGCCCCTAGATCACATAACGCTTTCTCAAAGGTTGTGCTCCCAATGGTGCATGAAATTTGAAAGCTCCCTGGATCTGGTATCTTCCTTGGCAAGTTATTCTAAATGATGGCACTACACTCCTTAGTCAGGACCACTGTCTCATCTCCCTTTAAAGGCTTCTTCTTTGATAACAACTCCTTCATGAATTTGACATAGAGAGGCATTTGCTCCAAAACCTCAGCAAAAGGAATATTGATCTGCAACTTTCTGAAGACTTCTAAGAACTTTGAAAACTACTTGTCCTTGGTCCCCTTTTGAAGTCTATGAGGATATAGCATTTTAGGCTTGTACTCAAGAGCCTTTCGCAATGTAGGATAAGTGTCAAGAGAGTCTAGGAATGGGTTGTTCGCTCGTTTTGGAGGGACGTGCTCTACTTCTTCCTTCTTCTCCTCTGGAGCTTCTTTTTCAACTGGCTCCTCATTAACTTGTGCTTCCGTACTTGCCACTTGACCACTTATTAAGGTGATAGCCTTGCATTCCTCTCTTGGATTTGGAATTGTGCTACCAGGAAGGCTATTAGTAGTCCTCTGATTAATTTCATTAACTTTTGTGGCTAATTGACCCATCTGAATCTCCAAGTTCTTGATTGATGCTCTGGTTTCTTGTCTAAAACTTGCCAATATTGCTTCCAAATCATTATTCTGCTGGGGCTGAGAAGTTGCTTGCTGAGATGACTGAAACTGGTGGTTATTAAAATTATTCTGTTGAAAATCACCCTGAGAATTATTATTAAATTTTTATGGCCTCCGAGGTTGCTCTCTCCACCCAAAATTTGGGTGATTTCTCCACCCCTGATTGTAGGTCTTAGAATAGGGATCATTATTAGGATTTCTAGGAGCATTCCACATGTAATTCACCTGTTCAGAAGAGGATTGAGCATAATCATAATTATCATTTTGCATAAAATTACCTGTCATGTCATAAGAGACCTCTTGAGGTGGAGTTTGGGTGTTGATAGCTGAGACTTGCATTTCACCCATCTGTTGAGTAATTAGACTTAGTTGCTGAGACAAAAGCTTGTTCTGAGCAAGAATGGCATCAACAGCTTCTACTTCCAAAATGCTTCTCTTCTGAGGAGCCTCAGAGTTAACAGGATTCCTGTTAGATGAGTATAAATATTGGTTGCTAGCAACCAATTCAATAAGCTCAATAGTCTCCTCCAGTGTCTTCTTCTTGTGCAATGAACCACCTACAGAATTATCTAAGCACATCTTGGATATTTCATCCAAACCTTCATAAAAGATATCTAGTTGGGTCCATTTGGAGAATATGTCCGGAGGGCATTGCCTAGTCAGTAGCTTGTATCTCTCCCAAGCTTCATAAAGAGTTTCACCATCCTTCTGCCTGAAGGTCTGAACCTCCACCCTAAGCTTAGTCAGCTTCTTTGGTGGAAAAAATTTAGTAAGAAACTTAGCAACAACCTTGTCCCAAGTATCCAAACTCTCCTTGAGTTGGAAATCTAGCCATAGCTTTGCTCCATCCCTCACAGTAAACGGGAAGAGCATGAGTTTGTACACCTCCGGGTTCACTCTATTTGTCTTCACAGTATCACAAATCTACAGAAAATTAGAAATAAATTGATTTGGGTATTCTTGGGAAAGACCATGATACTGGCAGTTTTGTTGCACCAGGGTGACCAATTGTAGCTTCAACTCAAAGTTGTTTGTAGCTATAGAAGGCACCACAATGTTTTTCCATAAAGATCTACAGTAGGAGCAGAGTAAAAGCCAAGCACTCTCCTTTGTTGCTCATTCCCATTCAGATTTGCCATATTGACATTAGTAGCATTATTAGGATCCGTAATGGATTTTGCAGCCTTGTAAAGTCTTGCTTGTTGCCAACGCTGCCTGAAAGTCCTTTCAGGTTTAGAATCAAAGTCTAAGAGAGGTTCCTTGTCTCTGTTCCTGCGCATAAACAGACAAGAGACAAGAAAAGATGGAACTCTCTACGTCAGAGTGCAGAGAATTCCCAGTGAGGTAACCTGTGTAAAGAGATAAAAATATTGAATGAAACAAACACTAAAATTCGAAAATTACTATTAAAATTAAGACAAAAAAATTTCGAAATTACCAGGCAAATGAAATAAGAAAAATTAAAATAAGCTAGGGAACACCAAACTTAATTTCAGAAATTATAAAGAAATAGTTGAGCAAAAATTCGAAAATTTAAAGCCTAAAATTTAAACGAGACTAATAACATAAGAAAAATAAAAATAATAAAAGAAAATAAAGAAGGAAAAAAAATGAAAATGGACTAAAATAAAAAAGAGAAACGAAAGAACGTGGAAACAATCACGATTGAAGTTAAAGAAATAAAAAAAATGAAACGAAGGGTTGATGAACAAAAGGAAGAAAAAAATAAAGGAAAAAAATTAAAAAATAAAAATTAATAATACTAAAATAAAACTAATTAAAAGAAAAATGATCTAATCTAAGCAATCAAACAACGAATAGTTGTCGATCACAGTCAATCCCCGGCAACGGTGCCAAAAACTTGATGCGGAATTTACAACCACAAACTAGCCGGCAAGTGCACCAGGTCGTACCAAGTAGTACCTCAAGTGAATGAGGGTCGATCCCACGAGGATTGATGGACTAAGCAACAATGGTTAAGTGATTTACTTAGTTAGACAAACAGAAATTGGTGTTTGATAGTTCAAAAAGCATTAAACAGGAAACTCAGAATATCAGAAGACAGGCAATAAATAAGTTGAGAATAAAATATGGAGATAGCAGTTAAGGCTTCATAGTTATCTATTTTCCAGATTGACTTTTCTTATTAATTTATTTTAATCATGCAAGATTTAATTCCTAGCAAACTATATATGACTAAACCCTAATTTCTTAGACCTTTTTAGTCTCCTCTAAAATTCATCAACCGCCAATTCCTTGGTCAATTAATTCCAATTAGAGGGTGAAGTTCAATTCTAGTTATATGCCACAGAAATCCTAATTGCCCAAATATAAAAGGATTATATGTCATGTATCCCGTTAAATCCAGATAATTAGAAATTTAAGAGAATATGTTTTCAAGCTGTTGTTCAAGTAAAGAGCTTTTCCAAGTTATACAAGAACTCAATTAGAAAGAGGGTCATACTTCCGTTCCACCTAATTTCATAAAATAAAGAACGAAAATAATTCTTGAAATATAAATTAGTACATAAATTAAAATAGAAAAAATAAGGAACATAATCAATCCATACAATAGAGTGAAAACTAGGATTCAGGTAAACTGTAATTTACAGAATGAGGTAGAATAATCCAGAAGAGAAGTTTCTTTTCTCTTTTATATCTAATCCTAATTAATTTAAAATCTATTTTCTAACACTAAAATAATATCTTTTCCTATTTTAAAATAAAATACAAAATTCAATCAAAATAAATCTGGCTTTATTCGCAGCTTTTATTAAATGCCTGGGGACCACTTGGTTGTTAGGATCCACACTGAACTTGAAAAACCTCAAGTTCAGCGTGGGATAAGAGAGGCGTCCTTATTGTGTTCTATTGGGTCCACGCTGAACTTGGAATTTCCCAAGTTCAGCGTGGTAGTGTACGTACTTCCTTCCTTGTGTGCGTGGATTCCACGCTGAACTTGGAAAATCCCAAGTTTAGCATGGACAAGGCCGAACTTGACTAGATGGAGGGTTATTGCTCCACGTGGAGTGGACAGCATCAATTCTTTGTTTTCTTCATTCTCTAACCTTGGCTTAAACTCTGCGAAATTTGTCTAAAATGCCACCTGAAATAAACAGAATTGCACACGACTCAAAGTAGCATTCATAGTGGCTAAAATATATTAAATCTTGATTAAACTTTGCAATTCAAGTGCAAATTCACTAGAAAAAGATAGAGAAGATGCTCACTCATCAACAGACTTGAGTGGGACTTTCGGGAGCAAACTCTAAGGGCTTTTGGCTTCAAGGATCGATGGACTAGGTGAATGACGGAGTATGTCAAACAAGTGAACTACACATTCAAGATCAGTGGTAACCTATCTAAGGAAATTGTCTCTCAAAGAGGCTTGAGACAGGAGATCTTCTATCCCATTATGTATTTATAATTGTCTCTGAAGTCTTTACAATATTAACAGAGTTAGCATAAAGGGATAATCTTATCTCTGGTGTTAAACTCGCCCCCACTACTCCCTCAATTACACATCTTTTATTCGCTGATGATTGTAACATTTTTCAAGTGCAAACGAAGAAGAGATTTACCAGTTAATCCAAATTCTCAACCAATACACAATGGTGTTGGGACAAAGAATCAACCTAGATAAATCTGGAATAACCTTTGAAAATCAAATCCCGATTCAAACTCTGGTCAACATAGAAGAAATTCTTGGTATGTTAAGTTAGGATAACTCGAGTTTATCTAGGACTCCCAGCTCAATGAGGTAGTGATGCGTGCGCATCTTTAGTGTTTTTCTCTTACAATTCCATTCAATAAACAAAGAATTATTGCAAGTTAAACAATGATTTCATGATTAATTAAGAAATACTTTGAGTTAGTGTGCATTCATTGATTTCAGAAAATTTGGAAGAGAATTGGCAAAGATTAAAGAGCAAAGGAGGCAAGGAATCACTTTGAGCAAGGAGAGCAAGAATGGAGGAGCAAACAGAAAGCTCTTTGGATACAAACAGAAAGCCTCCTTAATTGAACAGAAAGCTTCACGTGTAACGTGAGGAGGGTAACGTGCCACACCAATCAATTATGCACTCCCAGGGGAACTGAGCACTTCAACGTTCAATGTGGGAGAATTGGTGTACAACACCAAAACGGAAGACGTGCATTTGCACAGATGGTGGAATTTGCTCATTCATGTGTATGCATGACCTATACATACGCATGACCGCCAAAGTTCACATAGTACGTAGAAGAATAGACGTGGGACCTGAAGGCTTTCACGTGGGACGTTGGCTATCATGCGTACGCTTAACTCATGCATACGCACAACAAGAAGATTTTGAGCAGTCATGCGTACGCATGAGGCATGCGTACGCACGATTGTACTTTCGCGTGGTACGTGAGATTTTTCACATACAATGCAATGGAGTAACTGGACTACAATTGAAGGAAAACTAAGCCACGTACTATGTGGGATACTCCACGTATCACGTGATCTATCCAGTGAGTGAAACAAATTGAGTTTGAGCTCTACGTGCGACGTGAACCCTTCACATGCCACGTGAGATCCTTAGCCACTCCCAGGGACCTCATTGTACCCACTTCTCCACAATTATCTGATTCACTCAAGTCCACTAATCACAGGTGTTTATTAAGGATTCGCAAGAGGAAAAGGTTGAAAGCTTTGCTGAAGGCAATCATTAATTAGTTAGATTTGATTTGATTTTTAAATTTGATTCTGTTTTAGTTTGAATTTAAATTTTATTAGGGTTAGTTTTTAAGGAGAGAAGTCAGAAACTTTAGGGATCTTCTCTTCTTCTTTGACAGTTTTTATCTTGATAATTAAGGATTTCTCTGAAGAACATGAGCAACTAATTCTCCTTGGTTAAGGTTATGAGCTCTGTTGATTCCATGGATTAATACATTAGCTTTTCTACTTTTAATTTATGTATTGATTTCTTCTTAAGAAAAGGTTTTCGTTCTTCATCTTATAGGGGTTGAATGTGTTGGGAAACAATTCTTCTTTGACTTGAATTCTCTTTACCTCTTGGAAAAGTTGATTAATTGAATTAAGCTTGAAAACCAATTCTCACAACTCTTAAGTTTTGAAACTAGGCTTGATAAGTGACATCGAATCAACTAGGGGAGATTCTTATGAATTGTGTGGGTTATGAATCAGTGGACATACTTAACTCTTTTCTTAAGTAATTGACTAAGGGATTAGCGATTAATAGGTTAAAAAGAAGTTGAATCACCAAGGGATTGGGATTTGATTACTAATGATATGCCATAGAAGTATTTTTGCATGATTAAGATGGAAAGTGAAAAGTATTGATCCAGAAGTTTTAACATCTCTAAAACCTTAACTCTTTTAATCATATTACACTTGAATACTCACTGTTTGCTTCCGTTTACTTTGCTGTTTATTTTAAAGCTTTCTGAAACCCTAATTTATGATTGTCTGACAAGATTAATCGATTGACTATTGCTTGCTTAATCCGTTAATCCTTGTGGGATCGATATTCACTCACCGTGAGTTATTACTTGGTACAACACGATGCACTTGCCGATGTTTTGTGGTGTGTAAAATCTGCATTAAGTTTTTGGCGCCGTTGTCGGGGATTAATCCTGGTTAACAAACTACCAATCAATTGATTACCTAGATTAGATCTTTTTAGCTTTTATTTATTTACTGTTTTTATTTTACTCCCCCTGGGAATTCCCTTCATCACTGTGAAGGGAGTTCCAATTTGATTTTTTTGTTGTTTTTGTCTATGCAGAAAAAGAGGGACAAATAACCTCTTCAATATGATCCTGAGATTGAAAAAACTCTTTGGCGACAAAGAAAACAAGCTAGAAATCAAAGAGTTGAAGAAGAAATTGAAGAAGCAATTCAAGAAGAATTTGAGTTCAATAAGGTAGAGAATACAAATCACAATGTTAATGCTCCTCAACCTAGGAGGACCCTTGGATCTTTCACTACTTCTAATCTAGGGAGTTGTGAAAGTAGCATTGTGACACCTACTATCAATGCCAACAACTTTGAATTGAAGCCCCAACTTGTCACTCTAGTACAACAAAATTATTTATTCAGTGGAAGTGCATAGGAAGATCCTAATTTTTTTATCTCCAACTTCCTGCAAATTTGTAATACGGTCAAGACAAATGGCGTCTTGATTGAAGTTTATCAATTGTTGCTCTTCCCTTTGATATAATGGATCAGGCTAAGTAGTGGCTAGATAATCAGCGCAAGGAGAGCATAGTCACATGGGAGGACTTGGCTACTAAGTTTCTAAACAAGTTCTTTCCACTTCAGAGGTTGACTAAACTCAGAACAGACATTTAGACCTTCAGACAACATGAAGGAGAGTCCCTCTATGAAGCTTGGGAGAGGTACAAAGAGATTCTCAAGAAGTGTCCTTCAGATTTATTTGCTGATTGGTTCCAACTTCAGATTTTTTATGATGAGATCACGCCATCCTCACGGGTTTTATTGAATAATTCGGATGGAAGATCTTTGCATATGAAAGAGACCACTGATGAAGCATTGGAGTTGATTGAAATGGTGGCCAACAATCAATACCTCTATTCCTCTAAAAGATCAATGAGAAAAGGAGTTATGGAATTAGGTGCCTTGGACACTCTGTTGGCTCAGAATAAAGTCATGTGACAACAAATTAATGCAATTACTCAACAATTAGGAGGCATGCAAGTTTCAGCAGTGAGCACCCAAGGAAATTCCTATGGCATGAGTAGTGGACTTCATCAAAGTGAATGTTTGGAGTATGGATATTTTTCTCTAGAGCAAGTAAATTATATAGATAACCCTCCAAAACCACCTCACAATTATCCCTTCTCTAAGACCTATAATCCTGGATGGAGAAATCATCCAAATTTTGGGTGAGAAAATCAAAGTCAGAGGTTTCATAATTTTAACAACAACCATCCACAAAACCACTTCCAACCTCAACATAATTCCTTCAACCCCATCACCAACAACAACCACCCCTCACCCAACCATCTCATGACTCTGAAAGACTTTCTATTCTTGAATTGGCCATGGAGAAACTCTCCCAGAGCACACTCACATTCATGCAAGAAACTAGAGGATTCATGGAGGAAACAAGAACTAACTTCAAGAATCAAGGTGCTTCAATTAGCAATTTAGAGGTGCAAGTAGGCCAAATTGCTCAATAATTGGCAAAATCAACAAATGGTCTTCTCAGTGACACAATTTCAAATCCAAGAGAAGAGTGTAAAACTATTTATTTGAGAAGTGAAAAAGTAGTGAAACAAGAGGACAAGGAGGAGGCCACAGCCATGCAAAGGAAAGAAGCCCCAGAGGACATCACCCCTCAAATGGAGCAGTGTAGCCCACTTTGCATGACCATAAAATTCAAGCTTCAAAAGATGCATCAAGAGACAAGGTCCAAGTGCAAGAGTATAAGTCAAGAATTTCTTATCCTCAAAGGCTCCAGGGAGAAAACAAGGAGATGCACTACTCCAAATTCTTGAAAATATTCAAGACATTGCACATCAACATTCTTTTCATAGAAGCACTTGAACAAATGCCCTTATATGCCAAATTCATAAAGGATCTGTTGTCCAAGAAAAAAACTTTGAAGGGAGGCCAAACAGTGGAGATGACCAAGGAGTATAGTATAATAATTCAAAGGAATTTGCCAAAAAGAAAAAAGATCTAGGGAGTTTTCAAATTTTCTGCACTATAGCCAACAACACCTTTGAGAGAGCATTATGTGATTTGGAAACAAGTATTAATTTGATGCTATTATCTGTAATGAAGAGGTTACAAATTCAAGAATTGAAGCCCACAAAATAGCTCTACAAATGTCACACAAATCAATGAAATATGCACATAGAATAATTGAAAATGTCTTGATTAAAGTGGGCAAATTCTTTCTCCAGTAAATTTTGTTATTGTTGACATGAAGAAAGATGAGAATGCTTGCTCCTAAATGTGAGCAAGGAGTCATGTGCTAAGAAAGAAACAAGGGATTGATCATAAAGAGCATGACAATGTGAGTTGGAAGGCCAAACTAACTAAGAATGTTCAATGCAAGCTGAGCCAAATTGCTTGAGGCTTTAGTTTAGAGGACTATTATGAAATCTTTACACTTGACAAAGCCTTGAAGAATCAAGAAAATAAAAAACAATAATTAAGAAAAATGGTGGAAGAGAGGCCAAAGACTCTGAGTACTACTAACTAAAGAAATTGAAAGAAAAATAAGCTCAAAGTGCAATGTGGGAGCACTGGTGATGAGCGGATAATTTGTACGCTTTTTGGCATTGTTTTTAGTATGTTTTTAGTATATTTTAGTTAGTTTTTAGTATATTTCTATTAGTTTTTAGCTAAAATTCACTTTTCTGGACTTTACTATGAGTTTGTGTGTTTTTCTGTGATTTCAGGTATTTTCTGGCTGAAATTGAGGGTCCTGAGCAAAAATCTGATTCAGAGACTGAAAAGGACTGCAAATGCTGTTGGATTCTGACCTCCCTGCACTCGAAGTGGATTTTTTGGAGCTACAGAAGCCCAATTGGCTCGCTCTCAACGGCATTGGAAAGTAGACATCCTGGGCTTTCCAGCAATGTATAATAGTCCATACTTTGCCCGAGATTTGATGGCCTAAACCGGCGTGGCAATTCAGCCTCAGAATTTCCAGCGTTTAACGCTGGAACTGGCATAAAACTTGGAGTTAAACGCCCAAACTGCATGAAAGCTGGCGTTTAACTCCAGAAAAGGTCTCTACACATGAAAGCTTCAATGCTCAGCCCAAGCACACACCAAGTGGGCCCGGAAGTGGATTTTTCTGTCATTTACTCATTTCTGTAAACCTTAGGTTACTAGTTCACTATTAATAGGATCTTTTGACATTGTACCTGTACCTCATGACACTTTACACGTTTCTTTGTGTACTTTCCACGGTATGAGTCTCTAAACCCCATGGTTGGGGGTGAGGAGCTCTGCTGTGTCTTGATGGATTAATGCAATTACTACTGTTTCTTATTCAATCATGCTTGCTTCCATTCTAAGATATCACTTGTTCTTAACCCGGATGAATGTGATGATCCGTGACACTCATCATATTCTCAACTATGAACGTGTGCCTGACAACCACCTCCGTTCTACCTTAGATTGAGTAGATATCTCTTGGATTCCTTAACCAGAATCTTCGTGGTATAAGCTAGAACTGATGGCGGCATTCAAGAGAATCCGGAAGGTCTAAACCTTGTCTGTGGTATTCTGAGTAGGATTCAATGATTGAATGACTGTGACGTGCTTCAAACTCCTAGCAGGCGGGGCGTTAGTGACAGACGCAAAAGAATCAATGGATTCTATTCCGGCCTGACCGAGAACCGACAGATGATTAGCCATGCTGTGACAGAGCATAGGAACGTTTTCACTGAGAAGATGGGAGGTAGCCACTGACAACGGTGAAACCCTACATACAGCTTGCCATGGAAGGAGCTTCGCGTGTTTGATGAAGAAAGACAGTAAGAAAGCAGAGATTCAGAAGATGGAGCATCTCCAAAACCTCAACCTATTCTCCATTACTGCAAAACAAGTAACCATTTCATGTTCTTTTGCTTTTTACAATCAATCCTGATAATTTCTGATATCCTGACTAAGATTTACAAGATAACCATAGCTTGCTTCAAGCCGACAATCTCCGTGGGATCGACCCTTGCTCACGCAAGGTATTACTTGGACGACCCAGTGCACTTGCTGGTTAGTTGTGCGGGATTGCAAAAGTGTGATTGCAATTTCGTGCACCAACTGGCATACAACACCAAAACGGAAGACATGCGTACGTACAAATGGTGGAATTTGCTCATTCATGCGTACGCATGACCTATGTGTACGCATGACCCCAAAGTTCACGTAGGACATAGAAGAATAAACGTGGGGCGTGAAAGCTTTCACGTGGGATGTTGGCTATTGTGCGTATGCTTAACCCATTCGTATGCACAACAAGAAGATTTTGAGCAGTCATGCGTACGCATGAGGCATGCAGACGCACGATTGCACTTTCGTGTGGTACGTGAGATTTTTCACGTACACAATGGAGTAACAAAGACTACAATTGAAGGAAAACTAAGCCACATACTACGTGGGATACTCCACATACCATATTATCTATCCAGTGAGTGAAACAAATTGAGTTTGAGATCTACGTGCGATGTGAACCCTTCACATGCCACGTGAGATCCTTAGCTACTCCCAGGGACCTCAATGTATTCACTTTCCAACAATTATCTGATTCACTCAAGCCCACTAATCACAAGCATTTATTAAGGATTTTTAAGAAGAAAAGATTGAAATCTTTGTTGGAGGAAATCATTAATTAGCTATATTTGATTTGATTTTTAAATTTGATTTTGTTTTAGTTTGAATTTAAATTTCATTAGGCTTAGTATTTAAGGAGAGAAGTCAGACACTTTAGGGATCTTCTCTTCTTCTTCAGCAATTTTTATCTTAATAATTAAGGATTTTTCTGAAGAACATGAGCAACTAATTCTTCTTGGTTAAGGTTATGAGCTCTATTGATTCCATGGTTTAGTACATTAGCTTTTCTACCTTTAACTTATGCATTGATTTTTTCTTAAGAAAAGGTTTTCATTCTTCATCTTAAAGGGGTTGAATGTGTTGGAAAACAATTCTTCCCTGACTTGAATTCTCTTAACCTCTTGAAAAAGTTGATTAATTGAATTAAGTATGAAAACCAATTCGCACAACTCTTAAGTTTTGAAATTAGACTTGATAAGTGACATCGAATCAACTAGGGGAGATTCTTATGAATTGTGTGGTTTATAAATCAGTGGACGTGCTTAACTCTTTTTTTAAATAATTGACCAAGGAATTAGCGATTAATTAAGTTAAAGAGAAATTGAATCACCAAGGGATTGGGGTTTGATTACTAATGATTTGCCATAGAAGTATTTTTGCATGATTAAGGTGGAAAGTGAAAAGTATTGATCCGGAAGTTTTAACATCTCTAAAACCTTAACTCTTTTAATCATATTACACTTTAATACTCACTGTTTGCTTCCATTTACTTTACTGTTTATGTTTAAAGCTTTCTGAAACCTTAATTTGTGATTGTTTGACTAGATTAATCGATTGACTATTGCTTGCTTAATCCGTTAATCCTCGTGGTATCGACACTCACTCACCGTAAGTTATTACTTGGTACGACTCGTGCACTTGCCGATGTTTTGTGGTTTGTAAAATCCGCATCAAGTAGATCTAAGACCAAGGCTTTGTGATGGATAGAAGAGAAAGCAACATATAAAATTGACGCTTGGAAGGAAAGCCTGCTCAACCAAGCCGGTAAAGAAGTTCTCATCAAGGCAATAATTCAAGGAATTCCATCTTATGTTATAAGTGTCCTAAGATTTCCCAAGAAATTCTGTAAAAATTTCAGCCCGAGAATAGCAAAATTTTGGTGAAGATCATCAGGGAAAGACAAAGGAATACATTGGAAGATTTTGGAAAAATTAAGCATGAGCAAAGTAGATGGGAGTTGGGTTTTAAAGACTTTATGCACCAGAACACATCTCATCTTGCAAAGCAAGCATGGAGGATTATCAAAAACTTGGATGCACTTTAGATCAGAGTTCTCAAGGCATTTTACTTCCCAAACGAGGACTTCTAGAGGGCCCCAAAAAAGAAGCATGTCTCATGGGTTTGGAAAGCTTAATACAGGGAAGAGATTTTCTCAGAAGGAATGGCAAATGGAGAATAGAAAAAGAAAATCAACTAGAAATTTGGAAGAATAATTGGATACATGAAATGTCAAAACCATTAAGAAAGGAATCTCAGTTGTCAAACAAAGTCTCAGACCTCATCACCACAAAAAAATAAAACCAAGAATTAATGGAAGCTAGCTTTTCCATGCCTATGAGAAACCTAATCATGCAAACTCCCTTAGCATCATGGAAAGAGTGGACTCCTTATTGTGCCGTTACAAGAAGGATGAAATCCATTAGGTCAAAATAGGATATTATGTTGCAAAAAGAGAGGAAATCAAGGAATCAGAAGCAAGCTTGTCCATTGATACAGATTTCAAGGATCTCTGGAAAGGAATTTGGGAAATGCGCGTTCCTCGAAAGGTTAAAATCTTTTCTTTGAAAAGAATCCTAAAACATCATCCTGGTAAGAGCTAATTTGTGAAAAAATGGTTCATGATCCTATTTTTTCTATTTGTTTAAAAGAAGTAGAGACCATAGAACATGCACGTTGCTGTGCGAATGGACTAAAACGGTGTGGTTTGGGTCTCAAATGCTATGCACCCCTACAAAGAAAAATGTTTCAACCCTAAAGAGCTGGCTATTGGGTATTCTACAAGACATCAGAAAAGCTCATAAAGAAGGAAGGAAAGCAAGTTGGAGCAAAATCATACATATTGCGTGGGCTATTTGGAAATCTAGAAATGCTGTTATATTTAAATAGACTCCTCCAAACCCAGGCATGACAATTAAATTTGCAACACACCAAGAATCAAAATTCAAGAAATGCCAACTTCACATAACTCATTTCAGAGAACAAAAAGAGTCATACATATTAAGTGGAAGGCTCCGCCGAGAGAGTGGCTCAAGATTAATATCAATGCAGCTTTTATGTCAGGAGTAAACTCTGGGGCCACAATGGCTATAATCAGAAACAGTAGAGGAAATTTTAGAAGAGGATCTGCAAAAAAAAGTGAAAGCAATTTCAAGTTTAGAAACATAAGGAATAGCATTAAGGGAAGTAGTGATTCTAACTAAAAATATGAAAATCAACAATGTTATCATTGAATCTGATTGCCAACCTTTAGTGGAAGCATTGAAATCGGAAAGGACCCTATGGAAAATAGATCCAATCTTGGAAGACATTCAGAAATTAAAGACCGATATACCCTTATGCGATTTCACATGGATACAAAGAGAAAGAAACAGAGTAGCTCACCTGATTGCCGAGCTTAAAGGACAAGAGCATCTCCCACAGGATCGGAGCTATAATTACACTCCACAATTAATGAATGTGTTTCAGCAAGAGAGACCGCCTCCATTCTTAGCATCTGCCAACACATCTTGGCAGCTGAACATCTTATTTACACCAATCAATCTGCGTCCACCCCTTTGTCAGTGGTCAACCTCGAGCTTACTTGATCGAATCTAATTTAGATTTGGCCATCACAATCGGCAAAGAGGGGATAACCAGAAGATTCATTCTAGGCAAAAGCTATAAGGGCTGAAATATCTGGAAACCTCAGCGTGTGAAAGTCTCTGCCCCTTCCCGACCAATTCAGCGGTGTGTGTAACTGGCCAGCTTCACATTGGAGACTCCAAAGATTTATCCATTGATGGAGACTTTTTACGTTCCACAAAGAGGTGCACTAAGACGGGGGTTCTTGTAGTCTGCAGCTTGCGCCACGATCTGCAACCATCAAAGGGTATCTTCGTCTTCGTCTTCGTCTTTGTCTTCGATGGATAGAGCAAGAAGACAAATAGAAGAAAATAGGAGGAAGGAGGTTGAGAAACAGACGTAGAGTTGGGTAGTTAAAAAAGTGTTTGAACTTGTTTATTCGAGCGGGGTGAGATCGGGTCTCCAAGTTCTGTTTTAGTGTGGGTCGGATCTGTCCGGCCTATATGCCCCGACCAAATTCGTCCTTGAAAGATCACGTGTTCTCCATTTTCGTCCTTGAATAATTTTTTTAATCAATTTAGTCCCTGAATGATTTTTTTAAATCACGTTCGTCCTTCCGTTAATCTCTTCACGCTGCCGTTAACAATTTGTTGACCTGGAACGTGAAGTGGCAATAAGAATTACACCTGGCATGCTGTGTGTGTTGCTGACGAGATATATTTAGGGTTATGTATCAATTTAGTCCCTAAATATCAAATAAATAAACCCTAAATTCCTATCTTCCCATGAACATGAATGCATTGCTTGAGTGTTGCTACAGATCCAACAGCGGTTGAGGGAGAAAAAAACCGATTTCAGCACCATGATGGAAAGCGAAAGTGGAGGTCCTGGTGGTGGGTTGCCATTGCACAATCTGTGGTTGCCTATTATGAAATCATTATTGTTATTACTTTGTGTGCCATAGGTTTAATTGATTGATTAATTGCAGTTTTAAAGGGATGGATTCGAGTTTGGGACAACAGGAATTCAATTATCTGTTCGAATTGTTGATGATTGGGAACTCTAGTGTTGGCAAGAACAACCTACTCCCCAGTTTTATCTCTGATGATTTTCAAGATCTCTCCCCCACCATTGGTCAGTGTGCTCTCTCTTCTGCATCTTTGATTATATCACTCACTGTTTCTATTTGTTTGATTTGAAGTTTCCTTCTTCAGGTGTTGATTTTGAGATCAAATATGTCACTATTGATGGTAAACAGCTCAAGCTTGCCCATTTTTTTGTGACTCTCATGATTTTTATTTGGGATACCGGTATGCATTCTTTCTGTTTGATTTAATGTATGAGTCACTCTATATATATTCCATTTGTCTATACTTTAACTTTAATAATGCACCTTGTCAAGAGAAATTCAGAACGCTCACAAGCACTTACTACCGAGGAACACAAGGGATCATTATGGGTAAATCTCTATTCTCTTGAATCACTTGAATTTTCATTGCAACTTAATAAAAGAGAAAAATAATTCATTAGATAGAAAAAATGCTTTTTGGTTTCACATGTCCCATCCCCCAAGGTGGTTTCACATGTGCAACGGTAATCCACAACCGGGACCTTCACTTTCGCTTTACATCATGGCGTCGAAATTGATTTTTTTTTTCCTTAATCGCTATTGGATCTGTAACAACACTCAAGTAATGCATTCATGTTTATGGGAAGTTGGGAATTAAGGTTTATTTATTTGAGATTTAGGAACTAAATTGATACATAATTCTAAATATATTTCGTCAGCAATACATACAGTATGTCAGGCGTAATTCTTATTGCCACTTCATGTTTCAGGTCAGCAAATCGTTAACGACAGCATGAAGAGATTAACGGAAGGACGAATGTGATTTAAAACAAATTATTCAGGAACTAATTTAATTAAAAAATTATTCAAAGACAAAAATAAAAAATTTGTGATCTTTCAAGAATAAATTTGAGTGTTAATCTGTTGTAATTGTCTAGTTAATGATTCCATGTGAGGTATCATTAATAACATTGAAAGTATTGAGCTGTCCCTGTCACTAGATAAGGAACACTGCTGAGTAATTAGCTACTGTTACAAATTAAATCCACTAATTTTTAATTAGAACCCAAAGACAATATCCATGTGAATGCTTTAATAGATATGATTCTTTGACGAAAGCAGATCTATCCATCCTCCCATATTTTAATGTTGGACAGATCCAAACATCTACGTTTAATAAACCTCTATCTGGGAATCAAACAACCGCACAAATTATTAGAATAATAAACTACTCTAACTTTGTTTTATGACAGTCAACCCCACATATTAGAGATAGTCAACCCCACATAAATGCGATATCAGTTTGAAATTTGTTTTATGAATATTGTCATCAACATGGCATGATTTACACTAAATCACTACCCAACTAGTTTGAATTGCGTGTTATAAAATTTATCTCTTCCTTTAATTTCTCCGCTTGAATAATATGGTAACTGCCAAATGGCAATGTTGTAGTTACGGTTAGTCGTATTATATAAAAATGTGAAATCAATTTGGGTTGGTCGAGTGGTCAACTCACTCGTCCACTTAAATAAGTATTGGGGTTCGAATTCCGTCTTGTACATGCAGTAATTCATTGGCCAGCGGCAGAGCCTTAAATAGAACTCAGATCTGAGACGGATTAATACTTAATCTGTCGGATTGAGGGATACTGTGAACAACAAAAAAAAATATAAAAATGTGAATTCGGCTATTATTATATTAATATGGGAGAATTATTTTAATTTAGTAGTAATCTGTATACATTTAAAATAAAATAATCGATATATCAAAATGATCATCATATAAGCTTTTTCAACAAAAAATAATGAAAGTAATAATATAGCAACTAACAAATAAAACGCAAACGATCTTTCATTATTAATAGGTCTTAATACTTAATACCTTGTTACAAAGAGATGAAGTTTCTAAAGTTTGAATATTATGTGAGTGTTTTAGCTAGGTCATAGTAAATTGAAAAATCACTAATGGCCATGTTGTGCCAAAGATGCGAATATTTCAAGCAACGGTGACAAATTCAAGTTCTATCAATGCGCATATATTTCGTATAAACCCTAAGTTACCAAACAAAATGAAATAGACGGGAGAATAAATTTTTAATTTTTAATTAATTTTTAGTACAGTTCCTAGATAGACCTATTAATTATTTCACAAAAGCTTAGGTTGAGTTTCACACGTCAAGGAATCGAATGCTTCGTAGAATTCGAGATTATATTGGTGGAAACATTGACTTTTGGACTCTCAATACTTTCAGTTGGCTTGAATAGAACAACTTTACAATGCAAGAAAACTAATGATGATGAGACAATCATTATTTTTTATTCTTTATTTGACGTTCATCAACAAAGGTTCTCATGTAGCTATTGGGTCATGCATTTGCAAACCTTCAATATACCTAGCTAAGCTATGGCAACATTTCTATGTGTCAACAAAATAAAATTGACGAGTAATATATTTATATTAAATGATAAATAAAATACTATACCAGTAATATCGCATAAAAAGTGAGTTGATAAAATACTATGTTGATACAAAATATATAAAAAAATATATTTTTTTCCTTTTTTGAGATGTCTAAATATATAATACTCTCTTTTCTTTATTTATAATTAAAATAATATATATTTTAGTTCATTCGACCAAAATATTCATCAATAATAATTTTTTATATATATATGTGTGTGTGATAATTAGTTATAGTCTCATTATATATCTAAATTTTTTTTCATAATCAAGTTCAATTAAATTAATCTAAACCCAACAAAAATTAATTTTATTAATGAGAGCATGTCTACACACTCTAATTCTCTACTAATACGAACGTTTATATTCCACGTTCTTCCTCCTCCTCCTTTTTTATGTGTTTACCTCATCATTATTCCCATAGTTAGGGGTGTTCAAAACCAATCCAAATCGAATAAAACCGACTAATCGAACCAAAAACCAAAAACCAAACAAATCGAAAATTGAAAAACTGAAAATTTAACATTTTGCTTTTTTTTTTCAGCGGTTCAATTTGGTTTTTAATTCTGGTAGGAAAAATCCTAACCGAATCGAATCGGACTAAAATTCTTAAAAATCCTAAATAAACCAACCCCCAAGCCCAAACGAGGATCAGCCAACCTAGCCGCCACTATAACCCTAACGCAGTAATGCTCTCCACTCCACTCTTGAATCCTCTCACCCAAATTAAAACTTCTCTTCCCACACTCCACAACACCATCGTTCCTCAGTCCGTGACGCCACCGAATAGCACCGTTGCGGAGGCGCGTCCATTTCTCTCCCTCTCTCGTCGTACTTTCCTCTTCTCGGTGTAGCCCCCCTTCCTCACTCCCTCCCTCTTATCCACGCCACACACCATTTCTCTCACACTCACTCATGTCCAAATCACAAAAATGGCTTTTTGCTCTCTCACTCACGATCACGGTCTCATAGGTGCACTCTCCTCTCTCAGTCACAGACTCACAATCGTCTATTCCTCTTTGTCGATGACGTTCAGTCGTCCAGTTGTCATCTTCTCAAATTGCGGCACCTTCTTCCTTTTCTTCTTCTTTTGCAGTTCGCAATATCGTCGTCGTCATAGTTCGCAGCACTTCGTCTTTGCATTTCTGTTATTTGCAGTTTTAAATTATTTTTTAATCTGACTATTTGTTATTAGTTTTATATTTTGGTTTTGATCTAGTAGTTGTTTATGTTCTGATTTGTTATTTTGATTTTTGGTTGTGATTATTTGTTCTTGGTCATGAGTTTTTGTATAGGATTTTGGATCTAATTATTTCTTTTTGATTCTGATTATATGTTCTATTTTGATTTTTTATTATAATTTTCTTATGATTATTTGTTTTGGATTCTTCTTTTTTATTTAGGATTTTGATTTTGTTTTGATTTTTTCCTGTTCTAATATTTGATTTTAGTACACTAAATATGATTAGAACAGTATATTTTTTGCATTGAAAAATAGAAAAAACCGAACCAAAATAAAACTGATTTAATGGGTTTAGTTTGATTGGTCTTGACAAAAAAATTTAACCAAATTGAACCAAAAAATTAATATAAAATTAGATTGGATGACTTTTTCTTAAATAATGAAACTAAACTACATCGCAAACACCCAGCTGATTTACGGAATCCGAACTGGGTCATGCTTAATTTTTTTTTTAAATTTCAGAAATGACATCATTTTCCTTCGTCAAAAGTTCAAACGCTTTTGCGCTGACCCTTTCCTCCTTCGTCTCGTCACTCTCTCCCTAAGGCCTGAAGCTCGAGCTCTCTCATCTCCCTCACTGTGGCTCATTGGCTCTCACACTCAAGCTCTCTTCCTCTCTCATCTATGGTCTTCCCTCAAGCTCATCGTTAGTCTCTGTGTCATCAATCATCACCATCTCGCATTGGATCGCGTCGCGCACCTTCCTTGCGCTCATTGTCGCCGACGGCAGAAACAGCAGGTCCTGGGACTGGTCGTCTTCATTGTTCTCTATCTCGTCACCGTCTCATCACCATCTCGCACTTAGTCGCCCACCTTCCTTGTGATGTCATCACCAGAGGCAGAAGCAGCAGGACCAGAGGCTAGTTGTCATTTTCGTCTTCTTGCTTTGAGTCTCGTCGCCAACTTACTCTCTGTCGTCAGCTTCCTCGCACAACCAAAACTGATTTGGTGAGTTATAACAAATTTCTCTTCTCTTTTGGTTTCAGTTTTGTTGCTGTAATTCATCACTGCACTTTGATTTTGTTGTTAAAAGGTGTATTTGTTGTTGAAAATATCACTAAACTGGTTTTTTTTTTGCTGAAAATCATCACTGATATGAATTTATTACCTTGAATAATTTGTTACTGAAAATATTACTGAGCTAGTTTTTTGTTGCTGAAAATCATCACTAAGTTGAATTTATTAGTGATTGAACTTTGAATTTGTTACTACCTTGCTGAATAATCACTTAGTTAAATTTTTGTTAGTGATTGAAACTTGAATTTATTAAAGATTAAACCTTAAATTTGTTGCTAAAAATAATTAGAGTTGAATTTGTTACTAATTATCATCACTGAATCTTAAACTTGTTGCTGAGTTATTGAAATAATTACGTAGCTAATTTTTTTTAAAAATTATCATTGAGTTGAATGTGTTGTTGAAAATTATTTTAAAATAATTTTTTTTTATTTTTTTTGGAGCTAGAATTTTAATTTGAAAATGTCTTTATCACAAATACCATTAATAACCAATTGTGTTATTTTTTGTTCTCTCTTATTCATTTAAATTGAGAAAATATTTTGTATTAGTGACTATTTTTTTTTGCATCATCAGTTATATTGAGAATTGATACTTGATTTTTACTAATATATTTGTGACGAGATACATTTTAACTTTTAATCTTATTTTTATAATTTTGTATTTTTATTTAGTTATGATTGGATCAATCAGATAAATAAATAAATCAGTAACCCACCGGTTGAACTAATGACCGGTGACCCAGTTGTATGATCAGGTGAATTACCAGTTCGGTTCTGATAACTATGGTCGTTTTTTATTGCTACAGCTGTTGTGTGTTTTTTTTCTTTTCCTCATCCTCTTCCTAATGATTTTGTAACATTATGTATTTTTTCTTCTTTTGTATTCAATTTTTTTCTTGTTTTTATTCTTGTTAAAAAGGTAAAACAAGAAGAATTATGAGAATGTTAAACAAAAAGGACAAGATGACTAAGAAAAGAAGAATATAATGATGACAAAGAAGAATAGGAGGAAGAATTTTGAATTATGCAGAATTTATCAAAAAATATTATCAAAATTTTTTAACTAACACATAAAGATTTTAAATTTTGATACTGAAAATTTTTATCGGTAATACAGATTTTTGTTAAGAGGGTAAAATAAGAATTACAAAGAAGAAGGAGCACATGCACAGTAAGTAGTGCGTGATGTGAAAAATAGTTATAACAACTTGGTTTGACTTGGTTAGGTAATTCACTTGGTTGTAGAGTTTTCTCAAATTATATTATTTATTATATTTAAATAATAATATAATAATAATAACATATAATATATATTTATTATTTTAATAATTTTATTTATTTGTAATCTTGTATCACATAATATACATTTTTAACTTGTTACAAAGATGTGTAATTTAAAATATATATATATATATATATATATATATATATATTACATGCTTATTAATGTAATAAATTTTAGTTAATATTTTAATATTTTTATAAAAAATTAAATTAAATATTTTTGTAGCAAGTTATAATTTATGAGATAAAATATTGAAATTAACTAAAGTGTATTACAATAATAATAAATTTATACTTTAGATTATTATTATTATTATTTAAATCAACTAAATAATTATAACAAATTTATATATTTAATTATAATAATTATTGATTGATATTTTGGATAAATAAACTAAAGTGTATGCTATTTTAATTTTACAAAAAGAAGTGTATATTTTATAAAATAAAAAATATTATTTAAATATCTCATAAAAAAAGTGTCATTTTCTCAAATATATATTTACTTAACATTACTCGCTAATATGTATGTGTCATGGATCTGCAATATCTGTTAGTATGTCTCTTTTGGGCGCTCTTCATAGAATAACTGTATCTTATATCATGGAGTGCACGTATCTAATTTCTTCGGGGATAAAATTATTAGACTATTTTTGCAACTATATGTGCCTAAATTTCACACGTTTTGATAGGGAAAGGTGCATGTATGCAAAACATTATTATCGCAGCATTTTGTCCATCACAATATATTTTCTAATTTTTATTTAAGTTTCAATATAATATACGGCCTGCTTCCACTTTCACAAGCTTTACTCAATGATGAAGAACGTGACTCAAAACAAACTGAATATTTTTTTTCACATTTTTTAAATAATATGCAAATTGATACTAAAAGAACTATATAAAATAGGGAAATTGACTTTACTTCAATTATTTAAGTATGCATAATGAGTTTATGATAATTTAATTAATAGTTGCAATGTAGTTAGATCTATACCCATGGCAACAAGCATCAAAGCTAAGAACTATTCCTATAAATTTCTACTTCACATGGAAATAGGGACTTCATCACCAGAAGCATAGACTCATTTTATGTGTGATTATAATAAGTCAAATGGAGATATTTCTTCCACGTGCAAATTATTATTATTATTATTATTATTATTATTATTATTATTATTATTATTATTATTTACATTTCTGTGACTATTAATTACACTAATTCAATTTCTTTGAAAGATTTGATGAAATCTATATGGTGATGCATTTTTTATATATTTTCGTTACATTAATGTCCACTAAACTTCCTCATAGGTGAAGTTAGTGTTATGGTCATAGAAATGTTTGGTATTATTAATTAAACCTTAAGAATATATATATATATATATATATATATATATTCAGCCAACTAATGTAAAAATCAGCCAACAAATAAAAAATAATATAAAAAAGAAACATATATAAAACTAAAAAAATCCAAAACTCAAATAAAAAAAAAATATTAGAATATGAAATAAAATAAAACTAATTTAAAATTTAAAATTTAATTAGAATTCAAAATTTAAAATTTAGAGTGACCGACAACACAGGAATGGAGCCTCTCACAAAGAAAGGGGGCAATAACCCCTCCTACATCTCAAATTTTTTTCATAAATTATATATAAATCTTAATTTAGCTCCCTTAAAATATTTATTTTACTCTCATTTATATTATGAAACTAAATTTTGGATCCTTCCTAAAATTGAATCTAGCTCAGTCCCTTACGATAGAACTCAGAACTATGATGGAAGCCAACAGCGACGGTGGTGGTGGGTGGCTAATAATTGTGGGCAAAAAATATGTACTGAGGAGAGGGAAAAAATGAAAAAGGATAAAAAGATAATTAAAGAAAAATTAATAAATGAATTTATTTATTTATTGAATAAAATTGGGTGATAGAGTATTAAGTTCCCCTTATTAATAATTTATGATTATGCAGTTTCCCTTCTCAATATGTAGATTGAAGAGTCTAGATTATTACAGTTTCCCTTCATCAGTTTTATATTTCCTTGAAAAGATTAATACTACCTTCTAATTAAGAGAAAGAAAATAGTATACGCCATGAAAATTATATTGCAATACATGCATGAAATTGATAAAAAGATACGGGACGTAATCTATATGCTAATTAACTGTGCCTACACTCCGAATGCATTATTTTTACATAATTGAAAAAGTATAAAATGTAAAATACATGTATATCTAATCATGATAAATAAAATAACTATTTTTTATATGGAAAAGTTTAGGAGGCAGCAATTTTAATAAATTTTGGCCAGCATGTAATTAACAGAGAAAAATGAGCCACTAGATGAAATCTCAAATCAATCTCACACCATTAAATCATCATTGATGGTTTTTTGATGGCTACTAATCACAAAAATTGCTGGCCCCTAGCATTGCTCTTTTCATATTAACACGAAAATGATCATCTAGAAGAACCTGTGTAATTGAACCACTATTTTTTGCGCATTAAACTCATCATAATATATATGCGCATGTGAAAAGAAATATAAAGAATACTACTACAAGTTGAGAGTATCACTGGGGAACAATAATAATGAATGTGGATTTCCCTTCCCCATAATTGAAGCTCTCTCAACCAACCAAAACAGGAGAGAAGACCAAATTAAAATATAAGGCCGTGACTCAAGCTAAGAGAAATACAAGAGTTGGAATTAGTAGCATGGTTGTTCAATTTCCCCACACAAAATAATGAATATTTTAATTAAAAATAAAAAAGAAACAAAAATTGGACATCATACTAATTAATTATTAGACCAAATAATTAATTAAGCAAAGTAAGGAACACTTTCACTAGTAATGGATCCATGACTCAATGTGGTTTTAGGTGGAGTGTTGTTGTAAACAGAAGAAGCCGAAGACGAAGACAAAGACGACGAAAGCACAACAGTAGAAGGTGAAGGTAAAGATGGATTTGGCGGCGCAGGGCGCAAAGGCGGAGGAGGAAGAGGAGGAGGTTGAGAAATACCTTGTTGTTGTGATGAAGAGTTTGCAGCATTATTATCATTATTATTATTGATTATAATTGGTGCTTGATTATTATTATTATTAGATGGAAGATGATGATGATGATGATGATTCATGGAAATGAGAGTGGCAGTGGCAGTGGCAGCAGCTTCTCTATATTTGTATTTGAGAATCTCAGCCCTAACAGCATTGACTTCTGCTTGCAATGTTTGAATTTGTTGCTGCAAACCTGAAATTGCACCCATGCATCCATAAACTGGATCTCTTAATCTCAAGTTTGCTTCATATACCAAACTGTTTGCGGCATCTGCTCTTTGCCCCTCTCCTACTTCCTACACATATTAAAACCAATTAATAAAAAAATAAAACAAAATATATAGCTAGTTATTACTGGATTTAGTATTATTATTATGAGTAGCATGTAACAGATATATTAATACAGTAGATTCCTTCCTGGAGATAAACTTATTTAAAAATAAATATATAAATTTGACGATAATATATTTTCGTCAAATCATTTTTATTGCGTTAGATCTGATGGTAATATAATTTATCGTCGAATTTATATATAAAATCCCACAATAAAATATGTATTTTATAGTGAGTTATGTATAATTTTTTATTTTTATTTTGTGTCTTTAGAACCTTTAATTTTTATTTAGTAAAATAAAAACAACAAAAATCCAACACTAAAAATTTTTTTGTTATGAAAATTCAAATAAAATATTACAAAATTACTTAACCCAAAAATTTAAATTATTAAATAGAGATATAAAATGTTTAGTTATTATACCTCTAAATGTTGTGTAATCCTAAACAAATTGAATCTTAAAAAGGAATTAAAGTGGTTGAAGAGAGGAGGGAGTATATATGAATAAATTGTGAATAATAATGATTAAGATACTAACCATGAGCATCTTGGAGACATTGCTTGCACCAAAGACTTTATGAACAGCAGCAAACTTTTGAGGCTCATGTGGTGAGAAATAAGGAGAGAAGGGACACTCCTCAGCACACCTTCTTCTAAGAAGCTTGCAAGCAGCACATGGTGTCACTGTGTTTAAGCTTTGCTTCCTCCCCATTATTTCTATTTCACTTTCACTACAACTTGATGATAATAATAATTCTCCCTCTTTCTTCACCTTCTTTGCTATCTCATCTATTCTTTCTTTTTCCAAAATCACAAAAACCTCATCTTAATAATATACTTTACAACTTTATTAGATACCATTTTATTTTACCATACATAATAATAATAATAATAATAATAATAATAATAATAATAATAATAATAATAATTTTACCTGTCTCAGGACATCCAAACATGCTTGTTGATTGTCTTGATCTATGGGGTGGATTGAGATGGGAAAAAAGAAAGGTTTTTGTTTCAGACACAGACACAAAGAAAAGGAAAAGTAGAGCTAAATTAAAAGGAAAGGAAGCAATTAGGGAGAAAAGTAGGTCAATGCTCTTTATAAGAAACAATTAAAAAGAAGGCAATAAACAAAACTTGGAGATCTCACATTACATACACACATATATATAATATTTATGAATTTAAAAAAATGTTTCTTTAAGATATATTATTTAAATAATAAAAATATTTGATAATAAAAAAATCAGTCAAAAACAACTATAATTTATTTTATTTAATATTCAGTAATTATTATAATAATTAATTAATATTAAATAAAATAAATTTTGACTCTTCTTTTATTTTTCTAACATTATTGTTTAAATAAAAAATCTTTCATACACTAATACACTATATATGTTGCCATTATTTACTCTATTATATTTTTAGATTTTTGGATTTTAGTGTTTAAATTTTTGTTTTCAATTCCTAAATATTCAAATAAAATAAATCAGTCCAAATTGAATAATACAAGCAAGGTAACATACATAGAAGGAGAGGAAAACTATTAATAAAAACAAAAGGATTAGGTTGCATTTGTCATTTAGAAAAAAGATTAAACAGAGCCCTATAATTATTTGTCAATAACTTGCACACGTGTTAGTCTTTGTGGCAAACTGGCCAATTGACTTTTGAATATAAAACAAGGAAACATCAATGTCAGGCTATTCAGCAGCTGAGTTTTCTAAGAATAATAATATTAATTATTTGGGGGAAATTGCTATGGGCTGAAAAAAGTGGTATCCCTCTCCTTATTGGTTTTGTCTTTATATAATGGTCACAATAATACAATTCCTTCAAGAAGTAGCCAAAGCCATCTATGAGGGACCAATTACAATTAGAAGATTGCTATTCTTAACAATCTATAATTCTATATATGGTTATTCCCCCCCTTTTTGAAGCAGTTTGTAATGGAGAGGCAGAAGACAAGAAATAGTAGATTGTACCTTTATCTTAATTAAATTATGCCTATAGTAAAATCAGTATTTCTTTAATAATATTTTTCCCAATCTTCATATCTTCATCACCCTCCTATTATTATTATTATTATTATTATTATTATTATTATTATTATTATTATTAAACAGACTTTTTTTAATTAATGATATAGCTAACATGCATGACATTCACTTAGAGATATTTTTCGGTCAATTCAGTTCAGTTTAAATCATTGAAACTAATGAAATTTTGTCATTCCAATTATATTTATTTATTCTCATTTTTCGACATAAATTACAAACAGATTCTATTTTTCGACGGTAAATTTGATAGTAATATTTAGAGAAAAAATAAATTAAATTGACACGTCCTTTACCGTTACGACAGTAACTCTAATTAGTGAAACGCTGTATTTTGGTGTCCCGCAATAGGTTATCGTTGGAATTTTTCGACAATACTTTCAACAGTAAAGGGATATAAATTCAAATCACAGACCTTCTTCCTCCTCGTCTGAAACCATCACCACCATCCCCCCTCTCTCTCTCCTTCCAGTGTCGCCGTCGCCACCATCTGCTGCCACGGCCCGAGACCACCACCGTCAGCACCCCTCTTCGTCACCGTCAATCCACCGCCGATCCCTCCTTCTTCTCCTTCTTCCCCTCCCCTCTCTCTCTCTCTCTCTCTCTCTCTCTCTCTCCTTCCAGTATCGTCGTCGGCACCCCTCTCTGTTGCTATCAACCCACCGCCGACCCCTCCTTCTTCTTCTCCTTTGCTCCTCTTTCCCCGCGCCGTCAAACGACCTTCGCCCCTTTATCATCACGCCGCTGCTACCCAGCCTTTGGCGAGTTTTCCATCCTTCGACGACCACCCTTTTGTCACCTATAGCTTCGGCGACCATCGTTCTGCCACCGTTCTGCGGTTCTGCATTCCAAGTTTTTTTAAATTTCGTTTTTCTTTCTTCTTCAAATTCTATTTTGGTTAGGTTATTTCATTATTCTAATTTTAGTTAGTTGATTTAGTTAGAGTTAATTTTTTTATTTTAGTGAATTTTAGGTGGTTAGGATATGTTAGTTTTAGGATTATTAATTTGTATTATATTGGTGAAAGTGTTGGAAGAATTGATGGATAATGTTGTTGATTTTGCATTGAATATGTATGAGTTGATGTTAAAAAACTATTTGTTTTGTTGAACAATTGCTAAAATTTGGTTGAATAGCATTGACTTGAACAAGAGGCTGTCAACTGTTACTTAGTTGCATTGATTGTGCATTTTTTATGTATGTGTTTGTCAAGTGTTCGTTTATATGCCTCTATGTCTATTGTCCATTTTACATTGCATGTTGTAGCTGTCATGTAATTTAGGATGTTTGAGTTTTACTTGACATAATTAATTAAATCTATTTGTGATATAGGATTGTAATGTGTTGGATATTATTTGCTAATTGAGTTTTGTGTATGTATCTTGTGTGTAACTATCAAGTTGCTTGATTGAAGTATTTTCCACACTTAACATCTGATTTAGATCCAATAATGCACATTATGGTTGATATGATTGTATTCTAAGATAGTTACTATTCAGATTATCAAATATTCTTAATATTGTGGTATTAGTTATAGGAATTACCTAGGTATTGTTTTAATTTATTGTTGATTTGTTGTGTTGAATTTCTATTAATTGGTATGCTATTTGCAGACATGATGACAGGTAGAGGTGATGTGAATCAGGATGCTGGTCGTGGTCGTAGCTGTGGTCGGGGTAGAGGAAAGGTTTCTTCCGATACCCCCGGGGACTTCTAGATCCTCTCCCTCTACTCCTACCACCCCGGCGACATCACAGATTGTGGGTTGAGCGGACCAGTCATTCATCATGGTCCCTAACCTCAACTACGTGCCTCGGTCTATGGCAACGAAGCGCCTCCTACCGCTCAGCAACTCGCATTCACTGTGGCGCTGCCTCCAGTGGTAGATGCCGCGGCCCCAGAGTTCATCCACAGTATTGAGGCAGTTGATGCCCCTCCACCACCTTCCATTGTACGCCTGAGGATTTGGCCTGATGGTGGCACGGGTTAAGTATCACTTTGAGTCTCATGTATTTTCTGTTTACTGGTTATTGCTAAAATTTTTTGAAAATTGATTCCTGTTTAGTGGATTTAGGTTTATTTGGTTGCCTGATTATTGTTTTCTGTTTACTGATTATAGTTATTGCTAAAAGTTCATGAAAACTGATTTCTATTTAGTAGAGTTAGGTTTATTTGGTGGCTTGGTTATTGTTTCCCATTTATTGATTATGGTTATTGCTAAAATCAATTGATTCCTGTTTAGTGAATTTAGGTTTGGTTGGTTGTCTAGTAATTGTTTCCCGTCTTTTTATTTTGGTTATTGTTGAAATTTTATGAAAATTGATTCCTATTTAGTGGATTTATATTTAGTTGGTTGCCTGATTCTGAAGTTGCCATTTTGTTTTGTTTGTGAGTTGTTGTTAAGTTTGCACCGAATAATAATGTGTGTACTCAAGAGATGACCAATGTCATCAAGCTGATGTATGACCATTCCTGGCCCAACTACAAGAAGATCCCTGCTGAGACCAGACAGTGATGGTTTGATAAATGGGCGGTAATCACTTTTCTTTTCTTTTTCAGTTTCAAACTTTTTAGCTACTTTATATCCTTTATCTTACTTAACTAATTTTAAAGTTTCTTTGTTGTAGTTGCACTTTATATAGGACGCTGAGCACGATCTGACCATCCGAAAGATATTCGACCATAGACTAGATTGACGGCTCCAACAGATGTTAGATGATGTTCGTCAGGGGCAGGACCACCTGACAGCCTAGCTCTGACCAGAAATAAAGAAGGCTCTATTAGTTCATTGGGAGATCAATGAGGGATTCAGGCATCGGCGTCTCACCAACAAAGCTAACAGAGCATCGGCCAGGTCGTCCAAGTATATCGGCAGATCACTGACCTTCATGAAGACCAAGTCCAGGCTGGTATATAGTGACTTTAATTTTGTTAATAACTTAGTTATATTCTTTTGCATATCATTACTAGGCATCTTAATCATTTTATATTTATTTGCAATATGTGTAGTCGACTCCGTTGGATCGGGAGGCGACATTGACGGAGACGTTCAAGTATACCCACATGCTAAAGGAGAACAAAGAGAGATTTGCTTATCAGCTATCTCAAAACTATTATGTGAGTAAACATACATCTGATTATCTTCTGCTATAAGATTTTTAGAGATTAATTGTATATCTATCGTACTAATCTTAATAACTTGTGTTATACAGGAGTCTTACACACAAAGACTAGAGGTTGCGACTCAGCAGTTTCAGCAAAGTGGGAAGGACACTGCCGCCAATGGCTCTACAGCTTCATTCGTCGATCCTGATGCGGTTTGGTGTGAGACTACCTCGCCGTACAAGAACCGCATATACAGGCTGGGGTCGTTCTTCGCCAGTAGCATCCGCACCTCCACGTTGAGGCCGTCATCAGGCTTTGCCACCAATCGAGTAGTTGAGCTCGAGGAAGGCGTGGATTTGAGGCTGCAAGTACAGGAACTCCAACATAGCCTTCACCAGCAGACTCAGAAGCTGAATAATTATCGGGAGAGGTATCAAGAGATTTTCACCCGCGTGATGTCTATAGATGAGCTCAAGCTAGAGTGGAGGGGGTCGCTAGAGCGGCTTCAGCATATGGAAGCTTAGATGAAGGTATACCAGGCTTAGATGCGCGCCACTGGCATGGATCCTGCTAGTGGCACTTGGACATCACCGCCTTTTGTGTCGCCAACTCAGGGCCACGAGACCGACAATGAGGACTACCTGGATCAATAGTTATTAGTGCTTCATTTTACTGCTTGATTGTATTTATTTGATGTACTTGACTTTTAATTTATTTAAACATTGTATTATTTATTTTAAATAATAGATTTTCATTATTCATGAATTAAACATTAATTATGTGAAAAATAAATTTAAATTTAAAATTAAAATTGACTATTTATTTAATTTTTTTAAAAAATTGACATTATCGCTCCAAAATCTGTCGGTAACTAATTGGTTTTTCGAGTTGGTAATCCGTCCTAGAATGCTTTGGTAATTACCGTCGGACAAAAAAATCCGACGATAAAAAATTATCGGCGAGGTTTATACTGTCTAATTCATTCTGATGGTAATTTAATTACCGTTGGATTTTAATTGATTTTTCGACGGTACTCAACGTTTTTTTTGTAGTGTTTGCTGCATTTCCAAGAAACTAGATTCGATCCATAAGGCTACATTTGGTTCTAAGAACAGGACAAGACAAGACACTGAGAACAAGACACAAAGGACAAAGACTAAAATTAGTGTTCTTATATTTTATTTGGTGATAAACAAGAACAAATTATAAAAGTCCAATTTATTCTCTCTTTTTTACATTCAAAAAATTTTTGAAGAAAAATATAATTATGAAAATTAACAAAAATAATAAAAAAATAAAAAATAAATTATGTCTCTTATTAGTGTCTCTGTGTTCTTGTCAGAATGGATACGAAATATACTAATTCAGTGTCTCTGGACACAATATCTCTGTCTATATCTCATCTGCCAAGCATAATTTTGTGTCTCTATATTCCTGTGTCAGTGTCCCGTGCTTATAAACAAATGCAGCCTAATAGACACAATATCTAGTAGTTGAGTCGTGATCATCCAAGTCACTAGTCCAATTTGAAACTAAAAATGCAGTAATTCTTAAGTCAACAAATTTAAAGAATTAAAGTTTAACAGATGTAGTATCAGATAAATATCTTAAGACTCTTTTCATAGCTGGCCAATGTTTTTTATATGGGTTTGATATAAATTGTCTTAATTTGTTTATAGAAAACACAATGCAGGGTTGATAATGGTTACATATTAAAGTCTCTCCACAATTGATCTATACAAAATGGAATCTTCAAAAGGATGACCAGACTATACAGTAAATCTTAAGGTACTAACTATGGGAGTTTGCATAGGTTTAGAAACTTGCATTTCAGCTTTAGCAAGAAGTTCATGAATATATTTTGACTGATTCAATGATACCAAAGAGTCTAAGTGCTTTATAGCTTCAATACCTAAAAATTTTGATCTCTAAACTCTTTTAACAAAAAAGTATAGTGTAATTTATTAAAAATAGTTTGTATCTCAGTTAGATTATTGCTTGTGACAAGCCTATCATCAACATAAATTAGGATATAAGTAATTGATATAGCTGTAAAACGTATAAAGAGTGAAGGGTCTGATTTTGTGCTCTTAAATCCAATGGATTGTAATGTAGGAGTGATGGTCAGATACTAAGTTCTAAGAGCTTGTTTCAAACCATATATTTCTCTATGCAATTTACAAGCTAGGGTTGGATCTGAATGCACAAAACTAGGAGGTTGGTACATGTAAACAGCCTTAGTTAGTTTTATATTAAAAAAATTATGAAAATCATACTATTTAATTGTACAACCTTTTAATAAAGCTATGGTTAAAATCATTCTAATAGTGATATGTTTGATCACAGGTGAGAAGACTTGATCAAAGTCTATTATCCCTTGCTTTAGCATTTCTTTTAACAGCAAAAATCCATTTATAAGTCACAACTTTTTCATTCTTAGGCAATCAACAAGGGTGTCTTATAATATAATAAAGCTTTGTATTTAGCAAGCATAGCTTTTTTCCAAGATTTGGATTGAAATGTTGCCTTTACACGCTTTGGAATTGATTCAAAATTAGAGACTAAAATATTATGAACTTGATAGAGTACCTATTTTGGAGTGAATTCTCATAGAATGAGTGTTACCTGAATTTGATATAGCAATGAAAGATAATGGAGCTATTGGCAAAGCAATTTTAATTGCAGAAATTGAAATAGTTGGTGTTGTGGTAGTTTGAACTTCATTAGATGGTGTTGCTACAGATTGATTATTACTACTAAGTGTAATCTCATATTGTACATGATTATTTGAGGTATTGATAGCAGGAATAAGTCTAGTAGGATCAAGAGACGAGAGTGGAATGGCAGATATGCTAGGTAGAGTTTCAATTACATTGTTAGAAGTTTCATGACTTAGAATCAAACTTATTAAAAAGGAAAGACATAGATAGAAACACACTTTCTTCAAACATCACATCTCTTGAGATTATAATTTTACCTTGTTGTGTAAGGCACTTGTATTATTTTTTATGAGAAAGATAACTAATAAAAACACATGGTTGAGATCTATATTTTAGTTTGTGTTCATTATAGGGTCTAATGTGAAAAAAGCATAAGCATTCAACAATTCTAAAAGATTTATAATCTGGTTTAATATTAAATAAGATTTCAAAAGGTGACTTATTGTTTGTCATATGTGAAGGCAATTTAGTTAATTTCTTGAGTTTCTACTTATATTATGTTATTATTTATTGGTGTTTGTTATGTTTTTAATGTTATTAATGTATTCACTGTATAGATATGAAGACAGACAACAAAGATAGGTCGAATGGGACACGTGGTCATGGTATAGGAAGGACTTCCATTGAATCCTCTAGAGCTGCCAAGTCATCGCCTTCTACCTTGCTTGTGACGTCACAGGCGGGTCCATTGGACCAGCAATTTATCATTGTCCCAAACCTGACTGGGTGCCTCCTTCTGCTACGCCCCCTATAGATGCAGCAACAACGTCGATAGAGCCTGCGCTGGGTGATACCTCCATTGCCCCCGAGCAGGATGTGTAACACCCTAACTTTTAGCATCTCATGATCACACTAAAAGTTCAGGCACTATCTACCTTTAATCCTTTAATAACATACTATATTTATTTAATATTGAGCTTTCGGGAATATAAACCAAATTTTTAATTATGAAAGCAAAAAGTTTTACTTTAAATCTTGTAATCACACAATTATATCCACATAATATTAAATACATAGTCTTATTTACAATTCTTCAAATACAAGTCCTACCCCTCTAGAAACCGATACAATAAACGACGAGGGAAAAATAAAGCCTAAGACTAAACCAAATACAGAAAAAGAAAACACATATATACTTAAAGCTCCGTAGTTCGGTCGTGACTTCGCGTCAAAGCTTCCCAAACCTGTCACTAAAAAAAGAAATTCTGTAGGGGGTGAGAACATCGTCCTCGCAGGTTCTCAATAGGGAAGGAAATACCTTCAAAGCAAAGAAATACTTGCAAATAAAAAGAAGTTCATTATAAAAATAGTTTATCCCTGAAATAACATTTTGAAAAAGTTTTGTGGAAAAACTTACTTTCGTAAAGAAACTCCTTTAATTTACAAATCAGTAAGATGAATAATACAGTTTAAAAAATGGAAAGGACTAAAGACGTGCCTAAGGGCTTCTTACCCAACTTACATCACTCACTCATATCCAACCAATTTATAAATTAGAATAATAAAGCAATACCTAATCCATCCTACTCAACCTCCATCATCACATATTAGAAACCACTCTCATCACGCCTCCATCAAAGAAGGTCTCTCAGATAAACATACGCATACAAATTAGACAAAGAAAACACAGATAGGACACAGATACAACAAGTAGAGCAAGTAGCATATGGACACGGTTAATTGTTTAGGCAAACCAAGATAATGTATACTCAAGCAAAACATACAAATGCATATGATACACGCCTGTCCTATGACTGATGAGCTCATCTGTTGGTTATATAGCCAACCCGACATGTCCTAGTAGCTAACCATTGGACAGTCCCTCTGTGTGCGTATCGTCAAGCTCAAAAATATCCATGGGAAAAACCCTAAGCTCAAATCAACATATTGATGAGCGGATAATTTGTATGCTTTTTGGCATTGTTTTTAGTATGTTTTTAGTATCTTTTAGTTAGTTTTTAGTATATTTTTATTAGTTTTTAATTAAAATTCACTTTTCTGGACTTTACTATGAGTTTGTGTGTTTTTCTGTGATTTCAGGTATTTTCTGACTGAAATTGAAGGTTCTGAGCAAAAATCTGATCCAGAGACTGAAAAGGACTGCAGATGCTGTTGGATTCTGACCTCCCTGCACTCGAAGCGAATTTTCTGGAGCTACAGAAGCCAAATTGGCGCGCTCTCAACGGCGTTGGAAAGTAGACATCCAGGGCTTTCCAGCAATATATAATAGTCCATACTTTGCCCAAGATTTGATGGCCCAAACCTGCGTAGCAAACCGGCCTCAGAAATTCCAGCGTTAAACGCCGGAACTGGCATAAAACTTGGAGTTAAACGCCCAAACTGGCATGAGAACTGGCGTTTAACTCCAGAAAACGTCTCTACACATAAAAGCTTCAATGCTCAGCCCAAGCACACACCAAGTGGGTCCGGAAGTGGATTTTTCTGTCATTTACTCATTTCTGTAAACCTTAGGACACTAGTTTACTACTTATAGGATCTTTTGACATTGTATCCGTACCTCATGCAACCTTATGACCTCATAACACTTTGTACACGTTTCTTCCACAGTATGAGCCTCTAAACCCCACGGTTGGGGGTGAGGAGCTCTGCTGTGTCTTGATGGATTAATGCAATTACTACTGTTTCTTATTCAATCATGCTTGCTTCCATTCTAAGATAACACTTGTTCTTAATCCGGATGGATGTGATGATCCGTGACAATCATCATCATTCTCAACCATGAACACGTGCCTGACAACCACCTCTGTTCTATCTTAGATTGAGTAGTTATCTCTTGGGTTCTTTAATCGGAATCTTCGTGGTATAGGCAGGACCTGATGGCAGCATTCAAGAGAATCCGGAAGGTCTAAACCTTGTCTGTGGTATTCTGAGTAAGATTCAATGATTGAATGACTGTGATGTGCTTCAAACCTGTAACCTACTGGGCGTTAGTGACAGACGCAAAAGAGTGATTCTATTCCGGTAGGGGAAGGAACCAAACCGGTGATTGGCAGTACTGTGACAGAGTGCGTGCATTAGCTTTCACTGCGTGGATGGGAGGTAGCCATTGACAACGGTGAAACCCTACACGAGCTTGCCATGGAAGGAGACTTGCGTGTTTGAAGAAGAAGACAGTAGAAAAGCAGAGATTCAGAAGATGGAGCATCTCCAAAACCCCAACCCATTCTCCATTACTGCAATACAAGTAACCATTACATGTTCTTTTGCTTTTCACAATCAATCCTGATAATTTCTGATATCCTGACTAAGATTTACAAGATAACCATAGCTTGATTCAAGCCGACAATCTCCGTGGGATCGACCCTTGCTCACGCAAGGTATTACTTGGACGACCCAGTGCACTTGCTGGTTAGTTGTGCGGGATTGCAAAAGTGTTATTGCAATTTCGTGCACCAAGTTTTTGGCGCCGTTGCCGGGGATTGTTCGAGTTTGGACAACTGACGGCTTATCTTGTTGCTTAGATTAGGACTGTTTTCTTTTTGTTGGTTTAGAGTCTTTTAGTTGAGTCTAGTTTCATATTCTAAGTTTGGTGTCAATTGCATGCTTTTTGTTTTTCTTCTTTTAATTTTCGAATTTCTCTTGTTCTTAGTCCCTTTTTGATTCATAAAAGTTCTAAGTTTGGTGTCCTCTTTGTGTTTTTCCTTTAAAATTTTCGAAAAAAAAATTAGTGTTTGATTTTCTAATATTTTAAGTTTGGTGTCTTTTTGTGTTTTTCTCTTTCCTCTTTTTAAGAATCAAATCTTTTTCATAAAAATTTTTCAATCATATCTTCTTAATTGCTGTTTTCAAAATCTTTTTCTTTACTAATTGATTCAGTTCTCAATTTACTTTGATCTTATTTTATTTTTAATTTTCGAAATCTTATTTTATTTTCCTTTTGATTTTTGAATTTTTATTTTAAATTTCCTTTTTGTTTTTATTTTTAATTTTCGGTTATTTCAAAAAAAAAAATTTATCTCTTTGCAATTATTATCATTTCCCTTTTGTCCATTATGGACTTAAGTGGAATTAACCAGTCCAGAAGGACTCTGGGGTCCTATGCCAACCCCAATACAGCTGCATATGGGAGTAGCATCTGTGTACCTCCCATCAAAGCAAGCAGCTTTGAGCTAAACCCTCAACTCATTATCATAGTGCAGCAAAATTGCCAGTATTCCGGTCTTCCAGAGGAAGAACCTACTGAGTTTCTGGCACAGTTCTTACAAATTGCTGACACAATACATGATAAAGAGGTAGATCAGGATGTCTACAGACTGTTACTATTTCCATTTGCTGTAAAAGATCAAGCAAAAAGGTGGTTGAATAACCAACCTACAGCAAGCATAAAGACATGGAAACAGTTATCAGAAAAATTCCTGAATCATTTTTTCCCTCCAAAAAGGATGACACAGCTAAGGCTGGACATCCAAGGCTTTAAACAAGAGGATAATGAATCCCTTTATGATGCCTGGGAGAGGTATAGAGGTATGCTCAGAAAATGCCCCTCTGAAATGTTTTCAGAGTGGGTACAGTTAGACATCTTCTACTATGGGCTTACAGAAAAAGCTCAGATGTCTTTAGACCACTCAGCTGGTGGATCTATACACATGAGAAAGACAATTGAAGAAGCTCAAGAGCTTATAGACATTGTTGCTAGAAACCAATACTTATATTCTAGCAAGGAATTCGTTCCACAAGAAGAGGTCATGGCAGTAGTCAATGATCCTGATCCTCAAGAATAGAGGAATGAGCTTAATCAACAATTGCTCCTGATGACAGAACAGTTAGCAGAATTTAAAGAAATGCTCCATGATACTAAGGTTGCTAACAAGAGCATAGAACTGCAGTTGAATCAAGCAAAACAGCAAATATCTAAACAAATAACAGAAGAATGTCAAGCAGTTCAATTGAGGAGTGGGAAGACCTTGAATAACACTGTTCAAAAGAGCAAAAAGCCAAACAAGAAACAATTGACAGAGGACAACCAAACCACTGTTCAAAATCCCTCTGAGGACAGTAAGAGCCCAGAGAGGAATGTGGGCGTTCAAACGCCAGAAAGGGAAGGAAAGCTGGCGTTAAACGCCCATTCCTTGCCCAGTTCTGGCGTTCAAACGCCAGAAAAGGGGGAAAAGTTGGCGTTAAACGCCCATTTTTCACCCATTCCTGGCGTCCAAACGCCAAAGGAAAATTAGACACCTGAGAGTGCTGACAGTAATCCCTCTAACAAGGCTTCTTCAACCACTTCTGTAAGGAATAAACCTGCAGCATCTAAGGTTGAAGAATATCAAGCCAAGATGCCTTATCCTCAGAAACTCCGCAAAGCGGAACAGGATAAGCAATTTGCCCGCTTTGCAGACTATTTAAGGACTCTTGAAATAAAGATTCCTTTTGCAGAGGCACTTGAGCAAATACTTTCTTATGCTAAGTTCATGAAAGAGATCTTAAGTCATAAGAAGGACTGGAGAGAAACTGAAAAAGTGTTTCTCACTGAAGAATGCAGTGCAGTCATTCTAAAAAGCTTACCAGAAAAGCTTCAAGATCCTGGAAGCTTTCTGATACCATGCACACTAGAAGGCACTTGCACCAAGACAGCTTTATGTGATCTTGGAGCAAGCATCAATCTAATACCTGCATCCACTATCAGAAAGCTTGGGTTGATTGGAGAAGTCAAACCAACCAGGATATGCCTCCAACTTGCTGATGGCTCCATTAAACACCCATCAGGCATAATAGAGGACATGATTGTCAAGGTTGGGCCATTCGCCTTTCCAACTGACTTTGTGGTGCTGGAAATGGAGGAGCACAAGAGTGCAACTCTCATTCTAGGAAGACCTTTTCTAGCAACTGGACGAACTCTCATTGATGTACAAAAGGGGGAAGTAACCTTGAGAGTCAATGAGGATGAGTTCAAGTTGAATGCTGTAAAAGCTATGCAACATCCAGACACACCAGATGACTGCATAGGCGTTGACATTATTGATTCTCTGGTAGAAGAGATCAATATGGCTGAGAGCCTAGAATCAGAGCTTGAGGACATCTTCAAAGATGCTCAAACTGATCAGGAAGAGCCAGAGGAGGCAAAGGAATTTTCGAAAATTCCTCAGGAGGAGGATAAGCCTCCTAAGCCTGAACTCAAACCACTACCATTATCCCTGAAATATGCATTTCTGGGAGAGGGTGACACTTTTCCAGTGATTATAAGCTCAGCTTTAAATCCACAGGAAGAGGAAGCACTAATTAAAGTGCTAAGGACACACAAGACAGCTCTTGGGTGGTCCATAAGTGATCTTAAGGGCATTAGCCCAGCTAGATGCATGCACAAGATCCTGTTGGAGGATAATGCCAAACCAGTGGTTCAACCACAGAGGAGGCTAAATCCAGCCATGAAGGAGGTGGTGCAGAAAGAGGTCACTAAATTACTAGAGGCTGGGATCATTTATCCTATTTCTGATAGCCCCTGGGTGAGCCCTGTCCAAGTTGTTCCCAAAAAGGGAGGCATGACAGTGGTTCATAATGAAAAAAATGAACTGGTTCCCACAAGGACAGTCACAGGGTGGCGCATGTGTATTGACTACAGAAGGCTCAATACAGCCACCAGAAAGGATCATTTTCCTTTACCATTCATAGACCAAATGCTAGAAAGACTAGCTGGCCATGATTATTACTGCTTTTTGGATGGCTATTCAGGCTACAACCAAATTGCAGTAGACCCTCAGGACCAAGAGAAAACAGCATTCACCTGCCCTTCAGGCGTGTTTGCCTATAGGAGAATGCCTTTTGGTCTGTGCAATGCACCTGCAACCTTTCAGAGGTGCATGCTCTCTATCTTTTCAGATATGGTAGAGAAATTTCTGGAAGTCTTCATGGATGACTTTTCAGTATATGGAGACTCATTCAGCTCCTGTCTTAACCACCTATCACTTGTCCTGAAAAGATGCCAAGAGACTAGCCTGGTTTTAAACTGGGAGAAATGTCACTTTATGGTGACTGAAGGAATTGTCCTTGGGCACAAAATTTCAAGCAGGGGAATAGAGGTGGATAAGGCAAAGGTAGAGGTAATTGAAAAATTACCACCACCTGCCAATGTTAAGGCAATCAGAAGCTTTCTGGGACATGCAGGATTTTACAGAAGGTTTATCAAGGATTTTTTGAAAATTGCCAAACCTATGAGTAATCTGCTAGCTGCTGACACTCCATTTATCTTTGATAATGAGTGTCTGCAGGCATTTGAGACCCTGAAAGTTAAGCTGGTCACAGCACCAGTTATCTCTGCACCAGATTGGGCATTACCATTTGAGTTAATGTGTGATGCCAGTGATCATGCCATTGGTGCAGTGTTGGGACAGAGGCATAATAAACTTCTGCATGTCATTTATTATGCCAGCCGTGTTCTAAATGATGCACAGAAGAATTACACAACCACAGAAAAAGAATTACTTGCAGTGGTTTATGCCATTGACAAGTTTAGATCCTACCTAGTAGGATCCAAAGTGATTGTGTACACTGACCATGCTGCTCTTAAATACTTACTCACAAAGCAGGATTCAAAACCCAGGCTTATCAGATGGGTGTTGCTTCTGCAAGAGTTTGATATAGAAATAAGAGACAGAAAAGGGACAGAGAATCAGGTAGCTGATCATCTGTCCAGAATAGAGCCAGTAGTTGGGGCGTCCCTCCCTTCTACTGAGATTTCTGAGACTTTCCCAGATGAGCAATTATTTGCCATTCAGGAAGCTCCATGGTTTGCAGACATTGCAAACTATAAAGCTGTGAGGTTCATACCCAAAGAGTACAGTTACATGCAGAGAAAGAAATTAATTTCAGATGCCAAGTACTACCTTTGGGATGAACCATATCTCTTTAAGAGATGTGCTGACGGAGTGATCCGCAGGTGTGTACCCAGAGAAGAAGCACAGAGGATCCTATGGCACTGCCATAGATCACAGTATGGAGGACATTTTGGAAGTGAGCGAACAGCCACTAAAGTCCTCCAATGTGGCTTCTACTGGCCTACTCTCTATAAAGATTCCCGAGAATTTGTGCGCAACTGTGACAGTTGCCAAAGGGCTGGTAACCTGCCTCATGGATATGCCATGCCTCAACAAGGGATATTAGAGATAGAGCTGTTTGATGTATGGGGAATTGACTTCATGGGGCCATTCCCACCATCATACTCAAACACTTACATTCTGGTGGCAGTGGACTATGTATCTAAATGGGTAGAAGCAATTGCTACACCCACTAATGATACCAAGACTGTGCTGAAATTCCTCCAGAAAAACATCTTCAGCAGATTTGGTGTCCCCAGAGTGCTAATCAGTGATGGGGGCACTCATTTCTGCAATAAACAGCTATACTCTGCTATGGTTAGATATGGAATCAGCCATAAAGTGGCAACTCCGTATCATCCACAGACTAATGGGCAAGCTAAAGTCTCTAACAGAGAGCTAAAAAGAATCCTGGAACGGACTGTAATGGCCCGAAGAAAGGATTGGGCAAAGAGCTTGGATGATGCTCTGTGGGCATACAGAACAGCATTCAAGACTCCTATAGGAACCTCTCCATACCAATTGGTGTATGGGAAGGCCTGTCATTTGCCTGTAGAACTGGAACATAAAGCCTACTGGGCGACCAGATTCCTAAACATGGATGCACAGTTAGCTGGTGAGAAAAGACTGCTCCAGCTGAATGAGCTAGAGGAGTTCAGACTCAATGCCTTTGAAAATGCAAAAATTTATAAGGAAAAGGCAAAGAAGTGGCATGACAAGAGATTGTCAACCAGAGTCTTTGAGCCAGGACAAAAAGTTCTGCTCTTCAACTCCAGGCTCAAATTGTTTCCAGGAAAACTCAAATCCCGGTGGAGGGGTCCGTATGTGATTACAGGAGTGTCACCATATGGATATGTTGAGCTTCAGGATATTGATTCTGATAAGAAGTTCATTGTTAATGGACAGAGAGTCAAACATTATCTTGAAGGAAACTTTGAGCAGGAATGCTCAAAACTGAGACTTGAGTGATTCTCAGTGAAAGTCCAGCTAAAGACAGTAAAGAAGCGCTTACTGGGAGGCAACCCAGTCATTAGTAGGTTGTATGAATTGTTCTTACAGAGGCAAATATCAAAAAAATGAAGGAATTCACAGAGTTACAGAAGGATTCAGCTCAAAAAGCAGAGAAAATGAGCTTACTGGCGAAAAAACGCCAGTAAGGTGCATTTTGGGCGTTAAACGCCAGAATGGGTACCATTCTGGGCGTTTAACGCCAGTAATGGTACCATTTTGGGCGTTAAACGCCAGAATGGGTACCATTCTGGGCGTTTAACGCCAGGTGTGCAGTATCACTGGGCGTTCAGAAAAACGCCCAGTGAGGAAGGTTTTCTGGCGTTTAACGCCAGCCAGGTTACCTGGCTGGGCGTTAAACGCCCAAAAAGGGTGCCAAGTGGGCGTTAAACGCCAGAATGGGTGCCATTCTGGGCGTTTAACGCCAGAAAGGTGGGGGGACCACATTTTTGTTTTCAACTCAAATTTTTTCAAACTTTCCTCTTTTTACCCATAATCTTCTACATAAATGCACTTCAACCTTTCATCATTCACTTTCAAATCTTCACAAATCAAAACCATTCTTCAAATCTATTTCAAAATAATCTCAAATCTTCTTCAAAAACTCACCCTTTTCTCAAATTTTTTTCAAAATCTTTTCAAATTTCCTTTCAAATCTCTCTTTTGTTTTCGAAATTCTCCTCCCCCCACTCTATAAATGAACGTTCCTCACCCCTCCTTCCTCACACCATTCGAATTTCCTCTCTCTCTCTCTCTCTCTTCTCTTCTTTCTTTTCTTTTGCTTGAGGACAAGCAAAACCTCTAAGTTTGGTGTGCTTTTCCGTGATCACTAAGCTAAGATCTATCAAGATCATGGCTCCCAAGGGAAAACAAACCAACTCAAGAGGAAAGAAAGAGATTAATCCAAAGAATCTTTGGAATGAAGAGAAGTTCTTAACCAAAGAACATGAAGACCATTATCACAAAATAATGGGTCTGAGGTCAGTGATCCCGGAAGTTAAATTTGATCTGAAAGAAGATGAATATCCGGAGATCCAAGAGCAAATTCGAAACAGAGGTTGGGAAGTTCTGACCAATCCTGAGACAAAGGTTGGAAGGAACATGGTTCAGGAATTCTACTCAAATCTGTGGCTAACAGATAAGCAGAGAATGACTGGAACTGCTTACCATACCCATAGAACCATGGTCAGAGGGAAAGTTATATACTTCCATCTGGACAAAATAAGAGAAATATTCAAGTTGCCTCAACTACAAGATGATCCTGATTCCTTTAATAGGAGGATGGTGAGAGTAGATAAGGGGTTGGATCAAGTTCTAGAGGACATATGCCTCCCTGGAACTAAGTGGATAACCAATTCTAAGGGTGTCCCAAACCAACTCAAGAGGGGAGACCTCAAACCAATTGCAAGAGGTTGGCTAGACTTTATTGGGCGTTCCATATTGCCCACTAGCAACCGTTCTGAGGTTACCATCAAGAGGGCAGTGATGATTCATTGCATTATGCTTGGAAAAGAGGTGGAGGTCCATCATGTGATCGCTTGTGAGATTTACACAATTGCAAATAAGAATTCCACTGAAGCCAAATTGGCTTATCCAAGCTTGATTTCCTTGCTCTGTAAAGAGGCTGGGGTGAAGATGGGAGTAGATGAGTTCATACCCATTGAACACCCAATCACCAAGAAGTCAATGGAAGGACAAGTGCAAGACAACTCCATCAAAAGGAGGGCGCATGAGTTCCTCCCTGAACTCCCTGAAATTGGCTACTGGGCCAACCTAGAAGCATCTATTAACAAGTTGCAAGAGACTATGGAGCAACTGAAGGAAGAACAACAGAATCAAAACTGCATGCTCTGCAAATTGCTGAAGGAACAAGAGAAGCAGGGGCGTGAAATTCAAGAGATGAAACGCCAAAAGCTCTCCTCTCAAGCTGAGGGAGCATCCACTTCTCAAAATCAAGGTTGTTGAGTCCTAACTCTGTGAAAACCTCTATCATTAGGAGCCTCTGTTTTTCGTTTTTTGTATTTTCCTTTATTTTGATTTTATTTTTCGTTTTTTCTAGTCTCATTCTATATCTATTTTTGAGTCTTGTTTTTAATTCATAATTAATAAAATTAAAGTTATGCCTTAAAGTTATGAATATCCTATGAATCCATCACCTCTCTTAAAAGAAAAAATGCTTTAATCACAAAAGAACAAGAAGTACAGGATTTCGAAATTTATCTCTGAAACTAGTTGAATTAGCTTGATGTGGTGACAATACTTTTTGTTTTCTGAATGAATGATTGAACAGTGCATATGTCTTTTGAATTTGTTGTTTTAAGAATGTTAAAATTGTTGGCTCTTGAAAGAATGAGGAGAAAGAGAACTGTTATTGAGGATCTGAAAAATTATCAAATTGATTCTTGAAGCAAGAAAAAGCAGTGAATACAAAAAAAAATATTTTTCGAAAAAAAAAAAAAGAAAAGAAAAAGAAAAGAAATAAAGTGGTGATCCAAAGCAATAAGAGTGTGCTTAAGAACCCTGGACACCTCTAATTGGGGACTTTAGCAAAGCTGAGTCACAATCTAAAAAGGTTCACCCAATTATGTGTCTGTGGCATGTATGTATCCGGTGGTAATACTGGAAGACAGAGTGCTTTGGGCCACAGCCAAGACTCATACACTGGCTATGTTCAAGAATCAATATACTTAACTAGGAGAATCAATAACATTATCTGAGTTCTGAGTTCTTATAGATGCTAATCATTCTGAACTTCAAAGGATAGAGTGAGATGCCAAAACTGTTCGGAGGCAAAAAGCTACTAGTCCCGCTCATCTAATTGGAGCTATGTTTCTTTGATATTTTGGAGTCTATAGTATATTCTCTTCTTTTTATCCTATTTTGATTTTCAGTTGCTTGGGGACAAGCAACAATTTAAGTTTGGTGTTGTGATGAGCGGATAATTTGTATGCTTTTTGGCATTGTTTTTAGTATGTTTTTAGTATCTTTTAGTTAGTTTTTAGTATATTTTTATTAATTTTTAATTAAAATTCACTTTTCTGGACTTTACTATGAGTTTGTGTGTTTTTCTGTGATTTCAGGTATTTTCTGACTGAAATTGAAGGTTCTGAGCAAAAATCTAACCCAGAGACTGAAAAGGACTGCAGATGCTGTTGGATTCTGACCTCCCTGCACTTGAAGCGGATTTTCTGGAGCTACAGAAGCCCAATTGGCGCGCTCTCAACGGCGTTGGAAAGTAGACATCCAGGGCTTTCCAGAAATATATAATAGTCCATACTTTGCCCAAGATTTGATGGCCCAAACCTGCGTAGCAAACCGGCCTCAGAAATTCCAGCGTTAAACGCCGGAACTGGCATAAAACTTGGAGTTAAACGCCCAAACTGGCATGAGAACTGGCGTTTAACTCCAGAAAACGTCTCTACACATAAAAGCTTCAATGCTCAGCCCAAGCACACACCAAGTGGGCCCGGAAGTGGATTTTTCTGTCATTTACTCATTTCTGTAAACCTTAGGACACTAGTTTACTACTTATAGGATCTTTTGACATTGTATCCGTACCTCATGCAACCTTATGACCTCATAACACTTTGTACATGTTTCTTCCACAGTATGAGCCTCTAAACCCCACGGTTGGGGGTGAGGAGCTCTGCTGTGTCTTGATGGATTAATGCAATTACTACTATTTCTTATTCAATCATGCTTGCTTCCATTCTAAGATAACACTTGTTCTTAATCCGGATGGATGTGATGATCCGTGACAATCATCATCATTCTCAACCATGAACACGTGCCTGACAACCACCTCTGTTCTATCTTAGATTGAGTAGTTATCTCTTGGGTTCTTTAATCGGAATCTTCGTGGTATAGGCAGGACCTGATGGCAGCATTCAAGAGAATCCGGAAGGTCTAAACCTTGTCTGTGGTATTCTGAGTAGGATTCAATGATTGAATGACTGTGATGTGCTTCAAACCTGTAACCTACTGGGCGTTAGTGACAGACGCAAAAGAGTGATTCTATTCCGGTAGGGGAAGGAACCAAACCGGTGATTGGCAGTACTGTGACAGAGTGCGTGCATTAGCTTTCACTGCGCGGATGGGAGGTAGCCATTGATAACGGTGAAACCCTACACGAGCTTGCCATGGAAGGAGACTTGCGTGTTTGAAGAAGAAGACAGTAGAAAAGCAGAGATTCAGAAGATGGAGCATCTCCAAAACCCCAACCCATTCTCCATTACTGCAATACAAGTAACCATTACATGTTCTTTTGCTTTTCACAATCAATCCTGATAATTTCTGATATCCTGACTAAGATTTACAAGATAACCATAGCTTGATTCAAGCCGACAATCTCCGTGGGATCGACCCTTGCTCACGCAAGGTATTACTTGGACGACCCAGTGCACTTGCTGGTTAGTTGTGCGGGATTGCAAAAGTGTTATTGCAATTTCGTGCACCACATATATAAAATATATATGCATGCCCATGGGAGAATCCAGCGAGTTAAAGTGTCCGGTCACATCTTGCGACAGAGGGTCAACAGAGTGTCGAGTCTCAACCTGGAGTAAGTGGTGGTAAGTCACTGCGTCTACCCAAAGAAACTCGTATCTCAGATAATTCAAATACTTAAGCCATGTGAATATTTCAATCATGCTTCATCAATATCCACATCCTTCTCAATCATTCTCAATCATGTCTCTTTCATCACAATTCTTGTCATCAATAACATAACCATCACCATCAATCACAGTCATCATCCCACATCACTATAATCAACCGGAATCATCACCATATATCAATCATACTTAATCATTATCCTCTCTCTCAACCGCAAAATTATCATCAAACCTCAATCAAATCCAATTGTCACTAATCACATCTTAATTTCAAGTATAACCTCCAAACAACTTACCAAACTTACCTTCAAATCAAACATCACACAATTATAATCATATTCCTTAAAATAATTCTCTTTTTCTCAACTCCAATGTTTAATTCTATTAAACTCTCAAACTCACTCTCCTATTCCCAACCCTTGAATTTATAGTTAAATTACTTTTTAAAATCTTTAGCTAGTGATGAGCGGATAATTTATACGCTTTTTGGCATTATTTTTAGTATGTTTTTAGTATGATTTAGTTAGTTTTTAGTATATTTTTATTAGTTTTTAATTAAAATTCACTTTTCTGGACTTTACTATGAGTTTGTGTGTTTTTCTGTGATTTCAGGTATTTTCTGGCTGAAATTGAGGGATCTGAGCAAAAATCTTATTCAGAGGCTAAAAGGACTGCAGATGCTGTTGGATTCTGACCTCCCTGCACTTGAAGTGGATTTTCTGAAGCTACAGAAGCCCAATTGGCGCGCTCTCAACGGCGTTGGAAAGTAGACATCCTGGGCTTTCCAGAAATGTATAATAGTCCATACTTTTCCTAAGATTTGATGGCCCAAACCGGCGTTGCAAATCAGCTTCAGAATTCCCAGCGTTTAACGCTGGAACTGGCATAGAAATTGGAGTTAAACGCCCAAACTGGCATAAAAGCTGGCGTTTAACTCCAGGAAGAGTCTCTACACGAAAATGCTTCAATGCTCAGCCCAAGCACACACCAAGTGGGCCCGGAAGTGGATTTTTCTGTCATTTACTCATTTCTGTAAACCCTAGGTTACTAGTTCACTATTAATAGGATCTTTTGACATTGTATCTGGACCTCATGACACTTTACACATTTCTCATTGTATCTTCTACAGCATGAGTCTCTAAACCCCAGGGTTGGGGGTGAGGAGCTCTGCTGTGTCTTGATGGATTAATGCAATTACTACTGTTTCTTATTCAATCATGCTTGCTTCCGTTCTAAGATATCACTTGTTCTTAACCCGGATGAATGTGATGATCCGTGACACTTATCATATTCTCAACTATGAACGCGTGCCTGACAACCACCTCCGTTCTACCTTAGATTGAGTAGATATCTCTTGGATTCCTTAATCAGAATCTTCGTGGTATAAGCTAGAATTGATGGCGGCATTCAAGAGAATCCGGAAGGTCTAAACCTTGTCTGTGGTATTCTGAGTAGGATTCAATGATTGAATGACTGTGACGAGCTTCAAACTCGCGATTGTGGGGCGTTAGTGACAGACGCAAAAGAATCACTGGATTCTATTCCGACATGATCGAGAACCGACAGCTGGATAGCCGTGCCGTGACAGGGTGCGTTGAACATTTCCACTGAGAGGATGGGAGGTAGCCATTGACAACGGTGAAACCCTAATTACAGCTTGCCATGGAAGGAGCCTTGCGTGTTTGAAGAAGAAGACAGTAGGAAAGCAGAGGTTCAGAAGACAGAGCATCTCCAAAACCTCAACCTATTCTCCATCACTGCAATTCAAGTACCTGTTTTATGTTCTTTTGCTTTTTACAATCAATCCTGATAATCTTTGATATCCTGACTAAGAGTTACAAGATAACCATAGCTTGCTTCAAGCCGACAATCTCCGTGGGATCGACCCTTACTCACGTAAGGTATTACTTGGACGACCCAGTGCACTTGCTGGTTAGTTGTGCGGGATTGCAAAAGTGTGATTGCAATTTCGTGCACCAAGTTTTTGGCGCCGTTGCCGAGGATTGTTCGAGTTTGGACAACTGACGGCTTATCTTGTTGCTTAGATTAGGACTGTTTTATTTTTGTTGGTTTAGAGTCTTTTATTTGAGTCTAGTTTCATATTTTAAGTTTGGTGTCAATTGCATGCCTTTGTTTTCTTTTATTTTTTCGAATTTGCATGTTTTTAGTCCTTTCTTGTTCTTTAAAAATTCTAAGTTTGGTGTCCTCCTTGTGTTTTTCCTTTAAAATTTTCGAAAATTTGTGTTTGGTTTTCTAAAAATTTTAAGTTTGGTGTCATTTTGTTGTTTTTCTCTTTCCTCATTTCAAAAAAATCAAATCTTTTTCAAAATAATTTTCAATCATATCTTTTCAATTGCTGATTTCAAAATCTTTTTAATTAACTAATTGATTCAGTTTTCAATTTGCTTTGATCTTATTTTTTTTTAATTTTCGAAATTTTATTTTATTTTCTATTTATTTTATTTTATATTTTTTTTCGGTCACTTTAAAAAAATAATAAATAAATAATATAATAAATAATCTACTTGCAATCCATATCATTTCCCTTTCTCCATCATGGACCTAAGTGGAATTGAGCAGTCCAGAAGGACTTTGGGGTCATATGCTAACCCCATTACAGCTGCATATGGGAGTAGCATCTGTATACCTCCCATCAAAGCAAGCAGCTTTGAGCTAAACCCTCAACTCATTATCATGGTGCAGCAAAATTGCCAGTATTCCGGTCTTCCACAGGAAGAACCTACTGAGTTTCTGGCAGAATTCTTACAAATTGCTGACACAGTACGTGATAAAGAGGTGGATCAGGATGTCTACAGATTATTACTGTTTCCATTTGCTGTAAAAGATCAAGCTAAGAAGTGGTTGAATAACCAACCTGCAGCAAGCATAAAGACATGGAAACAGTTATCAGACAAATTCCTGAATCACTTTTACCCTCCAAAAAGGATGACACAGCTAAGGCTGGACATCCAAGGCTTTAAACAAGAGGATAATGAATCCCTTTATAATGTCTGGGAGAGGTATAGAGGTATGCTAAGAAAATGCCCCTCTGAAATATTTTCAGAGTGGGTACAGTTAGACATCTTCTACTACGGGCTTACAGAAAAAGCTCAGATGTCTCTAGACCACTCAGCTGGTGGATCTATACATATGAAGAAGACGATTGAGGAGGCTCAAGAGCTTATAGATACTGTTGCTAGAAATCAACATTTGTACTCTAGCAATGAGTTCTCTACAAAAGAAGAAGTTATGGCAGTAGCCACTGATCCTAATCCTCAAGAACAGATGGTTGAGCTTAATCAGCAACTACACCTGATGACAAAACAGTTAGCAGAATTTAAAGAGATGCTCCAAGAAACTAAAATTGCTAACAAGAACATAGAATCACAGTTGAATCAGACAAAACAGCAGCTATCTAAACAGATAACAGAAGAATGCCAAGCAGTTCAACTGAGGAGTGGGAAGACATTGAATAACACTGCTCAAAGTATCAAAAAGTCAATAAAGGAACAATTGACAGAGGATAGCCAAACCACTATCCAAAATCCCTCTGAGGACAGTAAGAGCCCAGAGAGGAATACTATTGGCGTTCAAACGCCAGAAAAGGGGGGAAAGCTGGCGTTAAACGCCCATTCCCTGCCCAGTTCTGGCGTTCAAACGCCAGAAAAGGGGGAAAAGTTGGCGTTAAACGCCCATTTTCCATCCAATCCTGGCGTTCAAACGCTAAAGGGGAACCAGACACCTGAGAGTGCTGATAGTAACCCCTCTAAAAAGGCTTCTCCAACCACCTCTGTAAGGAATAAACCTGCAGCAACTAAGGTTGAAGAATATAAAGCCAGGATGCCTTATCCTCAGAAACTCCGCCAAGCGGAACAGGATAAGCAATTTGCCCGCTTTGCAGACTATCTAAGGACTCTTGAAATCAAGATTCCGTTTGCAGAGGCACTTGAGCAAATACCTTCTTATGCTAAGTTCATGAAAGAGATCTTAAGTCATAAGAAGGATTGGAGAGAAACTGAAAAAGTGTTTCTCACTAAAGAATGCAGTGCAGTCATTCTGAAAAGCTTACCAGAAAAGCTTCAAGATCCAGGAAGCTTTATGATACCATGCACATTAGAAGGTGCTTACACCAAGACAGCCCTGTGTGACCTTGGAGCAAGCATCAATCTAATACCTGCATCCACTATCAGAAAGCTTGGGTTGACTGAAGAAGTCAAACCAACCCGGATATGCCTCCAACTTGCTGATGGCTCCATTAAATATCCATCAGGCATAATTGAGGACATGATTGTCAAGGTTGGGCCATTTGCCTTTCCAACTGACTTTGTAGTGCTGGAAATGGAGGAGCACAAGAGTGCAACTCTTATTCTAGGAAGACCTTTCCTAGCAACTGGACGAACTCTCATTGATGTACAAAAAGGGGAAATAACCCTGAGAGTCAATGAGGATGAGTTCAGGTTGAATGTTGTCAAAGCTATGCAGCATCCAGACACATCAAATGACTGCATGAGCACTGATATTATTGACTCTTTGGTGGAGGAGGTCAATATGACTGAAAGTATTGAATCAGAGCTAGATGACATCTTTAAAGATGTTCAGCCTGATCTGGAGGAACTAAAGGAAATAAAAGAAATTCTGAAAATTCCTCAGGAAGAAGATAAGCCTCCTAAACCAGAGCTCAAGCCACTACCACCATCCCTGAAATATGCATTTCTGGGAGAAGGTGACACTTTTCCAGTGATCATAAGCTCTGCTCCAAATCCACAAGAAGAGGAAGCACTAATTCAAGTGCTAAGGACACACAAGACAGCTCTTGGGTGGTCCATAAGTGATCTTAAGGGCATTAGCCCAGCAAGATGCATGCACAAGATCCTACTGGAGGATGATGCTAAGCCAGTGGTTCAACCACAAAGGCGGCTAAATCCAGCCATGAAGGAGGTGGTGCAGAAAGAGGTCACTAAGTTACTAGAGGCTGGGATTATTTATCCTATTTCTGATAGCCCCTGGGTGAGCCCTGTCCACGTTGTCCCTAAGAAGGGAGGCATGACAGTGGTTCATAATGAAAAGGATGAACTAGTTCCTACAAGAACAGTTACAGGGTGGCGCATGTGTATTGACTACAGAAGGCTCAATACAGTCACCAGAAAGGATCATTTTCCTTTACCATTCATAGACCAGATGCTAGAGAGACTAGCAGGTCATGAATACTACTGCTTTTTGGACGGCTACTCAGGTTACAACCAATTGCAGTAGATCCTCAGGACCAAGAGAAAACAGCATTTACATGTCCTTCTGGAGTATTTGCCTACAGAAGGATGCCTTTTGGTCTGTGCAATGCACCTACAACCTTTCAGAGGTGCATGCTCTCTATCTTCTCAGATATGGTAGAGAAATTTCTGGAAGTCTTCATGGATGACTTTTCAGTATTTGGAAACTCATTCAGCTCCTGCCTTAACCATCTAGCACTTGTTCTGAAAAGATGCCAAGAAACCAACCTAGTTTTAAACTGGGAAAAATGTCACTTTATGGTGACTGAAGGAATTGTCCTTGGGCATAAAATTTCAAACAAAGGAATAGAGGTGGATCAAGCTAAAGTTGAAGTAATTGAAAAATTACCACCACCTACCAATGTTAAGGCAATCAGAAGCTTTCTGGGGCATGCAGGATTCTACAGAAGGTTTATAAAGGATTTTTCAAAAATTGCCAAACCTCTGAGTAATCTGCTAGCTGCTGACACTCCATTTATTTTTGATAATGAGTGTCTACAGGCGTTTGAAACTCTGAAAGCTAAGCTGGTCACAGCACCAGTCATCTCTGCACCAGACTGGACATTACCATTTGAACTAATGTGTGATGCCAGTGACCATGCCATTGGTGCAGTACTGGGACAAAGGCATGGTAAGATTCTGCACGTCATTTATTATGGCAGCCGTATTCTAAATGATGCACAGAAGAACTACACAACCACAGAAAAGGAGTTACTTGCAGTGGTTTATGCCATTGACAAGTTCAGATCTTATTTAGTAGGATCAAAAGTGATTGTGTACACTGACCATGATGCTCTTAAATATCTACTCACAAAGCAGGATTCAAAACCCAGGCTCATAAGATGGGTGTTGCTTCTGCAAGAGTTTGATATAGAAATAAGAGACAGAAAAGGAACAAAGAATCAAGTGGCTGATCACCTGTCCCGGATAGAACTAGTAGCAGGAGCATCCCTCCCTCCTACTGAGATCTCTGAAACCTTTCCGGATGAGCAATTGTTTGCTATTCACAAAGCTCCGTGGCTTGCAGACAGTGCAAACTATAAGACTCAAGGTTCTCCTTCTGTAACCATAGAGAGGAAGCATGAAGAGCTTCTCTCAAAACAGAGTCAAACAGAGCCCCCACAGTCAAACTCTAAGTTTGGTGTTGGGAGGCCACCACCAACTTCTAAGTTTGATGTTGAACCCCCACATTCAAACTCTAAGTTTGGTGTTGGGAGGTTCCAACATTGCTTTGAACATCTGTGAGGCTCCATGAGAGCCCACTGTCAAGCTACTGACATTAAAGAAGCGCTTGTTGGGAGGCAACCCAATGTTACATTTATTATTTTCCTTTGTTATTTTATGTTTTCTATAGGTTGATGATCATGGGAAGTCACAAATTCAATTGAAAAAGCAGAAACAGAATGAAAAATAGAAAGAAAAACAGCACACCCTGGAGGAAAACCTTGCTGGCGTTTAAACGCCAGTAAGGGCAGCAATTGGGCGTTTAACGCCCAGTCTGGCACCATTCTGGGCGTTTAACGCCAGAAAGGGGCACCAGACTGGCGTTAAACGCCAGGAATGGGCACCAAGCTGGCGTTAAACGCCAGAAATGGGCACCAGCCCGGTGTTTAACGCCAGGATTGGTAGTAGGAGCATTTTTGCTCGCCACTTGGTGCAGGGATGAATTATCCTTGACACCTCAGGATCTGTGGACCCCACAGGATCCCCACCTACCCCACCACTCTCTCTCTTCTTTCTTATTTTGCTCGAGGACGAGCAAACCTTCTAAGTTTGGTGTGGTAAAAGCGTTGCTTTTGTTTCTCCATAACCATTTATGGCACCTAAGGCCGGAGAAACCTCTAGAAAGAGGAAAGGGAAGGCAAAAGCTTCCACCTCCGAGCCATGGGAGATGGAGAGATTCATCTCAAAGGGATGCACTTTCCTCCACAAAACTATTGGGAGCAAATCAACACCTCCCTAGGAGAATTGAGTTCCAACATGGGACAACTAAGGGTGGAGCACCAAGAACATTTCATCCTCCTCCACGAAATTAAAAGAAGATCATAGAATCATGAGAGAGGAGCAACAAAGGCAAGGAAGAGACATTGAGGAGCTCAAGCACTCCATAAGATCTTCAAGAGGAAGAACAAGCTGCCATCACTAAGGTGGACCCGTTCTTTAATCTCCTTGTTCTTTATTTTATATTTTTCGAATTTTTATGCTTATGTTTATCTATTCTTGTGTCTTATTACATGATCATTAGTATCTTAGTGTCTATGCCTTAAAGCTATGAATGTCCTATGAATCCATCACCTCTCTCAAATGAAAAATACTCTAATCACAAAAGAACAAGAAGTACAGGATTTTGAATTCATCTTTGAAACTAGTTGAATTAATTTGATGTGGTGACAATACTTTTTGTTTTCTGAATGAATGCTTGAACAGTGCATATATCTTTTGAATTTGTTGTTTTAAGAATGTTAAAATTGTTGGCTCTTGAAAGAATGATGGAAAAGGAGAACTGTTATTGAGGATCTGAAAAATCATCAAATTAATTCTTGAAGCAAGAAAAAGCAGTGAATCAAAAAAAGAACAAAAAAACGAAAAAAAAAAACGAAAGAAAAGAAAGAGCAAGCAGAAGAAGCCAATAGCCCTTTAAACCAAAAGGCAAGGATAATAAAAAGGATCCAAGGCTTTGAGCATCAGTGGATAGGAGGGCCTACAGGAATAACATCCTGGCCTAAGCGGCTAAACCAAGTTGTCCCTAACCATGTGCTTGTGGCGTGAAGGTGTCAAGTGAAAACTTGAGACTGAGCGATTAAAGTCGTGATCCAAGGTAAAAAGAGTGTGCTTAAGAACCCTGGACACGTCTAATTGGGGACTCTAGCAAAGGTGAGTCACAATCTGAAAAGGTTCACCCAATCATGTGTCTGTGGCATGTATGTATCCGGTGGTAATACTGGAAGACAGAGTGCTTTGGGCCACGGCCAAGACTCATAAAGTAGCTGTGTTCAAGAATCATCATACCTAACTAGGAGAATCAGTAACACTATCTGAATTCTGAGTTCTTATAGATGCCAATCATTCTGAACCTCAAAGGATAAAGCGAGGTGCCAAAACTGTTCGGAAGCAAAAAGCTACTAGTCCCGCTCATCTAATTGGAACTATGTTTCTTTGATATTTTGGAGTCTATAGTATATTCTCTTCTTTTTATTCTATTTTGATTTTCAGTTGCTTGGGGACAAGCAACAATTTAAGTTTGGTGTTGTGAAGAGCGGATAATTTATACGCTTTTTGGCATTATGTTTAGTATGTTTTTAGTATGATTTAGTTAGTTTTTAGTATATTTTTATTAGTTTTTAATTAAAATTCACTTTTCTGGACTTTACTATGAGTTTGTGTGTTTTTCTGTGATTTCAGGTATTTTCTGGCTGAAATTGAGGGATCTGAGCAAAAATCTGATTCAGAGGCTAAAAGGACTGCAGATGCTGTTGGATTCTGACCTCCCTGCACTCGAAGTGAATTTTCTGGAGCTACAGAAGCTCAATTGGCGCGCTCTTAACGGTGTTGGAAAGTAGACATCCTGGGCTTTCCAGCAATGTATAATAGTCCATACTTTTCCCAAGATTTGATGGCCCAAACCGGCGTTGCAAATCAGCTTCAGAATTCCCAGCGTTTAACGCTGGAACTGGCATAGAAATTGGAGTTAAACGCCCAAACTGGCATAAAAGCTGGCGTTTAACTCCAGGAAGAGTCTCTACACGAAAATGCTTCAATGCTCAGCCCAAGCACACACCAAGTGGGCCCGAAAGTGGATTTTTCTGTCATTTACTCATTTCTGTAAACCCTAGGTTACTAGTTCACTATTAATAGGATCTTTTGACATTGTATCTGGACCTCATGACACTTTACACATTTCTCATTGTATCTTCTATAGCATGAGTCTCTAAACCCCAGGGTTGGGGGTGAGGAGCTCTGCTGTGTCTTGATGGATTAATGCAATTACTACTGTTTCTTATTTAATCATGCTTGCTTCCGTTCTAAGATATCACTTGTTCTTAACCCGGATGAATGTGATGATCCGTGACACTCATCATATTCTCAACTATGAACACGTGCCTGACAACCACCTCCGTTCTACCTTAGATTGAGTAGATATCTCTTGGATTCCTTAATCAGAATCTTCGTGGTATAAGCTAGAATTGATGGCGGCATTCAAGAGAATCCGGAAGGTCTAAACCTTGTCTGTGGTATTCTGAGTAGGATTCAATGATGGAATGACTGTGACGAGCTTCAAACTCGCGATTGTGGGGCGTTAGTGACAGACGCAAAAGAATCACTGGATTCTATTCCGACATGATCGAGAACCGACAGCTGGATAGCCGTGCCGTGACAGGGTGCGTTGAACATTTCCACTGAGAGGATGGGAGGTAGCCATTGACAACGGTGAAACCCTACATACAGCTTGCCATGGAAGGAGCCTTGCGTGTTTGAAGAAGAAGACAATAGGAAAGCAGAGGTTCAGAAGACAGAGCATCTCCAAAACCTCAACCTATTCTCCATCACTGCAATTCAAGTACCTGTTTTATGTTCTTTTGCTTTTTACAATCAATCCTGATAAACTTTGATATCCTGACTAAGAGTTACAAGATAACCATAGCTTGCTTCAAGCCGACAATCTCCGTGGGATCGACCCTTACTCACGTAAGGTATTACTTGGACGACCCAGTGCACTTGCTGGTTAGTTGTGCGGGATTGCAAAAGTGTGATTGCAATTTCGTGCACCAGCTAGTTAATCAAATCTCTTTTCGTTGTTATATATTAAAAACCAAATAAGTTAAAATCACAAATTCACCAAATCATAAAAATCTGATTCTCTTTAAAATCCTTAAAAGTATTCAAAACTTATCTTTTTTGATAATTAATTCAAACCAAACTCATTTTCAAAATCATAACCAAAACTTTTCAAATTCTTAGAAAAATTCGGGCAGAACCTCCCCTAAAAACCAGAGTTTAACATCCATCACGGATTCCCTTAATTCAATCTCGACTCAACAAAACCAACATTTCAAGTCAATGTCTCCAAAATTTGTCATTCAAGACCAATCATTTTCGATTTAAATCAAAGAAAATCAAATTCAACATATTCATTCTATTTTATCAGAAATTCAGGAATCAATCAATTCAACAACAAATATAATCTTTCAATCACAACAGAAAAATCATTTACGTCGTAGAGATTCATGTATTTGCATTAATCTACTAAACTTATCAGGTATTCAAAATCCAAAATATTTTATTATTAAAATAATCTCCTACCTCAAGGAATCAAGCTTGCAGCAAATTTAATGCAATAAATCTCTTTCTCCTCCCACTCGCAACAGCAGCGGCTGCATCCACAGCTCCGTTTACTTCTATAACAACAGAAACAACTTTTATTTCAACATGCAATCTCGATAACTCAATCCTAAAACATCAACGTCGGAAAATTCTTAATAACATATAACAGAATATTATCCTAGTTATCCTTATCAATTGTGATGAGAATTGTTCATTACTCCCACTTAGTTAACCCTCTAATTGTGAAGGAAAGTCAAGTGGACTAATCAATTTGATTCCTCAAGTCCTAGCCAACTCCTAGGGAAAGACTAGTTTTAGTGGAATCCAAATCAATCAGCAACTTTCAGTTATCAATCAACAAAGGAGTTTGATAAATCAAGTGTCTCCAATTAATCAATTCAAGTTAAGAATGTAAAAAGCTAAATTAAAATCATAAATATGAAATACCTCAGTTTGCATTAAATAGAAAATGAAATCTAACATGGAGTTCATGAACTAAAATAGCAATATAGAATAATTAACAAGGGAAATAAATAAACTAGGAAGCTAGAACAAATAAGAGTAGAAGAAAAATCCTAATTCCTAAAACCTAGAGAGAGGAGAGAGCCTCTCTCTCTAGAAACTACATCTAAAACCTAAAATTCTAAATAATGAGATGTGTATGAATGATGAATCGATTCCCCTACTCTGTAGCCTCTAATCTGTGTTTTCTGAGCAAAAAACTGGGTCAAAAATAGCCCAAAAATTTCTCCCAGCGATTTCTAATACGTCCAGCACGTGCGCATGTCACGTACGCGTCGTTTACGCGTACACATCGTCCACGCGTACGCGTGGATTGAACTTTCGCTAGGTCACGCATACGCGTAATCCACGCGTGTGCATCGCCCAACAGCTAGGCAGCTCTGACAAATTATATATCGTTGCAAAGCCCCAGATGTTATCTTTCCAACGCAACTAGAACCGCCTCATTTGAACCTTTGTAGCTCAAGTTATGACCGTTTGAGTACGAAGAGGTCAGGGCTGACAGCTTTGCAGTTCCTTCACCTTCTTGTATTCCTTCCACTTTTGCATGCTTCTTTTCCATCCTCTAAGCCATTCCTGTCCTGTGATATCTGAAAACACATAATGCACATATCATGGCATCGAATGGTAATAAGAGAGGATTAAACATAGCAAAATTAAGACCAAAGAAGCATGTTTCTAATCATGGCACAAAATAAGGAAGAAAAATGTAAAACATGCGATTTACATGAATAAGTGTGAGAATAGTGGATAAAATCCACTCAATTAAGTACAAGATGTACCAAGAAATAGTGGTGCATAAAATCTCCCCACACTTAAACATTAGCATGTCCTCATGCTAAGCTCAAGAGAAGCTATAAGAGTAAAGATGAATGGTAGAAAGTATGAGATGCAACCTATAAATGAAACTATATGCTAAGATATTTTTGTCTACTTGGTTAAAAGTAAATAAGCTCTTCAAGATAAACATAAATCATATTTCACTAATTTGAATTATACAATAAAAGACAAGTAAATTTGTAAGATAGCTCATGAAAGCAGGGAACATAGAATCAAGCATTGAACCCTCACAGAAAGTGTATATGCACTCTAATCTCTCAAGTGTCTAGGGTCAATCACTCTACTCTTCTCTAATCATGATTTCTAAAACTTTGTTCTTCATCTAACCAATCAACAAGTATTTAGTATACCAATGCAAAATCATGAAGTCTTTTCAAGGTTGTAATGGGGCTAAGGTAAGGGTGAGGATATATGTATGGCCAAGTGAGCTAAAATATGAATCTTTGATTAACCTAAGCTCTCACCTAACACACATACACACTCTATGTAACTCTAAAATCATGCCTAACTACCCAAAATTTTTACTTTTGCATTACATACTCATGTATCAACTTTTCTTTAATTTTATCACATATGCATTAATCGTTTATTAAACTTAATATTGGAGTAATTTTGTCCCCTTATTCACTTATTTACTTAATTATTTGAATATTTTTGGTTTTTTTCTCTCTCTCTTTTTTTTTGGAAGCAAACATAACATATCAATGCACATGAGTTTTTAATTTTTCTGGTCTCACATGAGTAAGTACCCAAATTCCCAATATTTTGTCAATGAAACACTGTGTACTTTTATCAACCCAAGTTCCCACAGTTTCCCACACTTAATTGACACACAATCTCTAACTTAAGCTAACCAAAGATTCATTTGGGGTAATTAATTATTTTTCCGCTTAAGACTAGTGATGTGGTAAAATATAGAACAAACGGGGATTAAAAGGCTCAAGGTGGCAAACAAAGGTGATTGAAAGGGTAGGCTATTTGGGATAAGTGAGCTAACAATAAATGATGGCCTCAATCATATGCAAGCATGTAAATATACTAAACAATGGATATATAGAATGGAACAAAATATAGATTACAATCATGGAGAAGAAAACACACAAGAATAAAAATTTATGGCTAAATAATATAACCATATAATTAAGCAAACCGGTGATTGGCAGTACTGTGACAGAGTGCGTGCATTAGCTTTCACTGCGCGGATGGGAGGTAGCCATTGACAACGGTGAAACCCTACACGAGCTTGCCATGGAAGGAGACTTGCGTGTTTGAAGAAGAAGACAGTAGAAAAGCAGAGATTCAGAAGATGGAGCATCTCCAAAACCCCAACCCATTCTCCATTACTGCAATACAAGTAACCATTACATGTTCTTTTGCTTTTCACAATCAATCCTGATAATTTCTGATATCCTGACTAAGATTTACAAGATAACCATAGCTTGATTCAAGCCGACAATCTCCGTGGGATCGACCCTTGCTCACGCAAGGTATTACTTGGACGACCCAGTGCACTTGCTGGTTAGTTGTGCGGGATTGCAAAAGTGTTATTGCAATTTCGTGCACCACATATATAAATATATATGCATGCCCATGGGAGAATCCAGCGAGTTAAAGTGTCCGGTCACATCTTGCGACAGAGGGTCAACAGAGTGTCGAGTCTCAACCTGGAGTAAGTGGTGGTAAGTCACTGCGTCTACCCAAAGAAACTCGTATCTCAGATAATTCAAATACTTAAGCCATGTGAATATTTCAATCATGCTTCATCAATATCCACATCCTTCTCAATCATTCTCAATCATGTCTCTTTCATCACAATTCTTGTCATCAATAACATAACCATCACCATCAATCACAGTCATCATCCCACATCACTATAATCAACCGGAATCATCACCATATATCAATCATACTTAATCATTATCCTCTCTCTCAACCGCAAAATTATCATCAAACCTCAATCAAATCCAATTGTCACTAATCACATCTTAATTTCAAGTATAACCTCCAAACAACTTACCAAACTTACCTTCAAATCAAACATCACACAATTATAATCATATTCCTTAAAATAATTCTCTTTTTCTCAACTCCAATGTTTAATTCTATTAAACTCTCAAACTCACTCTCCTATTCCCAACCCTTGAATTTATAGTTAAATTACTTTTTAAAATCTTTAGCTAGTGATGAGCGGATAATTTATACGCTTTTTGGCATTATTTTAGTATGTTTTTAGTATGATTTAGTTAGTTTTTAGTATATTTTTATTAGTTTTTAATTAAAATTCACTTTTCTGGACTTTACTATGAGTTTGTGTGTTTTTCTGTGATTTCAGGTATTTTCTGGCTGAAATTGAGGGATCTGAGCAAAAATCTTATTCAGAGGCTAAAAGGACTGCAGATGCTGTTGGATTCTGACCTCCCTGCACTTGAAGTGGATTTTCTGAAGCTACAGAAGCCCAATTGGCGCGCTCTCAACGGCGTTGGAAAGTAGACATCCTGGGCTTTCCAGAAATGTATAATAGTCCATACTTTTCCTAAGATTTGATGGCCCAAACCGGCGTTGCAAATCAGCTTCAGAATTCCCAGCGTTTAACGCTGGAACTGGCATAGAAATTGGAGTTAAACGCCCAAACTGGCATAAAAGCTGGCGTTTAACTCCAGGAAGAGTCTCTACACGAAAATGCTTCAATGCTCAGCCCAAGCACACACCAAGTGGGCCCGGAAGTGGATTTTTCTGTCATTTACTCATTTCTGTAAACCCTAGGTTACTAGTTCACTATTAATAGGATCTTTTGACATTGTATCTGGACCTCATGACACTTTACACATTTCTCATTGTATCTTCTACAGCATGAGTCTCTAAACCCCAGGGTTGGGGGTGAGGAGCTCTGCTGTGTCTTGATGGATTAATGCAATTACTACTGTTTCTTATTCAATCATGCTTGCTTCCGTTCTAAGATATCACTTGTTCTTAACCCGGATGAATGTGATGATCCGTGACACTTATCATATTCTCAACTATGAACGCGTGCCTGACAACCACCTCCGTTCTACCTTAGATTGAGTAGATATCTCTTGGATTCCTTAATCAGAATCTTCGTGGTATAAGCTAGAATTGATGGCGGCATTCAAGAGAATCCGGAAGGTCTAAACCTTGTCTGTGGTATTCTGAGTAGGATTCAATGATTGAATGACTGTGACGAGCTTCAAACTCGCGATTGTGGGGCGTTAGTGACAGACGCAAAAGAATCACTGGATTCTATTCCGACATGATCGAGAACCGACATCTGGATAGCCGTGCCGTGACAGGGTGCGTTGAACATTTCCACTGAGAGGATGGGAGGTAGCCATTGACAACGGTGAAACCCTAATTACAGCTTGCCATGGAAGGAGCCTTGCGTGTTTGAAGAAGAAGACAGTAGGAAAGCAGAGGTTCAGAAGACAGAGCATCTCCAAAACCTCAACCTATTCTCCATCACTGCAATTCAAGTACCTGTTTTATGTTCTTTTGCTTTTTACAATCAATCCTGATAATCTTTGATATCCTGACTAAGAGTTACAAGATAACCATAGCTTGTTTCAAGTCGACAATCTCCGTGGGATCGACCCTTACTCACGTAAGGTATTACTTGGACGACCCAGTGCACTTGCTGGTTAGTTGTGCGGGATTGCAAAAGTGTGATTGCAATTTCGTGCACCAAGTTTTTGGCGCCGTTGCCGAGGATTGTTCGAGTTTGGACAACTGACGGCTTATCTTGTTGCTTAGATTAGGACTGTTTTATTTTTGTTGGTTTAGAGTCTTTTATTTGAGTCTAGTTTCATATTTTAAGTTTGGTGTCAAATGCATGCCTTTGTTTTCTTTTATTTTTTCGAATTTGCATGTTTTTAGTCCTTTCTTGTTCTTTAAAAATTCTAAGTTTGGTGTCCTCCTTGTGTTTTTCCTTTAAAATTTTCGAAAATTTGTGTTTGGTTTTCTAAAAATTTTAAGTTTGGTGTCATTTTGTTGTTTTTCTCTTTCCTCATTTCAAAAAAATCAAATCTTTTTCAAAATAATTTTCAATCATATCTTTTCAATTGCTGATTTCAAAATCTTTTTAATTAACTAATTGATTCAGTTTTCAATTTGCTTTGATCTTATTTTTTTTTAATTTTCGAAATTTTATTTTATTTTCTATTTATTTTATTTTATATTTTTTTCGGTCACTTTAAAAAAAATAATAAATAAATAAATAAATAAATAATCTACTTGCAATCCATATCATTTCCCTTTCTCCATCATGGACCTAAGTGGAATTGAGCAGTCCAGAAGGACTTTGGGGTCATATGCTAACCCCATTACAGCTGCATATGGGAGTAGCATCTGTATACCTCCCATCAAAGCAAGCAGCTTTGAGCTAAACCCTCAACTCATTATCATGGTGCAGCAAAATTGCCAGTATTCCGGTCTTCCACAGGAAGAACCTACTGAGTTTCTGGCAGAATTCTTACAAATTGCTAACACAGTACGTGATAAAGAGGTGGATCAGGATGTCTACAGATTATTACTGTTTTCATTTGCTGTAAAAGATCAAGCTAAGAAGTGGTTGAATAACCAACCTGCAGCAAGCATAAAGACATGGAAACAGTTATCAGACAAATTCCTGAATCACTTTTACCCTCCAAAAAGGATGACACAGCTAAGGCTGGACATCCAAGGCTTTAAACAAGAGGATAATGAATCCCTTTATAATGTCTGGGAGAGGTATAGAGGTATGCTAAGAAAATGCCCCTCTGAAATGTTTTCAGAGTGGGTACAGTTAGACATCTTCTACTACGGGCTTACAGAAAAAGCTCAGATGTCTCTAGACCACTCAGCTGGTGGATCTATACATATGAAGAAGACGATTGAGGAGGCTCAAGAGCTTATAGATACTGTTGCTAGAAATCAACATTTGTACTCTAGTAATGAGTTCTCTACAAAAGAAGAAGTTATGGCAGTAGCCACTGATCCTAATCCTCAAGAACAGATGGTTGAGCTTAATCAGCAACTACACCTGATGACAAAACAGTTAGCAGAATTTAAAGAGATGCTCCAAGAAACTAAAATTGCTAACAAGAACATAGAATCACAGTTGAATCAGACAAAACAGCAGCTATCTAAACAGATAACAGAAGAATGCCAAGCAGTTCAACTGAGGAGTGGGAAGACATTGAATAACACTGCTCAAAGTATCAAAAAGTCAATAAAGGAACAATTGACAGAGGATAGCCAAACCACTATCCAAAATCCCTCTGAGGACAGTAAGAGCCCAGAGAGGAATACTATTGGCGTTCAAACGCCAGAAAAGGGGGGAAAGCTGGCGTTAAACGCCCATTCCCTGCCCAGTTCTGGCGTTCAAACGCCAGAAAAGGGGGAAAAGTTGGCGTTAAACGCCCATTTTCCATCCAATCCTGGCGTTCAAACGCTAAAGGGGAACCAGACACCTGAGAGTGCTGATAGTAACCCCTCTAAAAAGGCTTCTCCAACCACCTCTGTAAGGAATAAACCTGCAGCAACTAAGGTTGAAGAATATAAAGCCAGGATGCCTTATCCTCAGAAACTCCGCCAAGCGGAACAGGATAAGCAATTTGCCCGCTTTGCAGACTATCTAAGGACTCTTGAAATCAAGATTCCGTTTGCAGAGGCACTTGAGCAAATACCTTCTTATGCTAAGTTCATGAAAGAGATCTTAAGTCATAAGAAGGATTGGAGAGAAACTGAAAAAGTGTTTCTCACTAAAGAATGCAGTGCAGTCATTCTGAAAAGCTTACCAGAAAAGCTTCAAGATCCAGGAAGCTTTATGATACCATGCACATTAGAAGGTGCTTACACCAAGACAGCCCTGTGTGACCTTGGAGCAAGCATCAATCTAATACCTGCATCCACTATCAGAAAGCTTGGGTTGACTGAAGAAGTCAAACCAACCCGGATATGCCTCCAACTTGCTGATGGCTCCATTAAATATCCATCAGGCATAATTGAGGACATGATTGTCAAGGTTGGGCCATTTGCCTTTCCAACTGACTTTGTAGTGCTGGAAATGGAGGAGCACAAGAGTGCAACTCTTATTCTAGGAAGACCTTTCCTAGCAACTGGACGAACTCTCATTGATGTACAAAAAGGGGAAATAACCCTGAGAGTCAATGAGGATGAGTTCAGGTTGAATGTTGTCAAAGCTATGCAGCATCCAGACACATCAAATGACTGCATGAGCACTGATATTATTGACTCTTTGGTGGAGGAGGTCAATATGACTGAAAGTATTGAATCAGAGCTAGATGACATCTTTAAAGATGTTCAGCCTGATCTGGAGGAACTAAAGGAAATAAAAGAAATTCTGAAAATTCCTCAGGAAGAAGATAAGCCTCCTAAACCAGAGCTCAAGCCACTACCACCATCCCTGAAATATGCATTTCTGGGAGAAGGTGACACTTTTCCAGTGATCATAAGCTCTGCTCCAAATCCACAAGAAGAGGAAGCACTAATTCAAGTGCTAAGGACACACAAGACAGCTCTTGGGTGGTCCATAAGTGATCTTAAGGGCATTAGCCCAGCAAGATGCATGCACAAGATCCTACTGGAGGATGATGCTAAGCCAGTGGTTCAACCACAAAGGCGGCTAAATCCAGCCATGAAGGAGGTGGTGCAGAAAGAGGTCACTAAGTTACTAGAGGCTGGGATTATTTATCCTATTTCTGATAGCCCCTGGGTGAGCCCTGTCCACGTTGTCCCTAAGAAGGGAGGCATGACAGTGGTTCATAATGAAAAGGATGAACTAGTTCCTACAAGAACAGTTACAGGGTGGCGCATGTATATTGACTACAGAAGGCTCAATACAGTCACCAGAAAGGATCATTTTCCTTTACCATTCATAGACCAGATGCTAGAGAGACTAGCAGGTCATGAATACTACTGCTTTTTGGACGGCTACTCAGGTTACAACCAAATTGTAGTAGATCCTCAGGACCAAGAGAAAACAGCATTTACATGTCCTTCTGGAGTATTTGCCTACAGAAGGATGCCTTTTGGTCTGTGCAATGCACCTACAACCTTTCAGAGGTGCATGCTCTCTATCTTCTCAGATATGGTAGAGAAATTTCTGGAAGTCTTCATGGATGACTTTTCAGTATTTGGAAACTCATTCAGCTCCTGCCTTAACCATCTAGCACTTGTTCTGAAAAGATGCCAAGAAACCAACCTAGTTTTAAACTGGGAAAAATGTCACTTTATGGTGACTGAAGGAATTGTCCTTGGGCATAAAATTTCAAACAAAGGAATAGAGGTGGATCAAGCTAAAGTTGAAGTAATTGAAAAATTACCACCACCTACCAATGTTAAGGCAATCAGAAGCTTTCTGGGGCATGCAGGATTCTACAGAAGGTTTATAAAGGATTTTTCAAAAATTGCCAAACCTCTGAGTAATCTGCTAGCTGCTGACACTCCATTTATTTTTGATAATGAGTGTCTACAGGCGTTTGAAACTCTGAAAGCTAAGCTGGTCACAGCACCAGTCATCTCTGCACCAGACTGGACATTACCATTTGAACTAATGTGTGATGCCAGTGACCATGCCATTGGTGCAGTACTGGGACAAAGGCATGGTAAGATTCTGCACGTCATTTATTATGGCAGCCGTATTCTAAATGATGCACAGAAGAACTACACAACCACAGAAAAGGAGTTACTTGCAGTGGTTTATGCCATTGACAAGTTCAGATCTTATTTAGTAGGATCAAAAGTGATTGTGTACACTGACCATGATGCTCTTAAATATCTACTCACAAAGCAGGATTCAAAACCCAGGCTCATAAGATGGGTGTTGCTTCTGCAAGAGTTTGATATAGAAATAAGAGACAGAAAAGGAACAAAGAATCAAGTGGCTGATCACCTGTCCCGGATAGAACTAGTAGCAGGAGCATCCCTCCCTCCTACTGAGATCTCTGAAACCTTTCCGGATGAGCAATTGTTTGCTATTCAGAAAGCTCCGTGGCTTGCAGACAGTGCAAACTATAAGACTCAAGGTTCTCCTTCTGTAACCATAGAGAGGAAGCATGAAGAGCTTCTCTCAAAACAGAGTCAAACAGAGCCCCCACAGTCAAACTCTAAGTTTGGTGTTGGGAGGCCACCACCAACTTCTAAGTTTGATGTTGAACCCCCACATTCAAACTCTAAGTTTGGTGTTGGGAGGTTCCAACATTGCTCTGAACATCTGTGAGGCTCCATGAGAGCCCACTGTCAAGCTACTGACATTAAAGAAGCGCTTGTTGGGAGGCAACCCAATGTTACATTTATTATTTTCCTTTGTTATTTTATGTTTTCTATAGGTTGATGATCATGGGAAGTCACAAATTCAATTGAAAAAGCAGAAACAGAATGAAAAATAGAAAGAAAAATAGCACACCCTGGAGGAAAACCTTGCTGGCGTTTAAACGCCAGTAAGGGCAGCAATTGGGCGTTTAACGCCCAGTCTGGCACCATTCTGGGCGTTTAACGCCAGAAAGGGGCACCAGACTGGCGTTAAACGCCAGGAATGGGCACCAAGCTGGCGTTAAACGCCAGAAATGGGCACCAGCCCGGTGTTTAACGCCAGGATTGGTAGTAGGAGCATTTTTGCTCGCCACTTGGTGCAGGGATGAATTATCCTTGACACCTCAGGATCTGTGGACCCCACAGGATCCCCACCTACCCCACCACTCTCTCTTCTTTCTTATTTTGCTCGAGGACGAGCAAACCTTCTAAGTTTGGTGTGGTAAAAGCGTTGCTTTTGTTTCTCCATAACCATTTATGGCACCTAAGGCCGGAGAAACCTCTAGAAAGAGGAAAGGGAAGGCAAAAGCTTCCACCTCCGAGCCATGGGAGATGGAGAGATTCATCTCAAAGGGATGCACTTTCCTCCACAAAACTATTGGGAGAAAATCAACACCTCCCTAGGAGAATTGAGTTCCAACATGGGACAACTAAGGGTGGAGCACCAAGAACATTTCATCCTCCTCCACGAAATTAAAAGAAGATCATAGAATCATGAGAGAGGAGCAACAAAGGCAAGGAAGAGACATTGAGGAGCTCAAGCACTCCATAAGATCTTCAAGAGGAAGAACAAGCTGCCATCACTAAGGTGGACCCGTTCTTTAATCTCCTTGTTCTTTATTTTATATTTTTCGAATTTTTATGCTTATGTTTATCTATTCTTGTGTCTTATTACATGATCATTAGTATCTTAGTGTCTATGCCTTAAAGCTATGAATGTCCTATGAATCCATCACCTCTCTCAAATGAAAAATACTCTAATCACAAAAGAACAAGAAGTACAGGATTTTGAATTCATCTTTGAAACTAGTTGAATTAATTTGATGTGGTGACAATACTTTTTGTTTTCTGAATGAATGCTTGAACAGTGCATATATCTTTTGAATTTGTTGTTTTAAGAATGTTAAAATTGTTGGCTCTTGAAAGAATGATGGAAAAGGAGAACTGTTATTGAGGATCTGAAAAATCATCAAATTAATTCTTGAAGCAAGAAAAAGCAGTGAATCAAAAAAAGAACAAAAAAACGAAAAAAAAAATGAAAGAAAAGAAAGAGCAAGCAGAAGAAGCCAATAGCCCTTTAAACCAAAAGGCAAGGATAATAAAAAGGATCCAAGGCTTTGAGCATCAGTGGATAGGAGGGCCTACAGGAATAACATCCTGGCCTAAGCGGCTAAACCAAGTTGTCCCTAACCATGTGCTTGTGGCGTGAAGGTGTCAAGTGAAAACTTGAGACTGAGCGATTAAAGTCGTGATCCAAGGTAAAAAGAGTGTGCTTAAGAACCCTGGACACGTCTAATTGGGGACTCTAGCAAAGGTGAGTCACAATCTGAAAAGGTTCACCCAATCATGTGTCTGTGGCATGTATGTATCCGGTGGTAATACTGGAAGACAGAGTGCTTTGGGCCACGGCCAAGACTCATAAAGTAGCTGTGTTCAAGAATCATCATACCTAACTAGGAGAATCAGTAACACTATCTGAATTCTGAGTTCTTATAGATGCCAATCATTCTGAACCTCAAAGGATAAAGCGAGGTGCCAAAACTGTTCGGAAGCAAAAAGCTACTAGTCCCGCTCATCTAATTGGAACTATGTTTCTTTGATATTTTGGAGTCTATAGTATATTCTCTTCTTTTTATTCTATTTTGATTTTCAGTTGCTTGGGGACAAGCAACAATTTAAGTTTGGTGTTGTGAAGAGCGGATAATTTATACGCTTTTTGGCATTATGTTTAGTATGTTTTTAGTATGATTTAGTTAGTTTTTAGTATATTTTTATTAGTTTTTAATTAAAATTCACTTTTCTGGACTTTACTATGAGTTTGTGTGTTTTTCTGTGATTTCAGGTATTTTCTGGCTGAAATTGAGGGATCTGAGCAAAAATCTGATTCAGAGGCTAAAAGGACTGCAGATGCTGTTGGATTCTGACCTCCCTGCACTCGAAGTGAATTTTCTGGAGCTACAGAAGCTCAATTGGCGCGCTCTCAACGGTGTTGGAAATTAGACATCCTGGGCTTTCCAGCAATGTATAATAGTCCATACTTTTCCCAAGATTTGATGGCCCAAACCGGCGTTGCAAATCAGCTTCAGAATTCCCAGCGTTTAACGCTGGAACTGGCATAGAAATTGGAGTTAAACGCCCAAACTGGCATAAAAGCTGGCGTTTAACTCCAGGAAGAGTCTCTACACGAAAATGCTTCAATGCTCAGCCCAAGCACACACCAAGTGGGCCCGGAAGTGGATTTTTCTGTCATTTACTCATTTCTGTAAACCCTAGGTTACTAGTTCACTATTAATAGGATCTTTTGACATTGTATCTGGACCTCATGACACTTTACACATTTCTCATTGTATCTTCTATAGCATGAGTCTCTAAACCCCAGGGTTGGGGGTGAGGAGCTCTGCTGTGTCTTGATGGATTAATGCAATTACTACTGTTTCTTATTTAATCATGCTTGCTTCCGTTCTAAGATATCACTTGTTCTTAACCCGGATGAATGTGATGATCCGTGACACTCATCATATTCTCAACTATGAACACGTGCCTGACAACCACCTCCGTTCTACCTTAGATTGAGTAGATATCTCTTGGATTCCTTAATCAGAATCTTCGTGGTATAAGCTAGAATTGATGGCGGCATTCAAGAGAATCCGGAAGGTCTAAACCTTGTCTGTGGTATTCTGAGTAGGATTCAATGATTGAATGACTGTGACGAGCTTCAAACTCGCGATTGTGGGGCGTTAGTGACAGACGCAAAAGAATCACTGGATTCTATTCCGACATGATCGAGAACCGACAGCTGGATAGCCGTGCCGTGACAGGGTGCGTTGAACATTTCCACTGAGAGGATGGGAGGTAGCCATTGACAACGGTGAAACCCTACATACAGCTTGCCATGGAAGGAGCCTTGCGTGTTTGAAGAAGAAGACAATAGGAAAGCAGAGGTTCAGAAGACAGAGCATCTCCAAAACCTCAACCTATTCTCCATCACTGCAATTCAAGTACCTGTTTTATGTTCTTTTGCTTTTTACAATCAATCCTGATAATCTTTGATATCCTGACTAAGAGTTACAAGATAACCATAGCTTGCTTCAAGCCGACAATCTCCGTGGGATCGACCCTTACTCACGTAAGGTATTACTTGGACGACCCAGTGCACTTGCTGGTTAGTTGTGCGGGATTGCAAAAGTGTGATTGCAATTTCGTGCACCAGCTAGTTAATCAAATCTCTTTTCGTTGTTATATATTAAAAACCAAATAAGTTAAAATCACAAATTCACCAAATCATAAAAATCTGATTCTCTTTAAAATCCTTAAAAGTATTCAAAACTTATCTTTTTTGATAATTAATTCAAACCAAACTCATTTTCAAAATCATAACCAAAACTTTTTCAAATTCTTAGAAAAATTCGGGCAGAACCTCCCCTAAAAACCAGAGTTTAACATCCATCACGGATTCCCTTAATTCAATCTCGACTCAACAAAACCAACATTTCAAGTCAATGTCTCCAAAATTTGTCATTCAAGACCAATCATTTTCGATTTAAATCAAAGAAAATCAAATTCAACATATTCATTCTATTTTATCAGAAATTCAGGAATCAATCAATTCAACAACAAATATAATCTTTCAATCACAACAGAAAAATCATTTACGTCGTAGAGATTCATGTATTTGCATTAATCTGCTAAACTTATCAGGTATTCAAAATCCAAAATATTTTATTATTAAAATAATCTCCTACCTCAAGGAATCAAGCTTGCAGCAAATTTAATGCAATAAATCTCTTTCTCCTCCCACTCGCAACAGCAGCGGCTGCATCCACAGCTCCGTTTACTTCTATAACAACAGAAACAACTTTTATTTCAACATGCAATCTCGATAACTCAATCCTAAAACATCAACGTCGGAAAATTCTTAATAACATATAACAGAATATTATCCTAGTTATCCTTATCAATTGTGATGAGAATTGTTCATTACTCCCACTTAGTTAACCCTCTAATTGTGAAGGAAAGTCAAGTGGACTAATCAATTTGATTCCTCAAGTCCTAGCCAACTCCTAGGGAAAGACTAGTTTTAGTGGAATCCAAATCAATCAGCAACTTTCAGTTATCAATCAACAAAGGAGTTTGATAAATCAAGTGTCTCCAATTAATCAATTCAAGTTAAGAATGTAAAAAGCTAAATTAAAATCATAAATATGAAATACCTCAGTTTGCATTAAATAGAAAATGAAATCTAACATGGAGTTCATGAACTAAAATAGCAATATAGAATAATTAACAAGGGAAATAAATAAACTAGGAAGCTAGAACAAATAAGAGTAGAAGAAAAATCCTAATTCCTAAAACCTAGAGAGAGGAGAGAGCCTCTCTCTCTAGAAACTACATCTAAAACCTAAAATTCTAAATAATGAGATGTGTATGAATGATGAATCGATTCCCCTACTCTGTAGCCTCTAATCTGTGTTTTCTGAGCCAAAAACTGGGTCAAAAATAGCCCAAAAATTTCTCCCAGCGATTTCTAATACGTCCAGCACGTGCGCATGTCACGTACGCGTCGTTTACGCGTACACATCGTCCACGCGTACGCGTGGATTGAACTTTCGCTAGGTCACGCATACGCGTAATCCACGCGTGTGCATCGCCCAACAGCTAGGCAGCTCTGGCAAATTATATATCGTTGCAAAGCCCCAGATGTTATCTTTCCAACGCAACTAGAACCGCCTCATTTGAACCTTTGTAGCTCAAGTTATGACCGTTTGAGTACGAAGAGGTCAGGGCTGACAGCTTTGCAGTTCCTTCACCTTCTTGTATTCCTTCCACTTTTGCATGCTTCTTTTCCATCCTCTAAGCCATTCCTGTCCTGTGATATCTGAAAACACATAATGCACATATCATGGCATCGAATGGTAATAAGAGAGGATTAAACATAGCAAAATTAAGACCAAAGAAGCATGTTTCTAATCATGGCACAAAATAAGGAAGAAAAATGTAAAACATGCGATTTACATGAATAAGTGTGAGAATAGTGGATAAAATCCACTCAATTAAGTACAAGATGTACCAAGAAATAGTGGTGCATAAAATCTCCCCACACTTAAACATTAGCATGTCCTCATGCTAAGCTCAAGAGAAGCTATAAGAGTAAAGATGAATGGTAGAAAGTATGAGATGCAACCTATAAATGAAACTATATGCTAAGATATTTTTGTCTACTTGGTTAAAAGTAAATAAGCTCTTCAAGATAAACATAAATCATATTTCACTAATTTGAATTATACAATAAAAGACAAGTAAATTTGTAAGATAGCTCATGAAAGCAGGGAACATAGAATCAAGCATTGAACCCTCACAGAAAGTGTATATGCACTCTAATCTCTCAAGTGTCTAGGGTCAATCACTCTACTCTTCTCTAATCATGATTTCTAAAACTTTGTTCTTCATCTAACCAATCAACAAGTATTTAGTATACCAATGCAAAAATCATGAAGTCTTTTCAAGGTTGTAATGGGGCTAAGGTAAGGGTGAGGATATATGTATGGCCAAGTGAGCTAAAATATGAATCTTTGATTAACCTAAGCTCTCACCTAACACACATACACACTCTATGTAACTCTAAAATCATGCCTAACTACCCAAAATTTTTACTTTTGCATTACATACTCATGTATCAACTTTTCTTTAATTTTATCACATATGCATTAATCGTTTATTAAACTTAATATTGGAGTAATTTTGTCCCCTTATTCACTTATTTACTTAATTATTTGAATATTTTTGGTTTTTTTCTCTCTCTCTTTTTTTTTTGGAAGCAAACATAACATATCAATGCACATGAGTTTTTAATTTTTCTGGTCTCACATGAGTAAGTACCCAAATTCCCAATATTTTGTCAATGAAACACTGTGTACTTTTATCAACCCAAGTTCCCACAGTTTCCCATACTTAATTGACACACAATCTCTAACTTAAGCTAACCAAAGATTCATTTGGGGTAATTAATTATTTTTCCGCTTAAGACTAGTGATGTGGTAAAATATAGAACAAACGGGGATTAAAAGGCTCAAGGTGGCAAACAAAGGTGATTGAAAGGGTAGGCTATTTGGGATAAGTGAGCTAACAATAAATGATGGCCTCAATCATATGCAAGCATGTAAATATACTAAACAATGGATATATAGAATGGAACAAAATATAGATTACAATCATGGAGAAGAAAACACACAAGAATAAAAATTTATGGCTAAATAATATAACCATATAATTAAGCTCAAGTCTCACATGTTGTGTGTTCTTAGCTATAAACTATGTTCCAAATACAAGCTTCAAACAAGTTTAACAGAAATTTCTAATTTAAATTAGTGAAATATTGTAAAAAGGGTCTTGAAAAGAAACTCGTTACTTTAACCAAGCAGTGGTAAAATATGCACAAAAATCAAACAAACATGCAATCAAACATGCAAATGCAACAATGAACTACAAAGAAAATTAAACAATGGTGTTGAAAAGAAGGTAACTAACCCCCAGAAGTCGGTATCGACCTCCCCACACTTAAAGATTGCACCGTCCTCGGTGCATGCAAGAAATTGCAAGTGGATGGGTTGTTACAACTGACGCTTTTTCTCTCCAAAGAATGTGTGTAGGAATTTGTTTGTTGCCCCATATAGAAGTTTTTCCTCTTCCTTCTCGGTGGCCATCCTGAAAGAAGAGAAAAACGAAGAAAAGTAACCCAAAAATAAATATAAGAAATAAAAAAATATAGTTGGGTTAATGCCAAATAATGAGGATCTCAACTACATGGTAGCTACAACATGCAAGTGAGAAACAGTAGAAGCAAATGGCATATGAATAGTGCAAAAATTGCAATAATGGGGGAGAGAGTGTGGGTAATGAAAGACAATATAGGTGCATATCAATGCAAATGGAATACAAGTACCATAAAAATTAGCATTGACTTATGAATAATAATACCCAATAAGAATAAAACAAGTCATGAAGCACCAGAATAATGCAAGAGATATTCAACAGTTGAGCAAGAAAATTCAACACCAAAGAAAAAGTATCAAAGATAGAAAAAAATGAAAATATGCACAAAATCAAAATGCAATGAGTGGAAGTATGCAAATGCAATAAGAAAAATAGAATGAAAGAGAATAAGGATGAGAAGTTAAAGAAGTGAAGAAGAAGGAAGTAAGAAAGAACGAGGAAAGAAGGAGAAAAGAGAGAAGAAAGGAGAAGGGAATGAGAAACGGGACGCGACGCGTAAGCCTGCATCACGCGTACGCGTGAAATCTGTATTCGCCATGCGACGCGTGCGCGTCGCCCATGCGTGCGCGTGGGTGGTCTGAAAGCGAAAGGACGCGCACGCGTCAGGGACGCGTACGCGTGGGTGATTTTGTGCCTCTAGCACAGTACCAGCCCCAGACCATCACAACTCTTTGTTCAGCACCCTTTTACGCCGATTTTTCATGGTCATGCGTGCGCGTCAGGGATGCGTACGCGTGGAGGGATGAAATCGCAAGTGACGCGTATGCGTAAGGGACGCGTACGCGTGGTCTTGCTTATGCGCCAGGCATGTGTTCAGCACCACTCCTGCCCAACTTTCTGTTCAATTCTTTTGTTGTACGCACACACATATGACGCGTACGCGTCAGCGACGCTTGCTTGTCGTGTGTCATTTTATTTTTATTTTTTATTTTTTTTATTTTTTTATTTTTTTAACATGTAGAATGCAGAATGCAAAATGCAGATGATTATGCAAAATTTATTGAATGACCACTAATAAAAATAAAATAAAATAAAATAAAACTAAGAATAAAAAGCAACGATCATACCATGGTGGGTTGTCTCCCACCCAGCACTTTTAGTTAAAGCCCTTAAGTTGGATATTTGGTGAGCTCCTTGTCATAGTGGCTTGTGCTTGAACTCGTCTTGAAATTTTCACCAATGCTTGGACTTCTAATAAGCTCTATCAATACCAGGTAAATTCCTCAAGCTTTGATGGAGTTCTTCACAAGCTTTGAGCTCCCAAAGTTGATCCTCTTGTATGCCCGGATCCCAAATCTTGATTCTACACCCGTCTTCAAGTTGATTATTATGGTTCCATCCGAGTGGTAAGCAATCCGAATTCTCGCTAAGGCATCCAAACAGCTTCCTAGACCCATACATTCGAGCTCCACACCAACCCTTGCATTTCAACTTGGAGCATGCAACCATATTGAACCTTGCAGGACAACTCTTACCACTAACCATCTTCTTCTTACTCTTAATGCCACAAAGAGCTCTAAGTTGACCATTCGTCTCTAGTAGCCCATATTCAAGTGGAAAAGTAAAGGTTAAGGATAGGAATTTTACCCACTTAAATGTTGTATTGGATGGTAATGGCCTTGGGAGAGGTGTTACTAGTGATCTTGCAAGTTCCATTCCCTTGTGTTCTCCCTGGATAACTTCTACCTCTTTGCAAGCTTTTTCAATATCAACCTCTTCCTCTTGGTAGCTTTCTTCCAATTCAATCTCTTCTTCATTGCTTACCAAGGGCATGGGAGGTTGTGCTTCTTCTTTTTGAATCTCCATCTCTTGATCAACCTCTTCCAAGTCTTCAACCATGGTATACCTTGGAAGTTGTACACCCTCCTCAACATCATTTTCAAGCGTCTTGGAAGGAGGCTCTACAACTCGTGATTCCCATGGAGGTTCAGCGTCCCCTAAGTCTTCAACCACTTCCTCTTCTTCAACTATTACAGCTTCCTCCACTTGTTCCAGTACAAAATCTAGCTCCTCCTTGTTGACTTCCACCTCTTGATAACTTCCTTCAAGGGTCTCTCTTACCGCCACCTTTAGGGCCTCCTCTAGCTTCTTGTGAAGTATGAATTCGCGAAACCGATCCCTTCTCTCTTGTTTTGGGTCAGTAGCATAATTGAGATCATGCTACTCTTGGATTGATGGATGTGGGTATTCTTGCACGAAGGGTGGTGGTGCAGTGAAGCTTGAGGGTTGAATATTGGAGGTAGAGGGTTGGTCCATGCGGGATATAAGATTTTGGAGTTTAGAGGTGAGACCAATGAGAGAGGTAAGTGTGTTCTCCATGGAAGTTTGGGGTGGATAGGAGGGTTCATTTGTTGGGAGAAAGGGCTCATAACACGGAGGTAGTTCCTCTTGATAAGGATATGGAGATGGTGTATATTGAGGAGGTGGTTCTAAGTATGGCTCATAAGACTCTTGGTATGGTGGGTAAGGATTAGGATCATATGGAGGTATTTAGTGGTAAGGTACTTGTGAGTATGGTGGTTTAAAATTATGTTGAGGAGGGGGTTCATAGGCGTATAGTGGTGGTTGTTGATAATCAAAAGAGTACTCACCATAGCCGTCATCTTGATATGCTTCTTGGAATGGCTCTTGGCCATAGTAATTTGGTGGAGGTGGGTTGTCACGAAAGGGTCCACCATAACTATTGTCTTGGTATGCATCATGATGCGTGAGCATCTTTTCTATCTTTTCCTAGTGAATTTGCATCTAATTTGTTGAGTTTAATCAAGAATTATTTATATTTTAGCCACTATGTATGCTATTTTAAGTTTTGTGCAATACTGTTTATTTTAGGTAGCATTCGGCTAGATTTGATGGAGTTTCTATAGCACAAGAATCAAAGGAGATGGCTGCGAGGAGCGACGCGCACACGTCCCTGACACGTGCGCGTGAATTGGAGGTATCCACGGCGACGCGTGCGCGTGACTGACGCGCACGCGTGAATTGAAGATTTGCTCAGCGACGCATCCGCGTGACCGACGCATCCGCATGACTTGCAAAGAAGACCAGCGACGCGTTCGCGTGACTGACGCGTACGTGTGACATGTGCCACGTGCAGAAAAACGCAGAAAACGCTGGGGGCGAACTCTGGGTTGTTTTGACCCAGTTTTCAGCCCAGAAAACACAGATTAGAAGCTAAAGAATGGACAAAACAAATGGTCCCCACCCATCAGCTGAAGACTTGTTTATTAATTAAAATTTAAATTCAAATCTTATTTTTAGGAAAAGATATTATTTTTAATTTTAGATAAATAGATTTAAAAGTAATTAGGATTAATTATAAAAGGAATGCCAACAGGGTTATTCCAATACAACATTATTCCATTCCAATTTACAATCCTAGTTTTCTTCTCTAAACCATGAGCAACTAATCCTCCACTATTAAGGTTAGGAGCTCTGTCTATTTGTATGGATTGATTCGTTTGATCTTTCTAATTTAATCCATGTTTTGATTTATATTTCAGTAATTATTTTCGTTCTTTATTTTATGAATTTGGGTGGAACGGAAGTATGACTCATGTTCTAATTGAGTTCTTGTAAAACTTGGAAAAGCTCTTTACTTGAACAACAGCTTGAAAACATATTATCCTGAATTTCTAATTGTTTGTATTTAACGTGATACGTGACATATAATCCCCTTATTTTTGGATAATTAGGATTTTTGTGGCATATAAACTGGAATTTGATCATCACCCTCTAATTGGAATTAATTGACCAAGGAATTGGCAGTTGATGAATTTTAGAGGAGACTAGGAAGGTCTAAGGAATTAGAGTCTAGTCACAAATAGTTTGCCATGAATTAAATCTTGCATGATTAAAATAGTTAATAAGAAAAGTCAATCCGGAAAATAGATAACTCTGAAGCCTTAACTGTTTTCTCCATATTTTATTCCCAACTCATTGCTGCTTGCTTTCTGAAATTCTTAATTTACTGTCTAATGCTCTTTGAATACCAAAACACTTTTTTCTGTTTGTCTAACTAAGCCGATCACTTAACCATTGTTGCTTAGTCCATCAATCCTCGTGGGATTGACCCTTACTCACGTAAGGTATCACTTGGTACGACCCGGTGCACTTGTCGGTTAGTTTGTGGTTAAAAATTCCGCATCAGGTTTTTGGCGCCGTTGCTGGGATTGACTGTGATTAACAACTATTAGTTTTTTGATTGCTTAGATTAGGCGTTTTATTTTTAATTTTATTAAAATCTATTTTTAATATTTTCGAAAAAAATATTTAAAAAAATTTAGCACTAATGTTTCTCTTAATTTCTGAAATTAATTTTGGTGTTACCTGGTTAATTTTGTTTTAATTTTTCTATTTAATTTCTTTAATTTTCGATTTTTTTTAGAATAGTTAGTATTTTTATTTTATTTCTTTACACAGGTTACCTCACTGGGAATTTTCTACACTCTGACGTAGAGATTCCCATCTTTTCTTGTTTTGTGTTTGTTTATGCGCAGGAACAAAGACAAAGAACATCTCTTAGACTTTGATCCTGAACGTGAAAAGACTTTCAGCGGCGTTTACAACAAGCAAGACTTTACAAGGCTGCAGAATCTACTATGGATCCGAATAATACTGATAATGCCAATGTGGCAAACCCGAATGGGAATGAACAACAAATGAGAGTACTTGGCTCTTTCTCCGCTCCTACAGCAGATCTGTATGGAAAAAGCATTGTGGTGCCTTCTATAGCTGCGAACAATTTTTAGTTGAAGCCACAATTAGTCACCCTAGTACAACAAAACTGCCAGTATCACGGTCTTCCCCACGAAGACTCAAATCAATTTATTTCTAATTTTCTGTAAATCTGTGATACTGTGAAGACGAATGGAGTAAACCCAGAGGTGTACAAACTCATGCTCTTCCCGTTTGCTCTGAGGGATGGAGCAAAGCTATGGCTAGATTCCCAACCCAAGGAGAGTTTGAACACTTGGAACAAGGTGGTTACTGAGTTTCTCACTAAATTTTTCCCACCAAAGAAGCTGACTAAGCTTAGGGTGGAGGTTTAGACCTTCAGGCAGAAGGATGGAGAAACTCTGTATGAAGCTTGGGGGAGATACAAGCTACTGACTAGGCAATGCCCTCTGGACATGTTCTCCAAATGGACTCAACTAGATATCTTTTATGAAGGCTGGTGCACGAAATTGCAATCACACTTTTGCAATCCCGCACAACTAACCAGCAAGTGCACTGGGTCGTCTAAGTAATACCTTACGTGAGTAAGGGTCGATCCCACGGAGATTGTCGGCTTGAAGCAAGCTATGGTTATCTTGTAACTCTTAGTCAGGATACCAATAATTCTCAGGTTTAATTGTGAAAAGTAGAAGAACATGAAATAAATACTTGTTTTGCAGTAATGGAGAACAGGTTGAGGTTTTGGAGATGCTCTGTCTTCTGAACCTCTGCTTTCCTATTGTCTTCTTCTTCAAACACGCAAGGCTCCTTCCATGGCAAGCTGTATGTAGGGTTTCACCGTTGTCAATGGCTACCTCCCATCCTCTCAGTGGAAATGTTCAACGCACCCTGTCACGGCACGGCTATCCAGCTGTCGGTTCTCGATCATGTCGGAATAGAATCCAGTGATTCTTTTGCGTCTGTCACTAACGCCCCACAATCGCGAGTTTGAAGCTCGTCACAGTCATTCAATCCCTGAATCCTACTCAGAATACCACAGACAAGGTTTAGACCTTCCGGATTCTCAAGAATGGCCGCCAATGGATTCTAGCTTATACCACAAAGATTCTGATTAAGGAATCCAAGAGATACACACTCAATCGAAGGTAGAACGGAGGTGGTTGTCAGGCACATGTTCATAGGTGAGAATGGTGATGAGTGTCACAGATCATCACATTCATCAAGTTGAAGAACAAGTGGTATCTTAGAATAGAAGCAAGCGTGATTGAATGAAAAACAGTAGTAATTGCATTAATCCATCAAGACACAGCAGAGCTCCTCACCCCCAACCATGGGGTTTAGAGACTCATTCCATAGAAGGTACAATATGAAATGTGTAAAGTGTCATAAGATCCAGATACAATAGCAAAAAGTCCTATTTATAGTGAACTAGTGACCTAGGGTTTACAAGAATGAGTAAATGACGTAAAAATCCACTTCCGGGGTCCACTTGGTGTGTGCTTGGGCTGAGCATTGAAGCTTTCATGTGTAGAGACTTTTCCTGGAGTTAAACGCCGGCTTTTGTGCCAGTTTGGGTGTTTAACTCCAACTTTTGTGCCAGTTCCGGCGTTAAACGCCGGGAATTCTTAAGCTGATTTAGAACGCCAGTTTGGGCCATCAATTCTTGGGCAAGTGGTGGACGAAATTGTGATTTCTATCTTTTGATCTTTAGTATGTACACAACTCCGTTCAACTAACCAGCAAGTGCACTGGGTCGTCCAAGTAATACCTTACGTGAGTAAGGGTCGATCCCACGGAGATTATTGGTTTGAAGCAATCAATACTTATTTTATTAATCTTAGTCAGGATGCCAATAAGGTTATTTGGGTTTTACTTGTAAAAAGCCAAACTACTTAAAATTGTAAGTCGGAATAATAAAGAAATACTAGCGTTACTTGTTGTGCAGTAATGGAGAATATGTTGGAGTTTTGGAGATGCTTTGTCCTTTGAACTTCAACTCTTCCTTGAAATCCTCTTCTCACACGCAAGTTCCTTCCATGGCAAGCTCTATGTAGGGTGTCACCGTTGTCAGTGGCTACTTCCCATCCTCTCAGTGAAAACGTTCCTATGCTCTGTCACAGCACGGCTAATCATCTGTCGGTTCTCAATCAGGTTGGAATAGAATCCATTGATTCTTTTGTGTCTGTCACTAACACCCAGCCCTCAGGAGTTTGAAGCACGTCACAGTCATTCAATCCTGGAATCCTACTCGGAATACCACAGACAAGGTTTAGACTTTCCGAATTCTCATGAATGCCGCCATCAATCCGGCCTATACCACGAAGATTCTGATTAAAGAATCTAAGAGATATTCATTCAATCTGATGTAGAACGGAGGTGGTTGTCAGGCACTCGTTCATGGGTTGAGGAAGGTGATGAGTGTCACGGATCATCACCTTCTTCACAATTAAGCGCGAATAAACATCTTAGATAAGAACAAGCGTGTTTGAATGGAAAACAAAGGAATTGTATTAAATCATCGAGACGCTGCAGAGCTCCTCACCCCCAACAATGGAGTTTAGAGACTCATGCCGTCAAAAGTATGTAATTCAGATCTGAAAATGTCATGAGGTACAAGAAATGTCTGTAAAAGTTGTTTAAATAGTAAACTAGTAACCTAGGTTTACAGAAAATGAATAAACTAAGATAATTGGTGCAGAAATCCACTTCTGGGGCCCACTTGGTGTGTGCTGGGGCTGAGATAAAAGCTATCCACGAGTAGAGGCCTTTATTGGCGTTAAACTCCAGGTTATGACGTGTTTTGGGCGTTCAACTCCGGATCATGACGTTTTTCTGGCGTTTAACTCCAGACAGCAGCATGAACTTGGCGTTCAACGCCAAGTTACGTCGTCTATCCTTGCGCAAAGTATGGACTATTATATATTGCTGGAAAGCCCTGGATGTCTACTTTCCAATGCCGTTGAGAGCGCGCCAATTGGACTCCTGTAGCTCCAGAAAATCCATTTCGAGTGCAGGGAGGTCAGGATCCAACAGCATCAGCAGTCCTTTTTCAGCCTAAGTCAGATTTTTGCTCAGTTCCCTCAATTTCAGCCAGAAAATACCTGAAATTACAGAAAAATACACACACTCATAGTAAAGTCCAGAAATATGATTTTTGCTTAAAAACTAATAAAATTCTATTAAAAACTAATTAAAACATACTAAAATCTACATGAAATTACCCCCAAAAAGCGTATAAAATATCCGCTCATCACAACACCAAACTTAAACTGTTGCTTGTCCTCAAGCAACTAGATAAATAAAATAGGATTTAACAGAAATTAAGAAGTAATAATATTTTAGAGTTTTAAATGAAGCTCATATTCTTATTAGATGAGCGGGGCTTGTGGCTTTTTGTTTCTGAACAGTTTTGGCATCCCCCTGTATCTTTAAATTTTCAGGATAATTGGCATCCTTAGGAACTCAGAATTCAGATAGTATTATTGACTCTCCTAGTGTAGTATGTTGATTCTTGAACACAGTTATTTTATGAGTCTTGGCTGTGGCCCTAAGCACTTTGTTTTCCAGTATTACCACCAGATACATAAATGCCACAGACACATAGCTGGGTGAACCTTTTCAGATTGTGACTTAGCTTTGCTAAAGTCCCTAGTTAGTGGTGTCCAGAGCTCTTAAGTACACTCTTTTGCTTTGGATCACGACTTTAACCACTCAGTCTCAAGCTTGTAACTTGGACCTGCATGCCACAAGCATATGGTTAGGGACAGCTTGGTTTAGCCGCTTAGGCCTGGATTTTATTTCCTTGGGCCCTCCTATCCATTGATGCTCAAAGCCTTGGATCCCTTTTTTACTCTTGGCTAGTGCTCATGGCTTGTTTTTTTTTTTTTTTTTTTGAACTGCTTTTTCTTGCTTCAAGAATCAAATTCATGATTTTTCAGATCATCAATAATATTTTCCGTGTTCCTCATCCTTTCAGGAGCCAATATTCATCAAATTCAAAGTACAATTTATGCACTGTTCAAGCATTCATTCAGAGAACAAAAAGTATTGCCACCACATATAATTAATTATAGTCTTTATTACTAAGAACTCATAAATATAGATTACTTCTTTATTCTAAAAAAATTCTACTACTTTATTCATGCCTGCTGATGATGAGAAAAATAAATTTATAGCTTAATTGGAAATAAAATCAAAATAGATATACTAATTACTACTAAATATCTCCTAAGGTGAAATTAAAAAAAACGCTATCACTAAGTTAAAGCAGGAAAATTGGAACTCAGCAACCTGTTGTTTTGAGGAGTAGATGTTCTTCTAATCTGTGGGGCACTTTTCAAGGATTAATTTTTGGCGCTTTAGCTCCCTTAGATCACGCCCTTGCTCTTCCTGTTCCTTGAGCAGTTTGCAAAGCATGCTACTTTGATTATTCTGTTCTTCCTTTATTTGATCCATAGCTTCTTGCAATCTGGAAATAGAAGCTTCAAGATGTTCCCAATATTCGAATTGAGGCAGTTCTGGGAGAGCTTCTGGTGCTCTCTTCTTGGTTGAATCATCTTGTTGCTGTTGTCTGACCATTGATATTCCAGTAATGGGCTTTTCAATTAGGATATATTCAGTTATTCCCATCTTTACTCCAGCATCCTTGCAGAGCATAGAGATTAAGCTTGGATAGGCCAATCTGGCGTCCTTAGAGTTCCTGTTTGCTACTTTGTATAGCTCACATGAGATCAGTTGATGGACTTCTACCTCTTTTCCCAACATGATGCAGTGAATCATGACAGCTCTTTTGATGGTTACTTCAGAACGGTTGCTGGTGGGCAATATGGAACGCCCAATGAAATCCAGCCAGCCTCTGGCTACTGGTTTTAGATCTTCTCTTTTGAGTTGAACAGGGACGCCAGTCGTGCTGGTGGTCCACTTGGCTCCAGGGATGCATATATCTTCCAAGATCTTGTCCAATCCTTTATTGACCCTCATCATTCTCCTATTAAAGGAGTCTGGGTCATCTTTCAGTTGAAGAATCTTGAATATCTCCCTGATCTTGTCAGCATTGGTATGAATGATCTTTCCTCTGACTACTGTCTTATGGTCAAAGAGGGCGGCTCCAATGATTCTTTGCCTTTCTGTCTGCCATAAATTAGCATAAAATTCCTGAACCATGTTCTTCCCCACTTTCGTTTCAGGATTGGTCAGAATTTCCCAATTCCTGTTTCGAATTTGCTCTTGGATCTCCGGATATTCATCTTCTTTCAGATCAAATCTGACTTCCGGGATCACTGATCTGTGACTCATTATCTTGTAGTAATGGTCTGAATGTTCTTTAGTTAAGAACTTCCCTTGATTCCAAAGTGGCTTTGGAGTGCTTTCTTTCTTGCCTCTTGGGTTGGGTTGTTTCCCTTTAGGAGCCATGATCAAGAGACACAATAGTTTTTGTGATCACGGGTAAAACACACCAAACTTAGAGCTTTGCTTGTCCTCAAGCAAAAGAGAAGAAAGAAGAGGGATAGAAGGAGAACAATTGTGGAATGGTGGTGATGAAGAGGGCGCCGAATACAATATATAGGGAAGGGGTGGGAGTTTTTTCGAAAAATAAGAAAGAATTAAGATAGAAGATATGATTTTGAAATATATGATAAGAAAAAGATATAATTTTAAAAGAGAAAGATATGAATAATAATTTGAAAAGATAAATCTGAAATTTTTAATTTTGAAAAAGATTTTAAGAAGACAATTGAGTTTTGAAAACAGATTTTTAAAAGAGTTGGATTGGATTGGAAAACCATTTGGTTTTATAAATTAAGATATATTTGATATATTTTTTTTGAAAAAGAGATTTTAAAAATTTGGATTTTTAGAATACTAATTTGGATTGAGGGGTGATGATTTAAAATATGTTTATGCAAGAAATCATGGTTTGAAACATAAAAAATAAAAAAATTTGGATTAAAAACGAAATTGTACCTCCTCACACTATCCTGGCGTTAAACGCCCACATGGTGCATGGTTTGGGCGTTTAACGCCCAATTGTTGCTTCTCCTGGGCGTTCAACGCCCATTTGGTGCTTCTTTCTGGCGTTGAACGCCAGGAAGTCCTTCGTCACTGGGCGTTTTTCTGAACGCCCAGGATGCTAGCAGACTGGCGTTAAACGCCCAGAAGGTGCATCTTTCTGGCGTTTAACGCCCAGAAGATGCTCCTTTCTGGCGTTTAACGCCCACATGGCTACCTTCACTGGCGTTAAACGCCCAGTGAGAGCTTCTTTTGGGCGTTTAACGCCCAAAGTGTTTCTTACTGGCTTTTTCATGCCAGTGAGCTTCCAAATTTCCCTGTAACTCTGTGACTTCAACCAATTGCTATTTCACCTTTGAAGATACTTGAACTTAAACCTGTAAAGAAAGAAAATTTATTTAATTAGTAAATAACTTAGGAAATGACTGGGTTGCCTCCCAGCAAGCGCTTCTTTAATGTCATTAGCTGGACTGTTACTGAGTTTTAATTAAGTCTCAGTCTTGAGCACTCTTGCTCAAAATTTCCTTCAAGATAGTGTTTGACTCTTTGTCCATTAACAATGAACTTTTTGTTGGAGTCACTATCCTGAAGTTCTATGTATCCATATGGTGATACACTTGTAATTACATATGGACCTCTCCACCGGGATTTTAATTTCCCAGGGAATAATTTGAGCCTTGAATTAAATAACAGAACTTTCTGTCCTGGCTCAAAGACTCTGGATGACAATTTCTTATCATGCCATCTTTTTGCTTTCTCTTTGTAAATTTTTGCATTTTCGAAAGCATTGAGTCTAAATTCCTCTAGCTCATTTAACTGGAGTAATCGTCTTTCTCCAGCTAACTTGGCATCAAGGTTCAGGAATCTGGTTGCCCAGTAGGCCTTGTGTTCCAGTTCCACCGGCAAGTGACACGCCTTTCCATACACAAGCTGGTATGGAGAGGTCCCTATAGGGGTCTTAAATACTGTTCTGTATGCCCACAGAGCATCATCCAAGCTTCTTGCCCAATCCTTTCTACGGTTAATGACAGTCCGTTCCAGGATTCTTTTGAGTTCTCTATTTGAGACTTCAGCTTGCCCATTAGTTTGTGGATGATATGGAGTAGCTACCTTGTGGTTGACTCCATAACGTACCAGAGCAGAGTAAAGCTGTTTATTACAGAAATGAGTACCCCCATCACTGATTAACACTCTAGGGATACCAAATCTGCTGAAGATATGTTTCTGGAGGAATTTCAGCACTGTTTTAGTGTCATTAGTGGGTGTTGCAATAGCCTCCACCCATTTGGATACATAATCCACTGCCACCAGAATATAGTTGTTTGAGTATGATGGTGGGAAAGGTCCCATGAAGTCAATGCCCCATACATCAAACAACTCAATCTCCAAGATTCCTTGTTGAGGCATGGCATAACTGTGAGGTAGGTTGCCTGATCTTTGGCAACTGTCACAATTAAGCACAAATGCTCGGGAATCTTTATAGAGAGTGGGCCAGTAGAAGCCACTTTGGAGGACCCTTGTGGCTGTTCGCTCACTTCCAAAATGTCCTCCATACTGTGATCCATGGCAATGCCAAAGGATCTTCTGTGCTTCCTCTTTAGGCACACATCTACGGATTACTCCGTCTGCACATCTCTTGAAGAGATATGGTTCATCCCAAAGATAGTACTTTGCATCTGTGATTAATTTCTTTGATTGCACCCTACTGTACTCTTTGGGTATGAATCTCACTGCCTTGTAGTTTGCAATGTCTGCAAACCATGGCACTTCCTGGATGGCAAACAGTTGCTCATTCGGAAAAGTTTCAGAGATCTCAGTGAGAGGGAGGGACGCTCCTTCTACTGGTTCTATTCGGGACAGGTGATCTGCTACTTGATTTTCTGTCCCTTTTCTATCTCTTATTTCTATATCAAACTCTTGCAGAAGCAACACCCATCTGATGAGTCTGGGTTTGGAATCCTGCTTTGTGAGTAGATATTTAAGAGCAGCATGATCAGTGTACACAATCACTTTTGATCCTACTAAATAGGATCTGAATTTGTCAATGGCGTAGACCACTGCAAGTAGCTCTTTTTCTGTGGTTGTGTAATTCTTCTATGCATCATTTAGAACACGGCTGGCATAGTAAATGACGTGCAGAAGCTTGTCATGCCTTTGTCCCAACACTGCACCAATGGCATGGTCACTGGCATCGCACATCAATTCAAATGGTAATGTCCAGTCTGGTGCAGAGATGATTGGTGCTGTGACTAATTTAGCTTTCAGAGTCTCAAATGCCTGCAAACACTCTTTATCAAAGATAAATGGCGTGTCAGCAGCTAGCAGGTTGCTCAGAGGTTTGGCGATTTTTGAAAAATCCTTTATAAACCTCCTATAGAATCCTGCATGCCCCAGAAAGCTTCTGATTGCCTTAACATTAGCAGGTGGTGGCAATTTTTCAATTACTTCTACCTTAGCTTGGTCCACCTCTATTCCCTTGTTCGAAATTTTGTGCCCAAGGACAATTCCTTCAGTCACCATAAAGTGACATTTTTCCCAGTTTAAAACCAGGTTAGTCTCTTGGCATCTTTTCAGAACAAGTGCTAAATGGTTAAGGCAGGAGCTGAATGAGTCCCCAAATACTGAAAAGTCATCCATGAAGACTTCCAGAAATTTTTCCACCATATCAGAAAAAATGGAGAGCATGCACCTCTGAAAGGTTGCAGGTGCATTGCACAGGCCAAATGGCATCCTTCTGTATGCAAATACTCCAGATGGGCATGTGAACGCCGTTTTCTCCTGATCTTGGGGATCTACTGCAATTTGATTATAACCTGAATATCCATCCAGGAAGCAGTAGTATTCATGACCTGCTAGTCTTTCTAGCATCTGGTCTATGAATGGTAAAGGAAAATGATCCTTTCTGGTGGCTGTATTGAGCCTTCTATAATCAATGCACATACGCCACCCTGTAACTGTTCTTGTAGGAACCAGTTCATTTTTTTTCATTATGAACCACTGTCATGCCTCCTTTCTTTGGGACAACTTGGACAGGGCTCACCCAGGGGCTGTCAGAAATAGGATAAATAATCCCAGCCTCTAGTAATTTAGTGACCTCTTTCTGCACCACTTCTTTCATAGCTGGATTCAGCCGCCTTTGTGGTTGAACCACTGGCTTGGCGTCATCCTCCAGCAAGATTTTGTGCATGCATCTGGCTGGGCTAATGCCCTTAAGATCACTAATGGACCACCCAAGAGCTGTCTTGTATGTCCTTAGCACTTGAATTAGTGCTTCCTCTTCCTGTGGCTCTAAGGTAGAGCTTATAATTACAGGAAAAGTATCACCTTCTCCCAGAAATGCATATTTTAGGGATGGTGGTAATGGTTTGAGTTCGGGTTTTGGAGGTTTCTCCTCTTCTTGAGGGATTTTCAGAGGTTCTATTATCTTCTCTGACTCCTCCAAATCAGGCTGAACATCTTTAAAGATGTCCTCTAGTTCTGATTCCAAACTCTCAGCCATATTGACCTCTCTTACCAGAGAATCAATAATATCAACACTCATGCAGTCATTTGGGGTGTCTGGATGTTGCATTGCTTTGACAACATTTAACTTGAACTCCTCCTCATTGACTCTCAAGGTCACTTCCCCTTTTTGGACATCAATGAGGGTTCGGCCAGTTGCTAGGAAAGGTCTTCCTAGAATGAGAGTTGCACTCTTGTGCTCCTCCATTTCCAGCACCACAAAGTCAGTAGAAAAGGCAAATGGCCCAACCTTGACAATCATGTCTTCAATCACGCCTGATGGGTACTTAATGGAGCCATCAGCAAGTTGAAGACATATCCTGGTTGGTTTAATTTCTTCAGTTAAACCAAGCTTTCTGATAGTAGATGCAGGTATTAGGTTGATACTTGCCCCAAGATCACATAAAGCTTGCTTGGTACAATTACCCTCTAATGTGCATGGTATCATAAAGCTCCCAGGATCTTTAAGCTTCTTAGGTAAGCTTTTCAGAATGACTGCACTGCATTCTTCAGTGAGGTAGACTTTTTCAGTTTCCCTCCAATCCTTCCTATGACTTAAGATCTCTTTCATGAACTTAGCATAAGAGGGTATTTGCTCAAGTGCTTCTGCAAACGGAATCTTTATTTCAAGAGTCCTGAGATAGTCTGCAAAGCGGGCAAACTGCTTATCCTGTTCCGCTTGGCGGAGTTTTTGAGGATAAGGCATTTTGGCTTTGTATTCCTCAACCTTAGTTGCTGCAGGTTTATTACCTACAGAAGTGGGTTGGGAAGCCTTTTTAGAAGGGTTATCATCAGCACTCGTAGGTGACTTATCCCCCACTGGCAATTGAGTGCCAGAGGTGGGAGATGGAGTGGCGTTAGACGCCATCTCCTTGTTGGTTACTGGCGGTTGAACGCCAGAACCATGTCCCTTTTGGGCGTTCAACGCCAGATCCATGCTTGTTTCTGGCGTTGAACGCCAGGAATTAGCATGGTCTGGGCGTTCAGCGCCAGCTTTATTCCTTTCTGGGCTCTGATTGTCCTCAGAGGGATTTTGAGTATCCTCTTGTTCATTTCTTGGTTTCCTGCTGCTTTGAAGTGAGGTATTTAATGTTTTCCCACTTCTTAATTGAACTGCTTGGCATTCTTCTGCTATTTGTTTTGACAGTTGTTTTTCTGTCTGCTTTAATTGTACTTCCATGTTCCTGTTAGCCATTCTTGTTTCCTGTAATATTTCCTTGAATTCGGCTAGTTGCTGAGTTAGAAAATCTAATTGCTGATTGAATTCATTAGCCTGATCCACTGGACTGAGTTCTGCAGTTACTGTTTTAGCTTCTTCTTTCATAGAGGATTCACTGCTTAGGTACAGATGCTGATTTCTGGCAACTGTATCAATAAGCTCTTGAGCTTCTTCAATTGTTTTTCTCATATGTATAGATCCACCAGCTGAGTGGTCTAGAGAAATCTGAGCTTTTTCTGTAAGCCCATAGTAGAAGATGTCTAATTGCACCCATTCTGAAAATATTTCTGAGGGGCATTTTCTTAGCATCTCTCTGTATCTCTCCCAGGCATCATAAAGGGATTCATTATCTCCTTGTTTGAAGCCTTGGATGTTTAGCCTTAGCTGTGTCATCCGTTTGGGAGGGAAATAGTGATTCAGGAATTTTTCTGACAGCTGTTTCCATGTTTTTATGCTGTTCTTAGGCTGGTTATTTAACCACCTCTTAGCTTGATCTTTTACAGCAAATGGAAACAGTAATAGTCTGTAGACATCCTGATCTACTTCCTTATCATGTACTGTATCAGCAATTTGCAGAAATTGTGCCAGAAACTCTGTAGGTTCTTCATGTGGAAGACCAGAATACTGGCAGTTTTGCTGCACCATGATAATGAGCTGAGGATTCAGCTCAAAGCTACTAACTCCAATGGAGGGTATACAGATACTACTCCCATATGAAGCAGTAGTGGGGTTAGCATATGACCCCAGGGTCCTCTTGGACTGTTCATTCCCACTTGCTTCCATATTGAACAATAGAGTTATTTGTTTATAAAGGATTGTGGAATATGTTGGTATTATTTATTTTATAAAAATTAAAATTTTTATAAAATAAAAACGAAGTAAATAAATGGAAGTGAAAATATTTTGAAATTGAAAATTGAATTTTTAATATAAAATTTTCGAAAAAAATAGTTCAAAATTAGTTAGAAAAATAAAATATATATATTTATATTTTTTTTAAATTTTGAATTTTATGATGAAAGAGAAAAACACACAAAAGACACAAGACTTAAAATTTTTAGATCTAATGTTCCTTATTTTCGAAAATTTTTTGGGAGGGAAAACACCAAGGAACACCAAACTTAAAAATTTTAAGATCAAGACACAAGAAATTTTCAAGAACACCTTGAAGATTCACAAGAACACCAAGAACAAAAGAAAGAACACCAAACTTAAAATTTTTGAAAGCTTTAATGAAATTTTCGAAAATTATGAAAGATTAACAAGAAAACACCAAACTTAAAGTTTGGCACAAGATTAAGTCAAAGAAAAATTATTTTTGAAAAAGGTTCCAAAGGGTATAACCAATTATCAAGAACAACTTGAAAATCAAGGAAGAACCAAGAACACTATCACGAAAATTTTAGAGAAAATATAAAATATGCAATTAACACCAAACTTAGAATAAGACACTAAACTCACGAAAATTAACAATTAATTAAAAGAAAAATAATAAATTTTGAAAAGAAATTTTTGAAAAGAAACTATCCTATCAAGATTTAGTGACTCTATAACAATAAAAATAAAAATAAAAATAAAAATAAATTATTCCTAATCTAAGAAATAAAATAAGCCTTCAATTGTCCAAACTCAATAATCCCCGGCAACGGCGCCAAAAACTTGGTGGACGAAATTGTGATTTCTATCTTTTGATCTTTAGTATGTACACAACTCCGTTCAACTAACCAGCAAGTGCACTGGGTCGTCCAAGTAATACCTTACGTGAGTAAGGGTCGATCCCACGGAGATTATTGGTTTGAAGCAATCAATACTTATTTTATTAATCTTAGTCAGGATGCCAATAAGGTTATTTGGGTTTTACTTGTAAAAAGCCAAACTACTTAAAATTGTAAGTCGGAATAATAAAGAAATACTAGCGTTACTTGTTGTGCAGTAATGGAGAATATGTTGGAGTTTTGGAGATGCTTTGTCCTTTGAACTTCAACTCTTCCTTGAAATCCTCTTCTCACACGCAAGTTCCTTCCATGGCAAGCTCTATGTAGGGTGTCACCGTTGTCAGTGGCTACTTCCCATCCTCTCAGTGAAAACGTTCCTATGCTCTGTCACAGCACGGCTAATCATCTATCGGTTCTCAATCAGGTTGGAATAGAATCCATTGATTCTTTTGCGTCTGTCACTAACGCCCAGCCCTCAGGAGTTTGAAGCACGTCACAGTCATTCAATCCCGGAATCCTACTCGGAATACCACAGACAAGGTTTAGACTTTCCGGATTCTCATGAATGCTGCCATCAATCCGGCCTATACCACGAAGATTCTGATTAAAGAATCTAAGAGATATTCATTCAATCTGATGTAGAACGGAGGTGGTTGTCAGGCACTCGTTCATGGGTTGAGGAAGGTGATGAGTGTCACGGATCATCACCTTCTTCATAATTAAGCGCGAATAAACATCTTAGATAAGAACAAGCGTGTTTGAATGGAAAACAAAGGAATTGTATTAAATCATCGAGACGCTGCAGAGCTCCTCACCCCCAACAATGGAGTTTAGAGACTCATGCCGTCAAAAGTATGTAATTCAGATCTGAAAATGTCATGAGGTACAAGAAATGTCTGTAAAAGTTGTTTAAATAGTAAACTAGTAACCTAGGTTTACAGAAAATGAATAAACTAAGATAATTGGTGCAGAAATCCACTTCTGGGGCCCACTTGGTGTGTGCTGGGGCTGAGATAAAAGCTATCCACGAGTAGAGGCCTTTATTGGCGTTAAACTCCAGGTTATGACGTGTTTTGGGCGTTCAACTCCGGATCATGACGTTTTTCTGGCGTTTAACTCCAGACAGCAGCATGAACTTGGCGTTCAACGCCAAGTTACGTCGTCTATCCTTGCGCAAAGTATGGACTATTATATATTGCTGGAAAGCCCTGGATGTCTACTTTCCAATGCCGTTGAGAGCGCGCCAATTGAACTCCTGTAGCTCCAGAAAATCCATTTCGAGTGCAGGGAGGTCAGGATCCAACAGCATCAGTAGTCCTTTTTCAGCCTAAGTCAGATTTTTGCTCAGTTCCCTCAATTTCAGCCAGAAAATACCTGAAATTACAGAAAAATACACACACTCATAGTAAAGTCCAGAAATATGATTTTTGCTTAAAAACTAATAAAATTCTATTAAAAACTAATTAAAACATACTAAAATCTACATGAAATTACCCCCAAAAAGCGTATAAAATATCCGCTCATCAGCAAGGTATGGACTATTATATATTGCTGGAAAGCCCAGGATGTCTACTTTCCAACGCGATTGAGAGCGCGCCAATTGGGCTTTTGTAGCTCCAGAAAATCTACTTCGAGTGCAGGGAGGTCAGAATCTAACAGCATCTGCAGTCTTTTTTCAGCCTCTGAATCAGATTTTTGCTCAGGTCCCTTTATTTCAACCAGAAAATACCTGAAATCACATAAAAACACACAAAATCATAGTAAAGTCCAGTAATATGATTTTTAATTAAAAACTAATAAAAACATAATAAAAAATAACTAAAACATACTAAAAATATACTAAAAACAATGCCAAAAAGCGTATAAATTATCCGCTCATCAAAGGCTTGGGTGAAATGTCCAAGATGTGCTTAGACAATTCTGCAGGAGGTTCATTGCACAAGAAGAAGACACTGGAGGAGACTATTGAGCTTATTGAATTGGTTACTTGCAACCAATATTTATACTCATCTAATAGGAATCCTGTGAACTTTGAGACCCCTCAGAAGAGAGGCGTGTTGGAAGTAGAAGCTGTTAATGCTCTTCTTGCTCAGAACAAGCTGATGTCTCAGCAAATAAATCTACTTATTCAATAGATGGGTGGCATGCAAGTCTCAGCTATCAACACCCAAAATCCACCACAGGAAGTCCCCTATAACATGGCAGGTAATTTTATGCAAAATGATAATTATGATTATGCTCAAACCTCTTCTAAACAGGTGAATTACATGGGGAGTGCTCCTAGAAATCCCAACAATGATCCATATTCTAAGACATACAATCAGGGATGGAGAAATCACCCAAATTTTGGATGGATGGATCAACCTCAGAGACCTCAGAACTTTAACAACAGTTCTCAGGGCAGTTTCCAACAGAACAATGATTTGGAAGCAATATTGACAGGTTTTAGACAGGAAACCAGAGCGTCCATCAAGAACTTGGAGATTCAAATGGGTCAAATAGCCACCAGAGTTAATGAGATTGATCAGAGGACCACTAATAGCCTTCCTGGTAACACAATTCCAAATCCAAGAGAGGAATACAAGGCTATCACCTTGATAAGTGGACAAGTGACAAGTACGGAAGCACAAGTTATGCAGGAAACTAGAGCCTCCATTAGAAATTTAGAGGTGCTAGTGGCCCAGCTGAGCAAACAAATACTTGAGAGGTCTGCAAGTACATTTCAAGGTGATACAGTGGTGAACCCAGGAGAAGATTGCAAGGTTATTCAATTGAGAAGTGGTAAAGTAGCTGGCTCTAAAACCAAGGTCAATGAAGAGTTAGTTGAAAAAGAAGCTCCAGAGAAGAAGAATGAAGAAGTAGAGCATTTCCCTCCAAAGCGTGCAGACAACCCATTCCCAGACTCTCTTGACACTTATCCTACACTGCCAAGGCTCCTGAGTACAAGTCTAAGATGCTGTATCCTCAAAGACTTCAAAAGGAGACTAAGAACAAGTAGTTTTCAAAGTTCTTGGAAATCTTCAGAAAGTTACAAATCAATATTCCTTTTGCTGAGGTTTTGGAGTAAATGACTATCTATGTCAAGTTCATAAAGGAGCTGTTGTAAAAGAAAAAGCGTTTAAAGGGAGATGAGACAGTAGTCCTGACTAAGGAATGTAGTGCTGTCATTCAGAATAACTTGCCAAGAAAGATGCCAGATCCAGGGAGCTTTCAAATTCCATGCACCATTGGGAGCATAACCTTTGAGAAGGCCCTATGTGATTTGGGGGCAAGCATAAATCTAATGCCCTTATCTGTGATGAAGAAGCTGCAAATCTAAGAGGCACAACCCACAAAGATAGCATTGCAGATGGCAGATAAGTCTATGAAGCCTACATACGGATTAGTGGAGAATATCTTGGTCAAAGTGGGTAAGTTCTTCCTCCCAGCAGACTTTGTGATTCTTGACACAGGGGAAGATGAGAATGCCTCTATAATTCTAGGAAGACCATTCTTAGCCACTGGAAGAGCTCTGATTGATGTAGAAGTGGGTGAATTAGTGCTTAGAGTGCATAATGAGCAACTGGTCTTTCATGTCTTCAAAGATATACATTCAATAGGTGAAGAAGAGAGATGCATGCAGGCTGAGCTTATTGATCCAAACCTTCAAAAACCCCCCTGATGATACACAGCAGAATCTGCAGCTCAATCCTCCCTCGGTAATAATCAATAAAATTTCTCCTGACATCAAACCTAAGTTTGGTGTTGGAAATGCATCATCTACCAAGGAGGAGGTTCCCCAAAAGAAGAAAGTACCCAGAGGATGGAGAAACAAAAAGATCCCCATTGAAGGTTTCTCCCCAGGAATGAAGGTGGTGTTGACCAGCAATCCAGCATGGGTTTATACAGTAATCAAAATTCTTTCTCTGGAGCATATTGAGCTACGTTATGGAGACACAGGAAAGAAGTTCAAAGTAAGGGGTGAAGAGCTGAGCCCTATGATCCTCCTCCTTAGAGGAGCTGACCGTCAAGCTAATGACGATAAAGAAGCACTTGTCGGGAGGCAACCCGATAATTTCGTATCCTTAGCTATTTTTATTTTTCGTAGTAGTAGTTTTCTTATTTATTTTATTTTTATTGAGTTCTTACTAATTTTCTGATCATGCAGCTATTTTAGAACAGGAACCGGATATTTCAAAAAAAATAAAAAAAAGCACATGACGCGCAAGCGTCGCTGACGCGAACACGTCAGTCATGTGTGCGTGAAAAATAAATTTGAACAGAGAGATGCGCGGGTGTGGCACAAGAATGATGCCTCTAGCACAAACAAACCCACGCGTACACGTACCCCACGCGTGCACGTCGTTTGTGATTTTCACCATTCACGCGGGCGCGTCAGCGATGCGTACGCGTGACCTAAAAAATCGACATAAAAAAGTGTTTGGGCAGAGAGTTGTGCTGGCTTGGGGTTGGAAGTGTGCTAGACGCACAAAATTTACCACGCGAACGCGTCTGTGACGCGTGCGCGTTATTTACACAAATGACCATCCACGCGTGCGCGCATTGGTTTTGCACGAATCGCACAAAACCCAGGGCACGCGTACGCGTTCCTGACGCTGATGCCTCATTTAGAAATTTTGCGACCCACGCGTACGCGTGCCGTACGCGTACGCGTCGCCAGCGCCGCACAACTTCACTAGTTTACCGCCCAATTTTAATTTTCTTTCCCCCTCTCCCAATCTTAATCCTCTCTTGTTCTTTTATCCTTTTCTTTTTCTTTCATCATAATATTTGTCTCTTTCTATTTTCAGTTCTTTTTTGCTTGAGGACAAGCAAACCTTTAAGTTTAGTGTTGACGCTTCGCTTAGAAGTTTTCTGTTTATTCCTATGGCACCAAAAGGGAGGCGAATCATCTTCACTGAGGAATACAACCTGAAGAATAAAGCGACCGCTAGGATAACTAAGGTGGTTGAGTTCCTTTCATTTTTTATTCCTCCCTTCTTTTTCTATGTTATGTTCCGGTTTCCTGCTATTTTGCTTTGTCTATTGCATGATCCTTTATTAGTGAGAATCCTAGGTCTAGTTTAGTTTTCCCTTAAATGCTTTAATTCTGAGAAGATGTCTCATGTATTACCCACTGAGCTTGAATTTAAAAAAAAGATATAAAAGTGATGTATTGCATGAGAAATTGAGTTAATTTTAAGAGTAGTCTTATTTACTTAAATGCGGTGGTATTAATTGTAATTCTGAATGCATGATATGAATAGTGCATATTTGAATTTGAATTAAGGGATGTTGATGTATAAGAAACAGGAATTTAGAGAATTATTATGACTTCTCTGAAATAAACAAAAATTTAATCCTTAAAGCAAAAGAAATAGCAAAAGAAAAATAAATAAATAAATAAATAAATAAATAATAAATGCAAGGTCCAAGACTCTGAACATCAATGACTAGGGAGGTCAGACATGATTAAAAGCTCAAAGAGTTGTTTCCCTAATCATATGCTTGTGGTGTGATTGTGTCAAGTAATCCTTGAGACAGAACACTTAGAGTCGAGACCAAGTACGTTTAACAGAATATGCCAAAGCGTTTGAGCACCACTGTCTGGGAGTAACTGAAAGAAAAATCAGGACTCAAAGAGAGTCCCCCAGTTAAGTTCTTGTGGTGTTTCTGTGTCAAGTAATCCTTGAGACAAAATATTTAAAGTCACGGCTAGGCTCAAGGTGCAAAGCACCAAAGAAAAAAATAAATTAAAGTCAATTTTGCTGTGTTCAAGGATTAAACTAAAATGTAAAGATCAGAGAATTCATAATATTATCCGGATTCTAATTTCGAATGACAATGACATCCTCCCGATTCAAAGGAGAGTGAGATGCCAAACCTATCCAGGATTACAGTTATAAACCCCACTATAAAAAGAGACATGAGCTTAATCGAACTCTCATTCTCATGCAAATTTTCATCCTAAGCCTATGTTAGTTTTGGTTGCTTGAGGACAAGCAACAGTTCAAGTTTGGTGTTGAGATGCGTGAGCATCTTTTCTATTTTTTCCTAGTGAATTTGCATCTAATTTGTTGAGTTTAATCAAGAATTATTTATATTTTAGCCACTATGGATGCTATTTTAAGTTTTGTGTAATACTGTTTATTTTAGGTAGCATTCAGCTAGATTTGATGGAGTTTCTGCAGCACAAGAATCAAAGGAAATGGCTGCGAGGAACGACGCGCACACGTCCCTGACGCATGCGCGTGAATTGGAGGAATCCATGGCGACGCGTGCGCGTGACTGATGCGCACGCGTGAATTGAAGATTTACTCAACGACGCGTCCGCGTGACCGACGCGTCTGCATGACTTGCGAAGAAGACCAGCGACGCGTCCGCGTGACTGACATGTACGCGTGACGTGTGCCACGTGCAAAAAACGCTGGGGGCAAACTCTGGGCTATTTTGACCCAGTTTTCAGCTCAGAAAACACAGATTAGAAGCTGCAGAATGGACAAAACAAATGGTCCCCACCCATGAGTTGAAGACTTGTTAATTAATTAAAATTTAAATTTAAATCTTATTTTTAGAAAAAGATATTATTTTTAATTTTAGATAGATAGATTTTAAAGTAATTAGGATTAATTATGAAAGGAATGCCAACAGGGTTATTCCAACACAACATTATTCCATTCCAATTTACAATCCTAGTTTTCTTCTCTAAACCATGAGCAACTAATCCTCCACTGTTAAGGTTAGGAGCTCTATCTATTTGTATGGATTGATTCGTTTGATCTTTCTAATTTAATCCATGTTTTGATTTATATTTCAATAATTGTTTTTGTTCTTTATTTTATGAATTTGGGTGGAACGGAAGTATGACCCATGTTCTAATTGAGTTCTTGTAAAACATGGAAACGCTCTTTACTTGAACAATAACTTGAAAATATATTATCCTGAATTTCTAATTGTTTGTATTTAACGGGATACGTGACATATAATTCCCTTATTTTTGGATAATTAGGATTCTTGTGGCATATAAACTGGAATTTGATCATCACCCTCTAATTGGAATTAATTGACCAAGGAATTGGCAGTTGATGAATTTTAGAGGAGACTAGGAAGGTCTAAGGAATTAGGGTCTAGTCACAAATAGTTTTCCATGAATTAAATCTTGCATGATTAAAATAGTTAATAAGAAAAGTCAATCCGGAAAATAGATAACTCTGAAGCCTTAACTGTTTTCTCCATATTTTATTCCCAACTCATTGCTGCTTGCTTTCTGAAATTCTTAATTTACTGTCTAATGCTCTTTGAATACCAAAACACTCTTTTCTGTTTGTCTAACTAAGCCGATCACTTAACCATTGTTGCTTGGTCCATCAATCCTCGTGGGATCGACCCTTACTCACGTAAGGTATTACTTGGTACGACCCGGTGCACTTGCCGGTTAGTTTGTGGTTAAAAATTCTGCATCACATCATAGAATGGTTGTTGGTGATAGTGCATTGGAGGGGGTTGTTGCCAAGAAGGTTGATCAATTCCTGGTGGCTCCTCCCATCTTTGATTATTCCAACCTTGATGCATGCTCTCATTATAGCTTCCATTCCTTACAACAACATTGGAACCAAACTCATAGCGATAAGGGTGAGAATTCATAGTAGCTAATAAAAAATTTAAAAACAAAAACAAACAAATAAGCAAAAAGCAAATATTTACAATAACCAATAATAAGGCACACGTTTGCAATTCTCCGGCAACGGCGCCATTTTTTGACAAACGGATTTTTGCTAGTAAAGAATTTCACAAATATATTCCCGTTGTAAGTATAGTTTCTAAACCAACAAGAATCCTTTCGTACAAAAGATTGTTTGTCACAAGTAACAAACCCCTAATAAACAATAACCGAAGTATTTAAACCTCGGGTCGTCTCTCAAGGAATTGCAGGAAAGTGTGCTTATAATTGGTTATGTAAAGGTATATTTTTGGGGTTTTTTTTAAGATAAGAAGCAAGAATAGTAAATGGCAAAAGGAATAAACTAATGACTAGAAAAGCTCTTGGCAGGGTATGAGAACTGGAAATAATATCCTAGTTATCCTTATCAATTGTGATGAGAATTGTTCATTGCTCCCACTTAGTTAACCCTCTAATTGTGAAGGAAAGTCAAGTGGACTAATCAATTTGATTCCTCAAGTCCTAGCCAACTCCTAGGGAAAGATTAGCTTTAGTGGAATCCAAATCAATCAGCAACTTTCAATTATCAATCAACAAAGGAGTTTGATAACTCAAGTGTCTCCAATTAATCAATTCAAGCTAAGAATGTAAAAAGCTAAATTAAAATCATAAATATAAAATACCTCAACTTGCATTAAATAGAAAATCAAATCTAACATGGAGTTCATGAACTAAAATAGCAATATAGAATAATTAACAAGGGAAATAAATAAACTAGGAAGCTAGAACAAATAAGAGTAGAAGAGAAATCCTATTTCCTAAAATCTAGAGAGAGAAGAGAGCCTCCCTTTCCAGAAATCTAAAACCTAAAATTCTGAATAATGAGATGTGTATGAATGATGAATCGATTTTCCCACTCTGTAGCCTCTAATCTGTATTTTCTGGGTCAAAAACTGGGTCAAAAACAGCGCAGAAATTGCCCTCAGTGATTTTTGATACGTCCAGCACGTGCGCATGTCACGCGTACGCGTGGATTGAACTTTCGCCAGGTCACGCGTACGTGTGATCCACACGTGCGCATCACTCAACATCCAGAAAACTATGACAAATTATATATCGTTGCGAAACCCCCGATGTTATCTTTCCAATACAACTAAAACCGCCTCATTTGGACCTCTGTAGCTCAAGTTATGACCGTTTGAGTGCGAAGAGGTCAGGGCTGACAGCTTTGCAGTTCCTTCAGCTTCTTGTATTCCTTCCACTTTTGCATGCTTCCTTTCCATCCTCTAAGCCATTCCTGCCCTGTGATCTCTGAAAACACTTAACGCACATAACAGGGCATCGAATGGTAATAAGAGAGGATTAAACATAGCAAAATTAAGACCAAAGAAGCATATTTTCAATCATGGCACAAAATCAGGAAGGAAAATATAAAACATGCGATTTATATGAATAAGTGTGAGAATAGTGGATAAAATCTACTCAACTAAGCACAAGAAGTATCACGAAATAGTGGTGCATCACCCACATCGGCGACGGCGACGAAGCTTAGTGACGGTGATGCGAACGACTCCACCTCCTCCGTTGCATTGTGTTTCTCCTCCGTCAGTCTCCCTCTCTTCGTGTACTCTCTCTTCGCCTTCACCCATGGACGATGGCGATGCTGGCTTCCTTCGGCATTGACGACGGCGTAGACAGCAACAACGGTGGCAAGCTTCAGTAGTGACGAGGACGACAACGGAAGCCCCTCGCATTTGGCCTCTCTCTCCTCTTGAACTCTGCGCGTCTCTCTCTCTCTCTCTCTTCGTTGATGGCTCGGTGATGGTTGAACAAGATGGACGAAGGCAGGACGTGGCGGCGATGGCGCTGGATGCGGTCTCCCTTTTCCTTCTGATCTCTTTCTTCTCCCTTTCTCCTCTCTTACTCTATGTGTGTGTTTGGGGGGAAGAGGGTAGGGTGAGTGGCGGTGAGTGGCGATGAGTGTGGGTAGGGGTTAGGATAAAATTAGGGCTTTGTTTAGTTACGATTAACGTTTGATTTAGGAATTTTGGGTTAAATTGGAGATTGATAATTTTAATAAAATTAGAGTATATTGTATTAGTTTAAAATCTAATTTAATCCCTTAAGCTTATTTTAAAAACTATTATTTAATTATTAATTTGCTAATTGACTTTTAAATTAAATATTCTAATATAAAATTAGAGATAATATAATTAATTTTCTTTGTTTATGAAAATTAAAGTGTAAATTTTAAAATCTCAATTATTTAAACTAAATCATATAAAATTTTTATTATTTTATAACTACTAAACTTTATAAATTTAAATATAGAAAAATACTCAATAATTAAAAATTAGATGAAAACTTTAATTTATTTTAAACTCAATTTATCAAAATTTGCTTTAATTATCTTTAATAACATAATTTCTAAGATTAAGGTCTTTAATGAATAAAAAACTTGAAATTAGCTCATAATAGGATTTTCCAAAAATTCTAGGTCTTACAGAATGCTCCTCCACCACCGTTTGTCATCTGGCTGAGGATTTGGCCTGATGGCATGCAATCCTGAGTTCAATTTTTTAATATTAAGTTTGTTTATTTTAAGTTTTTTTTATCTTATTTGATTATTAATGTGCAGGTTGTTATCTCACAGGTTTGCACCAAACCCTAATGTTTGCACACAGAAGATATCCGACATCATTAAGTCCATGTACGACCACCCGTGACCGACCTACACGCAGATCCTGGTAGAGACCAGAGAATACTGGTTTTAGAAGTAGGCGGTAAGAACCCAATTTAGTTACAATTAATTTACTGTATTTAAACTGTATTTTATTCCAACTAATTAATGTTGGTGAATCACTTTTTGAAGTTGAAATTCATATGGGAGGCAGAACATAACCTCATGATCCGGAAGATCTACAACCACCGGGCAACCAAACATCAAGTATGACCTGGAGACTCATTTCAGAGATAATGAGGGGTTCAAGCATTGCTGTTTGACGAACATTGCCAACAGGGCTTCGCCCAGGTCATAGTAATAGACGGGTAGGTCAACGACTTTCATGAAGACAAAGACGATACTGGTAAGAACGTTGGTATTATTTTATGTTATAGTAGTTACTTGAATTAGTTAGTAGAGTTTAGGGTGTTTAATTTTTAATTTTAGTGGATTTAGGTGGTTAGGATATGTTAGATTAGGCTCTGACATTGCTGAAAAATATTAGATTATTTAATTGTTTGCTGATTCCTGCTGCTAAAATTATTTAGAAAATGCTTGACTGTGAAAATAATGATGTTAATTTGGTTTGGATGGAACCCTTTAAGGGTGGCTATATCCGAATTTCAAGGGAGACTCTATCAAAATTTTTATAAGATTTTCAGTGAAATAAAAAAATTAAAATTATGTTTATTAGATTTCCTGCTTCATATATATTTGTCTGTTATTGTTTAATTTGTTCGTTTATTTTATTGTTTGGTTGATATATTAATTTGTAGTCTAAGTCGTTGGATCGTAAGGCGACACTGGCGGAAACCTTCAAATATACCCATACTTTGAAGGCAAATAAGGAGAGATTTGCTTACGAGCAGTTGGCAGCTCATTATGTGAGTTTAAATTAATCTTAAATTTCAGTTTTATTTGGTTTAAAGTCAATTATTTAAGTATTATCCTAATCACAACTAATGTGTATGCGCAAGAAGAATATCATCAGAGGTTGGAGACCGTGACCCAGTAATCTCAGCCGCCTAGTGGAGCCGACAAAACTGGCTCCGAGACCTCAGTCATGGATCCCGACAGGATTTGGCGTAAGACCGCCTCTGAATCCCACAAGAATCGCTGCTTCAGGCTGGGCTTGTTCTTCACCAGTGGTCTCCGTTCTACTGCGTTGGCGGCTTCCTCTGCCTCTACCTCTGCCACTAGCCCTGCTGATTCCCAAGAAGTTATTGACTTGAAGGAGAAGGTGTAGAAGCTAACACATGAGCTTCACTAGCAGCAAGAGCAGCAGTCTAAGCAGAAGTACTGAGAGATTCTTGCACGCGTTGCCTCCAGCTCGGACTTGACGAAGAAGCTGGAGCAGCTCAATCGTTTGCGATAGCAGATGGAGGAGTACAGCTAGCAGATGCGTGTTGGAGGCAACAGCGCTGCTGGTTCCAATGGCGACGCTACTAGTAGGGCACCAAAGGCAATACCTACTCTGCCTCCTCAGTAGAAGGACTACGACGATGACGACGATTATCAAGATCTGTAGGGGTTAGAGTTTTATGTATTTTTATTTGTTTATTAGGATACATTACTCTACTTCTATTATATTTTATTGTATTCATATTATTTATTTTTAATAAAATAATTTGTTACTTTATGCTAATTTTAGATTTTTAATAACAATTTTGTTAACAATAATTTTAATTTGATTTGGTTGTTAATTGTGGTTAAACTGTGTTAAAATAAAAAATAAAAAATAAAAAACTACCGACGGATATATCAGCAGATTACTCTAACAGTAATTATTAACTCAGAATCGACACGACATTCATTTATCAATGAAAAATTTGTAAGTAATTAACGTTTGACAAAAAAATTTCGTTAATAAAATTTCTTTAATGCTATTTATATCATTAATTATAGAACGATAATAAATCCAATGATAACCAGCGTTTTTCTTATAGTTTGTGAAGCCACATGCCAGAAGACATCGCGCATTTAAACTAACATAAAATGATTCTTACCTAATCCTTTTCATTTGCTATTCGCTCTCTTCAATAGATTGTAATAGATTATTATGTATGTTAATTATTAAAATGCTACATGTACATTAATAACTGGGCAACTAATAATTAATCAATATAGTAATAAACATTGACCTTGTGATTAACAAATAACGACCTTATATTAGCTTGTAGACGAACATCCAATTGCTCGTTTAGTTTTTCCAAATTACTGTACTTATTACTTTTTTTTTATAAATAAGGGGACTAAATGCTAAAAAAAAGACTACATCAAAGTGCAAACATGATATCTTTCAAAATAAATAATTAAATTTCATATTAAAACTTATAAGTATCTTTTAAAATTATTCACATGTTTCCCTTCTTGTGTCGTTTGTCTTGGGTGCAGAAAAAATATACATAAATTTTAGAGTAAAGTGAGAAATAAAATTTTGAGAATTTATATTTTAGATAAATTAATTTAAAAAAAAATATCAATAAACTTTTTTAGAATATCAGATATATATAGACATATTATTTTTAAATTTATTCCTACAATTAGAATATAAGGTTTTAATTTCACTACAACAATATAGATTATTTTTTAGGGTTATATGTGTAAAAAAAAAATTTAAAATTTGTCAAAAAAAAAAACAAAATTTGACACTTTTAACTATGAAAATATGTTAATAAAAGTTTTGTCAAAAATAGTATTTTTAACATATAAGCAATTGTGAAAAAAGCTTAAATCTTATTTTGATAAATATTGGCTGTCAAAAATAATTTGCTAGAAAAATTTAAGAACATTTTTTATGATACTTATTAATCGTCAAAAATACTATTTATTTTGACACTTATTGATCATAAAAATTTCTCAACAAAAATTTTCAACAAAGAATGAGATGAGATCTTGAAACTGAAGAATAAATTGAGATTTTGAAGATAAAAAATGAGTAGTATGATCCCAAACTGAGAGTAGTGTGATGCCAAAATTGGCGGAGCCCAGAAAAAAAGAGGAATACTGGAGTAAATTGAAAACAAATGAGTGCCAAAATTGAGGAGTAATTTTCTACGGTCAAATTATTCATCAAGAAAACATAGAAAATTTGACATTTGTGATATTTGTTAAAAATATATATTAATTTTTATATTTAATTATGATTGTTAAAAAAGAAAGTGTTAAAATAACTCTTTTTTCTTGTAGTGTTTAAACTAATTTGTTCACATTTATTATTTTAAAAAATTTTATTGATATTTTTTTAAAGATTAATCTATTTAAAATATAAATTTTCAAAAATTTATTTATTATTTTACTCTAAATTTTATTAGTGTGATAAATCACAATAATTTAAATTCGATTTGATCAGTAAAAACTAAAGTCAAATTGATACAATGTAAATTATAATTATTTGATGAATTAAATTAAATTATATTTAAAAATAAAATTAAACTGATATAATTTAAATCATAACTATTCAGTTAAGAACTGATTAATTATCTTGTTATGACAAACATAAATTGATCATTTTTTATTATAACTGATTATTATGATGAGTTGATACAGTCACTACTCCAAGCCCATCTCAACAGCTGAATCCAACAAGGGAAGAAGAAGAGAGTAGTGACACTAGCCCAATTGTTAACAAAAGAGAGCGAAAGATGCCATATTGAACTAGGAACTATGTAACGGGTAAATGAATGAGAGAGCATGGTAATAATAGACAAAGTTGTTAGGATCTGCTAGGAATTTAAAGAAAAGAAAAGGAGAGAGAAAGGTAGGAACAATCTAGACCGTTAGTGAGTGGAGTCATCCCTGACTCGAAGAGGGGAGAGTGAATTTCTGTTATTATTTTTGGTTCATCAATTCCATTTCTATTTTATTCTAATTCTGTTGATGTTCACTAACTTAGTTGATAATTGTGAAATTGGTTTGTGCTCTAACATTTGGTGCTTTCATTGAGAGGGTTCTATCATGGAACCAGGAACTCCCTTCTTCCGTTTGGAGGATGTATGCGAGCAGAACCGCTCGGAGATCGCAGCACTGCAACGGGGCCAGATTGAGACCATGGCTCAGCTCAATGGTACCCAGGAGCGTATCGGTTCCGTCGAGACGTCAGTGAAGAACATTGAGAAAATGCTTCGGGATTCCTTGAAGCTGAAGTAGGTTGTTACCGATCGTGGTGGTCCCGGCGATTTATCGGAGTACACAGCGGAATCGCGACTTCCGAACTGGCCGAAGGGAATGAAAACAGAGCTACCCGTGTTTGATGGTGAAAAGGTAGAGGAGTGGACGTTCCGTGCACGAGAATATTTTGAGCTCTATTCGGTGCCGGAGACATGGAGACATGGAGAGTTCGTATGCTCTCTTTCCACATGACGGGACCAGCTTACACTTGGTATCGATGGTGCATCAACAACTCTATCAACCATACTTGGGAGAGTTTTTTGGAAGCACTCTGTGTTTGTTTCGGCCACAGCATTTTCCACGATCCCAAGGCGGCTTTGAAGGAACTCAAGCAGGTGACTACCGTTTCGGCTTACCAACATCAATTTGAGGAACTCTCCAACCAGGTAACGGGGCTAACTGAAGAGTGGCTGACATCCTTGTTTGTAGTTGGGCTCACAGAAATGCTGAAATGTGAGTTGATGCTGGCTAAACCGCGGTAATATGTTGAGGCTGTGGCTCTTGCAAAGCTGCATGAGCAGAAAAATCAAGTGGGTGCACTGAATTTGAGACCGCACGGTGGCCGAGCAGCGACAGGAGTCTCACCATCTCAACTTGGCACTACAAGAAACCCTCCTACCCACGTGATATCTCCGGGAAAGGCCAGCAACACGGCCACTGCAGCGACCACCAACCATCGTCGCTTATCGGCAGCCGAGATCAAACAAAGAAGGAATAAAGGGTTGTGTTACTATTGCGATGAGAAATACTCTACGGGCCATAAATGCAAGTCTTCTTACTTGCTGCTCATTGGTGGTGAGGAGCTATAGGAGCTAACAAGAGACAGACCAAGTGACTTTCCACTCTCGGACCATGAACCACTTCATTCTTCCCCTGAACTCTCTGATGATGAGGTGGTGGAGATTAGTTTCAATGCTATGGTTGGAGCTTACCACCCAGAGACTATCCGAGTGGCAGGAACGTGTGAAGGGTTGCCGGTTATGGTGCTCGTTGATGGTGGCAGCACACATAATTTCATGAAGGAGTCCACTGCCAAGAGATTGAAGTTGCCATTGACTCCGGTGCATCAGCTGAATGTCTATGTGGGCAATGGTGAGTGCATCGGGTGTGCTTCCAAGTGCAATGATGTCCCATTGCTCATGCAAGGGTATGGATTTCATTTGGAAACCTCTATCTTGGATATTAAAGGAGCAGACATGGTGCTGGGCATACAATGGTTGATGCAATTGGGTGATGTGACAATGAACTATATGCACTTAACCATGGAATTTAAGGTGGGTGATCTCACGGTTAAGCTGCAGCGTGAGAGGCTATTCCAACTTGGGGCAGTGGGCAATCGGGCTTTGAATAAAATGGTATCGGCTGATGTCATTGCTTCCTTCTTGCACTTGCAAGTCATTGATCCCTCAATTACAAGGCCACAAACTGAACAGGATGAAGCTGTCCAGTTGTTGTTATCTGAATATCAAGAAGTTTTCAAAAAATCAGAAACTTTGCCACCTCCAAGAGAAATTGAGCATCAGATTCACTTACAACCGGGGGCTGACCCAGTCAATGTGCGACTGGTGCACGAAATTGCAATCACACTTTTGCAACCCCGCACAACTAACCAGCAAGTGCACTGGGTCGTCCAAGTAATACCTTACGTGAGTAAGGGTCGATCCCACGGAGATTGTCGGCTTGAAGCAAGCTATGGTTATCTTGTAAATCTTAGTCAGGATATCAGAAATTATCAGGATTGATTGTGAAAAGCAAAAGAACATGAAATAAGTACTTGTTATGCATTAATGGAGAATAGGTTGAGGTTTTGGAGATGCTCCATCTTCTGAATCTCTACTTTCCTACTGTCTCCTTCATCAAACACGCAAGGCTCCTTCCATGGCAAGCTGTATGTAGGGTTTCACCGTTGTCAATGGCTACCTCCCATCCTCTCAGTGGAAATGTTCAACGCACCCTGTCACGGCACGGCTATCCATCTGTCGGTTCTCAATCAGGCCGGAATAGAATCCATTGATTCTTTTGCGTCTGTCACTAACGCCCCGCCTTCAGGAGTTTGAAGCTCGTCACAGTCATTCAATCATTGAATCCTACTCAGAATACCACAGACAAGGTTTAGACCTTCCGGATTCTCTTGAATGCCGCCATCAGTTCTAGCTTATACCACGAAGATTCTGATTAAGGAATCCAAGAGATATCTACTCAATCTAAGGTAGAACGGAGGTGGTTGTCAGTCACACGTTCATAGTTGAGAATATGATGAGTGTCACGGATCATCACATTCATCCGGGTTAAGAACAAGTGATATCTTAGAATGGAAGCAAGCATGATTGAATAAGAAACAGTAGTAATTGCATTAATCCATCAAGACACAGCAGAGCTCCTCACCCCCAACCATGGGGTTTAGAGACTCATGCCGTGGAAGGTACACAAAGAAACGTGTAAAGTGTCATGAGGTACAGATACAATGTCAAAAGATCCTATTAATAGTGAACTAGTAACCTAAGGTTTACAGAAATGAGTAAATGAGAGAAAAATCCACTTCCGGGCCCACTTGGTGTGTGCTTGGGCTGAGCATTGAAGCTTTCATGTGTAGAGACCTTTTCTGGAGTTAAACGCCAGCTTCCATGCCAGTTTGGGCGTTTAACTCCAAGTTTTATGCCAGTTCCAGCGTTAAACGCTGGAAATTCTGAGGCTGATTTGCCACGCCGGTTTGGGCCATCAAATCTCGGGCAAAGTATGGACTATTATACATTGCTGGAAAACCCAGGATGTCTACTTTCCAATGCCGTTGAGAGCGCGCCAATTGGGCTTCTGTAGCTCCAGAAAATCCACTTCGAGTGCAGGGAGGTCAGAATTCAACAGCATCTGCAGTCCTTTTCAGTCTTTGAATCAGATTTTTGCTCAGGACCCTCAATTTCAGTCAGAAAATACCTGAAATCACAGAAAAACACACAAACTCATAGTAAAGTCCAGAAAAGTGAATTTTAACTAAAAAATAATAAAAATATACTAAAAACTAACTAGATCATACTAAAAATATACTAAAAACAATGCCAAAAAGCGTACAAATTATCCGCTCATCACAACACCAAACTTAAATTGTTGCTTGTCCCCAAGCAACTGAAAATCAAAATAGGATAAAAAGAAGAGAATATACTATAGACTCAAAAGTATCAAGGAAACTTAGCTCCAATTAGATGAGCGGGACTAGTAGCTTTTTGCCTCAGAACAGTTTTGGCATCTCACTCTATCCTTTGAAGTTCAGAATGATTGGCATCTATAAGAACTCAGAACTCAGATAGTGTTATTGATTCTCCTAGTTAAGTATAATGATTCTTGAACATAGCTAGTGTATGAGTCTTGGCTGTGGCCCAAAGCACTCTGTCTTCCAGTATTACCACCGGATACATACATGCCACAGACACATAATTGGGTGAACCTTTTTAGATTGTGACTCAGCTTTGCCAGAGTCCCCAATTAGAGGTGTCCAGGGTTCTTAAGCACACTCTTTTTGCCTTGGTTCACAACTTTAATTTTTTTCTTTTCTTTTTTTCGAATTTTTTTTTTGTATTCACTGCTTTTTCTTGCTTCAAGAATCAATTAGATGATTTTTTTAGATCCTCAATAACAGTTCTCTTTTTCCTCATTCTTTCAAGAGCCAACAATTTTTAACATTCTCAAAACAACAAATTCAAGAGACATATGCACTGTTCAAGCATTCATTCAGAAAACAAAAAGTATTGTCACCACATCAAACTAATTCAACTAGTTTCAAGGATAAATTTCGAAATCCTGTACTTCTTGTTCTTTTGTGATTAAAGCATTTTTCATTTAAGAGAGGTGATGGATTCATAGGACATTCATAGCTTTAAGACATGAGTTCTAAATTTTATTAATTATGAATTAAGAACAAGACCCAAAAATAGATATAAGATGAGACTAAAAAAAATTAGAAAACAAAAATTTAAACTAGGCTCCTAATGATAGAGGTTTTCACAGAGTTAGGACTCAACAACCTTAGTTTTGAGAAGTGGATGCTCCCTCAGCTTGAGAGGAGAGCTTTTGGCGTTTCAACTCTTGGAGTTCACGCCCCTGCTTCTCTTGTTCCTTCAGCAATTTGCAGAGCATGCAGTTCTGATTCTGCTGTTCTTCCTTAAGTTGCCCCATAGTCTCTTGCAACTTGGTGATAGATGCTTCTAGGCTGGCCCAGTAGCCAATTTCAGGAAATTCAGGGAGGAACTCCTGCGCCCTCCTTTTGATAGAGTTGTCTTGCATTTGTCCTTCCATTGACTTCTTGGTGATTGGGTGTTCAATGGGTATGAATTCATCTACTCCCATCTTTACCCCAGCCTCTTTACAGAGCAAGGAGATCAAGCTTGGGTAAGCCAGTTTGGCTTCAGTGGAATTCTTATTTGCAATTGTGTAGATCTCACAAGCAATCACATGATGAACCTCCACTTCTTTTCCAAGCATAATGCAATGAATCATCACTGCTCTCTTGATAGTGACCTCAGAACGGTTGCTAGTGGGCAGTATGGAACGCCCAATAAAGTCTAGCCAACCTCTTGCAATTGGCTTGAGGTCTCCCCTCTTGAGTTGGTTTGGGACACCCTTAGAATTGGTTATCCACTTAGTTCCAGGGAGGCATATGTCCTCTAGAACTTGATCCAACCCTTTATCTGCTCTCACCATTCTCCTATTAAAGGATTCAGGATCATCTTGCAGTTGAGGTAATTTGAAGATTTCTCTTATTTTGTCCAGATGGAAGTACATAACTTTCCCTCTGACCATAGTTCTGTAGGTATGGTAAGCAGTTCCAGTCATTCTCTGCTTATCTGTTAGCCACAGATTTGAGTAGAATTCCCGAACCATATTCCTTCCAACCTTTATTTCAGGATTGGCTAGAACTTCCCATCCTCTGTTTCGAATTTGCTCTTGGATCCCCGGATATTCATCTTCTTTCAGATCAAACTTCACTTCCGGGATCACTGACCTCAGACCCATTATTTTGTGATAATGGTCTTCATGTTCTTTGGTTAAGAACTTCTCTTGATTCCAAAGATTCTTTGGATTATTCTCTTTCTTTCCTCTTAAATTGGTTTGTTTTCCCTTAGGAGCCATGATCTTGATGAATCTTGGCTTTAGTGATCACGGAAAAGCACACCAAACTTAGAGGTTTGCTTGTCCTCAAGCAAAAGAAAGGAAGGAGGAGAGAGAGGAGAAGAGCAAATTCGAATGGTGTGGGGGAATGGTGAGGCCGAACGTGTTTTTATAAGGGGGGGGAAGGAGATTTCGAAAAAAAATTGAAAAGAGATTTGAGAAGATATGGAGAGGATTTGAGAGAAGGGTGAGTTTTTGAATAAGATTTGGAATTGATTTGAGATAGATTTGAAGAATGGTTTTGATTTTTGAAGATTTGAAAGTGAATGATGAGAGGTTGAAGTGTGTTTATGTAGAAAAGTATGGGTAAGAAAAGGAAAGTTTAAAAAAATTTGACGGAAAAACAAAATCTTGGTCCCCCCACCTTTCTGGCGTTAAACGCCCATAATGGCATCCATTCTGGCGTTTAACGCCCATTTGATGCCCATTGTGGGCGTTTAACGCCCAGCCAGGTGCCCTGGCTGGCGTTAAACGCCAGAATCCCCTTTGTCACTGGGCGTTTTGCTAAACGCCCAGGATGCTGCACACCTGGCGTTAAACGCCCAGAATGGTGCCCATTCTGGCGTTTAACGCCCAAAATGGCACCATTCCTGGCGTTAAACGCCCAGAATGGTACCCATTCTGGCGTTTAACGCCCAAAATGCCCCTTACTGGCGTTTTTTTGCCAGTGAGCTCTTTTTCTCTGCTTTTTGAGCTGAATCCTTCTGTAACTCTGTGAATTCCTTTATTTTTGATACTTGCCTCTGTAAAAACAAATCATATAACCTCCTAATGACTGGGTTGCCTCCCAGCAAGCCCTTCTTTACTGTCTTTAGCTGGACCTTTACTGAGAATCACTCAAGTCTCAGTTTTGAGCATTCCTGCTCAAAATTGCTTTCAAGATAATGCTTGATTCTCTGTCCATTAACAATGAACTTTTTGTCAGAATCAATATCTTGAAGCTCAACATATCCATATGGTGACACTCCTGTAATCACATACGGACCCCTCCACCGGGATTTAAGTTTTCCTGGAAACAATCTGAGCCTAGAGTTGAAGAGCAGAACTTTTTGTCCTGGCTCAAAGACTCTGGATGACAACTTCTTGTCATGCCATTTCTTTGCCTTTTCCTTATAAATTTTTGCATTTTCAAAGGCATTGAGTCTGAACTCCTCTAGCTCATTTAGCTGGAGTAATCTTTTTTCACCAGCCAACTGAGCATCCATGTTTAGGAATCTGGTTGCCCAGTAGGCTTTATGTTCCAGTTCCACGGGCAGATGACAGGCCTTCCCATACACCAGTTGGTATGGAGAGGTTCCTATAGGAGTCTTGAATGCTGTTCTGTATGCCCACAGAGCATCATCCAAGCTCTTTGCCCAATCCTTTCTTCAGGCTATCACAGTCCGTTCTAGGATTCTTTTTAGCTCTCTGTTAGAGACTTCAGCTTGCCCATTTGTCTGTGGATGATACGGAGTTGCCACTTTGTGGCTAATTCCATATCTAACCATAGCAGAGTATAGCTGTCTATTGTAGAAATGAGTGCCCCGTCACTGATTAGTACTCTGGGAACACCAAACCTGCTGAAGATGTGTTTCTGGAGGAATTTTAGCACGGTCTTGGTATCATTAGTGGGTGTAGCAATTGCTTTTACCCACTTAGATACATAGTCCACTGCCACCAGAATGTAAGTGTTTGAGTATGATGGTGGGAATGGACCCATGAAGTCAATTCCCCATACATCAAATAATTCTATCTCTAATATCCCTTGTTGAGGCATGGCATATCCGTGAGGCAAGTTACCAGCTCTTTGGCAACTGTCACAGTTACGCACAAACTCTCGGGAATCTTTATAGAGAGTAGGCCAGTAAAAGCCACATTGGAGGACTTTAGTGGCTGTTCGCTCACTTCCAAAATGTCCTCCATACTGTGATCCATGGCAATGTCATAGGATCCTTTGTGCTTCTTCTCTGGGTACACATCTGCGGATCATTCCGTCTGCATATCTCTTAAAGAGATATGGCTCATCCCATAGGTAGTACTTGGCATCTGAAATTAATTTCTTTCTTTGCACTCTGCTGTACTCCTGGGGTATGAACCTCACAGCTTTGTAGTTTGCAATATCTGCAAACCATGGAGCTTCCTGAATGGCAAAGAGTTGCTCATCTGGAAAAGTCTCAGAAATCTCAGTAGAAGGGAGGGACGTCCCAGCTACTGGTTCTATTCGGGACAGATGATCACCTACTTGGTTCTCTGTCCCTTTTCTGTCTCTTATTTCTATATCAAACTCTTGCAGAAGCAACACCCATCTTATAAGCCTGGGTTTTGAATCCTGCTTTGTGAGTAAGTATTTAAGAGCAGCATGGTCAGTGTACACAATCACTTTGGATCCCACTAGATAAGATCTAAACTTGTCAATGGCATAAACCACTGCAAGTAATTTTTTTTCTGTGGTTGTGTAATTCTTCTATGCGTCATTTAGAACACGGCTAGCATAATAAATGACGTGCAGAAGCTTGTTATGCCTCTATCCCAACACTGCACCAATGGCATGGTCACTGGCATCACACATTAATTCAAATGGCAATGCCCAATCTGGTGCAGAGATGACTGGTGCTGTGACCAGCTTAGCTTTTAGGGTCTCAAACGCCTGCTGACACTGTGTGTCAAACACAAATGGCGTGTCAGCAGCTAGCAGGTTACTTAAAGGTTTTGCAATTTTCAAAAAATCCTTTATGAACCTTCGGTAGAATCCTGCATGCCCCCAGAAAGCTTCTGATTGCCTTAACATTGGCAGGTGGTGGTAATTTTTCAATTACCTCTACCTTTGCCTTATCCACCTCTATTCCCCTGCTTGAAATTTTGTGCCCAAGGACAATTCCTTCAGTCACCATAAAGTGACATTTTTCCCAGTTTAAAACCAGGTTAGTCTCTTGGCACCTTTTCAGGACAAGTGCTAGGTGATTAAGACAGGAGCTGAATGAGTCTCCATATACTGAGAAGTCATCCATGAAGACTTCCAGGAATTTCTCCACCATATCAGAGAAGATGGATAGCATGCATCTCTAAAAGGTTGCAGGAGCATTACACAGACCAAAAGGCATCCTTCTGTAGGCAAACACGCCAGAAGGGCAAGTAAATGCTGTTTTCTCTTGGTCCTGAGGATCTACTGCAATTTGGTTATAACCTGAATAGCCATCCAAAAAGCAGTAATAATCATGACCAGCTAATCTTTCTAGCATTTGGTCTATGAATGGTAAAGGAAAATGATCCTTTCTGGTGGCTGTATTGAGCCTTCTGTAGTCAATACACATACGCCACCCTGTGACTGTTCTTGTAGGAACCAGTTCATTTTTTTCATTATGAACCACTGTCATGCCTCCCTTTTTGGGGACAACTTGGACAGGGCTCACCCAGGGGCTATCAGAAATAGGATAAATAATCCCAGCCTCTAGTAATTTAGTGACCTCTTTCTGCACCACCTCCTTCATGGCTGGATTTAGCTTCCTTTGTGGTTGGACCACTGGTTTGGCATTATCCTCCAACAGGATCTTGTGCATGCATCTAGTTGAGCTAATGCCCTTAAGATCACTTATGGACCACCCAAGAGCTGTCTTGTGTGTCCTTAGCACTTGAATCAGTGCTTCCTCTTCCTGTGGATTTAAAGCAGAGCTTATAATCACTGGAAAAGTGTCACCCTTTCCCAGAAATGCATACTTCAGGGATGGTGGTAGTGGTTTGAGTTCAGGTTTGGGAGGCTTATCCTCCTCCTGAGGAATTTTCGAAAATTCCTTTGTTTCCTGTGGTTCTTCTTGATCAGGCTGAGCATCCTTGAAGATGTCTTCAAGCTCTGATTCTAGGCTTTCAGTCATATTGATCTCTTCCACCAAAGAGTCAATAATGTCAGCGCCCATGTAGTCATTTGGTGTGTCTGGATGCTGCATAGCTTTCACAGCATTCAACTTGAACTCATCCTCATTGACTCTCAGGGTTACTTCCCCTTTTTGTACATCAATGAGAGTTCATCCAGTTGCTAGGAAAGGTCTTCCTAGAATGAGAGTTGCACTCTTGTGCTCCTCCATTTCCAGCACCACAAAGTCAGTTGGAAAGGCAAATGGTCCAACCTTGACAATCATATCCTCTATTATGCCTGATGGATGTTTAACGGATCCATCAGCAAGTTGAAGGCATATCCGGGTTGGTTTGACTTCTCTAGTCAACCCAAGCTTTCTGATAGTGGATGCAGGTATTAGATTAATGCTTGCTCCAAGATCACATAGGGCTATCTTGGTGCAAGCGCCTTCTAATGTGCATGGTATCATAAAGCTTCCTGGATCTTGAAGCTTTTCTGGTAAGCTTTTCAGAATGACTGCACTGCATTCTTCAGTGAGAAATACTTTTTCAGTTTCTCTCCAATCCTTCTTATGACTTAAGATCTCTTTCATGAACTTAGCATAAGAAGGTATTTGCTCAAGTGCCTCTGCAAACGGAATCTTTATTTCAAGAGTCCTTAGATAGTCTGCAAAGCGGGCAAATTGCTTATCCTGTTCCGCTTGGCGGAGTTTTTGAGGATAAGGCATCTTGGCTTTATAGTCTTCAACCTTAGATGCTGCAGGTTTATTCCTTACAGAAGTGGTTGAAGAAGCCTTGTTAGAGGGATTACTGTCAGCACTCTCAGGTGTCTGATCTCCCCTTAGCGTCTGAACGCCAGGATTGGGTGAAAAATGGGCGTTTAACGCCAACTTTTCCCCCTTTTCTGGCGTTTGAACGCCAGAACTGGGCAGGGAATGGGCGTTTAACGCCATCTTTCCCTCCCTTTCTGGCGTTTGAACGCCACTAGCATTCCTCTCTGGGCTCTTACTGTCCTCAGAGGGATTTTGAATAGTGGGTTGGTTATCCTCTGTCAATTGTTCCTTATTTGACTTTTTGCTCTTTTGAGTGGTGTTATCCAGTGTCTTCCCACTCCTCAATTGAACTGCTTGACATTCCTCTGTTATCTGTTTAGATATTTGCTGTTTTGCTTGATTCAACTGCAGTTCTATGTTCTTGTTAGCAACTTTAGTTTCATAGAGCATCTCTTTAAATTCTGCTAACTGTTCTGTCATCAGGAGCAATTGTTGATTAAGCTCAATCATCTGTTCTTGAGGATTAGGGTCAGTGACTACTGTCATGACTTCCCCTTTTGGAGAGAATTCATTGCTAGAGTACAAATATTGGTTTCTAGCAACAGTGTCTATAAGCTCTTGAGCCTCTTCAATTATCTTCCTCATGTGTATAGATCCACCAGCTGAGTGGTCCAAAGACATCTGAGCCTTTTCTGTAAGCCCATAGTAGAAGATGTCTAAATGTACCCACTCTGAAAACATTTCAGAGGGGCATTTTCTTAGCATACCTCTATACCTCTCCCAGGCATTATAAAGGGATTCATTATCCTCTTGTTTAAAGCCTTGGATGTCCAGCCTTAGCTGTGTCATCCTCTTTGGAGGGTAAAAATGATTCAGGAATTTGTCTGATAACTGTTTCCATGTCTTTATGCTTGCTGTAGGTTGGTTATTCAACCACCTTTTAGCTTGATCTTTTACAGCAAATGGAAACAGTAATAGTCTGTAGACATCCTGATCCACCTCTTTATCATGTACTGTGTCAGCAATTTGTAAAAACTGTGCCAGAAACTCAGTAGGCTCTTCCTGAGGAAGACCGGAATACTGGCAATTTTGCTGCACTATGATAATGAGTTGAGGATTTAGCTCAAAGCTGCTTGCTTTGATGGGAGGCGTGCAGATGCTACTCCCATATGCAGCTGTAATGGGGTTAGCATATGACCCCAGAGTCCTTCTGGACTGATCAATCCCACTTAGGTCCATAATGGATAAAGGGAAATGATATGGATTGCCAATAGATAAATTTTGTTTTTTTTTTGAATTACCGAAAAATAAAATAAAAACAAAAGGAAAATAAAATAAAATAAAAAAATTCGAAAATTGAAAGAAATTAAGATCAAAGCAAATTGAAAACTGAATCAAGTAGTTAATTAAAAAGATTTTGAGATTAGCAATTAGAAAGATATGATTGAAAAATTTTTATGAAAAAGATTTGATTTTTGAAAAGAGGAAAGAGAAAAACAACAAATGACACCAAACTTAAAATTTTTAGAAAATCAAACACAATTTTTTTCGAAAATTTTTAAGAGAGAAACACAAAGAGGACACCAAACTTAGAACTTTTACGGATCAAAAAGGGATTAAGGACATGCAAAATCGAAAATTAAAAGAAAAGCAAAAGCATGCAATTTGACACCAAACTTAAAATATGAAACTAGACTCAACTAAAAGACTCTAAACCAATAAAAACAAAACAGTCCTAATCTAAGCAACAAGATAAGCCGTCAGTTGTCCAAACTCGAACAATCCCCGGCAACGGCGCCAAAACTTGGTGCACGAAATTGCAATCACACTTTTGCAACCCCGCACAACTAACCAGCAAGTGCACTGGGTCGTCCAAGTAATACCTTACGTGAGTAAGGGTCGATCCCACGGAGATTGTTGGCTTGAAGCAAGCTATGGTTATCTTGTAAATCTTAGTCAGGATATCAGAAATTATCAGGATTGATTGTGAAAAGCAAAAGAACATGAAATAAATACTTGTTATGCAGTAATGGAGAATAGGTTGAGGATTTGGAGATGCTCCATCTTCTGAATCTCTGCTTTCCTACTGTCTTCTTCATCAAACACGCAAGGCTCCTTCCATGGCAAGCTGTATGTAGGGTTTCACCGTTGTCAGTGGCTACCTCCCATCCTCTCAGTGGAAATGTTCAACGCACCCTGTCATGGCACGGCTATCCATCTGTCGGTTCTCAATCAGGCCGGAATAGAATCCAATGATTCTTTTGCGTCTGTCACTAACGCCCCGCCCTCAGGAGTTTGAAGTTCGTCACAGTCATTCAATCATTGAATCCTACTCAGAATACCACAGACAAGGTTTAGACCTTCCGGATTCTCTTGAATGCCGCCATCAGTTCTAGCTTATACCACGAAGATTCTGATTAAAGAATCCAAGAGATATCTACTTAATCTTAGGTAGAACGGAGGTGGTTGTCAGGCACACGTTCATAGTTGAGAATGATGATGAGTGTCACGGATCATCACATTCATCAGGTTTAGGAACAAGTGATATCTTAGAATGGAAGCAAGCATGATTGAATGAAAAACAGTAGTAATTGCATTAATCCATCAAGACACAGCAGAGCTCCTCACCCCCAACCATGGAGTTTAGAGACTCATGCTGTAGAAGATACAATGAGAAACGTGTAAAGTGTCATGAGGTACGGATACAATGTCAAAAGATCCTATTAATAGTGAACTAGTAACCTAAGGTTTACAGAAATGAGTAAATGACAGAAAAATCCACTTCCGGGCCCACTTGGTGTGTGCTTGGGCTGAGCATTGAAGATTTCAGGTGTAGAGACCTTTTCTGGAGTTAAACGCCAGCTTTTATGCCAGTTTGGGCGTTTAACTCCAAGTTTTATGCCAGTTCCAGCGTTAAACGCTGGAAATTCTGAGGCTGATTTGCCACGCCGGTTTGGGCCATCAAATCTCGGGCAAAGTATGGACTATTATACATTGCTGGAAAGCCCAGGATGTCTACTTTCCAATGCCGTTGAGAGCGCGCCAATTGGGCTTCTCTAACTCCAGAAAATCCACTTCGAGTGCAGGGAGGTCAGAATCCAACAGCATCTGCAGTCATTTTCAGTCTCTGAATCAGATTTTTGCTCAGGACCCTCAATTTCAGCCAGAAAATACCTGAAATCACAGAAAAACACACAAACTCATAGTAAAGTCCAGAAAAGTGAATTTTAACTAAAAACTAATAAAATATATTAAAACTAACTAGATCATACTAAAAATATACTAAAAACAATGCCAAAAAGCGTACAAATTATCCGCTCATCACGAGTCCTTTAGGGACTTTAAGAATTCCTTTTTTTTAAGGTCCAAGCTGTTGAGGGAGCTCGACCGTTTTTCTTAGAATCGAATAATGAACCTGCCTTCCCCTTGTGTTAGCAAAAGAATGTTGTGGTGTCTTGATACACGTGGAAGATGCTTGACGAGGTCGAGCAGGCTTTTGTAAATGTTTTAGAAGATATCTGGGGGGAACCTCCCCATCTTGGCACCAAGAGGTTTTTCGGAGACCCCACCTTAATCTGAACTGTGTTGGGTATTGGCCGACTTATTTTGCTCTGTTTTTACTTTGCTTCCTTCTCATTCCAGTTTGTAACCTGTTTCTATGGTTAATTTTGTTTTTTAGAGATGGCCAAGAATAATGACTCCCTGAAAGCCTTTAAAAAGGAGAGGAAGGCTACCGTGGCCCAAAACATCTCGGCCAGAGTGACTTGGGAAAGGTCTTCTCATGTTTCTCAAAAACAGCCTGTGCTAAGCTCTCCTGGACCAAGGAGGATTATTCCTACCCCTCGGGTTCATGTGCTCGATCCTCCCAAGGCTTCTGCTGCTACCTTTTCTCCTACAGCCGTTCCTCCTTCAAAAACACCTCGGACTGTTGAGCCCTTCAATCTAGATGCTCCTGACTTTGATGTTGTTGGGTTTGTCGACCAGCAGATTGCTCCTTATGGTGTTATGCCTACTGATGATGTCTCTTCTTCGCCATTTGGATTTTATTACTCGGAGTAGTATCAAGATGGCTCATATAGGAGCAGCTTTATATCGGACCGCCCAAGTTCTTCCTATCCATGCAACAAAGGCTTTTATGGAGGAGGCCAAGTCGGAGTTTGACTAGATCAAGGGTTTGAAGGAGGAGCTCAAGGTGAAAGTGGACAAGCTGGAAATAGAGTTGGAGGGTGAAAAGACTAGAGCTATTGCTTTAGCGGCCTCTACAAAGTTGGCTGAGGATACAGCGTTGAAGCATAAGGAGAGCTATGTCACCACTTATAGGGAGATGATGGGTCTCAGGGAGAGTTTGGAGTCTGTCCAAGCTGATTATGCCGAACTTCAAGGTCATCTTGTAGGCAGTGTCTATGCTGCTTATGAGAATTTGAAGGAGCAGGTTCGAGTTCTTGCGCCCGAGCTTGACCTCACTCTTTTCAGCTTGGACAACATTGTAAAAGATGGTAAAATTGTCCCTGATGACCTTGATGATGATGACGATGTCGAGCCTCCTCCTGTGCCTACTACCAAAGTCTCTGTTGCCCCTGCTTCCTCAGCTCTGACAGCTGAAGTTGGTCAGCCTGAGTTTGATCCTGACGTCCAGATCATGAACCGAGATGATGGGACGGTAGATGCTATACCCCTTCAAACTCGTCCTCCTTCACCCCATGATGCAGCTACTGGGAGGTCTTTGGATTCTCTATGATTATTTCTGGTACATTTGTGTATAGCCCGACCTGTGGGCTTTGAACTCTTTTTTGTAATTTGTAGTCTTGGCTTCTGGATACTTTGGTTGCTTTTCTGTTAGCAACTTTATTTTGGAAAAAAACAAAGTAGTTTCTCAGGCTCTTGGGGTTGACTTCAGGTGGCCTCTTGGGTCTATGTTTATTATAGCAGTTTGGTTCCTGCCTGTTGATTGCTTGCTTAGTATTTAGGCTTTTACGAGGCGTTGAAATACTATTTTCCAACCTCTTTTGATTGCCTTTATACTTTCATACTTGTAGCTTAATTCTTTTGGGTCATGACTTTCTGGGTCCGACTTGAAGTCCCTTATAGTGCATGCCTTCTGTTTGGCTTACTCCTTCGCCTCAATCTGTTCCTTCTTAAGTTATTTTAGTAATCCATTTTGTTTGGATCTTTCTCGGATCTCTCTTATGGATTACCTTGTATAACTTTTTGTAGGTTTGTTGGGGGCCGACTTCATCATGTCGGTCTCTTCTAAGTTATTTCTAGTAATCCATTTTGGATCTTTGTCAGGTCTCTTTTATGGATTACTTTTATAACTTTGGCTTGTGGGAGGCCGACTTCATCATGTCGATCTCTTCTAAGTTATTTCTAGTAATCCATTTTGGATATTTGTCAGATCTCTTTTATGGATTTCTTTTATAACTTTGGCTTGTGGGAGGCCGAATTCATCATGTTGGTCTCTTCTAAGTTATTTCTAGTAATCCATTTTGAATCTTTGTCAGATCCCCTTTATGGATTACTTTTATAACTTTGGCTTGTGGGAGGCCGACTTCATCATGTCGGTCCTTTCGAAGTTATTTCTAGTAATCCTCATTTTTAGGGCTGGCCAGGCCTCTTTCCACGGATTTACTTTTTATAACTTTATTGTTGTGGTCGACTAGTCCGACTTCTTCATGTCGGTCCGTCTTTTAAGTTATTTTTTAGCAACCCATTTTTATTAAGACCTCGTCAGGTCCTTACCTATGGGTTACTTACGATAACTTCTTGCATTTAATCTATTTTGTCGCTTTTCATCTTTGCCGATTTTGTAGAAATTGGGTTTGATCCTCGCTTGGTCGACCTTTGATGAATTCAGTTTTCATCTTTGTTGGTCTTTATCGTGATCAGGCAGTGTTCCGAGGGTTACCTGAATTTGTAGGTCGATCTCGGACGAGATCTTCTGTACTGGTTGGAGCTGTTGTATCCGATTTGCTGGATTTGGTGGTGGTGCTGATCCTCGTCCCCGGAGGGTGGGGCGTACCTGCAAGGGACTCCGATGCTTAAGTTAGCAAGGGTATTAAGCAGGTATTGAGTAGAATCAGAGTATGAGTTATACCTGGGTGTTCCAGTGTATTTATAATAGCGTGGAGTGACCTTCTTAGATAAGATAAGTTAGTTATCTTATCTTATCTTTATCTGTTGGGTGAGGTCATCTTATCTTCACGGGAACCGCCCTTCTCCCTGTAGGCTTGGACTGCCTTGGGCTTTGGTACGCGGTCCTCCGTTAGGGCCCTTCTTTGGGCTTTCTGGTGACTTGGCCGAGCTCTTTGAGAAGAGGTCGGGTTGTCCTGACCTGAAGAGGTCGATCGCTTTGTCCGTAGAACATCCCGGGTCGGACAGCTTGACCCAGGTATAAACAGTGCCTCTGCTCGAGTTCGGTCTTTTGTTTGGAGGTCGAGTCTTAGTTTTTAGCACTTCGATCCTTCTCGGGCAAAGCCGAATTCGAGCATTTTGTCGATTTTATCTTTGTAGAGTTCTTGAATGCGGAACGTTTCTTCTTTCATTTCCTTTGAAAGCGCGCGCTTTTGTATTTAGCGTCCTAGCCTTGGGAATGCACGAGGGTTTTAATGCCCTCATTAATTAGTTTTTGATGCTCCGTTTCTTTTGGCTTTTATTTTTGAATTTTATGCACAGAAACGGTTTTCTTCTTCCCTATAACTTCCCTCTTTTCTTCGTTCTTCTGTTTCACCGGGAGTTTGTCTTTTTCATTTTTCGACGATGTGTCTTGCGCTTTGCTCTTAGGGAAGATTTCTTCGCTTCGGCTTCCATTCTTCTTCAGAGCTCTTTCTCCTTTCTTCATGTTGGTTTTGCTTTCTCTTTCGTCGTCTATTTTTGCTGCTTTGTATTTGATTCTTTGGTGAAATTTTAATTTTGCCTAAGTGTATGTTGGAAAGTTTGAACCTTTTCATATTATCCTACTGGGTATATTACTGTGATGCATGTTTTCTGGTTTCCTTTTGACCCTATGTATGCTTTTGGGTGAATTTTCCTGTTTTGGCTCCTTTAGGGCTTCGTATGTTGCCGCTGCTTTCTGAACTGTTGTTTTTGAAAAAGGTTGCTTCTTTTGATGACTTTTGTCTTGTTGATCGTTTTTCTTTGATAGAGACAATGTTTTTTTTTTATTTTCGCCTTTTTCTTCTCAGGACGTTGCTTGTTGGGAGAGGGTTATTTTCTCTGCTGAGGGTTTCATTGGGATGTTTAGCTTTTGTAGATTTTGTCTGAGAATTTACTCTGTCTTTGCCTCCAAAGGATGCCTTTGAACCTCGGTGTACGTCTTGGGGTCTTACTTTTACTGTTTGTGTGCCTGAGGTCGCGTTGTCTGTGTTGCTTCCATATTGTCCGAGTTTGTTTTTGGGTTAGTAATCCGTTTCCTTTTCTTTGTTTGTAGGATTAGTTGGCCATGTCTTCTCGCAAAAAATTGTCGAGGCGTCTTCTAAGGTTCCTGAGGGGATGTCCGACTGGTTGGACTCCCTTGTGTTGCTATGTGTATCTCTAGCTAACTCAGAATTCTGTGTGGAGCTTAGAAAACATCATCAAATATGTAGTAGTGAGAATCAAGAACGCAACTATGAGTTGGTGGCACCCGACTCTGATGACAGGGTCTGCTTTCCTGTTCCGACCCAGGGGGAGCGTCCCTTCTTTTATGCATATGATTTCTTTTTTAGCCAGATAAACATTACCCTTCCCTTTACTTCCTTCGAGACCGACTTGTTGTGGTCTTATAATGTAGCTCCATCTCAGCTTCATCCGAATTCTTGGGGTTATTAAGATTTTTCAGCTGATTTGTCATGAATTTGGTGTTACGCCCTCTTTAACTCTTTTCCTGTATCTGTTTGTGTTGACCAAGCCTAGAACTACCAAAAAGAAAGCTTCTTGAATTTCTTTCAGGTCGGCCCAGGGATATAAGGTTTTTTTCCATGTATGATGAGTCTTTCCGAGATTTTAAGAATTACTTTTTCAAGATCCGAGCTGTTGAAGGAGCTCGTCCTTTCTTTTTGGATGAGAATGGCGAGCCTCGTTTTCCTTTAGAATGGTAGAGGAATGTAGTGGTATCTAGGTATACCTATGAAATGTTAGACGAGGTTGAGCAGGCTTTTGTTGCTGTTTTGGAGGATATTTGGGGGAAACCTCCCCATCTTGAAACCAAGAGATTTTTGGTGGATCCATCCTTGATTCGTACCGTGCTGGGTATTATAAACTGTGTCTCCATTTATTTTGTTTTCTGCCTTCTTTTTTGGCTTGCAAGTTGCTGTATTTTTTTTATTTTTAGAGATGTGGAAGAACAATGACTCGCTGAAGGCCTTTAAGAAGGCGAGGAAGGCTACTGCGGCTCAGAACGTCCCGACCAAGGTGGTCGAAGAAGGGTCCTCCCAGGTTTTGTCGAAGCCGTCTGTCCCGAGCTCTCCTGGACCGAGGAGGATGATCTCTACTCCTCGGGTTCGTTTGGCCGATCCTTCATAAACTTTCACTACTACCTCTTCTTCCACCGGCGCTCCTCCTCCGAAAAAGCAAAAAACTGCGGAGCCTTTTAACCTTGATGCTCCTGATTTTAACGCCGTCGAGTTTGTGGACCAGCAGATCGGTCCTTATGGTACCATGCCCACTGATGATGTTTCTCTTCTTCGCCATTTAGACTTCATTACTCGGAGCAGTGTTAAGATGGCACATATGGGTGCGGCTTTATATCGGATTGCCCAAGATCTTCCCATTCATGCTACGAAAGCTTTTATGGAGGAGGCTAAATCGGAGTTTGATCGGATAAAGAGTTTGAAGGAGGAACTTGAGAAAAAAGTGACCAAACTGGAGAAGGAGTTGGAGGGCGGAAAGGCTAGCTCTCTTGCCTTGGCGGCTTCTGTGAGATTGGCTGAGGATACGGCATTGAAGCACAAGGATAGCTATGTCACGACCTATAGAAAGATGATGCATCTCGGGGATGATTTAGAGTCTGCTCGAGCTGATTATGCTAAGCTTCAAGGTCACCTTGTAGGCAATGTAAATGCTGCTTATGAGAACCTGAAGGAGCAGGTTCGGATTCTTACACCCGAGTTTGACCTTACTCTCTTCAGTTTAGACAACGTTGTGAGAGATGGTAAAATTGTTCCTGATGACCTTAATGATGATGATGTCATCCCTCCTTCAATGCCTGCCACAAAGACCTCTGTCGCGCTGACCTTGTTACCTCCTTCAGCCGAGGTTGATCATCCTGAGTCAGAACCTGATTACCAAATCTTGAATCGAGATTATGGGACGGTAGATGCAGTGCCTCTCCAGACTCGTCCTCCTTCACCTCGTGTTGATGCTACTGGGAAGTCTTTGGGTCCTCAACGATTATTCTGGATGTTTTGTGTAATCAGCCCGACTTGTGGGCTTTTAAACTTTTTATATTTTGTGACTAGTAGTTTTGACTTTCTGCTACTTTAGTTGCTTGTTTAGCAACTTTATTTTGAAAAAACAAAGTAGTTTCCAAGCTTTTGGGGCTGACCTTGGTAGCCTCTTTATTATTAGATCTTGTGCTTTTTTCACCATATGCTTGTCTGCACTTGCCTGGTACCTTCTCAGGTTCTTTCGGGAGTTTTGAAGCTTTGCCGACCTCTTCGGATTGCCTTTTTATTTCGTACTTGTGGCTTTGATTCTATGAGGTTGGGTCCAACTTGTATGTCGACCTTCTCTCTTTAGCCTGTAGTCATTTATAGTCATCCTTTCTGTTCGGGCCTTGGTAAGGTCTCTGTTAGGATTTACCTTTTATAATGTTAAGGTTTTTGAGATGCCGACTTCGTCGTGTTTAATCTTTCCCAAGTTATTTCTAGTGATCCTCTTTCTTGGACCTTTGTCAGGTCTCTTTCAGGGATTACTTTTATAACTTGCTTATGGGAGGCCGACTTCATCACGTCGGTTTCTTCTAAGTTATTTTTGTAATCCTCTTTCTTGGACCTTGTTCAGGTCTCTTTCAGGGATTTATAACTTGTTTGTGGGAGGCCGACTTCGTCACGTCGGTTTCTTCTAAGTTATTTCTGTAATCCTCTTTCTTGGACCTTGTTCAGGTCTCTTTCAGGGATTACTTTTATAACTTTTATGCTTTGGGCCGTCCTCGTCATGTCGGGCCCTTCTAAGTTATTTCTGTAATCCTCTTTCTTGGACCTTGTTCAGGTCTCTTTCAGGGATTACTTTTATAACTTTTATGCTTTGGGCCATTCTCATCATGTCAGGCCCTTCTAAGTTATTTCTGTAATCCTCTTTCTTGGACCTTGTTCAGGTCTCTTTCAGGGATTACTTTTATAACTTTTATGCTTTGGGCTGACCTCGTTGTGTCGGGCCCTTCTAAGTTATAGTAATCCTCTTTTATAGGGTTGGCCAGACCTCTTTCCAGGGATTTACTTATAACTTCGGTTGTTGCGACTGGTCCGACTTCTTTACGTCGGCTAGTCTTTAAGTTATTTTATAGCAATCCATTTTATTAGGACCTCGTCAGGTCCTTTCTATGGATCACTTTCTATAACTTCTTGCATTATCCTGTTTTCATCTTTGCTAATTTTGTAGAGATTGGGTTAAACCCTCGTTTGGTCGACCTTTTAATGAAGTTGGTTTTCATTTTTGGCCCTTATCGTGATCGCGTAGTGAATTTGATTTTCACTTTCTGCCGATCTGTAGCTTTATAATCGGACGATGAATGTTTCAGATTAATGCGGCTTGAGCATTTGTAGAATATCTAAACAGATTTCATTCAAAAGAAAATGCAAATATATACATGCTGGAGGTTAATCCTCTAAGTCAGGTGATTTGTAGGTCTTGGCTTGGCGCCTCATTAAAAAACCTTTCAAGAAAAAGAGTGTGCCTTATCCAAGATCCTTTATCATCCCTAACTATAGTACCTTCTTATGTTGCAGGCGTGCCATGACCTAGGAAGCTTTTGCCCGTCGAGTTTGGTCAGTCTGTAGTAGCCCTTTCCAAGTACTTCTATGACTCGGTAGGGTTCTTTCCAGTTTGCTGCCAGCTTTCCTTCTCCAGGTCGAGTTGTTTCGATATCGTTTCGGATTAGGATGAGGTCATTTTCAGCAAAAACTCGCTGTACTACCTTTTGATTGTATCTCGTAGCCATTCGTCATTTAATGCTTCTTTCCTAATCCGAGCTCTTTCTCGGATTTCTAGAAGTAGGTCAAGTTCTTACCTTTGAAGTTGGGAATTGGCTTCTTCACTATAGTGAATTACTCTAGGCGACCTTTCTTCAATCTCTACTGGGATCATTGCCTCCATTCCGTACGCTAATCGGAAGGGTGATTCCTTTGTGGTGGAATATGGCGTTGTTCGATATGCCCATAGGACTTGTGGGAGCTCCTCGGCCCAGACTCCCTTTGCATCTTGTAGTCTCCGTTTTAGCCCAGCCAGTATGACTTTGTTGGTAGCTTCGGCTTGGCCATTGGCTTGGGGATGTTTTACGGAAGTGAATTATTATTTTATGCTCAAGTAGGCCGCTAACTTTCTTAAGCCTGCATCTGTGAACTGGGTACCATTGTCTGTAGTGATGGAGTATAGAAATTTTTCGACTTCTTTGAGCAGTGGCGTTAGCTAGGGGTTCTGCCTCGATCCACTTTGTGAAATAATCTATCCTCACTATGAGGAATTTGACTTGTCCCAATCCCTGAGGGAAGGGTCCGAGAAGGTCGAGTCCCCATTTTGCGAATGGCCAAGGTGAGGTCACGCTGATGAGCTCCTCTGGTGGGGCGATGTGAAAGTTGGCATGTTTCTGACATGATGGACATGTCTTTACGAACTCTGTGGCTTTCTTTTGTACAGTTGGCCAATAAAACCCTGCCCGAAGTACTTTTTTGGTAAGTGCCTGTGCTCCTAGGTGATTGCCACAAATGCCACTGTGTACTTCTTCTAGGACTTCATTTGTGTTAGAAGTCGGTACGCATTTTAACAATGGTATTGAAATCCCTCTTTTGTATAGAGTATTGTTTATGATAGTGTAGTATTGTGCCTCCCGTTTCAACTCCTTTGTCTCATTTTCCTCTGTGGGGAGTGCTTCTGTTTTGAGGTAGTTAATTATAGGGGTCATCCATCCTTGATCCTGACCTGTTATGGTCAGGACTTTTTCTTCTTCCGTGATTGATGGATTCTGTAGAATTTCTTGGATGAGGCTTCTATTGTTGCCCCCTGGTTTGGTGCTGGCTAGTTTTGAGAGTGCGTCAGTTCGGGCATTCTGTTCTCGGGGTATGTAACGGATCTCATATTCTCTGAGTTGTCCGAGCTGTTCCCTGGTTTTGTCCAAGTACTTTTTCATGGTGGGGTCTTTGGCTTGATAGCTTCCTGTTATTTGCGAAGTGACTTCCTGTGAGTCACTGAAGATGATAAGCTTTTGAGTTCCAACCTCCCTAGCCAGCTTCAAACCAGCTAGCAGTGCCTCATATTCCACTTGGTTTATTGAGGTAGGGATCCCAAATTTGAGGGAGAGTTCAATTTGGGTTCCTTGGTTGCTTTCAATTATCATACTCGCGCCGCTTCCAGTTTTATTTGAGGAACCGTCCACGTAGAGATTTCATTCTGTGAGGATTTTCGGTGTGTCTGTAAATTCTGCAATGAAGTCGGCCAGGTATTGTGATTTGATGGCTATTCGAGCTTTGTATTGAAGATCGAATTTGGACAACTCGACTGCCCATTGCAAGATTCTGCCTGCTAGGTCTGTTTTCTGTAGAATCCTTTTTAGGGGCTGGTTGGTCCGAACTCTAATGGTGTGGGCTTGAAAATATGGATGAAGTCGTCGAGATGTTAGTGTGAGAGCGTAGGCAAATTTTTCTATTTTTTGGTAGTTTAACTCGGCTCCTTGTAATGCTTTACTGATGAAGTATACGGGTTGTTGCCCACTGTCGTCTTCTCGGACCAGTGCTGAGGCCACTGCCCGACTTCCTACCGCGAGGTACAATATAAGTGGTTCTCCTTCCCTTGGCCGAGTTAGGATAGGTGGCTGTCCCAAGAACCTTTTGAAATCTTGGAAGGCTTGCTCGCACTCCGTTGTCCATTCAAACTTCCTTCCCTTCCTTAGAGTGGCGTAGAAGGGAAGAGATCTTATTGCCGATCCAGCTAGAAATTTGGACAAGGCTGACAACCTCCCGTTGAGTTGTTGTACCTCTTTGATATAAGTCGGACTCTTCATGTCGAGTATGGCCCGGCATTTATCCGAGTTTGCTTTGATTTCTCTTTGTGTGAACATAAAACCCAAGAATTTGCCAGCTTCTACCGTGAAAGTGCATTTTACGGGATTGAGTCGCATGCCATGTCGTCTTATAGTGTCGAATACTTGGGTTAGGTTGGACAATAACATCTCTTCATTTTGTGTCTTTATTAGCATGTCGTCTACATAGACTTCCATGATTTTTATGATGTGATCCGAAAAGACCTTATTCATTAATCTCTAATAAGTATCTCCCGCATTTTTAAGACCGAAAGGCATGACGACGTAGCAGTAGTTCGCTTTTGGGGTTAAGAAGGAAGTTTTTTCTTGATCGGGTGGATACATCGGGATCTGATTGTATCCCGAGTATGCGTTCATGAACGAGAGGTATTTATATCCTGAGGAAGCATTTACCAGAACGTCGATACTTAGGAGTGGATACGGATCTTTTGGGCAGGCTTTGTTGAGATCAGTGTAGTCGGTACACATTCACCACTTCCCGTTTGACTTTTTCACCAAGACGACATTAGCCAGCCATAGTGGATATTTGACTTCTTTTATGAATCCTGCCTCCAGTAGAGTTTGTACCTGCTCTTCCATAGCTTGGGAGCGTTCTGGTCTGAGCTTTCTATGCCTCTGTTGTACTGGCCGATATCCTGGGAAGACGGATAGCTTGGGGTCAATGCTTGGCATGTCTACGGCCTTCTGATGAGCGGATAATTTGTACGCTTTTTGGCATTGTTTTTAGTATGTTTTTAGTATAATCTAGTTAGTTTTTAGTATATTTTTATTAGTTTTTAGTTAAAATTCACTTTTCTGGACTTTACTATGAGTTTGTGTGTTTTTCTGTGATTTCAGGTATTTTCTGGCTGAAATTGAGGGACCTGAGCAAAAATCTGATTCAGAGACTGAAAAGGACTGCAGATGCTGTTGGATTCTGACCTCCCTGCGCTCAAAGTGGATTTTCTGGAGCTATAGAAGCCCAATTGGCGCGTTCTCAACGGCGTTGGAAAGTAGACACCTTGGGCTTTCAAGCAACATATGATAGTCCATACTTTGCCCAAGATTTGATGGCCCAAACCGGCGTCCAAAGTCACCTTCAGATTTCCCAGCGTTAAACGCCGGAACTGGCACCAAAATGGGAGTTAAACGCCCAAACTGGCATAAAAGCTGGCGTTTAACTCCAAGAAGAGTCTCTACACAAAAATGCTTCATTGCTCAGCCCAAGCACACACCAAGTGGGCCCGGAAGTGGATTTTTATGACATTTACTCATCTCTGTACACCCTAGGCTACTAGTTCTCTATATATAGGACCTTTTACCATTGTATCTATCAATCTTTGGACATCTAGTTCTTAGATCATTGGGAGGCTGGCCTCACGGCCATGCCTAGACCTTGTTCTTATGTATTTTCAACGGTGGAGTTTCTACACACCATAGATTAAGGTGTGGAGCTCTGCTGTACCTCGAGTATTAATGCAATTACTATTGTTCTTCTATTCAATTCAGCTTGTTCTTGTTCCAAGATATCACTTGTTCCTCAACTTGATGAATGTGATGATTCGTGACACTCATCATCATTCTCACCTATGAACGTGTGACTGACAACCACCTCCGTTCTACCTTAGATTGAGTGAATATCTCTTGGATTCCCGATACACGATGCATGGTTGATCGCCTGACAACTGAGCGCTCGCCTGACAAACGAGCCAGCCATTCCGTGAGATCAGAGTCTTCGTGGTATAGGCAAAAACTGATGGCGGCATTCAAGAGAATCTGGAAGGTATAACCTTGTCTGTGGTATTCTGAGTAGGATTCAATGATTGAATGACTGTGACGTGCTTCAAACTCCTGAGGGCGGGGCGTTAGTGACAGACGCAAAAGAATCACTGGATTCTATTCCGGCCTGATTGAGAACCGACAGATGGATAGCCGTGCCGTGACAGGGTGCGTTGAACATTTCCACTGAGAGGATGGGAGGTAGCCACTGACAACGGTAAAACCCTTGCATAAGCTTGCCATGGAAAGGAGTAAGAAGGATTGGATGAAGACGGTAGGAAAGCAGAGAGACGGAAGGGATCAAGCATCTTCATACGCTTATCTAAAATTCCTACCAATGAATTACATAAGTACCTCTATCTTTATCTTTATGTTTTATTCATATATCACCATTACCCACTTGAGTCTGCCTGACTAAGATTTACAAGGTGACCATAGCTTGCTTCATACCAACAATCTCTGTGGGATCGACCCTTACTCGCGTAAGGTTTATTACTTGGACGACCCAGTGCACTTGCTGGTTAGTTGTGCGGAGTTGTGAAAGAGAGTTGAGATTGCAATGAGCGTACCATGTTGATGGCGCCATTGATGATCACAATTTCGTGCACCACCTTCCATGTAAAGAGATCGACGTTATTTCACAAGAACTGTATGAGAGACTCTTTTATGTTTCCTTTTACGATTGTACCGATATTGGTTGTTTGGTCCGGGGTGTTCCCGATCTGGACTTTTTCTATTTCACCTTCGGGTTGTGGGCGGAGTTCTTCCCACCTCTGTACTCCACCGAGCTCGATTGTGAGGAATTCTTCTCCTCTGTTTAGACTTTCATGGTAACAGTGGCGCGCCATCTTCTGGTCTGCTTTTATTGTAGCTATCCCTTCTGCAGTTGGGAATTTCATGCATAGATGTGGGGTCGAGACTATTGCGCCGAGCTGATTCAATGTTGTCCGGCCTATTAAGGCGTTATAGGCTGAACTTACGTCGACCACTATGTAATCTATCTTGAGTGTTCTTAACTGGTTTCCTTTTCCGAAGGTTGTGTGCAGTGAGATGTATCCAAGCGGTTGAACCGGGGTGTCTCCCAGTCCGAACAGGCTGTTCGGATATGCTCTGAGTTCTTTTTCTTCCAAGCCAAGCTTGTCGAAGGCAGTTTTGAACAAGATGTCAGCGGAGCTCCCTTGGTCTATCAGTGTGCGGTGGAGATTTGCATTTGCCAGTATAACAGTGATGACCATGGGATCGTCGTGTCCTGAGATTATACCGGATGCGTCTTCTTTGGTGAAAGTAATCGCGGGGATGTTGGGTGCCTCCTCCTTCCCCTCGACATGATATACTTCTTTAAGATATCTTTTACGCGATGATTTGGAGACTCCTCCTCCTGCAAATCCGCTGTGTATCATGTGAATGTGTCTTTCTGGTGTACGAGGTGACCGCTCGATTCGTCCGACATCTTGTTCCCTTCTTTTTTTCTTTGCTCATCGTCTTAGGTGGCCAGATACCGATCTAGCTTCCCCTCTTTTACTAGCTTTTCTATGACATTTTTTAAGACGAAACATTCATTGGTGGAATGCCCGTAGATTCGATGATATTCACAATATTCGCCCCGATTTCCTCCTCCTTTTTTGCCTTTGAGTGGTCGGTGACAAGTCATCTTAGCCTAGTTTCACTAGTCTTTTTCTTTTGTTTTCAATTGATTTTATGCACTTTCTTGAGCCACAAGTAAGCCAATTGGGTAGAATTTCATGTTTCCTTTGATTCAATCAACCATGGATGAATTAATGCAATTTCATGAGATTTTGTGCTATAATTGCCATAAATTATGAAAGAGAGATAATCTCCTGATTTTGAGCATAGCTTTGATGTTTTTGATTGATTGATGATAGGTGAAAAGAGCTTTGAAGAAGGTTGAAGAAAGAAGGAATGGCAAGGAGCAAGAGAGAACAAAAAGCTTGAGCCAAAGCTTGCCTCAAACTTTAGCTCAAACTTTAGGAGGAGCTTGACTTTACCCTGGAGGCATCAAAAGCTTGCGCCAACGTTTGCCTCAAACATTGAGTTAAACGTTGGCGCCACAATAAACACACCCAGGGGAGCAAAAGCTTGCGCCAACGTTTGCCTCAAGCTTTTAGGCAAACGTTGGCGCCACAACAAACACACCCAGGAGAGCAAAAGCTTGCGCCAACGTTTGCCTCAAGCTTTTAGGCAAACGTTGGCCAAGAAGCATTCAAGGGGGATCCACGTTTGGCTCAAAGTTTGACCTCAAACTTTGGCTCAAACGTGGATGACAGCAAAGAGAGGCTAGCTAATATGAAAAGCTTGAGCCAAAGTTTGCCTCAAACTTTGACTCAAGCTTTAATGATTCATGGCCCGGTTCACAAGTGGGTTTCTCTCCAACTCCAAGAGCAATCAACAGAGGCTTTTGTCAACCCAATTCCATCAAGAGCAAGGGCCCAATTCAAGGCTTGAAGATCATTTGAAGAGAGTGTATAAATAGCTTAGAATTTAAGTTTTTAAGAGTGCTTTTCTTTTAGAATTTTCATAGTGCTTACGGAGGAGAGCTCACCTGGCATTTTCTAGTTGTTGCTTTTAGAATTTGAGAGTTCCTGGGAAGGAGAATTAAATTCTCTTCTCTGGGTTATTTTTGCTTTCTTTTCTACATACTTTGTTTGAGTCTTGGGTGTTGAGAATTGGGAAAATTCTGTCTCAATCTCACCTTGAGATCTCTTGTTTACTTTTTCTGCATAATTGAATTTGAATTTCTCTTCACTACTTCATCTTCTTTCTACTGCTTGATATTTACTGTTCTTTCAATTGAATTCTAAATTTGGATCTAGGAAGGCATTGAGATCTAGACTTGGCTATCTAGTCTCTTGAGTCCTGACATTTACATTTTCCAATTTTAATTTCCTTGTTGAATGCTTCACCAAGTTTATTTACATTTCCGTTTGAGATTCGGTTTAATTGAATCCATCTTTTACCTTTTCGTTTGTTGGATTTTACTTTTCCTTGTTTAATTTTTGCAATCCCACATCCCTAACCCATTTACAATTCAAGCCATTTACGTTTCTTGCACTCTAAGATTCTGTAATTTACATTTCTTGCACTTTAAGTTTCTGCCATTTAATTTCTTGTTCTTTAAGATTCAGCACTTTATTTTCTGTTCTCTTTAATTTTCTGCAAATTACCCATTCCCTTTTATATTCTATGCAATTTAATTCTTGTCGAACACAAATTCACCCAAATCAACTTCTGTTTGCTTGACTAAATCAACCACTACACTAAAGTTGCTTGATCCATCAATCCCTATGGGATCGACCTCACTCTTGTGAGTTATTACTACTTGATGCGACCCGGTTTACTTGCCGGTGAGTTTTGTGTTGGATCGTTTTCCACACATCAAGTTTTTGGTGCCGTTGCCGGGGAATGAATAGATTGACAATGATTAAGTGAGGTGGTAGTTTAGATCAAGCACTTTTTCTTTATTTTTGACTAACCTACTAACTGTTTGAAGATTTGCCTCTATTAACACACTAACTGTTTGAGACTTTGTCTCTACTAACTCTCACAGCACTCAAGCTACAGAGTGCTCTGTATATCTTTGCTGTTTTGGTTGTATGACATAAGCCAGGAGAGAGTTCTCCACCTCTGGAATTTCTGAAGAAGAGCACCAAGAAATGGAGGAGACCGGAAGGAAGTTCACAGTAAGAGGAGAAAAGCTAAGGCACTATGATTTTCAGCCTCCATGATCAAAGAACAAGATGTCAAGCTAGTGACAATAAAGAAGCGCTTGTTGGGAGGCAACCCAACCTGAGGTAGTTTTCTTTCCATAGCTATTTCAATAAAGAGGCTAAGTAGCTTTATCTATATTGCAAGGAGTTAAGTTTGGTGTTGCACACCAAAACAATTTAAGGGAGAATGAAGAATGCTAAGTTTGGTGTTCCACCAAAAATCTCTTTTAAAAACACATTCTCACCTTCTGCATAAATGGTTGCTAGATCCAAGCAAGCAGAGAAACTACTTAACCAATGTCTGTTTTCTATTTTTTTTTAAGTCTTATTGCCGTTAGCAAAGAAAAAGAGTTCCACATATGGTCAATTTGATGCATGAGAACCATTAGCAAGGTACTAAGTTTGGTGTTCCCACACCAAAGTAAGTTCAAAAGCCCACAAATAATTCATGCATGCTAACCATTTTTCAAGTGCTTGGGGAACAAGCAACTTTCAATATCACTGCAGAGCATCATACAAGCTTTTGGAAAGATTAAGCATCATCAATCAAAGGGATGAAAGAGGAATGTGAAGACCAGCAATGATGATGATGAGGACAAGAAAAGTAAGTAAACTCTAAAAGGTTGTATTGTTCATTATCAGATATTGCTGTGATTGAAAGTGATATTATACCCCTATCTATCTTTCTGTTTAGTATAGTCTTTCTGCAATTCAATAATCAAGATGCTTGATCATTTACAACACTATACTCTCCAAAACTTGTTTGCACTCAATATTTCAAAAATGCATCACATGAAAGTTCTTTGAAAAGAAGGATTGAGGAATTAAACAATTTTGAGGCAAGCAAAAGATTAGGAGAAGTGGTGGTTCTAGTTGTGTGATTATGTATTGAGGTTGCATGCTTATGAAAACTTGCATGGGAGCTCATAGGCGGGACATAAAGTTCAAAGAAGTATTGTGGAGATTCTCAAACATTTATTGATCCAAGAAGCAGCAAACAAAACAAAAGAAAATAAAGAAAATATAAAAACAAAAAGAACATGGCCCAAGGCTCTGAGCACCAATTACTAGGAAGAAAAGAAGAAAGAAACAAGAACTCAAAGAGTTATTATCCTAGTAAATGCTTGTGGTCGAATTGTGTCAAAGAGAGAGGCTTGAGCAAGTAAATCTTAAGGGGTGCTTTAACACCTAATACCTTAAAACCAACTGGTTTAGGAGTATTGATTGAAAGCTTATCTAAAGAGCCGCTTTGAGACATGACACTTAGAGTCAAGGCCAAAGCACAGAAACTATAAGCTGCTTCAAGGTGATTACCTATAGAGAGATCTCTATAATATCATTTGGATGAAAGTCCTAAGACCTAAGACTTCCAAGATGTAGGGACTAGTAAGCACTGAAGCCCTTGCATGAGCATATAATTTAGAGTTCACCCCACGGTCACTTAATCACTTCACTCACAGGGCATTACAAGTTATTCTTCAATCCATCCTAATTGAAAGAACCTTTGAACATAATTCTTTTCTTGCTTGGGGACAAGCAAGTTTTAAGTTTGGTGTTGTGATGACAAGTCATCTTAGCCTAGTTTCACTAGTCTTTTTCTTTTATTTTCAATTGATTTTATGCACTTTCTTGAGCCACAAGTAAGCCAATTGGGTAGAATTTCATGTTTCCTTTGATTCAATCAACCATGGATGAATTAATGCAATTTCATGAGATTTTGTGATATAATTGCCATAAATTATGAAAGAGAGACTATCTCTTAATTTTGAGCATAGCTTTGATGTTTTTGATTGATTGATGATAGGTGAAAAGAGCTTTGAAGAAGGTTGAAGAAAGAAGGAATGGCAAGGAGCAAGAGAGAACAAAAAGCTTGAGCCAAAGCTTGCCTCAAACTTTAGCTCAAACTTTAGGAGGAGCTTGACTTTACCCTGGAGGCATCAAAAGCTTGCGCCAACATTTGCCTCAAGCTTTTAGGCAAACGTTGGCGCCATAACAAACACACCCAGGAGAGCAAAAGCTTGCGCCAACGTTTGCCTCAAGCTTTTAGGCAAACGTTGGCCAAGAAGTATTCAAGGGGGATCCATGTTTGGCTCAAAGTTTGACCTCAAACTTTGGCTCAAACGTGGATGACGGCAAAGAGAGGCTAGCTGATATGAAAAGCTTGAGCCAAAGTTTGCCTCAAACTTTGACTCAAGCTTTAATGATTCATGGCCCGGTTCACAAGTGGGTTTCTCTCCAACTCTAAGAGCAATCAACAGAGGCTTTTGTCAACCCAATTCCATCAAGAGCAAGGGCCCAATTCAAGGCTTGAAGATCATTTGAAGAGAGTGTATAAATAACTTAGAATTTAAGTTTTTAAGAGAGCTTTTCTTTTAGAATTTTCATAGTGCTTACGGAGGAGAGCTCACCTAGCATTTTCTGGTTGTTGCTTTTAGAATTTGAGAGTTCCCGGGAAGGAGAATTAAATTCTCTTCCTCTGGGTTATTTTTGCTTTCTTTTCTACATACTTTGTTTGAGTCTTGGGTGTTGAGAATTGGGGAAATTCTGTCTCAATCTCACCTTGAGATCTCTTGTTTACTTTTTCTGCACAATTGAATTTGAATTTTTCTTCACCGCTTCATCTTCTTTCTACTGCTTGATATTTACTGTACTTTCAATTGAATTCTAAATTTGGATCTAGCAAGGCATTGAGATCTAGACTTGGCTATCTAGTCTCTTGAGTCCTGGGATTTACATTTTCTAATTTTAATTTCCTTGTTGAATGCTTCACCAAGTTTATTTACATTTCCGTTTGAGATCCGGTTTAATTGAATCCATCTTTTACCTTTCCGTTTGTTGAATTTTACTTTTCCTTGTTTAATTTTTGCAATCCCACATCCCTTACCCATTTACAATTCAAGCCATTTACGTTTCTTGCACTCTAAGATTCTGCAATTTACATTTCTTGCACTTTAAGTTTCTGCCATTTAGTTATTTGTTCTTTAAGATTCAGCACTTTATTTTCTGTTCTCTTTAATTTTTTGCAAATTACCCATTCCCTTTTACATTCTATGCAATTTAATTCTTGTCGAACACAAATTCACCCAAATCAACTTCTGTTTGCTTGTCTAAATTAACCACTACACTAAAGTTGCTTGATCCATCAATCCCTGTGGGATCGACCTCACTCTTGTGAGTTATTACTACTTGATGCGACCCGGTATACTTGCCGGTGAGTTTTGTGTTGGATCGTTTTTCACACATCAGTCGGGCTGGAGGTATTTTTTCAGTGTGGCAAACCTTTCTGTAGACATCCACAAGGGACACCCGAAGAGGGGTGTAATTGTGATACTTTTTGATTTTTTTTTTCCATGTCAATCTTCCTTCTTTTTAGACTCTTTGTCCTTATCCCGGGAGGTGAATCCGGATTTTGAGGTCTCTCTTAGTCGAGAGTTTTCCTTCATGTTGATGTACTTCTCTGCTCGTTCTTGCACTTCGTTTAGAGATGCGGGATATTTTTTGGATATAGATTGGCTAAAAGGTCCCTCTCGTAAGCCATTGATGAGACTCATAATGGCAGCCTCTGTTGGTAGACTCTGTATATCCAGGTACGTTTTATTGAATCTTTCCATGTAGTTGCGAAGACTTTCCCGTTCTCCTTGCCTGATTCCTAATAGACTTGGGGCGTGCTTAGCCTTGTCTTTTTGGATGGAGAATTTGGCCAAAAACTTCTTGGCCAAGTCGTCGAAACTTGAGATGGACCTAGGAGGTAAATTGTCGAACCACCTAATTGCCGTCTTTGTTAAAGTAGTCGGAAAGGCTTTGCAACAAACTGCATCTGAGGCATCAGTGAGGTACATTCTACTTCTAAAATTACTGAGATGATGGCCGGGATCTGTAGTGCCATCGTACAAAGTTATATCTTGGAGTTTAAAGTCTTTTGAAATTTTGGTCTTCATGATCTCCTTGGTGAATGTATCTTGTTCCTTGCGGGAGCTGTCCTCATGAGGGGATCGGTTGGCTTTGGTCTTGAGATTGGCTTCGAGTTTTAGGAGTTTGTCCTCCAATTCCCGGCGTCGCCTTTTTTCCTTCTGTAGGTCTTTCTCAACCTCTCGTTGACGTAGGGCTTTTTCTTCGAGTTGTTTTAAACGGCCTTGAAGCGCCTCCATGGCTCCCGCATTTGAATTCTTTTTGTTAAGTTGAGGAGTATCCTTTGGTATAGTGTCCGTGTTTTTGTGCGGCGTTCTATCCTCTAGGTCTGAATTGTGGTCGTTATCATGGTCGTCTACCATGATGATGGGATGACTTCCAGGTTTCCCAGCAACGGCGCCAATGTTCCGAGGGTTACCTGAAACTGTAGGTCGATCTCGGATGACATCTTCTGTACTGGTCGGAGCTGTTGTATCCGATTTGCTGGATTTGGTGGTGGTGTTGATCCTCGTCCCCGGAAAGTGGGGGTACCTGCAAGGGACTCCGATACTTAAGTTAGCAAGGGTATTAAGTAGGTATTGAGTAGAATCAGAGTATGAGTTATACCTGGGTGCTTGATAAGCGGATAATTTATACGCTTTTTGGCACTATTTTTAGTACATTTTAGTTAGTTTTTAGTATGTTTTTATGAGTTTTTAGTTAAAATTCACTTTTCTGGGCTTTACTATGAGTTTGTGTGTTTTTCTGTGATTTCAGGTAATTTTTGGCTGAAATTGAGGGACCTGAGCAAAAATCTGATTCAGAGGCTGAAAAAGGACTGCAGATGCTGTTGGATTCTGACCTCCCTTCACTCGAAGTGAATTTTATGGAGCTACAGATACCCAATTGGCGCGCTCTCAATTGCGTTGCAAAGTAGACATTCTGGGCTTTCCAGCAATGTATAATAGTTCATACTTTGTCCTAGATTTGATGGCCCAAACAGGCGTTGCAAATCAGCTTCAGAATTCCCGGCGTTTAACGCCGGAACTGGCACAAAAGTTGGAGTTAAACGCCCAAACTGGCACAAAAGCTGGCGTTTAACTCCAGGAAAAGTCTCTACACATGAAAGCTTTAATGCTCAGCCCAAGCACACACCAAGTGGACCCCGGAAGTGGATTTTTACGTCATTTACTCATTTCTGTATATCCTAGGTTACTAGTTCACTATAAATAGGATCTTTTGACATTGTATTTGTACCTCATGACACTTTACACGTTTCATATTGTACCTTCTATGGCATGAGTCTCTAAACCCCATGGTTGGGGGTGAGGAGCTCTGCTGTGTCTTGATGGATTAATGCAATTACAACAGTTTTTCATTCAAAAACGCTTGTTTTCATTCTAAGATATCACTTGCTCCTCAACTTGATGAATGTGATGATCCGTGACACTCATCATCATTCTCACCTATGAACATGTTCCTGACAACCACCTCCGTTCTACTTTAGACTGAGTGGATATCTCTTGGATTCTTTAGCCAGAATCTTCGTGGTATAAGTTAGAATATATTGGCGGCCATTCTTGAGAATCCGGAAGGTCTAAACCTTGTCTATGGTATTCTGAGTAGGATTCAGGGATTGAATGACTGTGACGAGCTTCAAACTCACGATTGTGGGGCGTCAGTGACAGACGCAAAAGAATCACTGGATTCTATTCCGACATGATTGAGAACCGACAGATGAATAGCCGTGCTGTGAAAGAGCGCGTTGAACATTTTCACTGAGAGGATGGGAGGTAGCCATTGACAACGGTGAAACCCTACATACAGCTTGCCATGGAAGGAGCCTTGCGTGTATGAAGAAGAAGACAGTAGGAAAGCAGAGATTCAAAAGATAGAGCATCTCCAAAACCTCAACCTGTTCTCCATTACTGCAAAACAAGTATTTATTTCATGTTGTTCTACTTTTCACAATTAAACCTGAGAATTATTGATATCCTGACTAAGAGTTACAAGATAACCATAGCTTGCTTCAAGCCGACAATCTCCGTGGGATCGACCCTTACTCATGTAAGGTATTACTTGGACGACCCAGTGCACTTGCTGGTTAGTTGTACGGAATTGCAAAAGAGTGATTGCAATTTCGTGCACCAAGTTTTTGGTGCCGTTGCCGGGGATTGTTCGAGTTTGGACAACTGACGGTTTATCTTGTTGCTTAGATTAGGAATATTTTATTTTTGTTGGTTTAGAGTCTTTTATTTGAGTCTAGTTTCATATTTTAAGTTTGGTGTCAATTGCATGCTTTTACTTTCTCTTAATTTTTTGAATTTGCATAGTCTTAGTTGTTTCTTTACCTTTAAAAATTCTAAGTTTTGTGTCTTCTTTATGTTTTCCTTTAAAATTTTCGAAAATTTGTGTTTGATTTTCTAGAAATTTTAAGTTTGGTGTCATTTTGTTGTTTTTCTCTTTCCTCATTTCAAAAAATCAAATCTTTTTCAAAATAATTTTCAATCATATCTTTTTAATTGCTAATTCCAAAATCTTTTTAATTAATTAATTAATTTAGTTTTCAATTTGCTTTGATTTTATTCTCTTTTGGTTTTCAAATTTTTATTTTATTTTATTATTTTCGGTTACTTTTAATAAAAAAAAATAATAATAATAAAAAAATAAAAATAATATCCACATCATTTCCCGTTCTCCATCATGGACCTAAGTGGAATTGAGCAGTCCAGAAGGACTCTGAGGTCATATGCTAACCCCATTACAGCTGCATATGGGAGTAGCATCTGTATACCCCCCATTAAAGCAAGCAGCTTTGAGCTAAATCCTCAACTCATTATCATGGTGCAGCAAAATTGCCATTATTCCGGTCTTCCACAGGAAGAACCTACTGAGTTTCTGGCACAATTCTTACAAATTGCTGACACAGTACGTGATAAAGAAGTGGATCAGGATGTTTACAAATTGTTACTGTTTCCATTTGCTGTAAAAGATCATGCTAAGAGGTGGTTGAATAACCAACCCACAGCAAGCATAAAAGCATGGAGACAGTTATCAAACAAATTCCTGAATCAAATTTACCCTCCAAAAAGGATGACACAGCTAAGGCTGGACATCCAAGGCTTTAAACAAGAGGATAATGAATCCCTTTATAATGCCTGGGAGAGGTATAGAGGTATGCTAAGGAAATGCCCCTCTGAAATGTTTTCAAAGTGGGTACAGTTAGACATCTTCTACTATGGGCTTACAGAAAAAGCTCAGATGTCTTTAGACCACTCAGCTGGTGGATCTATACACATGAGAAAGACAATTGAAGAGGCTCAAGAACTCATAGATACTGTTGCTAGAAATCAACATTTGTACTCTAGCAGTGAGCCCTCTACAAAAGAAGAAGCCATGGCAGTAACTACTGATCCTAATCCTCAAGAACAGGTTGTTGAGCTTAATCAGCAATTACTCCTGATGACAAAGCAGTTAGCAGAATTTAAAGAGATGCTCCAAAAAACTAAAATTGCTAACAAGAATATAGAATCACAGTTGAATCAGACAAAACAGCAGTTATCTAAACAGATAACAGAAGAATGCCAAGCAGTTCAACTAAGGAGTGGGAAGACATTAAATAACACTGCTCAAAGTAGCAACAAGCCAAGAAAGGAACAACTGACAGAGGATAACCAAACCACTGCCCAAAATCCCTATGAGGACAGTAATAGCCCAGAGAGGAATACTCCTAGCGTTCAAATTCCAGAAAGGGGGGAAAAGTTGGCGTTAAACGCCCATTCCTTGCCCAGTTCTGGCGTTCAAACGCCAGAAAAGGGCGGAAAGATGGCGTTAAACGCCCATCCTGCACCCAGTCCTGGCATTCAAACGCCAATGAGGAATCAGACACCTGAGAGTGCTGATAGTAACCCCTCTAAGAAAGCTTCTCCAACCACCTCTGTAGGAAATAAACCTGCAGCAACTAAGGTTGAAGAATATATAGCCAAGATGCCTTATCCTCAGAAACTCTGCCAAGCGGAATAGGATAAACAATTTGCCCACTTTGCAGACTATCTAAGGACTCTTGAAATAAAGATTCCGTTTGCAGAAGCACTTGAGCAAATACCCTCTTATGCTAAGTTCATGAAAGAGATCTTAAGTCATAAGAAGGATTGGAGAGAAACTGAAAAGGTGTTTCTCACTGAAGAATATAGTGCAGTCATTCTGAAAAGCTTACCAGAGAAGCTTCAAGATCCAGGAAGCTTTATGATACCATGCACATTAGAAGGTGCTTGTACCAAGACAGCCCTATGTGACCTTGGAGCAAGTATCAACCTAATACCTGCATCCACTATCAGAAAGCTTGGGTTGACTGAAGAAGTCAAACCAACCCATATATGTCTCCAACTTGCTGATGGCTCCATTAAACATCCATCAGGCATAATTGAGGACATGATTGTCAAGGTTGGGCCATTTGCCTTTCCCACTGACTTTGTAGTGCTGGAAATGGAGGAGCACAAGAGTGCAACCCTCATCCTAGGAAGACCTTTCCTAGCAACTAGACGCACTCTTATTGATGTACAAAAAGGGGAAGTGACCCTGAGAGTCAATGAGGATGAGTTCAAGTTGAATGCTGTCAAAGCTATGCAGCATCCAGACACATCAAATGACTGCATGAGCGCTGATATTATTGACTCTATGGTGGAAGAGATCAATATGACTGAAAGTCTTGAATCAGAGCTAGAGGACATCTTTAAAGATGTTCAGCCTGATCAGGAAGAACCAGAGGAAATAGAAGAACCTCTGAAAATTCCTCAGGAAGAGGATAAACCTCCCAAACCTGAGCTCAAACCACTACCACCATCCCTGAAGTATGCATTTCTGGGAGAAGGTAATACTTTTTCAGTGATCATAAGCTCTGCTTTAAATTCACAGGAAGAGGAAGCACTAATTAAAGTGTTAAGGACACACAAGACAGCACTTGGATGGTCCATAAGTGATCTTAAGGGCATTAGCCCAGCAAGATGCATGCACAAGATCCTATTGGAGGATAATGCAAAGCCAGTGGTTCAACCACAAAGGCGGCTAAATCCAGCCATGAAGAAGGTGATGCAGAAAGAGGTCACTAAGTTACTAGACGCTGGGATTATTTATCCTATTTCTGATAGCCCCTGGGTGAGCCCTGTCCACGTTGTCCCCAAGAAGGGAGGCATGACAGTCGTTCATAATGAAAAGAATGAACTGGTTCCTAAAAGAACAGTTACAGGGTGGCATATGTGTATTGACTACAGAAGGCTCAATACAGCCACCAGGAAGGATCATTTTCCTTTACCATTCATAGACCAGATGCTAGAGAGACTGGCAGGTCATGAATATTATTGCTTTTTGGATGGCTATTCAGGTTACAACCAAATTGGGTAGATCCTCAGAACCAAGAAAAAACAGCATTCACATGTCCTTCTGGAGTGTTTGCCTACAGAAGGATGCCTTTTGGTCTGTGTAATGCACCTGCAACCTTTCAGAGGTGCATGCTCTCTATCTTCTCAGATATGGTAGAGAAATTTCTGAAAGTCTTCATGGATGACTTTTTAGTATTTGGAGACTCATTCAGCTCCTGCCTTAACCATCTAGCACTTGTTCTGAAAAGATGCCAAGAGACCAACCTAGTTTTAAACTGGGAAAAATGTCACTTTATGGTGACTGAAGGGATTGTCCTTGGGCATAAAATTTCAAACAAGGGAATAGAGGTGGATCAAGCTAAAGTTGAAGTAATTGAAAAATTACCACCACCTACCAATGTAAAGGCAATCAGAAGCTTTCTGGGGCATGCAGGATTCTACAGAAGGTTTATAAAGGATTTTTCAAAAATTGCAAAACCTCTGAGTAATCTGCTAGCTGCAGACACGCCATTTATCTTTGATAAGGAATGTCTGCAGGCGTTTGACCTTCTGAAAGCTAAGCTGGTCACAGCACCAGTTATCTCTGCACCAGACTGGACACTGCCATTCGAACTAATGTGTGATGCCAGTGACCATGCTATTGGTGCAGTGTTGGGACAGAGGCACAACAAGCTTCTGCACGTCATTTATTATGGTAGCCGTGTTCTAAATGATGCATAGAAGAATTACACAACGACAGAAAAAGAGTTACTTGCAGTGGTTTATGCCATTGACAAGTTTAGATCCTATTTAGTAGGATCAAAAGTGATTGTGTACACTGACCATGCTGCTCTTAAGTACTTACTCACAAAGTAGGATTCAAAACCCAGGCTCATAAGATGGGTGTTGCTTTTGCAAGAGTTTGATATAGAAATAAGAGACAGAAAAATGACAGAAAACCAGGTAGCTGATCACTTGTCCCGGATAGAACCAGTAGCTGGGGCGTCCCTCCCCTCTACTGAAGTCTCTGAGCCCTTTCCAGATGAGCAACTCTTTGCCATTCAGGAAGAACCATGGTTTGCAGATATTGCAAACTATAAAGCTGTGAGGTTCATACCCCAGGAGTACAGCAGGGTGCAAAGAAAAAAATTAATTTTAGATGCCAAGTACTACCTATGGGATGAGCCATATCTCTTTAAGAGATGTGCAGACGGAATGATCCGCAGATGTGTACCTAGAGAGGAAGCACAAAGGATCCTATGGCATTGCCATGGATCACAGTATGAGGGACATTTCGGAAGTGAGCGAACAGCCACTAAAGTCCTCCAATGCGGCTTCTACTGGCCTACTCTCTATAAGGATGCCCGAGAGTTTGTGCGTAACTGTGACAGTTGCCAAAGAGCTGGTAACTTGCCTCATGGTTACGCCATGCCTCAACAAGGGATCTTAGAGATTGAGTTATTTGATGTATGGGGTATTGACTTCATGGGTCCCTTCCCACCATCATACTCAAACACTTATATTCTGGTGGTAGTAGACTATGTATCTAAATGGGTAGAAGCAATTGCCACACCCAATAATGATACCAAAACCGTGCTGAAATTCCTCCAGAAATACATCTTCAGCAGGTTTGGTGTTCCCAGAGTACTAATCAGTGATGGGGGCACTCATTTCTGCAATAAACAGCTGTACTTTGCTATGGTTCGATATGGAATTAGCCACAAAGTAGCAACTCCGTATCATCCACAGACAAATGGGCAAGCTGAAGTCTCTAATAGAGAGCTAAAAAGAATCCTGGAATGGAATGTAATTGCCCGTAGAAAGGATTGGGCAAAGAGCTTGGATGATGCTCTATGGGCATACAGAACAGCATTCAAGACTCCTATAGGAACCTCTCCAAACTAACTTGTGTATGGCAAGGCCTGTCATCTGCCCGTGGAACTGGAACATAAAGCTTATTGGGCAACCAGATTCTTAAACCTGGATGCTAAGTTAGCTGGTGAAAAAAGATTGCTCCAGCTAAATGAGCTAGAGGAATTCAGACTCAGTGCCTTTGAAAATGCAAAAATTTATAAGGAAAAGGCAAAAAAGTGGCATGACAAGAAGTTGTCATCCAAAGTCTTTGAGCCAGGACAAAAAGTTCTGCTCTTCAACTCTAGGCTCAGACTATTCCCAGGAAAACTGAAATCCCGGTGGCGGGGTCCTTATGTGATTACAAGAGTGTCACCATATGGATATGTTGAGCTTCAGGATATTGATTCTGACAAAAAGTTCATTGTTAATGGACAAAGGATTAAACATTATCTTGAAAGTAATTTTGAGCAGGAATGCTCAAAACTGAGGCTTGAATGAGTCTCAGTAAAGGTCCAGCTAAAGACAATAAAGAAGCGCTTGCTGGGAGGCAACCCAGTCATTAGCAGGTTATTTGTTTTATAAAAGTTTGATATATAGGTTGATCATTGAAATTACACAGAGTTACAGAAGGATTCAGTGAAATTAGCAGAGAAAAGGAGCTTGCTGGCAAGGAAATGCCAGTAAAGGGCATCCTGGGCGTTTAACGCCAGTAAAGGCACCATTTTGGGCGTTAAATGCCAGAATGGGCACCATTCTTGGTGTTTAACGCCAGAATTGCAGCATCCTGGGCGTTCAGCAAAACACCCACTGATAAAGGGGTTTCTGGCGTTTAACGCCAGCCAGGGTGCCTGGCTAGGCGTTAAACACCCATAATGGCCAATATTTGGGCGTTAAACGCCAGAAAGGTAGGGGACAGAGATTTTGTTTTCCACTTCAAATTTTTTTCAAACTTTCTTATTTTGATCCATAATTTTCTGCATAAACACATTACAAACTTTCATCATTCACCTTCAAATTTCAAAAATTAAACAATTTTCTAAATCATTTTCAAATCTCTTTCAAATCCTTTCCAATTCTTCTTCAAAAATTCAAATATCTTCTCAAATTCTTTCCATATCTTCTCAAATCTCCTTCAAAATTTTCGAAATCTCTCCCCCTCCCTTATAAATACACGTTCGGCCATCCCCCTCTCCCCACCATTTGAATTTGCTCTCCTCCTCTCTCTCCTCTTTCCTTTCTTTTGCTTGAGGGCAAGCAAACCTCTAAGTTTGGTGTGTTTTTCCGTGATCACTAAGCCAAGATTTATCAAGATCATGGCTCCTAAGGGAAAACAAACCAATTCCAAAGGCAAGAAAGAGAATAATCCAAAGAATCTTTGGAATCAAGAGAAGTTCTTAACCAAAGAACATGCAGACCATTACCACAAAATAATGGGTCTGAGGTCAGTGATCCCGGAAGTCAGATTCGATCTAAAAGAAGAAGAATATCCAGAGATCCAAGAGCAAATTTGAAACAGAGGATGGGAAGTTCTAACCAACCCTGAGACAAAGGTTGGAAAAAACATGGTTCAGGAATTCTACTCAAATCTGTGGCTAACAGATAAGCAGAGAATGACTGAAACTGCTTTTCATACCTACAGAACCATGGTCAGAGGGAGAATTATTTACTTCCATCTGGACAAAATAAGAGAGGTCTTCAAATTGCCTCAACTACAAGATGATCCTAAATCCTTTAATAGGAGAATGGTGAGAGTAGATAAGGGGTTGGATCAAGTTCTAGAGGACATATGCCTCCCTGGAACTAAGTGGACAACCAATTCAAAAAGTGTCCCAAACCAACTCAAAAGGGGAGATCTCAAACCAATTGCAAGAGGTTGGCTAGACTTCATTGGGCGTTCTATATTGCCCACTAGCAACTGTTCTGAGGTCACGGTCAAGAGAGCAGTGATGATTCATTGCATTATGCTGGGAAAAGAAGTGGAGATTCATCATCTGATTGCTTGTGAGATTTACACAATTACAAACAAGAACTCCACTGAAGCCAAACTAGCTTACCCAAGCTTAATCTCTTTGCTATGTAAAGATGCTAGGGTGAGGATGGGAGTAGATGAATTCATCCCAATTGAACATCCACTCACCAAGAAGTCAATGGAAGGACAAATGCAAGATAACTCTATCAAAAGGAGGGCGCAGGAATTCTTCCCTAAACTTCCTGAAATTGACTACTAGGCCAGCCTAGAAGCATCTGTTGCCAAGCTACAAGAAACTATGGAACAAATTAAGGAAGAACAGCAGAATCAAAACTGCATGCTCTGCAAATTGCTGAAGGAACAAGAGAAGCAGGGGCGTGGGCTACAGGAGCTGAAGCGTCAGAAGCTCTCCCTTGAAGGGTCAAATACCCCACAAGTTGAGGGAGCATCCACTTCTCAAAATCAAAGTTGTTGAGTCCTAACTCTGTGATAACCTCTATCATTAGGAGTCTTGATGAGCGGATAATTTATACGCTTTTTGGCATTGTTTTTAGTATGTTTTTAGCAATTTTAGTTGAGTTCTTAGTAGATTTTTATTAGTTTTTAGTTAAAATTCACTTTTCTGGACTTTACTATGAGTTTGTGTGTTTTTCTGTGATTTCAGGTATTTTCTGGCTGAAATTGAGGGACCTGAGCAAAAATCTGATTCAGAGACTGAAAAGGACTGCAGATGCTGTTGGATTCTGACCTCCCTGCACTCGAAGTGGATTTTCTGGAGCTACAGAATCCCAATTGGCGCGCTCTCAACGGCGTTGGAAAGTAGACATCCTGGGCTTTCCAGCAATATATGATAGTCCATACTTTGCCCAAGATTTTATGGCCCAAACCTGCGTTCAAAGTCACCCTCAGAATTCCCAGCGTTAAACGCCGGAACTGGCACCAAAATGGGAGTTAAACGCCCAAACTGGCATAAAAGCTGGCGTTTAACTCCAAGAAGAGTCTCTACACGAAAATGCTTCAATGCTCAGCCCAAGCACACACCAAGTAGGCCCGGAAGTGGATTTTTATGTCATTTACTCATCTTTGTAAACCTTAGGCTACTAGTTTTCTATAAGTAGGACCTTTTACTATTGTATTTTTATCTTGGTTTTTCTGGTTCCCTCTCTGGGGCCGAAGCCAATGATCACTCTTGTTCTTATGTATTTTTAACGGTGGAGTTTCTACACACCATAGATTAAGGTGTGGAGCTCTGCTGTACCTCGAGTATTAATGCAATTACTATTGTTCTTCTATTCAATTCCGCTTGTTCTTTGTCCAAGATATCACTTGTTCTTCAACTTGATGAATGTGATGATCCGTGACACTCATCATCATTCTCACCTATGAACGTGTGACTGACAACCACCTCCGTTCTACCTTAGATTGGGTGAATATCTCTTGGATTCCTGATACACGATGCATGGTTGATCGCCTGACAACCGAGTGCTCGCCTGACAAACGAGCCAGCCATTCCGTGAGATCAGAGTCTTCGTGGTATAGGCAAGAACTGATGGCGGCATTCAAGAGAATCCGGAAGGTCTAACCTTGTCTGTGGTATTCTGAGTAGGATTCAATGATTGAATGACTGTGACGTGCTTCAAACTCCTGAAGGCGGGGCGTTAGTGACAGACGCAAAAGAATCACTGGATTCTATTCCGGCCTGATTGAGAACCGACAGATGGATAGCCGTGCCGTGACAGGGTGCGTTGAACATTTCCACCGAGAGGATGGGAGGTAGCCACTGACAACGGTGAAACCCTTGCATAAGCTTGCCATGGAAAGGAGTAAGACGGATTGGATGAAGACAGTAGGAAAGCAGAGAGACGGAAGGGACCAAGCATCTTCATACGCTTATCTGAAATTCCTACCAATGAATTACATAAGTATCTCTATCTTTATCTTTATGTTTTATTCATCATCTATACCCATCTGAGTCTGCCTGACTAAGATTTACAAGGTGACCATAGCTTGCTTCATACCGACAATCTCCGTGGGATCGACCCTTTCTCGCGTAAGGTTTATTACTTGGACGACCCAGTGCACTTGCTGGTTAGTTGTGCGAAGTTGTGTTTATGCCATGGTATTGAACACCAAGTTTTTGGATTCATTATCGGGGATTATGAGAGTTGTGAAAAGTATTGTTCACAATTTCGCGCTATCAAGTTTTTGGCGCCGTTGCCGGGGATTGTTTCGTGTATGGACAACTGACGGTTCATCTTGTTGCTTAGATTAGGTATTTTTCTTCAGAGTTCTTAAGAATGAATTCTAGTGTTTCATGATGATCTGTTGAAATCTGGCTGGCTGAGAAGCCATGTCTAATCTTATTGGACCGAGGTTTCAACTGATCATCACAAGAGCTTGTTGATCTCTATCAATCTTGCTATTGGAGCAATGATCTGCTAAGGCTTGGCTGGCCATTGGCCATGTCTAGTGTTTTGGACCGAAGCTTTCTTTGAAAGCTTGGCTGGCTGTGAAGCCATGTCTAATTCCTGGACCGGAGTCTTAGACTAGCATTGCAATGATTCCTGGAATCCAAATTAAGAATTCTGAAACTTTTATTTTCTATTTCCATATAATTTTCGGAAAAAATCCAAAAAAATTTCAAAATCATAAAAAAAAAACCAAAAATATTTTATGTTTCTTGTTTGAGTCTAGTATCTAATTTTAAGTTTGGTGTCTTGCATGCATTGTCTATTTGATCTTGGTTCTATTTTCAAGTCAATAGTACAGGGAACTGAAGATTCAGAACATGCAGCAGAGGATCTACACAGAAAAAGCTGGGCGTTCAAAACGCCCAGTGAAGAAGGACAGACTGGCGTTTAAACGCCAGCCAGGGTGCCTGGTTGGGCGTTTAACGCCCAAAAAGGTAGTGCATTGGGCGTTAAACGCCAGAATGTGCACCATTCTGGGTGTTTAACGCCAGGATGGCACAAGGGGGAGGATTTTGTTTTCAAATCAATTTTTTTTCAAGTTTTCAAAGTTTTTCAAAATCAAATCTTTTTCAAATCATATCTTTTTAATCAAATATTTTCAAAATCAATTTCTTTCCTTCTTCAAAGATACTTGCTAACAATTAATGATTTGATTGAACATTTCAAGTATGTTGCCTTTTCTGTTGAGAAAGGTTTAATGTTTGAATCATATCTTTTCTTGTTAGGCAAGTCATTAATTGTTAAAATCAAATCTTTTTTTTTAAAAAATTGTTTTCAAATCATATCTTCTCAATCACATATTTTTTAAAACCAATCATATCTTCTTAACCTCATCTTTTTCAAAATAGTTTTCAATCAAATCTTTTTGACTTCTAATTTCAAAATCTTTTTCAAAAATCACTTGATTCTTTTTCCACTTTGAGTTTTCGAAAATTATCAATCAAATTTTCAAAATGATTTTAAAAAATTTTTAATTAATTTTCGAAAATTCTCTTCCCCTCTTCCCACATCCTTCTATTTATGGAGTACCACTCCTTCTCAATGCACAATTCGAACTCTATCTGATTAAGTTCGAATTCTTCTACCTCTTTCTTCTATTTTTCTGTTCTTCTGACACCTCAAGGAATCTCTATACTGTGACATAGAGGATTCCATATTTTCTTGTTCTCTTCTCTTTCATATGAGCAGGAGCAGAGACAAAGGCATTCTTGTTGAAGCTGACCCTGAACCTGAAAGGACCTTGAAGCGAAAGCTAAGAGAAGCTAAGGCACAACTCTCTACAGAGGACCTAACAGAAATCTTCAAAGAAGAAGACATGGCAGCCGAAAACAACAACAATGCCAACAATGCAAGGAAGGTGCTGGGTGACTTTACTGCACCTACTCCCGACTTCTATGGGAGAAGCATCTCTATCCCTGCCATTGAAGCAAACAACTTTGAGCTTAAGCCTCAATTAGTTTCTCTAATGCAACAGAATTGCAAGTTCCATGGACTTCCATTGGAAGATCCTCATCAGTTTTTAGCTGAATTCTTGCAAATCTGTGACACTGTCAAGACTAATGGGGTTGACCCTGAGGTCTACAGACTAATGCTATTCCCTTTTGCTGTAAGAGATAGAGCTAGGACATGGTTGGACTCACAACCTAAAGAAAGCCTGGACTCATGGGAAAAGCTAGTCAATGCCTTCTTGGCAAAGTTCTTTCCACCTCAAAAATTGAGTAAGCTTAGAGTGGAAGTCCAAACCTTCAGACAGAAGGATGGAGAATCCCTCTATGAAGCTTGGGAGAGATACAAACAATTAATCAGAAAATGTCCTTCTGACATGCTTTCTGAATGGAGCATCATAGGTATTTTCTATGATGGTCTCTCTGAACTATCCAAGATGTCTTTGGATAGCTCTGCTGGAGGATCTCTTCATTTGAAGAAGACGCCTGCAGAAGCTCAAGAGCTGATTGAAATGGTTGCAAATAACCAATTCATGTACATTTCTGAAAGGAATCCTGTGAACAATGGGACAAATCAGAAGAAAGGAGTTCTTGAGATTGATACTCTGAATGCCATTCTGGCTCAGAACAAGATATTGACTCAACAAGTCAATTTGATTTCTCAAAGTCTATTTGGAATGCAAAATGCACCAAGCAGTACTAAGGATGCTTCATCTGAAGAAGAAGCCTATGATCCTGAGAACCCTTCAATGGAAGAGGTGAATTACCTAGGAGAACCCTATGGAAACACCTATAATTCTTCATGGAGAAATCACCCAAATTTCTCATGGAAGGATCAATAGAGACCTCAACAAGGTTTCAACAACAATAATGGTGGAAGAAACAGGTTTAGCAATGGCAAGCCTTTTCCATCATCTTCTCAGCAACAGACAGAGAATTCTAAGCAGAACCCCTCTAACTTAGCAACTATGGTCTCTGATCTGATCAAAACCACTCAAAGTTTCATGACTGAAACAAGGTCCTCCATTAGGAATTTGGAGGCACAAGTGGGACAGCTGAGCAAGAAAGTTACTGAACTCCCTCCTAGTACTCTCCCAAGCAATACAGAAGAAAATCCAAAAGGAGAGTGCAAGGCCATCAACATGGCCGAATTTGGAGAGGAAGGAGAGGAAGTGAACGCCACTGAGGAAGACCTCAATGGGCGTGCACTGACCTCCAATGAGTTCGCTAATGAGGAACCATGGGAATCTGAAGCTCAAAATGAGACCATAGAGATTTCATTGGACTTACTTCTGCCTTTCATGAGCTCTGATGAGTATTCTTCCTCTGAAGAGGATGAGTATGTCACTGAAGAGCAAGTTGCTAAATACCTTGGAGCAATCATGAAGCTAAATGACAAGTTATTTGGAAATGAGACTTGGGAGAATGAACCTCCTTTGCTCACCAAAGAACTGTATGACTTGTCTAGGCAGAAATTACCTCAAAAGAGACAAGATCCTGGGAAGTTTTCAATACCTTGTACCATAGGCACCATGACCTTCAAGAAGGCTCTGTGTGACTTAGGGTCAAGTGTAAACCTCATGCCTCTCTCTGTAATGGAGAAGCTAGGGATCTTTGAGGTGCAAGCTGCAAGAATCTCATTAGAGATGGCAGACAACTCAAGAAAACAAGCTCATGGACTTGTAGAGGATGTTTTGGTGAAGATTGAAAACCATTACATCTCTGCTGATTTCATAGTCCTAGAGACTGGGAAGTGCATGGATGAAACCATCATCCTTGGCAGACCCTTCCTAGCCACAGCAAAGGCTGTGATTGATGTTGATAGAGGCGAACTGATCATTTAAATGAATGAAGAATCCTTTGTGTTTAAGGCTCAAGGATATCCCTCTGTCACCATGGAGAGGAAGCATGAAGAGCTTCTCTCAAATCAGAGTCAAACAAAGCCCCCACAGTCAAACTCTAAGTTTGGTGTTGGGAGGCCACAACCAAACTCTAAGTTTGGTGTTGAACCCCCACATTCAAACTCTAAGTTTGGTGTTGGGAGGTTCCCACATTGCTCTGATCATTTGTGAGGCTCCATGAGAGCCATTTGTCAAGCCACTGACATTAAAGAAGCGCTTGTTGGGAGGCAACCCAATGTTATATTTTATCTATTTTCTTTTGTTATTTTATGTTTTTTTGTAGGTTGATGATCATGAGAAGTCACAAAATCAATTGAAAAAGCAAAAACAGAATAAAAAACATGAAGAAAAACAGCACACCCTGGAGGAAGAACTTACTGGCGTTTAAACGCCAGTAAGGCTAGCAAGTGGGCGTTTAACGCCCAGTCTGGCACCATTCTGGGCGTTTAACGCCAGAAAGGGGCACCAGACTGGCGTTAAACGCCAGAAAAGGGCAAGAACCTGGCGTTAAACGCCAGAAATGGGCACCAGCCCGGCGTTTAACGCCAGAATTGGCTCAAAACGTGATTTTGCATGCCATTTGGTGCAGGGATGACTTTTCCTTGACACCACAGGATCTGTGGACCCCATAGGATCCCCACCAACCCCACCACTCTCTCTCCTCTTCACCACTCACATCCATCCTTCATAAAACCCCACCTACCTCACCATTCAAATTCAAACCACTTTCCCTCCCAAACCCACCCTCACTTGACCGAACCTTACCCTTCCCCCTCCCCTATATATACCCTTCTTCACCCCTTCATTTTCACAAAACCTAAACACCACTTCTCCCCCTCTTTGGCTGAACACAAAAGCCATTCCCTTCTTCCTCATTTCTTCTTCTTCTACTCTCTTCTTTCTTCTTTTGCTCGAGGACGAGCAAACTTTTTAAGTTTGGTGTGGTAAAAGCGTTGCTTTTTCGTTTTTCCATAACCATTTATGGCATCCAAGGCCGGAGAAACCTCTAGAAAGAGGAAAGGGAAGGCAAAAGCTTCCACCTCCGAGTCATGGGAGATGGAAAGATTCATCTCAAGGGTGCATCAAGACCACTTCTATGAAGTTGTGGCCTTGAAGAAGGTGATCCCCGAGGTCCCTTTTTCACTCAAAAAGGGTGAATATCCGGAGATCCGACATGAGATCCGAAGAAGAGGTTGGGAAGTTCTTACCAACCCCATTCAACAAGTCGGAATCTTAATGGTTCAAGAGTTCTATGCCAATGCATGGATCACCAAGAACCATGATCAAAGTGTGAACCCGGATCCAAAGAATTATCTTACTATGGTTCGGGGGAAATACTTGGATTTTAGTCCGGAAAGTGTAAGGTTGGCATTCAATTTGCCCATGATGCAAGGAGATGAACATCCTTACACTAGAAGGGTCAACTTTGATCAAAGGTTGGACCAAGTCCTCACTGACATTTGTGAAGAGGGCGCCAATGGAAGAGAGATTCAAGAGGAAAGCTGGTTCAATTGAGAAGGCATGACCTCAAACCCGTGGCTAGAGGATGGTTGGAGTTTATCCAACGCTCAATCATTCCCACTAGCAACCGGTCCGAAGTCACTCTAGACCGGGCCATCATGATTCATAGCATCATGATTGGAGAAGAAGTGGAAGTTCATGAGGTTATAGCCCAAGAACTCTATAAGGTGGCGGACAAGTCCTCTACCTTAGCAAGGTTAGCCTTTCCTCATCTCATTTGTCACCTCTGTTATTCAGTTGGAGTTGACATAGAGGGAGACATCCCCATTGATGAGGATAAGCCCATCACTAAGAAAAGGATGGAGCAAACAAGAGACCCCTCTCATCATGAGATCCCTGAGATGCCTCAAGGGATGCACTTTCCTCCACAAAACTATTGGGAGCAACTGAACACCTCCCTAGGAGAATTGAGTTCCAACATGGGACAACTAAGGGTGGAGCACCAAGAACATTCCATCCTCCTCCATGAAATTAGAGAAGATCAAAGAATCATGAGAGAGGAGCAACAAAGACAAGGAAGAGACATTGAGGAGCTCAAGCACTCCATAAGACCTTCAAGAGGAAGAACAAGCCACCATCACTGAGGTGGACCCGTTCTTTAATCTCCTTGTTCTTTATTTTTCTGTTTTTTCAAAAATTAATGCTTATGTTTGTCCATGTTTGTGTCTTATGATCATTAGTGTCTTAGTGTCTATGCCTTAAAGTTATGAATGTCCTATGAATCCATCACCTTTCTTAAATGAAAAATGTTCTTAATTGAAAAAAAAAAGAGAGCATTGCATGAATTTTGAATTTTATAACAGTTTGATTATTTTGATGTGGTGGCATTTCTTTTGTCTTCTGAATGTATGCTTAAACAGTGCATATGTCTTTTGAATTTGTGATTCATGAATGTTGGCTCTTGAAAGAATGATGAAAAAGGAGACATGTTACTGAGGATCTGAAAAATCATCAAAATGGTTCTTGAAGCAAGAAAAAGCAGTGAATTTAAAAAAAAAAGAAAAATTTCGAAAAAAAAAACGAAAAAAAAGAAAGAGAAAAAGAAAGAAAAAGAAAGAAATAAAGTTGTGATCCAAGGCAAAAAGAGTGTGCTTAAGAACCCTGGACACCTCTAATTGGGGACTCTAGCAAAGCTGAGTCACAATCTGAAAAGGTTCACCCAATTATGTGTCTGTGGCATGTATGTATCCGGTGGTAATACTGGAAGACAGAGTGCATTGGGCCACGGCCAAGACTCATAAAGTAGCTATGTTCAAGAATCATCATACTCAACTAGGAGAATCAATAACACTATCTGGATTCTGAGTTCCTAAAGAAGCCAATCATTCTGAGTTTCAAAGGATAGAGTGAGATGCCAAAACTGTTCAGAGGCAAAAAGCTAAAAGCCCCGCTCATCTAATTAATACTGATCTTCATAGATGTTTTTGGAATTCATTGCATATTCTTTTCTTTTTATCTTATTTGATCTTCAGTTGCTTGAGGACAAGCAACAATTTAAGTTTGGTGTTGTGATGAGCGGATAATTTATACGCTTTTTGGCATTGTTTTTAGTATGTTTTTAGCAATTTTAGTTGAGTTCTTAGTAGATTTTTATTAGTTTTTAGTTAAAATTCACTTTTCTGGACTTTACTATGAGTTTGTGTGTTTTTCTGTGATTTCAGGTATTTTCTGGCTGAAATTGAAGGACCTGAGCAAAAATCTGATTCAGAGACTGAAAAGGACTGCAGATGCTGTTGGATTCTGACCTCCCTGCACTCGAAGTGGATTTTCTGGAGCTACAGAAGCCCTATTGGCTCGCTCTCAACGGCGTTGGAAAGTAGACATCCTGGGCTTTCCAGCAATATATGATAGTCCATACTTTGCCCAAGATTTGATGGCCCAAACCGGCGTTCAAAGTTACCCTCAGAATTCCCAGCGTTAAATGCCGGAACTGGCACCAAAATGGGAGTTAAACGCCCAAACTGGCATAAAAGCGGGCGTTTAACTCCAAGAAGAGTCTCTACACGAAAATGCTTCAATGCTCAGCCCAAGCACACACCAAGTGGGCCCGGAAGTGGATTTTTATGTCATTTACTCATCTTTGTAAACCTTAGGCTACTAGTTTTCTATAAGTAGGACCTTTTACTATTGTATTTTGATCTTGGTTTTTCTGGTTCCCTCTCTGGAGCCGAAGCCAATGATCACTCTTGTTCTTATGTATTTTTAACGGTGGAGTTTCTACACACCATAGATTAAGGTGTGGAGCTCTGCTGTACCTCGAGTATTAATGCAATTACTATTGTTCTTCTATTCAATTCCGCTTGTTCTTTGTCCAAGATATCACTTGTTCTTCAACTTGATGAATGTGATGATCCGTGACACTCATCATCATTCTCACCTATGAACATGTGACTGACAACCACCTCCGTTCTACCTTAGATTGGGTGAATATCTCTTGGATTCCTGATACACGATGCATGGTTGATCGCCTGACAACCGAGTGCTCGCCTGACAAACGAGCCAGCTATTCCGTGAGATCAGAGTCTTTGTGGTATAGGCAAGAACTGATGGCGCCATTCAAGAGAATCCGGAAGGTCTAACCTTGTCTGTGGTATTCTGAGTAGGATTCAATGATTGAATGACTGTGACGTGCTTCAAACTCCTGAAGGCGGGGCGTTAGTGACAGACGCAAAAGAATCACTGGATTCTATTCCGGCCTGATTGAGAACCGACAGATGGATAGCCGTGCCGTGACAGGGTGCGTTGAACATTTCCACTGAGAGGATGGGAGGTAGCCACTGACAACGGTGAAACCCTTGCATAAGCTTGCCATGGAAAGGAGTAAGAAGGATTGGATGAAGACAGTAGGAAAGCAGAGAGACGGAAGGGACCAAGCATCTTCATACGCTTATCTGAAATTCCTACCAATGAATTACATAAGTATCTCTATCTTTATCTTTATGTTTTATTCATCATCTATACCCATCTGAGTCTGCCTGACTAAGATTTACAAGGTGACCATAGCTTGCTTCATACCGACAATCTCCGTGGGATCGACCCTTACTCGCGTAAGGTTTATTACTTGGACGACCCAGTGCACTTGCTGGTTAGTTGTGCGAAGTTGTGTTTATGCCATGGTATTGAACACCAAGTTTTTGGATTCATTACCGGGGATTATGAGAGTTGTGAAAAGTATTGTTCACAATTTCGCGCTATCAAGTCTATTTTAGAGTCATTTAAATTTCTGTTTTCTATTACTATTAGTCTTATCTTATATTTATTTTTGAGTCTTGTTCTTAATTCATGATTAATAAAATTTAAGGTTCATGTCTTAAAGCTATGAATGACCTATGAATCCATCACCTCTCTTAAATAAAAAATGCTTTAATCATAAAAGAACAAGAAGTACAGGATTTTGAATTCATCTCTGAAACTAGTTGAATTAGTTTGATGTGGTGACAATACTTTTTGTTTTCTGAATGAATGTTTAAACAGTGCATATGTCTTTTGAATTTGATGATTAAAGAATGTTAAACTTGTTGGCTCTTGAAAGAATGATGGAAAAGGAGAAATGTTATTGAGGATCAGAAAAATCATCAGATTGATTCTTGAAGCAAGAAAAAGCAGTGAATTCAAAAAAAGAAAAAAGCAGAAAAAGCCAATAGCCCTTTTTAAACAAAAAGGCAAGGGTAAAAATAAAAAGTGATCCAAGGCAAAAAGAGCGTGCTTAAGAACCCTGGACACCTCTAATTGGGGACTCTAGCAAAGCTGAGTCACAATCTGAAAAGGTTTACCCAGTTATGTGTCTGTGGCATGTATGTATCCAGTGGTAATACTGGAAGACAGAGTGCTTTGGGCCACAGCCAAGACTCATAAAGTAGCTGTGTTCAAGAATCATCATACTTAACTAGGAGAATCAATAACACTATCTGAATTCTGAGTTCCTATAGATGCCAATCATTCTAAACTGCAAAGGATAAAGTGAGATGCCAAAACTGTTCAGAGGCAAAAAGTTACTAGTCCCGCTCATCTAATTAGAGCTAAGTTTTATTGATATTTTGGAGTCTATAGTATGTTCTCTTCTTTTTATCCTATTTGATTTTCAGTTGCTTAGGGACAAGCAACAATTTAAGTTTGGTGTTGTGATGAGCGGATAATTTATACGCTTTTTGGCACTGTTTTTAGTATGTTTTTAGAACATTTTAGTTAGTTTTTAGAATGTTTTTATGAGTTTTTATTTAAAATTCACTTTTCTGGGCTTTACTATGAGTTTGTGTATTTTTCTGTGATTTCAGGTAATTTCTGGCTGAAATTGAGGGACCTGAGCAAAAATCTGATTCAGAGGCTGAAAAAGGACTGCAGATGATGTTGGATTCTGAACTCCCTGCACTCAAAGTGGATTTTATAGCGCTACAGAAGCCCAATTGGCGCGCTCTCAATTGTGTTGCAAAGTAGACATCCTGGGCTTTCCAGCAATGTATAATAGTCCATACTTTGTCCGAGATTCGATGGCCCAAACAGGCGTTGCAAATCAACTTCAGAATTCCCGGCGTTTAACGCCGGAACTAGCACAAAAGTTGGAGTTAAACGCCCAAACTGGCAAAAAAGCTGGCATTTAACTCCAGGAAAAGTCTCTACACATGAAAGCTTCCATGCTCAGCCCAAGCACACACCAAGTGGTACCTTGGAAGTGGATTTTTATGTCATTTACTCATTTCTGTATATCCTAGGTTACTAGTTCACTATAAATAGGATCTTTTGACATTGTATCTGTACCTCATGACACTTTACACGTTTCATATTGTACCTTCTATGGCATGAGTCTCTAAACCCCATGGTTGGGGGTGAGGAGCTCTGCTGTGTCTTGATGGATTAATGCAATTACTACTGTTTTTCATTCAAAAACGCTTGTTTCCATTCTAAGATATCACTTGCTCCTCAACTTAATGAATGTGATGATCCGTGACACTCATCATCATTCTCACCTATGAATATGTGCCTGACAACCACCTCCGTTCTACCTTAGATTGAGTGGATATCTCTTGGATTCTTTAGCCAGAATCTTCGTGGTATAAGCTAGAATATATTGGTGGCCATTCTTGAGAATCCGGAAGGTCTAAACCTTGTCTGTGGTATTCTGAGTAGGATTCAGGGATTGAATGACTGTGACGAGCTTCAAACTCGCGATTATGGGGCGTCAGTGACAGACGCAAAAGAATCATTGGATTCTATTCCGACATGATCGAGAACCGACAGATGAATAGTCGTGCTGTGACAGAGCGCGTTGAACATTTTCACTGAGAAGATGGGAGGTAGCCATTGACAACGGTGAAACCCTACATACAGCTTGCCATGGAAGGAGCCTTGCGTGTATGAAGAAGAAGACAGTAGGAAAGCAGAGATTCAGAAGATAGAGCATCTCCAAAACCTCAACCTGTTCTCTATTACTGCAAAACAAGTATTTATTTCATGTTCTTCTACTTTTCACAATTAAACCTAAGAATTATTGATATCCTGACTAAGAGTTACAAGATAACCATAGCTTGCTTCAAGCCGACAATCTCCGTGGGATCGACCCTTACTCACGTAAGGTATTACTTGGACGACCCAGTGCACTTGCTGGTTAGTTGTGCGGAATTGTAAAAGAGTGATTGCAATTTTGTGCACCAGTGCTCCAGTGTATTTATAATAGCATGGAGTGACTTTCTTAGATAAGATAAGTTAGTTATCTTATCTTATCTTTATCTTTTGGGTGAGGTCATCTTATCTTCACGGGAACCGCGCTTCTCCCTGTAGGCTTGGACTGCCTTGGGCTTTGGTACACGGTCCTCCGTTAGGGCTTTTCTTTGGGCTTTCCTGGTGACTTGGCCGAGCTCTTTGAGAAGAGGTCGGGTTGTCCGAACCTGAAGAGGTCAGTCACTTTGTCTGTAGAACATCCCGGGTCAGACAGCTTGACCCAGGGTATGAACAGGCAGTGAATTTAGTTTTCACTTTTGCCGATCTGTAGCTTTATAATCGGGCGATGAAATTTTGCGTTTCAGATTAATGCGTCTTGATAAAGGATTTGTTGAAAATCTGAAAAACTTTATTCAAAAAGAAAATATGCAAATATATACATATGGGAGTTTTACCCCTCTAAGTTAGGTATTTCATGGATCTTGGCTTGGTGCCTCGTTAAAAAACCTTTTTAAGGGAAAAGAGTGCACCTCATCCTAAGATCCTTTATTACCTCCTAACTGTAGTACCTCCTTAAGTTGCAGGCGTGCCATGACCTTGGGAGCTCTCGTCCTTCGAGTTCGGATAGCTTGTAGTAGCCTCTTCCGAGTACTTCTATGACTCGGTAGGGTCCCTTCCAGTTTGCTGCCAGCTTTTCTTCTCCAGGACCAGTTGTTCCGATGTCATTTCGAATTAGGACAAGGTCATTCTTGGCAAAACCTCGCGGCACTACCTTTTGATTGTATCTTGAAGCCATTCGACATTTTAATGCCTTTTCCTTGATCCGAGCTCTTTCTTGGATTTCTGGAAGTAGGTCGAGTTCTTCCCTTTGAAGTTGGGAGTTGGCCTCTTTACTGTAGTGGATCACTCTGGGCGATCCTTCTTCGACCTCCACTAGGATCATTGCCTCCATTCCGTAAGCTAATCGGAAAGCGGATTCCTTTGTGGTGGAGTATGGAGTTGTCTGATATGCCCATAGGACTTGCGGGAACTCTTCAGCCCAGGCTCCATTTGCATCCTGTAATCTCCATTTTAACCCGGCTAATATGACTTTGTTAGCAGCTTCTGCTTGTCCGTTGGCCTGGGGGTGTTCTACGGATGTGAATTGGTGTTTTATATTCAGATCGGCCACCAATTTTCTGAAGCCTGCATCCGTAAATTGAGTGCCATTATTTGTGGTGATTGAGTATGGAACCCCAAACCTTGTGACAATGTTTCTATATAGGAATTTTCGACTTCTTTGAGCAGTGGCGTTAGCTAAGGGTTCCGCCTCAATCCATTTTGTGAAATAGTCTACCCCCACGATGAGGAATTTGACTTGTCCGGATCCTTGAGGGAAAGGACCGAGAAGGTCGAGTCCCTATTTTGCAAATGGCCAGGGTGAGGTTACGCTGATAAGCTCCTCTGGTGGGGCGATGTGAAAGTTGGCATGTTTCTGACATGGTGGACATATCTTTACGAATTCTGTTGCTTCATTTTGTAGAGTCGGCCAATAGAATCCGGCCCAGAGTACTTTTTTGGTAAGAGCCTGTGCTTCGAGATGGTTACCACAGATGTCACTGTGTACTTCTTCTAAAACTTACTTTGTGTTGGAAGTTGGCACATATTTTAACAGTGGTATTGAAATCCCTCTCTTGTACAGAGTATTGTTTATGATGTTGTAGTTTTGTGCCTCTCGTTTTAACCTCTTTGCCTCCTTCTTATCTGTAGGGAGTGTTTCTGTTTTGAGGTAGTTAATTATGGGAGTCATCCATCCTTGATCTAGACCTGTTATGGCTAGGACCTTTTCTTCTTCCGAGATTGACGGGTTCTGCAACATTTCCTGGATGAGGCTTCTATTGTTGCCCCCTGGTTTGGTGCTGGCTAGTTTTGAGAGTACATCAGCTCGAGCATTCTGATCCCGAGGTATATGGCGGACCTCATATTCCCCGAGTTGTCCGAGCTATTCCCTGGTTTTGTCCAAGTACTTTTTCATGGTGGGATCCTTGGCTTGATAGTTCCCTGTTATTTGTGAGGTGACTACTTGTGAGTCACTGAAGATGATAAGCTTTTGAGCTCTAACCTCCTTAGCCAGCTTCAAACCAGCTAGTAGTGCCTCATGTTCAGCCTGGTTGTTTGAAGCAGGGAACCCGAATTTGAGGGAAAGTTTGATTTGGGTTCCCTGATCGCTTTCTATTATCACGCCTGTGCCACTTCCAATTTTGTTTGAGGAACCGTCTACGTAGAGATTCCATTTTGTAGGGATTTCTGGGGTATCCATAAACTCCAATGAAGTCAGCCAGATACTATAATTTGATGGCTGTCCGAGCTTTATACTGAAGGTCGGATTCAGACAACTCGACTGTCCATTGCAAGATTCTTCCTGCTAAGTCTATTTTCTATAAAATGCCTTTTATGGGCTGGTTGGTCCGAACCCTGATGGTATGGGCTTGGAAATATGGATGAAGTCGTTGGGATGTTAGTATGAGAGTATAGGCGTATTTTTATATTTTTTGATAGTTCAGTTCGGACCCTTGTAGTGCTTTGCTGATGAAGTATATAGGTTTTTGTCCACTGTCGTCTTCTCGGACCAGTGCTAAGGCTATTGCCCAATTTCCGACTGCGAGGTACAATATAAGTGGTTCTCCTTCCCGTGGCCGAGTTAGAATAGGTGGTTGTCCCAGGAATCTTTTGAAATCTTGGAAGGCCTGCTCGCACTCTGATGAGCGGATAATTTGTACGCTTTTTGGCATTGTTTTTAGTATGTTTTTAGTATGATCTAGCTAGTTTTTAGTATATTTTTATTAGTTTTTAATTAAAATTCACTTTTCTGGACTTTACTATGAGTTTGTGTGTTTTTCTGTGATTTCAGGTATTTTCTGGCTGAAATTGAGGGACCTGAGCAAAAATCTGATCCAGAGACTGAAAAGGACTGCAGATGCTGTTGGATTCTGACCTCCCTGCACTCTAAGTGGATTTTATGGAGCTACAGAAGCCCAATTGGCGCGCTCTCAACGGCGTTGGAAAGTAGACATCCTGGGCTTTGCAGCAATATATGATAGTCCATACTTTGCCCAAGATTTGATGGCCCAAACCGGCGTTCAAAGTCACCCTCAGAAATCCCAGCGTTAAACGCCGGAACTGGCACCAAAATGGGAGTTAAACGCCCAAACTGGCATAAAAGCTGGCGTTTAACTCCAAGAAGAGTCTCTACACGAAAATGCTTCATTGCTCAACCCAAGCACACACCAAGTGGGCCCGGAAGTGGATTTTTTTGTCATTTACTCATCTTTGTAAACCTTAGGCTACTAGTTTTCTATAAGTAGGACCTTTTGCTATTGTATTTTCATCTTTGGACATCTAGTTCTTAGATCATTGGGAGGCTGGCCTCACGGCCATGCCTAGACCTTGTTCTTATGTATTTTCAACGGTGGAGTTTCTACACACCATAGATTAAGGTGTGGAGCTCTGCTGTACCTCGAGTATTAATGCAATTACTATTGTTCTTCCATTCAATTCCGCTTGTTCTTTGTCCAAGATATTCATTTGCACCCAAGAACATGATGAATGTGATGATTATGTGATGCTCATCATCATTCTCACTTATGAACAAAGTGACTGACAACCACTCTTGTTCTACAAGCAAACGAGGCTCTAGTGTTTATCTCTTGGATTCCTGATACACGATGCATGGTTGATCGCCTGACAACCGAGTGCTCGCCTGACAAACGAGCCAGCCATTCCGTGAGATCAGAGTCTTCGTGGTATAGGCAAGAACTGATGGCGGCATTCAAGAGAATCCGGAAGGTCTAAACCTTGTCTGTGGTATTCTGAGTAGGATTCAATGATTGAATGACTGTGACGTGCTTCAAACTCCTAGCAGGCGGGGCGTTAGTGACAGACGCTAAAAAATCACTGGATTCTATTCCGGCCTGACCGAGAACCGACAGATGATTAGCCTATGCTGTGACAGAGCATAGGAACGTTTTCACTGAGAGGATGGGAGGTAGCCACTGACAACGATGAAACCCTTGCATAAGCTTGCCATGGAAAGGAGTAAGAAGGATTGGATGAAGACAGTAGGAAAGCAGAGAGACGGAAGGGAAGGCATCTTCATACGCTTATCTGAAGTTCCTACCAATGAATTACATAAGTACCTCTATCTTTATCTTTATGCTTTATTCGTATATCACTATACCCATTTGAGTCTGCCTGACTATGATTTACAAGGTGACCATAGCTTGCTTCATACCAACAATCTCCGTGGGATCGACCCTTACTCGCGTAAGGTTTATTACTTGGACGACCCAGTGCACTTGCTGGTTAGTTGTGCAAAGTTGTGTTTATGCCATGGTATTGAGCACCAAGTTTTTGGGGCCATTACTAGGGATTATTTGAGTTGTGAAAAGAAGTGATCACAATTTCGCACACCAAGTTTTTGGCGCCGTTGCCGGGGATTGTTTTGTGTATGGACAACTGACGGTTCATCTTGTTGCTTAGATTAGGTATTTTTCTTCAGAGTTCTTAAGAATGAATTCTAGTGTTTCAAGATAATCTGTTGAAATCTGGCTGGCTAAGAAGCCATGTCTAATCTTATTTGACCGAGGTTTCAACTGATCATCACAAGAGCTTGTTGATCTCTATCAATCTTGCTATTGGAGCAATGATCTGCTAAGGCTTGGCTGGCCATTGGCCATGTCTAGTGTTTTGGACCGAAGCTTTCTCTGAAAGCTTGGCTGGCTGAGAAGCCATGTCTAATTCCTGGACCGGAGTCTTAGACTAGCATTGCAATGATTCCTGGAATCCAAACTAAGAATTCTGAAACTTTTATTTTCTATTTTCATATAATTTTCGAAAAAAGCACAAAAATTTTTTTTCAAAATCATAAAAACCAAAAATATTTTATGTTTCTTGTTTGAGTCTAGTGTCTAATTTTAAGTTTGGTGTCTTGCATGCATTGTTTATTTGATCTTGGTTCTATTTTCAAGTCAATAGTACAGGGATCTGAAGATTCTGAACATGCAGCAGAGGAATTACACAGAAAAAGCTAGGCGTTCAAAACGCCCAGTGAAGAAGGACAGACTGGCGTTTAAACGCCAGCCAGGGTGCCTGGTTGGGCGTTTAACGCCCAAAAAGGTAGTGCATTGGGCGTTAAACGCCAGAATGTGCACCATTCTGGGCGTTTAACGCCAGGATGGCACAAGGGGGAAGATTTTGTTTTCAACTCAATTTTTTTTCAAGTTTTCAAAGTTTTTCAAAATCAAATCTTTTTCAAATCATATCTCTTCAATCAAATGTTTTCAAAATCAATTTCTTTCCTTTTTCAAAGATACTTGCTATCAATTAATGATTTGATTCAACATTTCAAGTATGTTGCCTTTTCTGTTGAGAAAGGTTTAATGTTTGAATCATATCTTTTCTTGATAGCCAAGTTATTATTTTTTAAAATAAAATCTTTTTAAAAAAATTGTTTTCAAATCATATCTTCTCAATCACATGTTTTTTTTAAACCAATCATATCTTCTTAACCTCATCTTTTTCAAAATAGTTTTCAATCAAATCTTTTTGACTTCTAATTTCAAAATCTTTTTCAAAAATCACTTGATTCCTTTTCCACTGTGAGTTTTCGAAAATTATCAATCAATTTTTCAAAATGATTTTAAAAACTTTTTAATTAATTTTCGAAAATTCTCTTCCCCTCTTCTCACATCCTTCTATTTATGGACTAACACTATTCCTCAATGCACAATTCGAACTCCATCTTTCTTGATAAGTTCGAATTTTCTACCTCTGTCTTCTATTTTTCTTTTCCTCTGACACCTCAAGGAATCTCTATACTGTGACATAGAGGATTCCACATTTTCTTGTTCTCTTCTCTTTCATATGAGCAGGAGCAGAGACAAAGGCATTCTTGTTGAAGCTGACCCTGAACCTGAAAAGACCTTGAAGCGAAAGCTAAAGAGAAGCTAAGGCACAACTCTCTACAGAGGACCTAACAGAAATCTTCAAAGAAGAAGACATGGCGGCCGAAAACAACAACAATGCAAACAATGCAAGGAAGGTGCTGGGTGACTTTACTGCACCTACTCCCGACTTCTATGGGAGAAGCATCTCTATCCCTGCCATTGGAGTAAACAACTTTGAGCTTAAGCCTCAATTAGTTTCTCTAATGCAACAGAATTGCAAGTTTCATGGACTTCCATTGGAAGATCCTCATCAGTTTTTGGCTGAGTTCTTGCAAATCTGTGACACTGTCAAGACTAATGGGGTTGACCCTGAGGTCTACAGACTTATGCTATTCCCTTTTGCTGTAAGAGACAGAGCTAGGACATGGTTGGACTCACAACCTAAAGAAAGCCTGGACTCATGGGAAAAGCTAGTCAATGCCTTCTTGGCAAAGTTCTTTCCACCTCAAAAATTGAGTAAGCTTAGAGTGGAAGTCCAAACCTTCAGACAGAAGGATGGAGAATCCCTCTATGAAGCTTGGGAAAGATACAAACAATTGATCAGAAAATGTCCTTCTGACATGCTTTCTGAATGGAGCATCATAGGTATTTTCTATGATGGTCTCTCTGAACTATCCAAGATGTCTTTGGATAGCTCTGCTGGAGGATCTCTTCATTTGAAGAAGACGCCTACAGAAGCTCAAGAGCTAATTGAAATGGTTGCAAACAACCAATTCATGTACACTTCTGAAAGGAAACCTGTGAACAATGGGGCAAATCAGAAGAAAGGAGTTCTTGAGATTGATACTCTGAATGCCATTTTGGCTCAGAACAAGATATTGACTCAACAAGTCAATCTGATTTCTCAAAGTCTATCTGGAATGCAAAATGCACCAAGCAGTACTAAGGATGCTTCATCTGAAGAAGAAGCATATGATCCTGAGAACCCTTCAATGGAAGAGGTGAATTACCTAGGAGAACCCTATGGAAACACCTATAATTCTTCATGGAGAAATCATCCAAATTTCTCATGGAAGAATCAAGAGAGACCTCAACAAGGTTTCAATAACAATAATGGTGGAAGAAATAGGTTTAGCAATGGCAAGCCTTTTCCATCATCTTCTCAGCAACAGACAGAGAATTCTAAGCAGAACCCCTCTGACTTAGCAACTATGGTCTCTGATCTAATCAAAACCACTCAAAGTTTCATGACTGAAACAAGGTCCTCCATTAGGAATTTGGAGGCACAAGTGGGACAGCTGAGCAAGAAAGTTACTGAACTCCCTCCTAGTACTCTCCCAAGCAACACAGAAGAAAATCCAAAAGGAGAGTGCAAGGCCATCAACATGGCCGAATTTGGAGAGGAAGGAGAGGAAGTGAACGCCACTGAGGAAGACCTCAATGGGCGTGCACTGACCTCCACTGAGTTCCCCAATGAGGAACCATGGGAATCTGAGGCTCAAAATGAGATCATAGAGATTCCATTGGACTTACTTCTGCCTTTCATGAGCTCTGATGAGTATTCTTCCTCTGAAGAGGATGAGTATGTCACTGAAGAGCAAGTTGCTAAATACCTTGGAGCAATCATGAAGCTAAATGACAAGTTATTTGGAAATGAGACTTGGGAGAATGAACCTCCTTTGCTCACCAAAGAACTGGATGACTTGTCTAGGCAGAAATTACCTCAAAAGAGACAAGATCCTGGGAAGTTTTCAATACCTTGTACCATAGGCACCATGACCTTCAAGAAGGCTCTGTGTGACTTAGGGTCAAGTGTAAACCTCATGCCTCTCTCTGTAATGGAGAAGCTAGGGATCTTTGAGGTGCAAGCTGCAAGAATCTCATTAGAGATGGCAGACAACTCAAGAAAACAAGCTCATGGACTTGTAGAGGATGTTTTGGTGAAGATTGAAAACCATTACATCCCTGCTGATTTCATAGTCCTAGAGACTGGGAAGTGCATGGATGAAACCATCATCCTTGGCAGACCCTTCCTAGCCACAGCAAAGGCTGTGATTGATGTTGATAGAGGCAAACTGATCATTCAAGTGAATGAAAAATCCTTTGTGTTTAAGGCTCAAGGATATCCCTCTGTCACCATGGAGAGGAAGCATGAAGAGCTTCTCTCAAATCAGAGTCAAACAGAGCCCCCACAGTCAAACTCTAAGTTTGGTGTTGGGAGGCCACAACCAAACTCTAAGTTTGGTGTTGAACCCCCACATTCAAACTCTAAGTTTGGTGTTGGGAGGTTCCAACATTGCTCTGAGAGAATGTGAGGCTCCATGAGAGCCATCTGTCAAGCTACTGACATTAAAGAAGCGCTTGTTGGGAGGCAACCCAATTTTATATTTTACATATTTTCCGTTGTTATTTTATTTTATTTTGTAGGTTGATGATCATGAGAAGTCACAAAATCAATTGAAAAAGCAAAAACAGAATGAAAAACAGGAAGAAAAATAGCACACCCTGGAGGAAGAACTTACTGGCGTTTAAACGCCAGTAAGGCTAGCAGGTGGGCGTTTAACGCCCAGTCTGGCACCATTCTGGGCGTTTAACGCCAGAAAGGGGCACCAGACTGGCGTTAAACGCCAGAAAAGGGCAAGAACCTGGCGTTAAACGCCAGAAATGGGCATCAGCCCGGTGTTTAACGCCAGAATTGGCTCAAAACGTGATTTTGCTTGCCATTTGGTGCAGGGATGACTTTTCCTTGACATCACAGGATCTGTGGACCCCATAGGATCCCCACCAACCCCACCAATCTCTCTCTTCTTCACCCATTCACCAATCACCTCAACACCTCTTCCCCAAAAACCCTTCACCTATCAAATCCCATCTTCCTCTTCACCACTCACATCCATCCTTCATAAAACCCCACCTACCTCACCATTCAAATTCAAACAACTTTCCCTCCCAAACCCACCCTCCCTTGACCAAACCTTACCCTTCCCCCTCCCCTATATATACCCTTCTTCACCCCTTCATCTTCACACAACCTAAACACCACTTCTCCCCCTCTTTGGCCGAACACAAAAGCCATTCCCTTCTTCCTCAATTCTTCTTCTTCTACTCTCTTCTTTCTTCTTTTGCTCGAGGACGAGCAAACCTTTTAAGTTTGGTGTGGTAAAAGCGTTGCTTTTTCGTTTTTCCATAACCATTTATGGCATCCAAGGCCGGAGAAACCTCTAGAAAGAGGAAAGGGAAGGCAAAAGCTTCTACCTCCGAGTCATGGGAGATGGAGAGATTCATCTCAAGGGTGCATCAAGACCACTTCTATGAAGTTGTGGCCTTGAAGAAGGTGATCCCCGAGGTCCCTTTTTCACTCAAAAAGGGTGAATATCCGGAGATCCGACATGAGATCCGAAGAAGAGGTTGGGAAGTTCTTACCAACCCCATTCAACAAGTCGGAATCTTAATGGTTCAAGAGTTCTATGCCAATGCATGGATCACCAAGAACCATGATCAAAGTGTGAACCCGGATCCAAAGAATTATCTTACTATGGTTCGGGGGAAATATTTGGATTTTAGTCCAGAAAGTGTAAGGTTGGCATTCAATTTGCCCATGATGCAAGGAGATGAACATCCTTACACTAGAAGGGTCAACTTTGATCAAAGGTTGGACCAAGTCCTCACAGTCATATGTGAAGAGGGCACCCAATGGAAGAGAGATTCAAGAGGGAAGCCGGTTCAATTGAGAAGGCATGACCTCAAACCCGTGGCTAGAGGATGGTTGGAGTTTATCCAACGCTCAGTTATTCCCACTAGCAACCGGTCCGAAGTTACTCTAGACCGGGCCATCATGATTCATAGCATCATGATTGGAGAAGAAGTGGAAGTTCATGAGGTTATAGCCCAAGAACTCTATAAGGTGGCGGACAAGTCCTCTACCTTAGCAAGATTAGCCTTTCCTCATCTCATTTGTCACCTCTGTTATTCTGTTGGAGTTGACATAGAGGGAGACATCCCCATTGATGAGGATAAGCCCATCACTAAGAAAAGGATGGAGCACACAAGAGACCCCACTCATCATGAGATCCCTGAGATGCCTCAAGGGATGCACTTTCCTCCACAAAACTATTGGGAGCAACTGAACACCTCCCTAGGAGAACTGAGTTCCAACATGGGACAACTAAGGGTGGAGCATCAAGAACACTCCATCATCCTCCATGAAATTAGAGAAGATCAAAGGATCATGAGAGAGGAGCAACAAAGACAAGGAAGAGACATTGAGGAGCTCAAGCACTCCATAGGATCTTCAAGAGGAAGAAAGAGCCGCCATCACTAAGGTGGACCCGTTCTTTAATTTCCTTGTTCTTTATTTTCTGTTTTTCGAATTTTAATGCTTATGTTTGTCCATGTTTGTGTCTTGTGATCATTAGTGTCTCAGTGTCTATGCCTTAAAGTTATGAATATCCTATGAATCCATCACCTTTCTTAAATGAAAAATGTTCTTAAATTGAAAAAAAGAAAAGAATTGCATGAATTTTGAATTTTATAATAGTTTGATTATTTTGATGTGGTGGCAATATTTTTGTCTTCTGAATGTATGCTTAAACAGTGCATATGTCTTTTGAATTTGTGGTTCATGAATGTTGGATCTTGAAAGAATGATGAAAAAGGAGACATGTTACTGAGGATCTGAAAAATCATAAAAATGATTCTTGAAGCAAGAAAAAGCAGTGAATACAAAAAAAAAGGCAAAAAAAACCGAAAAAAAAAGAAAGAGAAAAAGAAAGAAAAAGAAAGAATAAAGTTGTGATCCAAGGCAAAAAGAGTGTGCTTAAGAACCCTGGACACCTCTAATTGGGGACTCTAGCAAAGCTGAGTCACAATCTGAAAAGGTTCACCCAATTATGTGTCTGTGGCATGTATGTATCCGGTGGTAATACTGGAAGACAGAGTGCTTTGGGCCACGGCCAAGACTCATAAAGTAGCTGTGTTCAAGAATCATCATACTTAACTAGGAGAATCAATAACACTATCTGGATTCTGAGTTCCTAAGGAAGCCAATCATTCTGAGTTGCAAAGGATAGAGTGAGATGCCAAAACTATTCAGAGGCAAAAAGCTAAAAGCCCCGCTCATCTAATTAATACTGATCTTCATAGATGTTTTTGGAATTCATTGCATATTCTCTTCTTTTTATCTTATTTGATTTTTAGTTGCTTGGGGACAAGCAACAATTTAAGTTTGGTGTTGTGATGAGCGGATAATTTGTATGCTTTTTGGCATTGTTTTTAGTATGATCTAGCTAGTTTTTAGTATATTTTTATTAGTTTTTAATTAAAATTCACTTTTCTGGACTTTACTATGAGTTTGTGTATTTTTCTGTGATTTCAGGTATTTTCTGACTGAAATTGAGGGACCTGAGCAAAAATCTGATCCAGAGACTGAAAAGGACTGCAGATGCTGTTGGATTCTGACCTCCCTGCACTCGAAGTGGATTTTCTGGAGCTACAGAAGCCCAATTGGCGCGCTCTCAACGGCATTGGAAAGTAGACATCCTGGGCTTTCCAGCAATATATGATAGTCCATACTTTGCCCAAGATTTGATGGCCCAAACCGGTGTTCAAAGTCACCCTCAGAAATCCCAGCGTTAAACGCCGGAACTGGCACCAAAATGGGAGTTAAACGCCCAAACTGGCATAAAAGCTGGCGTTTAACTCCAAGAAGAGTCTCTACACGAAAATGCTTCATTGCTCAGCCCAAGCACACACCAAGTGGGCCCGGAAGTGGATTTTTATGTCATTTACTCATCTTTGTAAACCTTAGGCTACTAGTTTTCTATAAGTAGGACCTTTTGCTATTGTATTTTCATCTTTGGACATCTAGTTCTTAGATCATTGGGAGGCTGGCCTCACGGCCATGCCTAGACCTTGTTCTTATGTATTTTCAATGGTGGAGTTTCTACACACCATAGATTAAGGTGTGGAGCTCTGCTGTACCTCGAGTATTAATGCAATTACTATTGTTCTTCCATTCAATTCCGCTTATTCTTTGTCCAAGATATTCATTTGCACCCAAGAACATGATGAATGTGATGATTATGTGACGCTCATCATCATTCTCACTTATGAACAAAGTGACTGACAACCACTCTTGTTCTACAAGCAAACGAGGCTCTAGTGTTTATCTCTTGGATTCCTGATACACGATGCATGGTTGATCGCCTGACAACCGAGTGCTCGCCTGACAAACGAGCCAGCCATTCCGTGAGATCAGAATCTTCGTGGTATAGGCAAGAACTGATGGCGGCATTCAAGAGAATCCGGAAGGTCTATACCTTGTCTGTGGTATTCTGAGTAGGATTCAATGATTGAATGACTGTGACGTGCTTCAAACTCCTAGCAGGCGGGGCGTTAGTGACAGACGCAAAAGAATCACTGGATTCTATTCCGGCCTGACCGAGAACCGACAGATGATTAGCCTATGCTGTGACAGAGCATAGGAACGTTTTCACTGAGAGGATGGGAGGTAGCCACTGACAACGGTGAAACCCTTGCATAAGCTTGCCATGGAAAGGAGTAAGAAGGATTGGATGAAGACAGTAGGAAAGCAGAGAGACGGAAGGGAAGGCATCTTCATACGCTTATCTGAAGTTCCTACCAATGAATTACATAAGTACCTCTATCTTTATCTTTATGCTTTATTCGTATATCACTATACCCATTTGAGTCTTCCTGACTAAGATTTACAAGGTGACCATAGCTTGCTTCATACCAACAATCTCCGTGGGATCGACCCTTACTCGCGTAAGGTTTATTACTTGGACGACCCAGTGCACTTGCTGGTTAGTTGTGCAAAGTTGTGTTTATGCCATGGTATTGAGCACCAAGTTTTTGGGGCCATTACTAGGGATTATTTGAGTTGTGAAAAGTAGTGATCACAATTTCGCACACCACACTCCATCGTCAATTCAAGCCTCTTTTCCTTCCTTAGAGTAGCGTAGAAGGGGAGAGATCTTATTGCCGATCCAGCTAAAAATCTAGACAAGGCTCCCAATCTTCCATTGAGTTGTTGTACCTCTTTGACACAAGTCAAACTCTTTATGTAGAGTATGGCCCGGCATTTATCCGAATTTGCCTCGATTCCTCATTATGTGAGCATAAAACCTAAGAATTTGTCAGTTTCTACTGCGAAGGTATATTTTGCAGGGTTAGGTCGCATGTCATGCCTTCTTATAGTGTCAAATACTTGGGTGAGGTCGGATAGTAACGACTCTTCACTTTGTGTTTTTATTAACATGTCATCCACGTTGACTTCCATGACTTTCCCGATGTGGTCTGCGAAGACCTTATTCATTAATCTTTGATAAGTGGCTCCTGCGTTTTTGAGTCCGAATGGCATGACGATGTAGCAGTAGTTTGCTTTCGGGGTTAAGAATGAGGTTTTTTCTTGATCAAGTGGGTACATCGGAATTTGATTGTATCCTGAATAGGCGTCCATAAACGAGAGGTATTTGTATCCGGAGGAGGCATCCACCAAAGCGTCGATACTTGGGAGTGGATAAGGATCTTTTGGGCAGGCTTTGTTGAGATCAGTGTAGTTGGTGCACATGCGCCACTTCCCATTTGATTTTTTCACCAAGACGACGTTAGCTAGCCATAGTGGGTACTTGACTTCTCTTATGAATCCTGCCTCCAGTAGAGCTTGCACCTGCTCTTCCACAGCTTGGGATCATTCTGGTCTGAGCTTTCTACGTCTCTACTGTACTGGCCGAGATCCTGGGTAGACTGCCAGCTTGTGGCACATTAACTTAAGGTCTATGCCCGGCATGTCTGCGGCCTTCCATGCGAAGAGGTCGGCATTGCTTCGTAAGAACTGTATGAGGGACCCCTTTTCGTCCCCTTTTAGGATTGTGCCAATATTGGTCGTTTTATCTGGAGGATCTCTGATTTGAACTTTTTCTATTTCGCCTTCAGGTTGTGGACGAAGTTCTTCCCGTCCTCGAACTCTCCCGAGCTCAATGGTGTGGATTTCTTCTCCTTTGCCTCTGAGGTTCAGACTTTTATTGTAGCAGTGGCGCGCTGTCTTCTGGTCTGCTCTTACTGTTGCAATTCCTTCTGTGGTCGGGAACTTTATGTATAGATGTAGAGTCGAGACTACTGCGCCAAGCTGATTTAGCATTGTCCGACCTATCAGGGCATTGTAGGCTGTACTTACGTCGACCACGATGTAGTCTATGTTGAGTGTCCTTGTCTGATTTCCTTTTCCAAAGGTGGTGTGCAAGGAGATATATCCAAGTGGTTGGATTGGAGTGTCTCCCAGCCCGAATAGGCTGTTTGGATATGCTTTGAGCTCTTTTTCCTCTAGACCGAGTTTGTCGAACGCCGTTTTAAACAGAATGCCCGCCGAGCTTCCCTGGTCTACCAATGTGCGATGGAGATTAACGTTGGCTAATATGATAGTGATGACCATGGGATCGTCATGTCCTGAAATGACACTAGCTGCGTCTTCTTTAGTGAAGGTCATAGTGGGGAGTTCGGGTGCTCCTTCTCCTCCTTTGACATGATATATTTCCTTCAGATGTCTTTTGCGAGATGATTTGGAAACTCCTCCTCCTACGAATCCTCTATCTATCATGTAGACGTGTCTCTCCGGGGTGCGAGGTGGTCGTTCAGTTCGTCCAACCTCTTCGTCTCTTCTTCTTTTTCTTGGCTCATCTGATTTGTTGGCTAAGTAAATCTAGTCTTCCCTTTCTTACCAATTTTTCTATGATATTCTTTAAATCGAAGCATTCGTTGGTGGGATATCCGTAGATTCGATGGTATTCACAGTACTCTGTCCGATCTCCCCCTCCTTTCTTGCTTTTGAGTGGGCGAGGTGGAGGTATCTTTTCTGTGTGGCATACTTCTCGATAGACATTTACGAGAGACACCCAAAGAGGGGGTGTAATTGCGATATTTCTTGATCTTTTCGCCATGCTGGTCTTCTTTTTTCTTGGATTCTTTATCCTTATCCTAGGAAGAATAGGAGAGTCCAAATTTTGAGGTCTCTCCTAATCAGGAGTTTTCCTCCATGTTGATGTACTTTTTGGCTCATTTTTGTACTTCATTTAGAGATGTGGGATTTTTTTTGATATGGAGTGACTAAAAAGTCCCTCTCGTAGGCCATTGATGAGGCCCATAATGGCTGCATCTATTGGTAGATTTTGTATGTCCAAACATGCCTTGTTGAATCTTTCCATATAGCTACGAAGACTTTCCCAATCTCCCTGCTTGATCCCTAGTAGACTCAGGGCGTGTTTAGTTTTATCTTTCTGGATGGAGAATCTGGCTAGAAACTTTTTGGCTAAGTCGTCAAAGCTTGAGATGGACCTGGGGGGCAGGTTGTCAAACCATTTAATTTACCATTTTTGTCATAGTAGTTGGGAAGGCTTTGCACCGAGTTGCATCAGAGGTGTCGGTGAGATACATTCTACTTCGGAAGTTGCTGAGATGATGGCTGGGATCTGTCGTGCCATCGTATAGGGTCATGTCGGGAGGTTTGAAGTCTTTTGGGATTTTGGCCTTCATGATCTCTTTGGTGAACGGGTCTTGGTCTTGAGGGAGCTATCCTCATGGCTGGATCGGGTAGTTTTAGCTTTGAGATCGGCTTCGATCTTCAGGAGCTTGTCCTCTAATTTGGGACGTCGCCTAGCTTCTCTTTGTAAGTCTCTCTCATCTTTCCGCTAGTACTTGACCTCTTTTTCAAGTTGTTTTAGGCGATCCTGAAGTGCCTCCATGGCTCCCGTGCTTGGGGAGTTCTTGTCTTTGTTAGGTTGAGAAGTGTCATCTAGTGTAACCTCCGCATTTTTATGTGGCGTTCGGTTCTCTAAATCAGAGTTGTGGTCATTGTCCAGGTTGTCAGCCATGATGATGGGATGACTTCAAGGTTCACCGGCAATGGCGCCAATGTTCCGAGGGTTACCTGAAACTGTAGGTCAATCTCATACGAGACCTTCTGTGCTGATCGGAGATGACGGATCTGGCTTGTGCGTGGCGGCCGGAGTTGTCGTGTCCGACTTGTTGGACTGGCAATGCTGCTGATCATTTGTCATCGGAGGGTGGTGGTACCTGCAAAGGACTCCGATGCTTAAGTTAAAAAGGGTATTAAGCAGGTTTTATGTAGAATCAGAGTATGAGTTATACCTGGGTGCTCCAGTGTATTTATAATAGTGTGGAATGATCTTTCTGGAGATAAGATAGTTATCTTATCTTATTTTTGAGTGAAGTCATCTTATCTTTAAGGGAACCGCCCTTATCACTCTAGGCTTTGGGCTGCCTTTAGATTTGGGTCGTGTTCCTTTGTTTGGGCCTGCTTGGGCCTCTTATGGCGATTTGGCCGAGCTCTTTGAGAAGAGGTCGGATAGTCCTGACCTGAAGAGGTCGGTTGACTTGTCGTTTAAACATCTTGGGTCGGACAGTTTGACCCAGGGTATGAACACTAATAAATTTAGATTTTAATTTTTTAAATTATCTTTAACATGATTGAATTAAAATAGTCTCATGATATAATTGACAACTTTAATTTTTGTCATAATAACTAATTCTCCTTCTATAATACTATTTTCGCATACACATAGCATAGTCGTCAGCACTTCTCGCCAAGTTTCATCCTCAATAAGTAATGTGATAGTTTTTAATTTATCATCCCATAAATTTAGCATATGTATAAATAATGTGTTCGCCTACCTTATGACTTACAAGAAAAAAAATTAGGATAATCCTGTAAATATATCAAAAAGATAAAAATTGAAATTTAGCATTCATATTTTTAAGATTACTCTTGTTGGACGAGTATGTATATTTGTAAACTACTCCAAATCAAGAAAAATAATTAATAAAAACATATGTATAAGTTTGACATATTTAATAATTTACACATACATTAGATCGTGCTACAAAATTTATATATATTGACAAATATTCAAAGAGAGAAGTAAACTTTTTCTTTCATAAGAAAAGAATTTATCAATGAACTTTCAAAAATAAATACAAATAATAAGAATTTATTTTTCTTTCCTGGCATGTCACACACCAAAGCCAAAGTCATCTTGGGAGTGAATTATTTGGCGTGTTGCACACCCAGGAGTTAGCATGTGACACGCCCTCTTTGTGCCTCCAGATTGGCTCCTTGGAACTTTGGCCTGGCATGCCACTCCCTTATGCTAGCGTGTTGCACGCCAATTTCTCTACTTTGGTCTGTATGGGCGTGTTGTACGCTCCCTGTCTGGGGAGTTTCATGCCAGTTCTCTGCCTCCTGTAGGACGTTTTTCTAGTTAGTTTTTTTCGCTTGTGCTTTGCTTCTCTTTTGCCATCTTTTTCCTACATTTAACAAGAAAACAAATGACTCAAAGTACTAATAAATATCATATAAAAGCACATGATAAGCAAGCAAAAAAGTCATCAATTTTACCTCAGAAATACCCCAAAAAGTACTTATGATTCTCATGCATCAGTGGGCAATCATCAATCTCAGCTACACCATCCTCAACAGAAGGCTCTAGTGAATCATTGAGCACCTCTTCTTCTAGTGCTTCTTGCACCAAAGGATTTATCAAATCAATTTTCATGCAATCTTCTAAATCACTATGATGTTGCATGGCCTTGAACACATTGAGTACAATTTGTTCATCATTAACTCTCAATGTCAAATCTTCTTTTTGCACATCAATCAAAGTCTTCCCAGTAACAAGGAAAGGTCTTCCTAAGATAATGAAAGTATTGACATCTTCCTTCATGTCCAAGATAACAAAGTTAGCCAAAAATATGAAGGTTCTCACCTTCACTAGCAAGTTCTCAACAACACCAAGTGAGAATTTAATAGAACGGTTAGCAAGTTGTAAAGAAATTCTAGTAGGTTTTACCTCATCAATTTGGAGTTTTTCATCAAAAAAGTGGCTTTTTCATCAAAGAAAGTGGCATTAAGTTGATGTTGACCCCAAGACCACATAGAGCTCTTTCAAAAGTAACTTCTCCAATTGTACAAGAGGTCAAGAAGCTCCCAGGATCATTCAATTTTGGGGGTAATTTTTTTTGAATTATTGCACTACACTCCTTGGTAAGGACCACTGTCTCATCCTCCTTCCAATTCCTCTTCTTTGCTAATAATTCCTTCATGAACTTGGAATAAAGGGACGTTTGCTCTAAAGCCTCTGTGAAAAAAATATCAATTTGTAGCTTTCTGAAAACCTCCAAAAAATTTAAGAATTGGTTGTTGTTCATACCCTGGGTCAAGCTGTCCGACCCGGGATGTTTAGCGACAAGCTGATCGACCTCTTCAGGTTAGACTATCCGATCTCTTCTCAAAGAGCTCGGCCAATGCCCGACCTCTTCTCAAAGAGCTCGGCCAAATCGCCAAAGGAGCCCAAAGCAAGCCCAAAATGAAGGAACACAGCCCAATCTAAAGGCAGCCAAAGCCTAGAAAGATAAAGGTGGTTCCCCTAAAGATAAGATGACTTCACTCAAAGATAAGATAAGATAAGATAAGATACCTCAGGGAATATGAAGTCTGACACATACCTCGGGAGCAGAATGCCCGAGCTGATGCACTTTCAAAATCAGCCAGTACCAACAACTCGGACAATTCGGGGAATATGAAGTCCGACACATACCTCGGGAGCAGAATGCCCGAGCTGATGCACTTTCAAAATCAGCCAACACCAAACCAGGGGACAATTATAGAAGCCTCATCCAGGCTACATTACAAGACCACAACAAGGAAGGAAAACAAACCCTCTCCTCAGAGTCTGACGACACCAGCTCATAATTCTTCTCCTCATCCCTATCCCTACAAATTCTACAGAACCTCCTAAGTCGCACACAGTACTCAGGGTCAGCCATAGTAACACGCATTAAAACTATGGAATCCAGTCAATCAGACATGCCGTCCGGGATCTTAGTAGACATCTCAGCAATATTTTTTCAAGAAGACATAGGTCAACCATGGGGTTATTACCAAACAACTCAGACAAATAAGGAAATAACTTGGACAATAACAGCAAAACATCAAATGTCAGATACAGCAGTAAAAGAGAAACTCCAGGACTCACACGAAAGTCCAAGGGCACCCTTTGGAGGCAACAACAGGGCAAGAACACAGAGAAGAGAAGTCGACAATCTATACCAAACAGTCCGAACACCTCTCAGACAAAAGGTCAAAACAAAAGCTAGAACTTTTATACAAAAGGAGTCAGGCAAGGATGAAAAGAAACAGGAACAACAACAAAACCCTAAAAGCCCACATTCTTCTCAAAGGCGAATGACAAAAGAAAAGTCATAACAAACGATCAAAGACGCAAGCTTTTTGCAGAATGAACCAAAGTTCTTCAGAGCAAAAATCCAACTACAAAGTCAAAGCTTTACATCAAAAACATAGCCCCACCAGAAAAGCTCCAACAAGTCCTATGGGCATATCGGACAACTCCACACTCCACCACAAAGGAATCACCTTTCCGATTAGCTTACAGAATGGAGGCAATGATCCTAGTGGAGGTCGAAGAAGGATCGCCCAGACTGATCCACAACAGTGAAAAGGCCAACTCCCAACTTCAAAAGGAAGAACTCGACCTACTTCCAGAAATCTGAGAAAGAGCTCAGACCAAGGAAGAGGTGTTAAAACATCAAATGGCCTCAAGATACAATCGGAAGGTAACCTAGCAACGATGATCTCATCCTAATCGGAAATGACATCATAATAGGTCGGTCAGGAGAAGAGAAGCTAGCAGCCAACTGGAAAGGATCATACCAAGTTGTTCAGAAGAACTAAGGAAAGGTTACTACAAAGTGTCCAACCTCAAGAGATAAGAGCTACCAAGGTCATGGCATGCCTGCAAAGGGCGTCAGGCCGAGATCCAAAAAGATTTCCCGACCTAGAAAGGTAAGTACTAACATGTACACACTCTTATCTTTATTTTATTAAAAATTTGCAGATTCCCTAAAAAGTTTCCTACCAAGACGCCCGACTACGGCAGGTCTGCAAGGTGGACACCAGATTCACCGCCCGATCACGACAAAGTCAGCAAGATGAAAACCAAATTCATCGTCCGATTACAAAATGACAAGTCGGCAAGGTGAAAACCAAATTCACCGCCCGACCACGATGAAAACCGAATTCATTGTTTGATTTTGACAAAGGTCGACAAAGTGAAAACCAAAATTCACTGCTCTACAAACTCCCAAGACGCATTAATCTGAAGCATTCATCGTCCGATTATAAAGCAACAGATCGACAGAAAGTGAAGAACAAATTTACTGTACGATCTCGATAGGAATGATCGTCCGACAAAGGTGAAAACGCGATTCACTTAAAGGATGATCAAACCGGGATAGAAACCACCATCTACGAATCGGCAAAGATGAACACAGAATAATGCAAGAAGTTATCGAAAGTGATCCCAAAAAGAACCTGACGAGGTCTTATGGATTGCTATATAATAACTTAAAAAGACTGGCCGACACTAAAAAGTCGGACCAAGTCAACCCAAGTTATCAGTAAATCCCTGGAAAGAGGTCTGGCCAACCCTATTAAAGAGGAATTGCTATAGCTTAGAAGAGATCGACCTAACAAAGTCGATCTCCTACAAGACAAGTTATGAAAGTAATCCCTGAAAGAGACCTAACAAAGGTCCAAGAAAGAGGATTACAAAAATAACTTAGAAGAGATCGACCTAACGAAGTCGGTTTCCTACAAGACAAGTTATAAAAGTAATCCCTGAAAGAGACCTAACAAAGGTCCAAGAAAGAAGATTACAAAAATAACTTAGAAGAGATCAACCTAACGAAGTCGGTCTCCTACAAAACAAGTTATAAAAGTAATCCCTGAAAGAGACCTGAACAAGGTCCAAGAAAGAGGATTACATATATAACTTAGAAGAGCCCGACATGAGAAAGTCGGCCGAAACGACAAAAGTTATAAAAGTAATCCCTGAAAGAGACTTGAACAAGGTCCAAGAAAGAGGATTACAGAAATAACTTAGGAGGACCCGACATGACAAAGTCGGCCCAAGCGACAAAAGTTATAAAAGTAATCCCTGAAAGAGACTTGAACAAGGTCCAAGAAAGAGGATTACAGACATAACTCAGAAGAGACCGACAAGAAGAAGTCGAACCAACGAATGCTACAGCTTGGACCGATAAGAAGAAGTCGGACCAACAAAAGCTACAGCTTAGACCGACAAGAAGAAGTCGGATGAACGAAAGCTACAGCTTGGACCGACAAGAAGAAGTCGGACCAACAAAAAAACGTGCGCTAAAACGGACATAGCTCCACCCAAAAAGCCACGGCTCCACGACAAGGCTATCAAAATTGTTCAGAATGACTAAAAAGTGTTCTACGAAAACACTAAAAGGTCGTCGGACAAATTAGCCCCAAGGACCACCTCGACCAAGCAGAAAGTGAACAAAATCAGAAGTGATCAAAAGAGGTCGGGCAACAAAATACCGACACTCTACAAAGATCCACAAAAACGGACAAAGACATCTCGCAAATGGCCAGAGGAAGGCCAGGAATGTTTTGCTAAAAGGTACGAAGTCTTGAAAAAAGACACTACTTAAAAAGCAAAAAGCATAGCCTCAAAGACAGAGCTAAAAAGTCATCCAAACAAACTATAAAAAGGTTCCCCATCGGAACACTACCTAAAAAGTTGTTGGATTATGACTAAAAAGCCCGAACAGCAAAGACAAACAAGTCAGAAGAAGGCTGAAAAGTCCCCTCAACAAAGTAAAAGGGGCAATACCAGACTCGCACAAGGAGAAACTACTCAAAGATTGACCAAAGTCAGGATGCTTGAGCACGACTTCCCCGAAGAGATCGAAACTCTGAAAGCACGATCTCACGGAAAAGTCTGAACTCAAGCAAGGGCAAAGTCATACAGGTCGACGTCAGCTAAAGAAGAGGCACAAGTACGACTTCAAAAAAGAACAAGCCAAAAGGTTGGGAAACAACTTAAGGCTCAAATGCGCTTAGCCAAAAAAGATACAACTCCACTCAAAAAAGGCACAATCTCAAACAGGGCTACGAACATCATCCAAGACTAAAAAAAGATTCTATATAAAGAACACTAAAAATTCATTAGACAAATCACTAAAAGTCCGGATATCAAGCCGCAAAGACAACTTCGCCAAAGCAGAGGGTTGTTAACATAAACTTAAAGCAAGGCGTGATCCAGAAGGCAAGGGTAGAAAACCCACGCTACCACTCAAAAGAGGTTGGACTGTGAAGTACCAAACCTCTAGAAAATCTGCAAGATTGCAAAGCAATGAAGAAACAAGCAAGACAGATGTTTAGCGACAAGCCGACCAACCTCTTCAGGTCAGACTATCCGACCTCTTCTCAAAGAGCTCGGCCAAATCGCCAAAGGAGCCCAAAGCAGGCCCAAAATGAAGGAACACAGCCCAATCTAAAGGCATCCAAAGCTCAGAAAGATAAAGGCGGTTCCCCTAAAGATAAGATGACTTCACTCAAAGATAAGATAAGATAAGATAAGATAACTATCTTATCTCCAGAGAGGTCACTCCTCACCATTATAAATACACTGAAGCACCCAGGTATAACTCATACTCTGATTCTACTCAATACCTGCTTAATACCCTTGCTAACTTAAGCATCGGAGTCCCTTGCAGGTACCTTCCACCCTTCGGTGATAAAGGATCAGCAGCACTCTCAGTTCCACAAGTCGGACACACCAGCTCCGGCCGCTATACACCTGCCGGACACGTCGGCTCCGACCAACACAGAAGATCTCGACCGAGATCGACCTACAGTTTCAGGTAACCCTCGGAACAGTTGTTCTTTTTCCTTTTGCAGCCTTTAAGGATATGAAATCCTTAGCTTGTATTCTAGCACTTAAACATTCTCTTTGGGTTGCTCTTTTGAAACTTGAATTGGTTGTACTTGAGGGTTTGTGGTCACGTTCCCCTTTCGAGTATTGGCTTCCTCTTGGGTTCTCTTGTTTATCAGTGGCATCCTCCTTGACTTTTTTCGCAATACCTTTTCACTTCTCAAATTAATAGCTTTGCACTCTTTTTTGGGTTTGGATTGAGTATTTGAGACAAAAGTAGAGGTTTGTTGTGAAAGTTTTTCTATGACAATTTCCATCGAAGAAGGTTTTTGAGGAATTTGGGATGGTTGTACTATCTGTCGTGGTTGTGCTGATTGTGAGGATTGGTGGTTGTAAGGGTGGTTGTTGGATTGATGATGGGGTTGAAGTTATTTTGGTGATGGTTGTTGAAATTAAGTTGCCTTTGACCTTAATTTCTCCATCTAAAGTTAGGATGATTTATCCATCCAAGGTTGTAGGCCTTAGAAAAGGATCATTATTGAGTGGTCTAGAAGAATTCCCTATATAATTCACTTGTTCCAAAGAAAATTGGCAATATTCTAAGCCTTCAACTTGAGGTACTCCACCACTCATGTCATAGGAAGCATCTTGGGTGCTTATGGCTGAGATATGCATGCCTCCTAGGTGTTGTGTAATGGCATTGATCTATTGGAACGTGACTTTGTTTTGGGCTAGAAGGATATCCAGGGCATCCAATTCCATGACTTCCTTCTTCATTATTCTTTCGGAGGAATAAAGATACTGATTGTTAGCTAGCATCTCTATCAACTCTAATGCTTCATTAGTGGTCTTATACATGTGCAAAAAACCTCCAGCTGAATAATCCAATGAGATCCTCAAAGTAGGGGTAATTCTATCATAAAAAATCTGGAGTTGCAACCAGTCAAAGAACATGTTCGGAAGGAATTTTCACAGCATCTCCTTGTACCTCTCCTAGGTCTCATAAAGAGACTCTCCTTCTTGCTATTTAAATGTCGGTTCTCAACTTTGTCAACCTTTGAGGGGGAAAATTTGGTTAAAAACTTACTCACTAAATCCTCCCAAGTTGCTATACTCTCTTTGGATTTAATTTTAAGCCATTGCTTAGCTTAATCCCTAATGCGTGAGTATCTTTCTTATCTTCCCTTAGTGATTAGCATGATGATGCCAGGGCATCTTGGCCAGTTTCACTGACCTTTTCTTTACTGTTTTAGGGTAGTTTCATGCAATTTATTAGTAAATAAGCAAGTTTTGGGTAGAAATACACTTACATCTTGATTCAAGCAAACATTGTGAACTTTACATGATTTCATGAGAATTATGCAGGAATTGGATGATAAAATCGATAATGCATGATCTCATGACTTGGAACAGAGCTTTGATGCACTTTATTTGCTTGATTTCAGGACAAAGAAAGCAAGGAAGAGCCACGTTAGCAAGGAAGAGCCACGTTAGCAGCCACGTTAATCAAATTAACGTGACCACTAACGTGGAATGGGAATAAGCTTGCAGCGTTAATGGAAAAAGTGATCGCCAATAACGCCTTCGAAGCCATGATAGACCACGTTAGTTGCCACGTTAATTACATTAACGTGCTAGCTAACGTGGAGGAAATGGGGAGCTCCAACGTTAGTAGTAAAAGTGAATACCACTAACGTTCCAAAAGGGCACATTTAGCTACGTTAAGAGTCACGTTAATGCAATTAACGCGAACTCTAACATGGGAGGAGAAAGTAATTGCCAACGTTAGTGACACTCACCTTTGTCACTAACGTTGGACTAAGCCAATATTGCCTACGTTAGTGGTCACGTTAAGACCACTAATGTGAAGGGTAATGTGGAGCAAGGAATGATAGGCCAACGTTAGTGACACTCACCTTTGTCACTAACGTTGGAGATGGCAATTACTACCACATTAGTGGTCACGTTAATGCAATTAATGTGAGGCACTAACGTGGGAAGAAAGGGCGTTTGAAGCGTTAGTGACAAAGGTAAGTGTCACTAACGCTCTCGAAGCTTGGGCATGCCCACGTTAAGGGCCACGTTAGTTACACTAACGTGGATCACTAACGTGGGGAAAAAAAGCAAAGAGCAACGTTATTGGTAAAGGTGAATGCCAATAACGTTTGCGAAAGATTGAGAAGTAACGTTATTGGTAAAGGTAAATGCCAATAACATCTGCGAAGGACTAAGGGGCAACGTTAGTGGTCACGTTAGTGCCACTAACATTGAAGTTAACGTGGATCAATATGGTTTAGAGCGTTAGTGAAAAAGGTGATCGTCACTAACGTTCTCGAACCCAAATTTTCACTTAACGTTAACACCACTAACGTCCTAACTAACGTCCACCCATGCCTGACTCACACTTTTTCTGCAAGCAAAGTTGAGCCCACTGAAGATTGTAACTGCTTCAACTCAAGATCAAAGGCCCATATCCAAGACTTGAAGAGCTTACTAGAAGATCAAGAAGAGTAGTATATATAGGAGTAGTTTTGAACTAGAAAGAAGCTTGACATTTTGGAGAACTACACTCAGTATATTTACTTTTCCTATAATTTCTAGTTTACTTGAGAATGTACTCTTCTCTATTATCTTCCATTTCCAGAGCTATGAATAACTAAACCCCTTTTTATTGGGTTAAGGAGCTCTGTTGTAGTTTGATGGATCAATTATAGTTTTCATTCTTCTTCTTCTTTCTTTTCTCTTGATTTACTAGAAAGCTTTCGATCTTAATTCAATTGGTTTGTTGTCTTGGAACAAAAACTCTCCATAATTGGATCTCTTCTGAGCCTTGGAAAAGGGATGAGGAGATCATGCTAGAAATGTTTTCTCATGTTGGACCAAATTGGGGTTTGGATGGATATAGTGACATATAATCCTCCCAACACTTTGATTTGGAAATACATGTGATATAATCAGTTACCATACTTCATCTCTTCCCATGAGCAATTAAATCAAGGAATTGGGCAATTGTTCAAGCTTAGAGAGATTGGGTTGCCAAGGAATTGGGATCCAATCACCTAAGATTACCAAGGAGATCAATGAATGCATTGATTGAGGAAGAGATGAGAATGAACTTGATCCGGAGAATGCAACATCTCCTAAGCCCAATTAATCCCCCATTTCTGATCTTCCCCATTCTCTTTACTCTCTGCCATTTATTTTCATGTTCATTTCCCCAAATTCCATTTAAGATTCTGCAATTTACTTTCTGCATTTTACTTTCCCGCCATTTAATTTTCTGCAATTCTCAACTCAATTTCTGCTTAGCTCAACTAGAACATTCCTCCAATTAAAGTTGCTCGACTAATCAATTCCTGTGGGATTCGACCTCACTCTATTGTGAGTTTTTACTTGACGATAATTCAGTATACTTGCCGAAGGGGGATTTGTTGAGAGACAAGTTTCCGTGCATCAAGTTTATGGCGCCGTTGCCGGGGATTGATTTTGTATCGACAATGATCAAGTTGGAAGATCACTAGATTGAGCATTTTTCTTTTTCTTGTTTATTTTACCTAGTCATTTACCTTTAGTATCAGTTATTTTCTTCCTCTCCCCCATCTCCCCTCTTCGTTTTCTTTTCTTTTGTTGTTATTTACAATTTTGTTCACTAATCAACTAACTGTTTGATAAATTGCACCACTCACACTAACAGCCACTATAACAAGAATAATCTCTTTATTTTCTTTCTTGATGTGTATTTTGTTAGTTGTATGACAGGGAGAAGAAGCAGAGCTTTAACTTCCTTTGATTCTGAACCTGAGAGGACCTTCCTTAGATTAAGGAGGGAAGCAAGAGGGAAAAGAGTTGTTGGTATTGAGGAAGAGGAAGAGTACTTTGAAACAAACATGGAGGAAAACCTGGAAAACAACCATGAAGGAGAAGCTCACAACTATGCCAGAGAAGGCCCTGTGAATCATGCTGGGCAAGAAAGAAGGGTTCTAGGCTCATACATCAATTCAAACCCAGGAAACTGTAGAAGTAGCATCCAAAAGCCAGCCATACATGCCAATAACTTTTAATTAAAACCCCATCTCATCACCCTTGTTCAGAACAACTGTTCATTCGGAGGAAGCGCCCAAGAAGACCCCAATCAACATCTAACCACCTTCCTAAGAATATGTGACACTGTGAAGTCTAATGGTGTTCATTCGGATGTCTATAGACTGCTTTTGTTCCCTTTTTCACTTAGGAACAAAGCATCTAAATGGCTGGAATCTTTCCCGAAGGAGAGTTTAACAAATTGGGAAGATGTGGTAAACAAGTTTTTGGCGAGATTCTATCCTCCTCAAAGAATCAATAGGTTGAGAGTTGAGGTACAAACCTTCAGGCAACAAGATAGTGAAACTCTCTATGAGGCATGGGAGAGGTTTAAGGACTTAACAAGAAGGTGCCCACCAGACATGTTCAATGAATGGGTTCAACTGCACATTTTCTATGAAGGTCTTTCTTACGAATCAAAGAAGGCTGTAGACCATTCATCAGGGGGATCTCTAAATAAGAAGAAAACTATTGAAGAAGCCATAGATGTCATTGAGACTGTAGCTGAGAATGACTACTTCTATACTTCTAAAAGGAGCAACACTCGAGGAGTGATGGAGCTGAACCATATGGATGCACTACTGGCTCAAAATAAGATGATCACCAAGCAGTTAGCTTATCTTACCAAGAAGATGGAAGAGAACCAAGTTGCAGTAGTCATCACTTTATCACCAGCTCAAGAAGGAGCGAATACAGGAGAAGAAGGTGACTGGGAACAAGCCAACTATGTTGGAAACTCACCCAGACAGACCCATGATCTATACTCCAAAACTTATAATTCTGGTTGGAGGAACCACCCTAATTTTGGGTCGAGAAATCAACAAGACCAAGGCCAAGACCAGAGACGCCACAACCACAATCCCAACAACAATGCAACTCACCAACATCCCTCACAGAGATCATATTAACACCCACTTAACTACCCTTCTCAACATCCATATCAAAACCAACATGACTACTCTTAACCTCCTAACCTCAACCCACCATCACCAACCGAAGATAGACTCTCCAGAATTGATATTCTACATGAAGGTATATGCAAGGAAGTTCAAGACAGTAAAGCATTCCAGGAAGAAGTGCGATCCAATATGCAGAATCAAGATGATGCCATTAAGAAACTTGAAACACAAATTGGCTACTTATTCAAGCAAGTCCCTGGCCACAACATTCGCAGCAACACTAATTCAACCCCAAGGGAGGAGTGTCAGGCTATCACCCTCAGAACTGGGAAAGAATTGAAGGAGACCTCCAAGAAGCCACAAGAGAAGAACTCGGATGAAAAGAAAAAGGGACAAGATGAAGTTCAAGTTTCCACTCCCAATTTACATCAAGAAGGAGAAGTGCTGAAGCCATACTTTCCAAAAGCCCCATACCCTCAACAATTGAAGAAGAAGAGAGAGGACAGCCAATTCTCAAGATTCTTGGAAATCTTCAAGAAATTATAGATTAACATACCTTGAGTGAAAGTGTGGGTAACTCATGAGGAGAAAATGATATTCAATGTGTTCAAGGCCATGAGTTACCCACAAGACTCATTGGGAGAATGTATGAGGTTGGATTCAGTGGAGGTGATGCACGGAAAATTCGTCTCGTAACAAATTTCCTTCGACAAGTGTACCGAGTTGTCGTCAAGTAAAAACTCACTATAGAGTGAGGTCGAATCCCACAGAGATTGATTGATCAAGCAACTTTAATTAGAGGAATGTTCTAGTTGAGCGAATCAGAATTTGATTTGAGATTTGCAGGAAATTAAATAGCGGAAAAGTAAATAGCAGAAAAAAATAAATGCTAGAAATAAAGAGCTGAATGTAAATGGCAGAAAGTAAATTGCAGAATCTTAAATGGGAATGGGGGAATGCTCAAAAAAGTAAATGGCAGAAATTAAAGAGAATGGGTAAGATCAGAAATGGGGAGTTCATTGGGCTTAGGAGATGTTGCATTCTCCGGATCAAATTCATTTTCATCTCTTCTTCAATTAATGCATTCATTGATCTCCTTGGCAATCTTAAGTGATCGAATTCCAATTCCTTGGTAATCCAATCTCTCAAATCTTGATCAATAGCCAATTCATTGGTCAATTGCTCATGAGAAGAGATGAAGTATGGTCACTGATTATACCACATGCATTCCCAAATCAAGTATTGGTAGGATTATAGTCACATATCCATCCAAACCCAATTTGATCCAGCATGAGAAAGCATTTCTAGCATGATCTCTTCATTCCTCTTCCAAGGTTCCGAAGAGAACCAAGTATGAATAGCTTCTTTTCCATGATAACTACCCAATTGGATGAAGATTGAAAGCTTTCTAGTAAAATCAAGAGAAAAGATAGAAGAAGAAGAATGAAAACTAACATTGATCCATCAAATTACAGCAGAGCTCCCTAACCCAATGAAAGGGGTTTAGTTGTTCATAGCTCTGGAAAATGAAAACAAAGATGGAGAATACATCATGAAAGTAAAACTAAAAGTTGCAGAGAAAGTAAAATACAGAGAGTAGTTCTATGCCCAAGGCTCCCTAAAGTTTCCAACCCCCATCTAATTCAAAGCTACTCCTATATATACTACTCTTTTGATCTTCTAGTTGGCTCTTCAAGTCTTGGGTATGGGCCTCTGGATCTTGAGTTTGAAGCAGTTATCCTCTTTATTGGGCTTAGCTTTGCTTGCAGAGAGAAAAGGTGAAGTAGGCAGGGACTTTGGCTCAGGACGTTAGTGGTGTCAACGTTAAGTGAAAGTGTGGGTTCGAGAACGTTAGTGACAATCACCTATTTCACTAACGTTCCTAACCCAAATATGATCACATTGACTTCAACGTTAGTGGCACTAACGTGACCACTAACGTTGCCTCTTGGTCCTTCGCATACCTTTTTGGGACTTACCTTTCCCAATAACGTGGTGAGTCACCCCTTCTCCTTACGTTAGAGTCCACGTTAACTAGGTTAACGTGGCTTCTAACGTAGCAATGTCAATTCTTCGAGAATGTTAGTGACACTTACCTTTGTCACTAACGTTCCAATGTGTCCCTACTTCCCACGTTAGAGTCCATGTTAACTAAGTTAACGTGGCTTCTAACGTAGTCATGCTGGCCATCTCCAACGTTAGTGACAAAGGTGGGTGTCACTAACGTTGGCCCATCATCTCTTTATCCACGTTAGCTTCCATGTTAACAAAGTTAACGTGGGAGTTAACGTTTCTCATGGTGGCTTTTGGTGGTTCACCCCAACGTTACTGACAAAGGTAAGTGTCACTAACGTTGGCGATCAATTGCTCTCTCCACGTTAGCTTCCACGTTAACTAAGTTAACGTGGGAGTTAACGTGGCTCATGGAGGCTCGGCCAACGTTAGTGACAAAGGTTAGTGTCACTAACGTTGGCTTCTCTTTTGCTTTCCAACGTTAGAGTCCACGTTAACTAAGTTAATGTGGCAACTAACGTGGCCACTCATGAGCTTGGTCCAACGTTAGTGACAAAGGAGAGTGTCACTAACGTTGGCCTTGTTTCTTCTTCCACGTTAGAGTTCACGTTAACTTAGTTAACGTGACTCTCAATGTGGGCTATGATAGCTTCGAGGGCGTTATTGGCGATTACATTTCTCATTAACGTTGCAAGCTAGCTCCCATTCCACGTTAGAGGTCACGTTAGTTAAACTAACATGGCTGCTAACGTGGTTCTTCTTTGCTTCCTTTGTCCTGAAATCAAGCAACAAAGTGCATCAAAGTTCTAGTCCAGGTCATGAGTCATGCATCATCCAATTTGTCATATAATTCATGCAAAATTCTCATGAAATCATGTAAAGTGCACAATGTATGCTTGAATCAAGATGTGAGTGAATATCCACCCAAAACTAGCTTATTTCATAAGAAAATGCATGAAACTACCCTAAAAACAGTAAAGAAAGGTCAGTGAAACTGGCCAAAATGTCCTGGCATCACAACTCCAAACTTAAAGCTTGCTTGTCCCTAATCAAGTATTGGAACAAGAGAATGATGAATGGAATTCCAAGAGAAATGAGTCATTCTTGTGGAAGTCATGTCCCTGGTTTTATGGTGGTTTCATGCATAGCAACTTAGGTTCATTCCTTCACTGGCTTTCAGGCCTTTATCATGTCCTAGAATACTCACTTGATTGCATCCCATGAGACTTTTATTCATTGATCCTTTTGTTGTCATTTCAGGGCTTATTTGTGTTCTTAGGCTAAGTGCTCTGTAAGGGGGCAACTCTTTAGAATAAGCTTTCAGCCAACACTCCCGAACCAGTTGGTTCAACGTGCTAGGTGTTGAAACACCCCTAAGGACTTACTTCCTCAAGTCTCTCCCCCATACATACACACCACAGGAACATGGTTTGTTTATTTTCTTTCCTTGAGGTCTTGGTGTCCAGCACCTCTTTGGGCTACTAAATGTTCTTTAGCAAAGATTGCTCTTGATAGTGGACTTTCAGCTGATAATCCCGGGTTAGTTAACCCAAGTTACCAGGTGATAAAGCACCCCTGAGAGCTTAGTAATCCAAACAGATCCTTGGTACAAGAACACCACAGACACATCCCTCAAGACTCAACCCCTTGGTGCCTAGCCTCTTTTCTTGCTATTTTTCTTTTATTCTTCACTTTCCTTTTTCTTTCCCTTTTCTTATTAGGATCTTGTTATTTAGTTAGTCTCATGGGGTGTGTTCAAAGCATAGGATTCAGGACAGATACTTGTCTTCCCACCTTGTTGGTGAACCAACTTAGCTAACTTATGATTACACCACAAACTTAGGAACTTACTCCATAATATGAACTCCACTCTGGTCCTTTATAAAACACTCACTCTCTTTTCATTTGATTAAAAAGGACAAGCATACAATTAAGTAAGGAAAAGATGCAGTGACATTCAGACTAGCAAACATAGACTTAATCAACGAAAAGTTTAAAAGACAGATTTAAAAAAAGGTTCAAACTATCATGGAAGCATGTTCTATTTCATACAAGATCTTCCTTATTTAAAGCATAGAAAAAGATGGACCAAAGAAGGAACTCCACCACCTTTTACTCATGTTGATGCCCATGCTCCCCTCCTTGTTTGTCTTCTTTTTGTCCCTCTTGAGCACTTGAACTTCCACTCCCTTTGCTTTTTCCAATCAACTTCTTTCAAAAGCCAGCATTTTTCATCTTCTTCTTTAATGTTTCCTTCTGCTGTTTCACCTTCCCTTCTTCTTGTTCTACAAAGTCTTTTTGGACCTCATCATATATAGGGATGACATAGTGTAGATGATGCATATGACTAGACATGTAATTCAACTTAGCTTGAGTGTTTACGTTGAACTCCTCCCTATGTAGTTGTCGTCCTTCATTAAGTACACTGAACTCATTGAATGCTTTCATCTGAGCTTGCTGCCGCTGGTTGAGTTCCTGGAGGCGTTTATCTTGGCTTTCTTGCCTTTCAGACACTTGATTGATGGCCTGAGTAAGCTGGGAATAGTGCTCTTGTTGCTGCTCCACTAGCTGTTTCTGCCATTCCCTTTGTTGATTCATCCAATTTGTTAGCATTTCCTCTTGCCGATCCATTCTCTGAGATTGAAATTGTAGTTGTTGTTCTTGTCCTTTCATGTATATCCTTGACAAATCATCGATGGCTCCTCTGATGTGACCCAAGTTGATGTTGGTTGGGTCATGATATCCTTATTGATGATACTCCATGGGTTGGGGTTCTCCTTGGAGAGGCTCTTCCTCTTGTGCTTCTTCTGATGTCCTCTTCCTTAGATGGGGTCTTTTCTGCTGTTGAGCTGGAGTCACATGGGTTATGAGTTGGAGTGTAAGTAATCTCCCAAGACCTAGCCAAGTTGGATTGCTATCCTCAAAGACTACCTTGGCTTTCATGCATAATCTAAGGATGGTGCTGGGGTACCAAAGTCTAGCACCTGAGTCCTTCTTCTCAGCTGATTCTTGGATTCCTTCAGCTATAATTTCGTGCACGTTGATGCTTCCACCCTTTATCAAGCAATGTACCATGGTAGCTCGAGTAATATTGACCTCAGAATTGTTTACTGCTAGAAGGATAGATCGTCTCACAAGCTCAAACCAGGCCTTGGCTTCCGGGATGAGGTCTCCTCTCCTGATGAACTAGGGTCTCTTATCTGAATACCTTTCCCAGTCAGATCCCACAATACATATGTCACCCACGATCTCTTCCAATTCATCATTGTCGGCACCTTTATTTATTCTTTCTTGATAACCAAGCTCAACAAAACGTGGGAATTTCAATTGGAGAGCTCTAGTGATTGCATTGGGGCTAAAGTCCACCTCTATTCCTCTTACATAGATCTTGAAGATGGGGGCTGAGGTTTTGTCTTCTCTAACCACATTTGCATAAAATTCTCTGATGAGGTTTGCATTTGCCCTTGCTTTCGGGTTAGTGAGCTTTTCCCAACCCCTCTTTTCAATCTTCTCCCGAATTGGTGGACACTCATCTTCATCAAACTGGAAGGTTGATTCAGGCAGTATCTTCTTGTCCTTTATCCGTTCAAATTCGAGCTCATGGAATGCACTTCTGAATATCCCTGCATCGAACTGACGTTGCTCCATGGGTTCCTTTCCTTTTCTTCTCTTAGAGCTTGGAGATGCCATGATTGAGAGTTAATGTGTGATGGTGGTGAAGTTTATGGATAGATAATGATTATTGGCGAGGTTGAAATAGAGTGGGAGAGGGTGTTTTTGATGCTGAGTTCCGAAAAGGAGAAGCACAAAAGAGGGGAATTCGGAATGTGAAAGGGGTATGGAGGGAGAACTACTTATATAGGGAAGTGGTGGGTAAATGAAGGGTTTGAATAGATGTTGTGAGTGTAAGATGCATGGATGGGGTTTAGCTTGGAAAAAGGACAAGGATCATCAACTTTATGAAGAATTTTGTCCGGTCTTCAATGGTCTCATCCTTTTCAATGTTGCATGGCAACATTTTCCAATGCATCCCCCCTTGAGGCACATGTGTAGTACCCTCCTTTTGTGGTGTCCAAACCTTCCTCATTTAATTGTCCAATCAATCCCCTTCAATGCTCCTTTCCTTTTTCCTATAAAATAAAATAAAGAAAAACTAATATCATTGAAAAAAAAACTAAACTTTTCGGCAAGAGTAATAAGGAAAAAATTAGATTGCTTATTCATGAATACCAACTAACTAACTGTGTATCCTTATATGCGCCTTGGTGGCACCATGGGTGACACCAAACTTAGTTTGTAGCAATGTGATGAAAAGGTTCTGTTCAAGGCTCCAAGAATAGCATGATCTAAATTGCATTCATGCTCTCTTGGTATGCCTTGAACACCAAACTTGTTCTTCACTATATACTGCATAATAAGGATTTCACCAAGTGTTAGTCAAGGTTGGTTTGGAACTCATGAATATTGAACTATTCACTATTCTAAAAGCATATAAAACATGGGTTGCCTCCCATGAAGCGCTTCTTTAGCGTCACTAGCTTGACGTTTTTCCTTTATCCGGGAGGTTGATAGTGCTTCAAGTCTTCTCCTCTGGCAGTAGACCTATATCCATTGGTTGTATCAATGATCTCTACATTTTCCAAGGAGAGAACTCTGTTGATGGTGAAGACTTTAGGTAATTGAGATGGTACAATGGGGAGATCAGGGGGGATGTCTGGGAAATAAGCTAAGATTACTTTATCCCCTGGAGAGAAGTCCTCTGTAGGGATCTTCCTATTCCTCCACCTCCTTGGTACCTTCTTCTTTGTTCCTTGTGATGTTGTCTTGCTCTTTGTGACCTTCTCCTCTAAGGAAATATTGTTGCTGGTCTCATATGATTCTGGTAGTTTAGGTTCCTCCTGATTTTCTTTGAGCTGTAGCAATTACTGTTTGCCTTATTCCTCAATCAATAGGGATTCCAGATGTGCTGGTTGTGCTTCAGTGCTTATTTCTTCCTTTTGTATCTCACATTGATCTTTCCTTGGTTCATTGTTCTCTTGATCTGTTTCTTGTGAGCGTTTGAAAATATTGAAGGTGAGCTGTTCATCATGGATCCTCAGAATTAGCTCCCCTCGCTCCACATTTATGAGTGCTCTGGCTGTAGCTAGGAATGGTCTTCCCAATATGATTGGGTGAGTGTGACTCTCTTCCATGTCCAATATGACAAAGTCTGTTGGGAGGAAGTATTTCCCAACCTTTACCAACACATTTTTCACCACTCCTATTGCTTGTTTTTGAGTTTTGTCAGCCAGCCTGATGACTACATCTGTGGACATTATCTCATTGATCTGCAGCCTCTTCATAAGGGATAAGGGCATTAAGTTGATGCTTGCTCCCAAATCGCAGAGTCCCTTATCAAACATGGTTTCTCCTATGGCACAGGGAATGTAGAAACTCCCTGGGTCCTTTCTTTTTGTAGGCAGCTCTGGTTGAATGAGAGCACTGCACTCCTTATTCATCACTATAGTTTGGCCTCCCTTGAGTGAGCTTTTCCTGGGAAGCAGCTCCTTCATATACTTGATGTATGCCGGCATTTGTTGGAGGGTCTTGATGAATGGTATGTTTATATGGAGGGATGCAAACAAATCAAGAAACCTTGAGTATATTCTCTTCTCCACAGCACCATTGAGTAATTGGGGAAAGGGTGCATAGAGTCTCAGCAACTCCTGTTGTGAGATTTTGGGTTCTTGGTGATCTTTTTCCTGCTTCTCTACTGAGGTATCTTCAGGTTGTTCTGACAGCATAGTTTGCTCGTTCTTGGTCTCCTGACCACTTATAGTGACCATCTTGCAATCTTTCCATCTTAATTTCTTTGTTTCTCCTCTCGGATTTTTCTCCGTATCACTTGGGAATCCATCTGTAGGTTTGGGAATGTGCTCAGAGAGATAACCTACTTGAGATTCCAACCTCTTGATGGTGTCTCCCTGGTTCTTAAAGTTGGCTCGCACTTCCTCCTTGAACACCTTGTTGTCTTGAATCTCTTTGCATATACCCTCAAGTAAGTTCTCAATCCTTGAGAGTCTGTCATCAGAAGGTGATGGTGAGTTGAGATTGGAGGGATGAGAATGGTTAGGTTGGCTTTGGTATAGGTGTTGAGAGGGGTTGTTATGTGAGTGTTGATATGGTCTAGGTGTGGCATGTTGGTGAACTATGTTGCTGGGATTTAGACGTCTTTGATCTTGCCTTTGATCTTGTTGATTTCCCCATCCAAAGTTGGGGTGATTTCTCTATCAAGAGTTGTAAGTTTTGGAGTATAGATCATGGACTTGTCTAGGTGAGTTTCCCACATAGTTGGCTTGCTCCCAATCACCTTCTTCTCCTATGTTTACTCCTTCTTGAGTTGGTGATGAGGTGATGGCTGCTGCAACTTGGTTCTCTTCCACCTTCTTGGTAAGATTTGCTAGCTGCTTGGTGATCATCTTGTTTTGGGCTAACAGTGCATCCATGTGGTTCAGCTCCATTACTCCTCGAGTGTTACTTCTTTCAGAGGCATAGAAGTAGTCATTCTCAGCAACTGTTTCAATGACATCTATGACTTCTTCAATGGTTTTCTTCTTGTTTAAAGAACCTCCTGATGAATGATCTACAGCCTTCTTTGACTCATAAGAAAGACCTTCATAGAAGATGTGAAGTTGAACCCACTCATTAAACATCTCTGATGGGCATCTCCTTGTTAGATCCTTGAACCTTTCTCAAGGTTCATAAAGTGTCTCTCCATCTTCCTGTCTGAACGTCTGCACTTCAGTTCTCAGCCTATTGATCCTTTGAGGGGGGTAAAACCTTGCCAAAAACTTGTTCACTACCTCTTCCCAATTAGTCAAGCTCTCCCTTGGAAAGGATTCAAGCCACTTGGATGCCTTGTCCCTGAGTGAAAAGGGAAACAAGAGCAACCTATAGACATCGGGGTGGACTCCATTGGACTTTACCGTGTCACAAATCCTCAAGAAGGTGGTCAAGTGTTGGTTAGGGTCTTCTTGAGCACCTCCTCTAAATGAGCAATTATTTTGCACCAAAGTGATGAGCTGGGATTTTAGCTCGAAATTGTTGGCATGTATGGTGGGCTTCTAAATGTTGCTTCCACAGTTTCCTGGATTAGAATTGATATAGGATCCTAAGACCCTCCTTTCATGCCCAGCCCAGTTTGCATGGCCTTCTCTGGCATGATTATGAGCTTCTTCTTCATGATTGTTCTCCAAATTCTCTTCCATGTTGGGTTCAAAGTACTCTTCCTCTTCTTCAGCACCTACTACTCTTTTTCCTCTTGCTTCCCTCCTTAATCTAAGGAAAGTCCTCTCAGGTTCATAATCAAAGGAAGTTAAAGCTCCACTTCTTCTCCCTGTTATACAATCAACACGGCACAAGCAAGGAAATAAATGTAGAAACTATTCTTGTTAAAAAAAATGCTGTTAGTGTGAGTGATGCAATACATCAAACAGTTAGTGGGTGAGTAAAAAAAATTGTAAACAACTGGAATAAAAAGGTTAAAGAGATGGGAAGAAAAACAACTGAAACTGAAGGTAAATTGCTCAAACAAAAATTTAAATCAGCAAAATGAAAAATGCTCAATCTAGTTATCCTCCAACTTAATCATTGTTGATACAAAATCAATCCCCAGCAACGGCGCCATAAACTTGATGCACGGAAAATTCGTCTCGTAACAAATTTCCTTCGGCAAGTGTACCGAGTTGTCGTCAAGTAAAAACTCACTATAGAGTGAGGTCGAATCCCACAGAGATTGATTGATCAAGCAACTTTAATTAGAGGAATGTTCTAGTTGAGCGAATCAGAATTTGATTTGAGATTTGCAGGAAATTAAATAGCGGAAAAGTAAATAGCAGAAAAAAATAAAAGCTAGAAATAAAGAGCTGAATGTAAATGGTAGAAAGTAAATTGCAGAATCTTAAATGGGAATGGGGGAAATGCTCATAAAAGTAAATGGCAGAAATTAAATAGAATGGGTAAGATCAGAAATGGGGAGTTCATTGGGCTTAGGAGATGTTGCATTCTCCGGATCAAATTCATTTTCATCTCTTCTTCAATCAATGTATTCATTGATCTCCTTGGCAATCTTAAGTGATCGAATTCCAATTCCTTGGTAATCCAATCTCTCAAATCTTGATCAATAGCCAATTCTTTGGTCAATTGCTCATGAGAAGAGATGAAGTATGGTCACTGATTATACCACATGCATTCCCAAATCAAGTATTGGTAGGATTATAGTCACATATCCATCCAAACCCAATTCGATCCAGCATGAGAAAGCACTTCTAGCATGATCTCTTCAATCCTCTTCCAAGGTTCCGAAGAGATCCAAGTATGAATAGCTTCTTTTCCAAGATAACTATCCAATTGGATGAAGATTGAAAGCTTTCTAGTAAAATCAAGAGAAAAAATAGAAGAAGAAGAATGAAAACTAATATTGATCCATCAAATTGCAGCAGAGCTCCCTAACCCAATGAAAGGGGTTTAGTTGTTCATAGCTCTGGAAAATGAAAGCAAAGATGAAGAATACATCATGAAAGTAAAACTAGAAGTTGCAGAGAAAGTAAAATACAGAGAGTAGTTCTATGCCCAAGGCTCCCTAAAGTTTCCAACCTCCATCTAATTCAAAGCTACTCCTATATATACTACTCTTCTGATCTTCTAGTTGGCTCTTCAAGTCTTGGGTATGGGCCTCTGGATCTTGAGTTTGAAGCAGTTATCCTCTTCATTGGGCTTAGCTTTGCTTGCAGAGAGAAAATGTGAAGTAGGCAGGGACTTTGGCTCAGGACGTTAGTGGTGTCAACATTAAGTGAAAGTGTGGGTTCGAGAACGTTAGTGACAATCACCTTTTTCACTAACGTTCCTAACCCAAATATGATCACGTTGACTTCAACGTTAGTCGCACTAACGTTGCCTCTTGGTCCTTCGCATACGTTATTGGGACTTACCTTTCCCAATAACGTGGTGAGTCACCCCTTCTCCTTACGTTAGAGTCCACGTTAACTAGGTTAACGTGGCTTCTAACGTAGCAATGTCAATTCTTCGAGAACGTTAGTGACACTTACCTTTGTCACTAACGTTCCAATGTGCCCCTACTTCCCACGTTAGAGTCCACGTAAACTAAGTTAATGTGGCTTCTAACGTAGTCATGCTGGCCATCTCCAACGTTAGTGACAAAGGTGGGTGTCACTAACGTTGGCTCATCATCTCTTTATCCACGTTAGCTTCCACGTTAACAAAGTTAACGTGGGAGTTAACATTGCAAATGGTGGCTCTTGGTGGTTTACCCCAACGTTAGTGACAAAGGTAAGTGTCACTAACGTTGGCGATCAATTGCTCTCTCCACGTTAGCTTCCACGTTAACTAAGTTAACGTAGGAGTTAACGTGGCTCATAGAGGCTTGGCCAACGTTAGTGACAAAAGTTAGTGTCACTAATGTTGGCTTCTCTTTTGCTTTCCAACGTTAGAGTCCACGTTAACTAAGTTAACGTGGCAACTAACGTGGCCACTCATGAGCTTGGTCCAACGTTAGTGACAAAGGAGAGTGTTACTAACGTTGGCTTTGTTTCTTCTTCCACGTTAGAGTTCACGTTAACTTAGTTAACGTGACTCTCAACGTGGGCTGTGATAGCTTCGAGGGCGTTATTGGCGATTACCTTTCTCATTAATGTTGCAAGCTAGCTCCCATTCCACGTTAGAGGTCACGTTAGTTAAACTAACGTGGCTGCTAACGTGGTTCTTCTTTGCTTCCTTTGTCCTGAAATCAAGCAACAAAGTGCATCAAAGTTCTAGTCCAGGTCATGAGTCATGCATCATCTAATTTGTCATATAATTCATGCAAAATTCTCATGAAATCATGTAAAGTGCACAATGTATGCTTGAATCAAGATGGGAGTGAATATCCACCCAAAACTAGCTTATTTCTTAAGAAAATGCATGAAACTACCATAAAAATAGTAAAGAAAGGTCAGTGAAACTGGCCAAAATACCCTGGCATCAGGAGGCTGTAGCGCAAGAAACTTTTGAGGAGGAAGAACTTGAGAGGTTAAGAGAAGAAGAGGAATCAGCATCAAGCGAAGAGGCTGCGACAGCTAAAGTTCATGTTCAGGGCACACTAGAAGAGAAGGATGAAAGAAAAGAAGCACCCAAACTTGAACTAAAGGCACTGCCACCCACTCTCAAGTATGCATATTTAGGAGAGAATGAAAGCTATCCAGTGATCATAAACTCAGCCCTCATCCAAGAACAAGAGGAGGAATTACTCCAAGTACTGCAAAAGCATAAGGATGCCATTGGATGGACACTTGCTGACTTGAAAGAAATCAGTTCGGCCATATACATGCATAAGATACTTTTGGAAGATGATGCCAAACTTTCCATTCAACCCCAAAGGAGACTGAATCCAGTCATAAAGGAAGTGGTACAGAAGGAAGTCATAAAGCTGTGGCAGGGAGGAGTAATCTACCCAATTTCGGATAGCCCATGGGTCAGTCCCGTCCAAGTGGTCCCCAAGAAAGGAGGAATCTCTGTAGTACCCAATGAAAGGAATGAGCTAATCCCTACAAGAACCGTCACAGGATGGAGGATGTGTATTGATTATAGAAAACTCAATGAAGCCACAAGAAAAGATCACTTCCCACTTCCCTTCATGGACCAGGTGCTGGAAACACTTGCAGGACACGCATATTATTGTTTTCTAGATGGTTATTCAGGATATAACCAAATAGTGGTTGATCCAAGAGACCAGGAGAAAACATCATTCACTTGCCCATATGGGGTGTTTGTCTACAGGCGCATGCCATTTGGGCTATGTAATGCACCTGTAACTTTTCAACGCTGCATGCTTTCTATCTTCTCGGATATGATAGAGAAGTTCATTGAAGTATTCATGGATGACTTTTCAGTATTCAGAGATTCCTTTCCTAATTGCCTAAATCATCTTGCCTTAGTATTAAAAAAATGTCAAGAGACCAATCTGGTCTTGAATTGGAAAAAATGCCACTTTATGGTGACAGACGGAATAGTTCTTGGCCATAAAGTTTCTAACCAAGGTATTGAGGTAGACAGAGCTAAGGTGAAACTAATTAAAAAATTACCTCCACCGAGTGATGTCAAGGCAATTAGGAGCTTTTTGGGGCATGCTGGCTTCTACAGAAGATTTATTAAAGATTTTTCAAAAATAGCCAAGCCCTTAAGCAATCTTCTTATGTCTGATACACATTTATCTTTGATGAGAAGTACATGCTCGCATTTGAAAACTTGAAGAAGAATCTGTCCTCAGCTCCTATCATCACCCCACCTGATTGGAACTTGCCATTCGAACTGATGTGTGATGCATCTGATTTCGCAGTTGGGGCAGTGTTAGGACAGAGGAAAGATAATTTGGTGCATGTCATATACTATGCCGGCAAGGTCCTCAATGACACTCAACGAAATTATACCACTACTGAAAAGGAGTTGCTGGCAATAGTTTTTGCATTTTACAAATTTAGATCATACCTCATTGGTTCTAAAGTGATTGTTTTCACCGATCACACAGTACTTAAATATCTATTTTCCAAATAAGAATCAAAACCAAGACTAATCAGATGGATCTTATTGTTACAGGAATTCAATATTGAGATTAGAGACAAAAAGGGTGTGGAGAACAAGGTAGCAGATCATTTATCCAGGATCCCTTGTGAGAAAGGTGCTACACATGATACAAGTGTGAATGAGTTCTTTCCAGATGAGCAGTTAATGTTGGTTCACAAGGCACCCTGGTTTGCAAACATTGCCAATTTTAAGGCAACTGGTGACTTGCCTCCTGGAATCAACAAACATCAAAAAAGAAAACTCATCAATGATGCTAAATATTTCATTTGGGATGAACCATATCTCTTCAAGAAGTGCTCAGATGGAATCCTTAGGAGGTGCATTTCAGAAGAAGAGGGACGAGAGGTCCTATGGAATTGCCATAGTTCTAGCTTTGGAGGTCATTTTGGAGGAGAAAGAACCGCAGCGAAGGTGCTGCAATGTGGGTTCTTCTGGCCTACCATCTTCAAGGTTGCTAAGGAACTAGTGAGGAGCTGCGATGAGTGCCAAAAGGCTGGAAATCTGCCCAAGAGAAATGAGATGCCACAGCAATTCATCGTAGAACTCGAACTATTCGATGTATGGGGGATCGACTTCATGGGACCATTCCCGACCTCATATTTGAACAAGTATATTTTGGTGACAGTGGACTATGTATCTAAGTGGGTGGAGGCCGTGGCAACCCCAACAAATGACAACAAGGTGGTCATAAACTTTCTTAGAAAGAATATCTTCAGCAGATTTGGAGTTCCACGAGCCCTCATCAGTGACGGAGGGAGTCATTTTTGCAACAGACCATTAGAGACCGTACTCCTAAGGTATGGGGTGAAGCATAAGGTTGCCACACCTTATCATCCCCAAACAAGTGGGCAAACCGAGATATCCAACAGAGAGTTAAAAAGGATCTTGGAAAAGACTGTGGGGGCATCAAGAAAGGACTGGGCGAAAAAGTTGGATAATGCTCTTTGGGCGTACAGGACAGCCTTCAAAACACCAATTGGGATGTCCCCATATCAACTGGTGTATGGAAAGGCCTGTCACTTACCATTAAAGCTGGAGCACAAAGCCTTTTGGGCTCTCAAGATACTAAACCTCGACAGCACTACTGCTGGTGAAAAAAGGGGTCTTGCAGCTACAAGAACTAGAAGAGTTTAGGTCTCAAGCCTATGAAAACACCAATATCTATAAGGAAAAAGCAAAAAGGAGATATGATCTCAACCTGGCACCAAGAAGTTTTGAAGAAGGACAACATGTACTCATCTACAACTCCAAACTGAGACTTTTCCCTGGAAAACTCAAATCAAGGTGGTCGGGACCCTTTTTGGTCACAAAAGTCTCACCTTATGGACACATAAAAATCATGGAAGAAAGCTCAAGGAGGACATTCACTGTGAATGGGCAAAGACTCAAATACTACTTGGGCAGGATGGGGGAGGATCCCAAACAGAAGTATAATATCAACTAGAGAAGCAACCGTCGAGCTAGCGACGCTAAAAAAGCACTTTGTTGGGAGGCAACCTAACCTGAGGTAGTTTTCTTTTCATTATTGTCTCAATAAAAGATTCAAGCAGAGTTCTCTATATTGTGGGGAGCTAAGTTTGGTGTTGCACACCAAAACATTTCAAAGGTGAATGTGGAACTCTAAGTTTGGTGTTCCACCAAAGACTCCATCTGAAAAGTGCATTTCAACCCCTCAATGATAAAGTATTTGCTCTATCAAACGGAGAAAACTACTTGATAGATGTTTAATCTCTAATGCATAGTTTTCTTTTCTAGTTCATAGTTGTTTTCTTAATAAAAGCACATGAGGTTTCTACATGTATTCAATTTTTTGCATTAGGCAAGGAACTAAGTTTGGTATTCACACACCAAACTATGTTCAGAAAATCACAAGCATACATGCATGCTAACTATTTTTCAAGTGCTTGGGGAACAAGCAACTTCCAATAGTTTTACAGGAATTCAATCAATCTCATGGAATAGTCATACATCATCATCCAAGGAGACAAACAAAGATGCAAAAGCTAGGATGATTATGACAAGGAAGACATCAAGAGGTTGTATTGAACTGTCTCTGAGTTGTAATACTTTAATTGAAAGTATGATTGAATATTGTTCTCAAGGACATTCATATTCTGCTTGTTCCTCTTTATTCACATATAAGTGTGCTGGCCTAAGTCCCTGGTTTTCATTTTCATCTTGCTTACATGTATGCTTTTCCTTTAAGTCAATTAAAAGAAAATGTTATGAAAAACAAGAGTGGGGTCTATCTTGTGAAGTAAGTTCTCAATATTTTTGGTATGGTAATTGATTAGCTATGTTGGTTCACCAACAAGGTATACAGGCAACTATATGCTTTAAATCATATGCTTGAAGCACATCCTATGAGACTAGGCAACCAACAAGATCCTAATAAGAAAAAGAGAAAGAACAATAAGAGTTTGAAAAGGAAAGAAAGTTAATAAGAAATAAGGCTAGGCACCAAGGGTTTGAATATTGAGGCATGTGTCTGTGGTGCTCCTGTGCAAGGGATATGCTTGGATGAATAAGCTCTCAGGGGTGCCTTATCACTTGGTAACATGGGTTAACTAACCCGGGATTATCACCTGAAAGTCCACTATCAAGAGCAGCCTTTGCTACTGATGAGCGGATAATTTATACGCTTTTTGGCATTGTTTTTAGTATGTTTTAGTTAGTTTTTATTATATTTTTATTAGTTTTTAGTTAAAATTCACTTTTCTGAACTTTACTATGAGTTTGTGTGTTTTTCTGTGATTTCAGGTATTTTCTAGCTGAAATTGAGGGACCTGAGCAAAAATCTGATTCAGAGGCTGAAAAGGACTGCAGATGCTGTTGGATTCTGACCTCCCTGCACTCAAAGTAAATTTTCTGGAGCTACAGAAACCCAATTGGTGTGCTCTCAATTGCGTTGGAAATTAGACATCCTGGGCTTCGCAGCAATATATAATAGCCCATACTTTACCAGAGATTTGATGGCCTAAACAGGCGTTCCAAGTCAGCTCAAGAATTCTTACGTAAAACGCCGGAACTGGCACAAGAATGGGAGTTAAACGCCCAAACTGGCACAAAAGCTGGCGTTTAACTCCAAGAAAAGTCTCTACACATGAAAGCTTCAATGCTCAGCCCAAGCACACACTAAGTGGGCCCGGAAGTGGATTTTTATGTCATTTACTCATCTTTGTAAACCCTAAGCTACTATTTCTCTATAAATAGGACCTTTTGCTATTGTATTTCATCTTTTGATCACTTTAGATCTTTTGATCATCTTTGGACGTCTAGTTCTTAGATCATTGGGAGGCTGGCCATTCGGCCATGCCTAGACCTTGTTCTTATGTATTTTCAACGGTGGAGTTTCTACACACCATAGATTAAGGTGTGGAGCTCTGCTGTACCTCGAGTATTAATGCAATTACTATTGTTCTTCTATTCAATTCAGCTTATTCTTATTCTAAGATATTCATTCGTACCCAAGAACATGATGAATTTGATGATTATGTGACGCTCATCATCATTCTCACTTATGAACGCGTGCCTGACAACCACTCCCGTTCTACAAGCAAACAAGGCTTGAATGTTTATCTCTTGGATTCCTTAATCAGAATCTTCGTGGTATAAGCTAGAATTGATGGCGGCATTCAAGAGAATCCGGAAGGTCTAAACCTTGTCTGTGGTATTCTGAGTAGGATTCAATGATTGAATGACTGTGACGAGCTTCAAACTCCTGAAGGCTGGGCATTAGTGACAGACGCAAAAGAATCACTGGATTCTATTCCAACCTGATTGAGAACCGACAGATGATTAGCCGTGCTGTGACAGAGCGCGTTGAACATTTTCACTGAGAGGACGAGACTGTAGCCACTGACAACGGTGATGCCCAACATATAGCTTGCCATGGAAAGGAGTAAGAAGGATTGGATGAAGACAGTAGGAAAGCAGAGAGACGGAAGGGACAAAGCATCTCCATACGCTTATCTGAAATTCTCACCAATGAATTACATAAGTATCTCTATCTTTATTTTATGTTTTATTCGTAATTCATCCATAACTATTTGAATCTTCCTGACTGAGATTTACAAGATGACCATAGCTTGCTTCATACCAACAATCTCCGTGGGATCGACCCTTACTCGCGTAAGGTTTATTACTTGGACGACCCAGTGCACTTGCTGGTTAGTTGTACGAAGTTGTGATAAAGAGTTGAGATTGCAATTGAGCGTACCATGTTGATGGCGCCATTGATGATCACAATTTCGTGCACCAAGTTTTTGGCGTCGTTGCCGGGGAATTAAATGTCCTAACTACAATTTCGCATTTGTTCCTTGCAATAACAGTGCCAAGTTTTGATCCGGCAACAACACCAAGTTTTTGGCGCCGTTGCCGGGGATTGTTTGAGTTTGGACAACTGACGGTTCATCTTGTTGCTTAGATTAGGCATTTTTCTTCAGAGTTCTTAAGAATGAATTCTAGTGTTTCAAGGTGATGTTCTTATCATCACCAAAGCTGATTGATTCTCATCAATTTTGCTCTTGAATGCAATGTCCTGCTAAAGCTTGGCTAGCCATGTCTAATTTCTTTAGACTGAAGCTTTAGACTAACATTGCATGATTCCTGAAATTCTCATTAAGAATTTTGATATCTTTATTTTCTTTTCCACTTAATTTTCGAAAAATCCAAAAATATTACAAAATCATAAAAACCAAAAATATTGTATGCTTTTTGTTGAGTCTAGTGTCTCATTTTAAGTTTGGTGTCAATTGCATGTTTCTATTCTTCTTGCATTTTTTTGAATTCATTCATGTGTCTTAAGTGATCTTCAAGATGTTCTTGATGATTTCCTTGCTCTGATCTTTAAATTCTCTTGTCTTGTATGTTTTGTTGTTTCTCATATGCATTCTCATTTGTCAGTGTCAGTAGTATACAAACTTCTAAGTTTGGTGTCTTGCATGCATTGTTTATTTGATCTTAGTTTCATTTTGATTATTCCTCATTATTAAAAATCCAAAAAATTTTTAATTTGTGTCTTTTCAAGTCAATAATACAGAGAATTGAAGATTCAGAACATTCAGCAGAGGAATTACACAGAAAAAGCTGGGCGTTCAAAACGCCCAGTGAGGAAGGAAAACTGGCGTTTAAACGCTAGCCAGGGTGCCTGGCTGGGCGTTTAACGCCCAAAAGGGGTGAGTTTGGGGCGTTAAACGCCAGAATGTGCACCATTCTGGGCGTTTAACGCCAGGATGGCACAAGAGGGAAGATTCTGTTTTTAATGCAAATTTTTTTCAAGTTTTCAAAATTTTTCAAAATCAAATCTTTTTCAAATCATATCTTTTCAATCATATATTTTCAAAATCAATTTCTTTCCATTTTCAAAAATACTTGCTAACAATTAATGATTTGATTTAACATTTCAATTATGTTGCCTTTTCTGTTAAGAAAGGATTAATGTTTGAATCATATCTTTTCTTGTTAGCCAAGTCATTAATTTTAAAAAATCAAATCTTTTTAAATTGTTTCTCAATCATATTTTTTCAATCACATCTTTTTAAAACCATAACTTTTCAATCATATTTTCTTAATCACATCTTTTTCAAAATAGTTTTCAATCATATCTTTTTGATTTCTAATTTCAAAATCTTTTTCAAAAATCACTTAATTTCTTTTCCACTCTTAGTTTTCGAAAATCAATTAGTATTTTTCAAAATGTTTTTAAAATCTTTTTAATTTATTTTCGAAAATTTCTTCCCTTCTTCTCACATCCTTTTATTTTGGACTAACACACCTCCTCAATGCACAATTCGAACTCTATCTTACTTGATATGTTCGAATTCTTCTACTTCTTCCTTCTATTTTTCTTCTCCTCTGACACCTCAAGGAATCTCTATACTGTGACATAGAGGATTCCATATTTTCTTGTTCTCTTCTCTTTCATATGAGCAAGAGCAAAGACAAAAGCATTCTTGTTGAGGCTGACCCTGAACCTGAAAGGACCTTGAAGCGAAAGCTAAGAGAAGCTAAAGCGCAACTCTCTGTAGAGGACCTAACAGAAATCTTCAAAGAAGAAGAACCCATGGCAGCCGAAAACAATAACAATGCCAACAATACAAGGAAGGTGCTGGGTGACTTTACTGCACCTACTCCCGACTTCTATGGGAGAAGCATCTCTATCCCTGTCATTGGAGCAAACAACTTTGAGCTTAAGCCTCAATTAGTTTCTCTAATGCAACAGAATTGCAAGTTCCATGGACTTCCATTGGAAGATCCTCATCAGTTTTTAGCTGAATTCTTGCAAATCTGTGACACTGTCAAGACCAATGGGATTGACCCTGAGGTCTACAGACTTATGCTATTCCCTTTTGCTGTAAGAGATAGAGCTAGGATATGGTTGGACTCACAACCTAAAGAAAGCCTGAACTCTTGGGAAAAGCTAGTCAATGCCTTCTTGGCAAAGTTCTTTCCACCTCAAAAATTGAGTAAGCTTAGAGTGGAAGTCCAAACCTTCAGACAGAAGGAAGGTGAATCCCTCTATGAAGCTTGGGAAAGATACAAACAATTGATCAGAAAGTGTCCCTCTGACATGCTTTCTGAATGGAGCATCATAGGTATCTTCTATGATGGTCTGTCTGAACTGTCCAAGATGTCATTGGATAGCTCTGCTGGAGGATCTTTTCATCTGAAGAAGACGCCTGCAGAAGCTCAAGAACTCATTGAAATGGTTGCAAATAACCAATTCATGTACACTTCTGAAAGGAATCCTGTGAACAATGGGACGAATCAGAAGAAAGGAGTTCTTGAGATTGATGCTCTGAATGCCATATTGGCTCAGAACAAATATTGACTCAGCAAGTCAATATGATTTCTCAAAGTCTGTCTGGAATGCAAGCTGCACCAGGCAGTACTAAGGATGCTTCATCTGAAGAAGAAGCTTATGATCCTGAGAACCCATCAATGGAAGAGGTGAACTACATGGGAGAACCCTATGGAAACACCTATAATCCTTCATGGAGAAATCATCCAAATCTCTCATGGAAGGATCAACAGAGACCTCAACAAGGTTTCAACAACAATAATGGCGAAAGAAACAGGTTTAGCAATGGCAAGCCTTTTCCATCATCTTCTCAGCAACAGACAGAGAATTCTAAGCAGAGCCACTCTGACTTAGCAACCATGGTCTCTGATCTAATCAAAACCACTCAAAGTTTCATGACTGAAACAAGGTCCTCCATTAGGAATTTGGAGGCACAAGTGGGACAGCTGAGCAAGAAAATTACTGAACTCCCTCCTAGTACTCTTCCAAGCAATACAGAAGAGAATCCAAAAGGAGAATGCAAGGCCATTAGCATGACCCACATGGCCGAACTTGGAGAGGAGGAAGAGGCAGTGATCGCCACTGAGGAAGACCTCAATGGACGTCCACTGGCCTCCAATGAGTTCCCTAATGAGGAACCATAGGAATCTGAGGGTCATAATGAGACCATAGAGATTCCATTGAATTTACTCCTGCCATTCATGAGCTCTGATGAGTATTCTTCCTCTGAAGAGAATGAAAATGTCACTGAAGAGCAAGTTGCCAAGTACCTTGGAGCAATCATGAAGCTAAATGACAAGTTATTTGGTAATGAGACTTGGGAGGATGAACCCCCTTTGCTCACCAAAGAAGTGGATGACTTGTCTAGGCAGAAATTACCTCAAAAGAGACAGAACCCTGGAAAGTTCTCAATACCTTGTACCATAGACACCATGACCTTTAAGAAGGCCCTGTGTGACTTAGGGTCAAGTATAAACCTCATGCCTCTCTTTGTAATGGAGAAGCTAGGGATCTTTGAGGTACAAGCTGCAAGAATCTCACTAGAGATGGCAGACAATTCAAGAAAACAAGCTTATGGACTTGTTGAGGATGTTTTGGTGAAAGTTGAAGACCATTACATCCCTGCTGACTTCATAGTCCTAGAGACTGGGAAGTGCATGGATGAATCCATCATCCTTGGCAGACCCTTCCTAGCCACAGCAAAGGCTGTGATTGATGTTGACAGAGGAGAATTGATCATTCAAGTGAATGAAGAATCCTTTGTGTTTAAGGCTCAAGGATATCCCTCTGTTACCATGGAGAGGAAGCATGAAGAGCTTCTCTCAAAACAGAGTCAAACAGAGCCCCCATAGTCAAACTCTAAGTTTGGTGTTGGGAGGCCACAACCAACTTCTAAGTTTGGTGTTGAACCCCCACATTCAAACTCTAAGTTTGGTGTTGGGAGGTTCCAACATTGCTCTGAGTATCTGTGAGGCTTATTGAGAGCCCACTGTCAAGCTACTGACATTAAAGAAGCGCTTGTTGGGAGGCAACCCAATGTTATATTTATCTATTTTCCTTTGTTATTTTATGTTTTCTGTAGGTTGATGATCATGGTAAGTCACAAAATCAATTGAAAAAGCAAAAACAGAATAAAAAACAGAAAGAAAAATAGCACACCCTGGAGGAAAACCTTGCTGGCGTTTAAACGCCAGTAAGGGCAGCAAATGGGCGTTTAACGCCCAGTCTGGCACCATTCTGGGCATTTAACGCCAGAAAGGGGCACCAGACTGGCGTTAAACGCCAGGAAAGGGCAAGAAGTTGGCGTTAAATGCCAGAAATGGGCACCAGCCCGGTGTTTAACGCCAGAATTGGCATAAAGAGCATTTTTGCTTGCCACTTGGTGCAGGAATGAATTTTCTTTGACACCTGAGGATCTGTGGACCCCACAGGATCCCCACCTACCCCACCACTCTCTCTCTTCTTCACCCATTCACCAATCACCTCAACACCTCTTCCCCAAAAACCCCTCACCTATCAAATCCTACCATTCTCTTCACCACTCACATCCATCTTTCCTAAAACCCCACCTACCTCACTATTCAAATTCAAACCACTTTCCCTCCCAAACCACCCTTACATGACCGAACCATACCCCTCTCTCCACTCCTATATAAACCCATCTTCACTCCTTCATTTTCACACAACCTAAACACTACTTCTCCCCCTTGGTCGAACCACAAAGCCACCTCCTTCTCCTCTATTTTCTTCTTCTTCTACTCTCTTCTTTCTTCTTTTGCTCGAGGACGAGCAAACCTTCTAAGTTTGGTGTGGTAAAAGCATTGCTTTTTATTTTTCCATAACCATTTATGGCATCTAAGGCCGGAGAAACCTCTAGAAAGAGGAAAGGGAAGGCAAAAGCTTCTACCTCCGAGTCATGGGAGATGGAAAAATTCATCTCAAGGGTGCATCAAAACCACTTCTATGAAGTTGTGGCCATGAAGAAGGTGATCCCCAAGGTCCCTTTCAAACTCAAAAAAGGTCAACTTTAATCAAAGGTTGGACCAAGTCCTCATGGATATCTGTGTGGAAGGAGCTCAATGCAAACAAGAGATCCCACTCATCATGAAATCCCTGAGAATTGAGTTCCAACATGGGACAACTAAGGGTGGAGCACCAAGAACATTCCATTCTCCTCCATGAAATTAGAAAAGATCAAAGAATCATGAGAGAGGAGCAACAAAGGCAAGGAAGAGACATTGAGGAGCTCAAGCACTCCATAAGATCTTCAAGAGGAAGAACAAGCCGCCATCACTAAGGTGGACCCGTTCTTTAATTTCCTTGTTCTTTATTTTTCTGTTTTTCGAATTTTCATGCTTATGTTTATCTATGTTTGTGTCTTATTACATGATCATTAGTGTCTTAGTGTTTAGGCCTTAAAGTTATGAATGTCCTATGAATCCATCACCTTTCTTAAATGAAAAATGTTCTTAATTGAAAAAGAGAAGAATTGCATGAATTTTGAATTTTATAACAGATTAATTATTTTGATGTGGTGGCAATACTTTGACTTCTGAATGTATGCTTAAACAGTGCATATGTCTTTTGAATTTGTTGTTCATGAATGTTAGCTCTTGAAAGAATGAATACAAAAAAAAAAGAAAAAATGGAAAAAAAAGGGAAAAAGAAAAAAAATGAAGTCGTGATCCAAGGCAAAAAGAGTGTGCTTAAGAACCCTGGACACCTCTAATTGGGGACTCTAGCAAAGCTGAGTCACAATCTGAAAAGGTTCACCCAATTATGTGTCTGTGGCATGTATGTATCCGGTGGTAATACTGGAAGACAGAGTGCTTTGGGCCACGGCCAAGACTCATAAAGTAGCTGTGTTCAAGAAATCAACATACTTAACTAGGAGAATCAATAACACTATCTGGATTCTGAGTTCCTATAGAAGCCAATAATTCTGAATTTCAAAGGATAGAGTGAGATGCCAAAACTGTTCAGAGGCAAAAAGCTAAAAGCCCTGCTCATCTAATTAATACTGATCTTCAAAGATGTTTTTGGAATTCATTGCATATTCTCTTCTTTTTATCTTATTTGATTTTCAGTTGCTTGGGGACAAGCAACAATTTAAGTTTGGTGTTGTGATGAGCGGATAATTTATACGCTTTTTGGCATTGTTTTTAGTATGTTTTTAGTATGTTTTAGTTACTTTTTATTATATTTTTATTAGTTTTTAGTTAAAATTCACTTTTCTGGACTTTACTATGAGTTTGTGTGTTTTTCTGTGATTTCAGGTATTTTCTGGCTGAAATTGAGGGACTTGAGCAAAAATCTGATTCAGAGGCTGAAAAGGACTGCAGATGCTGTTGGATTCTGACCTCCCTGCACTCGAAGTAAATTTTCTGGAGCTACAGAAGCCCAATTGGTGCGCTCTCAATTGTGTTGGAAAGTAGACATCCTGGGCTTTTCAGCAATGTATAATATTCTATACTTTGCCCGAGATTTGATGGCCCAAACAGGCGTTCCAAGTCAGCTCAAGAATTCTGGCGTAAAACGCTGGAACTGGCACAAGAATGGGAGTTAAACGCCCAAACTGGCTCAAAAGCTGGCGTTTAACTCCAAGAAAAGTCTCTACACATGAAAGCTTCAATGCTCAGCCCAAGCACACACCAAGTGGGCCCGGAAGTGGATTTTTATTTCATTTACTCATCTTTGTAAACCCTAAGCTACTAGTTCTCTACAAATAGGACCTTTTGCTATTGTATTTTTATCTTTTGATCACTTTAGATCTTTTGATCATCTTTGGACGTCTAGTTCTTAGATCATTGGGAGGCTGGCCATTTGACCATGCCTAGACCTTGTTTTTATGTATTTTCAACGGTGGAGTTTCTACACACCATAGATTAAGGTGTGGAGCTCTGCTGTACCTCGAGTATTAATGCAATTACTATTGTTCTTCTATTCAATTCAGCTTATTCTTGTTCTAAGATATTCATTCGTACCCAAGAACATGATGAATGTGATGATTATGTGCATTCTCACTTATGAACGCGTGCCTGACAACCACTCCCGTTCTACAAGCAAACAAGGCTTGAATGTTTATCTCTTGGATTCCTTAATCAGAATCTTCGTGGTATAAGCTAGAATTGATGGCGGCATTCAAGAGAATCCGGAAGGTCTAAACCTTGTCTGTGGTATTCTGAGTAGGATTCAATGATTGAATGACTGTGACGAGCTTCAAACTCCTGAAGGCTGGGCATTAGTGACAGACGCAAAAGAATCACTGGATTCTATTCCAACCTGATTGAGAACCGACAGATGATTAGCCGTGATGTGACAGAGCGCGTTGAACATTTTCACTGAGAGGACGGGACTGTAGCCACTGACAACGGTGATGCCCAACATACAGCTTGCCATGGAAAGGAGTAAGAAGGATTGGATGAAGACAGTAGGAAAGCAGAGAGACGGAAGGGACAAAGCATCTCCATACGCTTATCTGAAATTCTCACCAATGAATTACATAAGTATCTCTATCTTTATTTTATGTTTTATTCATAATTCATCCATAACCATTTGAATCTGCCTGACTGAGATTTACAAGATGACCATAGCTTGCTTCATACCAACAATCTCCGTGGGATCGACCCTTACTCGCGTAAGGTTTATTACTTGGACAACCCAGTGCACTTGCTGGTTAGTTGTGCAAAGTTGTGATAAAGAGTTGAGATTGCAATTGAGCGTACCATGTTGATGGCGCCATTGATGATCACAATTTCGTGCACCAGCTACATAGCACTTAGTAACCCAAAGAGGTGCTGGACACCAAGGTCTCAAGAAAGAAAGTAACAAACTATATGCTTGTGGTGTGCATGTATGGGGGAAAGAGACTTGAGAGAGTAAGTCCTTAGGGATGTCTCAACACCTAGCACCTTGAACCAACTAGTTCAGAAGTGTTGGTTGAAAGCTAATCTTAAAGAGTCGCCCTCTCACAGAGCATTTAGCCTAAGATGCAATAAACCCTGAAAAAGAAGGGATGATCAATAAATAAGAAGTCTCATTGGATGCAATCAAGCAAGTATTCAAGAGCATAATAAGGACCTGAAAACCAGTAAAGGAATGAACCTAAGTTGCTATGCATGAAACCCCATAGACCAAGGACTTGACTTCTATAATAATGATTTGTTTATCTTGTTCTTTCATTCATGTTTCCTATGTTTCAGTACTTGCTTAGGGACAAGCAAGCTTTAAGTTTGGTGTTGTGATGTCAGGACATCTTGGCCGGTTTCACTTACCTTTTCTTTACTGTTTTAGGGTAGTTTCATGCAATTTATTAGTAAATAATCAAGTTTTGGGTAGATATACACTTACATCTTGATTCAAGCAAATATTGTGAACTTTGCATGATTTCATGAGAATTATGCAGAAATTGGATGATAAAATGGATAATGCATGATCTCATGACTTGGAACAGAGCTTTGATGCACTTTATTTGCTTGATTTCAGGACAAAGGAAGCAAGGAAGAGCCACGTTAGCAGCCACATTAATCTAATTAACGCGACCACTAATGTGGAATGTGAATAAGCTTACAGTGTTAACGGAAAAAGTGATCGCCAATAACGCCTTCGAAGCCATCATAGTCCACGTTAGTTGCCACGTTAATTACATTAACGTGGTAGCTAAGGTGGAGGAAAAGGAGAGCTCCAACGTTAGTGGTAAAAGTGAATACCACTAACGTTCCAAAAGGGCACATTTAGCCACGTTAAGAGTCACGTTAATGCAATTAACATGAACTCTAACGTGGGAGGAGAAAGTAATTGCCAACGTTAGTGACATTCACCTTTGTCACTAATGTTGGACTAAGCCAATATTGCCTACGTTAGTGGTCACGTTAAGACCACTAACGTGAAGGGTAACGTGGAGCAAGGAATGATAGGCCAACATTAGTGACACTCACCTTTGTCACTAACGTTGGAGATGGCAATCACCACCACGTTAGTGGTCACATTAATGCAATTAACGTGAGGCACTAACGTGGGAAGAAGGGGCGTTTGAAGCGTTAGTGACAAAGGTAAGTGTCACTAACACTCTCGAAACTTGGGCATGCCCACATTAAGGGCCACGTTAGTTACACTAACGTGGATCACTAAGGTGGGGAAAAGAAGCAAAGAGAAACGTTATTGGTAAAGGTGAATGCCAATAACATTTGTGAAAGATTGAGAAGCAACGTTATTGGTAAAGGTGAATGCCAATAACGTCTGTGAAGGACTAAGGGGCAACGTTAGTGGTCACGTTAGTGCCACTAATGTTGAAGTTAACGTGGATCAATATGGTTTGGAGTGTTAGTGAAAAAGGTGATCGTCACTAACGTTCTCGAACCCACATTTTCACTTAACGTTAACATCACTAACGTCCTAACTAACGTCCACCCATGCCTGACTCACACTTTTTCTGCAAGCAAAGCTGAGCCCACTGAAGATTGTAACTGCTTCAACTCAAGATCAAAGGCCCATATCCAAGACTTGAAGAGCTGACTAGAAGATCAAGAAGAGTAGTATATATAGGAGTAGTTTTGAACTAGAAAGAAGCTTGGCATTTTGGAGAACTACACTATGTATATTTACTTTTCCTGCAATTTCTAGTTTACTTGAGAATGTACTCTTCTCTATCATCTTCCATTTCCAGAGCTATGAACAACTAAACCCCTTATCATTGGGTTAGGGAGCTCTGTTGTAATTTGATGGATCAATTATAGTTTTCATTCTTCTTCTTCTTTCTTTTCCCTTGATTTACTAGAAAGCTTTCGATCTTAATTCAATTAGTTTGTTGTCTTGGAAAAAAAACTCTCCATAATTGGATCTCTTCTGAGCCTTGGAAAATGGATGAGGAGATCATGCTAGAAATGCTTTCTCATGTTGGACCGAATTGGGGTTTGGACGGATATAGTGACATATAATCCTCCCAACACTTTGATTTGGAAATACATGTGGTATAATCAGTGACCATACTTCATCTCTTTCTGTGAGCAATTAAATCAAAGAATTGGGCAATTATTGAAGCTTAGATAGATTGGGTTGCCAAGGAATTGGGATCCAATCACCTAAGATTGCCAAGGAGATCAATGAATGCTTTGATTGAGGAAGAGATGAGAATGAACTTGATCCGGAGAATGCAACATCTCATAAGCCCAATGAATCCCCCATTTCTGATCTTACCCATTCTCTTTACTCTCCGCCATTTATGTTCATGTTCATTTTCCCAAATCCCCATTTAAGATTCTGCAATTTACTTTCTGTATTTTACGTTCCCGCCATTTAATTTTCTGCAATTCTCAACTCAATTTATGCTTAGCTCAACTAGAACATTCCTCCAATTCAAGTTGCTCGACCAATCAATCCCTGTGGGATTCGACCTCACTCTATTGTGAGTTTTTATTTGACGATAATTCGGTATACTTGCAGAAGGGAGATTTATTGAGAGACAAGTTTTCGTGCATCATATGTGAATTTGTTGAATTATTTTAATATTTAGGTGTTTTAAGCCACCATGAATGCTACTTTGAGTTATGTTGCAATTTGATTTATTATAGGTAGCATTTGGGCGAGTTTGGCAGAGTTCAGAGAGAAGAAAAGCTTCAAATTCAAGGTTGCTAGGATGGCACCAAACGCCATCTCACCGGCATTTGACGCCAGAACACAGAAAGCTCACTTTTGTCTCTGCCATGGTGGTGCCAAACGCCACGACCCAGCATTTGGCACCAGGGACCTTGTAACACACTAATATAAAGATCCTTATGCTCGAGTCATAAGTCAATAATATTAAGATGGTACGACTCTCAAGGTGGATTATAATACGTAATTATATATATGTTGAAAGGAAATATTAAACGAGAAGTCTGAAAAGGAGTAAAATAAAATCGCGAAGTCATAACACTCACGTATCGAAGCATAAGAAAATTCAACGTGTTCGGCTAATGGATGAAATAACTAAAGCATATAAGGAAGAAATAGAATAAAACAAAATAGACATAAATATAAGTATACTCGTCACTAGTCGCGGCCCACGAAGTTTAGGTCGATTAGAGTTATAGAGTTAAAACAGTTGACTATATAATTTCCTATCTTTCCCAAAATACATCACGGCCTTTATAGGTAAGTTTCAAAATAATATATATACATCAATAAAAATTTTTCCAAAATAAAAGGAATCCAGTAAACTTCGCTGCTTCGCAGATGAACTACTATTCACTACTGAGCACTAAGACCTGCATGTGAAAAACAGAATATATACACGGAATGAGAACCCTCGACCCATGTGTTCCCAGTACGGTAAAAGTGCAAATAAATACAGTGCACTATAATATAAATTCATTAAGTATCTTAAACTTCATATCTCGTCATATCTAACCTAAATTCTCACTAATCCATAACTTGGCAACTATCATAGGGGATTCTATTCTAAATTCAACACCATTCATACTTCACCACCTCCCAATCGACTAGCCCATGAACCGAATCAAACACACCCAATGCAGACAAGTAATACACAAGTAAGGCAAGTAAGTCAATTAGCAAATAATCATGAAACATATACAATTAGGCAAATCAAAGTAATTAAGCAAACCCAAACAATTCAAACAAATGCATATGATGTATGTCTATCCTATTGGTCGTGAGCTCACGTGTCAGTTAACTACCAGAACCCGACACACCCGGTAACTAACCTGGATATCGTCTCTCTATTGCGCATTAATATCATTAGAGGGAATACGTGCCTTGTCACAATTAGAGGGTATATGTGCCCTGTCACCATTAGAGGGTATCTGTGCCCTGTCACCATTAGAGGGTATATGTGCCCTATCACCATTAGAGGGTATATGTGCCTTGTCACCATTAGAGGGTATCGGTGCCCTGTCACCCTTCCAACCAGAGAGAAAATACAAGCATACTCACATTCAACATTTTCCATTCACGATTCATTTACTACATTTATTCATTACTCAAATATGCATCTCCGGCATACTCGCCACATTTTCACACCTCCTCAATTAATCATTAATCTTATACATATACATGCTCAGCTATAATTCAATGTTTATCACATACATCCAGCTCATAACACACACAACATTTCCACCATCATACTCAACAACTCATACAATCATTATTACTCATCATTCATCATTGATTATCTCCTTACCTCATCCAAAAGTTACCACTTTTCCTAACTTCTCCTCATTACTAGGCATACTAATAGAGATTAGGGCTAAAAGAATGAAAAACAAAAGCTTAGAGAGTTGGAATTTGGTATTAAAACACAAAACTCATATTTGCTGAAAACAGGGTCACACATACGCGTGGGGCACGCATACGTATTACCCTTCCTGCGTACGTATACGCACCAAACAGAAACGACTAGCCACATATGAAGGAATTCGCGTACGCAAAAACCCCAGGTCACGCGTACGCGTGAGCGTGCATTTTGGCCATTTCACATACACAGTCCCTTTTTCGTGGATGCAAAAGCATCAAACAGAAGCACATGTCCACATATGGAATTTATGCGTACGCATACAATGCAGCAGCTCCAAAAAGCTGCTAAGTCCAGAATTTTCAGCTTGTACACCAAACTTTGATCGAGCATAACTTCTTCATTTTAAAACATTTTTCCTCTGTTCTTCGAACGGCATAAACATCTCAAACCAAATTTTATTTCTAAACAAGTTTGACACAAATCGAAGGTCCAGAGATCAAGTTATGCTTCACCAAAGTTGGCCAAAAACACGATTTTCCTAAAACTTTACAAAACCTCCATTTTCAAAATAAGCCAATTCAAACTCTCTTTAAAATCAACCAAACCTTAACTGTTCAGCATCAAGCCACTCTCAACTCATATGTCAAATTCAACAATATACATTACATATTCATCATCTTACCAATTATCTATTTTCATCAAATTCCAACCCACCAATTTTCCACTTTCATGAATCTCAAATCAATAATTCAATTAAAACAACATCCAATCTTTCAAGTTCAATAATCAAAAAATCATCATGTTCAAATACTTATATATGTTACATCATTCATTCAATCACCAACCATATACTTATCATCCTTACCTCTTTTCGGCCTCTGACCCAAATTCACGGCCTTCAGCCTAATATTTTATTAAATCAATATACATAGACTCATCACCATATAATTCAATATCCACTACCATTTTCAATCAACACAACAACAATGCACAATTCTACAATCCTTATCCAATATCATCCACTACGCATATAATACCAATCAATCATACCATTCAAGCTTAATCCTAGGGGCACCTAACCTAGGAATTCACATCATATCACATGATACTTAAATGAACTTAAATCGCACCTTTAGTGATGGCGGTTGATAACTTGCATTATCTACCCTTCTTTCTTGCATAAAGAAGACCATAAAAGAGAACAAATCTCATTTTATCAGTACAATTCATGCATTATTTGATGAATATTATGGTACACTACTTTGAGATGAGTTGTACTGAATTGCAGGTGAAAAAGGTATCAAAAATGGGAAGAAGACAAACAAGAAGCTAGGCGTGTGAGACTGGCGTGTCACTTGGGGGCAAACGCCACAAAAATGCACTGGCGTGGCATGCCAGGAGCTAAGCGTGGCACGCCAGTACTAAATTCCAGAAGGGAGATCCAAGCATACATGTGGGCGTGGCACGCCAGGGACTAAGCGTGGCACGCTAGCACAAAATTTCAGAGAGTAAAATGGAGGAAACAAAAGGGGCGTGGCATGCCAGGTTAGGCGTGGCATGCCTGACCCATCAACTACTATGGGCTTGCCACTTGAAGTCGAAGGCGTGGCATGCCAACTCACTACCTCAAGAGGAACCTCCACTACGGCGTGCCACTTGGTGTCGAAGGCGTGGCACGCCAGCTCTAAAAAGTTACTTTGGCGTGCCACTTGAAGACCCAGGCGTGGCACGCCAAGCTTGAAGAGTGCACAAATACATGGGCGTGCCACTTGAGCAGCATGGCGTGGCACGCTGGTACAATGATCCAGAGAAGGGGCTGAAGGCTATTGAAAACTGGGCATGCCACTTGAAGTCAAAGGCGTGGCACGCCAACCTCTCAACTTCACTTGGGCGTGCCACTTGGTGTCGAAGGCGTGGCACGCCAGTTCCAAAAAGTCACTTTGGCGTGCCACTTGAAGGCCAAGGCGTGGCATGCCACTTACTGTAGCGAGACAAGATCATGGGCATGGCACGCCAACCTTTAGGCGTGGCACGCTGGTATAAGTTTCCAGAGAGGGTGGAAGAGGCCAATTACATGGGGCGTCCCACTTGGTATCGAAGGCGTGGCACGCCAATCACTATTCTTCACTTAGGCGTGCCACTTGAGCAACCAGGCGTGGCACGCCAATGTCACTCAGAGGCCAAAGCATCATCGGGGCGTGCCACTTGAGTTCGTGGCGTGGCATGCCAAACAGAGGAACCACTCACTCACAAAGGGGCATGGCACGCCATACCCTGGGCGTGCCACGCTAGTGTAACTTTCCAGAGAAGCTTAGCCAAGCACATAACAAGGGCGTGCCACGCTAGTTCATGTTTCCAGAGGCAAACGAAGTGGAAAAATCAAAGGGCGTGCCACTTGAGCTCGAAGGCGTGGCACGCCAACACAAGAATGCCACTATGGCATGCCACTTGAGTTCGAAGGCGTGACACGCCAAGGTTGACAAGGGACGAGCGTGCCACTTGAAGGATTGAGCGTGGCACACCAAGCCATTTTGAAGGGCACGTGACACACCGATGAAGCGCCAGCCACACGCCAGCTAAGGAGTCACGTTTATTGAGTGTTTTCTTTCCCTCCAAAATGTAATTTTCCCTTTTTCACTTTTGTAATTTCTTTATTTTCACTAGGAGTAGTATAAATACCCCCAAAGAGTATTGAAGAGGGGTGAAGCAGTTAGTTCTAGAACCACTTTTACACTCCACTTTTGAGTACTTTTCAAGCTATGAGTAGCTAACTTCCCTCTCATTGAGAAAGGGAGCTCTGTTGTACTTGATAGATTGATAATAGTGAAATTCTTCTTCTCTTCATCTTCTCTTTGATTTGCTAGAAGGAATTTTGGTCTTAATGCTTAGTGTTCAATTATCTTGGGAAAGAGATTAATGTAATTGGGTTTCATGGGAACCTTGGGGAAGGAAACATGAAACCATACTTGAAATCCCTTCTCTCACTTGAGTAGAATCTGGGTTTTGATGATGGAATACGTGACATATAATCCCCCCTCTACCTGGCTCTACAAGGGTGTGTGGTATAATCAGAGACCAAGCATATCTCTCTTCATGAGCAATTAGACCAAGGAATTGGCTATTGATCAAGATCTGAGAGATTAAGTCACCAGGGGATTGGAGCTCAATCAATCATGATTGCCAAGAGGTCAGTGAGTTGCATGATTGAAGAGGATCTAAGCTAGATTTGATCCAAAGAGACAACATCTCCTAATCTCAATGAATTCCCCCATTCTTATCTATCCATTTCTTTATAGCTTAATTTTACATTCAGCAATTCCCCATTCCTATTTACATTCAAGTCATTTATGATTCAGTACTTTACATTCTGCAATTTCGAATTCTGCACTTTATTATTTTTCTTTACATTCTAGTCATTTACATTTATGCCATTTACAATTCTGCACTTCACAATCTTATTGATCCGCTTGACTAATTCATCAATCAATTAAAACTGTTTGGATTTTCCAATCTCTGTGGATACGATCCCACTCTACTGTGGGTTATACTTGGCGATAATTTTGGTGCGCTTGCCAAAAGAACTGATTCACTAAATTTTTAAAAGGGGTAGTGAATTCGATTCATCAAGTTTTATGGTGCCGTTGCCAGGGATTGACTTAAATTTGACAGTGATTAAATTGATTGGGGAGCTAGATTAAGCAATTTAATAACTTGTTATTTTAATTTCTTTTATTTAGCATTTTTTATTTTATTTTGAGCTCTATTTCTTTCTTCTTTGATTATCCATATTTCCACCCTTCTAACTGTTTGATCAATTGCACTACTCTCACTAACAACCACTCTAACAAAGTAATTCATTCACCCACTTTCTTTCTTGCTTTTTGCCTTGATTGGTTGTATGACAAGTAGGAGAAGTGGAGCTTCAACTTCCTTTGATTCTGAACCTGAGAGGACCCTCTTTAGATTAAGGAGGGAAGCAAGAGGGAAGAGAGTCATTGGTGATGAGGAAGGGGAAGAGTATTTTGAAACAAACATGGAGGAGAATATGGAGAATCATCATGAGAAAGAAGTTTATAACCATGCCAGGGGAGGCCCAGTCAACCATGATGGATAAGAAAGGAGAGTCTTAGGCTCCTACATCAACCCAAACCTTGGAAATTGTGGCAGCAGCATCCTAAAGCCAACAATTCATGCCAACAATTTTAAGCTGAAGCCTCAGCTCATCACACTTGTTCAGAATAATTGCTCATATGGAGGAAGTGCCCAAGAAGATCCTAATCAACATCTCAGCACATTCTTGAGGATATGTGATACTGTAAAGTCCAACGGGGTACACCCTTTGATAAACCACTATTTTATGGTTTATATTGTATTTAATTGAGTGGTTTTATCAAGCTTTTCATCCACTTATTCATAGGATTTGCATGATTTTACAATTCCTTCCTAGTTTAGTTCTATGATTGAAAACATGCTTCTTTGGTCTTAATTTAGCTAATCTTAATCCTCTCTTATTACCATTTGATGCCTTGATCTGTGTGTTAAGTGTTTCAGGTTTCATAGAGCAGGAATGGCTTAGAGAATGAAGAAGAAGCGTGCAAAAATGGAAGGAACACAAGGAATTGAGGAGATGACCAGCGAGAAGTCACGCGGTCGCATGGATCACGCGACCGCGCGAAATGGAAGAAATCAGAGTGACACGTTCGCGTGCCTGACGCGACCGCACGGATAGGAAGCTGCACGAACGACGCGAAAGCGTGGACGACGCGCACCCGTGGTACGAGAAATGCTGAGTAACGCGAACGCGTGGACGACGCGGACGCGTGACGAACGCGATCTGCAGAATTACAGAAGTCACTGGCACAGATTCCGGGCGGCATTTCAACCCTGTTTTTCGCCCAGAAACACAGATTAAAGTCCAGGAACATGCAGAGACTCAGGAGATGAATGGATATCAAATCATAATTCAATTTTAGGTTTTAGATGTAGTTTTTAGAGAGAGGTTCTCTCCTCTCTCTTAGGATTAGGATTAGGATTTTTATAAATTAGGAATATTTCTCCTACATCTCAGGTTCAATGTTCTTATTTATTTGTTTTCTCTTTTATTTGTTTAATGACCATCCATGTTATGATTTTCCTTGGTTAATATAATTTGAGGTATTTTTAGATCTATGATTTGTTTCTTTTATCTATGATATAAATAATTTAGATTTTTTTATCTTTTGGCTCTGGCTGATTAATTGGTGACTCATGAGTTATCAAACTCATTGTTGACCGAAAGTTGGAATTCTTCAAGAATTAATTCGAGTTTCACTAACTCTAGCCTTTCCCAAGGAAAGACTAGGACTTGAGGAATTAAAATTAATTCATCCACTTGACTTACATTCATAGTTAGAGGTTGACTTAGTGGGAGAAAAATCCAATTCTCATCGCAATTGATAAGGATAACTGGGATAGGACTTCCAGTTTTCATACATTCCCAAGAGTTTTATTAGTTATTAATTTATTAATTCTTGCAATCTATTTCTCTTGCTTAAAACTTTTTTCAAACCCAATCACTGTTTTTCCATAACCAATAATAAATTATACTTCCCTGCAATTCTTTGAGAAGACGACCCGAGGTTTGAATACTTCGGTTTATAAATTTATTGGGTTTTGTTACTTGTGACAACCAAAACGTTTGTACGAAGGGATTTTCTGTTGGTTTAGAATCTATACTCACAACGCGACTATATTTTTACAAAATTCTTTACTAGCAAAAAATCCTAACATCAAAATGGCGCCGTTGCCGGGGAATTGCAAACGTGTGCCTTATTATTGGTTATTGTAAATATTTTTCAAAAAAATTTCAGATTTTCATTTTAAAATTTTTTTATCTTATCTTATTTTTTTCAAAAATCATATCTTTTTTTTTTTCAAAATCTTATCTTATCTTTTTTCAAAAAAATCATATCTTTTTTCAAATATTTTCTTTTTTTTATTTTCTCTCACTATTATAAACTCTCACCCCTTTGACTATGAGTCTGGTTATAATTATGTTGCAAGAAGAGGAGATTGTAATGACAACTTGCATCAAGGATGGAACAATCAAAGATGGGAGGGGCCACAAGGATTTGATCAACCCTCATGGCAACAACCACCTCCAATGGACTATCAACAACCATTTTGTGATGCATATCAAGGCAATGGCCATGGTAAGCAATCTTTCGATTATCAACAACCACCACCATACGCCTATGAACCCCCTCCTCAACATAACTTTGGACCAAGATACTCACAAGCCCCTTTCCACCAAACACCTCCATATGACCCTAATCCTTATCCACCACACCAACCACCTTATGAGCCATACTTAGAACTACCACCTCAATATACACCATCTCCTTATTATTATCAAGATGAACCACTTTCCTACCATGAACCCTTTCTCCCAACAAATGAACCCTCCTATCCACCCCAAACCTCCATGGAGAAAGCATTTACCGATCTAAACTCTACTATACAAGCTCTCGCTGCCCGAATCAGACCACCAAATAGCTTCAACAATCAATCCTCAAGCTCTAGTGCACTTCCTTTTCAACTACATAATGATACACCCATCCCATCACCACCATCCATGGAAGAGCACCCATATCCATCAATCCAAGAGCAAGATGATCACAATGATGCTATTGATATGGAACAAGAGAAAGAGGATCATCTTCCCGAATTCGTACTTCATAAGAAGCTAGAGGAGGTACTAAAGGTGAAGGTAGGAGAGACCCTTGAAGATGAAGGAGTAATTGAAGGGAGTTGTCATGGAAAGGTAATCATCAAGGAGGAACAAGAGTCAAGGGATCATTTCCAGGAAACAGTAGATCAATTTCATGCAACCCTTCATCAATTGGGGCAAGCAATAAATCAATTACCTTCCAGACGTTCGGACACTCAAGGAACCCCCATGGCTTCATGTGGAAAATCTAATGAAGAACGTAGCATGAAGGAGACACTAGAGACTCCAGTGGACAATAAGGAGCATGACTTTGCCCTGGAACAAATGGAGGAAGCCATAATAGTTGCAGAGGAAGAAGTGGTTGAAGATTTAGGAGATGTAGAACCTCCACGGGAACCTCAAGTCACAGAACCCTCTTCTAAGGAGTTTGAATTTGTTGTTGAGGAGGGTGTACAACCTCCAAGGCATATCATGGTTGAAGACTTGGAAAAGGTTGATCAAGAGATGGAGATTTCAGAAGAAGAAGCACAACCTCCCATACCCTTGGAAAGTAGTGAAGAGGAGATTGAATTGGAAGAAAGCTACCAAGAGGAAGAGGTTGAAATTGAAGAAGCTTACAAGGAGGTGGAAGCTGTTAGAGAAGAGCACAAGGGAATGGAGCTTGCAAGTTCATTAGAAACACCTCTCCCAAAGCCATTACCGTCCAACACAACATTCAAGTGGGTAAAATTCATATCCCTTAGCTTTTTAATTCCACTTGAATATGGGCTACTGGAGACGGATGGTCAACTTAGAGCTCTTTGTGGCATTAAGCGTAAGAGGGAGATGGTCCGTGGAAGAAGTTGTCAAGTAAGGTTCCACATGGTTGTGTGCTCAACATTTAAACACAAAGGTTGGCACAAAGCTCAACTGAATAAGTCTAGGAAGTTATTTGGCCGCTTCAGTGAGAATTCAGACTGCTTGCCACCCAGATGGAACAATATTGCTCAACAAGAAGACAGGTGCAAAAGCAAGGTTTGGGACCCCGGAATTCAATCTAGAAATCAATACTCTTGGGGCCTTGTCACTTGCTTTAGCTTGCTTGAAGGCTTTCTGCGCCTAGTTTGTGATCCCGAAGGCTATTGGAAGTAAAAACATTGGTGGGAATTCCTGGATCAGCACAAGCATAAGCCACCAAAGCAGGAAGCTCATCAAATGTCCAACTTAAGGACTTTAACTAAAAGTGCTAGGTGGGAGACAACCCACCATGGTATGATCGTTCCCTTTCCATTTTGCTTTGTTTTTGAATTTTGTTTGAACCTAGAATTTCTGCATAACATTCATTGCATTTTGCATTCTGCATACTGCATAAAAAAAACACGCACGCGATGTGTTAGCGTCACTGACGCGTCCGTGTCACAAGTGCGTTGGGAAGAAAATAAGATTGAACAGAGAGTCACACGAGAGTGTGGCTGGAGGTGTGCCTTTGGCACAAATTGGTCCACACGACCGCATCGCTGACGCGTCCGCGTTGTGTGGGAAAAATGCCTCCCATGCATCCGCGTCACCCACGCGAACGCGTGCCTCAAAATCGACGTAAAAAGGGTGTATGGCCAAAAGTTGAGCTAGAATTGGGCTGGACTCGTGCTAGAAGCACAAGCCTTGCCACACGTACACGTGCCCCAGGCGTCCACGCCATTTTCAAATTCAGGCCATCCACGCGATCGCGTCAACCACGCAATCGCGTCACCCAAGGATTTGGCAATATGCATTTTAAACAGAGAGTTGCGTGACCGCGAGGCTACCCTCGCGCTAATGGCACAACTCGATCCACGCGACCGCGTGGATGATGCGTCTGCGTCATTTCATAGAAGCGCTATCCGCGCGAATGCATCACTCACGCGTTCGTGTCACCAGCGGCACACAGCTTATCTTAATCTGCCAAAATATCTTATCTTTTTCTTCCCCTTCCTCCTTCTTCCCTCTTTCTTCTTTCTTCTTTCTTTCTTTTTTATTTTCATGCATTTTTATGTTGGTGTTGGAGCTTTATTTGGATTCTACTTTATTATAACTGAGCTGCTGGATATTATAAGGATTGATTTGACAATTGATATTTTAAATTTGGCTCTCATATTTATTTGGATTTATTACTTTCATTCCTCTTTTAACTCACAATACTTGTAATCCACCTGTATTTGAGATTATCATTCACAATTATCATCATACAAGTGCTCTTTAATCCAGCTTATTTTAACAATTGATGTTTGACCTATGCTTCTCATGCCTTTGCCTGCATGCTTTTACACATCTTGCATCAAATTGATTTAATATGCCTTGCTATATTTCCATTGATGTCCTAATTGTATGTAGTCGCGACCATGTATTTAAGACATTATCCCTTACCTTGGCATTGATTATCACTTAAATCTTTCTCCTCCCGGTTCTAGCTATTTGAATTACATGTCCCTTTCCTTTCTCCCTTTTTCAGGATAGCCACCAAGAAGGGTAGGAAGAAAGCTACTCCCAAACCACCGGCAAGGAAAGGAACAAAAAGAGCACCAGCTAAGGAACCACAACCCCCATCCACCTGCACATCTCAGCATGCACCGAGGACAGTGCAATCTTTAAGTGTGGGGAGGTCGATACCGATCTCCACGGGTTAGCTATTCTCTTCTCAACACCAATATTCTATTTTCTTTGTTTGTTCATTGCTGCATTTGCATATTTGATTGCATGTTTATTTGATTTTATGCATTTAGTTACTACGTGGTTGAAGTAATATTTTCTTTTTCAAGAAATTTTTATAGTATTTTCACTAATTTAAATTGAAAATTTTTTTGTTAAATTTGTTTGAAGTTGTATTTGGAACATGGTTTTTGAGCCAAAGAACACACAACCTGTGAGATTTTGAGCTTATTTATATGTTACATTATTTAACCATAAATATTTTATTCTTGTGTGTTTTCTTCTCTATAATTGCAATCTTTACTTTGTTTCAATCTATATGTCCAATATTTAGTATATTTACATGCTTGCATATGATTGAGGCCATTACTTGTTTTTGCTTACTTATCCCAAATAAGCCTACCCTTTTATGTCACCCTTGTTAGCCAATTTGAGCTTTTTAATCCCCTTCTGTTCTATAACCACATCACTAGCCTTAAGCAGAAAAACAAATTAAATATTCCAATTGAATCTTTGGTTAGCTTAAGATAGAGGTTGTGCATCAACTAAGTGTGGGGAAACTGTAGGCACATAGGTTAATAAGGGAATGTATCATGTTTCTAATTCGGAATATTGGGAAATTTGGGTATCTACTCATGTAAAACAGAAAATTAAAAATTCCATATGCATTGATATGTTATTTTAGTCTTTGTGTCTCTATAAAAAAAAAGAAAAAAAAGAGAGAAAAAGAAAAAAAAAATATATATATATATATATATAATATAATATAAATAAATAAGGGGACAAAATTACCCCAATGTTAAGTTAATAAAAGATCAATGCATATGTGACACAAATTAAAAGAAAAGTTGATACATGAGTATGTGATACAAAAGTAGGAATGATGAGTAGCTAGGCATGATTTTAGAAGTTATATAGAATGTATGTAAGTTAGGTGATAGCCCAGGTTACTCAAAGATTCAATTTATAGCTCACTTAGCCATACATATATCCTTACCTTTACCTCAGCCCCATTACAACCTTGAAAAGACCTCATGATGTTTGCATTGGTACATTAAATATTTGTTGATTGGTTAGCTGAAGAACAAAGTTTAGAAAGCATGATTAGAGAAGATTAGAGTGAAGTACCCTATACACTTGAGAGACTAGAGTGATATACACTACCAGTGAGAGTTCAGTGCTTGATTCTATGTTCCCTGCTTTCATCAGCTATCTTCTTACAAGTTTACTTGTTTTCACTGTATAATTTGAATTAGTGGAATTTGGTTCATATTTGTCTTGAAGAACTTATTTACTTTTAACCAAGTAGGTAGAAACATTTTGCATGTAGTTGCATCCGCATAGATAGGTTGCATTGCATACCCTCTATCATTCCTCTTCACTCCTTTATAGCTTCTCTTAAGCTTAGCATGAGGACATGCTAATGTTTAAGTGTGGGGAGGTTGATAAACCACTATTTTATGGTTTACATTGTATTTAATTGAGTGGTTTTATCAAGCTTTTCACCCACTTATTCATAGGATTTGTATGATTTTACAATTCCTTCCTAGTTTAGTTCTATGATTGAAAACATGCTTCTTTGGACTTAATTTAGCTAATCTTAATCCTCTCTTATTACCATTTGATGCCTTGATCTGTGTGTTAAGTGTTTCAGGCTTCATAGGGCAGGAGTGGCTTAGAGAATGAAGAGGAAGCGTGCAAAAATGGAAGGAACACAAGGAATTGAGGAGATGACCAGCGAGAAGTCATGCGGTCGCATGGATCATGCGACCGCGCGAAATGGAAGAAATCAGAGTGACGCGTTCGCGTGCCAGACGCGACCGCGCGAATAGGAAGCTGCACGAACGAAGTGAAAGCGTGGACGACGCGCACGCGTGGTACGAGAAATGCTGAGTAATGCGAACACGTGGACGACGCGGACGCGTGACGAGCGCGATCTGCAGAATTACAGAAGTCACTGGCACAGATTTCGGGCTGCATTTTAACCCAATTTTCGGCCCAGAAACACAGATTAAAGTCCAGGAACATGCAGAGACTCAGGAGATGAATGGATATCATATCATAATTCAATTTTAGGTTTTAGATGTAGTTTTTAGAGAGAGAGGTTCTCTCCTCTCTCTTAGGATTAGGATTAGGATTTTTAGAAATTAGGAATATTTCTCTTACATCTCAGGTTCAATGTTCTTATTTATTCATTTTCTCTTTTATTTGTTTAATGACCATCCATGTTATGATTTTCCTTGGTTAATATAATTTGAGGTATTTTCAGATCTATGATTTGTTTCTTTTATCTATGATATAAATAATTTAGATTTTTTTATCTTTTGGCTTTGGCTGATTAATTGGTGACTCATGAGTTATCAAACTCATTGTTGACCGAAATTTAGAATTCTTCAAGAATTAATTCGAGTTTCACTAACTCTAGCCTTTCCCAAGGAAAGACTAGGACTTGTGGAATTAAAATTAATTCATCCACTTGACTTACCTTCATAGTTAGAGGTTGACTTAGTGGGAGAAAAATCCAATTCTCATCGCAATTGATAAGGATAACTGGGATAGGACTTCCAGTTTTCATACATTGTCAAGAGTTTTATTAGTTATTAATTTATTAATTCTTGCAATCTATTTCTCTTGCTTAAAACCTTTTTCAAACCCAAACACTATTTTTCCATAACCAATAATAAATCATACTTCCCTGCAATTCCTTGAGAAGACGACTCAAGGTTTGAATACTTCGGTTTATAAATTTATTGGGTTTTGTTACTTGTGACAACCAAAACGTTTGTACGAAGGGATTTTCTGTTGGTTTAGAATCTATACTCACAACGCGACTATATTTTTACAAAATTCTTTACTAGCAAAAAATCCTAACGTCATCCTGACAAAATGAATTACCCACATTGGAATCCTTACATCTACAAACTACTCTTGTTCCCTTTTTCACTCAAAGATAAGGCAACAAAGTGATTGGAATCATTCCCCAAGGATAGCGTAACTACATGGGAGGAGGTCGTGAACAGATTTCTTGCAAGATTTTACCCTCCACAAAGAATCAACAGGCTGAGAGCTGAGGTACAAACTTTCAAACAACAAGATGGAGAAACACTCTATGAGTCCTGGGAGAGATTCAAAGATCTAACAAGAAGATGCCTACCGAAAATGTTCAATGAGTGGGTACAACTACATATCTTTTATAAGGGACTATCCTATGAAGCAAAGAAGGCAGTGGATCACTCTTTAGGAGGCTCACTCAATAAAAAGAAAACCATTGCAGAGGCCATAGACGTCATTGAAACTGTAGCTAAAAATGAGTATTTCTATGCCTCAGAAAGGATCCAGAAGAAGTGAGTGCTAAAACTCAACTCTGTAGATGCTTTTTTAGCTCAGAACAAGGCAATTGCAGCACATATAGCAGCCTTAACCAAGAGGATGGAGGCCAACCAAGCCTTAGTTATTCAAGATTAAACTCCTCAATAAGAAGGAATTGTGTCAGAATCTGAAGGTGACTGGGAATAAGTCAATTATGTGCACAATTCATCTAGAACACCATATGACCCACACTCTAAGACATACAACCCAGGTTGGAAGAACCACCCAAACTTTGGGTGGGGAAATCAACAAAACCACAACCAGGACCACAACAAGCCTTATCCATCAAATCAACAAAACCATAACCCCAATCATCAAACAGGGAACCATAGACCCTACCATAACTCACAAAACATAGCCTACCATAACAACCAACCCATACACAACAACCTCAATCAAGATGCACCATCCTCAACTATGCAACCATGCGAAATCAAGAGCAACTTTGAGAGGATGGAGGCTGTAATAGCACAATTATCATCCCATATTTCAGGGGCAGTCTCCTCCCTCATGGACAGACAAGCACAAACTGACAGAAGGATATATGCTAATCAAGAGGAATACAGGTCAAATATGAAAAATCAAGGTGCAGCAATCTCAAAGTTAGAAGCACAAGTGGGAATTTTGTCCAAACAAATTCCACTTTCCACACACACATTTCCCAGCGATACCATGGCTAACCCAAGAGGGGAATGCAAAGCCATAACTCTAAGAAGTGGGAAGGTTGTAGAGGAAGGAGCCCCAAGCAAAGATAATCATGAAGAGGTTGCACCAAAATATGGAAACGAGGATGAAGGAGAGACCCTAGTTTCACCTCCACCAAAGCCAGTTTTGAAGCCTTATGTGCCAAAGGTACCATACCCACAAAGATTGAGAAAAGATGGGAAGGATGGCCAGTTCTCTAAGTTCCTAGAGATCTTCAAGAGGCTCCAAATCAACATACCATTTGCTAAGGTATTAGGACAAATGCCACTCTATGCCAAGTTCTTGAAGGAGCTTATAACCAAAAAGAGGAACTGGAAAGCAAAAGAAACCATAGTATTGACTGAGGAGTGCAGCGCCATCATACAGAAGAAGTTGCCTAAAAAACTGAAAGACCTAGGGAGTTTTCAAATCTCCTGCATCATAGGGGACATCACCATTGAGAAAGCTTTGTGTGATTTGGGAGCTAGCATAAATCTTATGTCCCTAACCATGATGAAAAGGATAAAGATTGAAAAAGCCAAGCCAACAAGAATGGCACTCCAATTGGCTGACAAAATATTTAAGTTCCCACATGGGGTGGTAGAAGACTTGCTAGTGAAAGTGGGAGAGTTCATTTTCCCTGTTGATTTTGTTGTGCTGGACATAGAAGAAGAAGCCAACACATTAATTATCTTAGGAAGACCATTTCTAGCTACTGCTGGAGCCATCATTGATGTGCAGAAAGGGGAATTAGTCTTGAGATTGCATGAAGAGAAAATGGTCTTCAACGTTTTCAAAGCAATGAGCTACCCCAAGGAACCTATAGGAGAATGCATGCTGGTAGACACTATGGAACAGATAGTTCAAGAAGTTATGGGAGAAGAACAATGCGAAGGAAATATTGAGCTGGAGCAAGCATCAGATGGAAAACTACCACAAGCAACCATGAGGAACTCAATCATGCCAACTACCACAGACAACAAAGATGCAAAGTCACCAAAACTAGAGTTGAAAGCCTTACCACCCAGCTTGAAGTATGCATATCTGGGTGCTAACAACACTTACCCAGTAATCATAAATTCAAGTCTGAGTAAGGAACAAGAATAGGAACTTATCCAAGTGCTGAGACAATACAAGGATGCCATAGGCTGGACACTTTTAGATTTAAAAGGGATCAGTCCTTCAATGTGCATGCATAAAATCTTACTTGAAGAGGATGCCAAACCCTCAAAATAGCAACAAAGGAGGCTGAACCCAACTATGAATGAAGTGGTTCAGAAAGAAGTGTTGAAGTTGTAGCAAGCAGGGGTGATCTACCCCATCTCAGACAGCCCTTGGATAAGCCTAGTGCAAGTAGTTCCTAAGAAGGGAGGGATCACTGTTGTGGCAAATGAGAAGAATGAATTGATACCTACAAGAATGGTGACTAGATGGCGTATGTGCATTGACTACTGAAAACTTAATGAAGCCACCCGTAAGGATCACTTTCGCCTACCATTCATGGACCAAATGCTTGAAAGACTGGCAGGACATGAGTATTATTATTTTCTAGACGGATATTCAGGCTATAACCAGATTGTTGTAGACCCAAAGGATCAGGAAAAAACTTTATTTACTTGTCCATATGGCATTTTTGCTTATAGGAGGATGCCCTTTGGATTGTGCAATGCACCTGCCACATTCCAAAGGTGCATGCTCTCCATTTTTTCAGATATGATTGAGAAGTTCATAGAAGTATTTATGGACGATTTCTCTGTGTTTGGAGACTCATATTCTGATTGTCTATACCATCTTTCTCTTGTTCTAAAAAGGTGTCAAGAAACCAACCTGATTTTGAACTGGGAGAAGTGCCATTTTATGGTAATTGAAGGGGTGGTTCTTGGTCACAAGATTTCAAAAGATGGCATAGAAGTAGACAGAGCAAAAGTGGAAGTAATTGAAAAATTACCTCTACCTTGCAATGTCAAAGCAATCAGAAGCTTTTTGGGACATGCTGGGTCCTATAGGAGGTTTATTAAAGATTTTTCAAAGATTGCAAAACCCCCATAGCAACCTACTTGTCTCAAATACTCCTTTTATTTTTGATAGAGAATGCATGGTAGCCTTTGATGAACTTAAAAAGAGACTGTCCTCTGCACCTATTATAGCACCACCAAGTTGGGATCTTCCCTTTGAACTAATGTGTGATGCATCTAATTTTGCTGTTAGTGCTGTCCTAGGACAGAGGAAAGACAAGCTAGTACATAATCTACTATGCTAGCAAGGTTCTTAATGAGAATCAAAGGAACTATACCACCACACAGAAAGAACTTTTAGCCATAGTTTTTGCTTTTGATAAATTTAGATTATATCTCATTGGCTCAAAAGTAATTGTGTTCACTGATCATGCAGCACTCAAATACTTGCTTACCAAACAAGAATCTAAGCCCAGACTAATAAGGTGGATCTTGCTGCTCCAAGAATTTGATATTGAGATTAAAGATAGAAGCGGAGCAGAGAATAAGGTAGCTAACCACCTCTCAAGGATTCCACAAGAAGAAGAAATATAGCAAGTTGCAGTAAATGAAAGCTTTCCTGATGAACAATTGATGATGATTCAAGTAGCCCCTTGGTTTACAGACATAGCTAACTTCAAGGCTATTGGGGAGCTACCAACTAACATCAATAAGCACATGAGGAGGAAGCTAATCAAGGATGCCAAACATTACATCTGGGATGACCCCTATTTGTTCAAAAAGTGTAATGATGGTGTCCTAAGAAGGTGTATATCCCATGAAGAAGGGCAGGAAGTGTTATGGCAGTGCCATGGGTCAGCATATAGAGGTCACTTCAGTGGAGAAAGGACAGCAGCAAAAGTGCTTCAATCCGAATTTTACTGGCCAACAGTTTTTAAGGATGCCAAGGAAATGGTGTCAAGGTGTGATGTATGTCAAAGGGCTGGTAATCTAACCAAGAGGAATGAGATGCCACAGCAATACATACTAGAGCTAGAACTATTTGATGTATGGGGAATAGATTTCATGGGACCATTTCCAACCTCATACTCAAATAGCTACATATTAGTGGATGTTGATTATGTTTCAAGATGGGTAGAGGCCATAGCTACTGAAACAAATGACAACAAGGTTGTGATAAGCTTCTTGAGAAGGAACATCTTCAGCAGATTTGGAGTTCCTAGAGCTCTCATTAGTGATGGAGGATCACACTTCTGCAACAAACAACTGGAAGCACTCCTTCTCAGATATGGAGTCAAACACAAAGTGGCAACTCTATACCACCCACAGACCAACGGGCAAGCCGAGATCTCCAACAGAGAGCTGAAATGAATACTTGAAAAAACTGTTGGAAGTTCAGCAAAGGACTGGTCTAGGAAGCTAGACGATGCTCTATGGGCCTACAGGACGGCCTTCAAGACTCCCACTGGGATGTCACCATACCAACTAGTATTTGGCAAGGCTTGCCTGAATTTTGATGAGCAAGCTGCTGGAGAAAAGAGATTAATGCAACTCAATGAACTAGAAGAGTTTAGAAATCAAGCATATGAGAATGCAAAAATCTACAAAGAAAATACAAAAAGGTGGCATGACCAAAAGATAGTAAGGAGGGAGTTCACTGAAGGACAGAAGGTGTTACTCTACAACTCAAGACTCAAGTTCTTCCCTGGAAAAAAGTCTCGATGGTCAGGACCTTTCACCATACTCAAAGTGTTTTCCTATGGTCATGTGGAGCTCATGGAAGACAAGACTCAGAGGACTTTTTCTGTCAACGGCCATAGACTCAAACACTACTTGGGAGGCTCCTTGGAGGAGCAGAGAGTGAGCTACAAGCTCAGCTAAAGATGAAGGAATGTCAAGCTAATGACAATAAAGAAGCGCTAGTTGGGAGGCACCCCCAACACTTTATCCTTTTTGATTTAATTGCTTTTCTTAGATGTAGTTTAAATTCTATGAATTAGATAGCTTAATTTTCAATAATTAGGATTAGTTTACAATTGTAGATTAGGAAGTTTGATGTTAGCTTTGATAGTTAGATCTTCTTTACACTCTTTTATTTCTTTTTATTTGGGATTTGCAACTAGATGAATGCATAACTAATGATGAGTGAATGGGCTAAGAACTAGCTAAAGTGCTAAGTTTGGTGTGGCCTCTCACCCACTTAATCTAGGCTTACAAACAATTAACAAGTTTGATTTTGAAGAGTAAGCCCAGAGATTAAGTTTGGTGTGGCCACCACCAATGATAACATAGTAGCCCAAGTTACCCAATTTGAAAGCACTTAATGTTTTGGGTAAGAACATGAACGTGATTTAATGAGTTCAGAGGAGTTTGGAATCAAAAGAAAATGAAAAGATTGATGTTATTCCACTCTTATGAACACATTAAATATACAATGATGAAATCAATTTATTAATATGCCAAAGAATTAAGTTTGGTGTCCCAAGGGACACCCATCAATTGCAACCCAATTTATTCTTGATGAGAGTGAAGGGGTTATTTTATCATCACTAATGGATTCATTTTCAATTTCAGGAGAGAAGATGGGGCCCACATGGTAAACAACTCACAAAACAAGGAAGTCAAAGTGTACTTGCACTTTGGAACTCAACACACGCAGAAGACACAGTGAGAAAAGAGTTGGCGCCTCTTCCCACGCTAGGCGCCACTTCCCAAAGTGGGAAAACATTTAATCCCTTTTATTTCCCACCTTCGAACCACATCATTCACACATTATAAAAGCCTCACTCCCCATATCCTCTCCCACTTCAAAAACCCCTACAACACTCACCTTCGCATCTCCTTTCATCTTCTACTATCCTCTATTTTCTTTCTTTTTCTTGATTGGGACAATCAAGTCCTAAGTTTGGTATTGGAGCAAAACCTTGTTTTGCCTTCTCTTTCTTTCAACCCCCTTTTTTCTCACTCTCCCAACCTAATGGCACCACCAAAAAGCTCAGCCTCAAAGAAAAGAAGAACCAGGGAACCAACCTCTGGATCCTCAAGCTCTTTCAATACCTAAAAGTTCCTCTCCGCATTCAACCAAAACCAATTTTATGGTTGGGTGAGTGAGAGGAAAATCATTCCAGAAGTTGGATTCCAACTAGGGAGGAATGAGCACATTGAGATCAACATTGAGATTGAATAGAGGGGTTGGTCACTTCTATGCAACCCACCAAGGAAAGTGGTAGAAAGCTTGTTGAGGAAGTTCTATGCCAATGCGGTACCTCAACCAGGGCAACAATATGGCTACATTAGCTATGTGAGGGGAAAATCCATTGACTATAGCCCCTCTAGCATAGAAAGAATGTTAATGGTGAAGAGGACAAGCTCCATCCAGAGCTATGAAGAGAGAATGAAGCAACAAGACCCTGGGTTTGAAGAGATTTTGAGCGAAATATGTGTGATGAATGTGTAGTGGATAAACGACAAGGATGGGATACCCAACCAATTGAGGAGAAGAGATTTAAGCCCCCAAGCTAGAAGGTGGCTAGAATTTGTGAGGAGGTCCCTGATCCCCACATCCAACACTTCAGAGGTGACCAAGGAGAGAGCTGTGCTCATCTACAGCATCATGAAAGGAGAGAACATCAATGTGAGAGAGATGATTGCCAACAACATCAACAAAGTGCTGAAAAGCACCAGTGACAACACAAGATTGGCATTCCCCAGTATTATACAAAGGCTGTGTGATGAGGCTGGAGTTGAAAAGATTATTGATGAGGTGATTGTGAGGCAAGACAAGTTCATAACTGTCAAGAAGATGGCGAAAGTGGTGGTTATCCACCCACTCAACAGAGCTAGAGAACGAAGAGCCCATGCTCATGAACCACAACAACAACAAGAAGAAGGAGAGGTAGAAGAGCAACCTAAATTTTTAGCACTTCAACCACCACCACACTACCAATATCAACAATTTCCAGAGAGATTCAATTGGGAGCAAATGCAAGGAGATGTACACCAAATGAGGGGAGATCTACACCACTTGAGGGAGGATGTCAACCAATTCAAGGAGGCTCAGCAACAACAATGGAGCCAAGTCAACCAAAACATTCAACAACTCCAAGAGAATTGGGAGCATATGAGGAAGGAGCAGCAAGAACAATTTGATTAGGGAGAGGTGCGAAGCGCACTGGACAAAATAGGAAAGCAAGGCAAGTGGCAACAGAGGAACTTAGCCGAGTTCAGGCATCTCTATGATGCCAGAACCATATCCATGAGGCAGTATAACATCAACACATAAGCAAAGTTGAATCACTTGTGTAATGCTGTTGCCGCTCTAAACCCAGGTTACCCAACCTTCATGCAAGGGATGGAAGAGCTAAGTGCAAGACAAGAGGAAATCCTAGCCAAACATAAGGAAGATGAGAAGAATTACATGAGGAGGGTAGGATTCTGGAAGCCCAAGGACACCAAGGCTCAAGAAGGTTCCTCCAAGCCAGATGAAGGTGGCTCATCCCCTCACAAAAAGAAGGACAAAGGGAAGGGGCCAATGAACTGAAGATGATGCTGCTCAAGGTTGTTAAGTCCCATGGTTGACACTTTCCAATTTCTGAATTATGTTTAAGTCTTTGCTTTATTTACTTCTTGAATAATCATGTTAGGGTAGTTTATGTTTTATGCTTAGTCTCAATTCCTGTTTGAAGTCTTTATGAGTCTTTTTTTTTTCAAGAAAGAAAATGCCATGTATTTCAAGTCTTCATTACAACTTAAATAAAAATAGAACTTGTCTCCATAAGAGTTACTGTGAGTTGTGCAAAAATAATAAGAGAGACCAAGGCCAAGAGGGATCATGAAACAAACTAAGAAACAAAAAGCTAAATGTAGAACCTTGGATGAACTAAAAAAAATGAGTCATGGAGAGAACTAGTCCTAGAAGGTATAACAAAGGGAAGACTAAGGGGTGTTCCTTGAATATCCATAGAACCAAGAAGTAGTAAGCAATAAAGACCCAAGGCTCTGAGCATTAACTACTGGGATAGAAAAGAAAAGGAACATTAAAAAGCTCAAAAAGAATCAATAATCCAAGTAGATGCTTGTGGTGAAGATGTGTCAAGAAGAGACCTGGCAAGTAAATTCTTAGGGGTGTCTCAACACCCAGTACCCTAAAACCAACTGGTTTGGGAGTGCTAATTGAAAGTCTAATTAAAGGGTTGTCTTGAGACAGAACACTTAGAGTCATGGTCAAGAAAGCAAAACAACCTTTACTACTTCAAGGTGACAATCAATAGAAAGGACCCCTAAATCATACACCTGAGTGAACCCTCAAGGATCCAAGAGCTTTCCATGACAATTAAAACATTCATACATGTGTTAGGCACTTAGTTTTACACTTAGTTGTATTGCAATCTTTCGAAGCCAAGGCCTCAAGATATAAAGGGTTACTCACATTAATTTGCTTGGGACAAGCAAATCTTAAGTTTGGTGTTATGATGACTTGCATCATCTACCCTTCTTTCTTGCATAAAGAAGACAATAAAAGAGCACAAATCTCATTTGATCAGTACAATTCATGCATTATTTGATTAATATTATGGTACACTACTTTGAGATGAGTTGTGCTGAATTGCAGGTGAAAAAGGTATCAAAAATGGGAAGAAGACAAACAAGAAGCTAGGCGTGTGAGACTAGCGTGTCACTTGGGGGCAAACGCCACAAAAATGCACTGGCGTGGCACGCCAGGAGCTAAGTGTGGCACGCCAGTACTAAATTCCAGAAGGGAGATCCAAGCATGCATGTGGGCGTGGCATGCCAGGGACTATGAGTGGCACGCTAGTACAAAATTTCAGAGAGCAAAATGGAGGAAACAAAAGGGACGTGGCACGCCAGGTTGGGTGTGGCACGCCTGACCCATCAACTACTATGGGCGTGCCACTTGAAGTCAAAGGCGTGGCACGCCAACTCACTACCTCAAGAGGAACCTCCACTACGGCGTGCCACTTGGTGTCGAAGGCGTGGCACGCCAGCTCTAAAAAGTCACTTTGGCTTGCCACTTGAAGACCCAGGCGTGGCACGCCATGCTTGAAGAGTGCACAAATACATGGGCGTGCTACTTGAGCAGCATGGCATGGCACGCTGGTACAATGATCCAGAGAAGGGGCTGAAGGCTATTGAAGACTGGGTGTGCCACTTGAAGTCGAAGGCGTGGCACGCCAACCTCTCAACCTCACTTGGGCGTGCCACTTGGTGTCAAAGGCGTGGCACGCCAGTTCCAAAAGTCACTTTGGCATGCCACTTGAAGGCCAAGGCGTGGCACGCCACTTACTGGAGTAAGACAAGATCATGGGCATGGCACACCAACCTTTAGGCGTGGCACGCTGGTATAAGTTTCCAGAGAGGGTGGAAGAGGCCAATTACATGGGGCATGCCACTTGGTATCGAAGGCGTGGCACGCCAATCACTATTCTTCACTTAGGCGTGCCACTTGAGCAACCAAGCGTGGCACGCAAGTGTCACTCAGAGGCCAAAGCATCATTGGGGCGTGCCACTTGAGTTCGTGGCGTGGCACGCCAAACAAAGGAACCACTCACTCACAAAGGGGCGTGGCACGCCAGACCCTGGGCATGCCACGCTAGTGTAACTTTCAAGAGAAGCTTAGCCAATCACATAACAAGGGCGTGGCACGCCAGACCCTGGGCGTGCCATGCTAGTTCAAGTTTCCAGAGGCAAACGAAGTGGAAAAATCAAAGGGCGTGCCACTTGAGCTCGAAGGCGTGGTACGCCAACACAAGAATGCCACTATGGCGTGTGATAAACCACTATTTATGGTTTATGTTGTGCTTAATTGAGTGGATTTTATCAATCTTTCATACACTTATTCATACTAAATGCATGGGTTTACATTCTCCTTCCTGATTTTGTGCTATGATTGAAAACATGCTTCTTTGGTCTTAATTTAACTAATATTAATCCTCTCTTATTATCATTAGATGCTTTGATATGTGTGTTAAGTGATTTTAGGGTTTACAGGGCAGGAATGGCTCAGAGGATGGAAAGGAAGCATGCAAACGTGGAAGGAATACAAGAAGTTGAAGAAATTGCAAAGTTGTCAGCCTGACCCTCTCGCACTAAAATGGTCATAATTTGAGCTACACAGAATCAAATGAGATGGTTTCAGTTGCGTTGGAAAGATAACATCCAGAGCTTCGCAACGATATATAATTTGCCATATCTGCCTCGAAGTTAACGATGCAGACACGTGAATGACGTGCCCGCGTCGTATCTGCGAATCTCAACCCACGCAAACGCGTGGATGACGCCTCCGCGTCACTTTTCCGCGACCTGTACGAACCAGATTTCACAATCAGCGATTTCTGGGCTGTTTCTAACCCAGTTTTCAGCCCAGAAAACACATATTAGAAGCTATAAAGTGGGGGAATCCATTAATTCATCATCATACACTCATAACACACTTTTCATAATTTTAGATGTAGTTTTCAGAGAGAGAGGTTCTCTCCTCTCTCTTAGGATTTAGGATTAGGATTTCTATTAGGATTAGGATTATTTCTTCATACCAGGTTCAATAATTTATGTTTCTCTTCTATTTTTGTTTACTCTGAAGCTTTTATTTGTATTTGATTTATGTTGCCCAATTGGCTTATGAACTTTTCCATGTTAGAATTGACATCTCCATGCAATTTGAGGTATTCCAGATATTTATGATTTTAATTTAGTTTTTTATATTCTTGGCTCTGGTTGATTAATTGGTAACTCTTGAGTTATCAAACTCATCGTGATTGATGATTGCTATTTTTGCTTATTGAAGTGAATTCCAATAACTCTAGTCCTTTCTTAGGAATTGACTAGGACCTGAGGATCAAACTAATTAGTCCACTTGACTTTCCTTTGCTTTAGTAAAGGTTAACTAAGTGGGATTAAAACTCAATTCTCATCACCATCGATAAGAATAACTAGGATAGGACTTCCAATTTCTCATATCTTGCCAAGAGTTTATTTTACAGGTATTTATTTATTTTACCTGTCAATTAACATACTTCTTCCTTACTTTCAAAACCCCCAATTTACAAGACTCATAACCAATAATAAGAACATAACTCCCTGCAATTCCTTGAGAAGACGTCCCGAGGTTTGAATACTTCGGTTATCAATTTATTTAGGGGTTTGTTACTTGTGACAACCAAATGTTTGTACGAAGGGATTTTCTGTTGGTTTAGAATCTATACTTACAACACGACTATATTTTTATAAAATTCTTTACTAGCAGAAATCTTAACGTCAAAATGGCGCCGTTGCCGGGGAATTGCAAATGTGTGTCTTATTATTGGTTATTGTAAATATTTTTCTTTTACTTGTTTATTTGTTTTTTTCTCTTCCCCCTTTATTTCTGATAACTAGTATGAATTCTCACCCCTCTCGCTTTGAGTTTGGTTCTAATTTTGTTGCAAGGAATGGAAGCTATAACAGGACTATGCATCAAGGTCTAAGCAATCAAAGATGGATGGAGCCAAGAGGATCTGATCACCCCTTTAGGCAACAACACCTTCCTAGATATCATGGACAGAGACCATTCTACAATGCATACCCAATTGATAGATTTGGTGGACCACCTTGTAGCTACCAACAAGCCCCACCCTATGCTCAGAGACCATCCTCTCAACATAGTTTCAACCCACCATATTCACAAGTTTCTTTTCACCATTCACTACCACATGACACTTATCCACTCCAATGCCAATCCAATTACTCATAAGAACCACCACGCCCTTATGCACCATGTCCATATCCATCAAGCCAAAAATCACAGGTTCGCTTCAAAGAATTAATAAACCAATTTAATGCAACCCTTCATCAATTGGAGCAAGAAATAAATCAATTATCTTCCAGACGTTCTGACACTCAACAGACTCCCATGGTTTCATGTGGGGAATCTAATAAAGAACGCAGCACGAAAAAGACACTAGAAGCTCTAGTGGACAATATAGAGCATAACTTCGTACTGGAACAAATAGAGGAAGCTGTCATTGTAGAAGAAGAAGAGTTGATTGAAGATTTAGGAGATGCCGAACCGCCACCTGAATCCAGAGTTGTGAAGAATTCCGTCAAGGATGTTACAATTGATGCTAAAGAGGATGTTGCACAGCCTCCAATGCAGATATCTTATGAAGAACTGGATGGAATAACCCAAGAAGCAAGTTTCCTTGATGATGATGATCACAAGTCGAGTTCTCTTAGCAATGAAGTTGCATCCACAAGTGAATTCTTTGGGACAGAAGAATCTTCCCCAAGTGAATACGAAGCTGATGTAGAGGTCGACTTTTCTCAACCTCTAGATTATGACTTCAGTGACGAGGAAGATATCAGTGACTTTGATCAAAACATGGTTGAAATGGAAGAAATTTGCAAAGAAGTGGAGGAATTCACTGAAGACCATAAGGGAGTAGAGCTTGCAGAACCACTGGAAACACTTATCCCAAGGCCACCACCACCCAACTCCAACTTCAAGTGGGTAAAATCCTTGACTTTCATCTTTACTTTTCCACTTCAATATGGTTTACTTGAAACAGATGGCCAGCTTAGAGCTCTTTGCGGCTTTAAGAGTAAGAGGGAAATAGCTCGTACTCCGAGCTGGTGCACAAGGTTCAATAAGGTTCCACACTTCAACTCGAAGTGCACGGATTGGTATCACGTTCAATCGAATGGATCTCGGAAAACGTTTGGTCATCTTGATGAGAATCTGATTTCTAAACCACTCGGATGGAAAAATATAGATCAAAATGAAGGCGGATTTAAAAGCAAAGTTTGGGATCCTGGAATCTATTCTGACGTTCGTCACCCCGGGAGCCTGAGAACCCATTTGAAGCTGCTCAAAAGCTTCACTTGCCTAGTTTGGGACCCCAGAGGCTGTTGTCATTCCAAACATTGGTGGAGATTTCTGGATGAATTTAAGCATAAGCCACCATAATAGGAAGCTCATCCAATGTCCAACTTAAGGATTTTAACTAAAAGTGCTAGATGGGAGACAACCCACCATGGTATGGTCGTTTCTTTTTCAACTTTTATTTTGTGCTGTTTAATCTTATGTTATATTGAACCTGCATATTATTCATAAGCACTTGTGTTAGCATTACATACTGCATAACTGCATACTTGCATAAAAAAAAATCGCACGCGACGTGACAGCGTCGCCGACGCGTCCGCGTCATAGGTGCGTTGGGAAGAAAATAAATTGAACAGAGAGTCACGCGAAAGCGTGGCTGGAGGCGTGCCTTTGGCACAACTTGATCCACGTGACCGCATCGCTGACGCGTCCGTGCCATTAACGAAATAGCCTCCCCACACGTCCGCGTCACCCACGCGAACGCGTGCCTCAAAATCGACGTATAAAGGGTGTATGGTCGAAAGTTGAGCTAGAATTGGGCTGGACTCGTGCTAGAAGCACAAGCCTTGCCACGCGTACGCGTGCCCCACACATCCGCGCCGTTTTCAAATTCAGGCCATCCACGCGATCGCGTCACCCAAGGATTTGGCAATATGCATTTCAAACAGAGAGTTGCGCGACCGCGAGGCTGCCCTCGCGCTAATGGCACAAATCGATCCACGTGACCGCGTGGATGACGCGTCCGCGTCATTTCATAGAAGCGCTATCCGTACGAATGCGTCACACACGCGTCCGCGTCACAAGCACCGCACAACTTATCCAGATCAGCCAAATATCTTATCTTTCCTTCTCCAAATCTAAATCTTTTCTTTCCCTTCTTATTTCTTTCTTTCTTCCTTTCTTTTTCTTTCTTTTTTCTTTTAATTGGTGTTGGAAATTTATTTGGGTCATTATTTTGCTTTTGGATTGTTAAGAAATTGTTTGACAATTATATATCATTTTTTAAGGGTGTTGCATGTTCAATTTAATACTTTCCATACCTTATTTAATATGCATGCTTTGTGTTTGTGAAAAAGCCCATATGGCATTGTGCATTCTTAATTATTTTATCCTTCTACTCTAATGCCTGTTTTTCACAAAACCCTTTCCAATATTTTATTAATTGAATATAATTGTCAATACAAACGTTATTGTTAGTTTCTCACGACTAATAATACATTATGGCTTTTAATGCTTGATCTAAGTTACTCATGCCTTTTGTCAGCATGCCAATAAACATCTTGCATCTAATTGCCTCAATTTATCATGCCCTGTTTCCATTGTTATCCTAATTTCATGGAATCGCGACCATGTGTTAACGACATTCTTCTTTATTTTGGCATGATTATTACTCGTACTACCCTCTTCCTTGCTCTATCCCTTTGACTTCATGTCCCTTTCTCTTCTCCCTTTTCAGGATGGCCACTAGAAAGGGTAAAGAGAAAGACTCTACAACGAGCACCGGCTGAGGAACCACAACCCCCGCCGACCTGCACATCTTTGCATGCACCGAGGACGATGCAATTTTTAAGTGTGGGGACATCGATACCGATCTCCACGGGTTAGTTAGTCCCTTCTCAACACCAATTTTTGTTTTTCATTGTTGCATTTGCATGTTTGTTTGATTTTGTGCATGTTTTACCACTTGGTTGAAGTAACATTTTCTTTTTCAAGAAAACTTTTTATAGAATTTCACTAATTTAAATTAAAAAAAAACTTTTTGAAAAAAAAAAACTTTTTTGAAGAAATATTATTTTGGAACATGGTTTAGAGCTCGAACACACAAAACCAGTGAGATTTTGAGCCTATTTGATTGGTTGCATCTTATCAACCAATATTTTATTTTTGGTGTGTGTTTTTCTCTCTAAAATTGTGATCTTTGTCTTGCTTAATTCTATATTTCTATTATTTGATGTATGCATGCACTTATATGATTGAGGCCTCGTTTCACTGAGCTTACATACCCATATGGCCTTACCTTTTATTATCCTTTGCAAACCAATGTTGAGCCTATTTTACCCCTTGTTCTTTACTTTAGCTCATCACTAACTCTAAGCGAAAAACAATAATGTCCTTAATTTGAATCCTTGATTAGCTTAGACTAATGAAAGCGCTCATAAATTAAGTGTGGGAAAAGTGGGTTTAGAAATGTTTGGTTTGAGAATTGAGTATGTTAGACTTTGTGTGAAAATGTGAAAAATGTTAAGAACATGTTTATGCATTCAAAACCTTAATCATATGCATAAAAAAATTACTAAGAAAAGAAAAAAAAAAGAAAAAAAAGAGTAGAAAAATAAAAAGGGGACAAAATGCCCCAAAGTAAAATGGCAATAGCAATGCATATGTATGGTACTCAAAACTTGGAATGCATAAATATGTAGTAAACGCAATTAATGGGTAGTTATTGATTTTATATTACATGGATTGTCCTAAGTTAGGTGGAAAGTTTATGTTAATTAAGGATTCAGATTTTAGTCCACTTGACCAAATACAATCCTACCTTGACCCTAACCCCATTACAACCCTTAAAAGACCTCTTGATTTGTGTATTGGTGCATTAAATTTTTGTTGATTGTTAGATGAAGAGCAAGCCTTAGAAAGCAAGATTAGTAGAGAATTGAGAGAATTGAACCTTAAACACCTGAGCGATCAGAGTGCATACACTTCCGGTGAGGGTTCGATGCTCGATTCCTTGTTCCCTGCTTTCATGAGCTATCTTCTTCTTGCAAGTTATCTGTACTTCATTTTTATGATTTGAATTAGTGAAATCCAATTTATGTTTATCTTTGAGAGTTTGTTTACTTTTAACCAAGTAGGTAAAAGTATTTTGCATTTAGCTGCATTCACATAAGTAGGTTGTATTTTATACATCCCACCATTCTACCTTCACTCTTATAGCTTCTTTTGAGCTTAGCATGAGGACATGCTAATGTTTAAGTGCGGAGAGGTTGATAAACCACTATTTTATGGTTTATCTTGTGCTTAATTGAGTGGATTTTATCAATCTTTCATACACTTATTCATACTAAATGCATGGGTTTACATTCTCCTTCCTGATTTTGTGCTATGATTGAAAACATGCTTCTTTGGTCTTAATTTAGCTAATATTAATCCTCTCTTATAGCCATTATATGCCTTGATACGTGCGTTAAGTGATTTTAGGGATTACAGGGCAGGAATGGCTCAGAGGATGGAAAGGAAGCATGCGAACGTGGAAGGAATACAAGAAGTTGAAGAAATTGCAAAGCTGTCAGCCTGACCCTCTCGCACTAAAACGGTCATAACCTGAGCTACAGAGGTCCAAATGAGATGGTTTCAGCTGCGTTGGAAAGCTAACATCCGGGGATTCACAACAATATGTAATTTGTCATAGCTGCCCTGAAGTTAGGTGATGCGAACGCGTGAATGATGCGTCCGCGTCGTATCTGCGAATCTCAACCCACGCAAACGCGTGGATGACGCCTCCGCGTCACTTTGCGGTGACCTGTACGAACCATATTTTACAATCAGCGATTTCTGGGCTATTTTTAACCCAGTTTTCAGCCCAAAAAACACAGATTAGAAGCTATAAAGTGGGGGAATCCATTAATTCATCATCATACACTCATAATACACTTTTCATAATTTTAGATGTAGTTTTCAGAGAGAGAGGTTCTCTCCTCTCTCTTAGGATTTAGGATTAGGATTTCTATTAGGATTAGGATTGTTTCTTCATACCAGGTTCAATAATTTATGTTTCTCTTCTATTTTTGTTTATTCTGAAGCTTTTATTTGTATTTGATTTATGTTGCCCAATTGGCTTATGAACTTTTCCATGTTAGAATTGACATCTCCATGCAATTTGAGGTATTCCAGATATTTATGATTTTAATTTAGTTTTCTATATTCTTGGCTCTGGTTGATTAATTGGTGACTCTTGAGTTATCAAACTCATCGTGATTGATAATTGTTATTTTTGCTAATTGAATTGAATTCCAATAACTCTAGTCCTTTCTTAGGAATTGATTAGGACCTGAGGATCAAACTAATTAGTCCACTTGACTTTCCTTTGCTTTTGTAAAGGTTAACTAAGTGGGATTAAAACTCAATTCTCATCATCATCGATAAGGATAACTAGGATAGGACTTCCAATTTCTCATATCTTGCCAAGAGTTTATTTTACAGTTATTAATTTTTTTACCTGTCAATTAACATACTTCTTCCTTACTTTCAAAACCCCCAATTTACAAGACTCATAACCAATAATAAGAACATACCTCCCTGCAATTTCTTGAGAAGATGACCCGAGGTTTGAATACTTCGGTTATCAATTTATTTAGGGATTTGTTACTTGTGACAACCAAATGTTTGTACGAAGGGATTTTCTGTTGGTTTAGAATCTATACTTACAACGCGACTATATTTTTATAAAATTCTTTACTAGCAAAAATCCTAACGTCAGCGTGCCACTTGAGTTCGAAAGCGTGGCACGCCAAGGTTGACAAGGGACGAGCGTGCCAATTGAAGGATTGAGCGTGGCACACCAAGCCATTTTGAAGGGCACGTGACACGCTGATGAAGCGCCAGCCACACGCCAGCTAAGGAGTCACGTTTATTGAGTGTTTTCTTTCCCTCCAAAATGTAATTTTCCCCTTTTTACTTTTGTAATTTCTTTATTTTCACTAAGTGTAGTATAAATACCCCCAAAGAGTATTGAAGAGGGGGGAAGCAGTTAGTTCTAGATCCACTTTTACACTCCACTTTTGAGTACTTTTCAAGCTATGAATAGCTAACTTCCCTCTCATTGAGAAAGGGAGCTCTGTTGTACTTGATGGATTGATAATAGTGAAATTCTTCTTCTCTTCATCTTCTCTTTGATTTGCTAGAAGGAATTTCGGTCTTAATGCTTAGTGTTCAATTATCTTGGGAAAGAGATTGAATGCAATTGGGTTTCATGGGAACCTTGGGAAAGGAAACATGAAACCATGCTTGAAATCTATTCTCTCACTTGAGTAGAATCTGGGTTTCGGTGATGGGATACGTGGCATATAATTCCCCTCTACCTAGCTCTACAAGGGTGTGTGGTATAATCAGGGACCAAGCATATCTCTCTTCATGAGCAATTAGACCAAGGAATTGGCTATTGATCAAGATCTGAGAGATTAGTCACCAAGGGATTGGGGCTCAATCAATCATGATTGCCAAGAGGTCAGTGAGTTGCATGATTGAAGAGGATCTAAGCTAGATTTGATCCAAAGAGACAACATCTCCCAATCTCAATGAATTCCCCCATTCTTATCTATCCATTTCTTTATAGCTTAATTTTACATTCAGCAATTCCCTATTCCTATTTACATTCAAGTCATTTATGATTCAGCACTTTACATTCTATAATTTCTAATTCTGCACTTTATTGCTTTTCTTTACATTTTAGTCATTTACATTTATGCCATTTACAATTCTGCACTTCACAATCTTATTGATTCGCTTGACTAATTCATCAATCAATTAAAACTGCTTGGATTTGCCAATCTCTGTGGATAGATCCCACTCTACTGTGGGTTATTACTTAGCGATAATTTTGGTGCGCTTGCCAAAAGAACTGATTCACTAAATTTTTAAAAGGGGTAGTGAATTCGATTCATCAGTGGTCTACACCCAAACTTGAATTCTCTTCACCAAGGCTTACAAGCTTAAACCTCCATACCAAAGTTTCACAAGCAAAAATTGAATCACCCCCATTGTTCATCAAAATCACCAAATACACTAACATAATCAATTTCACATATATACATTAATTTAGGGTTCATTAAATTTGATAAATCACAAGGGTTTTAGGTTTCTTACCTTAACCCACTGAACTTTGTGATGAATATAACCAATGGCCCATATTAGAGCACTCCTAAACAACCAAAATAATAAAATTACTCAAAATCCACAACCAAATTCAAATTCAAAGGGGAAAGCAAAAACTGGGTAGAGGTCATTAGAAACTTACTACAATATCTAGATAGAATGGAAGAGGAAGAGAAGAGTAACGTGTAGCCGCAAACAGCTCGTCGATTGGAGCTCCGTAGCTCAAGTTATAGTGGTTTGAAGTTGGATGTGAATAGTGCCACCAAAACCCTTTTTCCCTCTTTTATCAAAAGCACTTTCATGGACCTGAGACTTTATATGCACCGGTATTCTTTTTGCAGCACCTTCAAGAATCACGAGTGTTGGAAACCCCCTGTAGGTAATAGCTTTAAAGTAAATTATGATGCAAGTTTATTTTCTGATTTGAGTTTGGCTGGTTTTGACGGTGTATTATAAGAGACTTTAATGGAAGTTGGATCTTGGGCTGTTATGGTAGTTCTTCTTCCTGGTCTTTCATCGGATGTGAATTTTTTGCAGTCTGAAGGAGTCTTATCTTAGCCTGAAACTATAGTTTGAAAGACATTGTGTGTGAAACAAATTGTTTGGATGTTCTGCACTTTTTACATTACTTTAGTAGTGAGTACACGTTTGAAGTTATTAATTTAGGCACCGTTTGGTTATTCTCTAGGTCCACAAAAGACATGGACACGGTAGTACATGTTCACCGTTTGTTTGTTGAGACACAATTTTTTTTAAGATACGATTACACACGGTTACCCACAAAAAACGTGTATTTTGTGTCTTCTCAAAATGTTGAGACACAGATTTTTGCCTTGAGACACATATTGAATTAAAGTTTTGGACAATTCTATCCTTATTATTTTTTTGAAAAATCCATACTTATCCTATACTATTAACACCTTCTCTCTTCTTTTCTAATCTCTTTTCTCTTCCCTCTTTGTGTTTTTCTTTCATCTTCTTTTACCCCTTTATCTTCTTATTCATGCCCCAAATAGCAGATTTAATCGTCATCATCATCTTTTTCTCTTTTCTTTTCTGTTCTTTTTTCTTCTACCCATCATCTTCTTTTTCACACTCTAGAGGGTGGATCTGGTCTTCGTGTCGATACTTCCCTCACTTCATCTCCAGATCTGTATGTGCTCTTTTATCTACCTTTTCCATGTGCTTCTGCCTTCATGTTTTTCAGATCGTGCTGCTTTCAGATTTGCCTCTTTTTCAGCCGTGGCGACAATAAGTTTGGATGATGAAAAAAAGTTACACAAAATGAGCCACCACTTTTTCTTAAAAATTTGTATTTTATGATAATGATAATAAAACACAAGAAAGAGCCAAGTTCAATTACTGCCTCCTTCTCTTCTTTTCATTTTTTATTTTTTGTTTAATTTTTTTTAATGATTGAATTGCTTATGAATTAGAGACGTTGATGATAGTAATTTGGATTGTAAAAAAATCAATGGTGGTGGTGGAAAGCAATGATGACAGTGATGAATACAGTATAAGGACAAAAATGATATTTGATTTAAATAAGTGTGTCTTATACACTATAAGCAAACATAATAAAAAAATTGTGTATTTTGTGTCTATGTATCTCTATGTATTTGTGTTTTTGTCTTTATATCTAAAAGACACTAATCAAATACGGCCTTAATTCACAAAATTCAGAAATTTTTATCAACATCTTAATATATTCAAATTGACTGGATAACTAGAAAAGCAAATAAAACAGTAAATTAGATAGCTAGATATGAAAAAAAAAAAAGATAATCCCAATCAGAGTTCAGTGATATTCTCGAATAAATTATCAGTTTTGATTTAGGATAGGTATTTGTTTTTTGGTTTTTTTTTTTTGTGTTTAGGCACAAAAAAAAATTAAATTAAATGGATAAGGTAAAGAAAACGAGAGTAGCCATGATGTCGATGGCGACCTCCACGCAAGACTATTCATAGGACAAATTGGTTGCCATGCCAACACCCAATTGGCGCGTTTCATTTCGCTAACACTGCGTGGCATTTTCGTAATTCTGATCAATTCGCAGCCCACTTTCCTTAATTCTCACCGTCGCCCCAACACTTCTTCCACTCTCCGAAGTTTTCCCTCCCAACCAACACTTTCCTCTCTAGTCCCTTCACCCCTTGACCATCCCACAAAGACCACAAAGAAACAAAGGGGCCACGCGAAACTGGGAGAGAAACAAAGAAAAGGAAAACAAAAGGAAGGAAACTCGACCGAACTGAGGCTCCAATTCGAGAAATCAGTGTTAGAAATCGACAATTTTCCGTGATCTAGTTTTCCGTCTCTGAGCTGAATGAGTGAAAGAGGGAAAAAAGAGAAGCAAACGGAGAAAAAGGAGAGAATGAAAAACATTTTCAAGAAGCTTCACATAGGGAGCAGTAGCCACGATCCTAACCGATCCAATGAGATTCCGCCAACTGTCCCCTCGCCGTCGTGCGCCACTGATCACCGTGCTGCTGTAGCATCACAGAATACTGGCGTATCTCCGGCAAGCCCGTCACCGTCGTCCTCTCCCTCTGCGGCACCGTCTGTCGCTCCGTCTGGTGTCGGCGGCGCCGCCGCTGCGATCGTCAACCGGCAGGACTTCTTCTCGTCGGAAGAGGAGTTTCAGGTGCAGTTGGCCCTAGCAATCAGCGCTTCGAACTCGGATTTCGGTGGCGATCGCGAGAAGGATCAGATCCACGCGGCGACGCTGCTGAGTCTTGGAGGACACCGAATTGATTCGGCGAGGAGCAAGGATGAGGTTGCCGAGGCGCTGTCGAGGCAGTACTGGGTAAGCTCATTTGGTCAATTCTCGTCTGCGAATTAGGGTTTATGGTTGGTTAGTGGGTTTCTTCTTTTGCTATTTTTTTGTAATTTTACTCTTGTTTTAGGCTTTAATTGATATTTTTTTTTGTTTTGCTGAGTGAACTCAATTGCGTGTTTGGAGCTTAGGACTAGCAATTGGGTGAACGGCGTAACTTTCAAGGATTTGGAATTTTGACTTATGTGATATCTTTTTTACTATGGTCTCTGGACTGATTGAATGTGCGGTGTGTTCAAAGCTAGTCGAATGTAATATTTAATTGTTTGTTCTTTGGAAGTGCATTGTGTAACCTTGGAAATGTAGATCGCTATTTTTGGAGCCATGGGGAGTTTATTGGTGAGCTTGACATTAGAAGAAAGGTATAGGATGGCAATGATTGAGATTCTTACGGAACTGCTCTGTGGGCTCACAATTATTACCATGGTTAATAAGCTTGACATTTCTGCTGGATAATAAGCTTAATCGTCTGCCACATGTTGAGTTGGTTAGGTCGCGGGCATTGTCTCTGTGCTTTACGCTTTCAACTTTCTGTGTGGATGTTATCATTACTAGTTGCATTTCTGGGTTTCTAGAGTTTGTATCTCTAATTTATCAGTGCAGCCTGTATGCTTTTTCATCTTACTGCTTATTTACATCATAATCATTATTCTTGTGAGAATTGTGCCTTATACCATATTTGGTTTGGAAGCTCCCAAAAGCCATGTAAACTTGCTAATATGGGACTTAACAATTATATTGCTAATATGGGACTTATACCATATTTGGTTTGAATCTTGAACAGCCATGCACATTTTCATTTGAACTGCAATACATATACCATTGTTCCTAATTTATTGGCTGTCAGTGGAGCACCAAGATAGGATAATCAAGTTTGTAAATTGTATTTGATGATTGATTGAACATGAATTGCTGGCACCTTTCCATTTAATTCTTGCTTCTTGAATGGTTTGTGTTTTAATTGTCTTACATTTCTTATTCTCTATTTCACTTACTAGGATTACAATGTGCTTGACTATGAGGAAAAAGTGGTAGATGGTTTTTATGATGTTTTTGGGCTTTCTGCTGATTCTGCAATGCAAGGAAAGATGCCATCCCTAAGAGACCTCGAAACAGACCCTGGGGATTCTAGCTATGAAGTGGTCATAGTTAATCGAACAGTTGATCCTGCCTTGGAAGAGCTAGTGCAAATTGCACATTGTATTGCATTAGACTGCCCTGTCACCGAGGTTGGTATTTTGGTACAAAGGCTTGCTGAACTTGTTACAAGCCATATGGGTGGTCCTGTAAAGGATGCTAGTATTATGTTGGCAAGATGGACGGAAAGGAGTACGGAATTAAGGACATCACTTTCAACAAGTTTATTGCCTATTGGGTCCTTAAATATTGGGCTCTCTAGACATCGTGCGTTGCTTTTCAAGGTTAGAATTGTTGCTTTTTTGGTGATTAGAGTCTTGTAGGCCATACCTTTATGTTAAGATAGTCTAGTCATAACATGCAGTAAGGGGCTGCAGACAAAATTATACTAAATGGAGTAGGATATCAATTTTTTGGCTGAATCTGGTCATCAATACTTCTAATACTATTTGATCCTTCTAACCAATGGACTTGTGGATGTGTATAATTGCGAAGTATTGTTTGCGTATTAAGTCATTTGGCTTAATTGAGAGACATTTGTTTCAATGTATTTAAGGTTATCATATAAGTAGTAAGAATTTTTATTTAGATTTTTGAAATTTCTGCATACCAATTACTGGATCTGTAATATTTTATTTTGTTTTCTCTGGATGTAGGTATTGGCCGACAATATTAAGATGCCTTGTAGGCTGGTAAAAGGTAGTCATTATACTGGTGTTGAGGATGATGCTGTCAACATTATAAAGTTAGAGGATGAAAGGTTAAAGTTTTTAATACCCTTGTATGCTTCTCGTGTATTTGTTGTTCTCTGCATGTCCGTTAGGTTTTCTCATTCTCTTTATTCTCTTTTGGGATTAATTTAATTGTTTTAAAACACACAAAAGGAGGAGGGCAACCACAGACTCATGCTGTGGATGTGCACAGCCTGCTTGGGGGTCCCACCCCTTTAGGGTGAGGAAAAGTATTTAATGAAGGATTGATCTCATATTTCTGCCTGTTCTGTGGTTGTTCACTCTTGTTTATCCTCTTTTGTGTGTTGGAACTTGATGATGAAATTTTTGGTCCCCATATGCATCTCCAGTTGGCTGTTGGGGTTTTTTTTTTTCTTTTTTTTTTCGTCCTGACTCCTGATATCTCCTATACTGCTTTCAGGGAGTTTTTGGTTGATCTCATGGCTGCTCCTGGAACCCTTATCCCAGCTGATATTTCAAGTACAAAAGATAGTGCCTTTAAATCTTACAATCCAAAGGTTGTGCCAAGTTTACCTTCCTCTAATGAAATTGGGTCTTATTCAACACCTATTCCTGCTGATGAAGGTAGTAGTCAAAATTCTGTATTAAGAAATCATTCACCACCATGGAATGAAAAATTATATTTTGAAAAGCCTGAGTATGCACGACCTAGCTTGGGTTTCAGCAAAGACGCTGGTGTTGGTCCTTCTAAGATACCTAATAAAAGAAATACGGAAATTTCACCACCATACTCTGGTGCTTCTCTGTACAAAGGGACTCTTGGAATGAATGCAGTTGGTGATGGGATGAGATTAAATGTAAATGTTGTACCATATGCTCAGAACAACCCCAATGATTCTCATAGCCTTTTTGCAGATCTTAATCCATTTCAGATAAAAGGAACTGGGAAGACATCTGTGCATAATATACCTGTTGAAAATAAAGCTCCTGAGCTCCAGAGTACAAGAAAAAATACTATTCCTGGGCAACCCCCTGTACCATGGAAGAATTGTTATGCTTACAATGAAGTTTCCAGGAAAAATAATCGTAATCCTAATGACTACAGTCCTACATTATTAGTTTCTAATAATTCTTCCGTGTCTGAAAAGGTTAATCTCAGTGGTAGAAAATCACCATACAGTTCAAATGTAAATAATAACATAAATGTTCAAACTCCACCGCAAGTTACTGGTTCCATGATAGCACCTGCAGCAATTGAACAGAACTGGATTCAGGATCTTAATGCTGATCACAATGGGGGACATGTGGAGCATTCTCAGAATGTCATGTCAGAGGCTTTTAAAGAACATGAAAACAGTGAAATCAGAGATATTGACTGGAGGGCGTGCACACATGACAGATTCATGGGAAGCAATTTAAAACTAAAGGAACCAGAGAGTCCTAGTTCATCAGTTGATTCTATTTCAAACAGGCCCAGGGTTGATCCAAATCCACCAATGTTGGATGATGTAGATGTTGGTGAATGCGAGATTCCATGGGAGGATCTGGTTATTGGAGAAAGAATTGGTCTAGGTAATGTGCATGATTTGTCTTTGCTTCTCTTGTTTCTGTTATTATTATTTTTATTGTTGTTATTATTATTATTATTTGTAAAAATGTGATTGGTTTTCACAGTAAAGATGATGTGGAATTGAATAATTTCTTTTAGTGGATTTAAGCACAGATGGCAATCAACCATCAATTACCGAGATCTACCTTTATATATATTGTCAAATTACCTATTTTACTCCCCTTTTCTCTATTCATGCAAAGCATGTTCTGATGGCTATTGGCATCTGTGAGACTGTGACTTACAAAATTATATTTATACATGACATGCCATTCAGAGTTTCAAAAGGATATTTTCTATGATGGCTCTTGTTGTGTCTAAGCTTTACATCTCTACTGATATGTTTCTTAAGTGTTATGTTATTTTTTATTTTTAATTCATGCTTGCTTTAAATAGGTTCATATGGCGAGGTATACCATGCAGACTGGAATGGCACAGTGAGTACTATCATTCCTTTATATATTTGATTGGGTAAACTAATCATCATCATCATCATCATCATCATCGTCATCATCTATTCTTCCCTCTGTGTGTGATAAGATAATTTGGAGACCCATCTCATGAATTGTTACATGTTAATCTATTCTTCCCTCTGCGTGCATTCACAAGTGTAGTTATAGCACCCCTCTTTTAGAAAATAACTGATAAAAGCAATATAAAATTTGATTTGTCATGGTTAATTGAAGTTGCCTAAGAGCTGAGTATAGAAGTAGATAGCTTTTCCTTGTCATTTGTATTGCCTTGTACCCTATCTTGCCCTTGAGTACTTGATTTGTTACTTATATGAAAATTGAGAATGCATCAAAGTCCCTTTTTATTCCTTCTATCGATTATTTAATCCTTTAATGCTGATGGATGATATGCTTTTGTTGGGGCCGGTGACTAGATAAATTATAATTAGGGTAAAGTATGCCTTTTTTTGTTCCTAATGTTTTTTGTATGTTTAATTTGATTTAATTTTGTTTCTAGCTTTTCAAATAAGTTTCAATTTTATCCCTATTGTTAATATTTTGACAATCAACAATAAGTCAGAATTTCCCCAAATTTTAACACCCCCCCCCCCCCCAAAAAAGAAAAAAAAAAAACCAAAAAAAGCTTCCCCTTCTGCCAAAGCCTCCCTTTTTCTCTCCCAAATCAACAACGGCAACGCCATTGCCATCACTCCCCCCCCCCCCCCAGCATGTGGTTGGCGCTACTTCCTTCGCCGCCACTGCCATCACCTCTGCCTCCTCCTCCATGCGCCAGTGCCTCTAGGTTCGCCTCTGCTTCCACTCTTCACCTTCGAGCTCGACAGCAGCTGTTGGATCTGACCCTGCCACTGTTGAGCCCTCCTTCTCTGTCTCTGCCCACTTCTGCTCCGTTGTTGTCTTCAAGCTCCTCCTTCGACTCTGTTTCTGCTTCTGCCTTCATGTTCATCATCTGACTCTTGTCTTCTTGCTTCTTGTCTTGAATTTGCATGTTTCTTAATATATATATTTTTTAATTTCTGAAATCGATCTGTTTCTTTTTGTGAATGGTTTAGGATTTAGTTGGTGGTGGATTGTGAAAAGTGGGATGATGATATTCTAGTGGAATTGGGGGTTGGTTGAGGGGGGTTGGGGTAGGGTGGCGTTGTGGTGATGAGTGAGGGGCGGTGGCATTGATGTGGTGGCTGTGTGGTCGGGTTGGTTTGGGTGGGGTTGGAGTGAGATGGTGGTGGTAGTGGATGGAGGCTGAGGTTTGGTTGGGGTGAAAGAGGGGGGGGGGGGGGTTGTGGTGGGGTTGTGACAATGATTTGGTGGCCGTGTGGTGGTGGCGAGGGTGGGGTAGGGTGGTAGTGTATGTGAGGGGTGGTGGGGAAAAGTGGATGTGGCGGGTGGCGGGTGCCGGGATGATGATAATAGGAGTAAAATTATAAAAATAAAGTTGACTAAGTGTTGATTGTCAAAAAATCAACACTAGGGGTAAAACTAGAAATTGTTTCAAGCGTTGAGGATAAAATTAAATCAAATTAAATGTTAGGGGTAATTTTGAAGAACTTTGAAAGTGTTAAGGACAAAAGGCATACTTTCCCCCTTATAATTATTTCATTCAATTCTTGTGCTACTAGTAAGAGAGATTGGAGAATTTATTCTCGCACTATCTTCTAAGTTCCATGGAAGTGTGAAGAATAGGAAGGCAAGAAAAACAAACATGAATAGCTAATGTTCTATTACTATAGTAATAAATGTTCAAATCGTTTCATGATATGGTTAAGTTCAATTGTTTTTTAGCCAACCCATAAGGTTACTTTTGTAGCCTCTATTCTGACTGATGATCTACTGTTATAATATCAGGAAGTTGCTGTGAAGAAATTTTTGGACCAGGATTTTTCAGGTGCTGCCTTGTCTGAATTCAAAAGAGAAGTAAGTAATAATTTAGCTTTTGTTCATATAATTATTATTCTTTGTGCAAAAGAAATAGAGAAAACTTTAATATCAACAAAAAACCATTATGTTGCTTAAACTATTGAGAATATTTGGTGGACAAACCAGTCAATGAAAAGAATAAAATTGACAAGTGGATGAGGTGTGGAAAGTGAAGCAATAAAATGAAGGGCAGTGATTAAGTGGGCAAGGATCCACCATCGTTGTTTTCTTGAAGGCCAAAAACTTACCTGCTTTTCCTTTTGATGCCAGGTACGGATAATGCGTAGACTGCGTCATCCAAATGTTGTTCTTTTTATGGGTGCTGTTACCCGTCCCCCCAATCTTTCAATTATTTCAGAGTTTCTTCCAAGGTAGATTCCTTTTTATTTTTTCCTTTCATCATAATTGTTGGACAAGTAGTGGTACTGGCTTATCAGCAACTTGTTCTTTGCAATTTTATCTCTGTTGCATGTTTCTCTTATTTGTTATGCTGATGTTTTATATGTAACATCTCAGAGGAAGCTTGTACCGAATTCTTCACCGGCCTAATTGTCAGATTGATGAGAAACGAAGGATAAAAATGGCTCTGGATGTGGTAAGTTATTGCCCTTCTTTCCTTTCAATAACCATTAACACCAGTGAGCTTTTGAATTAAGAAATAAGAACACTCCAATTTATAGGCCAGGGGAATGAATTGCTTACACACTAGCACACCAACTATTGTTCACCGTGATCTGAAGTCCCCAAATCTTTTGGTTGATAAGAACTGGAATGTTAAGGTGAGTGGTTCAAAACTTTTATCTACACATGCAGTGCTTTCCATCTCTGATTTGTACCTCCTCCTAAATTCCTTTTCATAACATTCAATTTATGTGTTTGTATAGTGGAGTTGGTAGGTTGATTCTGGAAATATGCTATTTTCACAGGTATGTGATTTTGGTTTATCACGCCTGAAGCACAACACATTTCTATCATCCAAGTCAACTGCTGGAACGGTGAGAACTAGATAAATCTATGGATTATTTTGGAGCTCATTTTTATTCACATGCTGCAACAGGCATGTGCCTTGCCTGCCATTTCTGTATTCAACCCTGACATTATATTTTATGGACATGTTAGCCTGAATGGATGGCTCCTGAAGTTCTCCGCAATGAACCCTCAAATGAGAAGTGAGTTGTCTTCAATCGATTTTTTAGCTTTTATGGATTTGTAGTGTCCCTTCAGAGTTTGGAGATGACACTGAGTACAGCTGCCTTTGTGCCCCTAATATAACCAAATTTATTTCATAATTTATCAGTATTCACTATTTAGTAAACTGATTTCTGCTAATCCTAGCTGACAGTCTTTTGCTATATGAAAATCACCTTAAAGCAGAAATGGTTCGTGTTAGTAGGCTTTTAAACAAATTTGTAATTGGTAATATTTCCATATGTAAACCTAAAGAAAAGTGTCTTCATATTGAACGTTTATAGTGATTCCATACTTAGGTGCTGTGTTCTACTGGTGAAGTCTATTTGTGCTTTTATAAACTGCAGCTGCGTCTACCAAGTGCATCACTAATTATATTTCAAATGTACAGGTGTGATGTTTACAGTTTTGGGGTCATCCTATGGGAGCTTGCGACTCTAAGGTTGCCATGGAGTGGAATGAATCCTATGCAAGTTGTTGGTGCTGTAGGTTTCCAGAACCGTAGACTTGATATTCCCAAGGAAGTTGATCCTTTAGTTGCAAGAATAATCTGGGAATGTTGGCAACAGTAAGCATGTTTAACTTGGTAGTTTGATTATTCAGTTTCCTGTATAATCACTAACTAAACTATTTTTCCTGTGATGAAAATTTTCTGCTCCCCTTTTTTCCTCAGGGATCCAAATTTGCGTCCCTCTTTTGCACAGCTCACAGTGGCACTAAAATCCCTTCAGCGTCTAGTTATCCCATCTCATCAAGACCAGGTAGCATCACCTTTGCCGCAGGAGATTTCTGTAAATTCCACCCCCTGAAATGTCTCACTTTCTCAAGTGTCAATAACTAGGCTATCTTCGTAGTTTACTTATGTGAGTATAAAGTTATTAAATGGAACAAGAGAACAATAAGAGCCAAAGAGAAGAAAGATTAAAAAAGAAAAGGAAAAAAGATTATATGAAATCTTGTAACGGCAAATATTTGTGTTTAGAATTGTATCAATTGTTGCTGCAGCCAAAACTACTGCAGTGCCATTTTGTATGTATTAGCATGTCCGAGGAACCAAAACTCGGTAGTATATGTAAATTGCTGTACCTCATCTCCAAAGTTGTCATGTCTAAAGATTAAATCTTCATCACGCTCTTCCTTTTTTTTTTCTCCGCCGTTTATAGTCTGGTTAGACACTTAAAACTACGTATATACAAAGGCAATGTTGGGGTTGTGCGAGCGTGAAGAATTTTAACCACTTATAGTCTTTTCACGATGAATATTATCAGGACCATGCTTTTAGAAGGTAGAAATCCGTTAAAAGTAGCACTTATTCCCAATTCGCTTGCATATTGGTGATTTCGTTTCTGCGTTATGCGTTTCTCTATTTTAAAAAACTACCCAAATTTATCATTACTATTGAAGATAACTTTTTAATCAACATAATGGTATCCACTTATGTTACAATTGCATAAAACAAACAAATACGAAGATTTTTAATTGGGAAAAGAAAGGGTGGATGAAGTTAAATTAACACGATACAAAAGTTTATAGTGTTCTGTTTAACAACTTAAAAATATAATTATATATATAAAAAGAATTTACTTGTACTTTTAGTTTTTAGATCGTAGAATTATTGTGTTAACTTGGATTGGTTTTTTTGAGTGAAAAAGTATTTATCTTAAAAAATAATTTTTTTTATTTAATTTAAAATTTATTTAGATACATCTTTTAAAAAAATTATTTTTATTAAAAAAATAAATTTTTTTTTAAAAGCTAACAATACCTTGCTTTTAAAAAAAATAGAAGTAAAAAATATTTTTAATACTTGAAAACTCTTTAAAAAACTATCCAAATGTAAAATAAATTGGTTTTTTAAGTAAAAAAAAATACTTTTTCTAAAAAATAAAACATTTTTATTCAATTTGAAACCTTTTTGAATACGTCTTTTAAAAAAAATTATTTTTATTAAAATAAACAAATTATTTGCTTTTTTTTTTTCAAAATCCAACAATACCTTATTTTGAAAAAAAAAACAAAAGACGTTTTTAATATTTAAAAATTCTTTTTAAAAAGTCTATCCAAATGTGAAATAATTTTTACTGTTAAAAAGAAAAATCTATTTTGAAAAGATGAAAAATAAGTATTTTTTTTAAAAGTCAATCCAAACTTACTCTTAATCATGTCTAGATAATAGAGAATTTATAATAAAATTTAACTGCTATAACTATTAGAATTGCCATGATTCTAATAATGAAATAAGTCGTTCCAAATATTATTCTCATTTTTTAAGTTGTTTATGGTATTTTTTAACCTGACAAATCAATGATTAATCTAATGTGTATCTAAACTCTATTTAAGAATTTGTTGTTAGTCAGTAGATTGCTACGTATAACATGTACAAGGCAAAATTCAAACAAACGAATAAGTTAATTACTCAAGGAATCTTGTTATATTATTCTCATTTTTAATGCTACTTCACATATAATTTGTGGCATTATATGTCTGCATGAATTTAATGAGAAAAAGGTGTCATTAGAAAATACCCATCCCTAATTATAAGTGCCAATTTATTTCCTTACTTTTTTCCTCCTAGGATCATACTGTCTGAAGCCTAACTAAATTTTTAGTAGTATATTTTCTCCTATTCTAATATAATTGTATAAGACATTTCGAAACCTGAAAAATCAGATTAATATGGTACAAAATAAACTATATAGCCATTCAAACCGCCACTCCCACTGTTACTATACTTTAACAAGTAGTGTTTGTCAAGTGAAAATTCCTTACTTTATTACTTCAAGTTAGACATTTGACCCTACATAATCTGACTGGATTGGTGTCATAAACATTATAAGTAATATCCAGTGCATCATATAAATATAGGCTCTCAAGGTAATATCTTAGATCATTTCAGCAAAAATATAACATCAATACAACATATAAATCTATCCAGACATTAAATTAAAGGTTGAGCTACAAGAATAAATTAAAACATGCCCATATCTCATGAATTATCATGGACTAATATATCAAAATAGATCCTTGTATCATCATCTATAAACTCACAAATGCCTAGTAATTCTGAAGACCATAACTCCGCATCAGTAGACACAAAAAGATACCGTAATGATAAATCACCTCTTCTTTCAATTCAAAAGAGAACCAGAATCACTAAGAATTTACTTTAGCTCCAAAAATCGAGCAGCTACTTGTTCATGACTTCTACTTGCTGTTGATGTTGATGTGACTCAATGTGAGAAGGGGCTCCTGATGATGGATGATGAGGTTCAGTTGTCTGCAAATATGGTCCAGGGGCTGTATAGTAATGGGGCGACATTTGATTTGCAGCTCCATATGATGGAGGAGTGGATCTGGAAATCTGAGGAGTTGCTCCTGACCCTGACAGAGGCTGATATTGTCCTCCTGAAGAAGGTGGATAATGCCCCGCCATTTGCCGATGTCCGTATGGTGTTCCATAAGGTTGATGTCCTGCTATTCGTGGTGGAGGGCCAGAAGGCGGACTATGCCCTCCTGCCGTTTGAGGCGGGGATCTTGGTGGTGGTGTTGGTGGACGGTATCCAAATCTGTTCATGTTTAGCAGTCTCGGAATCTCCTCCTCCCTCCCAGCCTTCTGGAAAGTCTCCATCAAATATGTCTGCAAGGGAGAAGTAAGGCCGATGCCATACCTTATAACCTCATTAAGCAACTCTTCGCTTTTATCCAGCAAACCGTTACTGCATAGACCCTTGATCACAACCTCATAGCAAGTAGGATCAGGTTTGGGATCTTTTTCTCCCATCTTACTCAAAATTTGAGCACAGTCAATAGCTTTCCCATTCTTAATCAATTCATCAAACACCCTATTACCAAAGCTTGCAACCACCCTTAGACCGGCATCCACCATTCTATGGAACACCCTCAAAGCGTCATCAATCCTCTCCATCTTCAAGTATGCCTCAATCAAAGTCCTATGAGTTGGCACATCAGGGCTCAAAGATTTCGAGCACAGCTCTTCAAATAGTGTTTCCGCTTCAGACAGCATTCCATTCTCACAAAACCTAGCAATAATATTATTGTATCCTGCAACGTCCATAGCAAAAGGCTTCGAATTTGCCCTGGTCCCAACCTTCTTAAAAGTGGCAAGTGCTTCTGCAAACTTCCCCAGCTTAAAACACTCGTTGACCATTATATTGAAGGTATCCGAGTTCACAGCTTGAAAATTCGGAGGAGTATGATTATCCAACATCTGATGAAACAAAGCCCACGCCTCTGTGCTCTTGCTGTACTTGAACAAGACCTCCAACAAGACATTGCAAGTAGCGGGCGTCATTCTAAACTCGCGATCCAATAAGGATTTGTAAGACTCCATTGCCTCCTTATCTCTACCCTGCTTGAAGTACCACTCCATGTAAGTAGCGTTGACAACCCCATCATACACCAAACACCTCTCTTTCAACTCATCAAATAGTTCATTGGCCTTGTCAAGATTCCCCAAGTTAAGGAAACCAGAAATCAGATTATTGTACACCAGAGAGTCGGCACCGTGGCCTTTAGTCAGCATCTCACGCAAGAGATCGACGGCCTCGCCAATGCGGCCGGCGTCGATGAGACCCTTAGTGAGATGGCGATAGGACACAGGGGAAGGGCTGAAAGGGGCATTGGCAATGACATGGCGATAGATTTGGATCGCCACGTCAACGTTCCCCTCATCACAGTGGGTGTTGATTAGGTTATTATAGGAAACGATATTGGGAACAATATTAGACTGGTTGAAGAAAAAGTGAAAGAGAGCGATGGCCTCTTGGTACCTCTTGGCGCGGTACATGGCGGCGATGATGGCGTTGCAGGTGAAGACGGTGGGGCGGGTGACGGAGAACACAGAGTGGCGGGCAACGGCGGAGGCGGCGTCGAGGTCGCTGGCGCGGATTAGAGACTGGACGCGGTTGTGGAGGCTAAGGCGGGGACCGACGAGGGCGGAGGTGGAATCCGGGAGGCGTGGAGCGTTGGGGTCACGGGAGGCGGTGGATTGATGAGGAGGAGGACGAATCGCATTCAGGGGAGGCTCGATGCGAAGGCGGCGCTTGCGGCGGCGGCGCTCTGCGGCTGCTTCTTCGGCGGAGGAGAACGCGAATGAACGACTCTGTGCAGTGAAAGGGAAAGGGCGAGAATCACAAACGGCAACATCTTGGAGCGTCGACAAACGGCGGAGGGAGCGGAGGAGGAGTCGGTAAAGCGGCATCGTTTCGTTGTTGGTGTCACGAATAGGTGAGAGAGAACCAAGCCCTCCCTCTACACCAAACCCTTAAACCCTGATAACTTGCTTTCGCCTTTCAGACTGCGCAGTAAACTGGTGTATGTACTGTATTTTCACTATTTTGTACGAGATAATATATAAAAGCTAAGTCTCTGGTGACTATGACTATGGTGATTAGTTGTGACTATAAAATGTACCTTTAATAAAAAGATGACAAATGTGTTTTATCTTGTCTTTATTAACTTACTGTTTAGATACTAAATATGATAATATTTTTTTTTTGTTATTAAGTATATAACATTGTAGATAGAGTAATCTCTTAATGTTAAAGAAAATGCAATAATCCATTGTTTATGTGTGGATTGATATATGTTTAGTACTAATAGGTATGACCTGGTCTGAAAATTGATGGGATGAATAATGAATTGATAATTTCCGACGAAAAGAAGAAAGTGGCTTTGTATGTGATGAGGGGCGGACTCAGAAATTTAAAAGTGGAGGAATTGAAAATTAAAATTTTGTATAATTAAATATAATGTATATATTTGATAATAAATATAATTATAATTAATTTTTTAATTAAAAAAATTAATAAATACTTATTAAATAAAAGAATTATTTTAGTTTTTATAATTTTTTTATAATTTTTTTATGGTTATACATCTAATAAAATATAAAATTATTTATTTTTAAATATTTTGTTAATTAATTTATTTTATTAAATATTTATGTGACAGTAAATTATATTTTTATATTTTATACCATTAAAAAATATGATATAAAATAATATAAGTTAATTGCATTAATAATTTTGTTATGTGAATTTAAAATATATTAAAATATTTTTATATAATAATAGGGTAAAAATTAATTAAAAATAATAAAAAAGAACAACTAAATAAAATTAGAAAAAAATAATATTAAAGTATTTTTTATATGATTATAAATGTTCAAATTAATTTTAAGAAAAGAAATGTACAACAAAAACTCTAAATTAAATAAAAAATACAAATAATATAAATATATATAAAGAAATTTAAATTCTAATACATAAAGAATAGTTACTCTTTTTACTATCACTACATTATTAAATTTTACTCTATACAATACATTTATTATAATAGTATATGAATTTTTAAAATTTGTTGAGGGGCCAATCCCACTATTTGCCCCCCTTGAATTCGTCCCTGTGTGTGGTTGAAGACAGTTAATAACGATGGATGGGTTGTTGTTGACTTCGCAAACCTTCAACGCTGAGAAGATCTCTGATGCCCCTTTTAGGATCACACCCTTTTACAGCCGACGAGAACCTCGGCTGCACCTCTCACCTTCAACGCCAATGGAGACTCCACCTGTCCCTCTCACCTTCAATGGCCATGGAGAAATCAGTTCTTCCTCTCATTTTTAACGCCGACGAGGACCTCCCCTACTACTCCTGCAAACTCAGAGAACAACTGGCCGCCAAAAAATGCAGACGAGCGACGAGTGCCTTCCAATTTTTACTCACTAATTACGACGGAGTCCTAGTTCTTCCAGGCTTCATGGAACTACACCCTCTACTGTTGGGATCGAGGATTTCTCAATTTTTTTATTTTATTCAATTTTTGTATTTTTGGTTTTGAAATTTCATAATGAATTACTAAACTCCTCAAAATGTTAATTAGTAGTTGTTTATTGATTCAAAATTTTTACCTTGCTTCATTAGTGCATTTACGATCATTACATCTAGTCAAACTCTTTTTCTCATAATTTTTAAACATTTCACATGTCAAGTTTGGATTGGTTGCTAGTCCTTAGCCACCATAGTCATCAAATTAATGAAGCCACCAAAGACAATACTTATATAAAATGCAATTATTACAAGTACACACCAAAATCACTCTTTTTATTTTGGATTTTTTATATAAATTAAATAATTCTATTATTTACCGATATAAACAATTTCTAGCATTTTTACCAAATTGCGTCACATCTCATATTTCGTTTACACTGTAAACAAAATATGGTTGATATAACAAGACATGTATATTTCGTTTACAGTGTAAACAAAATACGTGTAAAATAAATTCGTTTACATTGTAAACGAAATACGTTAGGACAAATTTTCAGCAGTTATAAAAGGACGTGCAATCCATTGTATTCTTCACAACAAGTTCACTATTTCTCCTAAACCTTATTCTTTCGCAAATTAGTCATAATGTTTAGTAGTAGTGGATATTTGGTTGTATATGTGTATCTCAATTGTCTTATGAGGAATGGTGATAATGAGGTCGTGTTTGAGTGTGAGAATCCCATGTTTTTGCGTAGCCCGCGAGTTGCATCGTTGTCGGAGCTGAAGACTCTGATATTGAGGAATGTCGCTGATAGTGGGAGGAAAGAGGTCGGATGAGTAGAGTATAGGCTGCTAGCACCGATGGAAAATTGAATTTTTCAATTTCGTCTGTTTTGGCTGTATGGTGACGAGCATGTGCAGCTGATGTTTGACATCCATGGTAGAGTTATAGCCAAGCAAGTGATGGAGCTCTTCGCAGAGGTTGGTAATGTTGGTGGTGCTGGATCTGGGCAGTCGAACTTTGTGCAGAATGATCTGCCTCTCGCACCACTGCCCATCCATGTTTCTAGTCCGTTGGATGACATGAATGTTGACGGTGAGGAATTTGATGAGGATTATATTGTGGATAGCAACGACAGCGGTTCGTCACAAGATGATGATGAGGAGGAGCTTGTGCCCGAGACTTCGGTGGAGCCATCACGCCGGTATCTTTGCTGGCCCCGCAGCCAATTCCGACGTTGTCGTCAGTGCCAAGTCATTATCATACGTTGGACATGGATGCGATGCAAGAGAAAAATCTATTTTCCAACACGGGTGAAGACGATTACAAGTTAGATAAGGGTATGGAGTTCATGGTGGGCCACAGATTCAAAAGCAGAGATGCAGTATTGCAAGGAGTGAAGAATTACAACATCCATCGAAATGCAGAGTACCGAGTATTGGAGTCTGATCGATTAAAGTACCATGTGCATTGCCGACAATACGAAGCAGGCTGTCTTGGAGTCTCCACGTCATTCTCCAACAGAATCTCGGATATTGGTAAGTGTAGATGGCATCTATATTCTTAGCCGTTACTTTTATGGTAGATGTACATGTTAAACAATCTAGTTTTATTTCTTTAGGGAGGTGCGTAGGGTGGGAGGCACACACACGTGTCTAGCTCCCACGATGTCTCAGGACCCCAACAGTTGGACAATACTCTCATCTGCTGTGTCATTCTCCCGTTGATACAATCCAACCCTTCTGTGAAGATAGCCACCCTACAGGGTGCAGTTAGACAAAGCTATCACTTCAAACCCTCGTACAGGAAGGTGTGGATGGCAAAACAGAAGGCAATTGCTCAGATATACAGTGATTGGGAGGAGTCATACAACAAGGTACCGAGGTTACTATAGGCACTACAGAGTTGTTGTCCCAAAACAGTATGTGATATCAGTGTTGTTCCATACTATGATGGTCACCTCCTGGTACATGAATGCAATTTGTTTGACAAGGTTTTCTGGCCTTCCCTGCCTTTGTGGAAGCCTTCAAGCACTGTAAGCCATTCATATCCGTCGATAGAACGCATCTGTATGAAAAATATGGTGGAGTTTTTCTTATGGGAGTAGCACACGATGGGAATGGCAACATACTTCCCATTGCATTTGCAATTGTGGAGTTCGAGACAACAGAGTCATGGTCTTTTTTCTTAACCAATCTGAGGAGACATGTAACGCCCATGGAGGGTCTGTTGATTATTTTGGACAGATCTCAAGTGATAAAGGCTGCACTGTAAAGAGATGACAGTGGTTGGCTGGTGGACGAAATTGTGATTCAACAATAATGGCTCTTTGGCATGTGCCTAAAAACTAACTCAGCACTTTCTTTCCACAACTCCGTTCAACTTAACCAGCAAGTGTACTGGGTCATCCAAGTAATACCTTACGTGAGTAAGGGTCGATCCCACAGAGATTGTAGGTATGAAGCAAGCTATGGTCACCTTGTAAATCTCAGTTAGGCAGATTAAATGGTTATGGGTTTCGAAAATTAATAATAAATAGAAAATAGAAAGGGATAGAAATACTTATGTAAATCAATAGTGGGAATTTCAGATAGGCGTGTGGAGATGCTAGAATCCTTTCGAATCTCTACTTTCTTACTACTTTCATCCAATCCTTCTTACTCCTTTCCATGGCAAGCTGTATGTAGGGCATCACCATCATCAATGACTACTTTCAATCCTCTCGGGAAAATGGTCCTATGCGCTGTCACTGCACGGCTAATCGTCTGGAGGCATCACCCTTGTTGATGGCTACATCCCATCCTCTCAGTGAAAATGGTCCAAATGCTCTGTCACAGCACGGCTAATCATCTGTCGGTTCTCAATCAGGTTGGAGTAAAATCCATTGATTCTTTTGCGTCTGTCACTAACGCCCAGCCTTCAGGAGTTTGAAGCTCGTCACAGTCATTCAATATCGGAATCCTACTCGGAATACCACAGACAAGGTTAGACTTTCCGGATTCCCGGGATCCTACTCGGAATACCACAGACAAGGTTAGACTTTCCGGATCCCCATGAATGCCGCCATCTATCTAGCTTATACCACGAAGATTCTGTTGGGGAATCTAAGAGATATGCGTCCAGCCTAGAGTAGAACGGAAGTGGTTGTCAATCACGCGCGTTCATAGGTGAGAATGATGATGAGTGTCACGGATTATCACATTCATCAAAGTGTTGTGCAACGTATATCTTGGAATAAGAATAAAAGAGAATTGAATAGAAAATAATAGTGATTGTATTGAAACTTGAGGTACAGCAGAGCTCCACACCCTTAATCTATGGTGTGTAGAAACTCCACCGTTGAAAATACATAAGTGAAAGGTTCAGGCATGGCCGAATGGCCAGCCCCCTAAAACGTGCTCAATGGCCTCCTAAGATGAAGAATAAAACAAAGCTGAGACCAAAGATGAAACGTGGTCAAAAAGACGTCTAATACAATAGTTAAATGTTCTTTATATACTAGATTAGCTACTAGGGTTTACATGAGTAAGTAATTGATGCATAAATCCACTTCTGGGGCCCACTTGGTGTATGTTTGGGCTGAGCTTGATCTATCCACGAGCTGAGGCATTTATTGGAGTTGAACGCCGAGTTATAACATGTTTTGGGCGTTCAACTCCGGATCATGACATGTTTCTGGCGTTTAACTCTAGACAGCAGCATGTACTTGGCGTTCAACACCAATTTACGTCATCAATTTTTGAATAAAGTATGAACTATTATATATTGCTGGAAAGCTCTGGATGTCTACTTTCCAACGCCGTTGAGAGCGCGCCATTTGGAGTTCTGTAGCTCCAGAAAATCCATTTCGAGTGCAGGGAGGTCAGATTCCAACAGCATCAGCAGTCCTTTTTGTCAGCCTATTTCAGAGCTTTGCTCAAGTCCCTCAATTTCAGCCAGAAATTACCTGAAATTACATAAAAACACACAAACTCATAGTAAAGTCCCGAAATGTGAATTTATCATAAAAACTAATGAAAACATCCCTAAAAATAGCTTGAACTTACTAAAAACTACCTAAAAACAATGCCAAAAAGCGTATAAATTATCCGCTCATCACAACACCAAACTTAAATTGTTGCTTGTCCCCAAGCAACTGAAAATCAAATAGGATAAAAAGAAGAGAATATACTATAAATTCCAAAATATCAATGAATATTAATTCTAATTAGATGAGCGGGACTTGTAGCTTTTTGCTTCTGAACAGTTTTGGCATCTCACTTTTTCCTTTGAAGTTTAGAGTGATTGGCGTCTCTAGGAACTCAGAGTTCAGATAGTGTTATTGACTTTCCTAGTTAAGCATGTTGATTCTTGAAGACAGCTACTTATGAGTCTTGGCTGTGGCCCTAAGCATTTTGTTTTCCAGTATTACCACCAGATACATAAATGCCACAGACACATAACTGGGTGAACCTTTTCAGATTGTGACTCAGCTTTGCTAAAGTCCCCAGTTAGAGGTGTCCAGAGCTCTTGAGCACACTCTTTTTGCTTTGGATCACGACTTTAACCACTCAGTCTCAAGCTTTTCACTTGGACCTTCATGACACAAGCACATGGTTAGGGACAGCTTGGTTTAGCCGCTTAGGCCTGGATTTTATTTCCTTGGGCCCTCCTATCCATTGATGCTCAAAGCCTTGGATCCTTTTTACCCTTGCCTTTTGGTTTTAAGGGCTATTGGCTTTTTCTGCTTGCTTTTTCTTTTTCTTTCTATTTTTTTTCGCCATTTTTTTTCGCAAGCTTTTGTTTTTCACTGCTTTTTCTTGCTTCAAGAATCAATTTCATGATTTTTCAAATTGTCAATAACATTTCTCTTTGTTCATCATTCTTTCAAGAGCCAACAGTTTTAACATTCATAAACAACAAGAAAAAATTATGCACTGTTCAAGCATTCATTCAGAAGACAAAAAGTATTGTCACCACATCAATATAATTAAATTAAATTCAAGGATAAATTCGAAATTCATGTACTTCTTGTTCTTTTGAATTAAAACATTTTTCATTTAAGAGAAGTGAAAGATTAATGGATTTTATTCATAGCTTTAAGACATGGTTACTACATACTAATGATCATAAAGTAGAGACACAAAACATAGATAAACACATCATAAAAACCGAAAAGCAGAAAGAAATAAGAACAAGGAATGAATCCACCTGAGTGAAGGTGGCACCTTCTTGAAGGTCCAATGGTGCTTTTTGAGCTCCTTTATGTCTCTTCCTTGATTCTGTTGCATGATTCCTAGTAATTTTGGTGTTCCTATCCTTAGTTGCTCTCAATAATTGTGTGGAGGACAATTTATCCCCTGAGGTATCTCAGGGATCTCTTGATTTGCAGTCAAATGTTCTACCACTGAGCTATAAACCCTTTACATGAGTCTTTCCATCTCCCATGACTCAGAGGTGGAAGCTTTTGTCTTCTCTTTTTTTTCTCTTCTTCTTTTTTTTTTTTTTGGATGTCTCTGGCCTTAGGTGCCATTAATGGTTATGGAAAAGCAAAAAGCTATACTTTTACCACACCAAACTTAAAAAATTGCTCGCCCTCGAGCAAGAGAAGAAAGAAAAGATGAAGAATAAGAAGAAGATATGGAGGAGTTTGAGGGATGTGTGTATTCGGCTATATGGGTGGGATTGGGTGGGAAAGAGAAGTTGAATTGTAAAGGTAGGTGGGGTGTATGGGGAAGAGTGGATAGATATAGGTGGTGAATGAATGATTGGAAAGAGAGATTGAGGTGATTGGTGAAGGGTTTTTGGGAAGTATGACATGGGGAAGAGTAAAATAGGATTAGGAGGTAAGGTGGGAATATAGTAGGTGGGGATCCTGTGGGGTCCACAGATCCTGAGGTGATCCTGTGGGGTCCACAGATCCTAAGGTGTCAAGGAATTCCATCCCTGCACCAAATAGGCATGTAAAATGCCTTTGCATACCATTCTGGCGTTTAAACGCCGAGTGGTGCACGTTCTGGGCGTTCAACGCCCACATTAACATGTTTCTGGCATTGAACGCCAGTTTCATGCTTGTTACTGGCGTTCAGCGCCAGCTTTTCTTCTAGGCACATTCCTGGCGTTCAAAAGCCAGAATGTTGCTTGTTTCTGGCGTTCAGCGCCAGATTCATGCTCTGTTCTGGCGTTGAACGCCAGCCAGATGCTTTTTACTGGCGTTGAACGCCAGTCTGTGCTTCCTCCAGGGTGTGATTTTTCTTCTGCTGTTTTTGATTCTGTTTTTAATTTTTATGATTTTTTCGTGACTCCTCATGATCATGTACCTAATAAAACACAAAATAACAATAAAATACAATAAAATAAAATTAGATAAATAAAATTGGGTTGCCTCCCAACAAGCGCTTCTTTAATGTCAATAGCTTGACAGTGGGCTCTTATAGAGCCACAAAGGTGATCAGGTCAATGTTGTATAGTCCCAACACCAAACTTAGAGTTTGGATATGGGGTCTTAATACCAAACTTAGAGTTTGGTTGTGGCCTCCCAACACCAAACTTAGAGTTTGACTGTGGGGCTCTTCTTGACTCTGAACTGAGAGAAGCTCTTCATGCTTACTCTCTTTTGTCACAGAGGGATGGCCATGTGCCTTAAACACAAGGTAGTCCCCATTCAATTGAAGGACTAGTTCACCTCTGTTGACATCTATCACAGCTCTTACTGTAGCTAGGAAATGTCTTCCAAGGATGATGCATTCATCCTCTTCCTTCCTAGTGTCTAAGATTATGAAATCAGCAGGGATGTAGAGGCTTTCAACCTTTACTAACACGTCCTCCACTATTCCATAAGCTTGTCTCAATGACTTGTCTGCCAATTGTAATGAGAACAAGGCAGGTTGTACCTCAATGATCCCCAGCTTCTCCATTACAGAGAGTGGCATAAGATTTATCCCTGACCCCAGATCACACAGAGCTTTTGCAAAGGTCATGGTGCCTATGGTACAAGGTATCAAAAACTTGCCAGGATCTTGTTTCTTTTGAGGTAGAGTTTGCTGAATCCAGGTATCTAGTTCATTAATGAGCAAGGGAGGCTCACTTTCCCAAGTCTTATTACCAAACAACTTGGCATTCAGCTTCATGATAGCTCTTAAATATTGAGCAACTTGCTCTCCAGTCACATCTTCATCCTCTTCAGAGGAAGAATAGTCTTCAGAGCTCATGAATGGCAGAAGGAGATTTAATAGAATCTTTATGGTCTCTATATGAGCCTCAGATTCCTTTGGATCCTTAATAGGAAACTCCTTCTTGCTTGAGGGACGTCCCAGGAGGTCTTCCTCACTAGGATTTTCGTCCTCCTCCTCCCTTGTGCATTCGGCCATATTGATTATATCAATGGCCTTGCACTCTCCTTTTGGATTCTCTTCTGTGTTGCTTGGGAGAATACTGGGAGGAGTTTTAATGACTTTCTTACTCAGCTGGCCCACTTGTGCCTCCAGATTTCTGATGGAGGATCTTGTTTCACTCATGAAACTGAAAGTGGTCTTTGACAGATCAGAGACTAGATTGGCTAAATTAGAAGTGTTTTGTTCAGAATTCTCTGTCTGTTGCTGAGAAGATGATGGGAAAGGCTTGCTATTGCTCAGCCTATTGCGTCCACCATTGTTAAAGCCTTGTTGAGGCTTTTGTTGATCCTTCCATGAGAAATTTGGATTATTTCTCCATGATGAATTATAGGTGTTTCCATAAGGTTCACCCATGTAATTAACCTCTGCCATTGCAGGGTTCTCAGGATCATAAGCTTCTTCAGAAGCTGCCTCTTTAGTACTGTTGGATGCATTTTGCCATCCATTCAGACTTTGAGAAATCATGTTGACTTGCTGAGTCAACACTTTGTTCTGAGCCAATATGGCATTCAGAGCATCAATTTCAAGAACTCCTTTCTTCTGAGGTATCCCATTAGTCACGGAATTTCTCTCAGAAGTGTACATGAATTGGTTGTTTGCAACCATGTTAATGAGTTCTTGAGCCTCTTCAGGCATTTTCTTTAGGTGAATAGATCCACCTGCAGAATGGTCCAATGACATTTTCGAAAATTCAGATAGACCATAATAGAATATATCTAATATGGTCCATTCTGAAAACATGTCAGATGGACATCTTTTGGTCAGCTGCTTGTATCTTTCCCAAGCTTCATAGAGGGATTCACCATCTTTTTGTTTGAAGGTTTGAACATCCACTCTTAGCTTGCTCAGCTTTTGAGGAGGAAAGAATTTATCCAAGAAGGCTGTGACCAGCTTATCCCAAGAGTCCAGGCTATCCTTAGGTTGTGAATCCAACCATATTCTAGCTCTGTCTCTTACAACAAAAGGGAAAAGCATGAGTCTGTAGACTTCAGGATCAACTCCATTCGTCTTAACAGTCTCACAAATCTGCAAGAACTCAGTTAAAAACTGGTAAGGATCTTCAGATGGAAGTCCATAAAACTTGCAGTTCTGTTGCATTAAAGCAACTAGTTGAGGCTTAAGCTCAAAATTATTGGCTCCAATGGCAGGAATGGAGATGCTTCTTCCATTAAATTTGGACGTTGGCTTTGTGAAGTCACCAAGCATTCTCCTTGCATTATTATTATTTTCGTCTGCCATCTCCTTCTCTTGTTCGAAAATTTCTGAAAGGTTGTTTCTGGATTGTTGTATTTTAGTTTCTCTTAGTTTCCTTTTCAGAGTCCTTTCAGGTTCAGGATCAATTTCAACAAGAGTGCCTTTTTTCCTGTTCCTGCTCATATGAAAGAGAAGAAAACAAGAAAAGAAAGAGGAATCCTCTATGTCACAGTATAGAGATTCCTTTATGTTAGTGGAAAAAGAAAGGGGGGAGAGAAGTGTTAGTAATTAAATAATTAAATAGAATAAGAAAAGAAGGGGGAAATTTCGAAAATAATTTTGAAAAAGGGGTTAGTAATTTTTGAAAATTAAAGATAAGATAAGATTAAAATTAAAATTTAGAACAAAAAGAATTTTTGAAAAAGTGGTGAGATATTTTCAAAAATTAGAGAGGGAAAAGTAGTTAGGTGGTTTTGAAAAAGATAAGAAACAAATAAAAAGTCAAATAGTTAGTTGAAAAAGATATTTAAAATCAAATTTTAAAAAGATAAGAAGATAAGAAGTTAGATAAGATATTTTAAAATCAAATTTTGAAAAAGATAAGGTATAAAAGATAAAATAAGATATGTTTGAAAAAGATTTAATTTTTAAATTAAAATTAATTACTAACAAGAAACTATAAGATAAGATTCTAGAACTTAAAGATTGAACCTTTCTTAACAAGAAAGTAACAAACTCCAAATTTTTGAATCAATCACATTAATTGTTAGCTAATTTTCGAAAATATGATATAAAGATAAGAAAAAGATTTTGAAAATATTTTGAAAAAGATTTTTTGAAATTTTCGAAAAATAGAAAAAAATGAAAAAGATATAATTTTTGAAAAAGGTTTTGAAAAGATAAGATTTTTAAAATTGAAAAGATAAGATTTTTTGAAATTGAAAAATAGAAAAAAATGAAAAAGATAAAATTTTTGACCAAGTCAACCCAAAATTTCGAAAATTTGGAGAGAAAAAAAGGAAAAGATATATTTTTGATTTTTGAATATTTTAATTATGAGAGAGAAAAACACAATTATGACCCAAAACATAAAAATTTTGAATCAAAACACATGATGCATGCAAGAACACTATGAATGTCAAGATGAACACCAAGAACACTTTGAAGATCATGATGAACATCAAGAACATAATTTTGAAAAAATTTTGATGCAAAGAAAATATGCAAGACACCAAACTTAGAAATCTTTAATGCATGGACTCTAACAAACGAAAAATGCATATGAAAAATAACAAACAACACAAAACAAGAAATCATCAAGATCAAACAAGAGGACTTATCAAGAACAACTTGAAGATCATGAAGAACACTATGAATGCATGGAATTTTCAAAAAATGCAAGAAAATTTTTTAAAGCATGCAATTGACACCAAACTTAAAAATTGACTCAAGACTCAAACAAGAAACACAAAATATTTTTGGTTTTTATGATTTTCTGATTTTTTTGGATTTTTATTAATTTTTTTTCGAAAATAAAGTTTAGAAAAAACGAAAAATAAAAGAAAAATTTTGAAAAAGATTTTTGAAAAGAAAATTACCTAATCTGAGCAACAAGATGAACCGTCAGTTGTCCATACTCGAACAATCCCCGGCAACGGAGCCAAAAACTTGGTGGACGAAATTGTGATTCAACAATAATGGCTCTTTGGCATGTGCCTAAAAACTAACTCAGCACTTTCTTTCCACAACTCCGTTCAACTTAACCAGCAAGTGTACTGGGTCATCCAAGTAATACCTTACGTGAGTAAGGGTCGATCCCACAGAGATTGTTGGTATGAAGCAAGCTATGGTCACCTTGTAAATCTCAGTTAGGCAGATTAAATGGTTATGGGTTTCAAAAATTAATAATAAATAGAAAATAGAAAGGGATAGAAATACTTATGTAAATCAATAGTGGGAATTTCAGATAGGCGTGTGGAGATGCTAGAATCCTTTCGAATCTCTACTTTCTTACTACTTTCATCCAATCCTTCTTACTCCTTTCCATGGCAAGCTGTATGTAGGGCATCACCATCATCAATGGCTACTTTCAATCATCTCGGGAAAATGATCCTATGCGCTGTCACTGCACGGCTAATCGTCTGGAGGCATCACCCTTGTTGATGGCTACATCCCATCCTCTCAGTGAAAATGGTCCAAATGCTCTGTCACAGCACGACTAATCATCTGTCGGTTCTCAATCAGGTTGGAGTAAAATCCATTGATTCTTTTGCGTCTGTCACTAACGCCCAGCCTTCAGGAGTTTGAAGCTCGTCACAGTCATTCAATACCAGAATCCTACTCGGAATACCACAGACAAGGTTAGACTTTCCGGATTCCCGGGATCCTACTCGGAATACCACAGACAAGGTTAGACTTTTCGGATCCCCATGAATGTCGCCATCTATCTAGCTTATACCACGCAGATTCTGTTGGGGAATCTAAGAGATATGCGTCCAGCCTAGAGTAGAACAGAAGTGGTTGTCAATCACGCGCGTTCATAGGTGAGAATGATGATGAGTGTCACGGATCATCACATTCATCAAAGTGTTGTGCAACGTATATCTTGGAATAAGAATAAAAGAGAATTGAATAGAAAATAATAGTGATTGTATTGAAACTTGAGGTACAGCAGAGCTCCATACCCTTAATCTATGGTGTGTAGAAACTCCACCGTTGAAAATACATAAGTGAAAGGTTCAGGCATGGCCGAATGGCCAGCCCCCTAAAACGTGCTCAATGGCCTCCTAAGATGAAGAATAAAACAAAGCTGAGACCAAAGATGAAACGTGGTCAAAAAGACATCTAATACAATAGTTAAATGTTCTATATATACTAGATTAGCTACTAGGGTTTACATGAGTAAGTAATTGATGCATAAATCCACTTCCGGGGCCCACTTGGTGTATGTTTGGGCTAAGCTTGATCTATCCACGAGCTGAGACATTTATTGGAGTTGAATGCCGAGTTATAACATGTTTTGGGCGTTCAACTCCGGATCATGACATGTTTCTGGCGTTTAACTCTAGACAGCAGCATGTACTTGGCGTTCAACACCAATTTACGTCATCAATTTTCGAATAAAGTATGAACTATTATATATGGCTGGAAAGCTCTGGATGTCTACTTTCCAACGCCGTTGAGAGCGCGCCATTTGGAGTTCTGTAGCTCCAGAAAATCTATTTCGAGTACAGGGAGGTCAGATTCCAACAGCATCAGCAGTCCTTTTTGTCAGCCTATTTCAGAGCTTTGCTCAAGTCCCTCAACTTCAGCCAGAAATTACCTGAAATTACATAAAAACACACAAACTCATAGTAAAGTCTAGAAATGTGAATTTATCATAAAAACTAATGAAAACATCCCTAAAAGTAGCTTGAACTTACTAAAAACTACCTAAAAACAATGCCAAAAAGCGTATAAATTATCCGCTCATCATTGGCTGCCTCTTAGAGCATTCCATGCTTACTATGTGTGGCACATGGCTGTGAATTTTATGTCGTGTTTCAAGTCTGCTGAGGAAAAGAGGTATCTCATTAATGCTGCATACAGCCCAAGCAGTAGGGTATGATTGGTACATGAATGCGCTTAGCACATTGTCACAGGAGATGGCTGATTGGGCTGCTCGGTTCCACAAAGAGATCTGGCTGCAACAATGCGACAGCGGCTGCCAGTTTGGTCATATGACGACAAACCTCTCTGAGTTCATGAAAGCGGTTCTTAAGGGTACTCGGTATTTACTGATTTCAGCCATCGTACGTTGCACCTACGAGAGGTTGCAACAGTTGTTCGTTAGAAAGGGACGGGAGGCGCATGCACAACTTGTGGCGGGTAATCAGTTTTCACAGTGGCTCTTAATAGCTATTGAAAAGAACAGGGACGAAATTTCGAAGATGTGTGTCACCCACTGTGACAGACAGGCGTCTGCATTTCTCGTGGAGGAGTTAGAGCCTTTCAAGGGTTGGTCACAAGGATCTTTTCGAGTTCTATTAACTGCTGCCACATGTGACTGCGGGCTTTTCCAGTTACTCCACTTTCCTTGTCGTCATGCGCTTGCTGTCTGTGCTGCTGCTATGTGGAATGGGGTTCATACATCCATCCGGTGTACCGACAGGAGGCAGTGTATTGGGTATACAAGAAGGAGTTCCCTCCGATTCCATATGAGAAGCTCTAGCCAGAGTGGTTCGGAGTCCAATTCCGTCCTAACCCGGCCATGCGCCGAAAATCCTCCGGCAGACCTGTGTCCACCAGATTTCGCAATGAGATAGACGAACGGGAGCACCAAGAGAAGATGTGTGGTCTTTGTAGGCAGACCGGCCATACCAGATGAGGTTGTCCTAATTAGCCAATAGATGATGCTTAGATCATGCATTTAGATTGGTGGTTGAGATATGTAATGCTTAGTTCATGTATTGGTACTTAGTTTGATGTATCTGAGATGTGTAATGCTTAGTTCATGTATTTGGTATATCATTATGAAATATGTATTGGTTCATGTTTAGCACGGCGCATCTTTATCAAATAGTTATTACCTTTATGAAATACGTCATGGTTCATATTTATAAAATATGACCCAATTGTGACGGATAATCATAATCTATAATTATAATTTCGAAAATGATAACATAAATATAAATGCATAACTAGTGTCATAATATAATGACAAATACAAGGAGTAGTTGAGCATAAATATAAAGATAAAGACATATATAGTAACACAAATCTATAACTAGTGTCATTGTCACTGAGCTCAGAGAGACAAATTCACATGGATAAACAAAATAACGACAATTTAGCCTATCATCTGCGATGGTCGCCGGGGCCATGCAGCCGATGTATTGTGCCGCATGGAGGGGGTGTGCCTGTTGATGTGGTCTACTGGGTCATGGCTCCGCAGTATCTATCTCATCGAACAGCTCAACCTGCTGACGACTGCTCGAGGCTCTGGGGTCATGCCAACCGGTGGGGAGGGGGGATGAGTCCTAAACATCACAGAGTGCATGATGAACGGATTCTTGTGTGGTCTAGAATTTCACAAATAAGTTCTCGTTGAAAGTATAGCTTCTAAACCAACAAGAATCCTTTCATACAAAAGATTGTTTGGTTGTCACAAGTAACAAATCCCTAATAAAATTGATAACCGAAGTATTTAAACCTCGGGTCGTCTCTCAAGGAATTGCAGGGAAGTGTTCTTATTATTGGTTGTGAGTTTTCTGAGAAATTTGGAGTTTGGGCGATTGGCACATAAATGATTATAAATTAAAGCAATGAAAATTAATAAGAGGTTTTATGCAATTGAAATAAAAAGCCTTGGCTAGGAGAAGATTAATCGGAAGTTCTATCCTTGTTGGATTTTCCAATATTAATAATAATAGGTTGTTGTTTCTACTTAGTTAACCCTCAACGAATGAAGGAAAGTCAAGTAGTTGAGCCAACTTCTATTCACAAGTCCTAATCCTTTCCCTTGGGAAGGATTAGCGTTAGCAACTAGAGAGCTAGCCAACAACTTCTAGATACTATTTAACTCTTGAGTTTTCCAACTCAAGGGTCTCCAAATATTAATCTAACTCCAAAGCCAAGTTGGAAGCCTACTCCATTGACATGGATGCCAATTTCGCATACATGTAAAGGGAGTAGAAAGAAGATATAATAATTTTGGAATTGAGTTGAGATAATCAAGCAAATAAAGAAATTAAATAGAAAAATACTCTTTGCATTAATAAATTGACAAGATAAGAAAATAAACTAAAGTAATAGAATAAATAAAAGTAGAAGAAAAACTAAATTAAAGGAACATTGAACCTGGAATTGGGAAGAAATAAACCTAAAACTAAGAGAAATCTTAAAACCTAGAGAGAGGAGAGAGCCCCTCTCTCTAGAAAACTACATCTAAAACCTAAATTGTGAATAATGAGAAGTTCTCCCCATCCTGCTCCACTCCCAGCCTTTAATCTGTGTTTTTCGGGCTTGGAACTGGGCCAAAAGGAGACCAGAAATCACTCCCAGCGCTTTCTACAATTTTTGCATGTGGCGCATGTCACGCATACGCGTAGGTCACGCATGTGCGTCGCTTGGCAAAATTCCTTGTCACGCGTAAGCGTCAGTCACGCGTACGCATCGTCCACGCGTATGTGTCGCTGTCAGCTCCTCAAAACTTCATTTTCTCGGGTTCCTTCCACTTTTACATGTTTCCTTTCCATCCTCTAAGCCATTCCTACCCTATAAAGCTGAAAACACTTAACACATAGATCACGACATCGAATGGTAATAAAGGATAATTAAAATTGACAGTTTAAAGGCCTAGGAAATATGTTTTCAACTATACCACAGAATTAGGAAGGATTTGTAAAACCATGCAAATTATATGAATAAGTGGACAAGGACTTGATAAAAACCACTCAATTGAGCACAAGATAAACCATAAAATAGTGGTTTATCAGTGCATATGATCTTGAACCCGATCCTGAAGGGTGATATAGTGGAGGAGATGTGGGTCGGTGTGGTGGGGAGTCAGCCAGATCATGTAGAATATCACTGTGATCCTCCTATCGATGATATTCGGCCTCCTTGTCAGACTCAACATCCAGGCGCTCCCTGCGTGGGTGTGATGTGTGGAAAACGATCCAACACAAAACTCACCGGCAAGTGAAATGTAAAATGAGAGGGATGAATTGCAGAAATTAAAGAGAACTGAAAGTAAAGGTGTTAAATCTTAAAGAACAAGAAATTAAATGACTGAAACTTAAAGTGCAAGAAATGTAAATTGCAGTAACTTAAAGTGCAAGAAATATAAATTGCTTGAATGGAAAAGGGATTTGAGGAATGGGAATTCAGAATTTAAGCAAGGGAAATTAACTTGCAGCAATTATCAAAGCAAAAGATGAATTGAAAGTAACTAGAGTTCAAACAGAAAATGAAAATGTAATTTCAGCAGTGGTTCAACAGAAGAACCAAAAAGAAAATTGGGTCTCAGGACTCCAGAGACTAGATAACAAAGTCTAGATCTCAATGGCTCACTATTTCCTCCTAGGATCATTGATGCCCAGCATCTCTTTGGATAACTAAATGTTCTGTATCTAGGTTGCTCTTTATTGTGGACTTTCAATTGGACATCCCAAATCAGTTGATCTAAGTGACCGGGTTTTAAAATACCCCTCAGAATTTACTTGTCCAAGCATATCCTAGTACAAGAACACCACAGGCATGTGTCCTAGGGTCCAAGCTATTGGTGTCCAGCCTTTATTCTTTGTTTTTTTCTTGCCACATTGGCTTTTTCTTCTTCCTTTTCTTTCTGTTTTATTTTTGTTCTCAAGGGCTTTTTCTTTACTGATAAGAACCTTTATAACAGCAAGCTAGCTCACACTTGAATGAAAATGACACTATGCAGTAATTATTTCATGAGTTATACATTTGATCAAACACATTCACCACCATTAACTTCCATTCTAACTTATGCAACATTGGATATTTACTTTCTAATTCAAACAATTCTCTTTTATTCAAGTGTATGGAAAACAAAACAAAATTTAGCTAAGTGATGAATGACAAAAACTTATGCAAATAAGCATTCTTAACAAACAACTTCACTTGCAACTAGATAAACACTTTAGCAAGATATATAAGAGTTCCCAGATTCAAAGCAATTTATAGCAGCAAGGAGTAAGTTTAGATACAACCTTTGAAGTTGCAGCCCTTTGATTCTTCCTTCTATTGTATCCCTTTTGAGTCACAATGCAATTTGTCTTCAATTGTTGGCTAATTTCCTGCATAATTCTCAAAAGTTGCTTGCTTCTCAAGCCCTTAAATGAATGGTTAGTATGCATAAATTGAGTGTGTCTTTTGGATTTATTTTGGTGTGGGAACACCAAACTTAATTGCTTGCCACTGCCTCTGATGCAACATGTTAACCATATGTGAAACCTTGTATCCTTACTAAAGGTTATGGAATTAAAGCTAAAAAACAGTTAAATAGTTGAATAATTTGTCTGATTGCTTGGAGCTAGCATTGTGCAGGAAGTGAGAATGTTCTTTTAAATGAGATTTTGGTGGAACACCAAACTTAGAATCCTTCATTCTCCCTTAAATTGTTTTGGTGTGCAACACCAAACTTAGCTCCTTACAATACAGACCAATTATTCAACCTTTTTATTGAAATAGCTATGAAAAGAAACTACATCAGGTTGGGTTGCCTCCCAACAAGCGCTCTTTTAATGTCACTAGCTTGACATTCCTTATTCTTGCTCAACTTCCAAAGTGTTTCAGGATCAAAAGGTGTGGATTCATTGCTCCTTCCTCCTGTCACAAAAGCAGAAACACAAATAGAACCAGAAACTAAAACAGAGCACTCTGTAACTTGAGTGCAGAGAGACTTAGTAGAGGCAAAGTCTCGAACAGTTAGTGTGTTAGTTAAAAATTAAAGAAAAAGTGCTTGATCTAGACCACCACTTCACTTAATCATTGTCAATCTATTTCAATCCCCGGCAACGGCGCCAAAAACTTGATGTGTGGAAAACGATCCAACACAAAACTCACCGGCAAGTGTACCGGGTCGCATCAAGTAATAAAACTCACGGGAGTGAGGTCGATCTCACAGGGATTGAAGGATTGAGCAATTTTAGTTTAGTGGTTGATTTAGTCAAGCAAATCAAGTATTGGTTGAGTGATTTTGTATCCAACAGTAAGTAAATAGCAGAAAATGTAAAAGGAGAGGGATGAATTGCAGAAATTAAAGAGAACTGAAAGTAAAGGTGCTGAATCTTAAAGAACAAGAAATTAAATGACTGAAACTTAAAGTGCAAGAAATGTAAATTGCAGTAACTTAAAGTGCAAGAAATATAAATTGCTTGAATGGAAAAGGGATTTGAGGAATGGGAATTCAGAATTTAAGCAAGGGAAATTAACTTGCAGCAATTATCAAAGCAAAAGATGAATTGAAAGTAACTAGAGTTCAAACAGAAAATGAAAATGTAATTTCAGCAGTGGAACAGAAGAACCAAAAAGAAAATTGGGTCTCAGGACTTCAGAGACTAGATAACAAAGTCTAGATCTCAATTGCCTTCCCAGATCCAAGTTCACAAAGCAATTAACAAGAAATTAAAGATGAAGTAGTAAAGGAAATTGGATTTAACTCAATTATGCAGAAGGGAAATTAAAGAGAACTTGAATGGAGATTGAGACAGAAATTTCTCAATTCTTCACACCCAAGACTCAAACAAGAAAAGTAAAAAGTGCTCAAGCAAGAACGAGGAAGAAGAGAGATCAATTCTCCTTTCCAATTCTCTAAAATCTCAGTTCCAAGCTCTCAAAATCCAGTCTAAAGATGTGAAAATTCAAAAATAAAAAAGAAGGTCCTAATTACATCAAACTATCTCCTATTTATACACTTTCTATTCTTGGATTTTGGAATTTGGATGGGCTTTTGATTTGGTGAAGAAATGAATTAAATTGGATTTTTAATCCAATTTTTAGCCCATGAAGAAAGTAGCCTCCAGGAGGCTGCCCTGCCCTTGTGGAGGGCAGAGCAGGGAAATTGTGCATGAGGTCTCGTGCGTGCTTGTGCTGCGTGTGATGCTGCCCTGCCCTTGCGGAGAGCAGGGTAGTGTGCGTCATGGTGCGTTTGAAATATTTTGCGTGCCAAGTCTTGGACATCATCAGGGTAGCGTTCAAGTGGTGCAGCTTCCTTGCTTTCTTAGTGAAGCCTCCGTGTTCGAGACTTACTGGGAGCGTTTCGGCCAATTTTTGGCTTATTTTCCTTTGTGAGTAGCGCTACTTCTTTCCTTCTTGTACTTGGGTTCGAAACCCATGGGTGGCACTTGGAGACAATTTCCTTTGATTTTTTCTTGCATAGAGCCCGATATTGCTCTTGAGGAGGGCAGGGCAGAATTTCTTTGGAAGCTTGGTTCATTATGCTGCTCTCTTGGAGAGCAGTCTGCTCTTGTGGAGAGCAGTGTTTGCTTCCTCCTTCTATGTTGCGCCACACTTCTCCTTCTTTCACCACACCATTTTCTTCCCATGGCCACACTTCTTAAGCCACGTTTTTCTTCTTTTCTTCTTTTCTTCACCTACAAGAAATCAAAGCAACCATTCAAAGTATCTCCAAACTCATAAGGTTTATAATTCATTAAAATTCGATTAATTTTAGCTCAAACCTCATGATTTAGCATTAATTTAATGGTGGTTGTTTGATTTAAAGAAGTTATGCATTTTCATTCCAAATTGCTTACTTAGGATGCAAGAAAGTGCATAAAGACTAGTGAAACAAGTGAAATTAGCTTGAAAAATGGGTATATGATGACTTGTCATCAGGGTGCACCCTGTCGGCCTCACGACGTACAGGTCCCCCGCGATCTATGGCACCCCTGTCTCTCCGAGCAGGTCTTTGCATATCCGGCTAGACCATCCTAGCCCACTTGAAACGGCCAGGGACGTTGATAAATCACAATTTTATGGTTATTTTGTATTGAATTTGGTGAATCCTATCAATGTTTCCCACATTTATTTAATGAAATAGCATAGTTTTATGAATTTCTCCTAATTGTGCTTTATGGTTGAAAACATGTTTTTTAGGCTTTTAATTAGTTAAATTTAATCCACTTTGATTCCATTCGATGCCTTGAGATATTTGTTTAGTGATTTCAGGTTTAAGAGGCAAGGATTTGATCAAAGAAGTGAAGAAAAAGCATGCAAGATGGAGAATTCATGAAAAACAAGGATTTGTGGAATTCAAGGCTACGCGTACGTGAGATCCAAGCATATGGTGACCTACGCGTACGCGTGACAAGCAGCATGTGACTTTATTAAAGAAAATGTAACTGGCAATTTCTGAGCTGCATCAGGCCCAAATCCAACTCATTTCTGAAGCTATTAGAGACCAAATTCAATAAGGATGGAAGGGAGAGCAATTAGGATAGAGTAGAAACATGCTTTAGGTTATATTCTAGAGAGGGAAGCTCTCTCTTCTCTCTAGAATTAGGGTAGAATTAGGTTAATTGCATCTTAGATTTAGGTTTAATTTCTTGTCTTGATCTACTTTCTTTTACTTTTCCTTGTTCTATTGCTTTAATTTTCTTAGTTATTCTTGTTAATTTCTTATTTTGGCCACTTTTATGTTCATGAACTCTTGTTAGATCTTGATTTTCTTTAATGCAATTTTGATGTTTCTTTGTTTATTGATGTTTATTTGAGTTATTATTATTGTTATTTTGCATTTAGTAGCCGTAAATTTTATTAATTCTTGCTATTTATCATGCCTTCCTTTTATGCCTACCAAGTGTTTGATAAAATGTTTGGCATAGTTTTAGAGTAGATTTTGGTACTCTTGACTTGTGATTGAGGACTTTAGTCCCTTGAGATCATTGATGTCCAGTTTTATTGGTGATTTAGGGTTGTTAGTTAGTTCTAGGATCAACTATGTCCACTTGACTAACCCTCCAATGTTAGAGGACAACTAAGTGGAATTAATCATGTGTAATCACCCTATTATGGTTAATGATCCAAGATAGGATACCTTGACTCTTGATCCTTGCCTTGAGTAGCTTTTAGCATTTACATTCCTTAGTTGTTGGTTTTAATTTCTTGTCTATCAAACCCAAAACCCAAAAATACTATCTCATAACCAATAATATGCACATTTCCCTGTAATTCCTTGAGGGACGACCTGAGGTTTAAATACTCTCGGTTTTTATTGGGTTTGCTTAAGTGACAAACAAAAATTAACCATTGATTGAGGGTTGTTTGTCGGTTTGGATTTATACTTCGACGGAATTATTTAGTGAAAATTCCTAACCACGATTTTCCTTCGTCAAGTTTTTAGCGCCGTTGTCGGGGATTTACAATAGTGTTATATTATTGGTTATTGTATATATATTGATATTGTGAATATGTTTGCCTTTTGCTTCTTTGTTAGTTCTTGCTAGTTTAGGAGTTTGTTTTCATTAATTCTTATTAGTTTTTATTTTTATTTTCTTTTTTACCATGAATTCTCATCACATTGACTATGAGTATGGTTACAACTATATTGTAGGAAATGAGAACTACAATGAAGGATTGCATCAAGGATGGGAGAATCAAAGGTGGGAGGAGCCATATGTTTATGATAAACCCTCTTGGCAATAACCTCCTCCAACATACTATGACGTATGAACCACCCCTTGATGCATACCAAGACAACGGTTATGGTGGATCTCCTTATGATTATCAATAACCACCACCATATACCTATGAACCCCCTCCTCAATATAACCCTCAACCACCATACTCATAATCCCCATACCACCAAACACATTCATATGATCCTAACTCATATCCACCATACCAACAACCTTATGAGCCATATGAACCATACATAGAATCACCCCAATTCCAACATCAATACCCCCAAGAACCACCACCTCCATACCATTACAAGATGAATTACCTCCCATGTATGAGAACTTTCAACCACATGATGAATTCTCCCTTCCACTATAACCCTCCATGGAAGAATATCCATATCCATCAATCCAAGAGCAATATGATCCTACCTATATTAGCCAAGTGGAACAAGAGCCAAGAGATCGTCTTATGGAAGCGATAGATCGGCTTAGAGCAATATTGGTTCAAAAAAAGCAAGAAAAAGTCCAAAAGAGGCACAAAGATATCATGGCTAACCTTGCCAAAATTAAAGCCAACTTGGACTCAAGAGATTCATGCCACAAACAAAGCATTTCCATAGATGAATGTGGAGAATCAACCGATGACTGGAGCATGAAAGAGATCTTGGAATCTCAACTTGAGAGCAAGGAGATGGAGCATCTTTTGCAACAAGTGAAATAAATAGAGATTGTTGAAAAAGAAGAAGTGGTTGAAGATCTAGGCGAAGTGGAACAAGAGGTGGATCCCAAGCTTGAGGACACTTCCATACCAAGTAATGTTGTTAATGATTTTGTGGAAGTTGTTGAACCTTCTTCCATTGAACTTGAATTTGATGTTGAAAAGGATAATGTGCAACCTCCTAGGCACATTGTGGATGATGAAGGATTGGAAAATGTTGAGCAAGAAGCAAGCTCTACCATTGAAGATGATTCCACACCAATCAATGTGCTAATTGAGATTGTTGAGCCTTCTTCATTGTGTTGTGAAATTGAGGACAAGAAGGACCATGCACAACCTCAAACACATGACTTGATCATTGAAAAATGTGTAGAAGAAGTTGGTGAATAAGGAATTGAAATTGAAGACGATTGCTTAGAGGAGGTAGTCAAAGAAGACCACAAGGGAGTGGAACTTGCAAGACCATTAGAGACATCCCTTCCTAAGTCACCATCCAACACAACATTCAAGTGGGTAAAATTCTTATCCATAAGCTTTACTTTATTCAAGAGCAAAAGAGAAGTCATTAGTGGGTGGAAATGCCAATCAAGGTTCATTATGGTTGCATGTTCAAAGTCTAAATGCAAGGGTCAGAGTCATGCTAAATTGAATGGGTCTAGGAAGATGTTTTGGTGTTTATTTGAGAATTCGAATCACTTGCCACCCAATTGTAATTGTCATGATCAACTTGAAAATGGGTGTGAAAATAAGATTTGGGATCTCGGATTACAAGATGAGAATAAATTTTGGGAGCTCATAGCTTGTGAAGAACTCCATCAAAGCTTGGTGCAATGGAATTGGAATCTTGGAGCATTTTGGGAATTCAAGCATTATTGGAGATTCAAGGATGAGTATAAGCAAAAGCCACCAAGACAAGGAGCTTTCCAAATGTCCAAGTTAAGGACTTTAACTAAAAGTTCTAGGTGGGAGACACCCTACCATGGTAACATCTTTTCACTTTTCTCTTTTCTATATATTGGTAAATAAGCTTAATTTCATGTTTAGTTTCGTTAGTTGAGTTTATTTGGTAGTCTAGGGTATTAAATAAGGTTTGGTGGTGTTTAGATGACTGTTTGAATGTTTGGAATACTTGATTTGGTGCAAGAAGTTGAAAAATTTTGAAAAATAGAGCACCAGATCACGCGTACGCATGACCTCATGATTTTAAACAATCCCCCATATGCAACCCTTTTATGCGTATGCATCATTCATTTTTTGGCCAAGACACGTGTGCGGACCATGTCTGCATACGCATTGGCCCTTGGCAGAGAGCACCTTCTGCGAATTAGCTGCTCGTGTATGCAAAACCATTCCATTTCCCCATGTCAAGCGTACGCGTGACCCACGCGTACGCGTGAACTCTCCTGTTTCTATTTTATGCTTCTTTCAAAAAAAGAAAGAAGAAGAAGAAGAGGCTTATCACGCGTACGCTTTACCCACGCGTACGCGTGATGCACAGATTTTGAACTATGCTAGGATCGTGCGTGGACTGTGCCATCGCACGGTCCAAACAGAGAGTTGTGCGCGTAGGGTGCGAGAACTGCTCGTCCAGTGCAATTTTCTCTCACGCGTACGCGTGATCCATGCAAATGCGTCAACCCATGTTTTCCATATCCACGCCTACGCAAGATAGACACATTCGCATCGAGTACCATTTTGCCTCAGTCACGCCCACACGTGACCCACGCGTACGCATGGTTTCGAATTTCATTAACCCTCACGTGAAGAGCCCTAACTCATTCGCGTCTCCATCCCTCTTCTTCTTCCTCTAACGTCTCTTTGTGTTCTCCTCTCAATTCACTATTGTTGGCCAACCACCACCACCCAGCTTCACCGCGCCACCCAGTCACCTCCGGCGAGCCTGAACCAATGCCGACCGGCCCTCTTGCCTCGTTCTCTCCTCTTCTTTCTTTTTCTTCTTCTCTATCTTCTCTCTCTCTCTCGAACTGTCCCTGCCAACCACCGTAGCACTGCCGCGCTCAACTTCATCGCCAGTGGTCCAGCGACTACCACTTCCTTCCCCTTTCTTCTTCCTTTTCTTCTCCCATTTCCCCTTTTTTTTCGCTGTCACACACAAGAACAAGGACTTTCCCTGTTACTGCCCTGCCTCGGTAAGCACTGCATAGCCGCTCATCCACCATCATCCACCGCCAGCAGCCGCCATTGGGTGGGTATGCTTCACCTTGCTTTCCTTCCCTATCCAGTTCTATTTCTATTTCTGCTTCTTCTAGGTTCAACCCTTATTTCCATCTTGTTCTGATTTCTTTTGTTAATTTCCTTTTGTTTTGTTAAGTTAGGATTGATTAGTTTGTTAAATTTTATTAGTTAGATTAGTTGAAAATGCATGTTAGTGGATATAGGTGGTTAGATAGTTAATTGATTTTGTAGTAGATTTAGGTCTGGTTTTTGTTGCTAATGCTGTCTGGAATGACTGATTCTTGGCTGTTTTCTTCAGTGATGACGATGATGCTGATATTCTTTTGTTAATATATATGTTGCTGTTGTTGCTAATTTTGCTCGCTGTTGTCCAATTTATATGGATTTATTGTGATTTGTGCTTGTTGATCTAACTTGGATTCATATGGACTGTTGTTTTGCTGTTTGTTTAATTCGGGAACGTCCAATTTACTGCTGGAATGTAGCTGAAACTTTTTAAAATTTTTGTATTACTTGGATACCAATTTGTGGAGTGGATTTGGTAATCTGTTGCTTTAATTCTGTTTTGTTACCAAATTCAACTCATGAATGGCTCGGTTAGAATTTTTGTTTTCTTTTGGTTCCCTTATGTCACAGTACTTGGTTGATGGCAACAAGGAGCTATTTGACAGATTTCTGTCCCAAATAGACCCTTGTTGGCCAAGTGTTTGTGAATGACCTCCATGGTCTAAATCATCAAGTTTAGGTTAAAATCTTTCGCTTCATGTTTTGATTTAAACTCTTTTCATATAACCATTGAAGTCATGCTTTTAAACTTCTCTAATTGACCTAATCTTGCAATTGTTAATTGAGGTTCTTTAAAATTGTTAAAATTGGTGCAATTTCACTTTTGTAACCATTTCCGTAACTTTTTAATTTTTGAGGAATTTCGGGTTACACTAAGTGCTATTTTGAATCCTTTCACACTAATTTTATAATTTTGTGATCAAACACGTTGATGATGGATTGCATCTTTCTTTTGTGCTTACTTTGCCTTATTCATTTCATCATCAATGCATATATTATATTACATGAATGTGGGTTTGCTTTTCTTTTAAAATTTTTGGACATTTTCTTACTTTGAGATTCATAATTGCTATGCGACTAATACTTAACCCTCTTTCTTTTTCTAACCTTTGGTTTCTAACTAACTTTTTAACTTCTCTTTTTGATTTTCCGTTTAAACTAACTCTTTTACTATTCTTTTAATGCATAGCAATGTTGTTTCTTAAAGAACAAGCAATTTGAATTCCTTTGAACATAATTACTTGGAATGTGAATTTTGACTGATTTTGATTTCCATTTATATTCCATTCTAAGTTAACTGCAATTTCACTTACACACTTCATGCATAAGCTTTTAATTCCTCTTTTTTTTGTTTCTTGCCTACCCTGTGATATTATTTTTGCCTTACATTCCCTAGCCTCTTGATGAGTGGATATTTTATACGCTTTTTGGGGGTAATTTCATGTAGTTTTTAGTATATTTTAGTTAGTTTTTAGTATATTTTTATTATTTTTTAGGCAAAATTCATATTTCTGGACTTTACTATGAGTTTCTGTGTTTTTCTATAATTTCAGGTATTTTTTGACTGAAATTTAAGGATCTGAGCAAAAATCTGATTCAGCCTGAAAAAAGGACTGCTGATGTTGTTGGATCCTGACCTCCTGCACTCGGAATGAATTTTTTGGAGCTATAGAAGTCCAATTGGCGCGCTCTCAATTGCTTTGGAAAGTAGACATCCAGGGCTTTTCAGTAATATATAATAGTCCATACTTTGCTCGAAGATAAATGACGTAAACTAGCGTTTGACGCCAATTCCATGTTCTATTCTGGCGTTAAACGCCAGAAACAAGTTACAACCTGGCGTTTAACTCCAGAAATAGCCTATGCACGTGTAAAGCTCAAAGCTCAACCCCAGCACACACCAAGTGGGTCCCAGAAGTGGATTTCTGCACTATCTATATCAGTTTACTCATTTTCTGTAAACCTAGGTTACTAGTTTAGTATTTAAACAACTTTTATAGATTTATTTTGTACCTCATGACATTTTAGATCTGAACTTTGTATTTCTAACGGCATGAGTCTCTAAACCCCATTGTTGGGGGTGAGGAGCTCTGCTGTGTCTTGATGAATTAATGCAATTACTTCTGTTTTCCATTCAAACACGCTTGTTTCTATCTAAGATATTTATTCGTACTTAACCATGATGAATGTGATGATCCATGACACTTATCACCATTCTCAACCTATGAACGTGTGCCTGACAACCACTTCCGTTATACCTTAGATTGAATAAGTATCTCTTGGGTTCCTAGCTCACAAGTCTGATTGCCTCTCTTGACAACAGAGCATTCAGATCTGTGAGACCAGAGTCTTCGTGGTATAAGCTAAAATCCATTGGCAGCATCCTTGAGATCCGAAAAGTCTAAACCTTGTCTGTGGTATTCTGAGTAGGATCCGGGAAGGGATGACTGTGACAAGCTTCAAACTCATAAGTGTTGGGTGTGTGACAGACGCAAAAGGATTATTGGATCTTATTCCAACATAAGTGAAAACTGACAGATGATTAGCCATGTACATGGACCATTTTTACTGAGAGGACAGATGGTAGCCATTGACAACGGTGATCCACCAACATACAGCTTGCCATGGAAGAGCCTTGCGTGCGTGAAGAAGATGACAGTAGAAAAGTAGAGATTCAGAAGACAAAGCATCTCCAAAACTCCAACATATTCTCCATTACTGCATAACAAGTATTTATTTCATGCTCTCTTGTTCATTTGCAAGTCAACTGATAATTATAATTGATATCCTAACTAAGAGTTACAAGATAACCATAGCTTGCTTCAAGCCAACAATCTCCGTGGGATCGACCCTTACTCACGTAAGGTATTACTTGGATGACCCAGTACACTTGCTGGTTAGTTGTGCGAAGTTGTGAATAAATTGTGATTTACAATTTCGTGCACCAAGTTTTTGGCGCCGTTGCCGGGGATTGTTCGAGTTTGAACAACTAACAGTGAATCTTGTTACTTAGATTAGGAAAATTTTGTCTTTTAGGTCAGAGTCTTTTATATACTTTTCAAAATTTTTTATTTTTTTTTAATTTTAGTTTTTCTGTGAAGTTTAGTGTCATGTTTTAAGTTTGGTGTCAATTGCATGCTTTTCTTTGTCTTTCAATTTTTGAATTGCATGTTCTTTGTTCATCCTTGATCTTCAAGTTGTTCTTGTCTATTTTCCTTGTTTGATCTTTAGTTTTTCTTGTTTTTGTGTTTTTCCTTTTTTTCTTATACATTTTCGAATTATTAGTGTCCAAGGTATAAAAATTTTTAAGATTGGTGTCTTCTGTGTTCTTATTTTCTTAAAAATTTTTCAAAAAGTGTTCTTGGTGTTCTTTTTATGTTCTTGTGAATCTTCAAAGTGTTCTTGAGTCTTTCTTGTCTTTTGATCTTAAAATTTTTAAGTTTGGTGTTCCTTGGTGTTTTTCTTTCCAAATTTTCGAAAATAAGGAGCATTAGATCTAAAAATTTTTAGTCTTGTGTCTTTTTATTGTTTTTCTCTTTTCATTAAAATTCAAAAATAAAAAAATCTTTTCCTCATTCCACTCATAAATTTCGAAAATTTAGCATTAAATTAGTCATCAATTTAAAAAAAAATCATATCTTTTTCAACCATATCTTTTTGAAAAATCAAATCTTTTTCAAAACCTCCTAAGCACTTTTTCTCTCTCTTCATTTTTCGAAAATCCTCACCCATTTTTTATTTTATTTTATTTTATTTTTTTATTTCCGTTTTCAAAAAAATATTTTAATACTATTTAAATCTCCAATTCACAACATCTCCCTTTCTCAATCATGGACCTAAGTGGAAATGAACAGTCCAGAAGGACTCTGGGGTCATATGCTAACCCCACTACTGCATCATATGGGAGTAGTATCTATATACCGTCCATCGGAGTCAGTAGTTTTGAGTTGAATTCTCAGCTCATTATCATGGTGCAGCAAAATTGCCAGTACTCTAGTCTTCCACAGGAAGAACCTACAGAATTTTGACAAACCCCAATTTGACGGTTTATCTTGTATTGAATTTAGGGGATTTTATCACCTTTTACCCACATTTATTCAATGAAATAGCATGGTTTTGTATATTCTCCTTTAATTGTGCTTAAGAGTGAAAACATGCTTTTTAGGTCTTAAAATAGATAAATTTAATTCTCCTTGATTCCATTAGATGCCTTGATATGTTTGCTAAGTGATTTCAGATTTAGAAGGCAAAGATTGGATCAAGGGAATGAAGAAAGAAGCATGAAAAGTTGGAGAACTCATGAAGAAATGAAAGAACCGGAAAGCTGTCAAGCCGACCTCTGCGCACTTAAACAACCATAACTTGAGCTACAGAGGTCCAAATGATGCGGTTCCAGTTGGGTTAGAAAGCTAACATCCGGGGCTTCGAAACGATATAAGATTTGCTATAGTTGCTACAAGTATGGTGGCGCGCACGCGCAAAGTACGCGTACGCGCCGTTGCTGCCACCTAGTCCACTTAAAGCAAAACGTGGCCAGCGATTTTAGAAGCCTTGTGGGCCCAATCCAACTCATTTCTGATGCGATTTAAGCCAAGGATTGAAGGGGAATCAATATACTTTTCATACTTTTACATGTTAGTAACCATTAGTTTAGTTTAGTAGTTAGAAGTAGTTTCTAGAGAGAGAAGCTCTCTCTTCTCTCTAGAATTAGGATTAGGATTAGGTTTAGTTCTTAGATCTAGGTTTTAATCTTTGCTTTCTTCTACTTCTACCTTTCAATTCTTTGTTGTTAGATTCATTCTTCTTCTACTCTTTTGTTGTAATTCCCTTTATGTTGTTCTTACATTTTGTTGTAGATCTACTTTTGTTTCTTCTACTCTCTTTCAATTCAATAAGAGGTAATTCATAATAATTGTTCTTCTTTGCTTTTCCCTTGTTAATCTCTTGCCTTTGTAGTTAGATCTCTCTTTAATTCTTGCAATTTATGTTGTTTACTTTTATTGCACTCTATGTGTTTGTTGAAATGCCTCTTCTAGATATAGTGTAGATTTATTCCTCTGGGCCTAGGTAGAGTAATTAGTGACACTTGAGTTATCTAATTCCTTTGTTGATTGATAATTGGAGAGATTGCTAATTGGTTTGGAGTGCACTAAAGCTAGTCTTTCCTTGGGAGTTGGCTAGGACTTGTGGCTCAAGTCAATTCATCCACTTGACTTTCCTTTATTTAGTGAGGGTTAACTAAGTGGTAGCAATGAACAATTCTCATCTCAATTGAGAAGGATAACTAGGATAGGACTTCTAGTTCTCATACCTTACCAAGAGCCTTTTATAGTTGTTAGTTTACTTTTCTTGCCATCTATATTTCTTGTCAAAAATCTCTAAAATCCCAAATTAACTCACAACCAATAACAAGACACTTTATTGTGATTCCTAGGGAGAACGACCCGAGGTTTGAATACTTCGGTTTATAAATTTAGGGGTTTGTTTTAGTGACAAACAACTTTTTGTATGAAAGGATTATTGCTTGGTTTAGAAACTATACTTCGACGAGATTTTATTTGAGAAATTCTAAACCGTCAAAAATCTAATCGTCAAATTTCTGGCACAGTTTTTATAAATTGCTGACATAGTACATGATAAGGAAGTAGATTAGGATGTCTACAGATTATTACTGTTTCCATTTGCTGTAAAAGACCAAGCTAAGAGGTGGTTAAATAACCAACCTAAGGCTAGCATAAGGACATGGAAACAGCTGTCAGAAAAATTCTTGAATCAATATTTCCCTCCAAAACGGATGACACAGCTAAGGCTGAACATCCAAGGCTTTAAACAAGGAGATAATGAATCTCTTTATGATGCCTGGGAGAGATACAAAGAGATGCTAAGAAAATGCCCCTCTGAAATGTTTTCAGAGTGGGTGCAGTTAGAATTCTTCTATTATGGGCTTACAGAGAAGGCTCAGATGTATTTGGACCACTCAGCTGGTGGATCTATACACATGAGAAAGACAATTGAAGAAGCTCAAGAGCTCATTGATACAGTTGCCAGAAATCAGCATCTGTACCTAAGTAGTGAATCTTCCATGAAAGAAGAGGCTAAAACAGTAACTGCTGAACTCAGTCCTGCAGAACAAGTTACTGAATTCAATCAGCAATTAGATTTTCTAACAAAACAGCTAGCAAATTCGAGGAGATACTACAAGACACAAGAATGGCTAATATGAATATGAAAGTACAATTGAAGCAAATAAAACAGCAGTTATCAAAACAAATAACAGAAGAGTGCCAAGCAGTTCAATTAAGAAGTGGGAAAATATTAAATACCTCACTTCAAGGCAGTAGGAAGCCAAGAAATGAACAAACTGCTACCCAAAATCTCTATGAGGACAGTAAGAGCCCAGAGAAGAATAATTCTGGCGCTCAAACGCCAGAAAAGAGTGGAGAGCTGGTGTTAAACGCCCAACCCATACTCAGTTCTGGCGTTCAAACGCCATAAACAGGCAAGGAGTTGGCGTTAAACGCCCAAAGGAAGCTCACTTCTGGCGTTCAAACGCCAGAAACAGGTAAGGAGTTGGTGTCCAACGCTAATCCAGCTTCCAACCCTGGCATTCAAATGCCAGTGAGGGATCAGACACATACAAGTGCTGATAGCAACCCCTCTTCTCCAACCACATCTGTAGGAAATAAATCTGTAGCAACTAAGGTTGAGGAATACAAAGCCAAAATGCCTTATCCTCAGAAACTCTGCCAAGCAGAACAAGATAAGCAATTTGCCCACTTTGCAGACTATCTCAGGACTCTTGAAATAAAGATTCCGTTTACAGAGGCACTTGAGCAAATACCATCTTATGCTAAGTTCATGAAAGAGATCTTAAGTCATAAGAAGGATTAGAGAGAAACTGAAAAAGTTTACCTCACTGAAGAATGCAGTGCAGTCATTCTGAAAAGCTTACCAGAGAAGCTTAAGGATCCTGGAAGTTTTATGATACCATGCACATTAGAGGGCACTTGTACCAAGACAGCTCTATGTGATCTTGGGGCAAGTATCAACCTAGTACCTGCATCCACTATCAGAAGGCTTGGCTTGGCAGAAGAAATCAAACCAACCAGGATCTGTCTTCAACTTGCTGATGGCTCCATTAAATACCCATCAGGCATGATTGAGGATGTGATTTTCACAGTTGGGCCATTTATATTCCCCACTAATTTTGTAGTGCTGGAGATGGAGAAGCACAAGAGTGCAACTCTCATCCTAGGAAGACCTTTTCTAGCAACTGGACGAATCTTCATTGATGTCAAAAAATGGGAAGTGACCCTGAGAGTCAATGAGGATGAGTTCAGGATGAATGCTGTTGAAGCAATGAAGCATCCAGACACATCAAATGACTGCATGAGCATTGATGTTATTGACTCCCTGGTGGAGGAGATCAATATGGCTGAGAGTCTTGAGTCAGAGCTAGAGAATATCTTTAAAGATGTTTAGCCTGATCTGGAGGAATCAGAAAGAATAATAGAACCTCTGAAAACCCCTTAGGAAGAGGACAAACCTCCTAAACCCGAGCTCAAACCATTGCCACCATCCTTGAAATATACATTTCTGGGAGAAGGTGACACTTTTCCTGTAATCATAAGCTCTACCTTAGAGCAACAGGAAGAGGAAGCACTAATTCAAGTGCTAAGGACACACAAGACAGCTCTTGGGTGGTCCATAAGTGATCTTAAGGGCATTAGTCTAACCAGATGCATGCACAAGATCCTATTGGAGGATAATGCTAAGCTAGTGGTTCAACCACAGAGGCGGCTGAATCCGGCGATGAAGGAGGGGGTGCAAAAGGAGGTCACTAAATTACTAGAGGCTGGGATTATTTATCCTATTTCTGATAGCCCCTGGGTGAGCCCTGTCCAAGTTGTCCGCAAGAAGGGAGGCATGACAGTGGTTCATAATGAAAAGAATGAACTGGTTTCTACAAGAACAGTTACAGGTTGGCGCATGTGTATTGACTACAGAAGACTCAATACAGCCACCAGAAAGGATCATTTTCCTTTACCATTCATAGACCAGATGCTAAAAAGACTAGCAAGTCATAATTACTACTGTTTTCTGGATGGCTATTCAGGTTACAACCAGATTACAGTAGATCCCCAGGATTAAGAAAAAACAACATTCACATGTCCATCTGGAGTGTTTGCTTACAGAAGGATGTCATATGGTCTGTGTAATGTACCTGCAACCTTTCAGAGGTGCATGCTCTCTATTTTCTCTGATATGGTGGAAAAGTTTCTGGAAGTCTTCATGGACGACTTCTCAGTATTTGGAGACTTATTCAGCTCTTGTCTTGACCATCTAGCACTTGTTCTGAAAAGGTGCCAAGAGACTAACCTGGTTTAAATTGGGAAAAATGTCACTTTATGGTGACTGAAGGAATCATCTTTGGGCATAAAATTTCGAACAAAGGAATAGAGGTGGATCAAGCTAAGGTGGAGGTAATTGAAAAATTACCACCACCTACCAATATTAAAGCAATCAGAAGCTTTCTGGGGTATGCAGGATTTTATAGGAGGTTTATAAAAGATTTTTCAAAAATTGCAAAACCTCTGAGTAATCTGCTAGCTGCTGACACGCCACTTATCTTTGATAAGGAATGTCTGCAGGCGTTTGAGACTCTGAAAGCTAAGCTGGTCACAGCACCACTCATCTCTGCACCAGACTGGACATTACCATTTGAACTAATGTGTGATGCCAGTGACCATGCCATTGGTGCGGTGTTGGGACAAAGGCATGACAAGCTTCTGCACATCATTTATTGTGCCAGTCGTGTTTTAAATAACGCACAGAAGAACTACATGGTCACAGAAAAAGAGTTACTTGCAGTGGTTTACGCCATTGACAAGTTCAGATCTTATTTAGTAGGATCAAAAGTGATTGTGTACACTGACCATGCTGCTCTTAAATATCTAGTCACAAAGCAGGATTCAAAACCCAAACTCATAAGATGGGTGTTGCTTCTACAAGAGTTTGATATAGAAATAAGAGACAGAAAAGGGACAGAGAATCAAGTAGCAGATCACCTATTCCGAATAGAACCAGTAGAAGGGACGTCCCTCCCTCTTACTGAAATCTCTGAAACCTTTTCGGATGAGAAACTCTTTGCCATCCAGGAAGTACCATGGTTTGCAGACATTGCAAACTACAAGGCTGTGAGATTCATACCCAAAGAGTATAGTAGGCAGCAATTAAAAAAACTGATCTCGGATTCAAAGTACTATCTGTGGGATGAACTATATCTCTTCAAGAGATCTGCAGACAGAATAATCCGTAGATGTGTGCCTAAAGAAGAAGCACAGAAGATCCTCTGGCATTGCCATGGATCACAGTATGGAGGACATTCTGGAAGTGAGCAAACAGCCACAAGAGTCCTCCAATGTGGCTTCTACTGGCCTACTCTCTATAAAGACTCCCGAGAGTTTGTACGTAATTATGACAGTTGCCAAAGATCTGGCAATCTGCCTCACGGTTATGCCATGCCTCAACAAGGAATCTTGGAGATTGAGTTGTTTGATGTATCGGGTATTGACTTCATGGGGCCTTTCCCACCATCAAACTCAAACACTTATATTCTGGTGGCAGTGGATTATGTATCCAAATGGGTGGAGGCTATTGCAACACCCACTAATGATACTAAGACAGTGCTGAAATTTCTCCAGAAACATATCTTCAGTAGATTTGGTGTCCCTAGAGTACTAATCAGTGATGGGAGCGCTCATTTCTGCAATAAACAACTTTACTCTGCTATGGTTCGATATGGAGTTAGCCACAGGGTGGCAACTCCATATCATCCACAGACAAATGGGCAAGCTGAAGTCTCTAATAGAGAACTTAAAAGAATCCTGGAATGGACTGTGATTAACCGTAGAAAGGATTGGGCAAGAAGCTTGGATGATGCTCTGTGGGCATACAAAACAGTATTCAAGACTCCTATAGGGACCTCTCCATACCAGCTTGTGTATGGAAAAGCCTGTCACTTGCCAGTTGAACTGGAACACAAGGCCTACTGGGCAACCCAGCCATTAATAAAGCTTATTTGTTAATTAAATGATAATTTTACGTGTTCATATTAATTATCTTCAAGGTAAAGTATTAATTGCATGAGTTCACAGAGTTACAGAAGGATTCATAGGATAAAACAGCAAAAAGAAGCTCACTGGTGCAAAAACGCCAGTAAAAGCTGTTTTGGGCGTTAAACGCCCAAAAGAAGCATCTACTGGGTGTTTAACGCCAGTAAGGATAGCCATTTGGGCGTTAAACGCCAGAATGGATACCATTCTGGACGTTTAACGCCAGATTTGCAGTATCCTGGGCGTTCAGAAAAACGCCCAGTGATAAAGAATTTTCTGGCGTTTAACGCCAGCCAGAAGCTACAGCTGGGCGTTAAACGCCCAGGAGAAGCTACAGATGGGCGTTAAATGCCCAAAACATGCAGCAGTTGGGCGTTTAATGCCAGGATTGTGGGAAGAAGGTAACTTCGTTTTCACTTCAAATTTTTTCCATTTTTCATGTTTCAATTCATGATTTCTTGCATAAACATGTTATAAACTCTCATCTTTCAACTTTAATTTCGAAAAATTTTTAATTCTAAACATATTTCTTAATTTTTCTTCAATATCTTTTCAAACCTTTTTCAAAACCCATTTATCTTTTTTGAATTCTTTTAAAATCTTTTTAAATTCTTCTCAAATCTTTTTAAACTCATCATATCTTCTTTTCAAAATTCAGATTTATCTTTTTCAAATATCTTTCATATCTTTTCAATTTTAAATTACATCTTTTTCCTATCATACTTATCTTTTACAAATCGTATCTTCTATCCTATCTTCTTCAAAAATTTTCGAAAATCCACCCCCTTCCCTTTAAATCCGCGTTCGGCCTCCCTCCTCTCCTCCACAATTCGAACTTGGCTCTCCCTCTATCCCTCTCCTTTCCTTTATTTTGCTTGAGGACAAGCAAACCTATAAGTTTGGTGTGTTTATCCGTGATCACTAAGCCAACACCCACTAAGATCATGGCTCCTAAGGGAAAACAAACCACCCCAAGAGGCAAGAAAGAGAATATTCCAAAATCACTTTGGAATCAAGGGAAGTTCTTAACCAAAGAACATTCAGACCATTATTACAAAATAATGGGTCTAAGGTCAGTGATCCCGGAAGTTAAATTTGATCTGAAAGAAGACGAATATCCAGAGATCCAAAAGCAAATTCGAAACAGGAGCTGGGAAATCCTAGCTAATCCTGAAACAAAAGTGGGAAGAAACATGGTTCAGGAATTCTACTCTAATCTGTGGCAAACAGACAGGCAGAGAATAGCTGAAACCGTCTTCTATGACTTTCGAACTCTGGTCAGAGGGAAGATTGTTCACCTCTACCCTGACAAAACAAGAGAGATCTTCAAGCTGCATCAACTGCAAGATGACCTAGACTCCTTTAATAGGAGAATGATGAGAACAAATAAGAGCTTGGACACAATTCTAGAGGACATATGCCTCCCTGGAACCAAGTGGACAACCAACACAAAGGGTGTCCCAAACCAACTCAAGAGAGGAGATCTCAAACCAGTCGCCAGAGGCTGGCTGGACTTCATTGGGTGTTCTATACTGCCCACTAGCAACCACTCTGAAGTCACAATCAAAAGAGCAGTAATGATCCATTGCATTATATTGGAAAAGAAGTGGAAGTTCATCAGCTGATTTCTTGTGAACTTTACACAATTGCAAACAAGAACTCTAAAGATGCCAAATTGGCTTATCCAAGCTTAATCTCTATGCTATGTAAAGATGCTGGGATAAATATGGGAGTAAATGAGTATATCTCAGTTGAGCAACTGATCACCAAAAAGTCAATGAAAGGACAACAAGTGCAGAACGACCCCATCAAGAGGAAAGCACAGGAGTTCCTCCTGGAAATCCCTCAAATTGAATACTGGGAGCGTCTTGAAGCATCTGTTACCAAGTTGCAAGAAGCTATGGACCAACTAAAGGAAGAACAGCAAAATCAAAATAGCATGTTTTGCAAACTGCTTGGAGAACAAGAAGAGCAAGGGCATGAATTGAAGGAACTGAAGCGTCAGAAGCTATCTCTTGAAGGGCCAAGTACCCCACAGACTAAAGGAGCATCCACCTCCCAAAATAAAGGTTGTTGAGTCATAATATTAGCCTTAACTCTGTGATAATTGTTCTTATCATCATCAATTAAGCTATAATTTATTTTTCTCATCATCATCAAACATGAATAAAATAGCAGATTTTTAGAATAAGGAGGCAATATTTTTTCGAGTTTTTAATAAGAAAAATTTAAATTATTTATATGTGGTGGCAATACTTTTTGTCTTCTGAATGAATGCCTAAACAGTGCATAATTTTGATAGTGGAGTTTATGAATGTTAAATCTGTTGGTTTTTGAAGGAATGATGAACAAGAGAAATATTATTGATGATCTGAAAAATCATGAAATTGATTCTTGAAGCAAGAAAAAGTAGCGAAAAACAAAGTTTGTGAAAATAAAACACAAAATAAAAAGAAAAAGCAAGCAGAAAAAGCCAATAGCCCCTTAAACCAAAAGGCAAGGTCAAAAAGGATCCAAGGCTTTGAGCATCAATGGAAAGGAGGGCCTAAAGGAATAAAATCCTAGCCTAAGCGGCTAAATCAAGCTGTCCCTAACCATGTGCTTGTGTCATGAAGGTCCAGGTGAAGAGTTTGAGACTGAGTGGTTAAAGTCGTGATCCAAAGCAAAAGAGTGTGCCTAAGAATTATGGACACCTCTAACTGGGGACTTTAGCAAAGCTGAGTCACAATCTGAAAAGGTTCACCCAGTTATGTGTCTGTGGCATTTATGTATTTGATGGTAATACTGGAAAACAAAATGCTTAGGGTCACAGCCAAGACTCATAAGTAACTGTGTTCAAAAATCAACATACTGAAATAGGAGAACCAAGAATATTATCTGAATTCTGAGTTCCTATGGATGCCAATCATTCTGAATTTCAAAGGATAAAGTGAGATGCCAAAACTGTTCGGAAGCAAAAAGTTACTAGTCCCGCTCATCTAATTAGAATCTAAGCTTCAGTTAAAACTCTGAGATATTATTGCTTCTTGATTTCTTTTTATCCTATTTTATTTATCTAGTTGCTTAGGAACAAGCAACAGTTTAAATTTAGTGTTGTGATGAGCGGATATTTTATACGCTTTTTGGGGATAATTTCATGTAGTTTTTAGTATGTTTTAGTTAGTTTTTAGCATATTTTTATTAGTTTTTAGGAAAAATTCATATTTTTGGACTTTACTATGAGTTTGTGTATTTTTCTATGATTTCAGGTATTTTCTGACTGAAATTGAAGGATCTGAGCAAAAAGCTAATTCAGGCTGAAAAAAGGACTACAGATGCTGTTGGATCCTGACCTCCCTGCACTCGGAATGGATTTTTTGGAGCTACAAAAGTCCAATTGGCGCGCTCTCAATTGCTTTGGAAAGTAGACATCCAGGGCTTTTCAGCAATATATAATAGTCCATACTTTGCTCGAAGATAAATGACGTAAACTAGCGTTTGACGCCACTTCCATGTTCCATTCTGGCGTTAAACGCCAGAAACAGGTTACAACCTGGCGTTTAACTCCAGAAACAGCCTATGCACGTGTAAAGCTCAAAGCTCAGCCCCAGCACACACCAAGTGGGCCCCAGAAGTGGATTTCTGCACTATGTATCTCAGTTTACTCATTTTTTGTAAACCTAGGTTACTAGTTTAGTATTTAAACAACTTTTAGAGATTTATTTTGTACCTCATGACATTTTAGATCTGAACTTTGTATTTCTGACGGCATGAGTCTCTAAACCCCATTGTTGGGGGTGAGGAGCTCTGCTGTGTCTCGATGAATTAATTCAATTACTTCTGTTTTCCATTCAAACACGCTTGTTTCTATCTAAGATTTTATTCGTACTTAACCATGATGAATGTGATGATCCGTGACACTTATCACCATTCTCAACCTATGAACGCGTGCCTGACAACCACTTCCATTTTACCTTAGATTGAATAAGTATCTCTTGGGTTCCTGGCTCACAAGTCTGATTGCCTCTCTTGACAACAGAGCATTCAGATCCGTGAGACCAGAGTTTTCGTGGTATAAGCTAGAATCCATTGGCAGCATCCTTGAGATCCGAAAAGTCTAAACCTTGTCTGTGGTATTCCGAGTAGGATCTGGGAAGGGATGACTATGACGAGCTTCAAACTCATAAGTGTTGGGCGTGTGACAGACGCAAAAGGATCATTGGATCTTATTCCAACACAAGTGAGAACCGACAGATGATTAGCCATGTACATAGACCTTTTTCACTGAGAGGATGAATGGTAGCCATTGACAAAGGTGATCTACCAACATACAACTTGCCATGGAAGAGCCTTGCGTGCGTGAAGAAGATGACAGTAGAAAAGCAGAGATTCAGAAGACAAAGCATCTCCAAAACTCCAACATATTCTCCATTACTGCATAACAAGTATTTATTTCATGCTCTCTTATTCATTTGCAAGTCAACTGATAATTATAATTGATATCCTGACTAAGAGTTACAAGATAACCATAACTTTCTTCAAGCCAACAATCTCCGTGGGATCGATCCTTACTTACGTAAGGTATTACTTGGATGACCTAGTGCACTTGCTGGTTAGTTGTGCGAAGTTGTGAAGAAATTGTGATTTACAATTTCGTGCATCACCTCTATTTAATATCCTGTTTGTTTTGATTAATTTTTCAGGATGACTAATAGAAAAGAAAAAGACAAGGCTAAGGCCGACTCTAGTAAAAGGAAAAGATCACAGCCTACCACTGAGATAACCGATGAGCCCTTGATTAAGAGGAAACTTAATGTGAAGGAGAAGGCTGATCAAGCTACGCCTTCCGCCAACTCAGTTAAGTTTGCCAACTTCTATCGTGAATTGAGGTTTCCACACTTTCTGGAAAACCGGAACCTTCACATGGAGAGAAAGCTAAGAATACCACCCAAGATGAGAAAGTACACTAAAAACCAAATTCAACAGCGGGGTTGGGTATTTCAGGATAGAGGAAGCAATAGAAGAGATCTTCCATTTTTGGCGGAAAACAGACGATAAGGATGGTTTTCATAGGGCTGATGAGGCTATTAAATTGATGGAGTTTGATTGGGATGCCGTCCGTCGTACTGTAGCTATTCATCCTGACGTTCCATGGGCATTCAGAACGTCAAAGCCGACTCCACGAGGCATCAAGATTGATTTTCTCAATGATGAGGCTAGGTTGTGACAATAGATACTGAGTAACTATGTCATACCTAGCACTCAAGAGTCGGAGGTGCCAGCAGACATGATGGTTCTTATTTGGTGTGTATTGGAAGGAAAGGACCTGTACATTCCAAGATTCATCAGGAGATATATGTCCCGAGTACATATCAGAGGCATGTTGGGAGCCTCAGGATGAGAGACCGCTAGTTGTCGACTGCAAGAAAGTTCTTCTGCACGGCAAGTGATAAACCCCATTTGTAGGGCTTATCTTATGCTTGATTTAGGGGATTTTATAACCTTTTACCCACATTTATGCAATGAAATAGCATGGTTTTGTATATTCTCCTTTAATTGTACTTAAGAGTGAAAACATGCTTTTTAGGTCTTAAAATAAATAAATTTAATTCACCTTGATTCCATTAGATGTCTTGATATGTTTGTTAAGTGATTTAAGGTTTAGGAGGAAAAGATTGGATCAAGGGAATGAAGAAAGAAAGCATGAAAAGTTGGAGAACTCATGAAGAAATGAAAGAACCGGAAAGCTGTCAAGCCGACCTCTTCGCACTTAAATGACCATAACTTGAGCTACAGAGGTCCAAATGATGAGGTTTCAATTGGGTTGGAAAGTTAACATCCGGGGCTTCGAAATGATATAAGATTTGCCATAGTTGCATCGCGCATAGGGGCGCGCACGCGCACGGTACACGGACGCGCCGATGGTGGCACATGACCCACTTAATGCAACACGTGGCCAGCGATTTTAGAAGCCTTGTGGGCCTAATCCAACTCATTTCTGATGCTATTTAAGCCAAGGATTGAAGGGGGAATCAACATACTTTACATACTTTTAATCATTAGCTTAGTTTAGTAGTTAGAGTTAGTTTCTAGAGAGAGAAGCTCTCACTTCTCTCTAGAATTAGGATTAGGATTAGGTTTAGTTCTTAGATCTAGGTTTTCATTCATCTTCTTCTACTTCTATCTTTCAATTCCTTATAGTTACATTCATTCTTCTTCTATTCTTTTGTTGTAATTTCCTTTATGTTGTTCTTATACTTTGTTGTAGATCTACTATTGTTCCTTCCATTTTCTTTCAATTCAATAAGAGGTAATTCATAATAATTGTTCTTCTTTGCTTTTCTATTGTTGATCTCTTGCCTTTGTAGTTAGATCTCTCTTTAATTCTCACAATTTATGTTGTTTACTTTTATTGCCTTGTATGTGTTTGTTGAAATGCCTCTTCTAGATATAGTGTAGATTTTGTTCCTCTTGGCCTAGGTAGAGTAATTAGTGACACTTGAGTTATCTAATTCCTTTGTTGATTGGTAATTGGAGAGATTGCTAATTGGTTTGGAGTGCACTAAAGCTAGTCTTTCCTTGGGAGTTGGCTAGGACTTGTGGCTCAAGTCAATTCATCCACTTGACTTTCCTTTATTTAGTAAGGGTTAACTAAGTGGTAGCAATGAACAATTCTCATCACAATTGAGAAGGATAACTAGGATAGGACTTCTAATTTTCATACCTTGCCAAGAGCCTTTTATAGTTGTTAGTTTATTTTCATTGCCATTTACTTTCATGCTTCTTATCCAAAACCCCAAAACACATTTCTAACCAATAACAAGGCACTTTATTGTAATTCCTAGGGAGAACGACCCGAGGTTCCAATACTTCGGTTTATAAATTTAGGGGTTTGTTTTAGTGACAAATAACTTTTTGTATGAGAAGATTATTGTTTGTTTAGGAACTATACTTGCAATGAGAATTCATTTGTGAAATTCTAAACCATCAAAAATTAAATCATCAGCAAGCGGTTCGGATCTCTAGGTCACAAAGCACCTACTACTACTCCTACAGAGGCGGCCACATCCTTAGCAGCACCTTCAGCAGGACCTTCAGCACTTTCAGCACCTTCTATACAAGCAGCACCATCATCTACATCACAGCCGATGTACCGTCTAGTGCAGCGCCTGTTCGAGTGCTTGGATCAAATGGAGCGTCGCAACCAGCAATGTTATGAGCAGTTAGAGCGTTGCAATAGGCGACATTATGCACATTTGAAGCGGATTATGACTTCTGGCGGCACTGACATTCCTTCAGAGCCTGACACTCGATCCGACCATTCTAAGGAGGAGGAGGCCCAGCATGAGCAGCCGGCGGAGCCACAGCCACCCGCAACAGACGGTGGAGATGGTGGCGATGATCCTTCTCATCCGGCTTGATTTCGTGAGCATCGAGGACGATGCTAATCCTTAAGTGTGGGGAGGCCGCCTTCATTGGCAAAGTTATTATTTTGGTGAACCATTTCATTCTAGACACTTTTATTTCATTAAATTTTCAACACTTGCATCTTTATTTTAGTATGCTTTTGGATTTTTGTACATATTGGTTATTTTGAATACTTTTTAGTTACCGCACTTTACACTTTTGCCTGTATCTATTTTAGACTTTGAGTTATTTGCATCTTTTTGGTTTGGTAGTATATAGATATATATAGTTATTGTAGTTGACTAGTTGTGGTTGGAAATGCATATATTTGAACCTAGTTTATTTCGATACACATGAGAAATTGATTTGGTTGAAAGGAGGAAATAAACTAAGGATTTTTTATTTTCTCAATCACATCATATATATATATATATATATATATATATATATATATATATATATATATATATATGACTTTGAGTTATTTGCATCTTTTTGGTTTGGTAGTATATAGATATATATAGTTATTGTAGTTGACTAGTTGTGGTTGGAAATGCATATATTTGAACCTAGTTTATTTCGATACACATGAGAAATTGATTTGGTTGAAAGGAGGAAATAAACTAAGGATTTTTTATTTTCTCAATCATCATATATATATATATATATATATATATATATATATATATATATATAATAAAGGTTGGTCAATTTGATAAATAAATTTTTCTTTTTCTTAAAAGGGTATTAGGATTCAGATTGAATTGGGTTGAAATTTTTCATTGAGACTTGCATGATTCATATATTGTGTAATATGATTTTTGGGCTAAGAACACACAACATGTTAGTTTTTTAGCCTAATTATATGGTTATATCATTTAACCATGATTTTGATTCTTGTGTGTCTCTTCTCTATGATTGTAATCTTTGGTTTGCTTAATTCTATATGTCCATTATTTAGTGTATATTTATGCATTTATGTAATTGAGACCATCACTTAATTATAGCTCACTTAACCCAAATAGCCTACTATTTCATTTATCTTTGTTTGCCACTTTGAGCCTTTTTAATTCTATGTTGTTCTTTATATTACCACATCACTAACCTTAAGCGAAAAATAATTAATTTTCCGATTTAAATTTTTGGTTAGCTTAAGATAGTGAGTGTGTGTGTCAACTAAGTGTGGGAAAAATTTGGAAACTTTGGTTGATGAAAATGTGTTTTATGCCTATTGAGAAATATTGGGAATTTGGGTATACTCATGTAATAGTATGGAAACCATATGCACTGATGTCTTTTGTATATATTATGTTTCATATGTAAAAATAAAAAAAAAAGAAGAAGAAAGAAAAAGAAAAAAATAAAAAAATAAAAAAGGAGACAAAATTACCCCAATTTGAAATTTAGTGAAAGTCAATGCATATGTGATTGAATTGAATTTGATATATGAGTGTGTGTATATATATGTAAAAGTCAGATTTTGGGTTTCAAATTTTAGCTCACTTAGCCAAACATATATTCTTACCTTTACCCCTAGCCCCATTAAAACCTTAAAAAGTCCGCATGATATTTGCATATGTACATTAAATATTTGTTGATTGGTTAGATGAAGAACAAATTTTAGAAAGCATAATTAGAGGAGAATTGAGTAGATCAACCCTAAACACTTGAGCGACTAGAGTGCATATTCACATCCGGTGAGGGTTCAATTGCTCAATTCTATATTTTCATCTTTGATAATTGCTTACCTTGCAAGTTTGTATATTCTTTTGAATATAACACAATTCAATTGTGAATATTGATTTTGCTATGATTATTTTGGCCCTTGATTGTGCATATATGCTTTCTTGAAAATTTGATTTACTTTGACTACATATATACTTATATATATAAATATATAGTAATTAGAATACCTAGATGCACATAGATAGGTTGCATATAGATAGTACTTGCATTGAATAAGTAATACCCCTTTTTGTCTTTCTTGAGTTTAGCATGAGGACATGCTAATGTTTAAGTGTGGGAACATTGAATAAGTAATACCACAATTTTATGGTTTATTTTGTATTGAATTTGGTGGATTCTATCAACTTTTTCCATATTTATTCAATGAAATAGCATAGTTTTATGAATTTATCCTAATTGTGCTTTATGGTTAAAAACAAGCTTTTTAGGTTTTTAATTAGTTAAATTTAATCAACTTTGATTCCACTCGATGCCTTGAGATGTTTGTTTAGTGATTTCAGGTTTAATAGGCAAGGTTTGGATCAAAGAAGTGAAGAAAAAGCATGCAAGATGGAGAATTCATAAAAAACAAAGATTTATGGAATTCAAGGCCACGCGTTTGCGAAACCCACGCGTACGCGTGAGAAGGGAATCTATCAAGGCGACGCATATGCGTGACAAACAGCACGTGACTTCATGAAAGAAAATGTTATTGGCAATTTTTGAGCTCCATCAGACCCAAATCTAACTCAATTCTGAAGTATTTGAGCCAGAATTCAAGAAGGAAAAAGGGAGAGCAATTAGGAATAGAATAGTAATATGCTTTAGGTCATATTCTAGAGAGAGAAGCTCTCACTTCTCTTTAGAATTAGGGTAGAATTAGGTTAGATTTCCCTTAGATTTAAGTTTAATTCTTGTTTTCATTTACTTTTCCTTGCAACTTATTGTTGCTACATGTTTATTCTCTTAGTTTACATTGTTAATTTTCCTTTTTATGTCACTTTTATGTTGATGCACTCTTTGTAGTTTTAATTTTCATTAATGCAATTTGATGTTTCTTTGTTTATTATTTTTTAATTTAGTTGTTATTATTATTTTCTTACATTGGTAGTTTAGATTTTATTACTATTACAATTTTACCATGCTTTCCTTTTATGCCTTCCAAGTGTTTGATAGAATGCTTGGTTGAATTTTAACGTACAATTTTGTACTCTTGACTTGGGTTGAGTGATTGGAGACTCTTGAGTTGTCAAACCCTTTTGTTGATTGGTGATTGAGGATTGCTAGTTGGCTTGAATTCTACTAAAGCTAGTCTTTGATTTGGACTTGTGGATTAGAGTTGACTTTGCTCACTTGACTTTCCTTCAATTGTTAGAGGATGACTAAGTGAGAGCAAGAGACAATTACCATCACAATTGAGGATAATAATGAGGATAGGAATTCTAATTCTTATTCCTTGCCAAAACTTTTCTTAGTTGTTAGCTTATTTCTTTCGTTATTTACATTTCTTGTTTATCAAACCTAAAACCCAAAAAATACAACCATAACCAATAATATGCACACTTTTCTGCAATTCCTTGAGAGACAACCCGAGGTTTAAATACTCTCAATTTTTATTGTGTTTGTACTTGTGACAAACAAATTAAACTTTGATTGAGGGTTATTTGTCGGTTTGGATTTATACTTAGACGAAATTATTTTGTGAAAATTCTAACCGCCGATTTCCCTCCGTCAAGTTTTTGACGCCATTGCCGGTGACTTGCAAATGTGCGCTTGTTATTGGTTATTATTTATATGTTAATATTGTGAATAGCTTGATTTTTGGTTTCTTTGTTAGTTTTTGCTTGTTTTAGGAATTTGTTTTCATTAATTCTTGCTAGTTTTCGTTATTATTTTCTCTTGCTACTATAAATTCTCATCACTTTGGCTATGTGTTTGGTTCTAACTATGTTGTAGAAAATGAGAATTGCAATGAGAACATACATCAAGGATGGGAGAATCAAAGGTGGGAGGAGCCATATGCATATGATCAACTCTCTTGGCAATAACCTCCTCCAATGTATTATGAGCAAGAACCATACCATGATGCATACTAATCCAATGGCTATGGTGGACCTCCTTGTGATTATCAACAACCACCACCATATGCCTATGAACCCCCTTCTCAATATAGCCCTAAACCACCACACTCACAAGCCTCATCTTACCAAACACCTCCATTTGACCCTAACTCATATCCATCATACTAATAACCTTATGAGCCATATGAACCATACATAGAACCACTCCAATTCCAATATCAATACTCCCAAGAACCACCACTCTCATATATACCACCTCAATACTCCCACCAATATGAACCACCTTCCTATTATGAGCCCTTTTTTCCAAACAATGAACCTTCTATCCACCTCAAACACTCATGAATGACACTCTCATTTTATATATCCAAGAGGTAAGAGAATGTCGTGCCATGGTTCAAGAGTGACTTGAAGCTCTAATGGCTACCTCAACTGAGGTAGTAACCAATTTGGGCTCCCAACGCTTAGATACTCAAAGCACTCCCATGGTCACATGTGGAGAATTAAACGAAGAGCGAAGTATGAAAGAAAGATTAGAAACTCCGGTGGAAAACGAAGAATGGGATTTTGTATTGGAACAATTGGCGGAAGCCGTAATTGTTGAAGAGGAAGAAGTGGTTGAAGATTTAGGAGATACCAAAAGTCCATGGGTAGCTAAAGTTGTAGAGCCCTCTAAGGTTGAAGAGGTTGATCAAGAGATGGATTCAATCATTGATAAATTTTTCTCTACACTAACTAATTCCCTCAATTATTTTGTTGAATCCTCTCCCATTAGATATGAAATAGAGGTTAAAGAAGAAAGTGCACAACCTCCAAGACCCTTGGCAAGCAATGAGGAAGAGGTTGAATTTAAAGAAACTAGTCAAAAGGTGGAAGTAGTCAAGGAAAAATACAAGGGAGTGAAGCATACATTGTCAAAGCTGTTGGAAACAACCCTTCCTAAGTCACCATCCAATACAACATTCAAGTGGGTAAAATTCTTATCTCTAAACTTTACCTTCCCATTTGAATATGGTTTTCTCAAGATAGATGGTCAACTTAGGGCTCTTTGTGGAATTAAGAGCAAGAGAGAAATGGTTAGTGGTTGGAATTGCCATTCAAGGTTCATTATAGTTGCATGTTCAAAGTCTAAATGCAAAGGTTGGTGTGGAGCTCAAATGCTTAACTCTAGAAGTTGTTTGGATGCTTGAGTGAGGATTCCAAGGCTATACCACCTGATTGAAATTATGATGATCAACTTGAAGATGTGTGTAAGAACAAGATTTGGGATCCCGGCATACAAGAAGATCAATTTTGGGAGCCCTTAGCTTGTGTGGAACTTCATCAAAGCTTGGTGCTATTAATGTTGAACTTTGGAGCATACTTGAAGTCCAAGCATTGGTGGAAGTTCAAGGATGAGTACTGGTGTGCGAAATTGTGATCACTACTTTTCACAACTCAAATAATCCCTAGTAATGGCCCCAAGAACTTGGTGCTCAATACCATGGCATAAACACAACTTTGCACAACTAACCAGCAAGTGCACTGGGTCGTCCAAGTAATAAACCTTACGCGAGTAAGGGTCGATCCCACGGAGATTGTTGGTATGAAGCAAGCTATGGTCACCTTGTAAATCTTAGTCAGGCAGACTCAAATGGGTATAGTGATATACGTATAAAGCATAAAGATAAGGATAGAGGTACTTATGTAATTCATTGGTAGGAACTTCAGATAAGCGTATGAAGATGCCTTCCCTTCCGTCTCTCTGCTTTCCTACTGTCTTCATCCAATCCTTCTTACTCCTTTCCATGGCAAGCTTATGCAAGGGTTTCACCGTTGTCAGTGGCTACCTCCCATCCTCTCAGTGAAAACGTTCCTATGCTCTGTCACAGCATAGGCTAATCATCTGTCGGTTCTCGGTCAGGCCGGAATAGAATCCAGTGATTCTTTTGCGTCTGTCACTAACGCCCCGCCTGCTAGGAGTTTGAAGCACGTCACAGTCATTCAATCATTGAATCCTACTCAGAATACCACAGACAAGGTTAGACCTTCCGGATTCTCTTGAATGCCGCCATCAGTTCTTGCCTATACCACGAAGACTCTGATCTCACAGAATGGCTGGCTCGTTTGTCAGGCGAGCACTCGGTTGTCAGGCGATCAACCATGCATCGTGTATCAGGAATCCAAGAGATAAACACTAGAGCCTCGTTTGCTTGTAGAACAAGAGTGGTTGTCAGTCACTTTGTTCATGAGTGAGAATGATGATGAGCGTCACATAATCATCACATTCATCAAGTTCTTGAGTGCGAATGAATATCTTGGACAAAGAACAAGCGGAATTGAATGGAAGAACAATAGTAATTGCATTAACACTCGAGGTACAGCAGAGCTCCACACCTTAATCTATGGTGTGTAGAAACTCCACCGTTGAAAATACATAAGAACAAGGTCTAGGCATGGCCGTGAGGCCAGCCTCCCAATGATCTAAGAACTAGATGTCCAAAGATGAAAATACAATAGCAAAAGGTCCTACTTATAGAAAACTAGTAGCCTAAGGTTTACAAAGATGAGTAAATGACATAAAAATCCACTTCTGGGCCCACTTGGTGTGTGCTTGGGCTGAGCAATGAAGCATTTTCGTATAGAGACTCTTCTTGGAGTTAAACGCCAGCTTTTATGCCAGTTTGGGCGTTTAACTCCCATTTAGGTGCCAGTTCCGGCGTTTAACGCTGGAATTTCTGAAGGTGACTTTGAACGCCGGTTTGGGCCATCAAATCTTGGGCAAAGTATGGACTATTATATATTACTGGAAAGCCCAGGATGTCTACTTTCCATCACCGTTGAGAGCGCGCCAATTGGGCTTCTGTAGCTCCAGAAAATCCACTTCGAGTGCAGGGAGGTCAGAATCCAACAGCATCTGCAGTCCTTTTCAGTCTCTGAATCAGATTTTTGCTCAGGTCCCTCAATTTCAGCCAGAAAATACCTGAAATCACAGAAAAACACACAAACTCATAGTAAAGTCCAGAAAAGTGAATTTTAATTAAAAACTAATAAAAATATACTAAAAACTAACTAGATCATACTAAAAACATACTAAAAACAATGCCAAAAAGCGTACAAATTATCCGCTCATCAAGTACAAGCACAAGCCACCATGACAAGGAGCTTTCCAAAATGTCTAACTTAAGGGTTTTAAATAAAAGTGCTAGGAGGGAGACACCCCTACCATGGTAAACTCTTTCTATTCTCCTGTATATATAGTTGATGAATGAAATGAGTTGCCATTGTTATGTAATTTCTTGCTTTAATATCACTCTTGTATATATTGCCTTAATTGTTAGTTTGTTTGATTAGATTTATACTTTAATTTGTAGGTTAGTTATTTTGAATTGCATCTTGTTTGGTTGGTGTTAGACATGTAAATAGTGGGTAGGAGAGTCCTATTTCTATTTTATGCTTCCTTTGAAAAAAAAAGGCCCTGTCATAAGTACGCTTGGCCCACGCGTATGCATGACACCCCAAGAATAGAACGTGACAGGATCGTGCGTGGATTGTGCCATCGCACGGTCTAGACAGAGAGTTGTGCGATAAGGATGCAGAAACTGTGTCTAGCACAAATTCTTCCCACGCGTATGCGTCACTCTTTTTTTCCTTTGCCACGCCTACGCGTGCCAGACGCTTACGCGTCGGTTACCATTTTGCCCAGCCACGCTCACGCGTATGCGCAGATTTGAATTTGATAAACCCTGACACGACGAGCCCTAGCTCATTCGCATAACCTTCACCTACCTTCTCCTTCAATGTCTCTTTCTCTACCCGACTACAACTTACACTTCCACTATTGTTGCACCACTGCATCACCACCACCGCCCAGTCACTGTCGGTGAACCACCACTGCCGACCGGCCCTCTTCCTTCTTTCTCTCATCTTCTTTCTTTCTTTTCTCCCTTTTCCCCTCTCTACCCTGTCATTGCAACCAGCATCACTGCCGTGGCCATTTCTATTTCCGTCGGCGTCCCCACCTCTTACCACCATCTTCTCTCTTCTTCCTTCTTTTTTACTTCTTCATTAATTTCGACCCCTCTACTGTCTTTGCAACCAGAATACAAACGACATTGTTCCCCTGTTTCTGCGCTCATCCACCACTGTGCGCCACCAGTAGCAGCCTCTGGGCTAAGTACAACCGGCACTGTTCTGCTTCCATTTTTCGCTTCCCTTGCCATTTCTGTTTCTGCTTCTATCTTCCCAGGTTTTTCCTGCTTTTCTTTTTTGAGTTTCTGTTAATTTACTGTTAGCTCAGTTTTATTAGTTGTTAATTTTGTTTCTTAGATTAGTTGAAAATGAACGCTTAGTTGATTCTAGGTGGTTAGGTAGCTAATTGATTTTGTAGTGGATTTAGGTTGAAATTTTTGGTTGCTGCTGATGCCTGGAATGAATGGTTTTCTAAGTTGTTTTGATTGAGTGATGATGTTTGTTGCATTACTATTTTGAATTGTATATTGCTACTTTATTCTTGTTAATGGCTGATTCTTGGCCTTGTGTTGATTAAGTGATGATGATTGTGGTCTTATTGCTTCAATTTGGATATTACTACAGATTGCTGCTTGGTTTGTTACTTGCTTAATTCATATGAATGGATCATGATTTATGTTTGTTTAATTTATCTTGAGTTCACATGAATTGCTATTTCTGTTTGTTTAAATTCAAGAACATCTTATTTATTGTCGGAATGTTGCCGGAATTTTTTAAAAAAAAATTTGTGTGTTAATTGAATTCCAATTTGTTAATTAATTTTGGTAAATTGTTACTTTTGTTCTGTTTTGATCACCAAACTCAAGTCACGAATTGCTCGGCCATCATTTCCATTGTTTTTCAATTCCCTTATGTTACATTGCTTAATTGATGGTAACAAGGAGTTATTTGACGGATTTCTGTATCAAATAGACCCTTGTTGGCCAATTGTTTGTGAATCACCTCTATGTTTTGAATTATCAAGTTTAGGTCAAAATTTCTCTTTTTCATGGTTCAATTTCAATTCTCTTTTCCTCAACCATTGAAGTCAATGCTTTTAAACATTCCAATTGACCTAATCTTGTTACTTTTTAACTGAGGTTCTTTTAATTTGTAACATTGGTGCATTTTCACTTTTGTAACCACTTAAATGGATATTTTACTTTTCAATGACTCTTTTGGTTACATTAAGTAGTATTTTCAATATCTTCACACCAATTTTACAAATTTAGTGATAAAACATATTGATGATGGATTGTATAGTTCTTTTGTGCTTACTTTGCCTTATTCATTTCATCATCAATGCATACATTATATTACATGAATGTGAGTTTGCTTGTCTTTTAAAATTTTTGAATACTTTCTTAGTTTAAGAATCATATTTGCTATGCAACTAATATTTGACTTTCTTCCTTTCTCTAACCTTTGGTTTCTAACTAACTTTTTAACTTCTCTTTTTAATTTTTCTTTTAAACTAACTCTTTTACTATTCTTTTAATGCATAGCAATGTTGTTTCTTAAAGAACAAGCAATTTGAATTCCTTTGAATTCTGACAAATTTTGATTACCATTTATATTCCATTCTATGTTAATTGCAATTTCACTTACTCACTTCATACATAAGCTTTTAATTCTTCTATTTTCTGTCTCTTGCCTACTTGTGATATTATTTTTGCCTTACATGCCTTAGCCTCTATTTAATATTTTTTTTGTTCTGATTAATTTTTCAGGATGACTAACGGAAAAGAAAAAGGAAAGGCAAAGGCCGGCTCTAGTAAAAGGAAAAGATCACAGCCTACCATTGAGATAATGGATGAGCCCTTGACTGAGAGGCAACTTGCTGTGAAGGAGAAGGCTAATCAAGCTACGCCTTCCTCCGACTCAGTTAAGTTTGCTAACCTCTATTGTGAATTGAGGTTTCCGCACTTTCTAAAAAACTGGAACCTTCACATGGAGAGAAAGCAAAGAATACCACATGAGATGAGAAAGTACATTGAACAGCAAATTAAACAGTAGGGTTAGGTATTTCTGGATAGAGAGCTGGTAGAAGTGAACTCATCATGGGTCTGAGAGTTTTATTGCAACTATTATCGGATGACCCTTATGCGGTTCAGCTTCGGGGTAGACAGATTCTAATCACAGAGAAAGCAATAGAAGAAATCCCCCATTTCGACCGAAAATAGATGATAAGGATGGATTTTATAGGGATATGAAAGCTATTAGATTGATGGAATTGGATTGGGATGCCGTCCGTCGTACTATAGCTATTCATCCTGACGTTCCATGGGCATTCGAAACATCAAAGCCGACTCAACGAGGCATCAAGATTGATTATCTCAATGATGAGGCTAGGTTGTGACAACAGATACTGAGCAACGACGTCATGCCTGGCACTCACGAGTCGGAGGTGCCAGCAGACATGTTGGTTCTTATTTGGTGTGTCTTGGAAGGAAAAGACCTGTACCTTCCAAGACTCATCAGGAGATATATGTCCCGAGTACATGTCAGAGGCACCTTGGCATTTTCTTGTTTGATCACTTAGAATGCTCGCCAGGCTGAGGTACCTTGGGAGCCTCAGGATGAGTAACCGCCAGTGGCCGACCGCAGGAAGGTCATTCCGCACGGAAAGTGGTTTAGATCTCTAGGATACAGAGCACCCACTACTACTCATATAGAGGCGGCCACATCCTCAGCAACACCTTCAGCACCTTCTATACCAGCAGCACCATCATCTGCATCACAGCCGATATACCGTCTAGTGTAACGCCTCTTTGAGCACCTGGATCAGATGGGGCGTCGCAACCAACGACGTTATGCACACTTGAGGCGGATTACGGTATTGACATTCTTTCAGAGTCTGACACTCCATTCGACCATTCTGAAGAGGAGGAAGAGGCCAGCATGAGGAGCCAGCAGAGCCATAACCACCCGCAACAAATAGCTGAGTTGGTAGCGATGACCCTTCTCACCCAGCTTGATTTCAGGAGCATCGAGGACGATGCTAAAATTTAAGTGTGGAGAGACCGCCTCATCGACAGAGTTATTATTTTGGTGAACCATTCCATTCTAGACACTTTTATTTTATTTCATTTTCAGTACTTGCATCTTTATTTTAATATACTTTTGGATTTTTGTACATATTGCTTATTTTGAACACTTTTTAGCTTATCGCACTTTACACTTTTGCTTGTGTATATTTAGATTTTTAATTAGTTTGCATCTTTTTATGTTGGTAGTATATAGATATAGCTTAGTTATTGTAGTGGATTAGTTGTGATTGAAAATGCGCATATTTGAACCTAGTTTATTCTGATAGACATGAGAAATTAATTTGGTTAAAAGTAGGAAATAAACTAAGGATTTTTAAATTTTCACAATTACATCATATCATATCATATCATATATATATATATATATATATATATATATATATATATATATATATAATAAATGTTAGTCAAATTGATGAAACTTCTAAGAATTCTTTCATTCTCCAAAAAGGGTATTAAGATTCAAATTGATTTGAGTTGAGACTTTTTCACTGTAACTTACATGATTCATATATTGGGGAATATGATTTTTGAGCTAAAAACACACAACCTGTGAGTTTTTTAGCCTAATTATATGGTTACATCATTTAACCATAATTTTGATTCTTGTGTGTCTCTTCCCTATGATTGCAATCTTTGGTTTATTTAATTTTATATGTCCATTATTTAGTGTATATTTATATATTTATGTGATTGAGGTCATCACTTCGTTATAACTCACTTAACCCAAATAGCCTACCATTTCATTTACATTTGTTTGCTACTTTGGCCTTTTTAATCCCTTTTTGTTCTTTATATTACCATATCACTAGCCTTAAGCGGAAAATAGTTAATTGTCCTATTTAAATCTTTGGTTAGCTTAAGGTAGTGAGTGTGTGTGTCAACTAAGTGTGGAAAAAATTTAGGAACTTTGGTTGATGAAAATGTGTTTTATATTTATTGAGAAATATTAGGAATTTGGGTATACACTCATGCAATAGTATGAAAATCATATGCATTGATGTCTTTTGTATATACTATGTTTCTTATGTCAAAAAAAAAGAAAAAAAGAAAAAAACGATAAAGAGGGGATAAAATTATCCCAATACAAAATTTAATAAAAATCAATGAATATGTGATTGAATTGAATTTGATACATGTGTGTGTGTGTGTGTGTGTGTGTGTGTGTGTGTGTGTGTGTGTGTGTGTGAGGGATAAAGCTTATGTTAGTCAAAGATTCAAATTCAAGCTCACTTGACCATACATATATCCTCACATTTACCTTAGCCCCATTACAACCTTTAAAAGCTCTCATGATATTTGCATATGTACATTAAATATTTGTTGATTGGTTAGATGAAGAACAAACTTTAGAAAACATGATTAGAGGAGAATTGAGTAGATTAACCCAAAACACTTGAGCAATTAGAGTACATATACACATCCGATGAGGGTTCAATTGCTCAATTCCATATTTTCATCTTTGATCATTGCTTACCTTTCAAGTTTGTAAATTCTTTTGAATAACTCAATTCAATTGTGAATTTGATTTTGGTCTGATTATTTTGGCCCTTAATTGTGCATACATGCTTTCTTGAAAATTTGATTTACTTTGACAACATATATACTTATATATAAATAGGTAGTAGTTAGAATAGTTACATGCATATATATAGTTTGCATTGAAAAAATTGGTAATCCCTTCTTGTCTTTCTTGAGTTTGGCATGAGGACATGCTATTGTTTAAGTGTGGGAAGATTGATAAACCACGATTTTATGGTTTATCTTGTATTGAATTTAGTGGATTTTATCAATTTTTTCCACATTTATTCAATAAAATAGCATGGTTTTATGAATTTCTCCTAATTGTGCTTTATGGTTGAAAACATACTTTTTAGGCTTCTAATTAGTTAAACTTAATCTACTTTGATTCCACTCGATGCATTCATATGTTTGTTTAGTGATTTCAGGTTTACAGAGGCAAGGATTTGATCAAAGAAGTGAAGAAAAAGTATGCAAGATGGAGAATTCATGAAAAGCAATGATTTGTGGAATTCAATGCCACGCGTACGCGTGACCCACGTATACGCGTGAGAAGGGAATCTGTCAAGGCGACGCATATGTGTGACCCACGCGTATGCGTGACAAGCAGCACGTGGCTTCATTAAAGAAAACGTGACTGGCAATTTATGAGCTGCATCAGGCCCAAATCCAACTCAATTCTGAAGTATTTAAGCCATAATTCAAGAAGGAAGAAAGGGAGAGTAATTAGTAATAGAATAGTAACATGTTTTAGGTCATATTCTGGAGAGAGAAGCTCTCTCTTCTCTCTAGAATTGGGTTAGAATTAGGTTAGATTTCCCTTAGATTGAGGTTTAATTCTTGTTTTCATTTACTTTTTCTTACAATTTATTGTTGCTATATCTTTGTTCTCTTAGTTTACATTGTTAATTTTCCTTTTATGTCACTTTTATCTTGATGCACTCTTTGTAGTTTTAATTTCCATTAATGCAATTTGATGTTTCTTTATTTATTGTTGCTTAATTTAGTTGTTATTATCGTTTATTTGCAATTGGTAGTTTAGTTTTTACTACTATTGTAATTTTACCATGCTTTCCTTTTATGCCTTCCAAGTGTTTGATAAAATGCTTGGTTAAATTTAAGTGTAGAATTTTATACTCTTGACCTGGGTTGAGTGTAGGGCTGGTAATAAGTAGGGTAGGGTAGGGTTTGGACTCTACCCTAACTCTACCCACGGGTTGAAAACTTTTTTAAAATTCTACCCTATCCTACCCGCGGGTTGATAATTTCTCAACCCTAACCCTACCCGCACCCTAAAGTTCTAAACCCTACCCTACCCGCAGAAAAATAAAAAAATTTCAAGCAAATATAAAATTCAACCATTTCAAATTTCATACATATTAATAAAATAGAAAATAAAAAACTAAGTTCAAATTAAAACTAAAAATAATAAAATCTTAAAGAAATCAAACATAAAATTACAAATAATATGATCATCAACTAGTTTAGTGGTTATTTCAAGTTTTTATAAGAGAAGTGGGTTCAACACTCATTTTCTTCACTACATACATGACTTTTACATACATATTATATAATATATTAGGGGTGCAAGTAGGGTAGGGTAGGGTATACCCTAAACTCATACCCTACCCTACCCGTGTAGAAAACCCAACTCGAACGTGTTGGTTCTGGGTTGGGTACCCGCAGGTAGGGTATAGATTGCCAGCCTTAGTTGAGTGATTGGAGACTCTTGAGTTGTCAAACTCTTTTGTTGATTGGTGATTGAAGATTGCTAGTTGCCTTGAATTCCACTAAAGCTAATCTTTGATTAGGACTTGTGGATTAGAGTTGACTTTGCTCACTTGACTTTCTTTCAATTGTTAGAGGATGACTAAGTGAGAGCAAGAGACAATTACCATCACAATTGAGGATAATAATGAGGATTGGAATTCTAATACTCATTCCTTGCCAAAATTTTTCTTAGTTGTTAGCTTATTTCTTTCGTTATTTACATTTCTTGTTTATCAAACCTAAAACCCAAAAAATACAACCATAACCAATAATATGCATATTTTCCTACATGTTTCCACCTTGATCATTCTTCTTCATGCAAGTTTGCAATTCTTCTTGATAATTCAATGCAATTGTGGGTTTGGTTTGGATTTGAGTTAATTCCTATTGATCTAGCCCTTATGCTTACATACGTTCCTTTGGAAGTTGATTTGTTTTGACCAAATTATTGCATTCATATAGATAGATTCATGTAGATAGTTGCATTTAGGTAGTTTAAATTGAATAAATGTTGATACCCCTTTGTCTTTTTCTTAAATTTAGCATGAGGACATGCTTAGTTTAAGTGTGGGGAGGTTTGATAAACCCCGATTCCGTGGTTTATCTTGTGCTTATTTTAGGAGATTTTATCACCTTTTTCCACATTTATTCAATGAAATATCATGGTTTTGTAATTCTTCCTCAATTTATGCTTAAATGTAAAAACATGCTTTTTAGGCCCTTAAATTAGTGATTCTGATTCACCTTAATTTCATTTGAAGCCTTGATGTGTTTGTTAGTGATTTCAGGTTTATAAGGAAAGTATTGGATGGAAGAAGTGAAGAGAAAAGCATACAAAAGTGGAGAATACATGAAGAATTAAAGATTGGGAGTGCACCAACAGATACGCGTACAAGGCACGCGCGCGCAGAAGTGACATCGCATGGTACGCATACGCGTCGATGCTCGCACGTGACTCACGTAAAGGCAAAACGCTGGGGGCAATTTCTGAGCTACCCAGGCCCAATTCCAACCCATTCCTGAAGCTATTTCATGCAGAATTCAAGCTAGAGCAAGGGGGAGCACTTAGTTAGTCAACATGAGCCTTTAGTTAGTTTTTTAGAGAGAGAAGCTCCCTCTTCTCTCTAGAATTAGGTTAGGATTAGGTTAAATTCTCTTAGATCTAAGTGTAATTTCTTGATTTCATCTTGTTTCCTTCACAATTTCTTATTCTAATGTCTTAATTCTCTAGTTTCTCTTGTTAATTTCTTGTTTTGCCCTCTTTTATGTTGATGAACCCTTGTTGGATTTCCTTTTCTTCTAATGCAATTTTATCTTTCTATGCTCTCTTTGATGTTTATTTTCATTGATATTGTCGATTTCTTAGTCATGATGGTTATGGATTTTGTTAATTCTTGCAATTGGTGATATTTACTTTTCTTGCACTCTAGTTGTTTGATAGAATGCTTCCTTTAGTTTTTGAGTAGTTTTCTCTACTCTTGGCCTAGGCTAAGGAAATTAAGTGACCTTGAGTTATTGGGTCCCAATGAATTGGTGATTGAGAACCCTATGTGATCAATTTGATAACCATTGACTCTAGCCTACTACTAAGTAAATTAGTAGCTAGGTTGGGACTTATGGATTGATGTTGATCAAGCCGATTTGACGTACCTCAAGCTTAGGAGTAGATTATACGTACTTAAAGCTTTTGGATGTAGACTTAACCGGTTGGCTCCTCATAATTGTCAATATATGTTTTGTAGACAAGGATGGTGATCTCAATTACCTACGTCTAGCCAAGAGTATTTTTCCTTTCTTTTATTAGTTAATTGTTCATTTACTTTTCTTGTCATTTATATTTTCTTGTCAATTTCCAAATCAAACCCCCTTGCATCTTCATAGCCAATAATTGAGCATTTCATTGCAATTCCTTGTGAGACGACCCGGAGTTTAAATACTTTGGTTAATTTTCATTGGGGTTTGTACTTGTGACAACTAATATTTTTGCATGTGAGGATTTTTTGTTGGTGAGATTTTATTCAATTGAGAAAATTCTAAATCGTACAAGAAACCAAACATCAAAATGGTGCCGTTGCCGGGGATTTGTAATGGTGTTATATTATTGGCTATTGTGAATATGTGAATATGTTTGTCTTTTATTTGTTGGTTAGTTTTTGTTAGGTTTTTTGTTACTTATTCTTTGTAGCTTTTGTTTTTATTTGCCATTATGAATTCTCATCCTCACTTTGGCTATGAGTTTGGCTCAAATTATATTGTAGGGAATGGGGACTACAATGGTGACATGCATCAAGGATGGAATAACCAAAGATGGGAGGAGTCTCAAAGGATTGATCAACCTTCTTGGTAACAACCCCCTTCCGAATCAAGTTTGACAAAAGTGCTTTGAGATATGACTACTCTCCTTACGGAGATGCGCAAGGACCAAAAGGCATTTTATTCTATCCAAGCCGTTCAAGCGCCACCCCAACATGACTACTCTTCGGTGGGTGTAATTCCAATCCTAATGCATATCAATCCAATGGATGTGGTAACCCTTATTGTAGTTGTCAACAACCACCACCACATACCTATGAACCACCTCCTCAACCTAATTTTGAACCACCATACTCACAAGCCCCCTACCACCAAACACTTCATTATGACCCTAATCCTTGTCCACCATACCAACCACCTTATGAGCCATATAAACCATACATGGAACCACCACCATTCCAACACAATTACTCTCAAAAACCACCTCAATATACACCATCTCCATACCCTTACCAAGATAAACCAACTTCCAATTATGAAACTTCCCTCCCAAATAATGAACATTCTTTTCCACCACCACCTCCTATGGATGATTCTCCCCAAGGATATATTCGCTCTTGCATCCAAAGGCAAGAAGAGAACCAAAAGGAGTTCAAAGAGCTAGAAGCCAAGATAGCCACCTTGGCAGAAGTCGTTCGCAACATAGTCTCCTTCTGCCTAAGCCTATACGATCAAAGCACTCCCATTGTTGAAAGTGGAGAAGCAATCAAAGAGCTTAGTGAGGGAGTGAACTCAAAACTCCAAGGTAAAGGAGAGGATTTGAGGCAAGGTTTGCATTAAGAGTAGAAAGTTGAGGTTATCAATATTAAGGAAGTGGATAACGAGTTGAGGGAAATTGATCAAGAAGTGGATTCCATCGTTAGCGATTTTTTATCCACCTTGACCAATCCCCTTCATATCAATGTTAAGAAGGTTATGCAACATCCGAAGCAAATCATGGTTGAAGATGTTGGGAAGATTGACCAAGAGGGAGATTCAATCATTAATGACTTCCTCTCTACAATTGAATCTTCTTCCATAGAGCTTGATGTAGAGACTAAAGAAGAGGTGAAGGTTGTAAAGGAAGAGCACAAGGGAACGGATCTCACATTGGCTAAGCGTGGGGAGGTCACCCTTCCTAAGTCACCATCGCTCATTACAACATTCAAGTGGGTAAAATTCTTGTACTTAAGCTTTACCTTCTCACTTGAGTATGGCTTGATTGAAAATTATGGTCAACTTAGAGCTCTTTGTGGAATTAAGAGTAAGAGAGAGTTGTGTAGTGGTTGGAAACATCACTCTAAGTTCATGATGGTTGCATGCTCAAAGTGGAATACTAATGGTTGGCATAGAACCAAATTGTGTGGGTCTATGAAGAGGATTCGGTGCTCTAAGGAGAATTCTATGTGCCTACCACCCAAGTGGTATCATGATGATCAATTAGAAGATGGGTGTGAAGATAAAATATGGGATCCCGGATCACAACATGAAAACCAATTTTAGGAGCTCATATCTTGATAAGAACCTCACCCAAGCTTGGTGGAGAGGTTGGAATTTCTGACAACCGATCAAGGAGAAAGCATTCTTGGAGGTTCAAGGATGAATACAAACATAAGCCACCATGACAAGGAGCCTCCCAAACGTCCAACTTAAGGACTTAAACTAAAAGTGCTTGGTGGAAGACACCCCACCATAGTAAACTCTTTCCATTCTCTTGTAGATATAATAAATGAATTGAGTTGCCATTGTAGGTAGTTCTTTACTTCCTGTAAGTTTGTTTTGGTTGCTAAGTTGTTAATACATTTTATGCATTGAATAAGGATGATTCTCTGAATTTGAGTTTTTGCTTGGGTTGCAAGTTTTCTCAAATTATTGAAAAATCTTCGAAAATTCAAAAATGTGTTTGATTTTGTATTTTTGGTTGGTTTTTGAGTCATAGAGAAGGTTAGGAGTATTTTTAGTCCGTTTATAGTGTCTCAAAAAAAAAGGGGGCAATGCACGCGCTCATCCACATGACGCGTACGTGTCGGTGCGCTGCTGCAGCATCCATGTCGAGGACCCGAGAGTTGTGCCAAGTCTGGGCCAACTTTATGCCTTTGGCCCAGATCTCAACCCACACGGACACGCACATCACGCGTGCGCGTCCATGCATATACACCCACTCACGCTTAGGCGCACCTGGCGCTCTCGCGCCAATCCCTCTTTAGTTCATCCACGCGGACGCGTGGACTCAAAAATCCATAACCCCATCCACGCGAGCCCTAGCACAGTCGCGCCCCTAAACCCTCTCTTCTTCCCAACGTTCCCTCTCCTCTTTTCCTCCATAACCACCCTCAAAGACTTCTGTAGCCCACCCCTAGACCGGCGAGCTCTGACCACCGCCGAACCTCCGCAGACCCCCATTTCTCCTTCTCCCTTATTCTTCCCTCTTTTCCCCCTCACACCGCTTCACTCTCTCTGATCGACCGCCGCGACCACTGATAGGCAAAATTGTGACTCATACTTTTTACAACTCGAACAATTCCTAGCAATTGCTCCAAAAACTTAGTGCACAATACTATGGTTCACACACATTCTTCAAAACTTCGCACAACTAACCAGCAAGTGCACTGGGTCGTCCAAGTAATAAACCTTACGTGAGTAAGGGTCGAACCCACGGAGATTGTTGGTATGAAGCAAGCTATGGTCATCTTGTAAATCTCATTCAGGCGGATTCTAATGGTTATAATGGTTTTCGAATATAAAGATAAATAAAGCATAAAAATAAAGATAGATATACTTATGTAATTCATTGGTGGGAATTTCAGATAAGCGCATGAAGATACTGTGTTCCTTCTGAATCTCTGCTTTCCTACTGCTTTCATCCAATCATTCTTACTCCTTTCTATGGCAAGCTATATGTTGGGGGATCACCGTTGTCAATGGCTACCGTTCGTCCTCTCAGTGAAAATGGTCTAGGTGCGCTGTCACCGCACGGCTAATCATCTGTCGGTTCTCGATCATGTAAGAATAGGATTTACTATCCTTTTGCGTTGTCACCATGCCTTACAGTCGCGAGTTTGAATCTCGTCATAGTCATTCAATCCCTGAATCCTACTCGGAATACCATAGACAAGGTTTAAACTTTCCGGATTCTCAAGAATGCTGCCAATGGATTCTAGCTTATACCACGAAGATTCTGATTAAGGAATCCAAGAGATATTCATTCAAGCTTATTTGCATGTAGAACGAAAGTGGTTGTCAGGCACACGTTCATAAGTGAGAATGGTGATGAGCGTCACATAATCATCACATTCATCAGGTTCTTGGGTGCGAATGGATATCTTAGAATAAGAATAAGCGTGAATTGAATAGAAGAACAATAGTACTTTGCATTAATACTCGAGGTACAACAGAGCTCCACACCTTAATCTATGGTGTGTAGAAACTCCACCATTGAAAATACATAAGAACAAGGTCTAGGCATGGCCGAATGGCCAGCCTCCCCAAACAGCATGTGAATACGAAAATAGGGAATAAGACCCCCAATACAATAGTAAAAAGTTCTATTTATCCTAAACTAGCTATTAGGGTTACAGAGATAAGTAATTGATGTAGAAATCTACTTCCGGGGCCCACTTGGTGTGTGCTTTGGCTGAGCTTGAGCTTTACACGTGCAAAGGCTTCTCTTGGAGTTAAACGCCAAGTTGTAACGTGTTTTTGGCATTTACTCTGGTTTGTGACATGTTTCTGGCGTTTTACTCCAGAATGCAGCATGGAACTCGCGTTGAATGCCAGTTTTCATCATCTAAACTCGAATAAAGTATGGACTATTATATATTTCTAGAAAGCCCTAGATGTCTACTTTCCAACGCAATTGAGAGCGCACCATTTGGAGTTCTGTAGCTCCAAAAAATCTATTTCGAGTGCAGGGAAGTTAGAATCCAACAGCATCTGTAGTCCTTTTTCATCCTCCTATCAGATTTTTGCTCAAGTCCCTCAATTTCAGCCAGAAAATACCTGAAATTATAGAAAAACACACAAACTCATAGTAAAGTCTAGAAATGTAAATTTTGTATAAAAACTAATAAAAACATCCCTAAAAGTAGCTAGATCCTACTAAAAACTACCTAAAAACAATGCCAAAAAGCGTATAAATTATCCGCTCATCACAACACCAAACTTAAATTGTTGCTTGTCCCCAAGCAACTGAAAATCAAATAGGATAAAAAGAAGAGAATATACTATAAATCCCAAAATATCAATGAACATTAGTTCTAATTAGATGAGTGGGACTTGTAGCTTTTTGCTTCTGAACAGTTTTGGCATCTCACTTTATCCTTAGAAGTTTAGAATGATTGGCATCCATAGGAACTCAGAGTTCAGATAGTATAATTGATTCTCCTAGTTAATTATGTTGATTCTTGAACACAGTTACCTTTATGAGTCTTGGTCGTGGCCCTAAGCACTTTGTTTTCCAGTATTACCACCGGATACATAAATGCCACAAACAAATGACTGCGTGAACCTTTTCAGATTGTGACTCAGCTTTGCTAAAGTCCCCAGTTAGAGGTGTCCAGAGCTCTTAAGCACACTCTTTTTGCTTTGGATCATGACTTTAACCACTCAGTCTCAAGCTTTTCACTTGGACCTTCATGACACAAGCACATGGTTAGGGACAGCTTGATTTAGCCGCTTAGGCCTGGATTTTATTTCCTTGGGCCCTCCTATCCATTGATGCTCAAAGCCTTGGATCCTTTTGTACCCTTGCCTTTTGGTTTTAAGGGCTATTGGCTTTTTCTACTTGCTTTTTCTTTTTCTTTCTTTAAAAAATTTTTTTTCGTCACTTCTTTTTTTTGCAAGCTTTGTTCTTCACTGCTTTTTCTTGCTTCAAGAATCAATTTTATGATTTTTCAGATCATTAATAACATTTCTCTTTTTCATCATTCTTTCAAGAGCCAAAAATTTTAACATTCATAAACAACAAGATCAAAAATATGCACTGTTCAAGTCAGAAAACAAAAAGTATTGTCACCACATCAATATAATTAAACCAATTTCAAAGATGAATTCGAAACTCATGTACTTCTTGTTCTTTTGTATTAGAAACATTTTTCATTTAAGAAAGGTGAAGGATTCATGGAATTATTCATAGCCTTAAGACATAGTTACTAAATACTAATGATCATGTAGTAAAGACTCAAAACATAGACAAATATAAAGCATAAAATCAAAAAACAGAGAGATAAGAACAAGGAAGTTAAGGAATGAGTCCACTTTAGTGAGGGTGGCGCCTTCTTCTTAAAGGACCAATGGTGTTCTTGAGCTCCTCTATGTCTCTTCCTTGCCTTTGTTGCTCCTCCCTCATAGCTCTTTGATCTTCTCTAATCTCATTGAGAATGATAGAGTGCTCTTGGTGTTCCACCCTTAATTGGTTCATGTTATAACTCAATCCTTCTAGAGAAGTGTTGAGTTGTTCCCAATAGTTGTTTAGAGGAAAATGCATCCCTTGAGGAATCTCAGAGATTTCTTGATGATGAGCTTCCTCATGCGTCTCTTGAGATCCATGAATGGGCTCTCTTGTTTGCTCCATCCTCTTCTTAGTGATGGGCTTGTTCTCTTTAATGAGGATGTCTCCTTCTATGACAACTCCAGCTAAGTTGCATAGATGGCAAATGAGAAGAGGAAAAGCTAGCCTTGCCAAGGTGGAGGGCTTTTCAGCTACTTTGTAGAGTTCTAGAGAGATGACTTCATGAACTTCTACTTCCTCTCCAATCATGATGCTATGGATCATGATGGCCCGATCCACCATTTTCACTGAGAGGACGGACGGTAGCCATTGACAATGGTGATCCCCCAACATACAGCTTGCCATAGAAATGAGTAAGAATGATTGGATGAAAGCAGTAGAAAAGCAGAGATTCAGAAAGAACACAGTATCTTCATGCGCTTATCTGAAATTCCCACCAATAAATTACATAAGTATATCTATCTTTATTTTATGCTTTATTTATCTTTATATTCAAAAACCATTATAACCATTAGAATCTGCCTGACTGAGATTTACGAGATGACCATAGCTTGCTTCATACCAACAATCTCCGTGGGATCGACCCTTACTCACGTAAGGTTTATTACTTGGACGACCCAGTGCACTTGCTGGTTAGTTGTGTGAAGTTGTGAAGAATGTGTGTGAACCATAGTATTGTGCACCAAGTTTTTGGAGCCATTGCTAGGAATTGTTCGAGTTGTGAAAAGTATGAGTCACAATTTTGCCTATCAGTAAGATATATTGTTATCTTGTAACTCTTAGTCAGGATATCAATAATGGTTCTTAGTTTTAATTGCGAAAGGTAAAAGAGCATGAAATAAATACTTGTTATGCAGTAATGGAGAATAGGTTGGAGTTTTGGAGGTGCTCTGTCTTCTGAATCTCTGCTTTCCTGCTGTCTTGTTCTTCACGCACGCAAGGTTCCTTCCATGGTGGATCACCATTGTCAATGGCTATCATCCGTCCTCTCAGTAAAAATGGTCCATGTACATGGCTAATCATCTGACGGTTCTCACTAATGTTGGAATAGGATCTATTGATCCTTTGCACACTGTCACTGCGCCCAGCATTCATGAGTTTGAAGCTCGTCACAGTCATCCCTTCCCGGATCCTACTCGGAATACCACAGACAAGGTTTAGACTTTCTGAATCTCAGGAATGCTACCAATTGATTCTAGCTTATACCACGAAGACTCTGATCTCACGGATTTGAATGCTCTATTGTTAGGAAAGGCAGTCAAACTCGCGAACCAGGAACCCAATAGATATACATTCAATCTAAGGTAGAACGGAAGTGGTTGTCAGGCACGCGTTCATAGGTTGAGAATGGTGATGAGTGTCACGGATCATCACCTTCATCATGTTGAAGTGCGAATGAATATCTTAGAATAGAAATAAGCGTGATTGAATAGAAAACAGAAATAATTGCATTAATTCATTGAGACACAGCAAAGCTCCTCACCACCAACCATGGGGTTTAGAGACTCATGCCGTAGAAGATACAAATTCATATGTAAAATGTCATGAGGTACTGAATGAATCTTTAAAAGTAGTTTTTATACTCAACTAGTAACCTAGGTTTACAGAAAATGAGTAAGCTAAGATAGATAGTGCAGAAATCCACTTCCGGGGCCCACTTGGTGTGTGTTTGGGCTGAGCAATGAAGCTTTCACGTGTAGAGGCTATTCCGGGCATTTAACTCTAGCTTTTGTATCAGTTTGGGTGTTTAATGATGAGCGGATAATTTATACGCTTTTTAGCATTGTTTTTAGGTAGTTTTTAGTAGGATCTAGCTACTTTTAGGGATGTTTTTATTAGTTTTTATACAAAATTCACATTTCTAGACTTTACTATGAGTTTGTGTATTTTTCTATGATTTCAGATATTTTTTGGCTAAAATTGAGGGACCTGAGCAAAAATCTGATTCAAGTTGAAAAAGGACTGCTGATGCTGTTGGATTCTGACCTCCCTGCACTCGAAATGGATTTTATGGAGTTACAAAACTCCAAATGGCACTCTCTCAATTGCGTTGGAAATTAGACATCCAGGGCTTTCCAGAAATATATAATAGTCCATACTTTATTCGAGTTTAGATGACGCAAACTGGCGTTCAACGCGAGTTCCATGCTGCATTCTGGAGTAAAACGTCAGAAATACGTCACAAACCAGAGTTAAATGCCAAAAACACGTTACAACTTGGCGTTTAACCCCAAGAGAAGCCTCTGCATGTGTAAAGCTCAAGCTCAGCCCAAGCACACACCAAAGTGGGCCCTGGAAGTGGATTTCTGCACTAAGACTTATTTCTGTAAATCCTAGTAACTAGTTTAGTATAAATAGAACTTTTTACTATTGTATTAGGTGTCTTTTAGACCATTAGTCTTTGGATGGATCTTTAATCAGTGTATGCGATTTTATACCTTCATGGGGGCTGGCCATTCGGCCATGCCTGGACCATCACTTATGTATTTTCAACGGTGGAGTTTCTACACACTATAGATTAAGGTGTGGAGCTCTGCTGTACCTCAAGTATTAATGCAATTGCTATTGTTCTTCTATTCAATTCAAACTTATTCTTGTTCTAAGATATCACTTGTACTTCAACCTGATGGATATGATGATCCGTGACACTCATCATCATATGTCCTTATGAACGCGTGACTGACAACCACTTCCGTTCTACAAGCGAGAGCTAGAGTGTGTATATCTTGGATTCCTTAATCAGAATCTTCGTGGTATAAGCTAGAATTATTGGCGGCCATTCCTAAGATCCGGAAAGTCTAAACTTTGTCTGTGGTATTCCGAGTAGGATCTGAGATGGGATGACTGTGATAAGCTTCAAACTCGCGAGTGTTGGGCGTAGTGACAGACGCAAAAGGATCAATGGATCCTATTCCAACATGATCGATAACCGACAGATGATTAGCCGTGCGGTGACAGTGCATTTGGACTATTTTTATTAAGAGGACGGGAGGTAGCCATTGATGCCGGTGAAACCCGAACATACAGCTTGCCATGGAAGGGAGTAAGAATGACTGGATGAAAGCAGTAGGAAAGCAGAGATTCAGAAGGAACACAGTATCTTCATGCGCTTATTTAAAATTCACACCAATGAATTACATAAGTATCTCTATCTCTATTTTATGCTTTATTTATCTTTATATTCAAAAACCATTATAACCATTTGAATCCGCCTAACTGAGATTTACAAGATGACCATAGCTTGCTTCATACCGACAATCTCTGTGGGATCGACCCTTACTCACGTAAGGTTTATTACTTGGACGACCCAGTGTACTTGCTGGTTAGTTGTGCGAAATTGTGACAAAGTGTGATTCATGTTTGAGAGCTCCAAGTCTTTGGCGCCATTGTTGATGATCACAATTTCGTGCACCATTTAACTCCAGCTTGTATCCTGTTTTTGGCGTTTAACGCCAGAATAAGGTGGAAAGTTGGCATTAAACGCCAGTTTGCATCATCACAACTCGGGCAAAATATGGACTATTTTATATTACTGGAAAGCCCAGGATGTCTACTTTCCAATGCAATTGAGAGTGCGCCAATTGGGCTTCTGTAGCTCCAAAAAATTGATTTCGAGTGCAGGGAGGTCAGAATCCAACAGCATCTGCAGTCCTTTTTCAGCCTCTGAATTAGATTTTTGCTCAGGTCCCTCAATTTCAGGTAGAAAATACCTGAAATCACAGAAAAAAACACACAGACTCATAGTAAAGTCCAGAAATGTAATTTTTGCATAAAAACTAATAAAAATATACTAAAAATAGCTAGACCCTACTAAAAACTATATGAAAATGCCTCCAAAAAGCGTATAAAATATCCGCTCATCAGTAACGTTTTCTTTATTTTCCTTTTATGTGTTTTAAACAATCAACCAAACTTTCTATCTGCCTAACTAAGATCTACAAGATAACCATAGCTTGCTTCAAATCACAATCCTCATGGGATGGACCTTGACTCACTCAGGTATTTTTTGGACGACCCAGTACACTTGCTGGTTCAGTTGTGCGAAGTGTAATTCCGCGCACCAACTATCTAATTGCTCCCCCCTTGTTCTCTCTTGAATTCTGCATCAAATAGCTTTAGAAATGAGTTGGATTTGAGCCTAGATGGCTCAAAAATCTCCCCCAGCGTATTCACTTTAATGCGGTCATGTGACACTTGTCACGCGTGCACGTGGCTAACGCGTGCATGTCGCCTTGCAAATTCTTCCTCACGCGTATGCGTAGATGACGCGTGCGCGTGACCTTGAATTCTCCAAATGCTCATTTCTTCATGAATTCTCCACTTTGCATGCTTTTTCCTTCACCTCTACCATCCAATCCTTGCCTTATAAGCTTGAAATCACTCAACAAATATATCAAGGCATCGAATGGAATTAAAGTGAATTAAAATTAGCAATTTAAAGGCCTAAAAAGCATGTTTTCACTCTTAAGCACAAATTAGGAAGAATTACAAAAGCATGCTATTTTATTGAATAAATGTGGGAAAAGCTGATAAAATCCCCTAAATTCAACACGAGATAAACCACAAAATTGGGGTTTATCAATGAGCTCGTTTCTTATGAATGTTGTCATTTACCTTATTTTCATGGTTACGAAAATTATAGAATTGTCATAAAGTATTAGTAAAACATAAAATATTACAATCGAAGTTAAAATATTACATCTCCAACATAACTAAAACATAGAATATCACAATACAAGCAGTTCGCAAAATATAAAACTAACATGTTACATTTCCAATAAAAAACTCCAACAGAAGTAAACTACATCAACCCTAGGAGCACTGTACGACCTAGGCATCTCCCATGGGTTGATTAGGACATCCTCTTCTAGTAGGACTGGCTTGCCTATAGAGGCCACACCGCTTCTCATGTTGCTTGACCTCATCCATATCATTCCGGAATTTGGTAGACACGGGCCTTCCAGTCGACTTCCAACGCATGACTGGGTTAGGACGCAGCGTCGTCCCATGCCACTCCGCCCACAGCGACTCGTCAAGGATAGGTCAAAACTCCATCTTGTACACCTTGAACACAGCTTCCTGCCTGTAGACTGGATGCACATATGGGGCCCACTCAATGCTAGCAGCGGCACACCCGGCAAGTGTATGGCGGTACGGATAGTAGAGAGACTGAAATAATCCATAATCACACGCACCAACTGATAGCCGAACACGGAAGGAACCTTGCGACCATCCCTCGAACGGCTCTAGCTCCTCCACAACAAACACAGAGGCCCACCTATCACAATGAGTGACATGCATCTTCGGGAAGCCTTCTCTATTCTTATCAATGGCGGCCAAGAGTGTCTGGGAGAAGCGGTTTCCTTTGCCAATTGTGAATGCGCCTCCCTGTCCTTCGTCACAAACAACTTCTGCAGTCTTTCGTACGTGATGTGAACAATGGCTGAAATCGGCAAGTAACGTGTCCCCTTCAAAACAGCATTGATGCACTCGGACAGATTTGAGGTCATATGACCAAACCGCCGCCCGCTGTCGCAATGTTGTAGCCAAATCTCCTTTCTGAAATGACCCGTCCAGTCCACTGTCGCCGAGGAGACTCCTCTCAAGATATCCATGTACCACTCATACCCAGCCTTGCTTGGACTGTAAGTAGCATTTATGAGGTATCTCTTGCCCTCGGCTGACTTGAACCGAGTCATGAAAATCGTAGCCATGTGCCTAATGCAGTAAGCAAGAAAGGCTCTTAGGGGATGTCAACCACTATCATCGATGCTTAGTGTGGCCTTCATAGCCTTCGATCTGTCAGAGATAACTAGCAGGTCGTCTTGTGGGTGACGTGACGTCTCAAATTAGTAAGAAAAAACGACCATGATTCGATTCTCTCAGACTCGACAATGGCAAAAGCAATAGGAAGGATGTTGCTGTTCCCGTCTTGCGCCACCACAATAAGCAACACTCCACCGTACCTGCCATACAAATGCGTACCATTCACAGATACAAATGGCTTGCAATGCTTGAAGGCCTCGACACATGATGGGAAAGCCAAAAAAAATTTGTCGAGCATGTTACACTCGCGTACCAGGAGGTGTCCATCGTAGAACGGTTTGACGCGTAAGTCACAAATCGTTCCAGGAAAACAGCTCTGCAGTGCCTGAAGCAGCTTTGGAACCTTGTTGTAGACTCTTCCCAATCCCTGTAGATATGTGCAATTGCCTTTTATTTTTTCCATCCACACCTTTCTGTAGGAGGGTTTGAAGTGACAGCTTGCCTAGACCGCACCTTACAAAACCGGAATACTGATAGAGGGGTTCGACTGTATCAACAGTAATATAACCCTGCAGATGAGAGATTACTGTCTAACTGATGATGGTCTTGCCTCATGGTGGGTGCCAGACAACTGTGTGCTCCACCAACCTGCCGAACCTCCCTGAACACAACAAAACAATATTATTACAGGCATATCTGAAACCTACTTAATATATCATACATAAGTAATCAAAAGCACAATTAAAGTTGAACTTACCAGTATTTGAGGTTCTTCCGAAGGGCCACACGAAGGCTCCATTGACACCCATTGTCAGCTTGACGGCACTGCACATGGTACTTTAACCGTCCGATTTGATCACCCGGTACTCAGCACTCTTGCAAATACTATAGTTCTTCACACCTTAAAGCACTGTCTCTCGGCTTCTGAACCTGTGGCCGACCCGAAACTCTATCCCGCCATCTAGGTTGAAATCCTCTTCACCCGTGTCAAGAAATGGAGTCCTCTCATGTATGGCGTCCAAATCCAGACTGTGATAGTGACTTGGCACTGCCGATAGTGCAGGAATTGGGTGAGATGGAAGCAGGACATGGCACAGCACAGTCTGGCCAGGTGTCTCCGAAACAAACTCATCCTCATCGCCACCATCGGACAAATCACTGTCCGCACTATCGGCCACGTAATCATCGTTTGACTCCTCCTCGCCCTCCTCTGCCTCATCCACTGGAATGGCAACATGAATGGGCAGTGCTGCGAGAGGTCGGTCATCCTGTACATAGGTTGAGTGTACAGAACCACCACGACCACTATGTCCCACCTCGGCGAAAAGCTCCATTACCTGCTCCACCATGATCCTCCCATGGATGTCGAACATCAGTCGCACATGCTTGTCCCCTTGAAGTTGGAATAGTCGAAACCGGAAGACTCCATTGCCCATGGGTGCCAACAACCTATACCCCACCCTTTCGATCTCCCTCACTTCTGTACCACCGAGCTTGCTCATTATCAAACTCTTCAATTCCGACAACGTATTCACACGCTGAGTGCGAAATAATATTAGATCCTCACACTCAAATGTCACCCCATTGTCGCCATTTCTCATACGACAATTGGGATAAACAAGCACAACTATGTAAGGAAGGTTATCGGCCATTGATTCCTTGTTTTTGTCAGAAAAACGAGACAGAGAAAGGATACGAAACATGTGTGGAGAACACCAAGGATTATACATCCTTTTATAGCAGTTGAAAATTTGTCTTCTTCTATCTCGTTTACAATGTAAACGAGATGACATTTCACGTATCTCGTTTATAGTGTAAACGGGATAACCACAAGGCATGCTGACGTGTCTTATCTCGTTTACAGTATAAACGAGATACGTCAAATGTCATCTCATTTACACTGTAAACAAGATAAGACTAGAGAATTTAAATCGGTAAATATTTTTTAAATTATTTATTTCGATAATTATTACATTTATTTTATTTATTAAAATAAAAAACCCCTCTACTTAGGCTCCTCAATAATCGTCATAAAAGCATCACTATTTTTTTTTTATAACAACCATATTAAATATACACAAAAGATCAATTATACGTATAAAATATATATTAAAAATAAGTTAAGCAATACATATATTTATACATAAATATATATAAAATACACAAATACATGTACATAGTAATATATTTGGTAACTAATTTTTAGTGTGCACTTGACATTTTTTATTTATTTTACAAAACATAACACTCCATAATAAACATGTCTATGCCCTTCCTTATTAAATACTTTTTGTAATAGTTTATCAAAAGATTTCTATGTATTTTTGCTTCCACTTAGTAGAACAAATTAATTTTTCATATTAGAATAGAAAGGATATATCAAGGTCTATGGAGGAAAAACAATAAAAGGATATATGCTCACTTTCAAAAAGCCCCGAAATTAAATAAACAAATTTAATATCCTTTCCGTACTTTAAAAAATAAGATATTGCTAAAAAAATAAAGCTTTATAATAAGTGAAATTTTAATATTAATAAATTTTTATTGATAATTTTATAATATAAGTTTAAAAAAAAGATTTACTTAATAAATTTCATAAGATAAGAATCTAAAAATAGATAGTTACAATAGGATTCATTATGTGTAGATCGTATCTTAAATCAATCATATTACTATAAACTCTCAAACTCCACAAAAAAGTTAACTTCTTTACGGATTCGTTGGTACAAAACACTTCTGGACCAAAGAATCCCTCATATGGGTTACAAAACCACATAAACAAGTTAATAGGATCGTCAAACTCATAAGCACAAAAATACCATGATGAACAACTAACAGATTCCCTAGACAAAACCACCCTAGAAACACACCTGTACTCTCAATTTGTTATAGACACAAGTTGAGTTAAGCAAGCAAAAGCAATCACTTCAAACATTTATAAAAAAAAAAAATCCAGCAACCATTATGTCTTTTCACCCTTAAACGAGATCAGACATTCTTCTTCTATGACGGCACAATGTAACTCTCAAGTTTGGATCTGTTGATGTAATCATCTTGCCCTGAGGATTAATGATTTTTTGTTCTGATTCAATGCACTTGGGCTTTTCTGCAAGGACTGTATTTGTTTTAGCATATTGAGACTTTGCATTTGAACTTCGTAGAATTGCTTTGATGCGGAGATCTGAATGGCTTAATGATTGGGAACAAGGAAACTGGATTGAGTTTCTAGTGACTGCCGATCTTAAAATCTTTGATCTAGCACTGATTTCTCGTTCGGAAACACTTTGCCTTTGGCGACTAGCAATCGTTGGATTCATGAATCGAGGCACTGAACTAGAGAAGTTTCTTTGAATAGTCTTCTTAGATGCTTTGGGAGTTTCAATAACCTCTTTGACATCATCTTTGGACGTAGTAAAGGTTTCCATGCTGTCATTTTCCGGAAGACTATATGTAGTTGAGAAGAGCTTTCTACTCTCAGTTAACCTGAACTCAACCTTCTGTATTTGATCCCCTAAATTTTGACGTTGTTCTATGGCTTCCCTAATGTCTTCCTCGAGCTCCATAATGTTCTTCTCCTTCTGCTTCTTCAATTCCTACAGTACATGCACACAGTTAGCAAATTTTCAAACGGATTTGACTTTGGAACATCCTTCAGTACAACTGTCAGCAGGTATACCATTGGTACTTCTTTGCAAGACTCTACTGCTCTTGCCCTCTTTGCAAAGTTCAAGGAACAAATTGTCTCACAAATATCTTCTTCAGATGGGCTTATATGCACAAGCATCAAGACCTTTGAGCCATCACCTGAAGTATTTGGTTATGAAGTGTAAGTGTATTAATTTTCTTCTATAGACATGTAAAAGATAGGGTCGAAACACAAATCAAGACTGCGTATGAATATGCACGTTTCAAACAGATGTTGACAGTATAAGAAAGAAATTGAAAATCAGATGTAGTTAGATATTTAAATGTGTAAGCAAATATTTCAATCTTTATGAGTTCGTAGTTGATACAAGAAAAATTATCAATATGCCTTGCATAAAAGTTTGTAGTGGATACAAGCAATTTAGGGAAGAAAGCAGTATGAGTCATACCAAGGGAATCTTTTAATATTTGAGTCAGCTTGCTATTTCTGCAGACAAAGTAGTAGCATAAAAATTATTAGCTACATGATACTTTGATTGCATATAAAGAAACAACAATTGGAGTGTCAGAAAAGAACAACTTTTGCAGTCAAAGGGACTCATCTCAGTAGCAGGTAGCTCTTTCAGGCAAATATCACATGTAAGCAGCAAAAGTGACATAGTTAAACATGAAAAAATCATCACCAGCAGAATACTTGCCTGTAAGGCACATGGCACCTCTTCCTCTTCAAAGCTGCAATGACATCAGCTAAAGCAGAAAGGGAAAGATTAATGGCTCGGCCCTCGTCCATTGTTAGCCCTTTGGCTCCGGTTTTAAGCAGCCGTTCACTGCCTCCAAGATCAACCATCCACAGTCTACTTACTTCCCTTCTAGCTTCCAAACCATCCCCATGGCGAAAAATGTTTATCCTTGTCAAGCTAGATATATATGAAGCTAAACAGATAACGTAACTATCAAGCTGAGAAACCGAATTGGAAATAGCTTGGAGTATCTATGAAAACCTATAACCCACCAGTGTGACCTGCTTGACGCTTCATTGACGTTTGTCCATGATGTGGATCTGAACCTTTTTCCCTTGTTGTACCACCATCTGGCTTTAGCATAATCTGAAATCGGCACTTCAGAGAGACCCTCAACTTCAATAAACCCCTTTGGATCTGTTTGGATGTTGAGATTGCTGTAAAAAGGGCCAAGTGAGTCAAAGTTCTTTTGTCATGAGACAATTACCAAACCCAGCCTTATTGAATTCAACCTCACTTTGAGCTTAAAACTAAAAAATGTTACCATTTTGTCATAGGTTCATATGCTTTATTACACAGTCTTGGAGCCAGCAGATCCCTGAGATTGCCCATGTAAACTTCCAACATGCTCATTGAAAAGGTAAAAGAAGATGAATTATCCACAGATGATTGACGAAAGAGCTCTTCAAGAGCTCGCGGAATAATTCCAGGCTGCTCATTTGAACCATCCTAAAAGAAAATTATTACAGGCCACCAACATCCATTAACGATGCTGCCATACCCAATGGTTTTGAACGTTAGACATACATATATAATATGGTAACAAAATTTTAACTAACCATTGTGAATGTTTTTCCTGTGCCTGTTTGACCATAAGCAAAAACACACACATTGTGGCCATCCATTGCCGATCTCAGAATTGGCTCAACCTCAACAAAAACACTTTCTGCAAAGGGTTCAATTTCGAAACATACCATAGCCTAACTTCAGTAAAACTTGGAAGCATAATGAATAACCAAATTTGGCAAAATGCACTGACATTTAATACTAGCCTTGACTTGCTTCTTGACAGAAGACCTTATCAAACTCAAAATCTTTCTTCCTCCCTCCAAACTTCATCCGAATTCTCTCCGATCCAGCCGAAACTGGTTCAGAACCTCTTCTCTTCTCTGCCAGCAGAAATGGTCTAATCCTACAAAATACTCTAATGCTCCCTGCATAGAAAAATCAACTTCTTCAACATTAATGTCTAAAAAAATGTTCTAATATACTATTATTTACTCAATCTACTATTATTAGCGTGCTACCTTTAATGTCTAATATCCTTCTCAAAGCCCCTCTCCGCTTTTCATCCCACGTTCTCTGCTTAATCCTCAGCTGCTTAATTTCACCTAAACATCCAATCCAACTCGAATAAAATAAAATTAGTTTCTATAACAAAAATTTAATAAAAAGGAAAACGATTCAACTTTATTCAATTACTTTCTAAATTGGAGATCAAATTCTGAAGCACGTCCTTTTCTTGCTCAGGCACCACAACGACGTCATTGTAAACCGGCGGCGAAACGGGGAACTCAGCGACGGAATCCGGACTCAAATTAGCAGCGGTCTCTGGACGCATCAGAATCTGTTCCTCCACCATTTCTAAAAGGAGATCTGTTCTCTCTCTCTCTCTCTCTCTCTCTCTTTGGCGGTATTAGAAATTTAGAATGTTATTGCAACCACAATTAATGGCTGAAAAGAGTGTGTTAAAAAAGATGGAGGGAACTTAATTAGCACAATTATTAATTATTATTATGCCAAATAGAACCTTCTAGATCTTAACGAATTGAAAATCCTTATCCCCTGGACCTAGAGTGATGTAAAGAGAACCCCAACAACAACATGCGTTATGATGAAGCTATGATAATGCAGGAAAAACATTTTCCATGATTCACGTAATGCATAGAGACGAAAATACAATTAAATAGAATTTAGTTAAAAAATTTTATAAAAATAAATAAAATTTTTCTTTTTAATATATATTTAAAAATTTTCACTACTTACTAGGAAAGCGTGTATGTCAGGAATCCCGAAGGGAAGACTGAAGATAATTTTGGATAATGTTTTCTTTTTTCTTTTCAAGGGCTTTGAAATCTTAGGAAGGTGGGAAAGAAAATAGAGAGGAGAGGAGGTTGGAGAAGTTAGTTTCAATGATTGAACACTCTCAACGACCCTGATTAGGAGTGCGGAAAGAAAAAGATAAAAGTCATGTACTTGGACAACAATAATTATATAGTAGGAGCTGGTAGTAGTACTACGTGTTTGTTTGACCTCATTATCTTGATAAATAAAAAGAATTGTTTTAATGAAGAAAGATTTTTTTTAATGTATTTGATAAATTTTTAATAGTAAAAATAAAAATTTTAAAAAAATAAAAAATATCTTAAAAAAATATTTTTTATATAATAAATAAATAAATAAGTATTTTTATATTGTTATATCTAAATATAATTGATAGATAAAAAGATTTTTTTGCATGAGATACTCAAACATAAAATTACTTTTATTTTTTTATAAGATTTTTTAAAAAAAATTACTCGAAAAAATATCTTTTTTTAGAAAGCTCACCCAAACAAGTTCTATAGTTATCTTGTATAGCTGATCTTTTTAGTAATGTAATTTCTGATTGTGTTATTTATTGATTTGAAAAAGCTGGATGTTTTAATTTTTATGGACGTTAATTATTTTAGTTAGGCTACACATCTAAATAATTTTTTATTCATGTCCAATCAAGCAGGTGCAATACCAAAAAACCCAATCTCATTAATGAAATGTGTATTACACACGTGGAAACCTCTCAAATGTTACCAATTTACTTCACACTTGAATATAAAAAAAAACGTTCATTCTTCCAACTTAAAATTGTTATTGCAGAATTTCAAATCTCTTTCAAAACTCATTCGTATTCTATTCTATTGGAGAATCGGGTGGAGCGTTTGATACGAAGAACAAAAAACACACCAAAATAAGAACAATGATTCTGCAAGATATTGAGAAAAAACTATTTTTATTATGTTCATTTAATTTCTTGCAAATCTCGCATTTCTTCTAGTTCGATTTAAGGTTTAGTGGATTGAGTTCGTTCATTTAGTAGATCGAGTTTTTCTAATTCTATTTTTTTCCGTAACTAGGGCATACGAATGAAACGATGTTGTTAGTTTATTGGTTCTGATAAATAATTCAGTTCATCTCTTAGTTTAATTGAGTATATTTGCATGTAGAAATAAAATAAAAATGTGTTTTTCTTGTTGATTGAATGTTTGTCACGTTTTGTTCAAATCTGAATAGAATTTGGTTCATTTGGAAATTGGACTAGGTTCACTTGATTCTACTATTAAGTGTTCACCAAATCTGTTATTTCTTAGTTTAATTAAGTTCATTTACAAGCAGAAATGATTTGAAGTGCGCTTTTTTTACTGATTGAATGTTGATCACCTTTTGTTCAAATTTGAATCGAATTCGGTTCATTTGAAAATTGAGTTAGATTCACTTGATTCTACTGTTAAATGTTCAACAAATCTGAACCAAATTCGGTTTATTTATGAGTTGAGTGAAGTTCAGCTGTTAAGTATTAACCAAATAGTTTTGTCCTTACAGCAAAAATAAAAAAGATGACGGTCATAAAAAATGAGAAGCCGCACTATAACGTAAGCATATACACATTAAATAAACTATATTTTGTATTATAAATATATCATAACATACTATTTAAAATTTTTATAAAAAAAATCACGATTTGAGATGCCAAACAAAATCAATAGTTAGAGTGTTTAACGAAATGAGTGAAGAAAAGAAAAATATTGTAGAAGAAATGGGATTCGATGCATTGGTACATTTCCAGAAAATGAACATCTCTCACAAGCTCTTGAAGGAATTGATTCGTTACTGTGATGCCTATCATGGATGCTTGGACACTCTCTATGGCAAAATATACATAACCCCTGCAAAGATAAGAGATGCGATGGGTATAAATTTCGGCGGTATTATACTTTTCATCTTTTACATTTGTTTTTTTTTCTTTTTGATCTTTTTATTATTCTTTAATTTATTTCGGTTTATTCCTTGCTTTATTTTAGGTTCATTTGAATATAGAAAATGAAACTGAGTCTTTTTGACTGATTTGTTTATATTAAAATATTGTAGGAGATTGTTTTCCTGAAAAATTGCATACAGCAAACTGACTGAGGAACAGAAGAAGATAATTGACAACTTCAAAAGTGCTATTTTGCCATTTTTGACAAAAACTGTCATTGATATGAGTGTTGAAGGGGAGGAGAACCGGCTGAAATTCAAGAGGACTTTTGTCGTCTTTGTCCAAAAATATTTCTTGCTGCCGACAATAATAAGCACGGTCTCTCCAATCCATAAGTCGCATGCCCTTCATGTGGACACCATCCGACGATGGGAATGGGCATCTCATGTGCTGAGCTTCCTGAGAAAGGGGATCAAAGTCCAGAGAGAAGGAAAGAAACTTTCCATTGATGGCTGTGTCTTCGTTTTAATGTTAATATATTTCCATGAATCGAAGTTCCCTCGACCAAAAACAGATGACGCTCCTGGGCCACCATGTGTGGCCTATTATTGGACAAGGAAAAAGCTTGTCAACCAGATTGCTTTGGAAACAACTGATGAAATGGTAAATAAAAAAGATTTCCCCTTGAAATTTCGGTTTAGATGCTTTTAAAACTAATGTGCTAACTAAATAAGTTTATATTTTAGGGACTTGTGAACAGAGCAGAATTGAGGGGAGGAGACATAGAAGAAGAGAAGGTGAAAAAGAAAATAGTTTTCTTGAAGGGAAAAAAGAAGGAAAAAGAGAAGAAAGGAAAAAAGAAAATTGTCATTTTGGATTCGTCTTCGAAAGAATACAGTTTTTCTGAATCTGAGTATACTTCTCACCATCGCTTATTGAAAACTATGTATTTATTTAAAGTTTTATATTGTTATTTTAAAAAAAATTTGTATGTGTTACATAGAAGAAGAAGAAGAAATTGAGAAAACACCGCCAAAGAAAAGAAAACAACCACAAAGGGTAGCGAACCAACAAACCAAAATAAGGAAGATTGTTCTGACAGAATTGGAAGCAAAATTGAATCTGAAGATGAGTAAGTTTTGGAAATAATAATTTTTGGTTTATTGCTACGTTTATTTGAGGTTCATTTAGTTTAGTTTAGTTTTGCTTGTATTTACTGAAAATTATTCATGTGTGCTTGTTAAGTTAATTACAACTCTAATATTTGTTTCCGGTATACATTTGATGTGTTTTACTGATGATTGATTCCATTTGACTGCTTGTTCAAATTTGAAATAAATTCGATTCATTTATTTTTTAACTATAGTTCATTCTGGTTTTAAGTGAAAACTTATTAGATAAAGTTTCAGAAGTGAACAAGTAGAGGGGACGACTGCTAAAAGAAGAAAACAAATGTTGGAGCTAAAAAAAGAAAAAATAATAAAGAGAAAAAATGATAGAGCTGAAAAAACAAATGTTGCTCCAGATGATTGTGACTCGATAGATGCGCGATATGATTTATCGTAGACGTAAGATTGAGTTTCTTATATAAAGTTATTTTTCTTTCTTTGCTAACTTGTTCTAAAACTTCATATAATTTCTTTGGATTTACCGAATAATAATTATGTATTTTGCTTAGACTGCCGACTGTAAATTTGGGCAGTTAACCTGTGTTACAAACACAGACGAGCTTGGCACCGTCTATAAATACACCAAGTAATACCAAGTATTTCTCTTAAATTTTATTTACATCTTGTACTTTTAATTAGAATATCTTGGTTGATGATTTTAGTTTTGTATATTTTTTCTTAGAAAAAAGATTCTTGAAATTCCCGGTTGATGGTGTTTTTGCGGAAAAACGAATTTCCAAACACATAGATCTAACCGGCAAGTATACCGGGTCGCATCAAGTAGTAATAACTTACATAGAGTGAGGTCGATCCCACAGGAATTGATGGATCAAGCAACTTTAGTTGGTGATTAGTTTAGTCAAGCTAACATTGAATGAATTGTGTGAAGTTGAGCAACAGAATGTAAATTTGCAGTGAATTGAAGGTGCAGAAGAATTAAATTGCAGAAACTTAAAGTGCAAGAAATGTAAATTGACAGAATCTTAAATGACAAGAAATATAAATTGCATCAAATGTAAAGGGGGCTAGGGTGCTGGAAATTAAAGAGAGCAGTAAAGCAAAGCATAGAACAATTGTAGGGATATTAAATTGCTTAAAAGTAAATTGGAAGCAATAGGAACAGAAAGGTAGAAATGCAGATGAAATAAAAGCAGCAGATGTAAACAGCAAGGCAAAATTTCTTGAAAAAGCAACACAGAATGTAACTTAGCTCGATTGTGAAATTTAAAGAGACAAGATCTCAGGGAATCAATGAGACTAGAAAATAAGTCTAGATCTCAATTCCTTCCTTGATCAAAGTAGAAAGCAGATTGAAGAAGAAAGAAAGATAAAAGCAGTAAGAGAGTTTTGATTCAAATCCTTAATTTCTTGAATTATGCAGAAGAACAAAGCAGAGATGTTGCAGATGGAGAATGAAAACAGAATTCCTTTCAATCTCAATCCAAAATTCAAATAGAAAGGAAAATTAAAAGAGAGAGCTCTCTACTACTACTCCTAATGCTTCCTAGTGGAGCTAGCCTCCTTTTAGTGAGATGGAATTGTTGCCTTTATATAGGCTTTACAAAGTAAAAATAAAAATGAAATTAAAATAAAAATCCTAATCTAATTGATCCATATGCCTTTGAGTGATGATGTGGGCTTTGCTTGCTTTGGATTTGAAGATCTATATGGTCTTGGTTCAATTGGTGAGGAATTGAATTTAATTGGATTTTTGGTTGAATTTTGGCCCATGGATGACACTCTAGGGGGCTGCTCTGCACTTGTGGAGAGCATAGCAGTGAGGCTTTGTATGGGGATCCAATTTGCGTGCCAAGGCTTGTGAGGCACAGAAGATTGCCCTGCCCTTGTGGAGAACGGGGCAGTGGTGCTTCCAAGGGGAGGTCCCAAGTTCAAACCCTTGTAAAAGCATTTGGGGAAACAATTTTCCTTGAATTTTTATGAAGAGAGCACGACATTGCTCTCACCAAGAGAGCAGAGAAGAATAATGAGTGCTACTTCCTTGGCTTCCCTTGGTCTCCCTCTTCGAGCCTTGGTGGTTGCACTTTGGTTTATTTTTGCTTATTTTTATTCATCAAAGATGCCTTTCACTCGTGCCTCAATTTCACACCAAATATGGATTGCTATGTATCGTTGGAAAGCTCTGAATGTCAGCTTTCCAACACAACTAAAAGCACATCAATCGGACATCTGTAGCTCAAGTTATAGCCCTTTGAAGGAGGCATGGTCATGCTGTGAGCGCCCAAATTTTAACTTAGCAAAAATTTGCTTCCAACCTCACTTTGTTTCATCAAGATATTGCCTTGCTCTTGGCAAGAGCAGAGCAATGTGCGTGCTGGTTGCTTCCTTCTTTGATTTGGTCATGGGCCACTGATAAAAGAACTTCTTGACGGTTTAGAATTTATCCAATGGAGTCTCATTGTGAAGTATAGTTTCCAAACCAATCAATAATTCTTTCATGCAAAAATTTTGGTTGTCACAAATAACAAACCCCAAATATGAATTAACCGAAGTATTAAGACTCCGGGTCGTCTCACGAAGAGTTGCAATGAAGTGGTAAATTATTGGCTATGGGGATCAAGGGGGGTTTGATTTGATATTGGGCAAGGAAATGTAAAAGCAAGAAAGTAAATGATACAAAAAGTAAATTAAACAAGCAATTAAAGGAAGCAATTAAAGAAAGAGAGACATTCATGGCAATGAATTGAGATCATAGGCTTTCTATCCTAGTCATGCATGATTAATTCATCTTATTTAGTCAACTCCAATAAATAGGGAGAAAGTCAAACAAGATTAATCAATCATGTTACAAATATAAACAAGAATTTATCTCATTACGTCAACTCCAACAATTAGGGAGAAAGTCTAACGAGACTAGCTAATCTCAATCCAAAAGTCCTAATCGACTTACTAATTAAACTAGCAAAAGATTAGCGTCAATGGAAATAATCTTCCATAAGTCCTAATCAACTCATTAATTAAATTAGCAAAAGATTAGCATCAATGGAAACAATACTAGCTAACAACTCTAGATCACCAACATAAGTTGGATTTTCATGACTCAAGATTACCCAATCACTCTTTCCAAGCCAAGAATGCTCAAAATCTACTCTAACATCCTTCCAAGCATTTTATCAAACACTTGGAAGGCATAAAAGGAAAGCATAGTAAAAGTGCAAGGAAAGTAAATCTACACTACTCAATTGCAAGGAAAGTAAGATCTCAACTCAAATCAACAATAAAAAGAACATCAAACATAAAATTGCATTAAAGAAAATTAGATCCAACAAGGTTCATGAACATAAAAGCAACAAAATAAAAGAAATGAACAAGTAAAACCTAGAAGAGTAGAGATGTAACAACAAGAAATTAAATCAAAACAAGAATTAAAAGTTGGATTTAAGAAAATTAAACCTAAACTACCCAAATTCTAGAGAGAAGATAGATCTTCTCTCTCTAGAATTCTACCCTAAAACATGATGGAAACTCAACTATGACTAAGTGTGTTCATTCCCCCTTCAATCCTTGGGTTCAATAGCATCAGAAATGGGTTGGATTGGGCCCAAAATGAGCTGCAAAATCGCTGGGGGCGATTTCATTAAAGTGGGCCATGGACAGCATCGGCGCGCACGCGCAAAGTACGCGTGCGCGCCCCTGAACGAAAAGCAACATATAGCAAAATTTATATCATTTTGAAGTCCCGGATGTTAGCTTTCCAACGCAACTGGAACCGCCTCATTTGGACCTCTGTAGCTCAAGTTATGGTCATTTGAGTACGAAGAGGTCGGGCTTGACAGCTTTACGGTTCCTTCATTTCTTCATGAGTTCTCCCACTTTGCATGCTTTTCTCCTCACTTCTTCCATCCAATACTTGCCTTATGAACATGAAATCACTCAACAAACACATCAAGGCATCAAATGGAATTAAAGTGAATTAAAATCACCAATTTTAGGGCCTAAAAAAAACATGTTTTCACATTTAAGCACAAATCAAGGGAGAATTGCAAAACCATGCTATTTCATTGAATAAATGTGAGAAAATGTGATAAAATCCCCCAAAATAAGCACAAGATAAACCACAAAATTGGGGTTTATCAGCCACGCTTTTAAAAGCATGGCCTAAGGCTCCAAAGTGTGCTCCAACTTCAAAGTGTGCCCCAAAGCTCTTTTTTTCTCCTTTTTAGCTTATTTTGTGCTTCTTTGCTTCTTTTTCTTCTTATTTCCTACAAGATTTATAAATTTAAAAGATCAAGGAAATATTCTAAATAAGCACAAAAAAATGCAATATTTAAGCACAAATCATCAATTTCTTGTATGAAAAAGCATTGAAAAATAGGTATATGATGACTTGTCATCACAACACCAAACTTAAACCTTGCTTGTCCCCAAGCAAGAAAAGAATCATGCAATAAAGATTGACAATCCAAGGTAAGAAGAATAGCAACTCAATGTTCATGGTTAGCTAGTTTTCTAAGTATGCTACAATCACAAAAGGGATGTAAATGATTGATGCTTCTATCTAGCTCAATTTATGAAATCTTTCTCTTATATTTCTTCCTTGAAACAAGCTTTTGTTTTTCTTATTAGCTTCTCCTTTTGGGTGCTTTGCCCCATGAGTTGATAATAAAGCTACGACTTCTAAATGCTTTGTTTTCAAGTATTACCACTTGATACATAAGCACCACAAGCATTTAATTAGAGGACTTCATTAAACTCATCATTTTTTTTCTTTTCTTGACTCTTTAATCATTGATGCTCAGAACCTTGAGCTTTGAGGGAGTGCTTTTGCACTTGAGCCTAGCCTTGACTTCTAAGTGTTTTGTTTTCAAGCATTTGGCTTGATACATAAACACCACAAGCACTTAACAAATAAATTGCCATTGGTACTCAGAGCCTTCAGCTTTCTCATTCTTTCCCTTTTTCTTTTCTTGCTTTAATTGTATTTGCTTCTTCAAGGTTTTCATGATTTCAAAAGATTTCACAAAATGTCCTAGATAAAAACTTCAATTAAATAAAATCCAATGCAATTGAGCAACAATTAATCATACTAGCTTTCCAATACTTGTATGCACATGCTAAAATCTTCTTTAATTCCTTGTTTGTTTATGATCATGATGCTTTATTGCTTTTGAACTCACAAAACTCAAGTTGGTAGTCATAATGCCACAGTAACATGTTACAGATCAAGATTCAAGCTATGCTTTATTCATACACACATGTAAATAGAAAAGATGAAGACAATCATGCAATTTAAGTGCTGGAAACAAATGAGAAGAAAAGGAACTCTACAACCTTGTAGTTCATCTTCATCATTGTTGTCCTTTTTCCTCTATTCTTCCTCTTTCCCTTGCCAAACTCAGAATGCTTGCTCATCCTCAAGCAACAATTAGAACAATGGCTATGGGGCTAAGATAGATCATGAATGTCTTATACAATGAAATGTTAGTAGCATATGTGTTTTAAGCAAGCAAAATGAAAGATAACAATCAAGGCACCAGAGACAGAGACATTTTGATTGCAAACATAAGAAAGTGAGCATGATACATTGCATAAAAATATAAATGGCACACCAAACTTAGTGTGACACTTTCACTTGGACTTGATGCAAGTATCTAGTAAACACTGGAACCAAACTTAGAATGCAACCATATGTCAATTTATTTGAACTAAAACTAAACAAAAGAAACTGTTATTTGTTAAATACAATCACCAAATGAAGAGTCTATCATGAATAAGGATGTCTTGGTGATGTATTAACAAAAACAGTTAATAAAAGAAAGCATAAAAAAAACAAGTAAATAAATGAAACAAAGAGAAAACAAAAATTATCCAACTAAGAAGAAAAATAACACTGTAAAAGGCAATATGATTATGCAGACAAGTGATGTTGCTGGATTCATTGCATAGAAAATTAAGTGGCACACCAAACTTAGAATCTTAGTGTGACACTTCTATGTAGAATTGATGCAATCATCCAAAAGGGATTGAAAATAATTTGTTGCAAGGCAACACCAAACTTAGAATGTGATCATATGCCAATTTATTGAAATTTAAACAAAGCAAGGAGAAGAAATGTACCTATTGTCTACCTGTTCTTCACTTTCTTCCTCTTCTTCCAATTTATTAAGAGAAATGACCTTAAGGGGGGAGAAGTTTCAGCTATTGTCCCCTTTCTTGGTTTTCTCTCAGCAAGCTTCCTTTTAAATTTGGCTTGATTGAGCTTGCTTGCTGGTTCAGGGACAGGGTTGGTGCTTTTGTTAGTTGCCTTCACTTCTTGGATGTCAAGACATGGTTGCTGTGTGATTTTTGGAGTAATTTCTTCATTAAGAGCCTTTTGAATTGGTGGTTCCATGAGCCCTTCCTCTTTGCACTTCTCTGCTTCACTTGAGTGTGACTCCTCTTGAGTGTCTTTCTCACTTTCTTGCTCTTCCACTTCCTCCCTTGCACTCAACATTTGACTTAATAGCTTTTTCATTGAGGAGGTTTGTTGATCTTCCCAACATTTCTTCATCTCCTCTTCATATTTCTCAATCACAGATTCAAGTGTTAAGGGTCTTTGGTTCAGGGAGGTTTGTGGAGGTTGTGAGTTTTCATGTTCCTTTATCTCAAGTGGCTTCTGTGGATATGCAGCTTCAGGTTCAATTGCCTCCTTCTCCTCATCCTCCATTGAAATTTCAATTGATATAGGAACTTCTTCTTCCTCTTCTTCACTCACAGATTGTTCCTCATCCTTAACACTTGGTGATCCTGAATGAATCCTCCTTTGCTCTACATGCCCTTCTGTCTTCTTGAGGAGGAATTCTTGTTCTGTACAGCGTTGTTTTTGTTCTTCCATAAATTGTTCTTGTCTTTCCAATAATTCTCTGGACTTTTGAAGGGGATCCTCAGCTACTATCTCAAAAGATGAAGGTTGAAAGTAATTTTGTGGTTGGTGAGATGAGTTGTATGGATCTTGAAGGGAATTTTGTGTTAAGGCATAATCAAATGATGAACACTCTTCCAAGTATGCTCTGGCAGCACAATCAAGTGATAATGTCCTTAAATAATTAGAATGTGAATCATTGCATTTCCCTTCCCAGCCATCATTTGTGTACGTGCCATAATAGTATGAGTCACTTTGTGGCTCTGGAAAATATTTCATTTCACTTGATTGTTCATACTCCTTTAATTCTTGGTGATACTCCCAACCACCATTAGAATAATGACTTGAATCATTTTGTGGTGGTGAGAAATATCCCATATGATTATCTTGTTCATCTTGTGGCTTTGAAGTGCATCTCCATGGATTGGAGTGCTTAGAATCTGTAAATTCTTGGTGATATTCCCAACCACCATTAGAGATTTGTAATGGTGGGTGATATCCCAGAAAATTTGTTTGATCACAAGATGAGTTGAACTCTATTTGAATTTTGTAAAACACAACACCAATGAAAATTGAAATTACTCATATCAGAAATGAGTTTTGCTTAGTGAGGAAAAAACACAAACACCTTGGTTTCAACTTAGAACAGAGAACAAAAAAAAAAGAAAAAAATGCTTGATCTAGACTTCTCACCCACTTAATCATTGTTGATCTAAATCAATCCCCGGCAACGGCGCCAAAAAACTTGATGGTATTTTTGCGGAAAAATGAATTTTCAAACACATAGATCTAACCGGCAAGTATACCGGGTCGCATCAAGTAGTAATAACTCACTTAGAGTGAGGTCGATCCCACAGGGATTGATGGAACAAGCAACTTTAGTGGGTGATTAGTTTAGTCAAGTTAACATTGAATGAATTGTGTGAAGTTGAGCAACAGAATGTAAATTTGCAGTGAATTGAAGGTGCAGAAGAATTAAATTGCTGAAACTTAAAGTGCAAGAAATGTAAATTGACAGAATCTTAAATGACAAGAGATGTAAATTGCATCGAATGTAAAGGGGGCTAGGATGCTGGAAATTAAAGAGAGCAGTAAAGCAAAGCATAGAACAATTACAGGGAGATTAAATTGCTTAAAAGTAAATTGGAAGCAATAGGAACAGAAAGGTAAAAATGCAGATGAAATAAAAGTAGCAGATGTAAACAGCAAGGCAAAATTTCTTGAAGAAGCAACACAGAATGTAACTCAGCTCGATTGTGAAATTTAAAGAGACAAGATCTCAGGGAATCAATGAGACTAGAAAACAAGTCTAGATCTCAATTCCTTCCTTGATCAAAGTAGAAAGCAGATTGAAGAAGAAAGAAAGATGAAAGCAGTAAGAGAGTTTTGATTCAAATCCTTAATTTCTTGAATTATGCAGAAGAACAAAACAGAGATGTTGCAGATGGAGAACGAAAACAGAATTCCTTTCAATCTCAATCCAAAATTCAAATAGAAAGGAAAATTAAAAGAGAGAGCTCTCTACTACTACTCCTAATGCTCCCTAGTGGAGCTAGCCTCCTTTTAGTGAGATGGAATTGATGCCTTTATATAGGCTTTACAAAGTAAAAATGAAAATGAAATTAAAACAAATTACAATTAAAATGAAAATCCTAATCTAATTGATCCATGTGCCTTTGAGTGATGATGTGAGCTTTGCTTGCTTTGGATTTGAAGATCTAGATGGCCTTGGTTCAATTGGTGAGGAATTGAATTTAATTGGATTTTTGGTTGAATTTTGGCCCATGGATGACACTCCAGGGGGCTGCTCTGCTCTTGTGGAGAGCAGAGCAGTGAGGCTTTGTATGGGGATCCAATTTGCGTGTCAAGGCTTGTGAGGCACAGGAGATTGCCCTGCCCTTGTGGAGAGCGGGGCAGTGGTGCTTCCAAGGGGAGGTCCCAAGTTCAAACCCTTGTGAAAGTATTTGGGGAAACAATTTTCCTTGAATTTTTATGAAGAGAGCACGACATTGCTCTCACCAAGAGAGCAGAGCAGAATAATGAGCGCTACTTCCTTGGCTTCCCTTGGTCTCCCTCTTCGAACCTTGGTGGTTGCACTTTGGTTTATTTTTGCTTATTTTTGGTCCTCAAAGATGCCTTTCACTCGTGCCTCAATTTCACGCCAAATATGGATTGCTATATATCGTTGGAAAGCTCTGAATGTCAGCTTTCTAATGCAACTAGAAGCACATCAATCGGACATCTGTAGCTCAAGTTATTTCCTTTGAAAGAGGCATGGTCATGCTGTGAGCGCCCAGTTTTTAACTTAGCGAAAATTTGCTTCCAACCTCACTTTGTTTCATCAAGATATTGCCCTGCTCTTGGCAAGAGCAGAGCAATGTGCGTGCTGGTTGCTTCCTTCTTTGATTTGGTCATGGGCCACGCTTTTAAAAGCGTGGCCTAAGGCTCCAAAGTGTGCTCCAACTTCAAAGTGTGCCCCAAAGCTCTTTTTTTCTCCTTTTTAGCTTATTTTGTGCTTCTTTGCTTCTTTTTCTTTTTATTTCCTACAAGATTTATAAATTTAAAAGATCAAGGAAATATTCTAATTAAGCACAAAAGAATGCAATATTTAAGCACAAATCATCAATTTCTTGTATGAAAAAGCATTGAAAAATAGGTATATGATGACTTGTCATCACCGGTTACAAATTTTAGAACAAAAAATTGAATGAAAAATAGAGTTTACTTGAGGTTCAAATATGGAGTAAATTCGGCTCATTTCTAGGTTTAATTGATGTTCATTTGATTCCAAAAATAAATTTGATGTGTTTTTAATCCTCTGCTTTTAATCTTTGTTGATGATTTTAATTTGGTATCTTTTTTTATAACAAAAAATAACCTCGAAACCCCGGTAAAAGTTTTTAGAAGAAAGAAACGGCATGAAAAAAAGGAATAACAGGGTTTACAACCTCCAACTGTGTAAGTTGAAATATTTACGTTAGTCTTTTAGATTTAGATAAATACTTTGTTCAATTAATCACACGGAATTTTGTTTAATTGTCAGTAGCACTACACCTAGTTCTCAACTACAGATCATTGCGGTTGGAGAAAAAACTTATTCTTAACCTCTGGATATGTGAGTTTTTCAATGTGCAACTTTTAGTTTCTCAGTTTCTATTCTAATCATTCAACATTAACTTCTTTCTTGTTTACCTTCTTTAGAGTTTCTATTGCAGTGTCTCTTCCAAGTTCTCACGTGGAAGAGATAATAAAAGATCAAAAGACCTTTACCTATGTCCCTTCGAAAAATCAAATAGAAGAAGCTTTTGTTAATAAGTAAGTTGTACTTAAAATTCTTTTTATTAGTTTTAATGGTATAGGATAATAATTTCGGGTCATTATTAAACTATTTTTTGTTAAATACAGCAGCCCTCCGAAACCACAACAACAACCCTACGAAGAACCTCCGACAAGGCAATCAGAATAAGAAGCACCTCTTAATGTGTAAGTTTTACTTAAAATCTTTTTTATTAGTTTTGATGTTATATCATAATACTTTTGATTACTAGTTAAAACTTTTTTCTGTCGTCTTGCAGTTCTCCCTGTCTTCGACATTGGGAAGATGATGCATCTTCTTTCAGTATTGGCATAAGTCCCCTAACCTCTCAACCAAGTCTCCTGATCTCTCACAAAAAATAACACAACTTGAAATGTTGGTTGAGGCGGTGATGAATGCTGGGGTGATAGCAACATTACAATTTGTTGAGAAAACCAGTGCATAGCCGATTTTGAACACCCCTGAAGGGTACTAGACTCCGGAGAAAGAAAAAAATAACAGAGGAGTTGGCGGGGAAATGTTATCAGTGGATGATACAATTAAATGTTTACAAAGATACAACCAATGAGTATGACACGATATTCATGCTGGACCATGAAGCGCATTTGGAGGGGGCTAGATTCCACTTCATGTCTCTAACACTCGGACAAGATGTAGAAAATATAGTAAATTCTTTGCCTATTACATTAACATTAATTATTTTTCTAAAAACTTTTATACCCATGTATCTAATAAATTTTGTTCTTTTAGGTGGTCAATGCAATGTGTATGCTTTTCAACGATAGAAAATGTCGCCGATTTGAGGAAGAAGTATACTGTGTGTCGACAGATATTGTGATGAGCCAAATTTTTTATTCCTTAAATAATTTATTAGTTTTGATAAATAATTCGGTTCATCTGTTAGTTTAATTGAGTTCATTTTCATGAAGAAATGAATTAAAAATGTGTTCGTCTTACTGATTGAATGTATATGACTGCTAGTTTAAATCTGAATCGCATTTAGTTCATTTGAGAATTAAGTTAGGTTCACTTGACATTACTGTTAAGTATTCACTAAATTTGTTATTCTTTAAGAAATTTGATTCATCTGTTAGTTATATTGAGTTCATTTGCATGTAGAAATGAAATGAAATGTGTTTTCTTGCTGATTGAATGTAGATGATTGCTAGTTCAAATCTGATGTAATTTAGTTCATTTGTGATTTAACTGAGGTTTATTTTGTAGAGTTTAATATTGGGACTCCATAATGAGGACTACATTGATCCAAACATTAATAAGAAAGCCTACCGGATCTCTCAATATAAGGACTACCTCCTTTTCTTGACAAAAAAAACTGGCATCGCATCCATTTGTAAGTTGTGATTTTTAAAAATTTTTTAATAATTCTGTCGTTTACTATCATTTAAACTGAAATGTTATATCATTTTTCAAAACTTCAGCTATTTATACCGGTTTGCCATGGAGGACATTGGTGGTAATGGATTGCCGAGTTAAAAAGAAGGCCTTCTATGTGTTTGATCCCGTCAAGAAAAAAAAAGATGAAATACCTCAATCAAGAATAACTGTGAACAAATTTATTGTAAGTTATTTACATAATACATATTTATGTTGTAAATTATCTTATATTTCTAGCCATTATCAATCACTTTTTGTATCTTTTTCAGGGCTTAATAGTATCCCAAATGAAGGTTTATGCTGGGGCAGAACCTTTGATGAAGGACGGAGAGGGCGTTGAAGCACCGTATATCACTATCAGCGGTCAACGAACAAAGTAAAATATTTCTTTGCTATAGTGATTTTATTAATATGTTTTATTGTGACTCCTATTAATCATATTTTATTTTCTTATTTCTTTCTTAGTTATGATTGCGAGATATATGTGATGAAATAGTTGGAAACAATTGATCCTGAAAAGATCAGAAAAGGAAAGTATAAATGTAAAAATTGGAAACAGGTAAGTAATTTCTAAATTAATTTATTTCAGTTCATTTTTTATTTCATTTGAGTTTAAATTAAACAATTTCTTTCAATTTTATTGAAGTAAGAAATAGATGCTTTCAGGTGGAAATGTGGTCCAACCATTCTCTTGCACAAGATAAATAAATTGAGAAACAAAGTCATTGAGGCATCTGAAGTGATAAGACTCCCAAAGCCATCCGCTGCCCTCTCAAGCCCTTTTTGCAAATTCACATCTTGGGATATAGAAAGTAAATAGGTTATAGTTTCTTTGACTTGGTGTAAGGAATTGTAATTAACACTAATTTCTTTAACTCGTTGTAAAAAAGTAAACACTTCTTCTTTAATGTATATATGTTAATGTAAATGTATATATTTGTTGGAACTGTCTGGACTGCTATTTTAAATGAATCTAGGTTCACAGTTGATGGATTCAATGTATTTATCAAACATCAAGAGCCCAAAAACACAAATGAACCGAAATTAATGCGTTAAATGAACCAAAAAAGTATATATATCACTATTCAATTTCAGAAACACCAAAACTATTTGACATAACACATTTACAGAAAGCTAATATGAAAAACAAAAAAGTGACTATTAAATAAAACATAACATGAATCGAAATTAAACTTGCTAGAACTTAAATGAACCGAAATTTAGTCATACATGAATAGAAATTTATATTAATAAAAACTAAAATTTCTATAATCCTCTCCGGGATAATTCATATCCTGTGTATCAAAAAGGTTGGAGCTTGACTGAATCATTGATCCACCATCTAAAAAGTTCAACTACAAAAAAATAAATAAATCATATATTAAAAAAATGCACAAACGAATTTTTCCCTTATCAAAAGCAAATCAATGTTACCTCGCTTAGAGCTGGCTTTTTCTTTTTTTTTTTTGCATTTACGATAATTTTTTCCATATTTGATCCCAATCTATTCTTGGGACAGCCTCTTGTTCTAACACATGGGGGCTTTGAAGGTCGTTAACATCACGCAACGTCGTGTTTTCGTGAGATAACGAACTTTTGTCTTTACTTTTCACTTGATATTCTTGCATCTCTGCCATGATATTATCAAAAGTCTGGTGCAGAATTCCAATTAGCTCCTTAGATTCTGACGCAAATTCGTAAATATTGTGCGACCTAAACACCGAATCATCGAATCTTTTGCTTCTCGGCTCCAATAGAGGCTCGTCTTGGCTGCTCTTGATATGTGTGTGCCTCCTCTTTATGCTCTTACTCTAGCATTCCAATATATATTTTGGTACCGCTTTATCTACTCGCTCAAAGCTTAAGACACTTAGAGAATGACGGCATAATATACCCCTTGACTCAACAACAAGCACTGGCACTTTACTTCTCGTGATACTACGACGTAAGTAACAAAAACGTGTTAAATGTGGAGTTAAAAACCTGCTCTAATACTTCGTATGTCGTAAAACCTAGAGTGAAATACATTGATCTTATGATGTAATTCACCTTTTCTCTAAATTGTGCTTGAACTTTTCTGAACTTATCATGAGTATACACATGTTGAAATTGAACCTCTATTGCTGATTTTGTTGCATACAATATCACAGTGTGAAAATTTGCAACATCAAATTCTCTCTATCTTTGCTCTCTGCTTGCTAAGGAATTATCGTATTGCTTCACAAATTGAAGCAAGGAGCTATTGCATGTGATAAACTTGTTAAAAAATGCATGCATGCTCTCGCTCTTTTGTGCGCTTCTCATCCCGGTCCAAAAGTGGTGATCTAGATAAACTGGAATCCATAAATTGCGATCTTCAAATAGCTCTGCAAAATGAACCAAAAATAGACGCAAAAATGAACCAAACGTTATATTCGTTTTCACTGAAGAAGTAATAGCATCAAATAATTCGAATTAAAATCTCAGTTACTTAAAAGCTACTTATTGCCTCCAACACTGTACTTTGTAACAAAATCATTCCGATTTCTATCAAATGCGTCTTTTGTAAATGAGTTTCAAACGACATGCCTCATATCTTATTTGATTTCTTCGTATCGCTTGTACTCATTTAATTTGCTTAGAATCTTCTTCATTATATGCCAAATGCACTACCGATGAATTGTTGTTGGCATACACATCTCAATAGCCCTTTGCATCGATGCACATTGATCAGTAAGAATCTCTTTTGGTTCTTTTGTGGGCGTGAATTATCACCATCAGTCGACACTTCTCAGATGCGCTTTGATGAAAAATGAGGACATCCAATCATTCAAATGACTGAAAACTATATCGCAGTGAACCGAATACATGTTTGTCTTGTAAGTGGTATCAAATAAACCAACATCTCCAAAATAGTCATATGCAGCCCTGCTTCTTGCATCGGCCCAAAATGCATTTTTGATGGAGTGATCACCTTCAAGGTTAAGCTCGAAAAGGAAATTTTGATTCTTCACTTTTATTCTTAATAAGTACTTGCCAAATTCTTTCGCATTGTCTTGTTCGGAAACATTCTGTACTTCCCTTGTAATATAATTTCTCACGTCTTTTTCTATAAAACTTAGTTCGCAATGACTGTCTGCTGTTGCTATAAATGACTGATATATTTTACTCGGTCTGCTTCCGGCTTTCTTGTTGTTTTCAATGGTGCGATGCAAAAACATGCCTAGTTCCCTGTGTTGTTTGAGCATCTCTGCTCGATTTGGACAGTAAGGGTGTGAATGCTTGAGAACAACTTTGAAAATTATCCAAAGACCGACGTCCTTCAATATATGTACATAAATCATGGCTGGACAATTTATTGGAGTTGAGGGGTTTGTCTTCAGAGTTGGAGATATCTTGGATTTTCATTTTTCCTTTCTACTACATGTAATTAGTTGATTCTTAATCTCATCTTCCTTTCGAGTTGTGTTCCTTATTTTGGTAGAAAAATAGGCAAGTTTGGAATAATCTTTGTAGAACTTTCCAGCTTCTTCTAGTGTCTTGAAAGTCATCCCGAACTTTGGGACAAATTGTTCATCCACAACACACCTAGATTGTAAAATGAACAAAAAATATTATTAAAGCAAAACCATTGTATAATACCAAATGTTCTATTATATAAATTCGAATTTAGAAACACCTGTGTATAGAATGAACCAAAAATATTATCAAAGCGAAACCACTGTATAATACTAAATGAACCGAACTTTGTCCATTATATAAATTAAAATTCAGAACACCTGCATCTAGAATGAACTGATAAATACCATCAAAACGAAACCAATGTACAATTTCAAATGAACAGAAAATTGTGTTCATAAACAACTGGATTTAGTGATTGCATTCCATTCAATTCAATTCAAAATTAAATAATCCAAACCTCGCCCAGTTGATTTGATTCAGAAAAATAATCCAAATCGCTCTCATTCAACTAATTTGAAGTTGAATTATTCATTGTTTTGATATGCTATTGAAATCTGAAAACGAAGAAGAAATATAAAATCTAAAAATGAAGAAGAAAATGAAGAAGAATAGAAAGAAGATAAATGCAATGCAGATCGAAAAAGAAAATGAGAATAATAGGAAGAAGAATACGAAGTTTTACGCTGTAGAAATCAGAGCAGAGAAAAACACAATAGCTTTACGTTAAGGAAGAGAAGCTTTACGTTGAGACAGAAGAACGAAGAGAAGGTTTACATTGAGAAAGAGAAACTCTACGTTGAGAAAAAAGCTTTATGTTAATAGGACGGGGGAAGGCGCGTGATCCAAAAAGAACTTGACTGACTTAGTTAGGAAAATTACATGGATGTGAAGCATGGGTATGTCTAAAATGAGCACAATAATTATGTGCTTATTGGATGCGCCACATTTATATAGACCATTAGATTTTATTAGATGAAAATCAAAGGATAATAATTAAAATGTTGTTTTATATTACTTAACAAATAATTAGATTATTATATTCAAAATTTATTAACGAACTACTTTTGTTAAAGATATTATTATATCATATAATTTTTCATCAAAATATTTTAAAAATATAATTTATTTAAAATATTATATATAATACCTAAAAATATTAACTTTTTAATTTTTTCAGTTTTTTTGTTAGAAAAACGGAATAAATAATATAATTCTAAATACATGCCTATCACATTATATATTTACTTATATTAGTAAGACCTAAACTAATCAAACTTACGTAATAAAAAATATAAAATATATAAAAATAAAAAATATAAAATAAATTATTCATTAAAATTAATTATTATTCAAAAAAATTTCTATAATATTAAAAAATTATATTAAAATGATGTTTTAAACTGTAGCATAAAAATATAAAATAATTAAATTTTATTTTATATTACTTGATAAATAATTAGATTATTATATTCAATACTTAATAACCAACTATTTTTGTTAAAAATATTATTATATAATATAAGTTTTTTTATCAAATATTTGTCAAAATATAGTTTATTTAAAATATTATATATAATACATGAACTTTTTTTTTCATTTTTTTTAAAAAAGAACTAAATAAATAATATGTAACAATTACGTAATGTATTATATGTGTGTATGTAATATATAGTGACTGATGTAGGATTGGTATATATTCTTTTATTCTCTAGACTCTCTAATATATATACCACCTCATGGCTCTCTCCGATCTAGTCTTTCTTATTCATATTTATTTTGTTGTAATATTAAGTACATAATAATTTAAAATTATTTTTTAAATTTATCATTTATAGTTTCATATATATAATATTTATAATTATATATTTATTATAAGATCATTTTTTATTTTTTATTATTTACAAATATTTTTTTATTTTTCTAACTAAATTTTTTATTCTCTAACTCAATCAGACTTTTATATATATGTATATGAGAAATTGGTGTATAAATATTTTTCACAAAATATTTTTCATCATATATAATTTATTAAAAATATATTTTGTTAAATTCAAGAGTAAAATATATAATATTTTAGTTTTAACGTAACAAATTTAATATGTTATCTGATTTTAATATTATTATATTATTATAATTATTTAATATATAAAAAATTTAATAGATAGTATATATATATATATATATATATATATATATGATTAGCATATATTTTATTATATAAGGGTTGCTGCATTAATTATTATGTAAAAAAATTTTTGTAACATTAAAAAATTATATTAAAATAATATTTTAAACTACAACATAAAAATATAAAATAATTAAGGTTTATTTTATATTATTTGACAAATAATTAGATTATTATGTTTAAAATTAATTAATTAATTATTTTATTAAATATATTATTATATAATATAAATTTTTTATCAAAATATTTGTAAAAATAAAATTTATTTAAAAAGTTATATATAATACATGGAAATATTAACATTTTTTGTTTTTTCAAATTTTTTGAAAAAATTAAATAAATAATATAATTTATTTTTTCCAATTCTTTTAGATAAATCCATATTTATAGGTGTAATTACATATAATAACTGATTATATAGTATATATATTATTTTGGAAAAGGTATAAAAGAAAAACTGTATTTATGTGATTATATTTCTGCAATAACCTAATTTTGTATATAGTTTTAATAATTTTAATTGCGTAAGTTTGATTAGTTTAGATCTTACTAATATAAATAAATATATAATATGATAGGCATGTATTTAGAGTTCTATTATTTTTTTCATTTTTCTAAAAAAACTTGAAAGACAGGAATAAAATTTTAATATAATTTTTTAAAAAAGTAGTTAGTTAAAATAATTAAAAATAAAATTTTAATTATTTTAAATTTTTATGTTACAGCTTAAAATATCATTTTAATAAAAATTTTTAATATTATAAAAATTTATTTCTAATAATTAATCTTAATGAATAAAAAATATTCATATATATTGTATTTATATATTTTATATTTAATTATTTAAGAATAAAAAATTTTGTTGTCATTTAAAGTTTTGCATATTAAAATATTGTCATTTAAATCATTTATTTATGTATTAGAATATTCTATATTTATTAGAATCCATCAATGCTCTTTTTTTATATTAGTCTTTAATTTTTATCTAATAAAATCTAGAGTATATACCCATTTTGGTCCTCAAAGAATTTTGGACCAGACACTTTAGTCCCCAACTGATGAGCGGATAATTTGTATACTTTTTGGCATTGTTTTTAGTATGTTTTTAGTATCTTTTAGTTAGTTTTTAGTATATTTTTATTAATTTTTAATTAAAATTCACTTTTCTGGACTTTACTATGAGTTTGTGTGTTTTTCTGTGATTTCAGGTATTTTCTGACTGAAATTGGAGGTTCTGAGCAAAAATCTGATCCAGAGACTGAAAAGGACTGCAGATGCTGTTGGATTCTGACCTCCCTGCACTCGAAGTGGATTTTCTGGAGCTACAGAAGCCCAATTGGCGCGCTCTCAACGGCATTGGAAAGTAGACATCCAGGGCTTTCCAGCAATATATAATAGTCCATACTTTGTCCAAGATTTGATGGCCCAAACCCGCGTAGCAATCCGGCCTCAGAAATTCCAGCGTTAAACGCCGGAACTGGATTAAAAGTTGGAGTTAAACGCCCAAACTGGCACCAAAGCTGGCGTTTAACTCCAGAAAAGGTCTCTACACGAATTTCCTTGATTGCTCAGCCCAAGCACACACCAAGTGGGCCAGGAAGAGGATTTTTCTGTCATTTACTCATTTCTGTAAACCTTAGGAGACTAGTTTACTACATATAGGACCTTTTTACATTGTAATCAGTACCGAATGCTACTCTAAGACATTGTACACGTTTCTTCCACAGTATGAGTCTCTAAACCCCATGGTTGGGGGTGAGGAGCTCTGCTGTGTCTTGATGGATTAATGCAATTACTACTGTTTCTTATTCAATCATGCTTGCTTCCATTCTAAGATAACACTTGTTCTTAATCCGGATGAATGTGATGATCCGTGACAATCATCATCATTCTCAACCATGAACACGTGCCTGACAAGCACCTCTGTTCTATCTTAGATTGAGTAGTTATCTCTTGGATTCTTCTGAGTCTTCGTGGTATAGGCAGGACCTGATGGCAGCATTCAAGAGAATCCGGAAGGTCTAAACCTTGTCTGTGGTATTCTGAGTAGGATTCAATGATTGAATGACTGTGACATGCTTCAAACCTGTAATCTACTGGGCGTTAGTGACAGACGCAAAAGAGTGATTCTATTCCGGTAGAGGAGGGAACCAAACCGGTGATTGGCGGCACTGTGACAGAGTGCTCTGCATTAGCTTTCACTGCGCGGATGGGAGGTAGCTGCTGACAACAGTGAGACCCTACACGAGCTTGCCATGGAAGGAGACATGCGTGTTTGATGAAGAAGACAGTAGGAAAGCAGAGATTCGGAAGATGGAGCATCTCCAAACCTCAACCCATTCTCCATTACTGCAGTACAAGTAACTATTACATGTTCTTTTGCTTCTTACAATCAATCCTGATACTTTCTAATCTCCTAACTAAGATTTACAAGATAACCATAGCTTGCTTCAAGCCGACAATCTCCGTGGGATCGACCCTTGCTCACGCAAGGTATTACTTGGACGACCCAGTGCACTTGCTGGTTAGTTGTGCGGGATTGCAAAAGTGTTATTGCAATTTCGTGCACCAAGTTTTTGGCGCCGTTGCCGGGGATTGTTCGAGTTTGGACAACTAACGGTTTATTTTGTTGCTTAGATTAGGACTGTTTTCTTTTTGGTGGTTTAGAGTCTTTTAGTTGAGTCTAGTTCATATTCTAAGTTTGGTGTCAATTGCATGCTTTTTGTTTTTCTTTTAAATTTTCGAAATTTTCTTGTTCTTAGTCCCTTTTTGATTCTTAAAAGTTCTAAGTTTGGTGTCCTCTTTGTGTTTTTCTCTCTAAAATTTTCGAAAAAAAATTGTGTTTGATCTTCTAAAATTTTAAGTTTGGTGTTCTTTTGTGTTTTTCTCTTTCCTCTTTTTAAAAATCAAATCTTTTTCATAAAAATTTTTCAATCATATCTTCTTAATTGCTGTTTTCAAAATCTTTCTCTTTACTAATTGATTCAGTTCTCAATTTGCTTTGATCTTATTTTACTTTTCATTTTCGAAATTTTATTTTATTTTCCTGTTGATTTTCGAATTTTTTTTAGAAAAATCTCTTTTTGTTTTTAATTTTTTTTCGGTTCTTTCAAAAAAAAAAAAAAAAAAAAATAATAATAATAACAATAAATAAATAAACAAAATTCATCTCTTTGCAATTATTCTCATTTCCCTTTTGTCTATTATGGACTCAAGTGGAATTAACCAGTCCAAAAGGACTCTGGGGTCCTATGCCAACCCCAGTACAGCTGCATATGGGAGTAGCATCTGTATACCTCCCATCAAAGCAAGCAGCTTTGAGCTAAACCCTCAACTCATTATCATAGTGCAGCAAAATTGCCAGTATTCCGGTCTTCCAGAGGAAGAACCTACTGAGTTTCTGGCACAGTTCTTACAAATTGCTGACACAATACATGATAAAGAGGTAGATCAGGATGTCTACAGACTGTTACTGTTTCCATTTGCTGTAAAGGATCAAGCAAAAAGGTGGTTAAATAACCAACCTACAGCAAGCATAAAGACATGGAAACAGTTATCAGAAAAATTCCTGAATCATTTTTACCCTCCAAAAAGGATGACACAGCTAAGGCTGGACATCCAAGGCTTTAAACAAGAGGATAATGAATCCCTTTATGATGCCTGGGAGAGGTATAGAGGTATGCTAAGAAAATGTCCCTCTGAAATGTTTTCAGAGTGGGTACAGTTAGACATTTTCTACTATGGGCTTACAGACAGAGCTCAGATGTCTTTAGACCACTCAGCTGGTGGCTCTATACACATGAGAAAAACAATTGAAGAAGCTCAAGAGCTTATAGACACTGTTGCTAGAAACCAATACTTGTATTCTAGCAATGAGCTCGTTCCAAAGGAGGAGGTCATGGCATTAGTCACTGATCCTAATCCTCAGGAACAGATGAATGAGCTCAGTCAACAATTGCTCCTGATGACAGAACAGTTAGCAGAATTTAAAGAAATGCTCCATGATACTAAGGTTGCTAACAAGAGCATAGAACTGCAGTTGAATCAAGCAAAACAGCAAATATCTAAACAAATAACAGAAGAATGTCAAGCAGTTCAACTGAGGAGTGGGAAAACACTGAAAGCCACTGCTCAAAAGAGCAAGAAGTCAATTAAGGAACAGTTGACAGAGGATGACCAAGCCACTGTTCAAAATCCCTCTGAGGACATTGAGAGCCCAGAGAGGAATATTGGCGTTCAAACGCCAGAAAGGGAAGGGAACTTGGCGTTAAACGCCCATTCCTTGCCCAGTTCTGGCGTTCAAACGCCAGAAAAGGGGAAAAGCTGGCGTTTAACGCCCAAATTCCTCCCAATCCTGGCGTTCAAACGCCCAAGGAGAATCAGGCACCTGAGGGTCCTGATGATTACTCCCCTAACAAGGCTTCTTCAACCATTTCTGTAAGGAATAAACCTGCAGCATCTAAGGTTGAAGAATATCAAGCCAAGATGCCTTATCCTCAGAAACTCCGCAAAGCGGAACAGGATAAGCAATTTGCCCGCTTTGCAGACTATTTAAGGACTCTTGAAATAAAGATTCCTTTTGCAGAGGCACTTGAGCAAATACCTTCTTATGCTAAGTTCATGAAAGAGATCTTAAGTCATAAGAAGGATTGGAGAGAAACTGAAAAAGTGTTTCTCACTGAAGAATGCAGTGCAGTCATTCTAAAAAGCTTACCAGAAAAGCTTCAAGATCCTGGAAGCTTTCTGATACCATGCACATTGGAAGGCACTTACACCAGGGTGGCCTTATGTGATCTTGGAGCAAGTATTAATTTAATACCTGCATCCACTATCAGAAAGCTTGGGTTGATTGGAGAAGTCAAACCAACCAGGATATGCCTCCAACTTGCTGATGGTTCCATTAAACACCCATCAGGCATAATAGAGGACATGGTTGTCAAGGTTGGACCATTTGCCTTTCCAACTGACTTTGTGGTGCTGGAAATGGAGGAGCATAAAAATGCAACTCTCATTCTAGGAAGACCTTTCCTAGCAACTGGACGAACTCTCATTGATGTACAAAAGGGAGAAGTAACCTTGAGAGTCAATGAGGATGAGTTCAAGTTGAATGCTGTAAAAGCAATGCAGCATCCAGACACACCAGAGGACTGCATGGGCGCTGACATTATTGACTCTCTGGTAGAAGAGATCAATATGGCTGAAAGCCTAGAATCAGAGCTTGAGGACATCTTCAAAGATGCTCAAACTGATCAGGAAGCGCCAGAGGAGGCAATGGAATTTTCGAAAATTCCTCAGGAGGAAGATAAGCCTCCTAAGCCTGAACTCAAACCATTACCATCATCCCTGAAATATGCATTTCTGGGAGAGGGTGACACTTTTCCAGTGATTATAAGCTCTGCCTTAAATTCACAGGAAGAGGAAGCACTAATTAAAGTGCTAAGAACACACAAGACAGCTCTTGGGTGGTCCATAAGTGATCTTAAGGGCATTAGCCCAGCCAGATGCATGCACAAGATCCTATTGGAGGATAATGCCAAACCAGTGGTTCAACCACAAAGGAGGCTAAATCCTGCCATGAAGGAGGTGGTGCAGAAAGAGGTCACTAAATTACTAGAGGCTGGGATTATTTATCCTATCTCTGATAGCCCCTGGGTGAGCCCTGTCCAAGTTGTTCCCAAAAAGGGAGGCATGACAGTGGTTCATAATGAAAAAAATGAACTGGTTCCTACAAGGACAGTCACAGGGTGGCGCATGTGTATTGACTACAGAAGACTCAATACAGCCACCAGAAAGGATCATTTTCCTTTACCATTCATAGACCAAATGCTAGAAAGACTAGCTGGTCATGATTACTACTGCTTTTTGGATGGCTATTCAGGCTACAACCAAATTGCAGTAGACCCTCAGGACCAAGAGAAAACAGTATTCACCTGCCCTTCAGGCGTGTTTGCCTACAGGAGAATGCCTTTTGGTCTGTGCAATGCACCTGCAACCTTTCAGAGGTGCATGCTCTCTATCTTCTCAGATATGGTAGAGAAATTTCTGGAAGTCTTCATGGATGACTTTTCAGTATATGGAGACTCATTTAGCTCCTGTCTTAACCACTTATCACTTGTCCTGAAAAGATGCCAAGAGACTAACCTGGTTTTAAACTGGGAGAAATGTCACTTTATGGTGACTGAAGGAATTGTCCTTGGGCACAAAATTTCAAGCAGGGGAATAGAGGTGGATAAGGCAAAGGTAGAGGTAATTGAAAAATTACCACCACCTGCCAATGTTAAGGCAATCAGAAGCTTTCTGGGGCATGCAGGATTCTACAGAAGGTTTATTAAGGATTTTTCGAAAATTGCTAAACCTCTGAGTAACCTGTTAGCTGCTGACACACCATTTGTGTTTGATACACAGTGTCTGCAGGCATTTAAGACCCTGAAAGCTAAGTTGGTCACAGCACCAGTTATCTCTGCACCAGACTGGGCATTACCATTTGAATTAATGTGTGATGCCAGTGATCATGCCATTGGTGCAGTGTTGGGACAAAGGCATAACAAACTTCTGCATGTCATTTACTATGCTAGCCGTGTTCTAAATGATGCACAGAAAAATTACACAACCACAGAAAAAGAGTTGCTTGCAGTGGTTTATGCCATTGACAAGTTTAGATCCTACTTGGTGGGATCAAAGGTGATTGTGTACACTGACCATGCTGCTCTTAAATACTTACTCACAAAGCAGGATTCAAAACCCAGGCTTATCAGATGGGTATTGCTTCTGCAAGAGTTTGATATAGAAATAAGAGACAGAAAAGGGACAGAAAATCAAGTGGCTGATCATCTGTCCAGGATAGAGCCAGTAGCTGGGGCGTCCCTCCCTTCTACTGAAATCTCTGAGACTTTCCCAGATGAGCAACTCTTTGCTATCCAGGAAGCTCCATGGTTTGCAGACATTGCAAACTATAAAGCTGTGAGGTTCATACCCAAAGAGTACAGTCATGTGCAGAGAAAGAAACTAATTTCAGATGCCAAGTACTACCTTTGGGATGAGCCATATCTCTTTAAGAGATGTGCTGACGGAGTGATCCGCAGGTGTATACCCAGAAAGGAAGCACGAAAGATCCTATGGCACTGCCATGGATCACAGTATGGAGGACATTTTGGAAGTGAGCGAACAGCCACTAAAGTTCTCCAGTGCGGCTTCTACTGGCCTACTCTCTATAAAGATTCCCGAGAGTTTGTGCGTAACTGTGACAGTTGCCAAAGAGCTGGTAACCTGCCTCACGGATATGCCATGCCTCAACAAGGGATATTAGAGATAGAGCTGTTTGATGTATGGGGAATTGACTTCATGGGGCCATTCCCACCATCATACTCAAACACTTACATTCTGGTGGCAGTGGAATATGTATCCAAGTGGGTAGAAGCAATTGCTACACCCACTAATGATACCAAGACTGTGCTGAAATTCCTCCAGAAAAACATTTTCAGCAGGTTTGGCGTCCCCAGAGTGCTAATCAGTGATGGAGGCACTCATTTCATCAATAAACAGCTATACTCTGCTATGGTTAGATATGGAATCAGCCATAAAGTGGCAACTCCGTATCATCCACAGACAAATGGGCAAGCTGAAGTCTCTAACAGAGAGCTAAAAAGAATCCTGGAACGGACTGTGATGTCCCGAAGAAAGGATTGGGCAAGGAGCTTGGATGATGCTCTGTGGGCATACAGAACAGCATTCAAGACCCCTATAGGCACCTCTCCATACCAATTGGTGTATGGGAAGGCCTGCCATTTGCCTGTGGAACTGGAACATAAAGCCTACTGGGCAACCAGATTCCTAAACATGGATGCACAGTTAGCTGGTGAGAAAAGACTGCTCCAGCTAAATGAGCTAGAGGAGTTCAGACTCAATGCCTTTGAAAATGCTAAAATCTATAAGGAAAAGGCAAAGAAATGGCATGACAAGAGATTGTCAAACAGAGTCTTTGAGCCAGGACAAAAAGTTCTGCTCTTCAACTCTAGGCTCAGACTGTTTCCAGGAAAACTCAAATCCCGTTGGAGGGGTCCATATGTGATTACAAAAGTGTCACCATATGGATATGTTGAGCTTCAGGATATTGATTCTGACAGTAAGTTCATTGTTAATGGACAGAGGATCAAGCACTATCTTGAAGGAAATTTTGAGCAGGAATGCTCAACACTGAGACTTGAGTGATTCTCAGTGAAAGTCCAGCTAAAGACAGTAAAGAAGCGCTTGCTGGGAGGCAACCCAGTCATAAGAAAGGTGTATGAATTGTTCTTACAGAGGCAAGTATCAAAAATGAAGGAATTCACAGAGTTACAGAAGGATTCAGCTCAAAAAGCAGAGAAAATGAGCTTACTGGCGAAAAAAAACGCCAGTAAGGGGCATTTTGGGCGTTAAACGCCAGAATGGGCACCATTCTGGGCGTTTAACGCCAGGAATGGTACCTTTCTGGGCGTTAAACGCCAGAATGGGCACCATTCTGGGCGTTTAACGCCAGGTGTGCAGCATCACTGGGCGTTCAGAAAAACGCCCAGTGAGGAAGGTTTTCTGGCGTTTAACGCCAGCCAGGGTACCTGGCTGGGCGTTAAACGCCCAAAGAGGGTAACAATTGGGCGTTAAACGCCAGAATGGGTGCCATTCTGGGCGTTTAACGCCAGCTTGGTGGGAGGACCAATTTTTCGTTTTCAACTCAATTTTTTTAAACTTTCCTTTTCTTACCCAATCTTTTCTACATAAATGCACTTCAACCTTTCATCATTCACTTTCAAATCTCCACAAATCAAAACCATTCTTCAAATCTATTTCAAAATAATCTCAAATTTTCTTCAAAAACTCACCCTTTTCTCAAACTTTTTCAAAATCTTTTCAAATTTCCTTTCAAATCTCTTTTTTTTTCGAAAATCTCTTCCCCACTCTATAAAGGAACGTCCCTCACCCCTCCTTCCTCACACCATTCGAATTTTCTCTCTCTCTCTCTCTTCTCTTCTTTCTTTTCTTTTTGCTTGAGGACAAGCAAAACCTCTAAGTTTGGTGTGTTTTTCCGTGATCACTAAGCCAAGATCATGGCTCCTAAGGGAAAACAAACCAACTCAAGAGGAAAGAAAGAGACTAATCCAAAGAATATTTGGAATGAAGAGAAGTTCTTAACCAAAGAACATGAAGACCATTATCACAAAATAATGGGTCTGAGATCAGTGATCCCGGAAGTTAAATTTGATCTGAAAGAAGATGAATATCCGGAGATCCAAGAGCAAATTCGAAACAGGGGTTGGGAAGTTCTGACCAATCCTGAGACAAAGGTTGGAAGGAACATGGTTCAGGAATTCTACTCAAATCTGTGGCTGACAGATAAGCAAAGAATGACTGGAACCGCTTACCATACCCACAAAACCATGGTCAGAGGGAAAGTTATGTACTTCCATCTGGACCAAATAAGAGAAATCTTCAAACTACCTCAACTACAAGATGATCCTGACTCCTTCAAAAGGAGGATGGTGAGAGTAGATAAAGGGTTGGATCAAATCCTAGAGGACATATGCCTCCCTGGGACTAAGTGGATAACCAATTCAAAGGGTGTCCCAAACCAACTCAAGAGGGGAGACCTCAAGCCAATTGCAAGAGGTTGGCTAGATTTTATTGGGCGTTCCATATTACCCACTAGCAACCGTTCTGAGGTCACCATCAAAAGAGCAGTGATGATTCATTGCATCATGCTTGGAAAAGAAGTGGAGGTTCATCATGTGATTGCTTGTGAGATCTACACAATAGCAAATAAAAACTCCACTGAAGCCAAACTAGCTTACCCAAGCTTGATTTCCAAGCTCTGTAAAGAGGCTGGGGTGAAGATGGGGTAGATGAGTTCATACCCACTGAACACCCAATCACCAAGAAGTCAATGGAAGGACAAGTGCAAGACAACTCCATCAAGAGGAGGGCGCAGGAATTCCTCCCTGAATTCCCAAGAATTGACTACTGGTCCAGCCTAGAAGCATCTATTAATAAGCTGCAAGAGACTATGGAGCAACTGAAGGAAGAACAGCAGAATCAGAACTGCATGCTCTGCAAATTGCTGAAGGAACAAGAGAAGCAGGGGCGTGAGATTCAAGAGATGAAACGCCAAAAGCTCTCCTCTCAAGTTGAGGGAGCATCCACTTCTCAAAATCAAGGTTGTTGAGTCCTAACTCTGTGAACACCTCTATCATTAGGAGCCTATTTTTGCGTTTTTCTTGTTTTGTTTTCCATTCCTATTTTTTTATTTTTTATATCTATATTTGAGTCTTGATCTTAGTTAATAATTAATAAAATTTGAGTTTATGCCTTAAAGTTATGAATGTCCTATGAATCCATCACCTCTCTTAAAAGAAAAATGCTTTAATCACAAAAGAACAAGAAGTACAGGATTTCAAAATTTATCTCTGAAGCTAGTTGAATTAGTTTGATGTGGTGACAATACTTTTTGTTTTCTGAATGAATGCTTGAACAGTGCATATGTCTTTTGAATTTGTTGTTTTAAGAATGTTAAATTTGTTGGCTCTTGAAAGAATGAGGAGAAAGAGAACTGTTATTGAGGATCTGAAAAATCATCAATTTGATTCTTGAAGCAAGAAAAAGCAGTGAAAAAAAAAAAAAAAAGAGAGAAAGAAAAAAAAAAAAAGAAAAGGAATAAAGTGGTGATCCAAGGCAATAAGAGTGTGCTTAAGAACCCTGGACACCTCTAATTGGGGACTTTAGCAAAGCTGAGTCACAACCCAAAAAGGTTCACCTAATTATGTGTCTGTGGCATGTATGTATCCGGTGGTAATACTGGAAGACAGAGTGCTTTGGGCCACAGCCAAGACTCATACACTGGCTATGTTCAAGAATCAATATACTTAACTAGGAGAATCAATAACATTATCTGAGTTCTGAGTTCTTATAGATGCTAATCATTCTGAACTTCAAAGGATAGAGTGAGGTGCCAAAACTGTTCGGAGACAAAAAGCTACTAGTCCCGCTCATCTAATTGGAGCTATGTTTCTTTGATATTTTGGAGTCTATAGTATATTCTCTTCTTTTATCCTATTTTGATTTTCAGTTGCTTGGGGACAAGCAACAATTTAAGTTTGGTGTTGTGATGAGCGGATAATTTGTATACTTTTTGGCATTGTTTTTAGTATGTTTTTAGTATCTTTTAGTTAGTTTTTAGTATATTTTTATTAATTTTTAATTAAAATTCACTTTTCTGGACTTTACTATGAGTTTGTGTGTTTTTCTGTGATTTCAGGTATTTTCTGACTGAAATTGGAGGTTCTGAGCAAAAATCTGATCCAGAGACTGAAAAGGACTGCAGATGCTGTTGGATTCTGACCTCCCTGCACTCGAAGTGGATTTTCTGGAGCTACAGAAGCCCAATTGGCGCGCTCTCAACGGCATTGGAAAGTAGACATCCAGGGCTTTCCAGCAATATATAATAGTCCATACTTTGTCCAAGATTTGATGGCCCAAACCCGCGTAGCAATCCGGCCTCAGAAATTCCAGCGTTAAACGCCGGAACTGGATTAAAAGTTGGAGTTAAACGCCCAAACTGGCACCAAAGCTGGCGTTTAACTCCAGAAAAGGTCTCTACACGAATTTCCTTGATTGCTCAGCCCAAGCACACACCAAGTGGGCTAGGAAGAGGATTTTTCTGTCATTTACTCATTTCTGTAAACCTTAGGAGACTAGTTTACTACATATAGGACCTTTTTACATTGTAATCAGTACCGAATGCTACTCTAAGACATTGTACACGTTTCTTCCACAGTATGAGTCTCTAAACCCCATGGTTGGGGGTGAGGAGCTCTGCTGTGTCTTGATGGATTAATGCAATTACTACTGTTTCTTATTCAATCATGCTTGCTTCCATTCTAAGATAACACTTGTTCTTAATCCGGATGAATGTGATGATCCGTGACAATCATCATCATTCTCAACCATGAACACGTGCCTGACAAGCACCTCTGTTCTATCTTAGATTGAGTAGTTATCTCTTGGATTCTTCTGAGTCTTCGTGGTATAGGCAGGACCTGATGGCAGCATTCAAGAGAATCCGGAAGGTCTAAACCTTGTCTGTGGTATTCTGAGTAGGATTCAATGATTGAATGACTGTGACATGCTTCAAACCTGTAATCTACTGGGCGTTAGTGACAGACGCAAAAGAGTGATTCTATTCCGGTAGAGGAGGGAACCAAACCGGTGATTGGCGGCACTGTGACAGAGTGCTCTGCATTAGCTTTCACTGCGCGGATGGGAGGTAGCTGCTGACAACAGTGAGACCCTACACGAGCTTGCCATGGAAGGAGACATGCGTGTTTGATGAAGAAGACAGTAGGAAAGCAGAGATTCGGAAGATGGAGCATCTCCAAACCTCAACCCATTCTCCATTACTGCAGTACAAGTAACTATTACATGTTCTTTTGCTTCTTACAATCAATCCTGATACTTTCTAATCTCCTAACTAAGATTTACAAGATAACCATAGCTTGCTTCAAGCCGACAATCTCCGTGGGATCGACCCTTGCTCACGCAAGGTATTACTTGGACGACCCAGTGCACTTGCTGGTTAGTTGTGCGGGATTGCAAAAGTGTTATTGCAATTTCGTGCACCACCAACTAAAATTAATTATTTGATTGGTCCCTAACAATTAATTCCGTTAGTCACTTAGGTCCTTGGCTCCGTCAACTCTAACGGAAGACAAAATGATCCCTGACAACTCTAACAAGGAACAAAATGATTCCTTACAACTCTAACAAGAGACGAAATGATCCCTTACCCCTTTATTCGAAAAGGACGCTATTCTTCCCCAATTTTTATCATATCTCGTATAACCCTAACATTCATACTCTCTTTCTTCACCTTCACAGTCTTTTGTTCCATCTTTTCCTTCCTTTTCTTTACCTCCAAGATTAAGCCATGGTGTAATTGCCACACGTGTCTCACCTACCTCAACATTTCATGGACCACACACTTTCTAAATCTCTATGACTGGTACATCCACCTCCTCTGTGATGAGCGGATAATTTATACGCTTTTTGGCATTGTTTTTAGGTAATTTCTAGTAGGATCAAGCTACTTTTAGGGATGTTTTCATTAGTTTTTATGCAAAATTCACATTTCTAGACTTTACTATGAGTTTGTGTTTTTCTATGATTTCAGGTATTTTCTAGCTGAAATTGAGGGACCTGAGCAAAAATCTGATTAAGGCTGACAAAGGACTGCTAATGTTGTTGGATTTTGACCTCCCTGCACTCGAAATGGATTTTCTGGAGTTATAGAACTCTAAATGGCGCGCTCTTAACTGCGTTGGAAAGTAGACATTCAGGGCTTTCCATCAATATATAATGGTCCATACTTTGTTCGAGGTTAGATGATGCAAACTGGCATTCAACGCCAGTTTCATGCTGCATTCTGGAGTAAAACGCCAGAAACACGTCACAAACCAGAGTTAAACGCCAAAAACACGTTACAACTTGGCGTTTAACTCCAAAAGAAGTCTCTACACGTGTAAAGCTCAAGCTCAGCCCAAGCACACATCAAAGTGGGCCCCAGAAGTGGATTTCTGCATTTAGACTTATTTCTGTAAACCCTAGTAACTAGTCTAGTATAAATAGGACATTTTACTATTGTATTAGACATCTTGGTATCTATCTTTGGACGTTTAGTTCTTAGACTTTGGGGGCTGGCCATTCGGCCATGCCTGAACCTTGATCACTTATGTATTTTCAACGGTGGAGTTTCTACACACCATAGATTAAGGTGTGGAGCTCTGCTGTACCTCGAGAATTCATGCAATTACTATTGTTCTTCTATTCGATTCAAGCTTATTCTTATTCTAAGATATTCGCTGCACTTCAACCTGATGGATGTGATGATCCGTGACACTCATCATCATCCATCCTTATGAACGCATGCTTGACAACCACTTCCGTTTTACCTTAGACCGAGCGTGTATCTCTTGGATTCCTTAATCAGAATCTTCGTGGTATAAGCTAGAACCCTTTGGCGGCCATTCTTGAGAATCCGGAAAGTCTAAACCTTGTCTGTGGTATTCCGAGTAGGATTCAGGGATTGAATGACTGTGACGAGCTTCAAACTCGCGATTTTTGGCCGTAGTGACAGACGCAAAAGAATCAATGGATTCTATTCTGACATGATCGAGAACCGACAGATGATTAGCCGTGCTGTGACAGAGCATTTGGACCATTTTCACTGAGAGGATGGGAAGTAGCCATTGACAACGGTGATGCCCTACATACAGCTTGCCATAGAAAGGAGTAAGAATGATTGGAGGATGATGAGTGGATAATTTGTACGCTTTTTGGCATTATTTTTAGTATGTTTCTAGTAGGATTTAGTTAGTTTTTAGTATATTTTTATTAGTTTTTAGTTAAAATTCACTTTTTTGGACTTTACTATGAGTTTGTGTGTTTTTCTGTGATTTCAGGTATTTTCTGGCTGAAATTGAGGGACCTGAGCAAAAATCTGATTCAGAGACTGAAAAGGACTGCAGATGCTGTTGGATTCTGACCTCCCTGCACTCGAAGTGGATTTTCTGGAGCTACAGAAGCCCAATTAGCGCGCTCTCAATGGCGTTGGAAAGTAGACATCCTGGGCTTTCCAGCAATATATGATAGTTTATACTTTGCCCAAGATTTGATGGCCCAAACCGGCGTGCAAAGTCACCTTCAGAATTCCCAGCATTAAACGCCGGAACTGGCACCAAAGTGGGAGTTAAACGCCCAAACTGGCACAAAAGCTGGCGTTTAACTCCAAGAGAAGTCTCTACACGAAAATGCTTCAATGCTCAGTCCAAGCACACACCAAGTGGGCCCGGAAGTGGATTTTTATGTCATTTACTCATCTTTGTAATTCTTAAGCTACTAGTTCCCTATAAATAGGACCTCTTACTATTGTATTTTCATCTTTTGATCACTTTAGATCTCTAGATCATCTTCGGACATCTAGTTCTTAGATCACTGGGGGCTGGCCTCACGGCCATGCCTAGACCTTGTTCTTATGTATTTTCAACGGTGGAGTTTCTACACACCATAGATTAAGGTGTGGAGCTCTGCTGTACCTCGAGTATTAATGCAATTACTATTGTTCTTCTATTCAATTCAGCTTGTTCTTATTCCAAGATATTCATTCGCACTCAAGAACTTGATGAATGTGATGATTATGTGACACTCATCATCATTCTCACTTATGAACAAGTGACTGACAACCACTTCTGTTCTACAAGCAAACAAGGCTCTAATGTTTATCTCTTGGGTTCTTTAACCAGAATCTTCGTGGTATAAGCTAGAATTGATGGCGGCATTCAAGAGAATCTTGAAGGTCTAAACCTTGTCTGTGGTATTCTGAGTAGGATTAAATGATTGAATGACTGTGACGTGCTTCAAACTCGCGATTGTGGGGCGTTAGTGACAGACGCAAAAGAATCACTGGATTCTATTCCGACATGATCGAGAACCGACAGCTGGATAGCCGTGCCGTGACAGGGTGCGTTGAACATTTCCACTGAGAGGATGGGAGGTAGCCACTGACAACGGTGAAACCCTTGCATACAGCTTGCCATGGAAAGGAGTAAGAAAGATTGGATGAAGACAGTAGGAAAGCAGAGAGACGGAAGGGACAAAGCATCTCCATTCGCTTATCTGAAGTTCTCACCAATGAATTGCATAAGTATCTCTATCTTTATCTTTATGTTTTATTCATCATCTATACCCATTTGAGTCTGCCTGACTAAGATTTACAAGGTGACCATAGCTTGCTTCATACCAACAATCTCCGTGGGATCGACCCTTACTCGCGTAAGGTTTATTACTTGGACGACCCAGTGCACTTGCTGGTTAGTTGTGCGGAGTTGTGATAAAGAGTTGAGATTGCAATGAGCGTACCATGATTGATGGCGCCATTGATGATCACAATTTCGTGCACCAAGTTTTTGGCGCCGTTGCCGGGGATTGTTTCGTGTATGGACAACTAACGGTTCATCTTGTTGCTTAGATTAGGTATTTTTCTTCAGAGTTCTTAAGAATGAATTCTAGTGTTTCAAGGTGATGTTCTTACCATCACCAAAGCTGATTGATTCTCATCAATTTAGCTCTTGATTGCAATGTCCTGCTGAAGCTTGGCTATCCATGTCTAAATCCTTTAGACTAAAAGCTTTAGACTAACATTGCATGATTCCTGGAATTCTCATTAAGAATTTTGATACCTTTATTTTCTTTTTCCACTTAATTTTCGAAAAATCCAAAAAAAAAATTACAAAATCATAAAAACCAAAAATATTTTATGTTTCTTGTTTGAGTCTAGTGTCTTATTTTAAGTTTGGTGTCTTGCATGCATTGTTTATTTGATCTTGGTTCTATTTTCAAGTCAATAATACAGAAGAACTGAAGATTCAGTACATGCAGCAGAGGAATTATACAGAAAAAGTTGGGCGTTCAAAACGCCCAGTGAAGAAGGCAGACTGGCGTTTAAACGCCAGCCAGGGTGCCTGGTTGGGCGTTTAACGCCCAAAAAGGTAGAGCATTGGGCGTTAAACGCCAGAATGTGCACCATTCTGGGCGTTTAACGCCAGGATGGCACAAGAGGGAGGATTTTGTTTTCAAATCAATTTTTTCCAAGTTTTCAAAATTTTTCAAAATCAAATCTTTTTTTTCAATCAAATCTTTTTCAAAATCAATTTCTTTCCTTTTTCAAAGATACTTGCTAACAATTAATGATTTGATTCAACATTTCAAGTATGTTGCCTTTTCTGTTGAGAAAGGTTTAATGTTTGAATCATATCTTTTCTTGTTAGGCAAGTCATTAATTTTTAAAATCAAATCTTTTTAAAATTGTTTTTCAAATCATATCTTTTTAATCACATCTTTCTCAAAAAGGTTTTCAATCATATCTTTTTCAAAATCTTTTTCAAAATGTTTTTCAAAATCTTTTACTTAATTTTCGAAAATTTCTTCCTCTCTTCTGACATCCTTCTATTTATGGAGTACCACTCCTTCTCAATGCACAATTCGAACTCTATCTCACTAAGTTCGAATTCTTCTCCCTCTTCCTTCTATTTTTCTTTTTCTCTGACACCTCAAGGAATCTCTATACTGTGACATAGAGGATTCCATATTTTCTTATTCTCTTCTCTTTCATATGAGCAGGAACAAAGACAAAGGCATTCTTGTTGAAGCTGACCCTGAACCTGAAAGGACCTTGAAGCGAAAGCTAAGAGAAGCTAAGGCACAACTCTCTATAGAGGACCTGACAGAAATCTTCAAAGAAGTAGAACCCATGGCAGCCGAAAACAACAACAATGCCAACAATGCAAGGAAGGTGCTGGGTGACTTTACTGCACCTACTCCCGACTTCTATGGGAGAAGCATCTCTATCCCTGCCATTGGAGCAAACAACTTTGAGCTTAAGCCTCAATTAGTTTCTCTAATGCAACAGAATTGCAAGTTCCATGGACTTCCATTGGAAGATCCTCATCAGTTCTTAGCTGAATTCTTGCAAATCTGTGACACTGTCAAGACTAATGGGGTTAACCCTGAGGTCTACAGACTTATGCTATTCCCTTTTGCTGTAAGAGACAGAGCTAGGACATGGTTGGACTCACAACCTAAAGAAAGCCTAAACTCTTAGGAAAAGCTAGTCAATGCCTTCTTGGCAAAGTTCTTTCCACCTCAAAAATTGAGTAAGCTTAGAGTGGAAGTCCAAACCTTCAGACAGAAGGATGGAGAATCCCTCTATGAAGCTTGGGAAAGATACAAACAATTTATCAGAAAGTGTCCCTCTGACATGCTTTCTGAATGGAGCATTATAGGTATTTTCTATAATGGTCTCTCTGAACTATCCAAGATGTCTTTGGATAGCTCTGCTGGAGGATCTCTTCATTTGAAGAAGACGCCTGCAGAAGCTCAAGAGCTAATTGAAATGGTTGCAAATAACCAATTCATGTACACTTCTGAAAGGAATCCTGTGAACAATGGGACAAATCAGAAGAAAGGAGTTCTTGAGATCGATACTCTGAATGCCATATTAGCACAGAACAAGATATTAACTCAGCAAGTCAATTTAATTTCTCAAAGTCTGTCTGGAATGCAAAATGCACCTGGCAATACTAAGGATGCTTCATCTGAAGAAGAAGCTTATGATCCTGAGAACCCTTCAATGGAAGAGGTGAATTACATGGGAGAACCCTATGGAAACACCTATAATTCTTCATGGAGAAATCATCCAAATCTCTCATGTAAGGATCAACAGAGACCTCAACAAGGTTTCAACAACAATGGTGGAAGAAACAGGTTTAGCAATAGCAAGCCTTTTCCATCATCTTCTCAGCAATAGACAGAGAATTCTAAGCAGAACCACTCTGACTTAGCAACCATGGTCTCTGATCTAATCAAAACCACTCAAAATTTCATGACTGAAACAAGGTCCTCCATTAGGAACTTGGAGGCACAAGTGGGAAAGCTGAGCAAGAAAGTTACTGAACTCCCTCCTAGTACTCTTCCAAGCAATACAAAAGAAAATACAAAAGGAGAGTGCAAGGCCATCAACATGGCCAAATTTGGAGAGGAGGAAGAGGCAGTGAACGCCACTAAGGAAGACCTCAATGGGCGTGCACTGACCTCTAATGAGTTCCCTAATGAGGAACCATGGGAATCTGAGGCTCACACTGAGACCATAGAGATTCCAATAGATTTACTTTTGCCATTCATGAGCTCTGATGAGTATTCTTCCTCTGAAGAGGATGAGTATGTCACTGAAGAGCAAGTTGCTAAATACCTTGGAGCAATCATGAAGCTAAATGACAAGTTATTTGGAAATGAGACTTGGGAGAACAAACCTCCTTTGCTCACCAAAGAACTGGATGACTTGTCTAGGCAGAAATTACCTCAAAAGAGACAAGATCCTGGGAAGTTTTCAATACCTTGTACCATAGGCACCATGACCTTCAAGAAGGCTCTGTGTGACTTAGGGTCAAGTGTAAACCTCATGCCTCTCTTTGTAATGGAGAAGCTAGGGATCTTTGAGGTACAAGCTGCAAGAATATCACTGGAGATGGCAGACAATTCAAGAAAACAAGCTTATGGGCTTGTAGAGGATGTTCTGGTAAAGGTTGAAGACCATTACATCCCTGCTGATTTCATAGTCCTAGAGACTGGGAAGTGCATGGATGAATCTATCATCCTTGGCAGACCCTTCCTAGCCACAGTAAAGGCTGTGATTGATGTTGACAGAGGAGAATTGATCATTCAAGTGAATGAAGGATCCTTTGTGTTTAAGGCTCAAGGATATCCCTCTGTCACCATGGAGAGGAAGCATGAAGAGCTTCTCTCAAAGCAGAGTCAAACAGAGCCCCCACAGTCAAACTCTAAGTTTGGTGTTGGGAGGCCACAACCAAACTCTAAGTTTGGTGTTGAACCCCCACATTCAAACTCTAAGTTTGGTTTTGGGAGGTTCCAACATTGCTCTGAGTATCTGTGAGGCTCTATGAGAGCCCTCTGTCAAGCTACTGACATTAAAGAAGCGCTTGTTGGGAGGCAACCCAATGTTATATTTTATCTATTTTCCTTTGTTATTTTATGTTTTCTTTAGGTTGATGATCATGAGAAGTCACAAAATCCATTGAAAAAGCAAAAACAAAATGAAAAACAGGAAGAAAAACAGCATACCCTGGAGGAAGAACCTACTGGCGTTTAAACGCCAGTAAGGCTAGAAGATGGGCGTTTAACGCCCAGTCTGGCACCATTCTGGGCATTTAACGCCAGAAAGGGGCACCAGACTGGCGTTAAACGCCAGAAAAGGGCAAGCACTTGGCGTTAAACGCCAGAAATGGGCACCAGCCCGGCGTTTAACGCCAGAATTGGCTCAAAATGCATTTTTGCATGCCATTTGGTGCAGGGATGACTTTTTCTTGACACCTCAGGATCTGTGGACCCCACAGGATCCCCACCAACCCCACCACCCTCATTCTTCTTCACCCATTCACCAATCACCTCAATACCTCTTCCCCAAAAACCCTTCACCTATCAAATCCCATCTTTCTCTTCACCACTCACATCCATCCTTCATAAAACCCCACCTACCTCACCATTCAAATTCAAACCACTTTCCCTCCCAAACCTACCCATAATGGCCGAACCCTACCCCTCCCCTCACCCCTATATAAACCCATCTTCACTCCTTCATTTTCACACACCCTAAACACTACTTCTTCCCCCTTTGGCCGAACCACATAGCCTCCTCCATCTCCTCTATTTTCTTCTTCTTCTACTCTATTCTTTCTTCTTTTGCTTGAGGACGAGCAAACCTTTTAAGTTTGGTGTGGTAAAAGCATTGCTTTTTGTTTTTTCCATAACCATTTATGGCATCCAAGGCCGGAGAAACCTCTAGAAAGAGGAAAGGGAAAGCAAAAGCTTCCACCTCCGAGTCATGGGAGATGGAGAGATTCATCTCAAGGGTGCATCAATACCACTTCTATGAAGTTGTGGCCTTGAAGAAGGTGATCCCCGAGATCCCTTTCAAACTCAAAAAGGGTCAACTTTGATCAAAGGTTGGACCAAGTCCTCATAAACATTTGTGAAGAGGGCGCTCAATGGAAGAGAAACTCAAGAGGGAAGCCGGTTCAACTGAGAAGACATGACCTCAAGCCCATCACTAAGAAAAGGATGGAGCAAAACAAGAGATCCCACTCATCATGAAATCCCTGAGATGCCTCAAGGGATACACTTTCCTCCACAGAACTATTGGGAGCAAATCAACACCTCCCTAGGAGAATTGAGTTCCAACATGGGACAACTAAGGGTGGAGCACCAAGAACATTCCATCCTCCTCCATGAAATTAGAGAAGATCAAAGAATCATAAGAGAGGAGCAACAAAGGCAAGGAAGAGACATTGAGGAGCTCAAGCACTCCATAAGATCTTCAAGAGGAAGAACAAGCCGCCATCACTAAGGTGGACCCGTTCTTTAATCTCCTTGTTCTTTACTTTCTTGTTTTTCAAATTTTCATGCTTATGTTTATCCATGTTTGTGTCTTGTGATCATTAGTGTCTTAGTGTCTATGCCTTAAAGTTATGAATGTCCTATGAATCCATCACCTTTCTTAAAATGAAAAAAAAAAGTTCTTAATTGAAAAAGAGAAGAATTGCAGGAATTTTGAATTTTATAACAGATTAATTATTTTGATGTGGTGGCAACACTTCTTGTTTTCTGAATGTATGCTTGAACAGAGCATATGTCTTTTGAATTTGTGGTTCATGAATGTTAAAATTGTTGGCTCTTGAAAGAATGATGAAAAAGGAGACATGTTACTGAGGATCTGAAAAATCATAAAAAATGATTCTTGAAGCAAGAAAAAGCAGTGAATTCAAAAAAAAAAAAAGAGAAATAGAAAAGAGAAAAAGAAAGAAATAAAGTTGTGATCCAAGGCAAAAAGAGTGTGCTTAAGAACCCTGGACACCTCTAATTGGGGACTCTAGCAAAGCTGAGTCACAATCTGAAAAGGTTCACCCAATTATGTGTCTGTGGCATGTATGTATCCGGTGGTAATACTGGAAGACAGAGTGCTTTGGGCCACGGCCAAGACTCATTAAGTAGCTGTGTTCAAGAATTATCATACTTAACTAGGAGAATCAATAACACCATCTGGATTCTGAGTTCCTAAAGAAGCCAATCATTCTGAATTTCAAAGGATAGAGTGAGATGCCAAAACTGTTCAGAGGCAAAAAGCTAAAAGCCCCGCTCATCTAATTAATAATGATCTTCATAGATGTTTTTGGAATTCATTGCATATTCTCTTCATTTTATCTTATTTGATTTTCAGTTGCTTGGGGACAAGCAACAATTTAAGTTTGGTGTTGTGATGAGCGGATAATTTATACGCTTTTTGGCATTGTTTTTAGTATGTTTCTAGTAGGATTTAGTTAGTTTTTAGTATATTTTTATTAGTTTTTAGTTAAAATTCACTTTTTTGGACTTTACTATGAGTTTGTGTGTTTTTCTGTGATTTCAGGTATTTTCTGGCTGAAATTGAGGGACCTGAGCAAAAATCTGATTCAGAGACTGAAAAGGACTGCAGATGCTGTTGGATTCTGACCTCCCTGCACTCGAAGTGGATTTTCTGGAGCTACAGAAGCCCAATTGGTGTGCTCTCAACGGAGTTGGAAAGTAGACATCCTGGGCTTTCCAGCAATATATGATAGTCCATACTTTGCCCAAGATTTGATGGCCCAAACTAGCGTTCAAAGTCACCTTCAGAATTCCCAGCGTTAAACGCCGGAACTGGCACCAAAGTGGGAGTTAAACGCCCAAACTGGCACAAAAGCTGGCGTTTAACTCCAAGAGAAGTCTCTACACGAAAATGCTTCAATGCTCAGCCCAAGCACACACCAAGTGGGCCCGAAATTGGATTTTTATGTCATTTACTCATCTTTGTAATTCTTAAGCTACTAGTTCCCTATAAATAGGACCTCTTACTATTGTATTTTCATCTTTTGATCACTTTAGATCTCTAGATCATCTTCGGACATCTAGTTCTTAGATAACTGGGGGCTGGCCTCACGGCCATGCCTAGACCTTGTTCTTATGTATTTTCAACGGTGGAGTTTCTACACACCATAGATTAAGGTGTGGAGCTCTGCTGTACCTCGAGTATTAATGCAATTACTATTGTTCTTCTATTCAATTCAGCTTGTTCTTATTCCAAGATATTCATTCGCACTCAAGAACTTGATGAATGTGATGATTATGTGACACTCATCATCATTCTCACTTATGAACAAGTGACTGACAACCACTTCTGTTCTACAAGCAAACAAGGCTCTAATGTTTATCTCTTGGGTTCTTTAACCGGAATCTTCGTGGTATAAGCTAGAATTGATGGCGGCATTCAAGAGAATTCGGAAGGTCTAAACCTTGTCTGTGGTATTCTGAGTAGGATTCAATGATTGAATGACTGTGACGTGCTTCAAACTCGCGATTGTGGGGCGTTAGTGACAGACGCAAAAGAATCACTGGATTCTATTCCGACATGATCGAGAACCGACAGCTGGATAGCCGTGCCGTGACAGGGTGCGTTGAACATTTCCACTGAGAGGATGGGAGGTAGCCACTGACAACGGTGAAACCCTTGCATACAGCTTGCCATGGAAAGGAGTAAGATGGATTGAATGAAGACAGTAGGAAAGCAGAGAGACGGAATGGACAAAGCATCTCCATTCGCTTATCTGAAGTTCTCACCAATGAATTGCATAAGTATCTCTATCTTTATCTTTATGTTTTATTCATCATCTATACCCATTTGAGTCTGCCTGACTAAGATTTACAAGGTGACCATAGCTTGCTTCATACCAACAATCTCCGTGGGATCGACCCTTACTCGCGTAAGGTTTATTACTTGGACGACCCAGTGCACTTGCTGGTTAGTTGTGCGGAGTTGTGATAAAGAGTTGAGATTGCAATGAGCGTACCATGATTGATGGCGCCATTGATGATCACAATTTCGTGCACCAGAGGAAGACAGTAGGAAAGCAGAGATTCAGAAGGGACAAAGGATCTCCATACACTTATCTGAATTTTCCACCAAGGATTTACATAAGTATCTCTTTCATCTATTTTATGCTTTATTTATTATTATTTTCGAAAACCATTATAACCATTTAAATCCGCCTAACTGAGATTTACAAGATGACCATAGCTTGCTTCATACCAACAATCTCCGTGGGATCGACCCTTATTCACGTAAGGTATTACTTGGACGACCCAGTGCACTTGCTGGTTAGTTGTGCGGAGTTGTGACAAAGTGTGATTCACGTTTGAGAGCTCCAAGTCTATTGGTGCCATTGTTGATGATCACAATTTACGCACACCACTCTGCACTTCACCCACCAGAAGCATCTACTTCCACGTCGTCGATAACATCGCCTCTAACCCCGACAACGTCCACGACATCCTCAAGACCAAGTTCCACAACTACCCCAAAGGCACGCCTTTCTCCACTCTTTGGCAAGCAATATAAATTGTTGGACATTACGACATCATGAGAAGATTATCCTTCGACATCATATGCAAATTCTCATTTGAAATAGACATTGAGTGCTTCATTCCTTCTTTCCCGAAGTCCAAGTTGGCAGACAGTTTCGACCTCGCATCCAAGCTATCAGTACAATGAGCAATGTCGCCGTTGCCGCTCATATGAAAACTGAAGCGATTACTGAAGATTGGTTTGGAGAAGAAGCTGAAGGAAGCGATCGAAATGGTGGACAATGTGGTCATGGAGTTGATAGGGCAGAGGAGGAGGGAGATGGCAACGACGACGACAGGTCTTGACAAAACAGACTTGCTGTCTAGATTCATGGGATCCATCAAAGACGACAAGTAGTTGAGAGACATTGTCATTAGTTTTCTGAGTATGAATTGGTTGAGAACAAGTTGAGGATTTTTTTTCTTGTGAACATTGAAGTTGTAGAGTGTGCACTGTGTAGCTTGAAGTTACAGTGTTAAACTACTAGTGTTATGCGAGAAATGATGGAAATTGGGAGAGAACAGTGTCATTTTCGAATAGAGGAGATGAGGGACTATTTTGTCCCATGTTAAAGTTGTCAGGGACTATTTTGTCCTCCGTTAGAGTTGACGTTGTAAAGGACCTAAGTGACTGACGAAGTTTATTGTTAGGGACCAATCGAGTAATTAATTTTAGTTGGGGACTAAAGTGTCTGGTCTGAAATTCTTTGAGGACCAAAATTGGTATATACTCTAAAATCTGATAGTCTATATAAATATAGCACATTCAAATGATTCAATAAATATATAATTATTGTGTTTATTTTAGACATTCCCGTGGATCATTATTTTGTTTTCAATAATGCTCTGCATCCATGTAAAAAATACATGGATGTTTTCCAAGTCTTTTTTACTATACGTGCCTCCTCCAATCTCCTAATCGTTTGTGATTCACGCACTACATTTTTCTTTCTTCTTCTTCTTCTTCTTCTTCTTCTTCTTCTTCTTCTTCTTCATCTTCTGCTCCTCCTCCTCCTCCTCCTCCTCCTCCTCCTTCTCCTTCTCCTTCTCCTTCTCCTTCTCCTTCTCCTTCTCCTTATTCTTCTTCTTCTTCTTCTTCTTCTTCTTCTTCTGCTTCTGCTTCTCCTTCTCCTTCTCCTTCTCCTTCTCCTTCTCCTTCTTCTTCTTCTTCTTCTTCTTCTTCTGCTCCTCCTCCTCATCCTCCTCCTCATCCTTCTTCTTCTTCTTCTTCTTCTTCTTCTTCTTCTTCTTCTTCTTCTTC